>NW_026250405.1:0-1200000 GCF_024521635.1 Tricharina praecox | reverse complement strand
TATTCCCTATTCCCTTCCTTACCCCTCAACAGTTGACCATCCATCCATCCACCCACCCAGGTACTCTAGATACCTGAGGTCGAATCCGATATGATATATGACAGGTCACCATCTCCTACCGTCTCGCTCTCCCACCGTCTCCTACCGTCTACCGTATGCGGGTGAGGATGAGTAGGTATGTATGTATGATGCATCCTTCAAAGTCCAAACGCGCGGTCGCCATGTAGTTAGTAAGTAGATATGCATGTGAGCAGCGAGAAGTGAGCAGTGAGAACCCTGGTGGGAGCCGTGAAGGGATGGGGAGGCCTCAACGGCTGGATGGGCTGGCATGAAGATGTCATGAAATGTCCAGCCGGCCAACTTGTCAAGTACTCGACCGAGAAGGGCGCACCGTGAGTCCTTGACCGTTGCTCATGAGACCGTTCACGAGGTGCTCTACTCCAGAGGTAGAGTACCCATAGTCATCGTAGGAGGAAGGCGCGGGGGAACTGGGGGGGGGCAAGGGGGACTGAGGGGGGACAGAGGGGGGCTCGTGTCTGCGCAGCGTGCGCGATCCGTGATGATCGCGTATCTCTTATTTCCTAACATACATTACTAGTGGGTACATTAGCTAGCGCTTCCCCACATCACACCAGCCACTGCCAACTGCTAACTAACTGCTCTAGTCAAGATCGTTACATATGATATCTCCTTTCTACAGCTTCCCCTGGAGGGATGGAGGGCCCAGGGAGGGAGCACCCCCCCTCTCCATGTCTGTCTGTCTCTAGTGCCGCCCGTGCCGAGACCTCAAGCGTCAATACTGTATTGCACAAATACCGTACATATGTCGCGGGAGCCAGAGGCGGCACTGCGGCAGCAGGCAGGCAGGTAGGTACATAGGCAGGCAAGGGGAATGGGATGGGAAGGGATGGGATGGAAGGGAATGACAGGTCTTGGCCGCGACGGCTGGTTCTATATACATATGTTTGTACAAAGGGAGGTGATATGGCCGAGGACGATGCCGAAGTTTGGATTTGGCTTGGATCAGGTTTGCATCGGGTTTGGATGTCCGTTGAGGGGTGATCTTGACGGAGACTACCCAGGGGACTACGGAGACTACTGTACTCTACGGAGACTACCATGGAGGCTACCGTACGGAGGCTATGGTGGTGGGTGGATAGGGTAGATCACGATCAGCGCTGAGAGTAGAAGTGAGAGTGGGAGTAGCAGTAGAGTAGGCGTAGGAGAATCTAGCAGTGGGAGTGGAGTCTTCTCGAATGAACCTCCGAGTACCAAGTACTCTACTGCTCTTCTAGCACTAGGTGCCGTACTCTGCCAAATAGGTAGCTCAAGGTAGAGTATCGAGATAGTTAGTCACAACGGTGCCCTCTCCTTACTCCAGAATAGTATATAGATACAGACACATGTCGGAGCAAACACACGGGGGGAAGCCCTGCGGCTTCAGCCTTTGTTCACGGCATCGTCCACGGAGCCTCTCCGTGACGGAGCAGAAGGAGGAGGAGTACATATAAGGAGGAAGACCACCTAGCCCTTGAACAGAGTAGCTCCGCACGCAGAGGGTATCGCATCCGCTTCCTCCTCCGCCTCCGGAGTCCGAACCTTTGAATCACGGGCCACGAGCGTCGGGCGTCAGCCGTCGGGCGTCGGGCATCGAAACGGACGCTCACTCAACTCTAACCACTGTGCTAGTATTCTGCCAAGTCGTAGGGTCTACATCTACTCTAAAATCCTGGGCACCAGGCAGCGGGCAATTTTTGCGGGCTTTCCAGATCCAACGTAGCGGGGGGATGGTTCCAAAAGTAAAACACTGAGGCGAGGCAGGATGCAATGCAATGCTGAACCTCAGCCTCCGTACGTGCCGATCAGATCAGTTGGGAGTGGGACCGTTCTTGACGGATCGGAGCTACGCGAGAAGGGGGGTGGTATGGTGGTGTGTGGTGGTGTGTGTGATGTGGTAAGCCGCCGCCGATATCAGAGAGACATACAGACCAAAAGACAGACAGATACCTGGAGTCCCAGACAGCCGCCCGATCCTCCTGGAAACACTGTGCTCCCCGACAATCATGAGACACGGTACTCATCTACTACTAGTATAGTTTAATCGCTCGTTCGTCCAACCTACATATCCAACTGATGACCTCAGGTCAGGTCGTGCCCGTCTGGTGGAGACAACTTGAATGAAACACCCTGGGCAGTGGGAACGTTGCACATGCAAGATCGCTCTCCATCTCCCCCCTCCATCTCCATTTCCCCCCACGCCCACGGTCCGCAATCTATACTCTAAAATGGAACCGACTAGGGAGGAATTGTAGGTAGAGCATGTGTGGTGTGTATGTAGCTGGTGGCCAATCGTCGGTACAGATGTATAAAGATAGATGAAGATTCATAGATAGGGACGACCGAGTCTGTACTCTAGGGAGTTGCGTGGGGGGTACATCCACCCACCCACCCATCCATCCATCCACCAGCGATATCGAAATCGATATCGTCAATCCATCCATCTCATCGTCATTCCCTTCTTCGGACCAAAGCCCTGCAGGCTGCATCACGCCCCGAAAAAAACCAAAAAAAAAACCTTGGAGGGGTGGACAGGATCGCTAAAAATCTCCGGCAGTGGACGAACTGTGATGTTCCCCTCCTCTCATCGATGGTCCGGTGGACGCCATCGTTGATCCGCTGCGGTCTGCCCGGAACTGCGTGGTTGCCGGTCCTCGCAAAGTATGTGTGTACAATACCATCCATAGCATCGATATCCGTCACGATGGCCGTTGAGTCTTGACTTGGCTTCACTTGACTTGACAGGAAACGGCCCCTGTGAGATCACGGTTTCCCTCCTGCAGTCAGTTCGCCGATAGCGACAGGTAGAGCGGGTACACACATGCCTACGTGCCGCACCACGACGACGACGGAATCAATCGCCATCCGTGTGTCATCCGACATCCGCCAGATCGATAATCGACTCTACATATGATACGATTTTCTGCCTCACCTTTTTCGGGAGGGTTCGGTTTGTTTGGTTTGGTTTGGATCTGGGTGGACGGATTGGGCTCGAGAGGACAGGATAGAGTATTGTACAATGCATAGAGTGCTAACCACAATACAGTAGTATATAGTAGATATCGGAGTGTCGTAACGAGGCTATGTAACTCCCTACCTAGCACGCCTCGAATTCACGGGCTCACGATATCTACATACGTGGGGTCGTGACAGCTGCGATCAGAGAAGGATTCTGGAACGTTACCTATCTCCTTGCCCCCGCCCCGCCCCATGCCACCCGGTTCCTCCCTTTCCCGAGATTCTACTAGTTAGCGGGTGCATAGCGGCCCGAACGACCTCGTCTCGTCGCGGCTCGAAACGCGTGGGACCACTGCGACGTGGGATGTACCCGAGGACCCCCCCACGCTTGCGGCTTGACGACGCGAAACTCCATCGCTTAAGAAATCGGAACCGTATGTATGTATCTACATAGGCGTAGATATGTACCGTATCAATCAAGTTTAGACCGTCGTGAGAAGGCGTGCGAAAGGTGGACAATATCACTCACCACCGGGGCGACGTTGCGCTAACCGCACGTGGAATGGCGCGTTTCGCAACGGTTGGTGGTGCTGGTGGTGGTGATGGTGGTGGTGGTGGTGGGGTCACTCTGTTACGATTGCAACATTCGCTGCATACATTTCATCACAATGTCGCCAGAGCTGCTGCTGTTGCGGCGGCGGTGATGGTGGCGGCAGCTATCAACGCAGGTACGACACGGCACGATGCGATTGGATAGCTTACAGTGCAATAATCGCTGGCTGGTGGGGAGACTTGCACAGAGCAGGTGCAGAGGGGGGGGGGGTTATCGTCCATATTGCGACCTCATCGCACAGGCAGCAGGGTGCAGAGGGTTATTCTCCATATTGCGATCTCATCGCACAAACAGGTTCCTCGATATTACGACTTCACTGCACTTTCCAACCCCATTTTCGGGTTCGCAACTGCACTGCGGTCCACCTCCACCTCCACCTCCACCATCATGCGCCGTGTACTGCCGCACTGCCGCCCAGCGCCGGCGCCTGCGCCGAGGATCGCTGGGACGAGACGAGGCTGTCGGTTGCGCGTCGCATTTCTCGCGGAATGTCTGTCGGCATCGCGATTCGTAGCTGCCCGAATGCGCTCGAGATTGGTGTTGCGCCGACACACACACAGAGAGGTATGCAAGTACTTGCTATACTCACTCTGCCCGGGTGTCGTGTGTGCGAGTGCGAGATTGACGCGCAAGGGCTGTAGATGCACCACTAGCAGATACATAACATTCAACTGCTAGTATCCGTTTGCCCCTCCACTGCGCGCACATCACAGCACTCCACAGCACTCTGCGTTCCCTTCCGCTTCGGTGGTGGGCACGACGACGGCGACGATGGCGACGACTCCTGTCTCCTGTCTCCTTTCGAAGGGGGGGCGAAACAGTCGCCATCCGCAAACGGAGGCGGCTGCATACGACGGCCCTCCCTCCACTCGGCCGCATCTGCATCTCCATCATGTCGTGCATGAAGGGGAAACCTTTCAACCTGCCGAGGCGTTGTGCGAAAAATAAAGTGAGAAGGCAGGCAGGCAGATAGGCAGGCAGGTGGGAAGGTAAAGACGGCAAGTACCTTTTCTGGATTGCACTGTTGTTCTTTTTGTTGTTTTTGTTGTTGTTGGGGCGCGGTTTTCCTTTTTTCCTTTTTTGTTTCTTTTCTTTCTTTTCTTTTCTTTCTTTTCTTTTCTCTCTTTGGGAACGCGCGCTCCTACTCACCCACATAGAGACTATTATGGAGTACTACCACTCCTACATATCAATGGCGCTTTGGCTGGGCACAATAATAGCTGGCTGGTTGGGGGCACACATCCTCGGTCCGCAGGCAGGAATTACCATATTCTACTCTGGGAGTCTGGGAGTATTGTGTGTTGTGTTGTGTTCTAACTTCTGTTGGGGCGAAGTTACTCGGTCGTTCCCACCGTCCTTCCATTGATGCATCCTTCGTCTGTCAGAATCTCTTTTCCTGACTGCACCGGTTCGGTGAAGTGATCTTGACAGCGATAGTTTTTCCTCTTCTTCTTCTTCTTCTTTTCCTGGACGGTTTGATTTGGTTGGTTGGTTGGTAGGTTACATACTTCCTATGTACCCGAGCCTGTTGCTTTGAACTTTTGGTTAGCTGGCTGGTTGGTTGGCTGGTTAACTGTAAGGGGATAGACAGTCTTCCCCGCGTTCTCACCCGGAGTCTTGGGCCACGGGTTACAACTTCCCATACACCAGCTCTGTCCGTCGTCGTGTGCTCTCTCTTTGGTCCGGTACACAGGGGTGCGTGAAGTGTGTGTGTGTGTGTGTGTGGGCGCCCCCCCCAGATTTCCGTGATGCAGAGTTTTACGGATGCAGAAGGAATGAGGGACTTAACGGTTATTCCTGTGTAGGGCTCGCAGGCTCGTGAGAAAACTCGAGTACGGGAGGTATATATGGCAGGTAACTTTGGCGGTAATAGAAACTGCGACTGCGACTCTGAGACTCTGCGACTCCTCGGCGAAGGGCGAGGGCTGGGTGCGCCGCGATGCTTGCTTGCTGCTTGCTGCTGGATCATAAGGCGTTTGCGATGAGACGGCATCGTGTATGTGCGTCTGTGTGTGTGTTGAGTATGTGTGTGTGTGTGTGTGTGTGTGTGTGTGTGTGTGTGTGCAGCATGCTGTGTATGTGTGTAGATAATTATTCTTCTGCTGTCTCAGGTGGACTTCGTGATCAGGGTACGGTAGAGCATCTGTGAATGTAACTTTCCACTAAGGTGCGTGGATGGATGTCGGGGGTAAACAGATCTCGCTCGTTCCCGCGGCGGGGAGACTGCCCGGCCGATACTCCACCTATGGTTGGGGACTCCTGGAGCCGATGGGGTGGGACATTCGTGGAAAAATCGAATTTTATTACAAAACGGGTAATAAATAGTGATTTTTGAGATTTTTTTGGCAAAAATAGGCATATTTAATTGCATTTTACGCCTATTTGGTCCATATTTTAGCCTAAAAAGGTCCTCAGCTGACCTGACCGAGCTGCCGATGGTCCAGATATACTCACCAAGGCTTTTGTAATATAAAACTATAGCTAGCGACTACCTAATCCGGAAGTTTCAGGGATTCTCGCGGGGGACATTGGGGAGCGCCTAACAAAAATGCTTCTTTTCTAAATGCTAAGAAAAATCAACCACGCTTTCTAAAATTAAAAGCTCGTTATTTCATGCTTCTACACACCTCTATCTATCGATTAATAACGAGTTTTTGTTCAAAAAAAAACTTTTTGGTGGAGGAGATAGGTGTTAAAGTTGGGGGTGTTTTTCCATCGGTTATAGGCGTCCCCAACCATACCCCGGCCGTTGATACTCAATCTGGATTCTGCTCACGAGAAGGAGAGAAAGAGAGAGAGAGAATGAGGGATCCAGAACGTCCTGCACGATCCAGCTGAAGGAAAAAATCTGCTCCCACGCCTCCGTGACCGAGAGAGAGAGAGACATCATCAACTTTTTTTCCTGTCTTGCTCGTTCGCTGACGGACCGCCGATGCGAATTGTCTCGCCCTTAGGCTTCACGTCATCGTCCGGCACGGGTATTTTTTATCGCTCGCTTGGCTAACGAACTTCGTCGTCGGGGGATCAGTCCCATGACCGTGCTGCCTGCCACTGACCACTGACTGCCCACTGACTTCCCCATCCACCAAAGCCGCCGTCTTCCCACGTACTCCACGTATCATACGTATCGTGAGTATGTACTTACAGCATGTACCTACTCGCTGCCCGGTCTCTCGAGTGGATCCTACGAAAACTTCTTTCTCGGTAGAGTTTACTTTTCCTTTCTTTTCTTTCCCTTTCTTTCTTTCCTTTTCTTTTCTTTCCCTCCCCCCCCTCCCCCGTCGTCGACGGTCCAGGATGGAAGGTAAGTACGGTATCTATGGGATATGGGGGAGCATTCCCCCTTCCCCAGACAGACAGACAGAAAAAGAAAAAAAAAACTATGTACGGCCACGGTAGGTATGTATGTGAGAAAGTTTAAGCAACGTGAAGCACTCTATCTACTATGTAAACTATAGATTTCGCCGTATCGTCAGCACGACCCTGTCCTTCGAGAGCGAGAGAGGGAGAGAACTTGCCGGGCCCAAACAGAACAGAACGATGCGAACAAACAATTGGGTAGGTGTGTAGATGCGTATCACGCCTGGCCCCCAAACTTAAACATATACCCATACACATGCGCATACCCCATACTCAACCTACCCACCCCCCCAAAATCCCCGCGTCGTCGCTCCATACTGTACTCACTCGGCAATCAACTGGAAACGAACGCCGTGGGGGGTGATGATGATGATAGTGGTGGTGGAACGTCGAAGGTGTCCATCTACACACTTCATCATGCCCACTCTATTCTACTAGTTATTCCCCGCTGACTGTTGTGTGGTGATGGAAGCTCGGATCCGTAGCGTGGCGGCGGATGTAGCGGCGGTGGCGGCGGTGGGGCTGTGCATGTTTCCCTCGTCTCGTCTCTTCGGCTGCGATCATTCCCAGCCATACGTATCAGATATGTACTACGTTTACACTTTTTTTTCTCTTGTAGCTCCGTTCAAGCGGTTGTTGACTCCCTGGCTGGTTGGCTGGCTGTTGGCGGATTGAGGCAGCGGCTCCCTCACCTCACTGAGTCATGGACTCACGGACTGGAGGTTAGTTCCATGGAGACGTTTTCCTGCCTGCCTGCCACGGATCATGAAGCTAGAGCTGAGTACATAAAACTTGTAGCTTCTCTACCTAGTTCACGATGGTACGGTATGTATCGTACTCTACATAGACACGAGTACGTGGCCAACCAACCAACATCCAACATCCAACTTCATCGCGATCATCACCCTCGCCAATAACCGCAAGTCCGCAGCCCGGTCGGGTCGGGCTCACTCCGTCCAAGGAATCTTACCGCAGCCGCCTCGTTAAGTAAGTTCGAGAAAAAAACCGGAAACGATGACGTCGCACAACCTTGAACCAGCTCTATTTTTCTATTTTTTTTTCTATTTAACTTTTTGATGGACGACGTCGACGCGGACGGGCGCCGGGCGGTAGAGAGGCGGGCGGGGTTCCTGGCGCCGATATTACACACATACATAGACCGAAACCCGGCTGGCTGGCGTGTGTGCCGCTACTTCCGAATCTGAATCCGAGGTCGTCGAGAACTCGTGGGTTTGCTGATCACGCACCCCCCTCCCCCACCCACAGAAAGAAATTCCCAGAGCAACGTCATCAACCCGATGACACCAATCACGAGCGATCACACAAGACGATCTACGGTACCCACGCCTGGCTGCCCTGTACGGTGAGGTGAGGGGAACCCGGAGGGGTATTGTCACAAGGCTTTTGTAACCTACCTACTCGAGACTTTGTGATTGCTTCATCATCATGGCATTTGACCTTTCAGATGGCTATAGAGTACCTACTCGAGACTGTGCAGGAATGGAGAATGAAGAATGAAGAATGATATCCCATGATTACAGCAGCTGCGGAAGTTTTCCGAGCATGAATATATAGCATCCATAGCATCCGGTACCGGTACCGGCAGTGTCCATGGCGTTCAAGGCATCCGGTACCTAGCGGGTGGCACGATGTTCACCCATGTGTTTGAAGTTTTTGCCGCTGAACTGAACCACAACTCAAGCCCTAAGGCTTAAGCCGGTAGGATTCCACGGCAGGGGACGCCAAAGCGGAAACGTCGGACCAGCTCGTCTCCGGGAAAGCAGTGGCAGGCTCGGGCTAGGACCGTGGAGTATATACGGTCGTACTAGTATGCACGGCGATTGCTCGCTCCATAAAAACGTGAGCGGAAGTATTGCGCTCTAGGTACTCTAGTGGGCACTGGGAGGAGGAGGAAGAAGTCATTCTCGACCTGCCTGCGGTTTCCTCCTGCTGCCGCCCAGCATAAGTACGTATCCTCACGCCGCTCCCCACCCAGCAGCTAGGTAGGTAGTCCGCTTATGTAGGAAGTTCCGCTCTCCAGACACGCCGGCCTTTGCCTCTGCATTTGCGTTCCCCCAACCACCGAGCCCTGCAGCAGCCCTAATGGTCTCGAAATATACCATGGTAGATACTACAAGTATACAAGCCTACAACCTCTGCTAGGTAGTACCACGGCGCTCTGACGGCCAGCTAACGGCTAACTTCAGTGCAAGCATCACCAAACATCTGAAATCACTCGCGACGATAAGACAAGACATATGTCTTACACCGCCGAATTCCCAGAACAGTTCTAATGTAATAAAGTGAGTACAGGGGGAAAGTACTATACCACTCGGCCAAAAGATACTTTGATGGCTGAAGGCCATCATCCCAGTAGCTACTTAAGGCAAGGATTTCTGAACTGTGACAGTATCCCCTCTTTGGGGCTTACTCCAGGAAGCCTTCAAGTAGTTAACCCCCAGTGAGTGATATTTAATGATAAATATCTTCAACCATCACTCAATGTAAGCCATGCAGCGGCAGCAGCAGGAAGTAACTGCTCACAGTGAGAATTGAACTCATGACCTTGGCAGCCATCGAAATGTAATAAAGTACATTCGGAAAGTACTTTATCAGTCAACCAAAAGGTATCTTGATAGCAGAAGGCCATCATCCCAGTTGTCATGGCTCGCGGCTGAATGACGAAGGAATGGCCGGCGCAAGGGCCGGAAAAGTTGGGAGGCAGTGCACCAGCAGTGCAAGGATGAGTCGCAGAGGATGAGGGCTGTGTGCAGGAAGCAGGAGTAGCGCGGCTGCGCAGGGTGTGAGTCATGAAAGTGGGGTACTGACAAGGTGGATTTGTCAGTGTCTGGCACACACCCACGGTCATTGTCAGGTTGCGGAAAGAAGTGGAGGATTTCCTATATAAACGGGCCGTTGCCCCTCTGTATTTAGTTCTTCACGCAACAACTTGTTAATTCAATCACTGTTACCTCTGTCCTTGCCTCGGCTGCCGTCTGCGCCGTAGTCCTTGTCCCTACCTCTGTTCTCAGTTGCCGTCTGCACTGAGCCCCGCCTTACCTTGTCCTCTGAACCCGTCTTGCCTCTGCCGAACCCAGAACCCGATCCCCCGCCCAGCTTGGCTACCTGGAGCCTTGCCTGACTGTGCCATTACACTTTGTTGCGTCCCCTATCTCTCCACCTAGCGAATTACGATGGCCACCAACACTCAAGTACCTGGCGCCCCCCAGCAGGAGGAAGTACCGGTGGCACCGCCCTTCTACCGAGAAATTCCCGCCGCCATCTACGAACAACTCGAAATCATTGTCAATCACGATGCACCCGTTGATGATGCAACCCTGATGGAGTTGTACAATGGATTCAGAATCCTCGGCCGCGCAATCACCCTGTCCCCAATAGCAGTAGCAACCTGGCGATTCGATGACCTTGAAAAACAACTTGCGGACGCCCTCCGTATTGCCAACCGCCTCGCCACCGTCGACGCCCAACCTCAAAGCCGCGCTGAGCGTGTCCCAGAGCCCGCCATGTTGGACGGAACACGCGACAAACTGGAAGGGTTCGTTGCCCAACTTCGACTCAAGCTATACAGCGGCCCAGCACGTTTCCCAACTTCAGCACTCCGAATGGCCTATGCCTTCAACCGCTGAGAAAGTCGCGCCCAAGCACAGCTCCTGCCGTACATCGAGAACCACGACATCACCCTCACCGACGCTGATGCGATCATCACACTCCTGAACAACGCGTTTGGTGACCACGACCCAGGGGCTACCGCTCGAGCCAAGCTGCACCACCTGAAACAGGGCAATAAGGAGTTCACCTCCTACTTTGCGGAATTCCAGAGGCTTGTCTCCAAACTCAATTGAGACGAGCATGCGAAACTTGACGCGCTGCGAGAAGGAGTATCTATCGAACTTGTGACACCCCGATAGATATGGGAGGTCACGACGGTCGCAAGAGATGTGATTAGATAGTCCGGGTGATTAGAATAGAGTTGCGAGACGAAAGGATAGTTAGAAGCGATCAAGGACAAGATAGGAAGGAGGAAGCAAACGGATTCCAGAGTCTAGACAGTGATCGGAGTTGCGGGAGATCGGGATAACAGTCCAGAGGACTTTGAGATCTCCGTTCATAGGGCCCCGCAGTAGGAACTCTGATCCAGGGAAAAACTGTTATGACGAGAGAATCAAACATCGACCTATGGGGGCAGAGAACTTCAGGCGAAGAACTCTGCCGGCGCATGAGGGAGATAATTGCTCGGGAACTCCGATCTATCTTGGGCGCGTGGTGTTTACCACCTGCCTAGTCGAGAAGACTATCCGAAGAGAGCTGACGGAGACTCAAGGCTAGTCCACGGAACTCCGATGCAAAGGAAGCAACGGAGCTACGTCAGGCCGCACTCTAGAGGAATCACGTGCTGAGGATCGGTGTGACTCCCCGATAGGTATCGGAGGTCATGACGGTCGCGAGAGATGTGATTAGATAGTCCGGGTGATTAGAATAGAGTTGCGAGCCGAAAGGATAGTTAGAAGCGATCAAGGACAAGATAGGAAGGAGGAAGCAAACGGATTCCAGAGTCTAGACAGTGATCGGAGATGCGGGAGATCGGGGTAACAGTCCAGAGGACTTTGAGATCTCCGTTCATAGGGCCCCGCAGTAGGAACTCCGATCCAGGGAAAAACTGTTATGACGAGAGAATTGAACATCGATCGATGGGGGCAGAGAACTTTGAGCGAAGAACTCTGCCGGTGCATGAGGGAGATAATTGCTCGGAAACTCCGATCTATCTTGGGCGCATGGTGTTTACCACCCTAGTCGGGAAGACTATCCGAAGAGAGCTGACGACGACTCAAGGCTGGTCCACGGAACTCCGATGCAAAGGAAGCAACGGAGCTACGTCAGGCCGCACTCTAGAGGAATCACGTGCTGAGGATCGGGACAACTATAAGTCGAACCGAGCGGGCAACTGAACCAAAACACAAATCATCGCACCGAACAAACCATCGAACAAACACCCTTAAGATTATTCCGTTGTGAATTATCGAAATTCATGACTTTTATTCTACACTCGATATTACCATAGTCTCCGACGACGCAAACTAGTTCCAGTCTCACACTTTAATCTTAAGGTTACAGTCACCGATTTCTATCGAAATGTCCTCCTCAAACCTCGACATGCTCCGCCTCGAACTTCCTCAGACCCTGAGCAATGCGCTGGTTAGCATCCCGCAAGCATCCGAAACCGTCGAAGTACGAAACCCGGCAGCCTGGCTCAGGCTGATGAACCACCAATACCAAACGGCACAAAGAGACCTGCGCCAACTTTACCAAGCATGCGATCATAAGTTCAACGAAGAGGACTCACGAATGCAGGAGATCAGAAGGAACTACGAACAACTCTGCAATGGGGTCAAGTATGTATACAACCTCCACGCTCACAATGCCGAAATGAATACAGAATGGCTTCGAACCGAGCTGTCAACGGTAGCGAACGCGACGCACGCCCTGAGCAGCGACGTGTGGGCAGTCGTTAGACAACGCAACCAGAAAGACGAAGACAAATGTGAGCTGCAAAGCGTCGCAAACGCTCGCCTACAAGACGCCATCGTGTTCCTCGAAACGGCGCAAGTCGAACAACGCAGGGAGCAAGCGGTGTATAACCGCAATGTGGAAATATGGGCAGGGAAACAGGAAGAGAAGGCGGAATACCTCTACAAAGAGCAACAGCGAATCAAGGAAAAAATCGCTCGAGCGGAGAAAAAATTGAAGGCTGTAGAGGTAAGGACAGGGAAGGCGAAGGAAAAGGCCCCAGAGTGGGTGAACACCACCCCAAGAGGAGGATCGAGGGCAGAAAGATCAGCAACAAGGGAAACTCCGGCTGGTGCAGGAATGTTCCCTCCTCCTCCACCCCTAAGACGTCCGGTGACTAATCTTAGAGGTGATCCGTCGGATGAGGAACCATCGGATGATGACGATTGCATCCCTTTGCCGCGTCGTTCCCCGCCCCGTCACCGAAACGCTCCGCTACCAAGAGAAGACAACGAAGACGAAGAGAGTCGCTTCGCTCGGATCATTGCTGCTGCCGTCTCGGCATCGAACCCAAGGGCCATCAAGCTTAAAATGAAAGAGCCCAAACCGTTCGATGGCAAGCAAAGGACAGCCTTCCGTCCATGGTGGGACTCAGTCGAAGAATATTTTGAGTTCCACCCAGAGGCAAACGAGCAGCAGAAGATAGCGCGGGTGGGATCCCGACTGGAAGGAACAGCGGCAGAATGGCATCAGGCCCGTCGAAAAAGCCTGAGGCAGCTACACTTGGAAGATACGTGGCAGGCGTACCAAGAGGCACTCAAGGAGGCGTACCGCAACACGCAGGAGGGAGCGAACGCATTAAGAAGGATGTGGGCCCTCAAATACAAAGGAGACATCCAGGTTTACATGACCTCCTTCCGATCGGTTAACATGATCGCTCGCGCCACCGGGGAACCGCTACAAGACATAGTCAACCAGGCCATGACCACCGACATCGTTGACATGTGCTTCAACCTGCACACCGAGCCCTACGAAGACGATGAGGACTTCTTGGAAACGGTGCTCAAGGCTGGCAACCATGTGGAATGCTGGGACGCGCTGAAAAAGGCAAGGGCAATGAGGAAAGGGGGATCGGGTAGCCAGGGTTCCGGCGGCGACCGGAAGGGACCTGGCAACGGCTGGCAGGGCCAAGGAAAGGGCAGAGACCCTGGGGGCCGCAAGGAAAGCGGGGAGTCCCCGGAGGGCCGAAAGGCCAAGGAAGCAACAGGAGTCAGGAAGGGAAGGACAAGGGAAGGGGACATCTACGCGGAAGCCAAGGAGGCTCTGGTAGCCAGGGTTCCGGCGGCGACCGGAAGGGACCTGGCAACGGCCGGCAGGGCCAAGGAAAGGGCAGAGACCCTGGGGGCCGCAAGGAAAGCGGGGAGTCCCCGGAGGGCCGAAAGGCCAAGGAAGCAACAGGAGTCAGGAAGGGAAGGACAAGGGAAGGGGACATCTACGCGGAAGCCAAGGAGGCTCTGGTAGGGGTTCCTCAGAAGGATATTGATGCCCACAAAGCATCCAAATGCGACTGTTCGCGTTGCGGACGAGATGGCCACCGAACCTTCCAATGCTACGCCTGGAAAACAGTCGCCGGTATCGAACTCCCGGAGAGTCCAAAGGTGTCGACCGTGATAAAGAGAAAACAGGACACCCAGGATGCCGAACCCACTCGACCGAGGTCTAAGCAACACAAGGCTACGGCGGTTGTGGTGGAGGATGAAGCAATGACGGAGGTACCTCCATTCTGGGAGAGGAATGAGAGCGAGCGGGAGGATTTTTGAGCGGCCCCAGCACTCCGCAGACTGGACGGCCAAGTGTATATGTTTGCGGAACGAAGAGACCACGGCCTCAGGATATCGACAGCAAATCCAGAGATAAGCGAAGACGAACGGACCAACCTATTTCCACCAGTCCAACCGCGCCGAGCGCCTCAGGGTGTGAGCCCCCAAAACCTGTCAGTGGACCACGACTAATCATACAAAATGATGCTCCTCTGGTCTGAGCAGAAGCGACGACGGATCCGAGTACTCCTCGACACAGGATGTGCGATTCCGATCATCAAACGAAGCCTTGCACGAGAACTTGGGTTGCCCCTCATTCAACGACCCAAGCCGGTGGAAATCAAGGACTTCCACGGAACCATAGTGGAAGGAGCCGGGGAATATTTTACAATGCCGATGCTCCTCCAACACCGAAGACACTACACCAACGAAACCTTCGAAGTGGCTCCCTTGGACGACTGCGGTGCCTACCTCCCGTATTGGTGGATGGCTAAGCATGAACCGACAGGGTTGTGGGAGAATGAAGCACAGAAAATTCGCTTCACCAGCACCCGATGCAAGGAACAATGCACCTTGCAACAAGCAACCAGCTTTCCGATGGAACTTGACACGTCTGTCATTCACAATTCGGAGGCTCGCATTATTGGATACGTCTCAGCTGGCCCGGAATCAGATCCACCCATAAATCTGCTTCCGGAGAAGTTCAGACGATATGCCAACATCATGAGCAAGGAAGCAGCCGATAAGCTTCCCGACCACAACTCCTACGACCACGCAATCGATCTCAAGGAAGGAGAGACTCCTCCATGGGGTCCTATCTATGCGCTGTCAGAGAAAGAACTTGAGGCCCTCAGGGAGTGGCTCAAGGAGATGCTCCAGACAGGCAAGATTCGAAGATCCAAATCACCAGCCGGGGCGCCCCATATTATTTGTACCAAAGGCGCACGGCAGGGGTCTCCAATTGTGTGTCGACTATCGCGGTATCAACAAGATTACCGTAGCCAATCGCTACCCACTTCCGATCATGGCAGAGTTGCAAGACCGAGTCCGGGGTGCGAAAGTCTTGACCAAGATTGATCTGAAGAATGGCTATCACCTTATCCGCATCAAGGAAGGTGACGAGTGGAAGACGGGTTTCCGCTGTCAATACAGACTATTTGAGTTTTTGGTCACGCCGTTTGGGCTGACCAGCGCTCCAGCGACGTTTCAGGACATGATTAACCACATATTTCGGGATATGTTGGACCTGGGACTGGTCGCGTACATCGATGACCTCCTCATCTATGCGAAGACGCAGGAGGAGCATGACACGATAGTCATCGAGGTACTAAAGAGGTTGGAAGAAAATCAGTTGGCAATCTCACCAGAGAAGTGTGTCTGGTCGACAGGGAGAGTCGAGTTCCTAGGATACGTGATATCCCAAGATGGAATTGAGATGGCTAAGGACAAGGTGGAATCTGTGCTCTCGTGGGAGGCGCCGCGGTCGCTCAAGGAAGTACAAGCCTTTCTTGGGTTCCACAATTTTTACAGGCGCTTCATCAAGGATTTCTCAAAGATCACGAGACCCTTGACCGAGAGCAAGAAAGAAAAAGGGAAAGATTGGAGATGGACAGGGGAGATGGAACTGGCATTCGAAGAGCTGAAGTCTAGGTTCACCACGGCAACGATTCTAGGGCACTGCAACCCAGAACTACCTGTCGTGGTGGAATCCGACGCTTCAGACTTCGTGTTGGGCGCAGTCCTTTCTCAAAGTGCAGAGAATGGGAAGTTACACCCGTTTGCGTTCCACTCAAGAAAGTTTACCCCAGCCGAAATCAACTTCGAGATTCACGATAAGAAACTACTCGCGATAGTAGACTCTTTCAAACGCTGGCGGCAATACCTCGAGGGAGCAAAACACCAGATCCAGGTGTACAGCGACCACCAGAACCTTGAGTACTTCACAACCACGAAAGTACTCAATCGACAGCAGGCGAGATGAGCACAAGAACTCGCTGGCATCAACTTCAAAATCTACTACCGGCCCGGCAGCCAGAACGGCAAACCTGACGCATTATCCAGGCGCCCGGAGTACCGCCCTGAAAAAGGGGGGGTGGAGATCAGCTGATTACGACGATCCTGCATAAATCACACTTTGCAGGCGACGATTCGAGAGTTTCATCAATCAGCACCGGAGGCGAGAGCACCGTGTTTCTGGTTTCGTCAACTCGGCTACATTCAATCCCCGTACCAAAGTGGAATGAAGAATTTCTGGGTTGGGTCAGGAAGGCATGAAAGGAAGATACTGGGTATCAGGTGGCTGTGAGCAGCATCAAGGACACGAACGAGGGCGCCGCTCAGAAGGACACTGAGTTGGAGGGCTGAAAGGCCTGGGAACTGGCCGCCGAGAGTAGGGACACCGCCAGGATGGGTCGAAAAGCCAGGATTTTGAGGATGAAAGAATGGTGCCTGTTGTAACGGCACGGTCGGGCAAGGCTCCAGGTAGCGAAGTCGGGCTGGGGATCGGGTTCTGGGTTCGGTAGGGGCAAGACGGGTACAGGAGACAAGGTGAGGCAGGGCTCAGTGCAGACGGCAACTGAGAACAGAGGCAGGGACAAGGACTACGGCGCAGACGGCAGCCGAGGCAAGGACAGAGGTAACAGTGATTGAATTAACAAGTTGTTGCGTGAAGAACTAAATACAGAGGGGCAACGGCCCGTTTATATAGAAAATCCTCCACTTCTTCCCGCAACCTGACAATGACCGTGGGCGTGTGCCAGACCCTGAGAAATCCACCTTGCCAGTACCCCACTTCCGTGACTCACACCCTGCGCAGCCGCACTACCCCTGCTTCCTGCACACAGCCCCAATATCCTGCGACTCATTACTGCGCTATCCCTGCTCCCTGCACACAGCCCCAAATCCTCTGCGACTCATCCTTGCACTGCCGGTGCACTGCCTCTGCACTGCCCCCCAATTCTCCCGGTCCTTGTGCCGACCCTCCCTTCGTCATTCCGTCGTGAGCCGTGACACCTGTATAGGAAAGAAAGGCTATGGGTACCAGACGGCAAGGAACTCGTCAGACCCATCCTCGAGTCGGAACACGATACGAAAGTCGCGGGGCATATGGGCCAGGACAAGACTATCGAACTTATCCGGCGCAATTTCTGGTGGCCAAAGATGGACCAGCAGATTATAGACTTCCTCCGGAGTTGCGCGCAGTGTCAGAAGGACAAAGCAACAAGGCACCAGCCGTATGGACTACTCAATCCTCTCGCGTTACCATACACCCATGGCAATCAATAGCCATGAACTTCATTACCGACCTACCGGAATCCAACGGATGCGACCAGCTATGGGTGGTCGTCGACTGCTTCACCAAGATGGCGCATTTCATCCCCCTACCTAAGGATGGAAAGATAGCCGAGGATCTCGCAAAGATTTTTGCCCGCGAGATATGGCGCTTTCACGGATTACCAGCAGACATAGTGTCGGATCGAGACTCACGGTTTACCTCGGGTACATGGAAAGAATTCATCCGGCTGCTAGGCATTAAGCCCCGGATGTCAACAGCGTTCCACCCACAGATGGATGGACAAACGGAACGCCTCAACCAGACGATCGAAGCATACCTCCGCTCCTTCGTCAACTACGAACAGAACGATTGGGTGAATCTCCTACCGATGGCTGAGTTTGCCTACAACAACTCGGTTACACCGGCAACCGGAATGTCGCCCTTCTATGCGAATTTTGGATACCACCCTTCGGCGACAAACCCTGCTGCGGCAAATTCTCTCAACCCCGCCAGCAAGGTCTACGCTCACTGGATGCATACAGTCCACGAGGAAAATATCAAGACCCTCGAACGAACGCGCGAACGAATGCGCAAGTATGCAGATCAACATCGTCAGGAGGCACCGGCTTATCAAGTAGGAGACTTGGTAATGCTCAACGGGCGGAACATTCAAACCCGCCGACCCTCGCGGAAGTTGGACCACAAGAACCATGGTCCCTTCCAAATCGAGAAGACCGTATCGCCGCTCGCTGTCAAGCTCACTCTGCCAAGGAAGTGGAAGATTCATAATGTCTTGCACGTCTCGCTCGTTGAACCGTTCCGAGCCGGCACCCGAGTACCACCGGATCCCTCTCAAATCTTACGAGAGGCCGATGATGTGTAAGGCAATGAAGAATACAACGTCGATGAGGTTATGGGCAGCTCGAAGAAAGGTCGACGAGTGCTCTACCTCGTGAAATGGCTCAACTACCCCGAACGACGGGACTGGACGAACGAGCCATTCGACAACTTCTCAGTAGGCGGTCGGGAAAAGCTACACGAGTTTCATCGCAATAATCCCGATGCGCCGAGGGACTACCGGCTTACAGATGAGTAAGAGTTTTTTCCCATGTGGTTTTCTCGAACTCGGGCAGTGTAAGACTGGAACGATTACGATCGTCGGAGTCAATTGATAGGATAAAATAAAGATGAAAATAGAAAGTTTTCTTTCTTTCACAAACGGAATAATCTTAAGGGGTAGTGTCGATGGTTTTCTGGTTGCTGATTCTGATGATGAATCTTTCGCCGTGTCGTCGGAAGTCTATATAGTTGGGTGATTTGATCGAGTCACGTGCCAGCCGTTGCCGTAGCTTGCTGCCGGATTGAAGCCCGAGCGTGAAAACTCTGCACTTGGTCGGAGACTTCCTGCGCCATGTCATCAGAGTCCCTGTAAACTTTCAGGATAGTTTATACAAACTAGGGAGGTATGGCGCACCAATCCTTACCCGAGCATAGTCCGGTTTCAGCTATCTCCCCGCTGGGCAACGGCTGCGCCTTTCGGCACGGCTCTTATTTGCTTAAGACGCCAGAAGAGGGGCAACACTCGTCATAGTGGTTTTTCTCCGATCAGAGTTTCCTCTGCGCTTGTTCCGCGATTCGCCTGCCTCAAGTCAAGGATGACTGTATCGGACTTTTCGTGCGTATCGCTGCGCCTCTGATCCCACCTAGACTCTGGTCCCGTTTGCTTCCTTCCTTCCTATCTCGTCTCTGACTAGCTACGACTAATCTAAAGGTTTTCTCCTGCTCCCCGATCCATCTAACTATTTTTCCCAAACTTCTGTTGGTAAGAAGCCGGACCCCGAAGCCGGGCCGACTGCGACCAGAGTGTCACACCAACTCCCCTCTCAAATGCTTTCGTCCCGAAGCGCGCGGAGTTCCATCTAGTTTATATACGGTGAATGCCGTCCTCCAACCCCTGCATCCTACTATCGCTCGACTCAAGAGAAAAACCCAGTGGGAAAACACTCCCAGTCTTCTGTGAGCCGATAGTCCCTCGGTGCATCCGGATTCTTGCGGTGGAATTCCCGCAGTTTCTCCCGACCACATACTGAAAAGTTGTCGAAAGGCTTGTGAGTCCAATCCCGTTTGCTGGGATAGTTGAGAGGTTTCACGAGGTAGAGTACGCGCCGTCCTTTCTTGGTGCCACCCATAACCTCCTCGACATCGTATTCCTCATTGATCTCGACGTCATCCGCTTCCCGGAGTATTTTCGACGGGTCAGGGAGATCTCGGTTGCCTGCTCGGTAGGGTTCGACAAGCGAGACACGGAAGACATTGTGTATCTTCCATTTCCGCGGTAGCGTGAGCTTGACGGCTAGGGGGGAAACGATCTTCCCGATTTGGAACGGGCCATGATTTTTGTGGTCCAGTTTCCTCAAGGGGCGACGGGTTTGTATGTTCCGTCCGCTGAGCATTACCAGGTCTCCTACCTGATAAGCGGGGGCCTCTTGGCGGCGTTAGTCGGCGTAGCGGCGCATGCGTTCCTGTGTTTGCTCAAGACACTTGATGGTCTCCTTGTGCACACTCTGCATCTAGTGCGCATAGACCGTGCTGACGGGGTTGAGGGGGTCCGTCGCAGCAGGTCCGCTAGCTGTTGGGTGGACTCCGTAGTGATCGTAGAACGGCGAGAATTTAGTAGCCGTGGTGACTGAGTTATTGTAGGCAAACTCAGCCATGGGGAGAAGGCTAACCCAGTCGTCTTGGTCTTTGTTGACGAAGGAGCGGAGATATGCTTCGATCGTCTGGTTCAGGCGTTCTGTTTGCCCGTCTGTTTGGGGGTGAAACGCCGTAGACATCCTTGCCTTGATGCCTAAAAGTTTCATAAATTCCTTTCACGTATCCGACGTGAAGCGGGAACATCTGTCCGATACGATATCCGAGGTGGGCTGTGGAAGCGCCAGATTTCGCGGGCAAAGATCTTCGCGAGGTCGCTGGCCGTGTTGTCGTCTTTTCGTAGAGGAATGAAATGCGCCATCTTGATGAATCGGTCGATGACTACCCAGAGTTGGTTGCATTCCTCGGACTCGGGTAGATCAGTTATGAAGTCCATAGCGATGGATTGCCATGGAGCGTACGGCAGTTCGAGGGGGTTTAGGAGTCCATAGGTTTGGTGTCGCCCTGTCTTGTTTTTTTGACATTCAGGACAGCCCCACACGAAGTCGATGATGGCTTCGTCCATTGTTGGCCACCAAAAGTTGTGTCGAATCAACTCGATCGTTTTGCCCTGGCCCATATGGCCGGCGAGTTTGGTATCGTGTTCTTACTCCAGGATCTGCTGGATCAGACCTTTGTTGTTCGGTATCCACAACTTCTCCTTCCGGTACACACATCCATCTTCCACACTCAGTATCCTAGCCTTTCGGCTCATCCGTTCAGAGTCTCTGCTGCGAACGGCATCCTCCTTGACCTTGCAGTCATTCGGCACGGAATTCCCACGTGCCGCTACCTCCTTAGCCTTTCCGGTATTCGGCTCTTGTTCCTCAGAAGCCGCTTCACCAACGCTTTTGATAGCTTTCTCCCACTCAGCGTCAGATCCTCCCTTCTCGCGCACCAACTCCAAAAATTCCGAAGACCATTTCCGTGTTGGGGTAGAGGTTAGCCGTACCGACGAGATCATAAACGAGGTACCGTGTCCAGCCGTACTGATTGAAGAGACATTGTTCTTTCCTGCAGAGTGTTTGTCGTGCAGGATCGTCGTGATTGGTTGATCCTCACCCCCCCTTTTTCAGGGCGGTATTCAGGGCGCCGGGAAAGAGCATCAGGTTTTCCATTCTGGTTTCCAGGTCGGTAGTAGATCTTGAAATCAATGCCGGCGAGCTCCTGTGCCCATCGTGCCTGGCGTCGATTGAGTACTTTTGTGGTTGTGAAGTACTCGAGGTTCTGGTGGTCGCTAAAGACTTGCACTTGATGCTGTGCACCTTCGAGGTATCGTCTCCAGTGCTTGAAAGCGTCGACAATGGCAAGTAGCTCTTTGTCGTGGATTTCGAAGTTGATTTCTGCGGGAGAGAATTTCCTCGAATAGTAGGCAACAGGGTGCAGTCTTCCTTCTTCATCCTTCTGGGATAGGACGGCACCGAGGGCAAAATCCGATGCGTCTCTTTCAACGATAACTGGTTCATTGGGTTGGAAGTGGGCCAGTATCGGAGCGGTAGTGAAGCGTTTCTTCAGATCGTCAAAGGATTCCTGCATCTCGGGCGTCCATTGCCAACCCTTCTTATCGCCTTTCGTAGACACCGTCAACGGGCGCGCGACCCTCGCGTAGCCCTTGATAAAGCGGCGATAGAAGTTAGCAAAGCCCAGAAAGGATTGAACGTCTCGCAGGGACCGGGGTACTTCCCACTCAAGCACACTTTCCAATTTGTCCCCTGCCATCTTGATTGCTTCTCGGCCCACTATGTAGCCGAGAAATAAGACCTCATGCTTCCTCCACTCGCATTTTTCCGCTGATACGGCAAGTTTGTTAGCCGTCAGACGTTGCAGGATTTCTTTGACTATTTCATCATGCTCCGCCCTGGTAGAGGCGTAGATGAGAAGATCGTCAATATAGGCAACGAGGACAAGATCAATCATATCCCGGAAGATATGATTAATCATGTCCTGGAAGGTAGCAGGTGCGTTGGACAGCCCAAACGGCATAACGAGAAATTTGTAGAGGCCATAACGTGTTCGGAATGCTGTCTTCCACTCGTCCCCTTCTTTGATGCGTACCAGGTGATACCCATTCTTCAGGTCAATCTTGGTGAAGAACTGTGCTCCACGGATCCTGTCTTGTAGTTCAGACATAAGTGGGAGTGGGTATCGATTGGCGATAGTGACGCAGTTGAGTCCTCGATAGTCGACACAAAGGCGAAGACCACGTCCATGGGCTTTCGGGACGAAGAGAATGGGGGCTTCTGCGCTGGAGGTGGACCGGCGTATCTTTCCGGTCCGTAGCATGTTCTTCAACCATTCTCGGAGGGTTTCGAGCTCTGCTTCCGAGAGGTCATAGATCGGACCCCAAGGAAGTGTGGTATCTTCCTTGAGCCGGATCTCGTGGCCGTAGGAGCGGTGTTCCGGAAGTGCATCTGCGGCTTCTTTTCCCATGATATCAAGAAAGTCGCGCAATTCTTCTGGTATCTGTTCCAAGGGGTCCGTCGCCAGCTCAACGGCCGCGACGTATCCTATTACCCCAGCGTCCGGATTGTTTGCAATCTCCAGGTCATAGCTTAGGGGAAACTCCGTCGCTGTGTGCTTGGTGCAGTTCTTCAAACAGGAGGGGCTGTTGAAGCGGAGTTCGGGGGTGTCCCAAGCACCTTGTGGGGTGTGCTTGGCTATCCACCAGTAGGGGAGGAACGCGTCCACTCCCGGTTCGAGGGAGGTCATCTCGAAGACTTCTTGGGAGTAGTGGTTCCGGTGTTGGAGGAGAAGGGGCATTGTATAATATTGGCCGCTTTCTTTGATGGTTTCGCCGGTAAAGCCACGCAACCTGACGGCTTGTTCGTGCTTCTGCCAGGGAATTTTTAACCGCAACGATAGGGAGGAGTCCAGGAGTGGGGTAGAACAGCCGGTGTCTAGTAACACTCGGATTCGGCTTTGTTGTTTGTTGCCCCAGTGTAACATCATCTCCACTATCGGTCGGTTTCCGTTTCTTGGCTTGGGCGCGGACGTAGCGGTTGTGCGTCTTCGCTTATCCCGTTCGTTTTTTTCGGGTTCGGGGCCCAGTCGTTTTCTGGATGTGCCGCATATATACATCGTGGTCTTAGGCTGCGGCGTGCCTTGACCTAACAAAAATCCTGCTCCTCGTCCGAACCTTCCGCCCAGACGGGAGGGGCATCTCTCATGGCCTCGTCCCTCATATCCACTGCAGCGGTTTTGGGTGCCTTGGATTTTGGTGGTTCCGACGAGTCATTTGCGCCGCGCTTTCGCTTGTTTGCGCCTGCGACCTTTCGTGGGGCTGGGGGAAGTTGGGTGTTACCGACCGTCTTCGCTGCATAGCAGGCAAGCGCTCGGTGTCCTTCTCTTCCACATCTCATGCAGCCACCGGACTTCTTGTGGGCATCTATTTCCTGCTGAGGGACCCCATCCAATGCTGCCTTCATCCCATCCCAGATCCCCTCCTCTTTACCTGTCCGTGAACCGGACTGACCACCTCGGCTCGAATCTCCCGTCGGCCGGTGGTCCTCCTTTTCTTTCCCTGGCTTTTCAGCCCCTTGCCAGATTCCTTCGAGCTACCACTCAAACTCTGGCCACCCGATCCACCCCTCTCTTTTGATTTCAGCAGCGCCTTCTTGCGCTCCACGTGCCGTCCTGCTTCGTAGGCCGCGTGTAGGAACGGCTCGTCTTCTCAAAAGATTCCCGCATTTTGGGCAAAGCGCATATCGATGATATCAGCAGGCATGGCTTTATCGATCATGTCCTGCAAGGCTTCTCCAGTGACTTGAGCGTGGAGATTCAACGCTCTGAATGAGGTGAGGTATGATTTGATATCTCCCTTGTAACGAAGGGTCCACATCTTGTCCAATGCCTCTCCGGCCTCACGGGGGTCCAGGTATTCTTCCTGAATAGCGTCTGCGTACGCTTGCCAGGTGTCCCGTTGTCGGAACGTCCTTCGCCGTGCCTGGTGCCATTCCAGTGCCGCATGGGTAAGCAATGTGCCTATCCACACGATGCGCTGGCGGTCCTCGGTCCGTGGATAGAAGTCAAGGTATTCTTCCACCGCGTCCCACCAAGGGCGGAAGGGGGTGGTAGGCTTCCCGTCAAAGCTCTTTGGATTGCTGAGACGGAGCTTTTGCACTTCTTCTTGGGAAGCTCTGAATGCTTCCGAGAGAACTCTAGCGAAGCGACGTTTGTCAGTCTCGTTAGGTTCGGGAGATGCGCGAGTCTCCCTCGGTCGGCGTGGAGGAGGGCTTGATGAATGCCTGTTGTCTTCGTCCATCGGGTCGTTGTCCGATGGCGGCCCACCTGGGGGAATTACTGGAGGTCTCGGGGGGATTGGGGGTGCTCCTCCTCCTCCGGTGCCACTACTCTGAGGTGGTGGATGAGAGTCCGTTGACTCAGATCTTCGCGGGCTCCTGTGGGCCCACGGGGGTGCAGCGCCGCGGGGTGCCCGGCCGCGAAGGGAGACTTCTCGGGTTGCCCTTTTTGTTTTGGCTAATGCGTCTGCGAGTTTCTTCTGTTCTGACGCGAGCCGAGCTGTCTCCGCTTCCTACTGTGCTGCCCATCTTTCCAGGTTTTGTCGGTACTGGGCCTGCTCCCGTTGGCGTTCGAGATCTGCCGTCTGGAGGAATACCATCGCGTCTTTCATGCGTGCATTCGCTTCTTCCTGGATGAAGATTCGCCGTGTGGCATCGTTCGTTTTTTCAGTGATCATTTCCCAGACATTGCTACTGAAGGCCTGCGCCGCGTTCGCGATTGCGGATAGCTCCGTGCGCAACCATTCTTGTTGGACCGTTGCGTCTGAGTTCTGGAGGTCGAACAGGTACTGGCAACTGCGATAGAGTGCCTCATAGTTTTGTTCGATTTCTCGCATTCGTCGGTTCCCGTGGTCGAAGGTTTTGTCACAGGCGACGTAGAGGGATCGGAGGTCCCTTTGCGCCGTGCGAGGGAGGTTGATCATCATCCGGACCCAGTCTGCGAGGCTACGAACTTCGACTGTTGAGTTATCAATAGAGGTATCATTGATGACCGCTTGGAGAGATCGTGGGCGCTCCAGCCAGAGTATATCCACGTTGGAGGAGGGTGCGGCAATCGGTCTGGAGGGGGAGCCCATTTCGTAGGTGGTAATTCTTTAGAAAAGGATCGATTTTTCTTAAGATTATAGTGTGAGACTGGAACGATTACGGTCGTCGGAGTCGATTGATAGAATGGGGTTTAGAATGAAAATAGATAGCCTTCTTTTCACAAGCGGAATAATCTTAAGGGGTAGTGTCGATGGTTTTCTGGTTGCTGATTCTGATGATGAATCTTTCGCCATGTCGTCGGAAGTCTATATAGTTGGGTGATATGGTCGGGTCACGTGCCAGCCGTTGCCGTAGCTTGTTGCCGGATTGAAGCCCGAACATGAAATCTCTGCACTTGGTGCGGAGACTTCCTGCGCCATGTCATCAGGGTCGCCGTAAGCTTTCAGGATAGTTTATACTAACTAGGCAGGTATGGCGCACCAATTCTTACCCGAGCATAGTCCGGTGCCAGCTATCTCTTCGCTGGGCAACGGCTGCGCCTTTCCGCACGGCTCTTATTTGCTTGGGACGCGAGAAGAGGGGCAACACTCGTCATAGTGGTTTTTCTCCGATCAGAGTTTTCTCTGCGCTTGTTCGCGATTCGCCTGCCTCAAGTGGAGCATGACTGTATCGGACTTTTCGTGCGCATCGCTGCGCCTCTGATCCCACCTAGACTCTGGTTCCGTTTGCTTCCTTCCTTCCTATCTCGTCTCCGACTAGCTACGACTAATCTAAAGGTTTTCCTCCTGCTCCCCGATCTATCTAACTATTTTTGCCGAACTTCCGTTGGTAAGAAGCCGAACCCTGAAGCCGGGCCAACTGCGACCAGGGTGTCACACCCGTGGTCTAAGAACCAGCGACGACGGATTCGTGTACTCGTCGACACAGGATGTGCCATACCAATCATGAAACGAAGCCTTGCACGACAAATTGGGTTGGCCATCATTTGTAACGGCACGGTCGGGCAAGACTCCAGGTAGCGAAGCCGGGCTGGGGATCGCGTTCTGGGTTCGGTATCGGCAAGACGGGTTCAGGGGACAAGGTCAGGCGGGGCTCAGTGCAGACGGCAACTGAGAACAGAGGGAGGGACAAGGACTACGGCGCAGACGGTAGCCGAGGCAAGGACAGAGGTAACAGTAATTGAATTAACAAGTTGTTGCGTGAAGAACTAAATACAGAGGGGCGACACCCCGTTCATAAAGAAAAACCTCCACTGCTTCCCGCAACCTGACAATGACTGTGGGCGTGTGCCAGACCCTGAGAAATCCACCTTGCCAGTACCCTGCTTCTGTGACTCATACCCTGCGCAGCCCCACGACCCCTGCTTCCTGCACACAGCCCCAGTCCCCTGCGGCTCATTACTGCGCTATCCCTGCTCCCTGCGCACAGCCCCCAATCCTCTGCAGCTCATCCTGCACTGCCGCTGCACTGCCTGTGCACTGCCTCCCAACTGTCACGATCCTTGCGCCAACCCTCCCTTTGTCATTCCGTCGCGGGCTGTGACATCATTCAACGACTTAAGCCGGTGGAGATCAACGACTTCCACGGAACCATAGTCGAAGGAGCCGGAGAATATTATACAATGCCGATGCTCCTCTTACACCGGAGACACTACGCCAACGAAACCTTCGAAGTGGCTCCCTTGGACGGCTGCGACACCTACCTCCCATATTGATGGATGGCTAAGCATGAACCAGCCGGGTTCTGGAACAATGACGCCCAGAAAATCAGCTTCACCAGTGCCCAATGCAAGGAACAATGCGCCCTGCGTCAAGCGACCAGGTTTCTGATGGAATTGACTCGTCTGTCATTCACAATCCGGATGCTCGCGTTATCGGATACGTCTCAGCCGGCCCAGAATCAGATGTCGTGAAGACTTTCGGAAGAGAGCTGACCATGACTTAAGGCTAGTGTGACACCCTGATCGCTGCCGGCTGGACTTCAGGGTCCGGCTTTTTACCAACGGAAGTTCGGGAAAAATAGTTAGATTGATCCGGGAGCAGGAGAAAACCTTTAGATTAGTCGTAGCTAGTGAGAGACTTGATAGGAAGGAGGGAAGCAAACGGAACCAGAGTCTAGGTGGGATCAGTGGCGCAGCGATACGCACGAAAAGTCCGAGATATCATGGCAAAAGAAGCCGCAGATGCACTTCCGGAACACCGCTCCTACAGCCACGAGATCCGGCTCAAGGAAGATACCACACCTCCTTGGGGTCCGATCTATGCCATCTCGGAAGCAGAGCTCAAAGCCCTCTGAGAATGGTTGAAGGACATGCTACGGACAGGAAAGATACGTCGGTCCACCACCAGAGCGGGAGCCCCCATTTTCTTCGTCCCGAAAGCACATGGACGTGGTCTTCGCCTTTGCGTCGACTATCGAGGACTCAACCACATCACTATCGCCAATCGATACCCACTTCCCCTCATGTCTCAGGTACAAGACAGGATCCGTGGAGCACAGTTCTTCACCACGATTGACCTGAAGAATGGGTGTCACCTGGTACGCATCAAGTGTCACGGCTCACCACGGAACGTTTGAGGAAGAGTCGGAATAGGGGCCGGAAGGCAGCGCAGCGGCTGCGCAGGGGGCTGCGCAGGCGGCAATGCAGGAATGAGATGGAGGAATTGGGGCTGTGTGTTGGAGACAGGGGTAGCGCGGCAGCGCAGGCTGTGAGTCACTGGAGCGGGCTATCGGCGAGGAGGATTTCTCAGGGTGTGGCACACGCCCACGGTCATTGTCAGGTTGCGGGAAAAGTGGAGGATTTCCTATATAAACGGGCCGGCGCCCCTCTGTACTTAGTTCTTCACGCAACAACTTGTTAATTCAACCACTGTTACCTCTGTCCTTGCCTCAGCTGCCGTCTGCGCCGTAGTCCTTGTCCCTGCCTCTGTCCTCAGTTGCCGTCTGCACTCAGCCCTGCCACACCTTGTCCCCTGAACCCGTCTTGCCTCTGCCGAACCCAGAACCTGATCCCCAGCCCGACTTCGCTAACTGGAGCCTTGCCCGACCGTGCCGTTACACTTTGTTGCGTCGCCCATCTCTCCACCTAGCGAAAAACCATGGCCACCAACACCCCAGCACTAGACCTTCCCCAGCAGGAGGAAGTACCGGTGGCACCACCCTACTACCGAGAAATTCCCGCCGCCATCTACGAACAACTCGAAATCATCGTTAACCATGATACACCCGCCGAGAATGCGGCCCTGAAAGGGTTGTATAACCAATTCAAAATCATCGCATGCGCAATTACCCAGTCCCCCACAGCAGCACCAGCCTGGCGAGTAGACGACCTCGAAGAACAACTTGCCAACTCCCGTCGCATCGCTAACCGACTTGCCATCCTGGCAACTCAACCCCAGGGCCGTGCAGAACCTGTCCCGGAACCTGCCATGTTCGACGGCACCAGGGAAAAGCTTGAGGGATTCGTTGTGACACCCCGACAGCTATCGAAGGACACGACGGTCGCAAGAGATGTAATTAGATAGTTCGGGTGATTAGAATAGAGTTGCGAGACGAACGGATAGTTAGAAGCGATCGAGGACAAGATACGAAGGAGGGAGCAAACGGATTCCAGAGTCTAGACAGTGATCGGAGATGCGGGAGATCGGGATAACAGTCCAGAGGACTTTGAGATCTCCGATCATAGGGCCCCGCAGTAGGAACTCCGATCCAGGGAAAAACTGTTATGACGAGAGAATCAAACATCGACCGATGGGGGCAGACAACTTCGAGCGAAGAACTCTGCCGGCGCATGAGGGAGATAATTGCTCGGAAACTCCGATCTATCTTGGGCGCGTGGTGTTTACCACCTGCCTTGTCGAGAAGACTATCCGAAGAGAGCTGACGACGACTCGAGGCTAGGCCACGGAACTCCGATGCAAAGGAAGCAACGGAGCTACGTTAGGCCGCACTCTAGAGGAATCACGTGCTGAGGATCGGAACCACTATAAGTCAAACCGAGCAGGCAAACCGAACCCAACAACAATCATCGCACCAAACAAACCATCGAAGAAACACCCTTAAGATTATTCCGTTCTGAATTATCGAAATCCCTGACTTTTATTCTATCCTCGACTTTACTATTGACTCCGACGAGACAAACCCGTCCCAGTCTCACACTATAATCTTAAAGGTTACAGTCACCGATTTCTATCGAAATGTCCTCCTCAAACCTCGACATGCTCCGCCTCGAACTTCCTCAGACCCTAAGCAATGCGCTCGTTAGCATTCCGCAAGCATCCGAAACTGTCGAAGTACAAAACCCAGCAGCTTGGCTCAGGCTGATGAACCACCAATACCAAACGGCACAAAGAGACCTGCGCCAACTTTACCAAGCATGCGATCAGATGTTCAACGAACAGGACTCCAGAATGCAGGAAATCGGAAGGAACTACGAACAACTCTGCGATGGGGTCAAGTATGTGTACAACCTCTACGCTCACAATGCCGAAATGAATACAGAATGGCTTCGCACCGAGCTGTCAACGGTAGCGAACGCAACGCACGCCCTGAGCAGCGACGTATGGGCAGTCATTTGAGAACGTAACCAGAAAGATGAAGACAACCGCGAGTTGCGAAGCGTCGCAAACGCTCGGCTACAAAACGCCATCGTGTTCCTCGAAACGGCGCAAGTCGAACAACGCAGGGAGCAAGCGGTGTACAACCGCAACGTGGAAATTTGGGCAGGGAAACAGGAAGAGAAGGCAGAGTACCTCTACAAGGAGCAACAGCGAATCAAGGAAAAAATCGCTGCAGCAGAGAAAAAATTGAAGGCTGTAGAGGTAAAGACAGGGAAGGCGAAGGAAAAGGCCCCAGAGTGGGTGAACACCACCCCAAGAGGAGGATCGAGGGCAGAAAGATCAGCAACAAGGGAAACTCCGGCAGTTGCAGGAATGTTCCCTCCTCCTCCACCCCTAAGACGTCCGGTGACTAATCTTGGAGGTGAGCCCTCGGATGAGGAACCATCGGATGATGACGATTGCATCCCTTTGCCGCGTCGTTCCCCGCCCCGTCACCGACACGCTCCGCTACCAAGAGAAGACGGCGAAGACGAAGAGAGTCGCTTCGCTCGGATAATCGCTGCTGCCGTCTCCGCATCGAACCCGAGGGCCATCAAGCTTAAAATGAAAGAGCCCAAACCGTTCGATGGCAAGCAAAGGACAGCCTTCCGTCCATGGTGGGACTCAGTCGAAGAATATTTTGAGTTCCACCCAGAGGCAAACGAGCAGCAGAAGATAGCGCGGGTGGGATCCCGACTGGAAGGAACAGCGGCAGAATGGCATCAGGCCCGTCGAAAAAGCCTGAGGCAGCTACACTTGGAAGATACCTGGCGGGCGTACCAAGAGGCACTCAAGGAGGCGTACCGCGACACGCAGGAAGGAGCGAACGCATTAAGAAGGATGTGGGCCCTCGAATACAAAGGAGACATTCAGGCTTACATGACCTCCTTCCGATCGCTCAACATGATCGCTCCCGCCATCGGCGAACCGCTACAAGACATAGTCAACCAGGCCATGACTACCGACATCGTCAATATGTGCTTCAACCAGCACACCGAACCCTACGAAGACGATGAAGACTTCCTGGAAACGGTGCTCAGGGCTGGCAACCATGTGGAACGACGGGACGCGCTGAAAAAGGCAAAGGCAATGAGGAAAGGGGAATCGGGTAGCCAGGGTTCCGGCGGCGACCGGAAGGGACCTGGCAACGGCCGGCAGGGCCAAGGAAAGGGAAGAGACCCCGGGGGCCGCAAGGAAAGCGGGGAGTCCCCGGAGGGCCGAAAGGCCAAGGAAGCAACAGGAGTAAGAAAGGGAAGGACAAGGGAAGGGGACATCTACGCAGGAGCAAAGGAGGCTCTGGTAGGGGTTCCCCAGAAGGAGATCGATGCCCACAAAGCATCCAAATGCGACTGTTCGCGTTGCGGACGAGATGGCCACCGACCTTCCAATGCTACGCCAGAAAAACAGTCGCGGGTACCGAACTCCCCGAGAGTCCAAAGGTGTCATCCGTGACAAAGAGAAAGCGGGACACCCAGGATGCCGAACCCACTCGACCGAGGTCCAAGCAACACAAGGCTGCGGCGGTTGTGGTGGAGGATGAAGCAATGACGGAGGTCCCTCCATTCTGGGAAAGGAATGAGAGTGAGCCAGAGGATTTTTGAGCGGCCCCAGCACTCCGCAGACTGGACGGCCAAGTGTATATGTTTGCGGAACGAAGAGACCACGGCCTCAGGATATCGACAGCGAATCCAGAGATAAGCGAAGACGAACGGACCAACCTATTTCTACGAGTCCAACCGCGCCGAGCGCCTCAGGGTGTGAGCCCCCAAAACCTGTCAGCGGACCACGACCAATCATAGAAATGATGCTCCTCTGGTCTGAGCACAAGCGACGACGGATCCGAGTACTCCTCGACACAGGATGTGCCATTCCATTCATCAAACGAAGCCTTGCACGAGAACTTGGGTTGCCCCTCATCCAACGGCCCAAGCCGGTGGAAATCGAGGACTTCCACGGAACCATAGTGGATGGAGCGGGGAATATTATACAATGCCGATGCTCCTCCAACACCGGAGACACTACACCAACGAAACCTTCGAAGTGGCTCCCTTGGACGACTGCGATGCCTACCTCCCGTATTGGTGGATGGCTAAGCATGAACCGACAGGGTTGTGGGAGAAAGAAGCACAGAAAATTCGCTTCACCAGCACCCGATGCAAGGAACAATGCACCTTGCAACAAGCAACCAGCTTTCCGATGGAACTTGACACGTCTGTCATTCACAATTCGGAGGCTCGCATTATTGGATACGTCTCAGCTGGCCCGGAATCAGATCCACCCATAAATCTGCTTCCGGAGAAGTTCAGACGATATGCCAACATCATGAGCAAGGAAGCAGCCGATAAGCTTCCCGACCACAACTCCTACGACCACGCAATCGATCTCAAGGAAGGAGAGACTCCTCCATGGGGTCCTATCTATGCGCTGTCAGAGAAAGAACTTGAGGCCCTCAGTGTGTGGCTCAAGGAGATGCTCCAGACAGGCAAGATACGAAGATCCAAATCACCAGCCGGGGCGCCGATATTATTTGTACCAAAGGCGCACGGCAGGGGTCTCCGATTGTGTGTCGACTATCGCGGTATCAACAAGATTACCGTAGTCAATCGCTACCCACTCCCGATCATGGCAGAGTTGCAAGACCGAGTCAGGGGTGCGAAAGTCTTCACCAAGATTGATCTGAAGAATGGCTATCACCTTATCCACATCAAGGAAGGTGACGAGTGGAAGACGGCTTTCCGCTGTCGATACGGACTGTTTGCGTTTTTGGTCATGCCGTTTGGGCTGACCAGCGCTCCAGCGACGTTTCAGGACATGATTAACCACATATTTCGGGATATGTTGGACCTGGGACTGGCCGCGTACATCGATGACCTCCTCATCTATGCGAAGACGCAGGAGGAGCATGACACGATAGTCATCGAGGTACTAAAGAGGTTGGAAGAAAATCAGTTGGCAATCTCACCAGAGAAGTGTGTCTGGTCGACAGGGAGAGTCGAGTTCCTAGGATACGTGATATCCCAAGATGGAATTGAGATGGCTAAGGACAAGCTGGAATCTGTGCTCTCGTGGGAGGCGCCGCGGTCGCTCAAGGAAGTACAAGCCTTTCTTGGGTTCCACAATTTTTACAGGCGCTTCATCAAGGATTTCTCAAAGATCACGAGACCCTTGACCGAGAGCAAGAAAGAAAAAGGGAAAGATTGGAGATGGACAGGGGAGATGGAACTGGCATTCGAAGAGCTGAAGTCTAGGTTCACCACGGCAACGATTCTAGGGCACTGCAACCCAGAACTACCTGTCGTGGTGGAATCCGACGCTTCAGACTTCGTGTTGGGCGCAGTCCTTTCTCAAAGTGCAGAGAATGGGAAGTTACACCCGTTTGCGTTCCACTCAAGAAAGTTTACCCCAGCCGAAATCAACTTCGAGATTCACGATAAGGAACTACTCGCGATAGTAGACTCTTTCAAACGCTGGCGGCAATACTTCGAGGGAGCAAAACACCAGATCCAGGTGTACAGCGACCACCAGAACCTTGAGTACTTCACAACCACGAAAGTACTCAATCGACGGCAGGCGAGATGGGCACAAGAACTCGCTGGCATCGACTTCAAAATCTACTACCGGCCCGGCAGCCAGAATGGCCAGCCTGACGCATTATCCAGGCGCCCGGAGTACCGCCCTGAAAAAAGGGGGGGGTGAAGATCAGCCGATTACGACGATCCTGCATAAATCACACTTTGCAGGCGACGATTCGAGAGTTTCATAAATCAACACCAGAGGCGAAAGCACCGTGTTCCTGGTTTCGTCAACTCGGCTACATTCAATCCCCGTGCCAAAGTGGAATGAAGAATTTCTCGGTTGGGTCAGGAAGGTAGGAAAGAAAGATGCTGGGTATCAGGAGGCTCTGAGTAGCATCAAGGATACGAACGAGGACGCGGCTCAGAAGGACACTGAGTCGGAGGGCCGAAAGGCCTGGGAACTGGCCGCCGAGAGTAGGGACTCCGGCAGGATGGGTCGAAAGGCCAGGATTTTGAGGATGGAAGAGGGGTGCCTGTATAGGAAAGAAAGGCTATGGGTACCAGAAGACAAGGAACTCGTCAGACACATCCTCGAGCCGGAACACGATACCAAAGTCGCGGGGCATATGGGCCAGGACAAGACTATCGAACTCATCCGACGCAATTTCAACTTGAGTACTTCACAACTACGAAAGTACTCGATCGACGGCAGGCGAGATGGGCACAAGAACTAGCTGGCATCGACTTCAAAATCTACTACGGGCCCGCAGCCAGAACGGCAAGCCTGACACATTATCCAGGCGCCCGGAGTACCGCCCTGAAAAAGGGGGGGGTGAAGATCAGCCGATTACAATGATCCTGCATAAATCACACTTTGCAGGCGACGATTTGAGAGTTTCATCAATCAGCACCGGAGGCGAGAGCACCGTGTTCCTGGCTTCGTCAACTCGGCTACATTCAATCCCCGTGCCAAAGTGGAATGAAGAATTTCTCATTTGGGTCAGGAAGGCAGGAAAGGAAGATGCTGGGTATCAGGAGGCTCTGAGTAGCATCAAGGACACGAACGAGGACGCGGCTCAGAAGGACACTGAGTCGGAGGGCAGCAAGGCCTGGGAACTGGCCGCCAAGAGTAGGGACTGTGGCAGGATGGGTCGAAAGGCCAGGATTTTGAGGATGGAGGAGGGGTGCCTGTATAGGAAAGAAAGGCTATGGGTACCAAACGACAAGGAACTCGTCAGACACATCCTCGAGTCGGAAGACGATATGAAAGTCGCAGGGCATATGCGCCAGGACAAGACTATCGAACTTATCCGGCGCAATTTCTGGTGGCCGAAGATGGACGAGAAGATTATAGACTTCGTCCGGAGTTGCGCGCAGTGTTAGAAGGACGAAGCAACTAGGCATCAGCCGTATGGACTACTCAATCACCTCGAGTTACCATACACCCCATGGCAATCTTTAGCCATGGACTTCATTACCGACCCACCAGAATCCAACGGATGCGACCAGCTATGGGTGGTCGTCGACCGCTTCACCAGGATGGCGCATTTCATCCCCCTACCTAAGGATGGAAAGATAGCCAAGGATCTCGCGAAGATTTTTGCCCGCGAGATATGGCGCTTTCACAGATTACCAGCAGGCATAGTGTCGGATCGAGACTCACGGTTTACCTCGGGTACATGGAAAGAATTCATCCGGCTGCTAGGCATTAAGCCCCGGATGTCAACAGCGTTCCACCCACAGACGGATGGACAAAACGAACGCCTCAACCAGACGATCGAAGCATACCTCCGCTCCTTCGTCAACTACGAACAGAACGATTGGGTGAATCTCCTACCGATGGCTGAGTTTGCCTACAACAACTCGGTTACATCGGCAACCGGAATGTCGCCCTTCTATGCGAATTTCGGATACCACCCGTCGGCGACAAACCCTGCTGCGGCAAATTCTCTCAACCCCGCCAGCAAGGTCTACGCTCACTGGATGCATACAGTCCACGAGGAAAACATCAAGACCCTCGAACGAACGCGCGAACGAATGCGCAAGTATGCAGATCAACATCGTCAGGAGGCACCGGCTTATCAAGTAGGAGACTTGGTAATGCTCAATGGGCGGAACATTCAAACCCGCCGACCCTCGCGGAAGTTGGACCACAAGAACCATGGTCCCTTTCAAATCGAGAAGATCGTATCGCCGCTCGCTGTCAAGCTCACTCTGCCAAGGAAGTGGAAGATTCATAATGTCTTGCACGTCTCGCTCGTTGAACCGTTCGGAGCCGGCACCCGAGTACCACCGGATCCCTCTCAAATCTTACGAGAGGCCGATGATGTGAAAGGCAATGAAGAATACAACGTCGATGAGGTTATGGGCAGCTCGAAGAAAGGTCGACGAGTGCTCTACCTCGTGAAATGGCTCAACTACCCCGAACGACGGGACTGGACGAACGAGCCATTCGACAACTTCTCAGTAGGCGGTCGGGAAAAGCTACGCGAGTTTCATCGCAAAAATCCCGATGCGCCGAGGGACTACCGGCTCACAGATGAGTAAGAGTTTTTTCCCACGTGGTTTTCTCGAACTTGGGCAGGTAGTAGGATGAAGGGGATGGAGGACTTCATCCACAGCTATCAAAGTTAGGATAAAGGCGAGGACTTGGGTGCTTCGGGCCAAAGCCTCGTGGGAGGGGAGATGGTGTGACACCCCGATAGGCATCGGAGGTCACGACGGTCGCGAGAGATGTGATTAGATAGTTCGGGTGATCAGAATAGACTTGCGAACCGAAAGGATAGTTAGAAGCGATCAAGGACAAGATAGGAAGGAGGGAGCAAACGGATTCCAGAGTCTAGACAGTGATCGGAGATGCAGCAGATCGGGATAACAGTCCAGAGGACTTTGAGATCTCCGTTCATAGGGCCCCGCAGTAGGAACTCCGATCCAGGGAAAAACTGTTATGACGAGAGAATCGAACATCGACCTATGGGGGCAGACAACTTCGAGCAAAGAACTCTGCCGGCGCATGAGGGAGATAATTGCTCAGAAACTCCGATCTATCTTAGGCGCGTGGTGTTTACCACTTGCCTAGTCGAGAACACTATCCGAAGAGAGCTGACGACGACTCAAGGCTAGTCCACGGAACTCCGATGCAAAGGAAGCAACGGAGCTACGTCAGGCCGCACTCTAGAGGAATCACGTGCTGAGGATCGGGACGACTATAAGTCGAACCGAGCGTGCAACCGAACAAACTACAATCATCGCACCGAACAAACCATCGAACAAACACCCTTAAGATTATTCCGTTGTGAATTATCGAAATCCCTGACTTTTATTCTATCCTCGATATTACCATAGACTCCGACGACACGAACCCGTCCCAGTCTCACACCGAGAGACCCAGTCGCAAGCTGGAAAACAAACACCATGGTCCGTACCGCGTGATACGGACAATCGGAAGCCACGCCTACAAGTTGGACATCCCAGACGCCGTTCTGAAGCACCGAACATTTCCTGTATTCCTCCTTCATGCCTGGGCTGACGATCCCTTTCCTGGACAAATTACACCGCCACCACTTCCGGTAATCGTGTACGACCAAGAAGAATGGGAGGTCGAAGAGGTTCTCTACTGCCGGGACCTCACGGGCAAACTCCAGTACCTGGTGAAATGGAGAGGCTACGCGGGCACCAACATGGGAACCAGAGGAGAACCTTACCGAGGTACAAGCTGTGAACGATTTCCATTGGGGGCTGTGTGCAGGGAGCAGAAATAGCGCAGTAATGAGTCGCAGGAGATTGGGGCTGTGTGCAGGAAGCAAGGGTAGTGCGGCTGCGCAGGGTATGAGTCACGGAAGTGGGGTACTGGCAAGGTGGATTTCTCAGGGTCTGGCACACGCCCACGGTCATTGCCAGGTTGCGGGATGAAGTGGAGGATTTCCTATATAAACGGGCCGTTGCCCCTCTGTATTTAGTTCTTCACGCAACAACTTGTTAATTCAACCACTGTTACCTCTGTCCTTGCCTCGGCTGCCGTCTGCGCCGTAGTGCTTCTCCCTGCCTCTGTTCTCAGTTGGCGTCTGCACTGAGCCCTGCCGCACCTTGTCCCCTGAACCCGTCTTGCCTCTGCGGAACCCTGAACCCGATCCCCAGCCCGGCTTCGCTACCTGAAGCCTTGCCCGACCGTGCCGTTACAGGTGGACACGAACTGGGTTGGCCTTGGGCAAGAGGAGTCGGGAAGACAGAACAAGACGGAACACACTGTAGACGGTAACTGAGAAACAAGGGAGGAGACAGGAACTACGGCGTAGATGGCAGCCCAGGCAAGGACATAGGTAACAGTTGTGGAATCAACAAGTTGTTGCGTGAAGAACTAAATAGAGAGGGGCAACGGCCCGTTTATATAGGAAATCCTCCACTTCTTCCCGCAACCTGGCAATCACCGTGGGCGTGTGCCAGACCCTGAGAAATCCACCTTGCCAGTACCCTGCTTCCGTGACTCATACCCTGTGTAGCCACACTACCCCTGCTTCCTGCACACAGCCCCAATCCCCTGCGGCTCATTACTGCACTATCCCTGCTCCCTGCACACAGCCTCCAATCCTCTGCGACTCATCCTTGCACTGCCGGTGCACTGCCTTTGCACTGCCCCCAACTCTCCCGATCCTTGTGCCGACCCTCCCTTCGTCGTTCCGTCGCGAGCCGTGACAGTAGTCCCTCCTAAGGCTCGAGTTCCCACCAGAGCAAGTTGACTGGTCCAGGCTGCATGGGGTATCGTCGATGGAAATCGTTCACAGCTTGTACCTCGGTAAGGTTCTCCTCTGGTTCCCATGTTGGTGCCGCGTAGCCTCTCCATTTCACCAGGTACTGGAGTTTGCCCCTGAGGTTCCGGCTGTCGAGGACCTCTTCAACCTCCCATTCTTCTTGGTTGTCCAAGTATATAGAAAATTCTCCACATCTTCGAGCAACCTGACTATGACTATGGGCGTGTGCTAGAACCTGACAATCAACTTTGTGTGACACCCCGATCGACGCTCGCGAAATCACAGCAAGAGTGGTTTATTCAGAAGTGATTGAAACACAAGAATAAATAGTCATAGCATAGAGACAAGTTGGGCAGGAGTGAGCAAATGTGAGACTGGAACGAGTTCAGGACGTCGGAATTAATGGTATTATCGAGTATAGAATAAAAGTCAGGGATTTCGATAATTCACAACGGAATAATCTTAAGGGTGTTTCTTTCAATGTTGTTGCGCTGTGCGTCGATGACTTGTCCTCGCGAGCTTCGTTCGGCTTATACGATCCAGGACTGTCACGGCTCGCGATGGAATGACGAAGGGAGGGTCGGCACAAGGACCGGGAGAGTTGGGGGGCAGTGCAGAGGCAGTGCACCGGCAGTGCAAGGATGAGTCGCAGAGGATTTGGGGCTGTGTGCAGGGAGCAGGGATAGCGCAGCAATGAGTCGCAGGAGATTGGGGCTGTGTGCAGGAAACAGGGGTAGTGCGGCTGCGCAGGGTATGAGTCACGGAAGTGGGGTACTGGCAAGGTGGATTTCTCAGGGTCTGGCACACGCCCACGGTCATTGTCAGGTTGCGGGAAGAAGTGGAGGATTTTCTATATAAACGGGCCGTTGCCCCTCTGTATTTAGTTCTTCACGCAACAACTTGTTAATTCAACCACTGTTACCTCTGTCCTTGCCTCGGCTGCCGTCTGCGCCGTAGTCCTTGTCCCTACCTCTGTTCTCAGTTGCCGTCTGCACTGAGTCCTGCCTCACCTTGTCCCCTGAACTCGTCTTGCCTCTACCGAACCCAGAACCCGATCCCCAGCCCAACTTCGCTACCTGGAGCCTTGCCCGACCGTGCCGTTACACTTTGTTGCGTCCCCTATTTCTCCACCTAGCGAACTACCATGGCCACCAACACTCAGGTACCTGGCGTCCCCCAGCAGGACGAAGTACCAGTGGCACCCCCCTTCTACCGAGAAATTCCTGCCGCTATCTACGAACAACTCGAGATCATCGTCAATCATGATGTACCCGCCGATGATGCAACCCTGATGGGGTTGTACAATGAATTCAGAATCCTCGCCCGCGCAATCACCCAGTTCCCAATAGCCGTACCGACCTGGCGATTCGACGACCTCGAAGAACAACTTGCTGACGCCCGCCGCATCGCCAACCGCCTCGCAACCGTCGAAACCCAACCTCAAAGCCGCGCTGAGCGTGTCCCAGAGCCAGCCATGTTCGACGGAACACGCAAGAAACTGGAAGGGTGCGTTGCGCAACTTGGACTCAAGCTGTACAGCGACCCAGCCCGTTTCCCAACTCCAGCACTCCGAATAGCCTATGCCTTCAACCGCTTGGAAGGCCGCGCCCAAGCCCAGATCCTGCCGTACATCGAGAATCACAACATCACCCTCACCGACGCTGATGCGATCATCACACTCCTGAACAACGCATTTGGTGACCCTGACCCAGCGGCCACCGCTCGAGCCAAGCTACACCACCTGAAACAAGGCAATAAGGAGTTCACCTCCTACTTTGTGGAATTCCAGATGCTTGTCTCCAAGCTCAATTGGGACGAGCATGCGAAACTTGACGCGCTGCGAGAAGGAGTATCCATCGAACTCCACTGGCAACTTGTGGGCCGTACTCAGGGACTCAACTACGATGAGTTTGTGGCCCTCTGTCAACGCCTTGACTCCGAGCTGCGTGCCCTCCAACTTCGTGAGGGACGCCGCACCACCAACCCCCCTCGGCAGAGAAGCGCCATACACCCGACGGCGCCGCTCAGGCACACCACCCACAACACCATGCCCGCGACGACCACTGCCACAGGAACGGCCCCCGGAGCCATGGACTTGAGTGCCAATAGCCGCAGGATCCCAGACCAAGAGCATGCTGCCCGGCTCCGCGAAGGCCGCTGCCTGTACTGTGGGGGAAGTGGCCACATGGGCAGGCACTGCCCCAACAAGAACCGAAATCCGTTCCAAGCAGCTGTTGCCCGGTTGGAGTCAGCCCAGCCCACCAACACCACCCCGACTCACACCTATCACAACTGCAATCAGGATTGCGGCGAGACCTCCCAGCAGTCGGGAAAAGCCTAGACCAACAACACCTTGATGGCACTGTTGTTGGTCGTACCCAGGATAAGTCTTTGTCTCCTATGTCCCCTATTTTTCGTTTGTCTAGTCTCTCAGTGTCAGGAATGGTTGTGGAAGAATCATCAATGGAAGGAAAACATCTTGTTGTATTGTGTAACCTTTCGTTTGGTGACAAAACTATTGCCACGCATGCGCTGATCGACTCTGGGGCAACCGGAATTGCATTTGTAGACAAAGACTTCGCCCGCCATCACCACCTACCCCTCGTACCCCTGAAATCCCCGCGAAGTCTCGAAGTCATCGATGGCCGTCCCATCGAGTCAGGCAACATCACACATGTTGCCACCACCACCCTGTCCATACAGGAACACCACGAGGAAATCCCTATGTTTGTCACCAAACTAGGCCACTACCCTGTTGTACTCGGAATCCCCTGGATGGACCTCCACGATGTGGCCATCCGGTTCAGCTCCCGAACCCTCACCTTCGGCTCCCAATACTGCACAGCCAATTGCAATGCGGTGCCCACAGTTGCACATGGAATCACCACCGACCCGCCTGACGTATCCACCTACGCTCTCGCGTCAAAAGCAGCTCAGCAAGAGCCAGCGGTAAGCGCGGGGGCCGGCAACATCGTGGCCCGCTACATTACGTCTCCCCCAAGGAAGAATCACCAAGAATGCACTAACCTTTCAAGGGAAAGCACAGTCAGAATCTCAGCCTTACAGATGGAGTCATTCCAAGAACTGGTCAACAAGGAAAGCCTCACGATTCTCAACACCACGCTTGCCGAGGTCAACGGCGCACTGGAAGGAAACAAGGACCCCACGGCACATATCCCTCACGAATACCACGAGTTCCTACCGCTATTCTCTGAAGCCCTTGCCCAGAACTTGCCCCCGCACCGACACTACGGCCATAAGATTCCACTCAAGGAGGGATTTACGCCCCCATACGGACCCCTGTACTCACTTTCGAAAACGGAGCTTGTTGCACTGAAGGAATGGCTTGACGACAACCTCAGCAAAGGTTTCATCCGTGCCTCTTCCTCTCCAGCAGCATCGCCAATCCTGTTTGTCAAGAAATCGGACGGCTCCCTACGCCTGTGTGTGGATTACAGGGGCCTGAACGAAGGAACAATCAAGAACAGGTACCCACTCCCACTCCTCCAAGAAACTCTGATGCGGCTATCCGGGGCAAAATACTTCACCTACCCTGGATATCCGCTGGTGCCTACAACCTTGTGCGGATGGCGGAAGGAGAAGAGTGGAAAACTGCCTTCCGGACACGCTATGGGCTCTTCGAATCCCTCGTCATGCCCTTCGGCCTCACCAACGCCCCTGCCGACTTCCAAGCTCTGATCAACGATGTGCTACGCCCGTTCCTCGACGACTTCTGTACCGCATTCATCGATGACGTCTTCATTTACAGCGGATCCTTAGATGAACACCGGAAACATGTCAGGAAAGTACTTCAGGCCTTATCAGCAGCCGGTCTACATCTCAAACCCGAAAAATGTCATTTCCACCAGACCGAAGTCAAGTATTTGGGACTGATCATTACAACAAACGGGATCAAGATGGACCCAGCGAAAGTCTCCTGCATACTGGAATGGGAGGAGCCGAGTACCGTCACCGATGTGCAATGCTTTCTGGGATTTGCGAACTTCTACCGGCGATTCATCCAAGACTATTCCAAGGTGGTATCCCCACTGACAGCATTGACCAAGAAGGAGGATGGAAAGTATGTTTCCTTCGTGTGTGGACCGGAACAGCAGAAAGCATTCGACGAAGTAAAAACAGCATTCACCTCGGCCCCGATCCTCCGGCACTTCGACTACGATCGGCAGATAGTAGTGGAAACTGACGCCTCCGACTACGTCTCTGCCGGAGTCCTATCTCAGTACGACGACGAGGGAATCCTGCACCCAGTGGCATTCTATTCCAAGAAACACTCACCGGCAGAATGCAACTACGAGATCTATGACAAAGAACTCCTTGCAATCATCCGCGCCTTTGAGGAGTGGAGACCACATCTGGAGGGCGCTCCTCACCCCATTCAAGTCCTAAGCGACCACAAGAATCTGGAGTATTTCATGACAACGAAACTACTCAACCGACGACAAGCGCGATGGTCAGAGTTCCTTTCCCGTTTCCATTTCAAATTTGTCTACCGACCAGGCAAAGCGGGAGGAAAACCGGATGCACTGACCAGGAGGTCAGGAGACCTCCCTAAAGAAGGGGATGAAAGACTGCTCGCCAACCAGCAGGCAGTCCTGAAACCGGACAACCTACCGGAAGAACTCCAGTTGGCAGCAACCAACACACCCGAACAAGACCGTCCCCTCGTCACGTCACTGATAACAGAAGGCTACGACATAGACCCCGTCCCAAATCGAATCCTCGAGCTACTCCGAAATGGTACACGCCACTCGAAGGAGATCTCCTTGGCCGAATGCCGTGAAGTCAACGGGCGACTGATCTACCGAGACTGCCTCTATGTTCCAGAGTACGACCGACTCCGACTACGACTGATCCAGGACCACCACGGCCCACCGACCATGGGGCACCCAGGGCGCGCAAAAACCCTGGAACTACTTGCTCGAAGGTACTACTGGCCACAGATGCGAAAGGACGTTGACCAGTTTGTCCGAAACTGCCACACCTGCCGATGAACCAAGGCCACCCGGCACGCACCCTATGGTGTCCTGCGCCCCCTCCCAGTACCCGAGAAGCCATGGCAACACATCTCAGTCGACTTTGTCACTGGCTTACCGGCCTCAAAGGGGTTTGACGCCATCTGTGTTTTTGTTGACCGACTGACCAAGCAACGCCATCTCCTACCATGTACCACGACCATCACCTCAGAAGGACTGGCCGAGCTGTTCTGCGACCGGATCTTCAGGTACCACGGGTTGCCAGAAACCATCGTCTCGGATAGGGGTCCCCAGTTTGCCTCGAGATTCTGGAAACACCTATGCTCATGCCTCAAGATCGAGCCACGCCTGTCAACTGCCTTCCACCCCCAGACCGACGGCCAAACCGAACGGATGAACGCCGTCATGGAACAGCACCTCCGCGCGTACGTCAGCTACCTCCAGGATGACTGGGTCGACTACCTCTTCTTGGCCGAATTCGCTGGCAACAACCAGGTCTCCGACACGACTACCCTGTCCCCATTCTTCGCTAACCTAGGATACCACCCACGGTGTGACTTTGAGCTGGATATCCGTGTCGACACCAAGGAGGAACATCAAGCTCAGAGTGCAGCAGAACGGTTGCATCAAATCCACGACGTCGCCCGCAGCCAAATGCGGTATGCCCAGGTACGGCAACAGGACGACTCCGACCGACACCGAACCCCTGCGCCAGCGTTCCAACCAGGCGACAAGGTATGGGTGGATGGTCGGAACTGGCGCACCGTGAGACCCAGTCGCAAGCTGGAAAACAAACACCATGGTCCCTACCGTGTGATTCGGACAATCGGAACCCACGCCTACGAATTGAACATCCCGGACACCGTTCAGAAGCACCGAACATTTCCTGTATCCCTCCTTCATGCCTCCGCTGACGATCCCTTCCCTGGACAAATTCCACCGCCACCACTTCCGGTAATCGTGGACGACCAAGAAGAATGGGAGGTTGAAGAGGTCCTCGACAGCCGGAACCTCAGGGGCAAACTCCAGTACCTGGTAAAATGGAGAGGCTACGCGGCACCAACATGGGAACCAGAGGAGAACCTTACCGAAGTACACGCTGTGGACGACTTCCATCGACGATACCCCATGCAGCCTGGACCAGTCGAACTTGCTCTCGTGGGAACTCGAGCCTTAGGAGGGACTACTGTCACGGCTCGCGATGGAATGACGAAGGGAGGGTCGGCACAAGGATCGGGAGGGTTGGGGGGCAGTGCAGAGGCAGTGCACCGGCAGTGCAAGGATGAGTCCGCAGAGGATTGGGGGCTGTGTGCAGGGAGCAGGGATAGCGCAGCAATGAGCCGCAGGAGATTGGGGCTGGCTGCAGGAAGCAGGGGTAGTGCAGCTGCGCAGGGTATGAGTCACGGAAGTGGGGTACTGGCAAGGTGGATTATTCAGGGTCTGGCACACCCCCACGGTCATTGTCAGGTTGCGGGAAGAAGTGGAGGATTTCCTATATAAACGGGCCGTTGCCCCTCTGTATTTAGTTCTTCACGCAACAACGTGTTAATTCAATCACTGGTACCTCTGTCCTTGCCTCGGCTGCCGTTTGCGCCGTAGTCCTTGTCCCTGCCTCTGTTCTCAGTTGCCGTCTCCACTGAGCCCTGCCTCACCTTGTCCTCTGAACCCGTCTTGCCTTTGCCGAACCTAGAACCCGATTACCAGCCCGGCTTCGCTACCTGGAGCCTTGCCCGACCGTGCTGTTACACTTTGTTGCGTCGCCTATCTCTCCACCTAGCGAAGAACCATGGCCACCAACAATCCAGCACCACACCCTCCCCAGCAGGAGGAAGTACTGGTGGCACCCCCCTACTATCGAGAAATTCCTGCCACCATCTACGAACAACTTGGGATCATCGTCAACCAGGACTCCCCCGCCGACGTTGCGACTCTGTTGGGGTTGTATGACCAGTTCCAAATCATAGGCCGTGCAATCACCCAATCCCCCACAGCAGCACCCACCTGGCGAGTAGACGACCTCGAAGAACAACTTGCCAACTCCCGCCGTATCGTCAACCGTCTCGCCACACAAGAAACCCAACCCCAGGGCCGCGCCGAGCGCATCCCAGAGCCAGCCATGTTCCATGGCATTCGAGAGAATCTTGAAGGGTTCGTTGCCCAGCTTCGACTCAAACTGTACAGTGACCCTACCTGTTTCCTGTCCGCAGCACTCAGAATGGCCTACACCTTGAACCGTCTCAAACGCCTGCCCAAGCCCGGATACTGCCGTATATCCAGAACAACCTGATCAGCTTGAGCTACGCCGATGCCATGGTCACCAATCTCGAAAACTCCTTTGGCGATCCCGACCCAGCGGCCACGGCACGCGTCGAACTCCACCGCCTCAAGCAAGGGAACAAGGACTTTACGTCTTACTTTGCAGAGTTTCAAAGGCCTGTGTCCAAGCTGAACAGGGACGAACATGCCAAACTCGACGCACTCCGCGAAGGAGTCTCCATCGAGCTCCACCGACAACTGGTGGGCCGCACTCAGGGACTCACCTACAACCAGTTCGTGGCTCTCTGCCAGAGCCTCGATTCCGAGCTACGTGCCCTCCAACTCCGTGAAGGCCGCCGCAACCCCCCGCGACAAAACCCCACCCCGCAACCCCCAGCTCCGCCGAGGAATCAAACGCCATAACAGTACACCACCGGCAACCACTGCAACCGGAACAGCCCCAGGGGCTATGGACCTCAGCGCGAACAGTCGCAAGATCTCTGATCAAGAACGAGCTGCGCGTCTCCGCGAGGGTCGCTGCCTATACTGTGGAGGCAGTGGCCACATGGCCCGACACTGCCCGAACAAGAATCGGAACCCTTTCCGTGCCGCAGCTGCACAGCTGACGCACGAGCAACCTGGAACCCTGACCACCCGACCACCCATACCACAATTGCAACCAGAATTGTGGCGACAACCAAGGGACAGTCGGGAAAAGCCTAGACCAACAACTGCTTGATGGCACCGTTGTTGGTCGTACCCAGGATAAGTCTTTTTCTCCCTTTTCTACTCATTATCGTTTGTCCAATTTGTCAGTGTCTGGGATGGTAGTGGAGGAATCATCAATGGAAGGAAAACATCTCGTTGTACTATGTAACCTTTCGTTTGGTGACAAAACCATTGCCACGCATGCGCTGATCGATTGTGGAGCAACCGGAATCGCCTTTGTAGACAAAGACTTCGCCCGCCATCACAACCTACCCCTTGTACCCCTTGAATCCCCGCGCGCCCTTGAGGTCATCGACGGCCGCCCCATCGAGTCCGGCGACATCACACACGTTGCCACCACCACCCTGTCAATTCAAGAGCACCACGAAGAACTCCCGATGTTCGTCACCAAACTGGGGCACTACCCAATCGTACTCGGAATTCCCTGGATGGACCTACACGACGTGGCCATCCGATTCAGCTCACGCACCCTCACCTTTGGTTCCCAATATTGCACTGCACACTGCAATACGGTACCCACAGTAGCCCACGGTATCACCACAGACCCACCGGAACTACCTTACGCTCTCGCACCAAACGTAGCTCTGGAGGAGCCAGCGGTAAGCGCGGGGGCCGGCGACATCGTGGCCCGATACGTTACGTCTCCCCAGATCAATGAACACCAGCAGGATGCTAACCAGAGAAAACCCACGGTCAGAATCTCAGCCCTCCGAATGAAGTCTTTCCAGCAGATGGCAGGAAAGGAGAACCTCACCATCTTCACCACGACCCTGAGGGAGATCAATGAAGTTCTATCTGAAGAAAAACAGAGCTCAACCGCCCACATTCCCCCCGAATATCACGAATTTCTCCACCTCTTCTCCGAAAGGTTGGCGCAGAACCTACCACCCCATCGGCAATACGACCACAAGATCCCACTAAAGGAAGGATTTGTGCCCCCTTACGGACCCCTCTATTCGCTCTCGAAAACCGAGCTGGTCGCACTCAAGGAATGGCTTGACGACAATCTGAGCAAGGGATTTATCGTGCGTCCTCATCACCAGCGGCATCACCGATCCTGTTTGTCAAAAAATCGGACGGCTCCTTGCGACTGTGTGTGGACTATCGAGGCCTGAACGAAGGAACCATCAAGAACCGCTACCCACTTCCCTGCTCCAGGAAACCTTGATGCGACTGTCCGGTGCAAAGTATTTTACAACACTGGATATCCGCGGTGCTTACAACCTGGTACGAATGGCAGAAGGGGAGGAATGGAAACGGCCTTCCGGACCCGCTACGGACTTTTCGAATCATTGGTAATGCCTTTCGGGCTAACCAACGCGCCAGCCGACTTCCAAGCCCTGATCAACGACGTTTTACGACCGTTCCTGGACGACTTCTGTACCGCCTTCCTAGATGACGTCTTTATCTACAGCGCGTCACTGGAAGAACACCGAAAACAGGTCACCAAGGTGCTACGCGCCCTTTCATCGGCCGGACTGCACTTAAAACCGGAGAAATGCCACTTCCACCAGACGGAGGTCAAATACCTGGGCCTGATCATAACCACGGAGGGTATTAAAATGGATCCTGCCAAAGTCTCTTGCGTACTCGAATGGGAAAAACCGACGACGGTAACGGATGTGCAATGTTTCTTGGGCTTTGCGAACTTCTACCGACGCTTTATCCAGGACTACTCTAAGGTGGTATCTCCCCTGACGGCAATGACAAAAAGGAAAATGGGAAGTACGTCCCCTTCGAATGGGGTATTGACCAACAGCAAGCCTTCGACACTCTCAAGACTGCCTTCACTAGCGCCCCGATCCTCCGACATTTCGACTACGACCGAGAAATAGTGGTGGAAACTGATGCCTCGGATTACGTATCGGCCGGTATCCTCTCCCAGTACGACGACGATGGAATCTTGCATCCAGTTGCCTTCTATTCAAAGAAACACTCCCCGGCGGAATGCAATTACGAAATCTACGACAAAGAATTGTTGGCGATTGTTCGAGCCTTTGAGCATGGAGACCACACCTTGAAGGAGCTGCGCACCCGATCCAAGTGCTGAACAAACATAAGAACTTGAAATACTTCATGTCAATCAAGTTGCTCAACTGCCGGCAAGCACGATGGTCGGAATTCCTGTCCCGTTTCGACTTCAAAATCGTCCATCGACCTGGTAAAGCAGGAGGGAAACCGGATGCATTGACAAGGAGGTCAGGAGACCTCCCTAAGGAGGGGGATGAAAGACTGCTGGCGAACCAACAAGCAGTCCTCAAGCACCAAAACCTGCCGGAAGAATTGAGATTGTCAGCGACTAACCCGCTGGAAGTACCCCGTCCCGCACTCTCTACCCTGATAACCTAAGCATATCAGGCAGATCCACGGCCGAAGAAGATCCTCCAACTGCTCAGACACCGAACACGCCACTCGAAGGACATCTCGCTCGCTGACTGCAGCAAAGTCAACGGACAATTACATTACCGCGATTGCTTCTACGTTCCTGAACACGACCCACACAGACTTCGCCTGATCCAGGACCACCGCAGCGCACCTGCTATGGGCCATCCCGGAAGCGCACAAACCTTGGAACTCCTGGCCCGGAACTACTACTGGCCCCACATGCGGAAGGACGTTGAGAGATTCGTGAGAAACTGCCACACTTGCAGACGGACCAAAGCAACAAGAAACGCCCCCTGCGGTGTGCTCCGCCCACTCCCAGTACCTGAGAAACCCTGGCAACATATCTCCGTCGACTTCGTCACCGGGCTTCCTCACTCAAAAGGATTCAATGCCATTTGCGTATTTGTGGACCGCCTCACCAGGCGACGACACCTGCTCCCCTGCAACACGACCATCACCTCTGAGGGACTCGCCGAACTATTCTGCGATCAGATCTTCAGATACCACGGACTACCCGACACCATCGTATCGGACCGGGGCCCCCAGTTTGCCTCACGATTTTGGAAACATCTATGCTCTTGCCTCAAGATCGACGCACGGCTCTCCACGGCGTTCCACCCGCAGACAGACGGTCAAACAGAGAGGATGAATGCGGTAATGGAACAACACCTCCGGGCATACGTGAGCTACCTGCAGGACGACTGGGTCGACTACCTATTCTTAGCAGAGTTCGCTGGCAACAACCAGACATCCGACACCACTACCCTGTCCCCGTTTTTTGCTAACCTAGGCTACCACCCCCGTTGCGACTTCGAGCTTGACATCCGAACCGACACGAACGAAGAGCGACAGGCGCAGACAGCGGCTAGAGCGACTCCAACAGATCCACGACGTTGCCCGAAGTGAGATGCGCTACGCCCAAGCACGGCAGCAGGACAACACGGACCGGCACCGAAGCAAACGGAACCAGAGTCTAGGTGGGATCGGAGGCGCAGCGATACGCACGAAAAGTCCGATACAGTCATGCTTGACTTGAGGCAGGCGAATCGCGAAACAAGCGCAGAGAAACTCTGATCGGAGACAAACCACTATGACGAGTGTTGCCCCTCTTCTCGCGTCTTAAGCAAATAAGAGCCGTGCCGAAAGGCGCAGCCGTTGCCCAGCGAAAGATAGCTGAAACCGGACTATGCTCGGGTAAGGATTGGTGCGCCATACCTGCCTAGTTTGTATAAACTATCCTGAAGGCTTACGACGACTCTGATGACATGGCGGAGAAAGTCTCCTGCACCAAGTGCAGAGATTTCACGCCAGGGTTTCCATCCGGCAACAAGCTACGGCAACGGCTGGCACGTGACTCGATCAAATCACCCAACTATATAGACTTCCGACGACACGGCAAAAGATTCATCATGACAATCAGCAACCAGAAAACCATCGACACTACCCCTTAAGATTATTCCGCTTGTGAAAGAAAGAATACTATCTATCTTCATTCTTATCCTATTCTATCAATCGACTCCGACGACCGAAATCGTTCCAGTCTCACACCGAACCCACGCACCGGCCTTCCAGCCTGGAGACTTGGTATGGATGGACGGCCGAAACTGGCGGACGGAGCGACCAAGCCGAAAACTGGAAAACAAACACCACGGACCCTATCGGATTACCCGAGCCATCGGAACCCACGCATACGAACTGGACATCCCGAACACCATCCAAAAGCACCGCACCTTCCCAGTGTCCCTCCTCCATGCATCGGCCGACCCCCCCCCGGCCAGATCCTGCCGCCACCGTTACCGGTAATTGTGAACGACCAAGAAGAATGGGAGGTGGAGGAAGTGCTGGACAGCAGAACGCTGAGGGGAAGACTCCAGTACCTAGTCAAGGGGGGTTTCACGGCACCGACGTGGGAACCTGAGGAGAACCTTGTGGACGTACAGGCAGTGGACGACTTCCACCAACGTTACCCAACGAAGCCTGGACCAGTTCAACTTGCTCTCGTGGGAACTCGAGCCTTAGGAGGGGCTACTGTCACGGCTCGCGACGGGACGTTCGAGGAAGAGTCGGAACAGGGGTGGGAAGGCAGCGGGGGGCAGTGCAAGGGGCTGCGCGGGCGGCAATGCAGGAATGAGCCGGAGGAATTGGGGCTGTGTGCAGTAAGCAGGGGTAGTGCGGCTGCGCAGGGTATGAGTCACGGAAGTGGGGCACTGGCAAGGTGGATTTCTCAGGGTCTGGCACACGCCCACGGTCATTGTCAGGTTGCGGGAAGAAGTGGAGGATTTTCTATATAAACGGGCCGTTGCCCCTCTGTATTTAGTTCTTCACGCAACAACTTGTTAATTCAATCACTGTTACCTCTGTCCTTGCCTCGGCTGCCGTCTGCGCCGTAGTCCTTGTCCCTGCCTCTGTTCTCAGTTGCCGTCTGCACTGAGCCCTGCCTCACCTTGTCTCCTGTACCCGTCTTGCCCCTACCGAACCCAGAACCCGATCCCCAGCCCGACTTCGCTACCTGGAGCCTTGCCCGACCGTGCCGTTACACTTTGTTGCGTCCCCCATCTCTCCACCTAGCGAACTACCATGGCCACCAACACTCAGGTACCCGACGTCCCCCAGCAGGACGAAGTACCGGTGGCTCCCCCCTTCTACCGAGAAATTCCCGCCGCCATCTACGAACAACTCGAAATCATCGTCAATCACGATGCACCCGCCGACGATGCAACCCTGATGGGGTTGTACAACGAATTCAGAATCCTTGCCCGCGCAATCACCCTGTCCCCGACAGCGATACCAACCTGGCGATTCGACGACCTCGAAGAACAACTTGCCGATGCCCGCCGGATCGCCAACCGCCTCGCCACCGTCGAAGCCCACCCTCAAAGCCGCGCTGAGCGTGTCCCAGAGCCCGCCATGTTCGACGGAACACGCGACAAACTCGAAGGGTTCGTTGCGCAACTTCGACTCAAGCTATACAGCGACCCAGCCCGTTTCCCAACTCCAGCACTCCGAATGGCCTATGCCTTCAACCGCTTGGAAGGCCGCGCCCAAGCCCAGATCCTGCCATACATCGAGAATCACAACATCACCCTCACCTGACTGCTGATGCGATCATCACACTCCTGAACAACGCAGTTTGGTGACCCCTGACCCAGCGGCCACCGCTCGAGCCAAGCTGCACCACCTGAAACAAGGCAATAAGGAGTTCACCTCCTACTTTGCGGAATTCCAGATGCTTGTCTCCAAGCTCAATTGGGACGAGCATGCGAAACTTGACGCACTGCGAGAAGGAGTATCCATCGAACTCCACCGGCAACTTGTGGGCCGTACTCAGGGTCTCAACTACGATGAGTTTGTGGCCCTCTGTCAACGCCTCGACTCCGAGCTGCGTGCCCTCCAACTTCGTGAGGGACGCCGTACCATCCAACCCCCCTCGGCAGAGTAGCGCCCCACACCCACGGCGCCGCTCAGGCACACCACCCAGAACACCATGCCCGCGACGACCACTGCCACAGGAACGGCCCCCGGAGCCATGGACTTGAGTGCCAACAGCCGCAGGATCTCAGACCAAGAGCGTGCCTGCCCGGCTCCGCGAAGGCCGCTGTCTGTACTGTGGGGGAAGTGGCCACATGGCCAGGCACTGCCCCAACAAGAACCGAAATCCGTTCCGAGCAGCCGTTGCCCGGCTGGAGTCAGCCCAGCCGACCAACACCACCCCGGCTCACACCTATCACAACTGCAACCAGGATTGCGGCGAGACCTCCCAGCAGTCGGGAAAAGCCTAGACCAACAACCGCTTGATGGCACTGTTGTTGGTCGTACCCAGGATAAGTCTTTGTCTCCTATGTCCCCTATTTTTCGTTTGTCTAGTCTCTCAGTGTCAGGAATGGTTGTGGAAGAATCATCAATGGAAGGAAAACATCTTGTTGTATTGTGTAACCTTTCGTTTGGTGACAAAACTATTGCCACGCATGCGCTGATCGACTGTGGGGCAACCGGAATTGCATTTGTAGACAAAGACTTCGCCCGCCATCACCACCTACCCCTCGTACCCCTGAAATCCCCGCGAAGTCTCGAAGTCATCGATGGCCGTCCCATCGAGTCAGGCGACATCACACATGTTGCCACCACCACCCTGTCCATACAGGAACACCACGAGAAATCCCTATGTTTGTCACCAAACTAGGCCACTACCCCGGTTGTACTCGGAATCCCCTGGATGGACCTCCACGATGTGGCCATCCGGTTCAGCTCCCGAACCCTCACCTTTGGCTCCCAATACTGCACAGCCAACTGCAATGCGGTGCCCACAGTTGCACATGGAATCACCACCGACCCACCTGACGTATCTACCTATGCTCTCGCGTCAAAAGCAGCTCAGCAAGAGCCAGCGGTAAGCGCGGGGGCCGGCGACATCGTGGCCCGCTACATTACGTCTCCCCCAAGGAAGAATCACCAAGAATGCACTAACCTTTCAAGGGAAAGCACAGTCAGAATCTCAGCCTTACAGATGGAGTCATTCCAAGAACTGGTCAACAAGGAAAGCCTCACGATTTTCAACACCACGCTTGCCGAGGTCAACGGCGCACTGGAAGGAAACAAGGACCCCACGGCACATATCCCTCACGAATACCACGAGTTCCTACCGCTGTTCTCTGAAGCCCTTGCCCAGAACTTGCCCCCGCACCGACACTACGACCATAAGATTCCACTCAAGGAGGGATTTACGCCCCCATACGGACCACTGTACTCACTTTCGAAAACGGAGCTTGTCGCACTGAAGGAATGGCTTGACGACAACCTCAGCAAAGGTTTCATCCGTGCCTCTTCCTCTCCAGCAGCATCGCCAATCCTGTTTGTCAAGAAATCGGACGGCTCCCTACGCCTGTGTGTGGATTACAGGGGCCTGAACGAAGGAACAATCAAGAACAGGTACCCACTCCCACTCCTCCAAGAAACTCTGATGCGGCTATCCGGGGCAAAATACTTCACCACCCTGGATATCCGCGGTGCCTACAACCTTGTGCGGATGGCGGAAGGAGAAGAGTGGAAAACTGCCTTCCGGACACGCTACTGGGCTCTTCGAATCCCTCGTCATGCCCTTCGGCCTCACCAACGCCCCTGCCGACTTCCAAGCTCTGATCAACGATGTGCTACGCCCGTTCCTCGACGACTTCTGTACCGCATTCATCGATGACGTCTTCATTTACAGCGGATCCTTAGATGAACACCGGAAACATGTCAGGAAAGTACTTCAGGCCTTATCAGCAGCCGGTCTACATCTCAAACCCGAAAAATGTCATTTCCACCAGACAGAAGTCAAGTATTTGGGACTGATCATTACAACAAACGGGATCAAGATGGACCCAGCGAAAGTCTCCTGCATACTGGAATGGGAGGAGCCGAGTACCGTCACCGATGTGCAATGCTTTCTGGGATTTGCGAACTTCTACCGGCGATTCATCCAAGACTATTCCAAGGTGGTATCCCCATTGACAGCATTGACCAAGAAGGAGGATGGAAAGTATGTTCCCTTCGTGTGGGGACCGGAACAGCAGAAAGCATTCGACGAACTAAAAACAGCATTCACCTCGGCCCCGATCCTCCGGCACTTCGACTACGATCGGCAGATAGTAGTGGAAACTGACGCCTCCGACTACGTCTCTGCCGGAGTCCTATCTCAGTACGACGACGAGGGAATCCTGCACCCAGTGGCATTCTATTCCAAGAAACACTCCCCGGCAGAATGCAACTACGAGATCTATGACAAAGAACTCCTTGCAATCATCCGCGCCTTTGAGGAGTGGAGACCACATCTGGAGGGCGCTCCTCACCCCATCCAAGTCCTAAGCGACCACAAGAATCTGGAGTATTTCATGACAACGAAACTACTCAACCGACGACAAGCGCGATGGTCAGAGTTCCTTTCCCGTTTCCATTTCAAGATTGTCTACCGACCAGGCAAAGCGGGAGGAAAACCGGATGCACTGACCAGGAGGTCAGGAGACCTCCCTAAAGAAGGGGATGAAAGACTGCTTGCCAACCAGCAGGCAGTCCTGAAACCGGACAACCTACCGGAAGAGCTCCGGTTGGCAGCAACCAACACACCCGAACAAGACCGTCCCCTCCTCACGTCACTGATAACAGAAGGCTACGACATAGACCCCGTCCCAAATCGAATCCTCGAGCTACTCCGAAATGGTACACGCCACTCGAAGGAGATCTCCTTGGCCGAATGCCGCGAAGTCAACGGGCGACTGATCTACCGAGACTGCCTCTATGTTCCAGAGTACGACCGACTCCGACTACGACTGATCCAGGACCACCACGGCCCACCGACCATGGGGCACCCAGGGCGCGCAAAAACCCTGGAACTACTTGCTCGAAGGTACTACTGGCCACAGATGCGAAAGGACGTTGACCAGTTTGTCCGAAACTGCCACACCTGCCGACGAACCAAGGCCACCCGGCACGCACCCTATGGTGTCCTGCGCCCCCTCCCAGTACCCGAGAAGCCATGGCAACACATCTCAGTCGACTTTGTCACTGGCTTACCGGCCTCAAAGGGGTTTGACGCCATCTGTGTTTTTGTTGACCGACTGACCAAGCAACGCCATCTCCTACCATGTACCACGACCATCACCTCGGAAGGACTGGCCGAGCTGTTCTGCGACCGGATCTTCAGGTACCACGGGTTGCCAGAAACCATCGTCTCGGATAGGGGTCCCCAGTTTGCCTCGAGATTCTGGAAACACCTATGCTCATGCCTCAAGATCGAGCCACGCCTGTCAACTGCCTTCCACCCCCAGACCGACGGCCAAACCGAACGGATGAACGCCGTCATGGAACAGCACCTCCGCGCGTACGTCAGCTACCTCCAGGATGACTGGGTCGACTACCTCTTCTTGGCCGAATTCGCTGGCAACAACCAGGTCTCCGACACGACTACCCTGTCCCCATTCTTCGCTAACCTAGGATACCACCCACGGTGTGACTTTGAGCTGGATATCCGTGTCGACACCAAGGAGGAACATCAAGCTCAGAGTGCAGCGGAACGGTTGCATCAAATCCACGACGTCGCCCGCAGCCAAATGCGGTATGCCCAGGCACGGCAACAGGACGACTCCGACCGACACCGAACCCCTGCGCCAGCCTTCCAACCAGGCGACATGGTATGGGTGGATGGTCGGAACTGGCGCACCGAGAGACCCAGTCGCAAGCTGGAAAACAAACACCATGGTCCCTACCGTGTGATTCGGACAATCGGAACCCACGCCTACGAATTGGACATCCCGGACACCGTTCAGAAGCACCGAACATTTCCTGTATCCCTCCTTCATGCCTCCGCTGACGATCCCTTCCCTGGACAAATTCCACCGCCACCACTTCCGGTAATCGTGGACGACCAAGAAGAATGGGAGGTTGAAGAGGTCCTCGACAGCCGGAACCTCAGGGGCAAACTCCAGTACCTGGTGAAATGGAGAGGCTACGCGGCACCAACATGGGAACCAGAGGAGAACCTTACCGAGGTACAAGCTGTGGACGACTTCCATCGACGATACCCCATGCAGCCTGGACCAGTCGAACTTGCTCTCGTGGGAACTCGAGCCTTAGGAGGGACTACTGTCACGGCTCGCGATGGAATGACGAAGGGAGGGTCGGCACAAGGATCGGGAGAGTTGGGGGGCAGTGCAGAGGCAGTGCACCGGCAGTGCAAGGATGAGTCGCAGAGGATTTGGGGCTGTGTGCAGGGAGCAGGGATAGCGCAGCAATGAGTCGCAGGAGATTGGGGCTGTGTGCAGGAAACAGGGGTAGTGCGGCTGCGCAGGGTATGAGTCACGGAAGTGGGGTACTGGCAAGGTGGATTTCTCAGGGTCTGGCACACGCCCACGGTCATTGTCAGGTTGCGGGAAGAAGTGGAGGATTTTCTATATAAACGGGCCGTTGCCCCTCTGTATTTAGTTCTTCACGCAACAACTTGTTAATTCAACCACTGTTACCTCTGTCCTTGCCTCGGCTGCCGTCTGCGCCGTAGTCCTTGTCCCTGCCTCTGTTCTCAGTTGCCGTCTGCACTGAGCCCTGCCTCACCTTGTTCCCCGAACCCGTCTCGCCTCTACCGAACCCAGAACCCGTTCCCCAGCCCGACTTCGCTACCTGGAGCCTTGCCCGACCGTGCCGTTACACTTTGTTGCGTCCCCTATCTCTCCACCTAGCGAACTACCATGGCCACCAACACTCAGGTACCCGACGTCCCCCAGCAGGACGAAGTACCAGTGGCACCCCCCTTCTACCGAGAAATTCCCGCCGCCATCTACGAACAACTCGAAATCATCGTCAATCATGATGTACCCGCCGATGATGCAACCCTGATGGGGTTGTACAATGAATTCAGAATCCTCGCCCGCGCAATCACCCAGTCCCCAATAGCCGTACCGACCTGGCGATTCGACGACCTCGAAGAACAACTTGCCGACGCCCGCCGCATCGCCAACCGCCTCGCAACCGTCGAAACCCAACCTCAAAGCCGCGCTGAGCGTGTCCCAGAGCCAGCCATGTTCGACGGAACACGCGAGAAACTGGAAGGGTTCGTTGCGCAACTTCGACTCAAGCTGTACAGCGACCCAGCCCGTTTCCCAACTCCAGCACTCCGAATGGCCTATGCCTTCAACCGCTTGGAAGGCCGCGCCCAAGCCCAGATCCTGCCGTACATCGAGAATCACAACATCACCCTCACCGACGCTGATGCGATCATCACACTCCTGAACAACGCATTTGGTGACCCTGACCCAGCGGCCACCGCTCGAGCCAAGCTACACCACCTGAAACAAGGCAATAAGGAGTTCACCTCCTACTTTGCGGAATTCCAGATGCTTGTCTCCAAGCTCAATTGGGACGAGCATGCGAAACTTGACGCGCTGCGAGAGGGAGTATCCATCGAACTCCACCGGCAACTTGTGGGCCGTACTCAGGGCCTCAACTACGATGAGTTTGTGGCCCTCTGTCAACGCCTTGACTCCGAGCTGCGTGCCCTCCAACTTCGTGAGGGACGTCGCACCACCAACCCCCCTCGGCAGAGTAGCGCCCCACACCCAACGGCGCCGCTCAGGCACACCACCCACAACACCATGCCCGCGACGACCACTGCCACAGGAACGGCCCCCGGAGCCATGGACTTGAGTGCCAACAGCCGCAGGATCCCAGACCAAGAGCGTGCTGCCCGGCTCCGCGAAGGCCGCTGCCTGTACTGTGGGGGAAGTGGCCACATGGCCAGGCACTGCCCCAACAAGAACCGAAATCCGTTCCGAGCAGCCGTTGCCCGGCTGGAGTCAGCCCAGCCCACCAACACCACCCCGACTCACACCTATCACAACTGCAACCAGGATTGCGGCGAGACCTCCCAGCAGTCGGGAAAAGCCTAGACCAACAACCGCTTGATGGCACTGTTGTTGGTCGTACCCAGGATAAGTCTTTGTCTCCTATGTCCCCTATTTTTCGTTTGTCTAGTCTTTCAGTGTCAGGAATGGTTGTGGAAGAATCATCAATGGAAGGAAAACATCTTGTTGTATTGTGTAACCTTTCGTTTGGTGACAAAACTATTGCCACGCATGCGCTGATCGACTGTGGGGCAACCGGAATTGCATTTGTAGACAAAGACTTCGCCCGCCATCACCACCTACCCCTCGTACCCCTGAAATCCCCGCGAAGTCTCGAAGTCATCGATGGCCGTCCCATCGAGTCAGGCGACATCACACATGTTGCCACCACCACCCTGTCCATACAGGAACACCACGAGGAAATCCCTATGTTTGTCACCAAACTAGGCCACTACCCCCGTTGTACTCGGAATCCCCTGGATGGACCTCCACGATGTGGCCATCCGGTTCAGCTCCCGAACCCTCACCTTCGGCTCCCAATACTGCACAGCCAACTGCAATGCGGTGCCCACAGTTGCACATGGAATCACCACCGACCCACCTGACGTATCCACCTATGCTCTCGCGTCAAAAGCAGCTCAGCAAGAGCCAGCGGTAAGCGCGGGGGCCGGCGACATCGTGGCCCGCTACATTACGTCTCCCCCAAGGAAGAATCACCAAGAATGCACTAACCTTTCAAGGGAAAGCACAGTCAGAATCTCAGCCTTACAGATGGAGTCATTCCAAGAACTGGTCAACAAGGAAAGCCTCACGATTTTCAACACCACGCTTGCCGAGGTCAACGGCGCACTGGAAGGAAACAAGGACCCCACGGCACATATCCCTCACGAATACCACGAGTTCCTACCGCTATTCTCTGAAGCCCTTGCCCAGAACCTGCCCCCGCACCGACACTACGACCATAAGATTCCACTCAAGGAGGGATTTACGCCCCCATACGGACCCCTGTACTCACTTTCGAAAACGGAGCTTGTCGCACTGAAGGAATGGCTTGACGACAACCTCCGCAAAGGTTTCATCCGTGCCTCTTCCTCTCCAGCAGCATCGCCAATCCTGTTTGTCAAGAAATCGGACGGCTCCCTACGCCTGTGTGTGGATTACAGGGGCCTGAACGAAGGAACAATCAAGAACAGGTACCCACTCCCACTCCTCCAAGAAACTCTGATGCGGCTATCCGGGGCAAAATACTTCACTACCCTGGATATCCGTGGTGCCTACAACCTTGTGCGGATGGCGGAAGGAGAAGAGTGGAAAACTGCCTTCCGGACACGCTATGGGCTCTTCGAATCCCTCGTCATGCCCTTCGGCCTCACCAACGCCCCTGCCGACTTCCAAGCTCTGATCAATGATGTGCTACGCCCGTTCCTCGACGACTTCTGTACCGCATTCATCGACGACGTCTTCATTTACAGCGGATCCTTAGATGAACACCGGAAACATGTCAGGAAAGTACTTCAGGCCTTATCAGCAGCCGGTCTGCATCTCAAACCCGAAAAATGTCATTTCCACCAGACGGAAGTCAAGTATTTGGGACTGATCATTACAACAAACGGGATCAAGATGGACCCATCGAAAGTCTCCTGCATACTGGAATGGGAGGAGCCGAGTACCGTCACCGATGTGCAATGCTTTCTGGGATTTGCGAACTTCTACCGGCGATTCATCCAAGACTATTCCAAGGTGGTATCCCCATTGACAGCATTGACCAAGAAGGAGGATGGAAAGTATGTTCCCTTCGTGTGGGGACCGGAACAGCAGAAAGCATTCGACGAACTAAAAACAGCATTCACTTCGGCCCCGATCCTCCGGCACTTCGACTACGATCGGGAGATAGTAGTGGAAACTGACGCCTCCGACTACGTCTCTGCCGGAGTCCTATCTCAGTACGACGACGAGGGAATCCTGCACCCAGTGGCATTCTATTCCAAGAAACACTCCCCGGCAGAATGCAACTACGAGATCTATGACAAAGAACTCCTTGCAATCATCCGCGCCTTTGAGGAGTGGAGACCACACCTGGAGGGCGCTCCTCACCCCATCCAAGTCCTAAGCGACCACAAGAATCTGGAGTATTTCATGACAACGAAACTACTCAACCGACGACAAGCGCGATGGTCAGAGTTCCTTTCCCGTTTCCATTTCAAGATTGTCTACCGACCAGGCAAAGCGGGAGGAAAACCGGATGCACTGACCAGGAGGTCAGGAGACCTCCCTAAAGAAGGGGATGAAAGACTGCTTGCCAACCAGCAGGCAGTCCTGAAACCGGATAACCTACCGGAAGAGCTCCGGTTGGCAGCAACCAACACACCCGAACAAGACCGTCCCCTCCTCACGTCACTGATAACAGAAGGCTACGACATAGACCCCGTCCCAAATCGAATCCTCGAGCTACTCCGAAATGGTACACGCCACTCGAAGGAGATCTCTTTGGCCGAATGCCGTGAAGTCAACGGGCGACTGATCTACCGAGACTGCCTCTATGTTCCAGAGTACGACCGACTCCGACTACGACTGATCCAGGACCACCACGACCCACCGACCATGGGGCACCCAGGGCGCGCAAAAACCCTGGAACTACTTGCTCGAAGGTACTACTGGCCACAGATGCGAAAGGACGTTGACCAGTTTGTCCGAAACTGCCACACCTGCCGACGAACCAAGGCCACCCGGCACGCACCCTATGGTGTCCTGCGCCCCCTCCCAGTACCCGAGAAGCCATGGCAACACATCTCAGTCGACTTTGTCACTGGCTTACCGGCCTCAAAGGGGTTTGACGCCATCTGTGTTTTTGTTGACCGACTGACCAAGCAACGCCATCTCCTACCATGTACCACGACCATCACCTCGGAAGGACTGGCCGAGCTGTTCTGCGACCGGATCTTCAGGTACCACGGGTTGCCAGAAACCATCGTCTCGGATAGGGGTCCCCAGTTTGCCTCGAGATTCTGGAAACACCTATGCTCATGCCTCAAGATCGAGCCACGCCTGTCAACTGCCTTCCACCCCCAGACCGACGGCCAAACCGAACGGATGAACGCCGTCATGGAACAGCACCTCCGTGCGTACGTCAGCTACCTCCAGGATGACTGGGTCGACTACCTCTTCTTGGCCGAATTCGCCGGCAACAACCAGGTCTCCGACACGACTACCCTGTCCCCATTCTTCGCTAACCTAGGATACCACCCACGGTGTGACTTTGAGCTGGATATCCGTGTCGACACCAAGGAGGAACATCAAGCTCAGAGTGCAGCGGAACGGTTGCATCAAATCCACGACGTCGCCCGCAGCCAAATGCGGTATGCCCAGGCACGGCAACAGGACGACTCCGACCGACACCGAACCCCTGCGCCAGCCTTCCAACCAGGCGACATGGTATGGGTGGATGGTCGGAACTGGCGCACCGAGAGACCCAGTCGCAAGCTGGAAAACAAACACCATGGTCCCTACCGTGTGATTCGGATAATCGGAACCCACGCCTACGAATTGGACATCCCGGACACCGTTCAGAAGCACCGAACATTTCCTGTATCCCTCCTTCATGCCTCCGCTGACGATCCCTTCCCTGGACAAATTCCACCGCCACCACTTCCGGTAATCGTGGACGACCAAGAAGAATGGGAGGTTGAAGAGGTCCTCGACAGCCGGAACCTCAGGGGCAAACTCCAGTACCTGGTGAAATGGAGAGGCTACGCGGCACCAACATGGGAACCAGAGGAGAACCTTACCGAGGTACAAGCTGTGGACGACTTCCATCGACGATACCCCATGCAGCCTGGACCAGTCGAACTTGCTCTCGTGGGAACTCGAGCCTTAGGAGGGACTACTGTCACGGCTCGCGATGGAATGACGAAGGGAGGGTCGGCACAAGGATCGGGAGAGTTGGGGGGCAGTGCAGAGGCAGTGCACCGGCAGTGCAAGGATGAGTCGCAGAGGATTTCGGGCTGTGTGCAGGGAGCAGGGATAGCGCAGCAATGAGTCGCAGGAGATTGGGGCTGTGTGCAGGAAACAGGGGTAGTGCGGCTGCGCAGGGTATGAGTCACGGAAGTGGGGTACTGGCAAGGTGGATTTCTCAGGGTCTGGCACACGCCCACGGTCATTGTCAGGTTGCGGGAAGAAGTGGAGGATTTTCTATATAAACGGGCCGTTGCCCCTCTGTATTTAGTTCTTCACGCAACAACTTGTTAATTCAACCACTGTTACCTCTGTCCTTGCCTCGGCTGCCGTCTGCGCCGTAGTCCTTGTCCCTGCCTCTGTTCTCAGTTGCCGTCTGCACTGAGCCCTGCCTCACCTTGTTCCCCGAACCCGTCTCGCCTCTACCGAACCCAGAACCCGTTCCCCAGCCCGACTTCGCTACCTGGAGCCTTGCCCGACCGTGCCGTTACAGGGATGATGGCCATCAGCCATCAAAATACCTTTTGGTCGAGTGGTATAGTACTTTCCCAGTGTACTTTATTACAGTTTGATGGCTGCAAAGGTCATGAGTTCAATTTTCACTGCGAGCAGTTACATTCCTCTGCTGCAGCGTTGTTCAGGAATTGCATGGCTTACAGTGAGTGACGGTTCATGATTCCTATCATGAATTATCACTCATTGGGGGTTAACTACTTGAAGGCTTCCTGGAGTAAGCCCCTAAAGAGGGGATACTGTCACAGTTCAGAAATCCGGCTTTAAGTAGCTACTGGGATGATGGCCATCAGCCATCAAAATACCTTTTGGTCGAGTGGTATAGTACTTTCCCAGTGTACTGTATTACAGATACACACGAAAAGTCCGATACAGTCATGCTCGACTTGAGGCAGGCGAATCGCGAACAAACGCAGAGAAAAACTCTGATCGGAGAAAAACCACTATGACGAGTGTTGCCTCTCTTCTCGCGTCTTAAGCAAATAAGAGCCGTGCCGAAAGGCGCGGCCGTTGCCCAGCGAAAAGATAGCTGAAACCGGACTATGCTCGGGTAAGGATTGGTGCGCCATACCTGCCTAGTTTGTATAAACTATCCTGAAGGCTTACGACGACTCTGATGACATGGCGGAGAAAGTCTCCGCACCAGGTGCAGAGATTTCACGCCAGGGTTCCATCCGGCAACAAGCTACGGCAACGGCTGGCACGTGACCCGACCAAATCACCCAATGTGACACCCCGATAGCTATCGGAGGACACGACGTTCGCAAGAGATGTGATTAGATAGTCCGGGTGATTAGAATAGAGTTGCGAGCCGAAAGGATAGTTAGAAGCGATCGAGGACAAGATAGGAAGGAGGGAGCAAACGGATTCCAGAGTCTAGACAGTGATCGGAGATACGGGAGATCGGGATAACAGTCCAGAGGACTTTGAGATCTCCGTTCATAGGGCCCCGCAGTAGGAACTCCGATCCAGGGAAAAACTGTTATGACGAGAGAATCGAACATCGACCGATGGGGGCAGACAACTTCGAGCGAAGAACTCTGCCGGCGCATGAGGGAGATAATTGCTCGGAAACTCCGATCTATCTTGGGCGCGTGGTGTTTACCACCTGCCTAGTCGAGAAGACTATCCGAAGAGAGCTGACGACGACTCGAGGCTAGGCCGCGGAACTCCGATGCAAAGGAAGCAACGGAGCTACGTTAGGCCGCACTCTAGAGGAATCACGTGCTGAGGATCGGAACGACTATAAGTCGAACCGAGCAGGCAAACCGAACCAAACCACAATCATCGCACCGAACAAACCATCGAAGAAACACCCTTAAGATTATTCCGTTGTGAATTATCGAAATCCCTGACTTTTATTCTGCACTCGATATTACCATAGACTCCGACGACACAAACTCGTTCCAGTCTCACACCCAACTATATAGACTTCCGACGACACGGCGAAAGATTCATCATCAGAATCAGCAACCAGAAAACCATCGACACTACCCCTTAAGATTATTCCGCTTGTGAAAAGAATACTATCTATTTTCATTCTAAACCCCATTCTATCAATCGGCTCCGACGACCGAAATCGTTCCAGTCTCACAGTCGCTCCGTCCGGCAGTTTCGGCCGTCCACCCATACCATATCTCCAGGCTGGAAGGCCGGTGCGGGGGTTCGGTGCTGGTCCATGTTGTCCTGCTGCCGTGCTTGGGCGTAGCGCATCTCACTTCGGGCAACGTCGTGGATCTGCTGGAGTCGCTCTGCCGCTGTCTGCGCCTGTCGCTCTTCGTTCGTGTCGGTTCGGATGTCAAGCTCGAAGTCGCAACGGGGGTGGTAGCCTAGGTTAGCAAAAAACGGGGACAGGGTAGTGGTGTCGGATGCCTGGTTGTTGCCAGCGAACTCTGCTAAGAATAGGTAGTCGACCCAGTCGTCCTGCAGGTAGCTCACGTATGCCCGGAGGTGTTGTTCCATTACCGCATTCATCCTCTCTGTTTGACCGTCTGTCTGCGGGTGGAACGCTGTGGCAAGCCGTGCGTCGATCTTGAGGCAAGAGCATAGATCTTTCCAAAATCGTGAGGCAAACTGGGGGCCCCTGTCCGGTACGATGGTGTCAGGTAGTCCGTGGTATCTGAAGATCCGATCGCAGAACAGTTCGGCGAGTCCCTCGGAGGTGATGGTCGTGTTGCAGGGGAGCAGCTGTCGTTGCTTGGTGACTGCAGCGACGACGGATGGATTTGCGGCGCATCAGCAATGTGTGGGTGGCCGTGGGCTTCAAATATCGCATAGGAGGCGGTCCACAAATACGCAAATGGCATCGAATCCTTTTGAGGGAGGGAGTCCGGTTACGAAGTCGATGGATATATGTTGCCAGGGTTTCTCGGGTACTGGGAGTGGGCGGAGCACACCGTAGGGGGCGTGTCTTGTTGCTTTGGTTCGTCTGCAAGTGTGGGAGTTCCTCACGAATCGGTCAACGTCCTTCCGCATCTGGGGCCAGTAGTAGTTCCGGGCCAGGAGTTCCAAGGTTTTTGCTCTTCCGGGATGGCCCATAGCCGGCGGGTCGTGGTGGTCCTGGATCAGGCGAAGTCTGAGTGGGTCGTGTTCAGGAACGTAGAGGCAACCGCGGTAATGTAATTGTCCGTTGACTTCGCTGCAGTCGGCTGTCACGGCTCGCGATGGAATGACGAAGGGAGGGTCGGCACAAGGATCGGGAGAGTTGGGGGGCAGTGCAGAGGCAGTGCACCGGCAGTGCAAGGATGAGTCGCAGAGGATTTGGGGCTGTGTGCAGGGAGCAGGGATAGCGCAGCAATGAGCCGCAGGAGATTGGGGCTGTGTGCAGGAAACAGGGGTAGTGCGGCTGCGCAGGGTATGAGTCACGGAAGTGGGGTACTGGCAAGGTGGATTTCTCAGGGTCTGGCACACGCCCACGGTCATTGTCAGGTTGCGGGAAGAAGTGGAGGATTTTCTATATAAACGGGCCGTTGCCCCTCTGTATTTAGTTCTTCACGCAACAACTTGTTAATTCAATCACTGTTACCTCTGTCCTTGCCTCGGCTGCCGTCTGCGCCGTAGTCCTTGTCCCTGCCTCTGTTCTCAGTTGCCGTCTGCACTGAGTCCTGCCTCATCTTGTCCCCTGAACATGTCTTGCCTCTACCGAACCCAGAACCCGATCCCCAGCCCGACTTCGCTACCTGGAGCCATGCCCGACCGTGCCGTGACATCGGCGAGCGAGATGTCCTTGGAGTGGCGTGTTCCGTTTCTGAGCAGTTGGAGGATCTTGTTCGGTGCTGGATCTGCCTGATATGCTTCGGTTATCAGGGTAGAGAGTGCGGGACGGGGTACTTCCAACGGGTTGGTTGCTGACAATCTCAATTCTTCCGGCAGGTTTTGGGGCTTGAGGACTGCTTGTTGGTTTGCCAGCAGTCTTTCATCCCCCTCCTTAGGGAGGTCTCCTGACCTCCTTGTCAATGCATCCGGTTTCCCTCCTGCTTTACCAGGTCGATAGACAATTTTGAAGTCGAAACGGGACAGGAATTCCGACCATCGTGCTTGCCGGCGGTTGAGCAACTTGGTTGACATGAAGTATTCCAAGTTCTTGTGATCGCTCAGGACTTGGATCGGGTGCGCGGCTCCTTCAAGGTGTGGTCTCCATTCCTCAAAGGCCCGAATGATTGCCAACAATTCTTTGTCGTAGATTTCGTAATTGCATTCCGCCGGGGAGTGTTTCTTTGAATAGAAGGCAACCGGATGCAAGATTCCATCGTCGTCGTACTGGGAGAGAATACCGGCCGATACGTAATCCGAGGCATCAGTTTCCACCACTATTTCTCGGTCGTAGTCGAAATGTCGGAGTATCGGGGCAGTAGTGAAGGCAGTCTTGAGAGTGTCGAAGGCTTGCTGTTGGTCAATACCCCATTCGAAGGGGACGTACTTCCCATTTTCCTTTTTTGTCATTGCCGTCAGGGGAGATACCACCTTAGAGTAGTCCTGGATAAAGCGTCGGTAGAAGTTCGCAAAGCCCAAGAAACATTGCACATCCGTTACCGTCGTCGGTTTTTCCCATTCGAGTACGCAAGAGACTTTGGCAGGATCCATCTTAATACCCTCCGTGGTTATGATCAGGCCCAGGTATTTGACCTCCGTCTGGTGGAAGTGGCATTTCTCCGGTTTTAAGTGCAGTCCGGCCGATGAAAGGGCGCGTAGCACTTTGGTGACCTCTTTTTGGTGTTCTTCCAGTGATGCGCTGTAGATAAAGACGTCATCTAGGAAGGCGGTACAGAAGTCGTCCAGGAACGGTCGTAAAACGTCGTTGATCAAGGCTTGGAAGTCGGCTGGCGCATTGGTTAGCCCGAAAGGCATTACCAATGATTCGAAAAGTCCGTAGCGGGTCCGGAAGGCCGTTTTCCATTCCTCCACTTCTGCCATTCGTACCAGGTTGTAAGCACCGCGGATATCCAGTGTTGTGAAATACTTTGCACCGGACAGTCGCATCAAGGTTTCCTGGAGCAGGGGAAGTGGGTAGCGGTTCTTGATGGTTCCTTCGTTCAGGCCTCGATAGTCCACACACAGTCGCAAGGAGCCGTCCGATTTTTTGACAAACAGGATCGGTGATGCCGCTGGTGATGAGGACACACGGATAAATCCCTTGCTCAGATTGTCGTCAAGCCATTCCTTGAGTGCGACCAGCTCGGTTTTCGAGAGCGAATAGAGGGGTCCGTAAGGGGGCACAAATCCTTCCTTTAGTGGGATCTTGTGGTCGTATTGCCGATGGGGTGGTAGGATCTGCGCCAACCTTTCGGAGAAGAGGTGGAGAAATTCGTGATATTCGGGGGGAATGTGGGCGGTTGAGCTCTGTTTTTCTTCAGATAGAACTTCATTGATCTCCCTCAGGGTCGTGGTGAAGATGGTGAGGTTCTCCTTTCCTGCCATCTGCTGGAAAGGCTTCATTCGGAGGGCTGAGATTCTGACCGTGGGTTTTCTCTGGTTAGCATCCTGCTGGTGTTCATTGATCTCTGGAGACGTAACGCATCGGGCCACGATGTCGCCGGCCCCCGCGCTTACCGCTGGCTCCTCCAGAGCTACGTATGGTGCGAGAGCGTAAGGTAGTTCCGGTGGGTCTGTGGTGATACCGTGGGCTACTGTGGGTACCGTATTGCAGTGTGCTGTGCAATATTGGGAACCAAAGGTGAGGGTGCGTGAGCTGAATCGGATGGCCACGTCGTGTAGGTCCATCCAGGGAATTCCGAGTACGATTGGGTAGTGCCCCAGTTTGGTGACGAACATTGGGAGTTCTTCGTGGTGCTCTTGGATTGACAGGGTGGTGGTGGCAACGTGTGTGATGTCGCCGGACTCGATGGGGCGGCCGTCGATGACCTCAAGGGCGCGCGGGGATTCAAGGGGTACAAGGGGTAGGTTGTGATGGCGGGCGAAGTCTTTATCTACAAAGGCGATTCCGGTTGCTCCACAATCGATCAGCGCATGCGTGGCAATGGTTTTGTCACCAAACGAAAGGTTACATAGTACAACGAGATGTTTTCCTTCCATTGATGATTCCTCCACTACCATCCCAGACACTGACAAATTGGACAAACGAAAATGAGTAGAAAAGGGAGAAAAAGACTTATCCTGGGTACGACCAACAACGGTGCCATCAAGCAGTTGTTGGTCTAGGCTTTTCCCGACTGCCCTTGGTTGTCGCCACAATTCTGGTTGCAATTGTGGTATGGGTGGTCGGGGGTCAGGGTTCCAGGTTGCTCGTGCGTCAGCTGTGCAGCTGCGGCACGAAAAGGGTTCCGATTCTTGTTCGGGCAGTGTCGGGCCATGTGGCCACTGCCTCCACAGTATAGGCAGCGACCCTCGCGGAGACGCGCAGCTCGTTCTTGATCAGAGATCTTGCGACTGTTCGCGCTGAGGTCCATAGCCCCTGGGGCTGTTCCGGTTGCAGTGGTTGCCGGTGGTGTACTGTTATGGGTTTGATTCCTCGGCGGAGCTGGGGGTTGCGGGGTGGGGTTTTGTCGCGGGGGGTTGCGGCGGCCTTCACGGAGTTGCAGGGAACGTAGCTCGGAATCTAGGCTCTGGCAGAGAGCCACGAACTGGTTGTAGGTGAGTCCCTGAGTGCGGCCCACCAGTTGTCGGTGGAGCTCAATGGAGACTCCTTCGCGGAGTGCGTCGAGTTTGGCATGCTCGTCCCAGTTCAGCTTGGACACGAGTCTTTGAAACTCCGCAAAGTAAGACGTAAAGTCCTTGTTTCCTTGCTTGAGGCGGTGAAGTTCGGCGCGTGCGGTGGCTGCTGGGTCGGGATCGCCGAAGGCGTTTTCGAGGATGGTGACCATGGCATCGGCGTCGGTCAAGCTGATCACGTTGTTCTGGATGTACGGCAGTATCTGGGCTTGGGCACGGCCTTCGAGACGGTTGAAGGTGTAGGCCATTCTGAGTGCTGGGGACGGGAAACGGGTAGGGTCGCTGTATAGTTTGAGTCGAAGCTGGGCAACGAACCCTTCGAGCTTCTCTCGAGTGCCATCGAACATGGCTGGCTCCGGGACGCGCTCGGCGCGGCCCTGGGGTTGGGTTTCTAGTGTGGCGAGACGGTTGGCGATACGACGGGAGTTGGCAAGTTGTTCTTCGAGGTCGTCTATTCGCCAGGTGGGTGCTGCTGTGGGGGATTGGGTGATTGCACAGGCTATGATTTGGAACTGGTTATACAACCCCGACAGTGTTGCATTGTCGGCGGGTGAGTCGTGGTTAACGATGATCTCGAGTTGTTCGTAGACGGTGGCGAGAATTTCTCGACAGTAGGGGGGTGCCACCAGTACTTCCTCCTGCTGGGGAGGGTCTGGTGCTGGGGTATTGGTGGCCATGGTTCTTCGCTAGGTGGAGAGATGGGCGACGCAACAAAGTGTAACGGCACGGTCGGGCAAGGCTCCAGGTAGCGAAGTCGGGCTGGGGATCGGGTTCTGGGTTCAGCAGAGGCAAGACGGGTTCAGGGGACCAGGTGAGGCAGGACTCAGTGCAGACGGCAACTGGGAACAGAGGCAGGGACAAGGACTACGGCGCAGACGGCAGCCGAGGCAAGGACAGAGGTAACAGTGATTGAATTAACAAGTTGTTGCGTGAAGAACTAAGTACAGAGGGGCAACGGCCCGTTTATATAGGAAACCCTCCACTTCTTCTCGCAACCTGACACTAACCGTGGGCGTGTGCCAGACCCTGAGAAATCCACCTTGCCAGTACCCCGCTTCCGTGACTCATACCCTGCGCAGCCGCACTACCCCTGCTTACTGCACACAGCCCCAATTCCTCCGGCTCATTCCTGCATTGCCGCCCACGCAGCCCCTTGCACTGCCCCCGCGCTGCCTTCCCACCCCTGTTCCGACTCTTCCTCGAACGTCCCGTCGCGAGCCGTGACAGTTTGCTTCCTCCTTCCTATCTTGTCCTTGATCGCTTCTAACTATCCCTTCGGCTCGCAACTCTATTCTAATCACCCAAACTATCTAATCACATCTCTTGCGACTGTCGTGACCTCCGATACCTATCGGGGTGTCATAGTACCGGCAAGGTGGATTTGTCAGGGTCTTGCACACGCCCATGCTCATTATCATGTTGCGGGAAGAAGTGGAGGATTTTCTATATAAATGGGCCATTGCCCCTCTGTATTTAGTTCTTCACGCAACAACTTGTTAATACAACAACTGTTACCTCTGTCTTTGCCTTGGCTGCCGTCTGTGCCGTAGTTCCTGTCTCCACCCTTGTTTCTCAGTTGCCGTCTGCACTGTGTCCTGTCTTGCCTCGTTTCCCGGTCTCGCCTCGCCCTCGCCCAGCCCAATTTCTGTTCACCTGCCCACCTGTCTTCGCTACCTGGAGCCTAGCCCGACCGTGCCGTTACACAAGCTGGGTTGGACAGTGGCGTGGAAACGGGGGGTGGACAGGGTGATATTGCCATGATCTAGCTAAGTCGCATGCAATCAATGATCAAACAAAAAAAAAACATGTATCACTCGCTTGCTTTAAAGTACACACCATTTGTAGCCAGGAGTTTTGAAACCGCAACGACATCCATCCTCATGCATAGTAAAATCATATTGGTCATACAAAGTTCTCTGTGAAACCGCTATTTAATGTGGCTCTTGGGCTGGGGTGGCTGAAATCACTGTTTCGGTGGTAGGGCGAGGCGGGGTGAGGTAGGGCGAGTCCAGTGAAGAGTCGAGGGAATGGGTACTCACGGGCGAGGGCATGGACGATTTGAGGGAATGAATACTCGAGGGAGAGGCTAGGGAATAGTCGAGGGATCGGGCCGATCAAGGCCGAGCCAGGGCGAAGTAGGGGGAGGCAAGGAGAGGTAGGGGGAGGCAGGGCGAGGCAAGCGAAGAGTCTGGAATGAATTCACCTTGGGGATTCCAGCGAGTGTCTGGTCGAGAGAGACAGGCGAATACTGACTGAGATATAGCAATTTTTGGTCCTGCTGGGCTGTGGAGCAACTAGATCGCCTACGGCCGACCAGTAAATTGCGTCTGACCCACAGAACGATACGCGGAGTGGAATGTGCGTACCTTGGGTATTTCAACGAGCCTATGGTCGAGAGAAACAGTCAGGATAATCTGACTGTTCCCCTAAACACACTAGCTCAGACCAGAAACTCAAACGCCGTGACGGCATTTGATTTCTGGTGAGATAATGTGGCTTTAGTTTGTAGGTGAGCCCAGAAAACGGCAAAGAAACTCATACTCGCTAGCCAATCCTAGTTACCATTACCGGCTCTGTACTGGATTCGCTGTCAGGGACGCGGTACAGGACTTGCTGTTATTGTTTCTCTACTCAGGACGTTGGCAAAGCACTCCCACCACCGAGTGAGACGAGGTCTCAGGAATGTGGCAGAGGACTCCCGTCACGCAGCGAGACGAGGTCGCAGGATTGTGGCAGGGCGCTCCTACCACCGAGCGAGAGGTTGGGCAGGGACTACCAGGACGCAGGTCTGTGAGAGGGTACCGCCCCCTACGAGCGAGACGACGTCGTGGGACTGCATTTGAGGTCCTCTTGGGCTGGGCGAGGTCAAATCGCTGTTTTGCTGGTACTGGAGGGCGCTGCTCAGCGAATTCTCATCGTTTGGCTACCGGATGACGACATCTGTCTCCGCACTTACGGTAATCGTTTTTATCACATAATGTTTCATGTGGTACCGCTATTCGAGGGTGCTCTTGGGCTATGGGATGCCCAAATCGCTGTTTTTGTGGCAAGACGAGGCCGGGCGAGGCCGGGCGAGGCAAGGCGAGGCAGGGCGAGGCAGGGCGAGGCCAGCGACGTGCCCAGTGGAATGAGTATATCGTGGGGGTCCCAACGAGTGTCTAGTCGAGCGAAACAGGCGAATACCTACTCACTGAGAAACAGTCGAATACTGACTGCGATATAGCTGTTTTCGATCCTGCTGGGCTGTAGAGAAACACTGTGGAGCAACCAGATCGCCTATGGCCGACCAGTAATCTGTTCAGTCGGGCCGGGCAGGGTGAGGAGGAGTAGAGTGAGAACGCATTCGCGGTGCTGCCAGCGGGGTATTCATGGTGCTGGGTGATGTCAGCATGGCGCGTCCAAAGGTTAACAGCCAACTATCGACATGTGTCGAGAACCATATTCCTCTCTCACCAATCATATCAGAGCAACTATCACCCCAGAGTAACTATTACCCCAGAAAACCTATTACCCCACAGCAATTATTACACCAGAGTGATCTCGCGGGCCGGTGTCGAAGAGTTGACGGCACCGAAGATTTGACTTCAACGATGAGTTGATGGCACAGGCGAGTCGACGGCATGGATTAGTTGACGGCACGAATGAGCTGGGGGAGCGGCCAGTTCATCCTGACGCTGAGGAGTTGTGGGAACGGGTGACGCGAGGGAGCAACACCAGGGCAAGGAAGAGTCAAGGACCCGGAAGGGTCAAGGCCTGGGAACTGTTGCGGCAGTACCCTGACTCACCCAAGGGCGCGGAAGCGTTGAGGGAGGAGTTCGATGCCGCGACCTAGTCAAGGAACGGAAGGGTAGAGATCCCGGAAGATTCAAGGCCCTGGAAAAGTTGGGGGACTGGCCTAGTCAAGGGGGCGGAAGAGTCGAGGGAGGACGTCAAGGTGCAAAAGAGTCAAGGAAAGGAAGGGTTGAGGCAGCTTGTTGACGGCATGGAAGAGTTGACGGCACGGGAGAGTTGTGGAAGCACGGAAGAGTTGATGGAGAAGTCACAGTCGAGATCAAGGGAGCGGAAGAGTCATGGCCCCTAATGAGTCAAGGGAGAGGGCAAGTCAAGGGTAAGGGCGGCAAACAGGTGATGGCGCGGATCAGTTGACGGCACAGACGAGCTAATGGAGCGGAAGACCTGATGGAGCGGAAGAGTTGAGGTGGTGGAAGAGTCAAAGAGCGGAAGAGCCGTGGGAGCAAAGGAGTGTGAGGGAGCACGGAAGAGTTGACGGCACCGATGAAACGACTGCGTGGAAGAGTGAGGGAGTGGAAACGTTGACGGCAACGACAAGTACGGCACCGTCGGCGACAGCACCGACGACGACAGCACGGAACGGTCGAGCTCTCGGCACCGACGAGTTGACGGCCCGGAAGAGTCGAGGGAGCGGAAGAGTCGAGGGAGTACTGAAAGCTTGAGGGAGTACGGAAGAGTTGATGCTACCGACGGGTTGACGGTGCCGGCGAGTTATCAGCACAGAAGAGATCACGGCGCCGGAAAAGATCACGGCACGGAAGAGTTCTGCGAGTACGGAAGAGTTGAAGGAGTGGCCGGTCAAGGGCGCGGAAGTGCCGAGGGCGTGGTGGATTCAAGGGAGCGGAAGCTTCGAGGCTCCGGAAGGGTCAAGGTCTTGGTAGAGTCGTGGGCGCAGCCAAGTCAAGGCCCCGGAACAGTTGACAGAGTGGCCTACTCCATGGAGTGGAAGGGTTAATGCCCCGGAAGAGTCAAGGCCCCAGAAGCGTTGTCGGAACATTTCAAGGCCGCGGGAGAGCCCAGGGAGCAAGGCAAGGCCTCGGAAGATCCCAGAGAGCAAGTCAAGTGTGGGGAAGAATTGAGGGAATGGTTCAGTCAAGAGCGAGACCAGCGAAGAATACAGGGAGCACGGCGAGGGCGCGGAAGAGCCCAGGGAACGGGCGGTCGAGGGCGATGCTGGGGAAGAGTGATGCTGGGGAAGAGTTGTGAGAGCAAGGCGAGGCTGGGGACGAATTGCGGGAACGGGCCAGTCAAGGGCGAGGCAGGGGAAGAGTTTTGGGAACAGGCCGGTCAGGGGCGAGGCTGGGGGAGAGTTGTGGGAGCAGATGGGGTGTAGATACTACCATTGTCCAGGTAGGCCACATGCTAGCAATAAATACCACAAAAATCACTGATTTCTGGGTATGTTTTGACCAACAGCGTTCCAACGAACGTTCAAACACCCCAGCTAACGTCGTTCCCAGGGAATATGGTGGCGTGGGTCCGTTCATACCCTCCCAACTCACTCGACGCGCCGAACGTAGCAAATATTATACACACAGCCGACTACGTTGACAGAGAAATATTTTTCCTGATGGGTGGTACAGCTGCAAAACCATCAGTGCTGCACGTTACAGAGCGGTACTGTTATCGGCGTCTTGCTGCTGACCATATTGAAGCGTAGAGGCAGTAGCCGTGGGCGATGGGCTGGAGCGAGGCCATATGCTGATGGTACAGTGTAGTGATCAGTACCCCTCGGTGCAAACTGGTACAGCTATCGTCAACTCGCCCTGCTCCACTTATGATTAGTGGCTGCAGGCGCGGTTGGCAGGATAAATTGAGTGGTTCAGCAGCGTAATGGTCAGTACTGCGAGATACAGAGCGGTCCTGCTATGGCTTTCTTTCACAGATTCCTAACATCCGAAGGCGGTTTGCGAAATTGATACCAGACGGTTCTTTGCCTACGCTCGCAGCTCCGAATCCATCACCAACGTCTCCGCCAAATACACCTCCCCTTGGGCCTTGCACATCCACCACCACCGCATCACCGAGTTCTACAACAGCTTCACTCAGGTGCACGGGAAGAGCGTCGCTCGATTCTACACCGTCATGTTTCCAATCATCGGAGCTCAAGATTACAAAGTGCATGACATAGAAACTAATGCACGCCATATACTTCATCCAACAACTCCTTATACTCCAGCTCCACCATCTTTCTCTGCAAATTCCCTTTCGTCTGTACTCGCCCGTCAGCAAAAGGACCCGGCCTTCCTCGGATCCAGTAAAGAAAACTCACCGCGGTTCTCGGCAACCTCCCAGGTTGAACGACCACGACGAACTCCGGGCTGTCGATACGCTCATGCATATATCTGCGGACATGAAAGTCACGGGTCCTGCTTACGATCACATTCCTCAAGTCGTCGTTGGTCATATCCGTATTGCCATCTGGTTCAACAAACACCGCTGGGTTCGGCCGTCCCCACCCCACCACCACACAAGCGCTGACAAGCCCCTTGCACGCGGAAAGAATGTTCTCTTCAATGGCACCTGCATCGCAGCGGAGCCCGTTACATGTCTTGATCCAGTCGTCAGCGCGCCCGCGGAAGATGTAATGGCCAGACTCCGTCTCGGTGAACAGATCCCCTGTGTGGAAGTCGCCAGATGATGGGTTGCGACCGAGAGCCGGCGATGGGCAATCGGGAGAGGACTTGCAGACGACGAGCTCCTGAAGGCACTCTTTGGCATCACCGCTTTCGATGTGTTGGAAACGGTACTCGACTCCCGCAAGCGGTCGGAGAATGTGGGCACCCGGACCGGAGCGGCGGGAGATCAGCATACCATTGCATTCAGTGCTACCGAAGATGTTCTGCAGATTCGTTAGAGGGGGTACCAATGTCCTAAGTCGATGAAAACTGACAAGTAGTTTCATTTTTGCTTCGTATGCAAAACGCTGCTCCTCCACAGCCAGCGGGAGTCCGGTATACATCAAAGTATCCAGCTGCTTGAGACATGCCAACAGATTCTTATCGCTTCTCGAATTTCTGATATGGCCACTTAGAGCGGTGGCAAACATATGGAGACGATTCAAACGGCAGTGAGTGACCATCATCATCAACTCCGAGGCGCCGAAAGCGAGCTCCATCGGCTGGATCACACAGGACCCGTGCCCCATTGAGCCGACGAGGACGAAATTCTGGGCGATGTGGCACATGCTGCCGCTGAACGTGATTTCACCATCAGGATCATAAATTCGACAAATTTTGTTATGAGTGACAGAGGGGCTCACATCCAGGTGCCCACATCCTGCCGATTTGGATCAACCGGGGCGCACGCCTCGTGTGACTTGAAGACGACACTGTCAATCCACGCAGCCGAACACAAGACTAGCTTGGGGCTTCCCGCCGTCGAGCCGCTGGTATGAAATATCATAACTGTCTCGTCCCTGGAGTCTGGTACCGGAAGCGGGGCAAGCGGTGCGAGGCTATCCTCGTCCATCGATTGGACTGCCAAAGAACGGTGAATAGGTAAAGACAGCACATTCTCGGCAGCGTCAAGAGAATACGCGGGATCGATCACTAGGGCTCTTGCCCCCGCTGCTCGCAACAGGTCGAATACTACTTTCAGACACGTCAAGCGTAGGCTTAGTAGCTGTGGAACGTATCCGGCACGAGACACGCCATATATGGTGACGACATCGTTGTAGTGCAGCCCTGTCAGCCTTTAGGCAAACAGTCAGCAGTCAATCGCGGCAATACTGCATATATTCATCGGCGTTATTTTGGCGCGAACACTGACCAGAGACCAACTACATCCCGCGGAATTGCACCATCAGCCGACAGCTTGTGAGACCAATAGCGAGCGGCAATCTCAACATCCTGCTGAAATCTCTGATAAGAAATCGGCTCCCATGAGATCGACTCGGGGGTAGAGGGGGTTCCCCGGGCTATCTGGAAAGCGATTGCAAAAGGGTATTTGTGAGAAGCCGCTTGAAGAACCGTCAAATGCGAGAGAAGGTGTGTCATTGTGCTTCGTTTGGTTGCGAGTTGCACTACACCTAGCAGAGGCACAGGCTGGCTCTTATATATCCGGGCGATGCTCGAGCTGCAGTTCCATTGCCAGCTTTGAGCATCAGCTCAGCGATGACAATCGATGCCGACACATCCTCCTGAATTAATCATATCCAACCCCAAGCCGAAAGGGATATAGCCCCAGCCTGGCCGCGCCTCTCGCTATTGGTGGGAGCATCACTGATAACTAATAACTAATCATTAATGCTGTGTAATTAGCTTTGAGGACGAAATAACGGTGAACCCACGCTTCGCAGATTCTACTCCGAGACACCGCGCAGCCGACAGACTTCAACCAGTATTCGGCGTAAGCTCTCCCTTTCGTGCTAGATTCATGCTAATCCCCATTGCAGGTGCCGGCCGGCTCGGCGGCCAGCGGCACACAATCGTGTAACGATGTTCACCGTGCATAACGCTGATTACTTGTGATAAGCAACGACTGTAGAACGCTCTTAATGATTACAAGCGGCAGCACACGGAGCGGGAGACCGTGTTTGGTCACTAGAAGATCATACACATATGAAAAGCAAAGCAGCTACGTCTCGGTAGCGGGACAAGTTCGATCACTCAGTCAGCCCCTTGCGGTGGAACTGTTAACCAACAGCTGTTTACTAGCTCAGTTAACTGTCCGGACAGTTCTGCTGGAAGGACTCGTGGGGGTGATTCACTGGAAAGATCGAGATGGAGAGGAGTGGAGTGGTATATTCGCGTCTACGAGCTACAGGTGTAAGAGAGAGAAATTGAGAGAGAAAGAAAACCAAACTTGGACCCGCTACCGCACCGAATATTCCAAACCCCACCACCGGTCCTCCGAACGGCTAGTGGACTACTCACAGGAACACACTCGTTCCCACAAATTCGATACAGCTTGATTCGCATTCGCTTGGTACAAGCAGTGCAGAGCCGGAGTTTCAACGTCCATCGAAACCCCAACGGTACTAGATTTCATGGTCCCTCATATTCCCACAGATCGAAGTAATACAATTTCTGCAGGCCAATGCAGCTCACCTCGGCTCAGTCACGGCTCCGTCCACTACCCCGAAGCGACACCAGAACGACACGTAATTGCAGTTCAGTCACACGCAATTATTGCTCCTCGCGCAACCCAGCTTTTCAGACAGTTAGGTCACCTGTCCAGTCAGAGCTACCGAACTAAATATACAGCTCGTCGGCAACTTTGGCTTAGCTATCGCCGAGAGTCCTGTTCAGTCATCATCATCTTATCCTGATGAACGATGCGTACTTCGTAGGGCGCGGTGGTCTCGTCGTTTCCATCTGCCGCCGGCTACAACATAATCTTCGTTCGGAATACCACATGTAACTTGTAAGCGAACGCCGTGCCACGATGGAACCAATAGGTACGAAACTCAGTATCCCACAGCACAGTTGCTCTCCCTCGAGAGTAATAGTACCGCCGAAAACCAGGACCCACAGCGCAACATCAGCACTCCTTAAACCTACATACTTATCCACAGATTCACCCATCAAGCCTCAAGGTAACCCGACTATCCCTCGATCGCACGGAGACGAGGCTTCCGCCTATTAGGTGAGGTTTTCAATTTGCAGCAGGGGGCGCTTCCGTACAGAGCCAGGGCGAAATTTTCAAGCGAAGTCGTCAAGAGGTCTATATAATAATACATCTGCAATATCCTCCTCAGAATCATTTGTTCGCCCGCAACAGATGAAGCAGCACGCGGCACACAGGCCAATACGAAACACACGTCGAAACTCACGATTCAGTTCTCCATTTTTCACAGGGCTAATACTACTGGTGGGTCGTTTCTCACAAGCACCCACATTTGTGCGCAGAATTAGCGAACTCCATCACACACATGTCCTCAGGCAGCTATCCAACTTTGTTCTGGTTTATCGCCATGCATTTAAAATCTAGCCGTGCGGCTACGATGGATTACTTTCTTTCCTAGGATCACGACTCACGAGTGACGAACCTGGTGGCCTAACCTGTACGTATATCAGCAGTGCCTGCATACTACTCGGTTCCCTCGGTTTCAGCACGCTCTGGCAAGCGGCATCAACCTCCTCATAGGGAGAGGCATCACCATGCGTCCATCTCCTTTCGCAGCTGCAGAGAATATCGGCATCTAGTAGGCCCATGGCCTGTGAGGTCCACGGCAAAGTGTGGCGGACGTCAAAACGGCACAGCCCAGCGACTACCAAATCTGGAGATTTTTCGATCGTACTCACCATTGATTTGATTCCCGTGCAATTGTCGCTGCAACAACGGTTCAATTCACAACGCCACACGCTCAACACCAGAGCCGGCGAACCACACCAGGGGCAGCGCGAATTGCAGACACCCGCAAGCCATCACCTGAGTACTTCTTCCCCATACCCCTCCACACCCAGGAATCTTTAACCACAATGAACCCACATTAGGAATGTTCCATCACAGCACTCGGAACATCCTGGTTGCCATTTGCGTGCAAGGGTGTCGCGCTTGTCCTGCTCGATCCGGAGTTCATTCGTTCCCGCAAAGCATGCCCTCGAGACCATCCCCTCGTAGGATGACACCGACAATAACCCTACCCTCACGTTCTTCGCCACCACGCGTCGTGCAGGCCAGTACTGATTGACGTGGAATACGGTTCCGCGCTTCCGACGCGATCGCAAACTTATCTAGCAGAGCTATCGTATGTATGGTATTTTCTGCCCGGCGTATCACTCCTGTGCGCGATCCTTCGCTGTCCCTTTTCTTTTCCCGGAGCACCATTGCGGGAAGATCTCTTGTTCGGGTATAATAACTCTCCCACACCCCGCGGTGTCCCTCCGTATCGCATCTGGCGTGGCAGATATCCCGACCGTTCTGCGACGCAGGTTTCCCATAAATCCAGTTTACCTGCTTAGTGTAGGCAGTGCTACCGGCGCACCGTAATCTATCAGGATACGATTGGTTTTGCATCATACCGGTGTGGCGGAGCGAGAGGAGGACCTGTCGGCGGGCGAAAACCAATGCGGTCAGTAGTGGGAATCAACGTTGGCGGAAATCAAAGTTGGCGGCCATTGCGGGGTCGTCTTCTTCTTCTTCTTCTTCTTCTTCTTCTTCTTCTTCTTCTATCTCGAGCATCATCTACCGAATTGACGGTCAACCTCTATATCCCCTTTTTCTTCTGTGTGCACTCTCCTCTCGATCCTGCCTTCGGCCTGGAGGGGTGTTGGCAAAAGAGCGGTCTGCAAAACCGGCTCAGCGAGCACCCTCGCTTGGTAGCCCTAGCGCGAACAGAACTCCCCCGATTTCCTCGTACGTACTCGGCAATGGAAGAGCCTCCGCCCATTTGTTTCGTCGCTTCCAGAGATTCCCTGACATTCGTTCTCTCTGCCAGTAAGATGCTAGCCTGACATCCAGAGGCCCTCTATACATATCTTCCGGTATTTATACGAGAACACGAAGATCTTTCACATTCGCGTTGAGGCCTTGGAGGCATTAGTCGACAATCATCACTGCCGACTTGCGAAGTCTTCGGGCCGAACACGCGGAGTGCTTTCGGATGATGAAGCTCTAGCCAGATCAACCACAGTCATTCTCGCCGATGAATTGGAAAATACGCATCCCAAGCTGTACGCAGCAATTATAATAATCACCATTAAAGCTGGCGCACTTGGAAACAGTTATCCGTTCCAGTGGGTAACCAACCCCCCATTGCATAGGAATTCCAGTGAAGCTTACGCGGCTATTTTCAAAGGCGTGATCTCTTCGGTGAAGCCACTCGCAATTCGGCTAACCCATATATAGGAATTGGGTGGTGAGCGATGAGAGGGGCACCATATCAACTACCGCGAGAGTAAGAGAAAACAACCTTCTTTCACCCCACTTCTTACGAGTATGTATCAGTCCCACGTACATCAGTAAGTCACCATCACCCGTGTTTCGCGTACTGTCCCGGGGGCCGGCCACCAGTTCTCAAAACTAATCCCATGATGGCGACCGCCAATCATGCTCCCTGTAGCGGCTAGTCGAGGCGAGCGTCAATCGGGGCGAAGTCAGTGTCGTACCAGGTAGTAGCCCGCTGTCACTCCAATTCACGAACGTTCTTCGCATCACACAACCCGAATTTACGCCTTTAACTGACAAACTGTGAAGGAGATCCTGAAGAGGCTATAGGAAACTTCCTCCGCCGCTAGCGAATTGAAAGCCAAAACGGTTTCTTTTGAGAAAATACCAAACGGCACCCTCTCCTGCACCTCACCGACATATCACAAGCAAGTAATCCCCAGATTTACACGCCGAAGAAGTGTGTAAAAGTACCGAGACTATAGCAGCTTTACCAGAAAGGCAGGACCGCGAGTCCCCTCTTCTTTTCTGCATCAGCAGTAGATTACTACGGTACTGAACCCTTTCTGAGCATGATGGTCAAATTCGTAGTGGCTTGACCTCCAGAACCCAAACGAGGAATTCTCAAGAACAAACCCGCCGGATTCAAGATACATGCGAGTAGTTTCTCGATGCTCGGGGATATCAGTAATGGAAACCGGGGGGCGGGTACCGGACCGCAAAATATGTAGGCTGCCGGAAACCCAGTTCAGCTCTGTCGCTTTCCTACAGTGGCATCTACACGGAATAATAGTGGCTACATGTGCTGGAATCTGTTCTTGTAGCCATTTCCGTAGGCTGTAGCTCGGGAATGATTTACGGAAAGTAGCAGAGGAAAAATGTCTGTACTTCTCCTTCAGGGACGGCGACGAAGACGTCCCAGCCGGAAGAGCTGACTTATTTTGCACTGCAACCTCCCGGTCTGGTTACCCAACAGAGCTAAGGCCTTCGAAGGCAATTAATGGCGATCAGAGAGATAACAATCAGTAAAAACGCTGGTTTTCCGATTGGGGAAGGACAAACTTCACAACTCTTCGGGATATCTTTGTCAGGATTTTCCAAGAATTCCCGTGAAGAGTAACGGTGGTACTCGAGGCCCTGGAAGAATGCTCGGATCCGGTACGCAGTCGCCGCTGAGCTACTCGCGCCGCCACTAGCGACCGAAGAAGTTGCTCGGTTCGTAATCACTAGGGATCCGGAACGGTTGGGTATTCCGCCAGTACCAGCAAGTTCACAGAATGTATTCCTCCTGGGCATTTCAGCGATGATATCGAGCTGACCTGGAATCGGGCCAACCGGGAATCGAGGCCAACCGGGAATCGAGGCCAACCGGGAATCGAGGCCAACCGGGAATCGGGCCAACCGGGAATCGAGGCCAACCGGGAATCGAGGCCAACCGGGAATCGAGGCCAACCGGGAATCGAGGCTAACCGCAGGGATGAGAAGGGTCGTACGCGTTGATGCGAATGTGAATAGATTGATACTATGGAAAGGACAGTGTGTTATATTGACAGTGAAAACTTAGATACCGACTAAAGTAGACTCTTGGTGCCGATTCCAAATCTAGGCTCTTGATGCCGAATCCACATCTAGGCTCTGCTATCCGCCGCCGCTCCGGCGTTCCACTGCCGATCACTCGGCCGTCGGAACCTTAACAGTACGCCTCTGTCTTTCACTGTTGGGAGTCATCGCCGGCGATTGAGAAGCTTGTTGTTGTTCGCCATTATGTGATTGTCAACTCGTGAGACGACATACAAGATACTCCTCTGAGCTGGTTTATATATTATGGTCACACGGAGACAGTCCGGTCAGTGCTGATCCCTTGGGAAACCAACGGCAACATCCAAAAAACTGTAGCTTAGATGCGGCCCTGACTTACTCGGATCTATGCCTAGGCTCTAGCTTTGTCGAGGTGATCAGGTTGTTACTCGCCTACCACGGTATCGACATCAACACCCCGTCGTATTACCTATCTCAGTTCGCTAATGCTTTAACCGTCTTTATTTGTTCCGGCCGACAAGCATCGACACTAGTCGGAAGAGGCACAACGAGGTCCTGAAGCTTCTCCTCGACAGAGCAGCTCTGAATGTGAAGCGACGGTAATACGGTCCTCTCGAGTGCTGCAAGGTGAAGCTTAGAAGATCAGGCGGCAATGCTCGTGATGCCGGAAGATTTGACTCGGAGCCCTGTCAACAAAATTAGTCAGACGTCGCCATCATCCGCAAAGCGGAAAGGCTACGGCATGATTATGGAGATGTTGACGGAGAAGGTGCAACCTAAGGGTGGAAGGGATTATTTATTGATGTTCGGCGGCATGACACATGGTCATGGTTGTTCCGGCGGGAGGATTATCTTTGGGAATTCGTATCCAGCTATGTTTTGTGGTCCTTTCCATCATATTATCGGTCCTAAAGGTGACTTCCGCTTTGTTTTTGTTGTTTTATGTTTCATCATTCTCAACGGCTTACGAGTGCTTGTAGGCGACATGAATACCTAGTACAAAGCGGCTCTCCAGGTTTCATTGAACAGCCAAGTACGTTTCACCGATTCTACGTCGACTGCCCAGAAGTACCAGTAAATTGTAACGGCCAATGCAATCTATAAACATAGGCTAAATTTAGATGCCGTCATCCCGGTCGAACCACCACTACCGACATTCGAATTTCGGAACATTAGCCAGCCGCCCCCATTAGTTCTTACGGTTGCGGCAACGCCTGACGAGACAAAAGACGCGCACAGCCTGACCCTTTCTCCCTTCCAGAATAACGACTCAACCGGGACCGGACGCCGCACTATGATCTCCGCACCCATGGCGACTTCCGCATCGCGCAGAATACAATAGTCATATAGCCCACGCTACGACGTTTGGCGACCGAACCCTTCGATCGGCTACTATGATTTGGCAGGTGGGGATGATGGCTGGCCTCGGCTTCGGATGCAGGTACTACCTGGCGCGCTGCCGTATGCAGGAACATCAATATATCCGCCACAAAAACGGCCGGGGCACGGCGACCTGCAGTCGCTGATAATTCATATTAAAGAACCGGTGCAATCGTCTCCTCTTTTCGTTCTCTGTTGACAGACGATACACCTGAGGATTCGTCCATTTCAATGCATGGCGTCACTACGAACGCCTCCAGACGATGACTCGCCCGCTCGGAGGCGGACATGGTCGTGGCTGTTGGGTTGGAAAGGAGCCGAGATACCTAACTATCGGTCGCAGAATCAATCACTGTCACCGTCGCCACTGCCGCCGCCGGCCACCGCAAAACTTCCGCGCGTTCCAGAAGTTCATCCTCCCTCGAGTCCCATTCCCCGCCCATCGTCGGAACGACGACAGAGACCTCTCACTCATTGCGGGTTCTACGGGATGCCGGTATACCAACCACCAGTCTTTCTACACAGTAATCGCTCGGCACCGCTGGTCGGGCTCATGCCAGTGCCGCCCAAATCGACGCTATCTGATGCACCAGAGAGCGGTCTTTCCTCAGAACCGCCACAACACACACCTCAAGCGAACGTCACTTCTTCACCAAAAACACAACGAACACAATCTCTTGACCGGACGTCAAAGCCTCTACCAGAGCTCCCTTCACAGCAATCTTCAAGGTCGAGCCTTGAAGACACTCCATCGGATGGGTTATCTAATCGCGTCCGAAAATCAACCAGTTTGCACAAGCATCGCCCTACCAGTCCCACCCTTGCGATAATGCTAAGGAAGGCGTCATCAAAACCCGACGCCGGGATGAACAGGAGCATAGGAGAGACGCGAAGACCTGCGAGCATGCCCCTACAGAGTGGCAATCACGATTTTTCGATATTCCGACAATCAGTTGGCAGCGAGCAGATTCCGCTCCCACAGAAACACAGTAGTACATCGGTGGTGCTGGCACCACCACCACCACCGGTAGGCCGAAACGATGACAAGTTTCCTATTGAAACCGAACTTTTCCCCGACTCCCAGGACTTCACTTGCACCAAAGACACGCAGTACGTTTCTGGCGGCGACTGGGACTTTGACGGGGTAAGCAATTTCCTTCATCTCGTCAGCATGCAGTGCATATGTTGACGCATCAAGCAGGAGGAAGACAGTCGCTGTTATGCCGAAGCTATTGGCTACGACTTTGACCCTGAACCCAGTCCCGAACCTGGCAGTCCCGAACTTCCCAGTCCGCAATTCGCTTCGGCCCCCACCCAGGATTGCGACAGCGATATACCTGTACCAAATATTACGAAAAAGCACGACTCGTACCGGCTTGACTTTTTCACATCTCACCGCGATTCCATCCGCTGTGTTCCCCCGTCGCCGACCGTCTCGGACCGAAGCTCGGTGCGAAGCAATACGACAACTATCGTACATTCGGAGGTTGCCGGCAGCGATGGAAGGTCCGATTCTCTCGGCGCGTATACCTACTGTGAAACACTTTCCAGCTGGCACCAGCAACTGGGGCAAGAGCCCCCGCGTTCCAAAGCTCTTAGCCTAGGCGGCACCTCAGAGCCGGGCTCCGGTTCGGATCGACATCGCAAGTTCCCCAGGCGGATATCCTCCCTGTCGCCGGTATGGTTCTCGTGGCTGGAAGGGCAGGTAGCAGACAATGAGGACGAGGTAGAAGAGGTATGATACGTCGATTCGCTGCTCGTGAATGCTTTGTTTATGGGCCGCACTCCCCTAACATGACATGCTCTTCCAGATACCCCGGCCTGTTTCAACTCCGATAACGCCTCCTCCCCGCGCATATCGGTCGTCCCAATCCCTGGCCATCGTTCAGACACGGACTCCGCTACGACGGCACAGCTATGTTGCGCAGCGCGAGTCGATGGAGGTCATGTCAACAACCTTGAGGAAGAACCTCGGTGTCCTAATGTACAATTTTAATCTTCTTTTAATAAACAGTCACGCACCTGGGGTAGCAGCTCGGAGGCCGGTAAAGTCGATGTTGTCGATTCCAGGCTCCAGCTCCATGAGGTATCAGCGGCCTCGTACTGCGCCATCCCCTCAGAAGATTCTCCCGCCAATAGTGAGAGAGAAAAAGGTATATTTCCCCCCTTTGCAAACCAACTCGAGCCTATAAACTGACATTCTCACTAGGAACCAAAGAGGAAGAGCAAGTTCTGGCATACCTTGCTCTGTACTCGATGAGATGATGTATTATCAAAGCGCCGAAGAAGTGTGTTTAAGTCCTGTAAATATCAATATGTCCAGATGATGACAACCCTATCATTCGAATTTGCGAAGCGCGCGAGACTAGGTACCCACTCTATCTTGACCATCGGCGATGTAGTTACTGGTACCATGTCAATTGAGTGCCAACTTCCTACAGGGAACTAACCGGAGGGATCTTCATCCTTGTGTTTACACGCGATAAAAACCCCTATTCGCCGGATCTGATCCCTCGGCTGATGATGATTCATCTTGCATGCGACCTACATAATCTAGAATAATCCATTTTCTCTGCTATTTTTGTTTGTTTACTCATTAATTGTATGCGCGATTCCTCTACTATGTTTTTTTTTCGTATCATTGATTGCATGTGACCTATCTAGATCATGGCAATGTATGTACACACTGCCTTCCCATGTCCACTGTCCAACTCAACTTTCGTCAAGCGGCCCGATGTGGCTTCCTCTACCCTTCGCCCTCGCCTTCCAGAAGATATAGGTCAAGCGCAACAAGAAAACAAATCTAGGAATAGAAAGCCCCGCTCCTCAATTCGCATCGCCCCCTGCTTCTTGATCAGGAGATGCCATAAGCAGGGTATGGGGAGAAACAGCGGGAGTGACCCCGGCCCGTCAAACTCAGTGCCCTCATCCTCCTCTCGCCGCGTCCCCGCCTGTCTCTCCTCCCACTCCCTGCACTTCCACTCGGATACTCCACTTACTGCTTCTTTTCGGATTTTTCTGCTAGATATTCACCGGACAATCCAGCTACCGAAAGCCATAGTGAGTGATAGTTGATGATTGTGGTACGACCATATTCTTCCCGCTTTCAGTTTCGATTCCATTGGTCTCTTGGATGCGAAGGGATTACATGGTGGATGAAGGACCGTAGATGGGCAGTTTGGGGTAGTATCGATGCTGCTTTGGCGGACAAACGGAAGGAGAAAGGGCCACGTCGAATATGTGAAGCTGTCTGTTCTATATTCAGCTCGTACCCGCAGATTCGTCTTCGATCCGAAGGACAATCATCCACGAAGCCACTTGCAATTACATACAGGTATCGCAAAGTAAAGAAAACTACAGGTAGAACAAAGTTTAGATCTGTATGTCGATCTTTTCCAAAGTATCTTCAGCTGGGGCTGAAATACGAAAATGAGGAACCGAAACCTTACGCAGGATCGATCAAGTAAAGAGCGCATACACATGTCGTTCGTCTCCGATGAGGAACTTTGGTCGAGAAAGAAGCTTCGGGTACGGATCCGATCCCATGGTTAAGAATAGCTTCTACCGTTCTCCTGCGACGCATCGTGACGACGATCCGGTTTAATTGGTCACTCTGTACCACACCCGCAGCCAAGTATCGTATTCGATACGAGACCGTACATACGCATCAACATCACCTTGGATCGCTGGCCCGCCGTCAAACAATTTTCACTTTTAATAGATCACCAGTCGATTGTCATGAAAACTCGTCGGGCGGGGAAGTGCACGAGTGAGAAGGAAGGGGCTCTTCTCCACTCACCATCTGCTGTTCGAAAGTATTGAGGTATAAAGAGCTCCCCCACCGGCACCACTGGATCATGACATCGAAACCATCAGACTACCGTCTCAGCGAGAACTACCAGCAAGCCTCAAACTATTTTTAATTTTTTCCAACGCGATACACTTCAGCGCCACCGCCAGGATGTATCTCCTCTGCACTTTCCTCTTCGCCATCCTGGCCGCCCTCGGCGCCGCGCAGACGCAGCCGAAGCCCTGCAACGTCCCGTTGATCCTCTACAACGGGCTCGGCTACGACTTCACCGTGAACGTGCAAAACTCCAGCTTCAGCTTCCACAAGACGCCCATCAACTTCATCCAGATCCAGCCGACGCTCTACCGCTCCGTCATCGCCGGGTCCGCCTCCGGCACTGGCGCGGCTCTCACGAAGCTCAGGATGACCAACAACAGACTCTACCTGCAGGCCTACGGAGGGAAGAGCTACGTCGGGATCACGCAGTTCGTGCCGCCGGCGGAGGTCTTCCGGTACCTGCGGTTCTCGTCCGCCGGCGGCGAGGAGCTGAGTGTCGTGGCGCACTGGACGTGCGACGAGAACGGCACGCAGCAGATCGTGGTGGTTCCGCAGTCCGGCGGGCAGACGGGCCTGAGTACGTTCGAGATCTTGATCCTCCTCCTCCTCCTCCTTCTCCTCCTCCTCCTCTGAGCTTTTTGGGCCGGCACGTGACATACTGATGATGGGACGTGGTAATCTCGACAGCCTTCTGCGTCGCCCAGGATAGGGCCGGAACGTATGACCTATCCGTCAAGCCGGCTTTTGAAAACCGTGAGCAACCGAACGCCCCAAGTTAGACGGGGTTGAACTGAGTGGCGTAAACAGAGAATCCGTGTATCGATGTCGTGCTGGCTATCCAGCAGGCTTGAATTATGGGCGGAATCGGGCTGCGAGACGTAAAGAATGGCATATATCTATGGACAAGGAACTTGGGCTGGTTGGGTGGACTTATTTCCTTTTACTTGGCAGGATTTCTGATGGGACGATTTTTTTTTGATCTGGCTTCCCTAAGCCGTATGGCAAACTCGTAATAGTATCAAGCAAGTTATGGACTCATGCTTCACCGTCTCACTCGCCGAACATAGCACGATTTCAAGTGAAGTCAATTGAATCCCGACAACCCCCAAACCATGCAAACATATACCAGAAAAGATATATTATCATTAAATATCCACCAAGCCAAACTAAACATTAGACCCCACCCGTCATCATACCCCATCCCAACCCATCAATGCCAGACCCTTTCACCAGATAAACAACCCCCAATCCAGCCAATCCTATCCCTCTCACCCGTGCACACAAAGAAAATCTAGTAGTAGGTCTTCTTGACCGGAGCCTTCTTGGTGTAAGTCGACTTCTTGTGGTCGTTGTCGTGCTCGTACTCGTCGTCGGAGTCATCGTCGGAGTCGTACTCGTCGTCGGAGTGATCATGCTCGTCATCGGAGTGATCGTACTCATCGTCGGAGTGGTCGTGGTCGTGCTTGTGGTCGTCCTGCTTATTGGGGGTGTACTTCTTGGGGGCCTCGTACTTGGCGGGAGCGTACGACTTCGAGGGAGCGTAGTGCTTCTTGGGAGCGACGTAGTGCTTCTTGGGCGCCTCGTAGTAGGTGTGCTTCTTAGGAGCGACGTAGTGCTTCTTGGGTGCCTCGTAGTAGGTGTTCTTCTTGGGGGCGACGTAGTGCTTCCTGGGGGCCTCGTAGTACGAGTTCTTGGAGGGAGCTACGTAGTGCTTCTTGGGTGCCTCGTAGTAGGTGTTCTTCTTAGGCTCGACGTAGTGCTTCTTCGGGGCCTCGTAGTAGGTGTTCTTCTTGGGCTCGACGTAGTGCTTCTTCGGGGCCTCGTAGTAGGTGTTCTTCTTGGGCTCGACGTAGTGCTTCTTCGGGGCCTCGTAGTAGGTGTTCTTCTTGGGCTCGACGTAGTTCTTCTTGGAGTCATCGACGTAGTTCTTCTTGGTGTCATCGACGTAGGTCTTCTTGGGGGCCTCGTAGTAGGTGTTCTTCTTGGGCTCGACATACGAGACGTGCTTCTTGTCGTAGTACTCGTCGGCCACCGGGTTGGCGGCGGCGAATCCGACGGTTGCGGAGACGAGGAAGAGGAGGGTAGCAGCGCGCATGATGATTGTTTTGTGGGAGGAAGTTGAGGGGAGTTGATTAAAGATTAGAGAGTATGTATGGAGTATGGAGCAGTGGAGAAGCTGTCAGGGGATGTGGATGGATGATCAGGTTGGTGAGGTTTAATTGAGGAGGACTGTCCGGAGTCCTTATATACAGAATCCACCGAGTGTCTTCTCTCACGATGCCCAGGTCAGTAGCGCACAGCTTCGTCCAAAGCCCGGCAGTCTGCCTCCACGTGAGATGGCATGATACAAGGATTGGGATTGACCAACAAACGGGAGGAGAGGGCACTAGCGAAGGTTGAGGTCTCCCGCCGCGAACCGTCCTGCTGGCCGAATGATGTTTTCTTCTTCTTCTTCCTCCTCTGCTTCCGAGTAGTTGTCGCGCCGTGAACAGCACGGAAATTGGAAGGGCTGCATGCACCACCCACGGCATTGAAGATCTCAATTCAGGGGATTCAGCCGCATAGCTACCTACTTGCTCGGCGCAGGTGGACGTTTATTGGTGACTAAGGGTGTCAGCCCTGTCCCATTGGTAGTCGCTCCATGTAGATGCTGTGCCTTTTTCCGCATGAAGAGTGGGTGTGATCAGGCCGCCCCCTGCAGAAAGAGCTTGTTCGTTGGGCCCAATCTCCACTGCCAAGATTCCGGATTGGTGGGGAAGCGAAGCGATGGCTGACGGGCCAATCATGGCCCATCAATCTGCAATCGAAGTCAATGCCGTCCTCGAAGTGTTAGACGAGGAAATAGACTTATACGTTAGTGGCAGTGTCCAGTTCACCGCACGTATGCCGGGTCGATCAAGGCCGGGGTAGGTTATAGGTTCTAGTTGAGCCGGGTCGGTCAGTCGGTGTTCGTGATCAGCTGAATGCAAAGACTCGAGATACCCCTATGAAGGCCGTCCTGTGGTGTCACAGTGACACACACCGTCGTATTCTTACACCCAACTGACTCTCGCCGGTGGCATGTCCCGCGGTACATACTACACCGTACGCCCCCTCTAGAGTACTCTACGTACGGTTTCGCCGGAGGGCGCGGTGGCGTCTTCGCCTGGCTACCGATCTCGGTATCTTGTCATAGAAATGACTGTTGCCTCTGTGGTGGCCTGAATCGGACGGACATGCCATTCCGATCGCCGGCCGCTTTCAGTTGATGCCGCGAGCTCAACAATCTATGTACCTACTACAAACGCACTTTGCTTGTCCACCTGAACCCAACGGCGGTGCGTGCGACGGCGGGCAAAATCATCCCAAGCCGTAGACGGTAGAATCGACCACGAATTTCTGGTAGATATCTCGAGAAACCAGAACTTAGAAGGATCCGGCCTTTCTGCGTGCCCAGTCCGCCATATCCCCACCCCGTTCGGAGGATACCTAAAAGTATCTACCAACTATAGGTACGCCCCCTTCATACCAACCGGTACTGTGGGAAGTAAAGCACAGTCAGTCCGACGGAACAGGGAACTTCCGTGGATTGCCAGGTAGGTACCAGTACCCCCTGAAGGAACGGCTGAACATGCGCAGTGATATGTTGGGAGCTTCAATGGGATGAAAGGGGTTTGGCCTTGAATTCAATGCAAAGACACGATGCCGGCGCGGGATACGCCGGATGAGCAGACTGGCAACTGCCATTCACATTTTGCATGGTGTAAGAAAACAACAACCATTGCAAATCTACTCCAACAACAACATCTCCGTGGGCAGTTATTCCTCTCGCCACCGATGGCCAACGCACACGCACAGCTTTCCTTCGCCTCGACGAGACACACCCGCCCCCCCCCCCCCCCCCCCCCCCCAACCGTCCTCTTTTCCGTCCCCATCACCTTCTTTCCATCCCACGATCGCCCGGCTCCTTCGTGGCCTGCATCTCGGCCACACCGTTGGCCTTGTTAACCGCGCCTGCGCTCTTCCTGCCAATCACCTCCTGCAGTGCCGCCGGGAGCACATGCATCAGCTATACATACATACAATGAGAAAATATGGGGGTGCAGGGATATGGACGCACGTCGATCACGCCTTTTGCATACTTTGCGCGGCCCTTCATGGAGGACGGCGACTTCTGTGCGCTCGCAGACGAGGATGAGGACGAGGATGAGTGCGAAGGCTTGAGGTTGCTGAGGTTGGGAATGCCGGTCGACATGGCGATGGATTCGTGCGGTAGAGTGTGGGAATATTTGTGTCTCTGTTGTTGATTTTAAGGGTGATGTTGGTTTTGTGCTGCGAGGCAAGAAGCTGGGCGGAATGCAGAAGGTGCTTCGGCTCGGTTATGTTAGTTATAGTGCTGCAGATCCGGGCAGGAATGCTTGATTTGTCTTGTCGGGTTCTTGGAGTGGCTCGGTACCTAGTAGTGAGGTCGTGATGACCACTGCGTGTGGCTTCGCAACTAGTGTCTACTAGCACCTGGTGAGGTCGCGATGATCACCGTGTGTGGCTTGACAACTACCAAGATAATCACTCCGTGTGGCCAGCGGATACAAGTGCGAGTACCGTATGTACTGGTAACCATGGAGTGGCTGTGACGTCAGGTGCCGCCGCTCGCTACTCCCGAATCTAGATACCGGCAACTATCTGGGAAGCGAATGCACCAGTGAGGACACAACTACTAGCGGTACAAGGCCGCCTAATGGCTGGCTTGTCGGCGGAGGGCTGAAGGCACACTGCCTGCTTCTGGCCTGACAAGTGACAACGGAGAGGAAAAAAGAAAAGTACATAGAAAAAACTTGATCCAGAAATGCATTAGATATTGGCGTGGTTGGCGGGTGCTGGGAATGCTGGACTGGCTGCATGTTCTGGACCACAGAGTTCCGGTACACGGGAACGAGCTACCAACCATGTACCGCAGATTCCCCGTTCTGCTGGGAAGGAAGCGAGATGTACCCAGTTGTACCTATCCGAGTGCTGTTCGTGTCTCGTACAGCCGTACATGGCATCTCTCCCTCCCCCGACGAAATCGAAAGGCTGCATACGGTACCGCAGAATGCCACGGCACCACCAAACACTCTAGCTGTGATGAGAATTCGCCCCGTATGAAATGTCTTTCCGACGAGTTCTGTGAGTTCTGTCGGCCGACACGAATGCGCCGCGGCTGGCCGCGGATATACTCCAAGTAGAGTACCGGTAGTAACTATTGCTGAGAGATCACGGATGTCCGATCCGAGTGATGACATGGAAACCAAATCTCACCTCACTGTGGAATCGAGGCATGAACTTCGACAACAGACAAAATCAAGTTGGGTATTAGGTAAGCTATCTACTAAAAACATGACAGAAAAAGCCATCTTCGCTACATCCGGTAGATATCTAGGTGAGTAGGTAGGAAGGAGTAAAATGGGGCTTGCTGTATAACCATCTCCTTCCGCACGACCGAGTCCGTTACTCACCCCGTCGCCGACTGCACCTGCTCCCTTCCCTTCCCCAGACAGCGTCCCACCTCTCTTCCAACTCTCTGAATCCCTCTATAATCATCTCCTCCCCCAGGAACCAAGACCCATCCCTCCAAGTCCCTTCCCCACCCCGTCACCAACGGCACCAGCTCCCTTCCCCAACCCGCCTCCTACCTCCTCTCCAACACCCTTCACGCCCTCACCCAGTCCCTTCCCCACCCCGTCACCAACGGCACCAGCTCCCTTCCCCAACCCGCCTCCTACCTCCTCTCCAACACCCTTCACGCCCTCACCCAGTCCCTTCCCCACATCCTGCCCCACTCCCAGCGTCCCCCTCCCCACATCCGTCCCCTTCTCGGCGAGCACACTCCCCACGCTCCCCACCCCGCCGCCCACCATCTTCACCCCGTCTCCCAGTCCCTTCCCCGCCTCGCCGGCCATATCCACGCCCATCCGAGCAGCCTCCTCGACGCCCGGATCTCCACTCCGCAGCATCTCGGTGAACTCCCGCGCCGTCTTGCCCGCCGCCGCCGCTTGCATCTCCATCACTCCCGCCGCTTTTAGCTGTGCCCCCGAGCCGATCCATGATGGCGACTGCGCGGCTTCGCCGTAGGATTGGTAGGCGATTCCTGTTGATGTTAGTGGAATGAGGAGATTGAAGACGGAGGGGGAGAATAGCCACCTTTGGCGTAGCTATATTTCCCGTGCGCTTGAGATGGCTGCTGCGCCGCGCTGAGAGGGTTGTAGGTATCGTTTAGGGCGTTCACTTGTCGCTTCACTGGCTCGGGGATGTAGGATGCCATGATTGCTGCTGATGATGCTGCTAACGATTACGATGGAGGTTTGATGTTGAATCCGACGACTATCCTCGCTTAGGTATGTCGGGCGATTTTTCTAGCTGATTTCCCGCGTGGTGATAGAGTACGATACCGGTAGCTAGCTTACGATAGTGATGGTGATGGTGATGGTGATCTTCGGTTCGGGTTAGCGATGGTTGATTATCGGTGATGGCGATATGATGACTGTGGCGCTTCCGACGTGGTAGCGTCGAGAGTTTGTTTTATATCCGCTGCGTGCAGGCTGCGCGTGTTCGACTATCTTGTTCGTCCGGCTTCTGCAGAAACCGCTACGTACGGTACCTTGGTATGCGAATGGCGTCATATTTACATAGATATCGGCTATCGATCTCATCGATCTCAGGTGTCAGCCTGCTTCGTCACTCGTCTTTGTGCCATCCAATAGAAACCGCGGAGGAGAGAAACCTGTGCACAGTCGACACGAGACGCAAACAAACGCTTTCCTTGTCCCCCAACTTCCAAGCTACAAGCCACACCATCCACGCACCATCCACGCTTCCCACCACCAGTGACCACACACGTCCCCACTCCAAGCATTCCAAGCCAAGCTCTCCAAGCACTCCAAGATCCTCGGCATGCGCTCCAAGCACTCCAAGTTCCCCGGCATGTACCCTATTACCCAAGTCCAAGTACCCAAGTCCAAGTACCCAAATACCCAAGTACCCACCCCATACCCCGAAAACCCCGCCCGCCTTGTCCTCTCCGAAATCCTCTCCAGGCACTCCAGGCTCTCCACAGCCTCCGAAACTCCCTCCGGTTCTCCAAAACCATGGAACCTTCGTCGTGAGGTGATTAGTTAGTTAGTTGTCGTGATCGCCAGTGCAACGCACGCAACGCGACCGACCGCCGACCGCCGACCGAGCGACCGAGCGACCGATGATGTGAGCTGTCGCTCGCGCACCGTCCACGCACCAATCGCCGGTCCCTGGCAGCTTTGCAGCAAAGCCGGTATATATCTACCTGCAACTGCAAGCAACTGCAACTGCAGGGATCGCGTCGCGTCGTCTTCCCGGCGCAAGATCAAGACCTACCTGACCCGACCCACACGGCGGAAAGAAACATGGTCGGAATCCAGATTCTAGATCGCTGGTGGGATAATTAATAAGAGGGTGGGCTGCGAGTAGAGTAGGTAGAGTGGGTACAGGAGGAAGCGTGGCCCGTGCCTGTGCCTTGCTTGTGAAAGGCAGTGAGGGCGATGATGAGGTGATGATGACCATGATGTGGTGGTGCTGAGGTTGATTACCTACGATGATGATGATAATGATGAGATCACCCTCATGACGACGACGACGACGGCGACGATGCTTGCTTGCCATCGCTAGTTATTTGCATTTGCTTGCTTGCTTGCTATGTACAGTACACTGTTCTACTCTACTCTACATACTCTACAGTACATGCTCTGCTTGCGTGATCCCCCGTGCTATCTATGATACAGCCACACACCAAGTCGCCGTATATATAGTACGAGCTTCGTTCTATGAACAAGGAGGTCCGGTCGGTCCGTTCCCCCACCCTATCCCCGCCGAGTCGCCGAGTCGCCGAGTCGCTCAGTCGCCCAGTCGCCCGCCCTTGCCGCCGCCCCATCCCCGCCCGCCCAGCCAAACAAGTCCTTTTCCCCTAGAAAACTCCGCAGACGGGACAAACGAGATTCGTGACAAAGTCTAGATGGGGCGGAAACAGATGGGGATAAAAGTACAACAAATAGGAAAAAAAACCAAAAACCAAAAAGCCAAAACCACCTGCCCGTCACGGCCCCAAAAAAATATACAATAAATAAAAAAAACGCCTTTTGTGTGTCGCCAACAGAAAATGCTCCCATAGATATGAAATAATGTGAAAAATCCGAAAGAAAAAAAAAAAATGTAATGCAAGTGTGCTCGATGATGCAAAGATGAAGGAACGTTTGGAAGAAGATGAAGGAACGTTTGGAAGAAGACGAGAGAAGCAGAAGAAGAAAAAAGCAAAGAGGTTGAAAGCGATCCGCCGGGATTGGTGGGGCAAAGGCACGGCTAAAGTGCGTTTCGGGTTGAGAATAGAGGGGTCGCGCGCCCAGTACAGTAGTGAATGATGCGTGCAAGGTCGAGAGCGCCACCGTGTAAAGCGGAGACACAACTTGAACTTAGAAGCTTGGAACTGAACTGAACTTGGAAATGCCTCGTTCGACCGACGGAGATGTTTCCGCCCGTCGTGCCGATGGGATGGGTGGAGCTCTCTCTCTTGATGCCCATGTGCGCGACGAGCGTACGTATTCCATGTCGAGGTGGTGCTGTGTCGTGTGTCGTGCTTGCAGCCCCCACCGATCTCGGTGGTCGTTACATCCGGTCGGCGCGGTCCTAAGTAGCCTAGACCCCTGAACCCCGGCTTGTCGCAACATCCGATATCCGTACAACTCCCGCAAAATCAACAAAGGTACCCAAAAACCCCCAAGCAAAAACATGTGCACTATGTATGCCGTATGTAGGTCGGTATGCCAGCCCTAAACAAAGTCCTTTCCTGGCGTAGGAGGGATTTCAAGGCTGCTGCTGCTGACGGTGCTGGTTCGGTTCCAGTCGTATCCGGCCGCTTTCTGGCTGTCAACCTGCAGTCGGCTTTTCCGGGACGACGTCGGCGGGACAGTGGTGCTTATGGTATTTCTGTTGGCACTGGCGGACTCCGGTGTCTCGTCGACGAGATTGAGATGGGCGGGCATCGGCTTCGCCGGCGCGGGGGCCGGTGAAGGCGGGACGATCGTCGACGGCACGAGCGAGGACGGAGTCGAAGGCACGAGCGAAGACGGGGTTGAAGGCACGAACGATTTCTCGTTCGCGCCTGCTTCGAGGTCGACCTTGGAATCGTCGAACGAGCCAACATGCGGCGTGCCTGGTACTTTCGACGACTTGATATAAAACCACAGGAAGACACCGATGCCGATAAAGAAGAGGACGAGGAAGACCGCCGCTCCGGCGATGGCTCCTATGGCACTCTTGCTGAGGGGTTGTGTCTCGAGAGCCAAACGCTTGACGAGAGTGGATGACATATTGGGTGGGTGGGGGGTTGCGCGAGAGCTGTCGTCGTCTACGGTACTGCTGGGGATGTTGGGGTTTTGCGGGGAGGTGGGCACAAGCAGAAGGTTATATAAACACTACGACGAGAGGAGTCGTCAGACGGGTATATGTGACGAGACGGATAACTATATCGACTCCGCGCGCTGGTTGGTGGTACGTCTTGGTTCGTACGGTGGCTTGAAGGGGGCGATCCTTAGCGCGAGTAGTGTACTCGGCGTTCGAGCAGGTTTTCAGGCGTGTAGACAAGTATTGGCGGTGGATGATGGAGTGAGACGTAGGTGGAGTTCACTCAAGACGTCTAGTGCCAGGCTTCTCGAGAAGGCGAGAAGACGAGAAGACTAGAACAAGGGGAGGAGGAGGGGGAAGGAGTAAAAAGGGAAGAGGGAAGAAACGAGAGAAAAGGAAAGAGAAGGAAAGAGAGCGAGAGAAGATGGATAGAAAGTAGGCCGATGCTGATGCTCATGCTCCGACGGTTGAGCCCACCAGCGGAAAGTCTAACCTCAGGGTCCGTGACCCAAACTACCTCGTCCGTTAGATGGCCAGCAATCTCGGAATTCCAGCGGGGCGGTGCGGGGCGCGGCGGGCGGGCTCTGAATCCCAGAAAGCGAAGCGGAACGGACGGAAATGCTTTGGATGCGGGGAAGAATAACAACCAAAGAAGGTATCGTTCTCTTGCGCCTTCTTTTGCTGCGTTCCACCTTCTGCCTTTCGTGCTTGGCACTGCAGCTGCGTGTAATCCGCACGGCGGCGGCGGCTTATGCACAAGTGATGACGTACAACGACGACTATCCACTCTACTATGGCGCTGCTGCTGGAAAAATACCCAAGGAGGTATGATAGGTAGTAGTCTTGTCCAATGCGAGAGTGAGAACGAAGATGCTGACGTTCCTGACCTAATGGGAGAATGTTGCAACGACGTGAGCCTTCCAGAGGGAGTCGAGAACGAAGGAAAGAAAAAGAAAAAGAAAAGAAGAAAAGAAGAAAAGAAGAAAAGAAGAAAAGAAGAAGAAAAGAAGAAAAGAGAACAGCCGTGAAAGCGCAAAGAACGGGGGGTCGTGTGAACGTATGAACGTGTTGAATGGGACCTCCAGAAGCAACCCTTCAATGGCAACGACAATGGCCACTGCCTCTCGTCATATATGTATCGAATAACGGCCGCGCTTTCGCCTCATTCAAAACACCTCTATCGCGCGATTCCATTCAAAAATCCACACCAGTGTCGCAGCTTGATACCGAAATATCTGTGGCGGGCCCCTGGATTGGGCGGGGGGTGGAAGGATCTCCTGTGGCTCGCTCGCTGATTCCCCCGGTTCAGGGTCCACTTTCCCAAAGTGCAAGCGCCACCAAGCCCGAATCAACGTAAGGTTGGGCGCTTGGGCCAATCCCCGCTCGCGATCCCTCAACTTCCAAGCCCTCAGGAAGTAAAAAAAAAAAGGCAGAAGACAGCTCAGAGTCAGGCAGCAGTCGGCGGTCGCACGCCTTCGCTCGCGAGCTCGAAATAGAGTATGAGGTAAGTACTGGTAGAGTCGTACACAGCTGGCAGCTGCGCTCGAATGAGGGGGGGAGGCCTGGAGCCTGGAGGTCGAGGCGGCTAGATATGATAGTAGCGATAGATAGATGCAGTACGGTAGTTAGTAGAAACACCTTGGTAGGTAACGCTGCTCTAGAATCTCGACATCTCGAAGGGAGGACTGTAAGGCTGCATCGGGAATGCTTGCTTTTTAACGGGAAGCCTACCGTACTCCACGTACTCTAGAGTGCATACATACACACGTCGCACGTTGCACGCGGCGGAAGGAAAGCAAAACCCCTTCCCACGGTTCCCACAGTTTCCCCTTCCTTCAAAGGTAGAAACCCCTCGCATGCTGCAACTCCCGTCCGACCTTCCGACCGTCCAACCGTCCAACCGTCCGATGCTTCTCCGTCGCCTCACCGCCCGGCGTCGGCAGCCGAGCACCCGGTGCCGGTGCCGGTATGTAACAGTGTGCGCCCCAAATTCAAATATCCGACGCGACATGGCACATTCACACTGGCACCGGCACTACCCAGAGTCAAGACACGGAAATAAGGCTGGGCGGGGCGCGCGGGCGCGCGGCTGGCTGGCTGGCTGGGAGGCCGGCCAAGCAGATCCGGTCGCAGCCGGCGACAGACAATTACTTGTGCACAGCCCCGCTCGAACCGTTTCATTCCTTCCCCTTCCCCTTCGCCTTGGGTCGCCAAGAATCAGTAACGATACTTTAGATTAGATTGGAAGTGCTGGGCTCGCTCACGAACTCACTTGGTCTGCCTTTCGTGCTTGGCACTGCAGCTGCGTGTAATCCGCACGGCGGCGGCGGCTTATGCACAAGTGATGACGTACAACGACGACTATCCACTCTACTATGGCGCTGCTGCTGGAAAAATACCCAAGGAGGTATGATAGGTAGTAGTCTTGTCCAATGCGAGAGTGAGAACGAAGATGCTGACGTTCCTGACCTAATGGGAGAATGTTGCAACGACGTGAGCCTTCCAGAGGGAGTCGAGAACGAAGGAAAGAAGAAAGAAAAAAGAAAAGAAGAAAGAAGAAAAGAAGAAAAGAAGAAGAAGAAAGAAGAAAGAGAACAGCCGTGAAAGCGCAAAGAACGGGGGGTCGTGTGAACGTATGAACGTGTTGAATGGGACCTCCAGAAGCAACCCTTCAATGGCAACGACAATGGCCACTGCCTCTCGTCATATATGTATCGAATAACGGCCGCGCTTTCGCCTCATTCAAAACACCTCTATCGCGCGATTCCATTCAAAAATCCACACCAGTGTCGCAGCTTGATACCGAAATATCTGTGGCGGGCCCCTGGATTGGGCGGGGGGTGGAAGGATCTCCTGTGGCTCGCTCGCTGATTCCCCCGGTTCAGGGTCCACTTTCCCAAAGTGCAAGCGCCACCAAGCCCGAATCAACGTAAGGTTGGGCGCTTGGGCCAATCCCCGCTCGCGATCCCTCAACTTCCAAGCCCTCAGGAAGTAAAAAAAAAAGGCAGAAGACAGCTCAGAGTCAGGCAGCAGTCGGCGGTCGCACGCCTTCGCTCGCGAGCTCGAAATAGAGTATGAGGTAAGTACTGGTAGAGTCGTACACAGCTGGCAGCTGCGCTCGAATGAGGGGGGGAGGCCTGGAGCCTGGAGGTCGAGGCGGCTAGATATGATAGTAGCGATAGATAGATGCAGTACGGTAGTTAGTAGAAACACCTTGGTAGGTAACGCTGCTCTAGAATCTCGACATCTCGAAGGGAGGACTGTAAGGCTGCATCGGGAATGCTTGCTTTTTAACGGGAAGCCTACCGTACTCCACGTACTCTAGAGTGCATACATACACACGTCGCACGTTGCACGCGGCGGGAAGGAAAGCAAAACCCCTTCCCACGGTTCCCACAGTTTCCCCTTCCTTCAAAGGTAGAAACCCCTCGCATGCTGCAACTCCCGTCCGACCTTCCGACCGTCCAACCGTCCAACCGTCCGATGCTTCTCCGTCGCCTCACCGCCCGGCGTCGGCAGCCGAGCACCCGGTGCCGGTGCCGGTATGTAACAGTGTGCGCCCCAAATTCAAATATCCGACGCGACATGGCACATTCACACTGGCACCGGCACTACCCAGAGTCAAGACACGGAAATAAGGCTGGGCGGGGCGCGCGGGCGCGCGGCTGGCTGGCTGGCTGGGAGGCCGGCCAAGCAGATCCGGTCGCAGCCGGCGACAGACAATTACTTGTGCACAGCCCCGCTCGAACCGTTTCATTCCTTCCCCTTCCCCTTCGCCTTGGGTCGCCAAGAATCAGTAACGATACTTTAGATTAGATTGGAAGTGCTGGGCTCGCTCACGAACTCACTTGGTTACGCGTAAAGATTCAGAACGGCAAAACGTAAACATATCCGGCACGACGGACGCCGTGCATAACTATGGGTGGGGCGCGGCCATCTTATAGATTCACGCGGTGGTCGCTGAACCAGTAGATAGGTAGATAGCATGCAACGCAATCGTCTGGAATCGATAAATATCAGACACCGCGACAGATTGGAGGCTGCAACGATAATGCCGACCCCTGACAAGTAAAATGACACTTCACAAGATTCGAAAAGAAAAGAAACAAAGAATAAAAAGAACAAAACGAAGGTCTCACTGGGAATCGAACCCAGATCCCAGGAAGATTCTGAAAAGGCCGAAACCAAGTCAAAATCCTATGTGCTAACCATTACACCATGTGACCCGGTGTTTGGCGAAGGCACAATTACAGGATCTGAAGTAAGATGCTGCCTTCAAAATAAACTAGCGTACCACGATCCACATTATATATCTTAAAAACATCACCGATCCCGCCCCTTCCCACTAGTTAATTTACAAAGGCGGCGCATCGGGATCCTCCAAGCACTGATCGACGCGCATGATCTGTTTTCCCGTGGCCTTGGCGAGCCGGATGAACTCTGGCAAGTACTGCACGGTGCTGGGATACAAGTAATGAGCGACGCTGCGGACATCATTCATCAGCAATGCGCTTTCATGTAGGTACCTTTTCACCGGATGAACCGGGAAGGGAAGAGGGGGGTCGGGAGTGATCGTACAAAAGATTGCCTCCTTTGGCGATATCCCTCGTTACCGCGTCCACCTGCTTCGCCGGAGTACTGCTAGTTCCCCAGAGCCAGTCTTCAATATCGATGCTCTACATATGTAAGTAATCACCGATGGTCAGTCGACTCCTCTACAGTAGCGCCAATGGGACTCGGCAGTTCCCCGGCCGGAAGGAGCTGACATACCCAGTTGATGATCCTACTCCCGCCGCCGACGACAGCGGCCTCGAAGCGCTGGCGAGTGAGCGCGCCATCAGTTCCATACGGCGCACGGAAATACTTGGTGGTGACCCCGAGCTTATCCTTTAGCGCGGCGATGGACTGCTGAAACTCGGCATCAATCAGCGCCACGCTGGCGAGCCCCTCGATCTTCGGGTGCGTCATCGAGTGCAGCGCCACCTGGTGCCCGCGCGCGAGCGCCTCCTTGTACACCGCCGTGAAGTTCCCCGACGAGTCGTACAGAGCCGAGCCCACCGTGAAGAAAGTCACTTTGATGCCCGCGTCCGCGATGATCTTCATCGTCTGCTGCGCTAGCTCTGGCACGCCGTCGTCGATGCCGAAGGCGATGCTGTTGGGGCGGGTGCATTGGAAGACCAGCGAGCCGGTGGCCTTCTTCGCCGGCACTGTTCGCCCGGAGGGGAGGCTTGCGACCAATTCGACGAGAGTGAGCGTTGTCGTGGCGGTGGACCGGAATGCCTTGAACGCGAAGCCGACGGCACGCGCTTTGTTGATGTTGAAGTGGCTCAGCGGGACGTAGATCTCGCCGCTGACCGCGTAGTCGGCGGCATACACGATGTCCCACGTCTCTGGATACGGCGCCACAGCCTCGTCGCATTGCGGATTGTTCTGCTGCAGGGCAATGGAGAAGGCTGTGCTGCCCGACAGCTTCACGTGGAGATACTGGGAGCTAAGACTGGTGATGTCCTGGCAGCCGTTGTTGAGCTGCGTGTAGAAGCTGTAGTCCGTGTCGGTCGATTGGATGCGGAGGCCGTTCGTGAGCCAGGTGCAGGTTATCCCGTCGCCCTCGTCGCAGCCTGATTTGCCTCGGTGAGACAGTTGGTTCCATGAACGAAGGGGCTATAGGTATACATACCATGCCAGTTCCCGAGTGCATTTGAGTCCTCGGCCGCAAATTTGTCGATCACGAGCGCGCTGGAAAGGCAGAGACTGGAGGATATCAACAGCAGGAGCGATTTTGAAAGCGAATACATGGCGGCGGGTCTCGATGGTGGGATGAAATCACGGCGATTTGACTCCAAGTTATAAGTTACAACAGTCGAACCACTGTGGTATCGGCGATCTCATTCGCTCCTGCCACTTCTGTTCCGTGATCCTTTAATCGACCCTGCCTTTACCTGAGTACCGTACTGCTGTCAGGTTTGAACTCAAAAAAGTGTAAAAACGCGGGTGATCCTCGATGCGCTGCGGTGATTCTCGTGCTGAAGCAATATCGCGATAGTGATTATGCTATTAATAGACGCGACTTCCGCAACCTAGTTTCCTTTGTTGGACAGTCGGAAGCGTGGATTGTTACATACCTGCAACGGCCATGACCGAGGCTGTTTATTGCCTGAACGCATGTACCTACTCTGTCCCACTCTATGTACCGTGATATCGAAAGGCACATAATGAAGGTGGCGTGCCGAATCATGATGTTGGTATGATACGCATGTTCGCCAGGTAGTTACTGAGCACACATGATTCATAAACGTGCATGATTGAATTCAATCAAACGGAATGCCCAATGCCCATTGCCTCGCGCCTAACCTTCCACAAAAGATCCCCAGACCTCCGCCTTATTCTCCGCTTTAAATTTGAATCCCGTCCCAGGCTTGATGAAAACCACCTGTCCCTGCTGCAGATTCTCCTCCTCTTTTCCATCCGAACGACACAGCGTGACCACTCCCTGCGTGACCACAAAGACCGCCGGTCCATCGATTCCCTTATCGACCACTTCTTGCTCCCCCGCGTCGAGCTTGGTGTTGAGGAGGTCGAACTCGGCCATCGGCGCGTAAAAGATCTGCGTCTTTGCATTGTCCGACTTATTCCACTTCTCGTGCTTCAACTCCAGCTTTTTCGACTCCGACGCTTCATACCGGAGCATATCGACGAATACGCGAGCGTCGTTCTGCTCCTCGGGAGCTCCGAGTCCGCACGCAATCCATTCACCGGTCAGCTCAGTCGTCCCGCCCCCCATAGGTGTAGTCGCCTACCATGTTATCCGACCACGCCATGCACTCGATGATATCGCCCTCGAGGTATGCATGGATGCAGTTCGCCGGCACCGCGATCCCCTCGCCCTTATGCAGCACGACATAGTTCATGAAGAACACCGCGGCGAACATCCCGACGTCTTCAGGATAGTCCGAGAGGACCTTACGGATGACGCGGGCGAGGCCCTGCTTCCGTCCCAGATCGCCTATGGCATCGTCGGCGTCGCGCTCGACATGCGTCAGCAACTGCTGGGAGCACGCACGGATCTCCGTGTGCGTTGAAGCCAGGAGTTCGGCGAACATAGTCTTGAGCAGGCTCTGCGCGTCCTTGGAGTCGTCGGGGGCGGCAAGGAACGCCTCGACGGTTTCGTGGTCGGACTGCAGCTTCCGCAGCTCCGGCACGACTTTCAGGAACACTTTGATCTCGTGGATGGGCCGGAACCCCACGAACCCCTCGAACACGTCCGAGATCGTCACCGCTACCTCCGGCTTGTGGTTCGGGTCCACGAATGTCTCGTTTTTGCCTGTCGCGGCCTTCTCTTTGGCCATCAGCCGCTTTGCGAGCGCCCGGTCAGGGTGCGCCTGCAATGGCAGCGCTTTATCGAAACTGAGGATTTTGAAGAGGAACGGGAGGTGCGGGTCGCTGTTGAAGCGCTTGTAGACCGCGGATGTCAGGTATTCCTCTGGGGCGGATTCAATCAGCGACCCGAGTGATTGGCCGTCCAGCGTGTGCGCCATTCCGTTCGGGTGGTCGCCCATCCACATCTACTCGGATCAGTACCGTCTCAAGCTCTTGCCTCATACGAGATGGGGGCGAACCTCGCCATAAGGCTGTTCCTCATCGATCTTGAAGTCCTTTCTAGTCGCAGTCGCGAATCTCGCAGCAACAGATTTGGAGCCCTTCTTGCCGTACGGCGAAGGCTGTACGAAAGGGCTGAGGCGGATGAAGCTGGAAGTAGAAGGCATGCCGAGTATCTGTGTGTGTGTATATTTGTGCTTTGGTCTCGTCGTGATTGATAGGATGTGAGATGATAATCTCCCACCGTCTCCATTTCATTTTGATGGTATGGTGGGGGGGGGGTGCGAGTGACGTCAAGAATCACGGAATGGTGACGTCGCTCGCTCGGGTTCGTGCCACGCTGGGCGGAAATGATCAGCGCCGGAAGCGCAAGCGCAGCGATGGACTACATACGGTGCTCTATGTACAACGTTCAACGTTACCGCCGGCTCGAGGTGAATATGAGCTGTGATACCACGATAGGTAAGGGATGGCCATTAGCCAGAGCACCCATACTAATCATGATTATTCCACACGATTCGAAGCTCGATCCGACGAGCCATGCACAGTTTCTCACCCGCCTTTCGGTACTGAACACGGCAGTTTCACATGCTGCCGCTGCCGGCTGTAGCCGAGAGCGAAGCCATACATCTACTCTATTCTACTCTATTCTACTACGCTTGTGTACCACTCGACAAGCACAAATACACTCTAAGACAAGACTCAGAGTATCATAGCCTGAGACCGACCACCAATGCACATCGCATACGGTACGCATATACACATACGACGGACGAGGGGTGTCTGAGTCTGAAGGATTACTGCCTACCAAAATAGAGGCATTTCGATCGTGCGCCGCAGGCCCCAGCCCCCCCCCCCCGGCCGTCCCCCGGTTCCCTTCCTTCAGGAGCGACTCGCGAGCACTCTACAGACTAGAAGCAGCTAGGAACAAGCAGGTTAACGGGAATAAGGAGTTACGAACCGGTCAAGTGGAAGGAAGGAAGGAAGGAAGGGAAAGGAATGGAAAGAAAGAAAGAAAGAAAGAAAGAAAGAAACTTACATGCGTAAGTTCGAGGAATATGTAGGTCCCTAATCCTGGGTGGTTTTTGAGTCGTGTCCAGTCAAGTCGAGCTGTCCGGATCCTCTCCTTCTTTCTCTCGGCATCTAGCATCCCCATCCCCATCCTCACCGCGCGTGCCGCCCATACATAGGTCGGCCTAGCAAGTTACATAGCACGTGTACAATACTCTATGTACTCTAGATATCTAGATGGACATCCCTTTTTCCGCATGTACGCAGGATGTACTTGGTTACCCACATAGTTAGCCTAGTCGCAAAGGAGGCCTACAGTTTGTCCGGAGTTCGCTTCTCAAGACCGCCTAAAATCCCGGGGCAATCCATTGCGGGGTAGCGCCGTCCTTCGTTTCCCCACCGCTCCAGAGTCCACCACCCCCCCGCCCCCGCCCCCGTGAACGGGGTGAGGTAGGCTCGTATGTATGCGTCTATGTATGTGTGTATGTGTGTATGTGTGTATGTGTGTATGTATAAAACTAGATGGCTCACCACACTGGAGGTACATACATAGTTCCACGGTGTTCCCATTCGCTAGCAATGGGGGAGGGCAGAGGAGAGGGGAGGAGGGGACTCCGGTGTCTGGTTCTCGTGCTGCATGCAAGCAATCCAAAAGGCCTGGGCAAGTGCGGGTGGAGGGAAGAGGGGAAGGGGGCTTCTGGTGACGAGCCTTTGCTTACTTTCCACGGCCATCGATCTCACGGTCGTGATGATGGTGGTGGTGTGCGGGTCATCGTCGTATTTTTTTCTTGCGCCGACCCCAAACTACCCAGAGTAATAGTACCCGCTCTAATACTCTACTCCGGAATCTGACCCACTCCTGAAAATCTCTGGAGAAACCACTCCAGGCGGAACCGGAACCTCATGCTTGCACGCACCCAGGCACCCACACTAGTTTCTGCAGCGCATTCCGGCGCGGCGCCATCCCTACTCGCTGAGTCGTTGCGCGGTGGGCACACACGGCGGGGGGCGGATCAATAGTTTTTCCGCGCCGGCGCTGGATGCGGAAGGCCGGCGTGACTGCCAGCAACCCATCGCTAGAGGAACGGGGGCTGGGGACGGGGACGCGGAGGCTTTCCTCCGCGACGGAGCACAGGATGGTGGCCCACGACTCAATATAAACTGCGAGATGTGCCAGGTCCGCATGCTATGCTGCGTGGAGGGGAGGGGAATAGGTACGGCGGGACGGCGTTCCTGCGTTTTTTTTTCTTGCTTTCGTGCGAGCAAGCACGCACATCTATCCTGAATCTGCTCTGCTCCGACGGTGGCTTTTTTTGCACCGTATCGGAAACTAGAGCTCCATTGTTTGACGGGAGTTGTGAAATACCTGTGCCGTTCCTTTTTCTCGTCGTCGTCCTTCTACTACTGCTCGTCCTTGTCCTCATCCCCATACTCATCCTTATAGTCATCCCCCTCCTCCGCCCCTGATTCTCCTCCCGATCCTCCCCCAGCCCCACGAACAACGCTTCTCCGCACGCATCTTTTTCTTTTTCTCATCCTCGGTATTGCAGCTGTAGCCTGTAGCTGGTCCGTCTCGTCTGGGCCAACTCATCATTGTAAGCGAGTTGGTTGTCCGTCCCCCGTCCCCCCCTTCCAAGTCCATTTCCAAGTTCCCCCCAGGCCCTTCCCCCCAGGCCCTTCCCCCCATCAGCACTCCATCAGCACTCCATCAGCACTCCATCAGCACTCCATCAGCACCCCACCCCTTCCCCCGAAGCCTCAACTCTCACTCTCACCTCCCATAATATACGAATATGTGCGTACATAGAGTACCCTCCCTATTGTTCGATTTGAAACAGCGGGTCTGTGCTGGCCGATTTCAGCGCTGAGCTTCTCTCGTATGTCTATACTCGACTCTACTTTCCAGTTCGTGGCCATGAGTTATAACTATAGATACTCTGCCTACTGTACTTACTCGCTTGGCTGTAACCAAAAACCGGCGGTCGACGAAGGTGTTTCCCTACTCTAGTTACTCCACTCTACTCCACTCTACTCCATCCACACTTCAATCATAGTCCATCGTGATCACCAAGCTGCGGGCCTGGCCTTCTCCTCCTCCTCCATCTCCTCCTCCCCATCCTCCCCCTCGTCAACCGATCCGATCGGCCTGATCCCCCGTCCCCCGTCCTCCGCAAGCTCGCGCCGGTCCGTCATACCCCCACCCCCGCACGGGGAAATAAAGGAAAAACGAAAGGGAAAAAGAAAAAAACAAGCAGAAACCCCCCCCCAGAGCTAGTGAGCCACTGGCAACCTCGTTTGCAGAGGAGGAGGAGGAGGGAGGCCAACTAACTAACGCTCTCAACTCCGTCACCCACACACACACAGCAGGCACAGCAGGCACTCCCTCTCTCTCTGTCTCTCTCTGGGGAAGAACCGTTGGGGTGCAGTTGCAGCCCATGTCCCCCATGTGAGGGAGGGGGAGCCAGTTCGTTCGTTCCTTTCTCATGCAGGATTTATCCGACTCACCCCTACCGTGCCCCCGTCGGAGGGGGAATCGAGTAAACAGAGTATGCTAGCAACTAACGGTTCTCGGCTAATATCCAAGGTTCCAGCGTGCTGCGTAGTTACTGCGTGCATGGGTGCGAAAGAAAAATGTGGGGAGCCGACGCGAATTGATCCGAATAACGTGCGGTTGTCTTCCCCCCCTTCCTTCTTCCTTCCTGCTATGTATGTGCGTAAGGCCAGCACCCGAGGGCGTGGTGAATGGATGGATGGGCAAAGTGAATGCGCCCCCAGGCTCCCAGTGTGGAAGCGAGAATGGTGATGAGGGGAAGGGGAAAGGGGAATGTCGAATGGGAGGCGAACCAGAATCCAAGGAAAAGTAAACTGGCGAGATAGCAGAGTAGAGTAGGTATTCTAGCTGTAGATATAGTATGGGCTTGGTACTCCTAGGTAAGTAGGTGTAAGTGAGGAAGTCATAAGGAAGTACTTTCGTAGATAGACACTCTACGGCGACTGGGCCTGGGACTGTGACGAGAACTGGGACTGGGACTGCAACTGGGACTGCGACTGCCAAGCGGATGGATGGGGATGGATGGGGATGGGACCAGACGCAAACCCCAAGCGCCGGCGACGACGCGGCGAAATGCATCTATTCTATTGGTAAGAATAATAAAAGGATCATGGCCATCGGCGCTGGGAAGGTAGGGGGAGGGTTGTGGGCATGGGCAATGGCCATGGGCAATGGGCATCATCACCATACTCCACACACAACCCTGGAAAAGAGAACGAAGAAGACAACGAAGAAGAAGAAGATGATGACGATCATGAAGAAGAAGAAAGTAAGGAACTGACCAACTACCGTAGTGTGGAAATGGCCATGCGAGTCGAGTCCAGTCGAGGCGAGTCGAGCATGCGAGTAAGTAAGGCTGGCTGGCTGGCTGGCTCTGGCTAACCACCTCCCTGGCAACCTCCCTCCCTGCCATACGCGTTGCCGGACCAGACCAAGGGCCTTTCCTTTTGGTGCCGATTACCCCACATACCAGAGTGGATATAGGTAGAACCCCCATCCCCGGACTTCCCCAACTCGTGTCTGCTGCTGCTTGCTTCCCTCTCCCTGGATCCGACTCGCAAGTAAAGCCACTACCACTACCGCTACCACCGTTACCACTACCACCACCATTACCACTACCACCACCAGCATCACCACCACCAGCACCATCACCACCACGCTTTTCAGCGATGGCTTCACCAGTAACCACTCCTGCCCAGGCACACATACATCACCACACGCAGTCGCCAGTACTGGCGCCACCACCGACGCCGAATACAATGCTTCAGCAACAGCAGCAACAGCAGCAGCAATCGCAGCGACGACAGTCGACTGTCACCAACGGTGGGCGTAGCGACAACGGCAACTCGTCCGAAGAAGACCTCAAGCACTCGCGTGAGGCGAACGGCGATGAAGATGGGCAGGCGCGCAAGCGACGCAAGATGGACGGAATTTCTTCGTGAGTCGTCCCCCGCCCTTAGAGCGTAGAAAAAAACCGCTGCTGCTGCTGCTGCCTTCCGGCGGCGGCGGCGTCGGCGGCGTGTCGGTGGCGCTCGGCTGACAAGGGGTGGGAAAACCAATCAGGTGTGAGACGTGCAAACAACGGAAGGTCAAGTGTGACCGGTCCCAGCCGAGTTGCGGATGGTGCAGTCGCAACGGTCAGGAATGTATCTATCGCCAAAAAAAAAAGCCCGGACTCCGGGCCGGAATCGGGCGCGAGCTCGAAGAGCGTCTCGATAGAGTCGAGGCCATGCTGGTGACGCATTCGCGACTGCTGGAATCCCACTTGCACGCTACGCAGCAACAACAACAGCAGCAGCAGCATCAGCAGAGCAATCATAACCACAATGCCGCAGCAGCGCACCACTTTCCCTCGCCGTCAACGGCGTCTAACCAGTCCCACACACCGCCCGCCCCCCAGCTCCCGTTCCCGCCCACCTCCGACATCGCGTCGCGCCAGATGGCGGATCTGTCCACTTCCCACTCGTTCGACCCTGACTTGCCGACCGATGACATCCTGTGCACACTGATCGATGCCTTCTTCCACCACGTGCATCCCACATGTCCCATACTTCACAGGCAGACATTGCTCGATAGCCTCTTCCAGAGGCGGCCAACCGAGGTCGGCCCCGCAAACGTAATCTTGATGCACGCCATTGTCGCCGCCGCACTGCGGTTCAGCAACGACCCGCGCCTGACGGAGCAATGGAAGACCAACTTCCGGCAAGTCGCAAAGCGCAAAGTCATCTTCTTCGCGCTCGAGACTCCATCCGTCGAGTCGCTGCGTGCCATCTCGATCCTGGTGTTGGACGTCGTGGGCTCCACTAACGGGCCGAGCGGATGGGGGCTCCTCGCCCTCACCACCCGCATGGCATTGCACTTGGGGCTGGCACTCGAGCCCGCGAAGGAGGTGCTCCCGCAGATCAGCACCATGGGCGTGCGTGCGCTTCCGGAAAGCAGCGATTGGATCGAGGAGGAGGGCCGACGGCGACTGTTCTGGGTCATCTATCTCCTCGACGTCATCACGTCCCTAGGCACGTCGCTGGACCTGACCCTGGACGAGACCGAAGTCGAGCGCCAGCTGCCTTGCCGCGACAGCCTGTGGGACCGCAACCAGCCCACGCAGACGCGGTGGTTCCAGATACCGGCCAAGAAACCGACACAATCCGTCAACAACGTCGAGTCGCTCTCGGCCTTCAGCCATCAGATAGAGGTCGTCGGCATCCTCGGACGGATCCACCGATTCCTGCGCGAGACGGTCGATATCAATGTCCTCTCCGACGTCGAGGCGTGGCAGCTAAAGTACCGCACCCTCGACAAGGCGCTCACGTCGTGGAAATACTCGCTTCCAATGTCGTTTGGCAACCTGACGCGCGCTCTCAACATGGGCGGTGGCGCTGTAGACCCGAGCTGGGTCATGCTACATGCATACTACAATACGTTCGTTCCCCCACTACCACCACCACCATTACCACCCCCTACAACCACCACCCCCACCACCACACTCACCCACCACTCCCCACCCCCCATCCCATTTCTCACCACCCTCCCGCTAACATCCCCTTCCCACCTACAGCGCAGTAATCCGTCTTCACTCCGCAGCCGCCTACCCCACCACCCGCTCCTCCATCTTCGGCCCCAGCTACAGCGCATCGCAACGCTGCCTATCAGCCGTCGAAAATATCGCGGCCATCACGCGACTCGTGCTCGCCCAAAACCTGATCCCGCTTTTAGGGCCGACCTTCCCCTTCGCAGTCTGGGTCGCCACACGGCTCCTCCTCGTCCACGCCTCGACCGCCGAGAGCGGCGAGATCCCCGATGTCCGGCTCTTCCTCGACGCCCTGCGCGAAGCAGGCAAAATATGGCAGGTCGCGAGCCGGTACGGCGGGATCATCGAGCGAGTATTGGACGAGCTCATGCTGGGCGGGCACAAGGGCGAGGGCCAGGACCGCAGCTGCGTCGAGATCCTAAGCGACATGCGCATGACGGCGTACTCGGTCGACGTGATGATCTCGCGCCAGCCGGATCCACGCCTCCAGCAGCAGCAGGCCGCTATGCCACTCGGACTGGATATGCACACGCCTGTCGGAAGCGGCGATATGCAGGGCGACCTCGTCGATGTGTTTTCGTGGTTCAACTTCCCGAGGGTGTCGGGTGATGCCCCCATAGGTCGTGAGGGCGTCGGACAGTGGGTCGGTCCGCAAGCCGGGGAAGAGGCGGATTGGCTGTTTCAGGTTGTTTGATTTTGTGTTTTTTCCTTTTGTGTTATCTGTTTGTTCACGGTGGCCGTTGTGCTTTGCTTTGCTTTGCTTTGGGAGTTGGATCGATACCATTATGTTTTTGTTTTTAACGGGAAAGCTATCAGGGGGAGTAATGCGGGGCATCTGGATTGGCTTGGGAACAGGGCATGCGCGTGGCATGGCATGGCATGGCATGGCATGGCGTATATAGTGTTATTATTTTTGTTTGTCTGTTGGCGAGGATGAATTATATATACCACAGTATTTCGTATATCACACTGCAGTTCATGGAATAGCACTCGATTTCTGAATTACTGGTCTTGCAGTCGGAGGGCAAACATACTTCCAGAAATCTAGAACTACCTGCGCAGTACGGATGTGGGTCACTGGTGCCCAAGACAGGACGAGGATGAGGAATTTGGTTAGGCGGCTACGGTACCTTTCCACGATCGAGACGGATGGTTCGGCGGGGGCCGTGTGGAACACTAGGCATCGGCTGCCCCGGCCATGTGAAGCGTACGTGCGGGGACGATTGGACCTATAGTTAGTTATTGCGGGGGGGGGGGCAATCACGAATGCTTAGTATGCATATGGTGCCTGGGGCATCCGCAACACCACTCACGTACGAGTGAACGAGCGGGCGAGCGGGGAGATTGCGAACCATGGTCTACCTATGTATGTATGTAAGCACTCTATTCCACTCCACCCCACTCCACTCCACTCCACACTCCACCGTACCATACTTACATACAAATGCTACCATACCATACCATACCATACCGTAGCCTCCTCAGTACCTAGACTCTGGAGTTCCGAGAATGCAGGGATTCGAAATTCGAATAAATGCCGGTTCGAATTACGCACCAATCAACTCACGGTTGGGCAGGAGCCTTAGCAAATAAACAAATGCACACTATTAATTGTGTCTTCCCCACAAAACTGAAAAGGGTAAATACACGGTACTCAATACGGTACCGCTGGTCGGTGTGGTCGGTGGTCGGTGTTAGGGGGAAAAGTGGATCACGATCTCTGCCTGGCCTTGCCGGTAAGCGGCTATTTCTCAGCCGATATCCCCCAGGTTTCGACTCACAAGGGGGCCAGAAGCCTGAAGGGCGGGTGCTTTGTTTCTCCTTTTCACGGAATCATGATTCATCGTGGATGGGTTGCAGACTTGCAGTGCACTCATAAATATACGGTAACCAAGTAAACGCTTCCGCTAATCCGGCTGGTGTGAATATGTATGTAGCCAGAGATCAGGTCCGGTGGGCATGTAATATGTGGTGCCTAGGTACAGTTGGCAGCAGCAAACCCTGCCATGATCAACTCAGCCAGCCCAGCCATGATCAGCCGTGATCAGCCCAGCCCATCCCAGCCATAGCATAGCATAGCATAGCATAGCATAGCACGGCATAGCATAGCACGGCATGGCATGGCATTCACCATGATCAGCTTTCAATCCCCATCCCCCTCCGTCCCCCCGTCCCCCGCTTCCCTCGTCTCCCCCGCTTCCCCACGCTTCCCATTATTCGTTTCTTCATTGAACATCGACTGCTGCATGATGGCAATATGCACACATAGGTACTGCCCACTGCCCACTGCCCACTGCCCACTGCCAAGGTACATACCCCTCCAGCCAGGTCCGCTTGATGTCGCCACTGGGCACGCTACTTTCCCCGGCCCGGCCCGCCCCAAAGACAGTGCAATCAACATAGCCCCCCCCCGCCTTCAGCCTCACTGCACTTGGTAGGTACTCCCTCGCCCCTCCTACACAGAGTACAGGCGTCCATTCTGAGCCGCGATGACTCCCTCCATTCCAAGCTGTGATGGCTCCTCGTTGTCCATCCCATCCACCGGGTTGTCTCCGTCTCCGTCTCCGTCCTCGTCCGTCTGGGTCCTCCGAATTTAGATACCCCCTCCGACTCACCGGCTCGCCGAGAAGCGGGAGAGGGGGGACGGGGGAAAATCATTAGCCAGGCAATCGCGTGTGATACTGGGATGTAGTTACCTAGCATATATATAGCCGCCAGTACGCTTCGCTTATCGTGCTGAGTCCAGGCTCTACTAGTACCGTATGGATCTGGGGCAAAGCGTGCGTCTGGCGATCACTCGGCATGGTGCGGAACCGGTGTTCTTGCAAAAACAAAAATCCGTCGTCTTCACAATATAACAGTGATGGATCGTTGCCGAAACAAAATGGCAGCACCAGCATTTAGGGAGGTTCGCGTAGTCATACAATCAGGAATTTATCACAAGCATTTCCGATACCGAAATGCGCAGTGTAAAAAAAAGAAGTTACGTAGTGTCACAGCTCTAGTAAGGCGACTGGAGTTCAGATATGACGCATTCGTTTAGATCTGCATTCCGTTGAGCGCGGTATCCTATCAGAATACCCAAGCGTTGCGGGAATTTCATACCTAGGTCGAGTAACACTCCGGTCCCGACAAACGTCCCTTTTTTTTTGCTACTGTGGGTATATGCTGGATAGCGTACTGATTCTTACTGTCGATTGTAGTGAAGTCGTGTACGTAAAGGTGTGAATCGTGATGCTGTGCTTGACGTAAGTAGTTGGTGTTTTCTGTATCGAAGGGCGCGACGGATAGGGGAGCCGCCGAGTGACAGGCCAGATACGGGGTGAAGATAAGACTCGCCGCGAGAATGTCAGGGGCGCATCTTTATATAATACATTCGCGCTGTTTGTTAGAGTGATGCCTACTAGGCAATGAGCCCCAGTAGTTACGATGTCTGTGATTTCTCGCAGTTCAACATGGAGGTTCATAGAATACCACTCAGCTGACTGAGCACCGGCTGGGAAAAATGCTGTACGATTTTTTTTCTGCTGGTTCTCTGTCTTCTTATATCTAGAAGTTTTATGCTATTAAACTCTAATGTGTCATAGATTGGTATGGCGGTATGTAGCAAGAGCCCCGGGTCAGTCTAGTTGTAGCCCATAAGAGCGGGAATACCACCCAGAAGACCAATATTCAGGTGCTTATGGACAATAACGAAGCTTTTGGTGATTATATATACGCCCTCGGCTATGAGCTCGCTATTATCGTAAGGGATAAGAGACTTCAAGAACGAGCCATCAGCTGGAATAGTCAGCCCGATGCTCTGGAAGAGCTCCCCCCATATGCGTGCGACTGTCTAGAGCAAGGCTGCAAGGGTACATCTGTCTCAGTGTTGTCGAACCCGGTGATCGAATCCTCCGATTAAAAAAGGAAGACCAGCAAGAGCGCATCGGACAAGAGCTGGCTGAGGGTTCCCGGGTCGAGCAGAATCCCAGGGAGAGCTCGAGCGTGGTGGCGAGGATCCAAATGCATACATAATTTCAGACCGCCAGGGACTCATAGTTATGCGCTTCCACGAGTCCAGTCATGATGGGGGTCCCAGTGCCACTTCGGACGACGACTAGGATGGTGCCGTTAACTAGCATTGATCTTCCTGCAGTGCAAATCCACATGGCTCAGCCTTATCCGTGTCCTGGTTTAGCACTTGTCTCGGAGCTACATGTTGAGCTGACTTTCCAGTTCACGTTCGGCAAACCGGGTGTCACGGATCAGAAGCTTATCGAGTAGGCTCTGAAGATGCACATGCTAACGGGTGTCCAAGTTGACTTTTAGTGGACCGAAATCTGCTGCAAGGACGCAGAATACCCCCTCACCTTCGCGCAGTTGATCCGGGAGATGGAGAGAAAATGGGCTTTGGAGGAATCCGTCTCAAAAAAAAATACATCTGATTGGACGGAACCGTTCTTCCACTCGTCCATCTGCATCTTTTTTTTCGATCGATCATTACTTTATACCTTTCGACATCGACAACTGTCTGCACATTTCTTTTCTCTTTGCTTGGTATTATTCAAGTTAGAGTTTGGGATACGGTAGTGGGATGAAACTATTTGCGATGGTGATCTTTCCGGGAGCCGATTGTTCTGGTTCTAGGGGGGAGTAGGTATTTACCTAAGCACTAAAGTAAGCACTCATGCGAATTGATATGTCGTTCGTTAGTAATTCGTGGAGAATTGCCATGCCAGCCTTTGCAACCAAAACTCCAAGCACCACAAAAGAATCAGCCCGTGATACGTCTCCCTTGGTCCGTAGTCCGTGGTCCGTAGTCCGTCGATTGTACCCTCCATGACTCGTACCCATCAAGCCACACGCTTTTCGAACACTCCATCTTGGCTCAACCATGGCGTTTGGCAGCTCGCTGTCCTTGAGATATCGACAAAGATGAATAGCGGAGCGAGCATCCAGTGGGCGCACGAACAGTCAATGGCGCTGCGTAACAATTGTATTTCCTGGCCTCGGTGTCCACGAACCACAGAGCTTGTCGTTCAGGCCGTATGGATGGTGGAGAAGACAACGCGCATGCTCACAGGAAGGATTGAGCCCTCTACTTATTGTGCCGACACTGCGATAGACTGTCGGGAGTCCGGATTCCGCAGTGAAGTATCGGATATAGACTGGATGTGCGTGAGCCGGTGAGAGAGGAAATGTGGATGGAATGATGTCTAACCGTGGTGCCCTTATAACCGAGTTTCTGCTGGAGGCTGGTGGGGCCTCTTCTGCTCAGCAAACCCCGAGCTACCTACGCGACTCTGTATGTCGCTGCATCTGCCACCGACGGTGTAGCGCTCCGCATTTGGCGGCAAAGAAGATAGCGCAAGAATCACGGGCCTCTCTTCTGCTCGATTGCTATTCGCGGATGGTGGTATAGCATATACCCCCATGCTTCGAACTAACAGACCCTTATGATGACTGTACAATCTGGTCATCGCGAGTGATGCTCGGTTCACCAAAGTTACCCATGAACGCAATGTCCAACCGACAATCCTTACCACGCCATCGGCTATCTCCACATGTCCCGTCCGCCTATCCTCACAGCCTCCTCCACATCCACGGCGCTTCGGACAATGCCCACCGAGACCACCCGGCTATCTATCAGGCTAGCAAGACGACCCCGCACTCGGCAGCGGAATTATTCAATCGCCGGCCCCTCACCTAGCGCCAAACCCCACAACTGAAGCTGAGCAGAGCTGTCGATCAATCTGGCCCTGAGACTGCTCTGCGACGACAGACCTAGCTGGCCACATGCACACGCGCCTTTGCTGCTACGAGCTAGCTGAAGCAAACGACGGCATGTGGAGATGGAGATAGATTGAGGAGAACCGAACCCGCGTGCGTGCGTATGTGAGCAAGCGGGCGAGGCGAAGGGAGGTCAGTTTTGGAAACGTCTCCGTTTTCTTCCCTGTTCAGGCTTGCCTTGCAGTCTCCTACTGCATACTTAATCTCGCCGTCTTGTGCTGTTCATACCTCTGTCTTCTATTCATTTCACTCTTCACTATCCGCAGCTATGTCCGTCAAAGAATTCCCCACGATCAAGTCCATCCGTACCTTCATCACCGATGGAGCAGGCTCCGGCGGTGATTACCACAATGTCGAGGGAGGCCACTGGTTTGTTTCCCCTCAGTTCCCCTCTTCCGCGCCGTGGTGGGCTTATCTCTGACGATGCAGGCTTATCGATTCCCCCATCGCAACTCCCATGTCCAAGTTCGCGGCCTACAAGACCTCGCGCACATCCTGGGGTATCAACGTACTCGGTTCCTTCTGTGTCGAAATCACAGCGACCGACGGCACAACCGGCTTCGCGACCGGCTTCGGCGGGCCACCGGCATGCTGGATCGTCTCCCAGCACCTCGAGCGATTCCTTCTCGGCGCGGATCCGCGCAACCTGAACCTCCTCTGGGACCAGATGTTTCGCGCGACCATGTTCTACGGTCGCAAGGGACTTCCGATCGCCACCATCTCCGTCGTTGACCTGGCGTTGTGGGATCTGCTGGGAAAGATCCGGAATGAGCCGGTGTACAAGATGATTGGCGGCGCGACGCGGGAGACGTTGGATTTCTACTGCACCACCCCCGAGCCCGTGGCGGCGAAGGAGATGGGCTTTTTCGGCGCGAAGGTGCCGCTGCCGTACGGTCCCGACGATGGCCACGTGGGCCTGAAGAAGAATATCGAGTTCCTCCGGAAACACCGTGAATCCGTCGGTCCGGATTTCCCGCTGATGGTAGATTGCTACATGGCGCTCACGGTGCCCTACACGATCCAACTGGCCACCGCCTGCCTCGACCTGAACATCAACTGGTGGGAGGAGGTCTTGCACCCCGATGACTTTGACGGCTTCAAGCAGCTCAAGCAGGCGCTCCCGCAGCTCAAGTTCACCACCGGCGAGCACGAGTACACCAAATACGGCTTCCGAAAGCTGATCGAGGGCCGCAATCTCGACATCGTACAGCCCGATGTGATGTGGGTCGGCGGTCTCACGGAGCTCCTCAAGGTCACCGCCATGGCGGCCGCATACGACATTCCCGTTGTCCCTCACGCTAGCGGGCCGTACTCATACCACTACGTGGTTTCTCAGAGCAACTGTCCGTTCCAGGAATACCTCGCCAACTCCCCCGACGGAAAGTCCGTTATGCCAGTGTTTGGAGACATGTTCCTAGACGAGCCCATACCCGTCAACGGAAAGATGGCGGTGAGCGTACTAGACAAGCCGGGATTCGGAATGACGCTCAACCCGCGCGCGCGGTTGATCGATGCGGCAGGCATCCTGAGCCCCAGCCCCGAGAGACCGTTGAGCGTGAAGAAGGAGCAGGAGGTGAAGACGAATGGTCAGGCTACGAATGGTGTTAGCAAGTAAGTGCGATTGGTGGGGGGTTGGAAGGTCGATGCGCGCGTGTGTCTGTTTTTTTTTTTGGCTTTGTACTAGATGTGGACATGTGGAGGCACTTGGTTATCCGCTTGTACGTTACTGTATATGTGATGATGAAGGGTTGCATTGCGGCCTAGAAGAAATGGATTTCATTTGCAGTCAAATGAGATTTACGTGCATTCAGTGGCTGACTTACTTCGCAGCAGCAGCAGTGTAGACGCCCCCATAAGCGCAGCCGCAGTTCCCATATCATCCGCTTCTACATCCGCAGCTTCCACAACCGCTACAACATCATCCCAGACCATCACATCGATCACCCCCACGGCCGATACCACAATAGCTCCCACAGCCACAACCACAACAATCCCGCCGACTCCCTCTACACCCCAGCTCCTCGCTGGCCAAACCGTCGCCATCACCGGCGCCGCAACCGGAATAGGACGTGCAATCGCCCTCGGAATGGCGCAACACGGCGCGAACGTAGCCGTAAACTATCTTGGCCCCTCTCAATCCGCCGAAATCGAGTCCCTCGCCACCGCAATCGACAGCATTCCGTGCACCTCCCAGCTTCCACGCTTCCTCGCGCGACCCGGCGACATCTCACTCCGGCAGACGTCGCTAGACTTCATCGCGGCCGCCGTCGACGCCTTCGGGGAACTAAACGTCTTCGTCTCCAACGCGGGTGTCTGCCAGTTCGCCGACTTCCTCACGCTGCCGGAGGAGCTGTACTCCTCGACGGTGCGCATAAACCTCGACGGCGCGTTCTATGCAACCCAGGCCGCCGCAAAACAGATGGTCGCCCAGGGCAAGGGCGGAAGCATCATCGGCATATCCTCCATCTCCGCGCTCGTGGGCGGCGCGGGGCAGACGCACTACACGCCCACCAAGGCGGGCGTGCTTTCGCTCATGCAGTCCACTGCTACGGCACTGGGGAAGCATGGCATTCGCTGTAATGCGATCCTTCCGGGTACGATTCGCACGCAGTTGAATGATGAGGACTTGAGCAATGATGAAAAGCGGGAGTATATGGAGGGGAGGATCCCGTTAGGACGCACGGGTGTGCCTGAGGATATTGTGGGCCCCGCCGTGTTTTTGGCGAGTAGTCTCAGTGGATACGTCACTGGTGCGCAGATTTTAGTAGACGGAGGGTTGTTTGTAAATTTGCAGTAGTGGTCGTGGCGGGTTGGAGTATCCATTCTTGGAGAGATTTTGGGTATTGGTGTGTGAGGGATGCCTCATCTGCGGGCGGAGAACATCAATAAAAAGCAAACGCAGTAAACAAAATATGATTTCTTCCAATGTAACAAGTCGATCAAGTCGTCAGGGTTGCTTGAAGGGGAAAGTAAACTTCACCGCCTGCATGTCTTCATTCCTTCATGCCTACATGCGTTTGCCTTATGCCATCAACACCCAGCTGGCGAGAGTGCTTATGGAAGAGGCGGCTACGTTGAAAGGAAGGATAAATGTCATCCTAAACTCCATTACCGCCAGCAAGTCATCCGGCAGAATCCCAAGACTTTGAGCGTCGGCGGAGATAGGCCAGGCGGGAGTAGGAACTCGGGAGTACAGGTACAACCGCGGGTAATTCTAAGGCTGATGAGATACGGGTATGCGGACAGTTTGCGCTGGATCACTCGCCCAAGGCTGAACGGCTGAAGCACAAGGCAAAGGGATCGATCGTGCAGGTGACCTGCAGATGGTTATGAGCTGCGGCTCACTACTCTCCATAAAGAGTAAACGTCTCATAGATCGCAAAAAAAAACCCTCCACCGAATCATCGCTTAACACTCTTACTCACCGCGCGCTTCTTGTTCCTTCCATTCCAGGCGTTCCCGGTATTTGGGACATCCAAATACAGAAGCACTCACCGTGTTATGTACGCGGACACTACTTGTTCCCTTTAAACAGCCAAGAGAGAAGCGAGACAAGGCGATGATCATCGCGTTAGATATTAAACCCCGTGGCAAGGCGTACGTAGGGACGCCCGGGGAGGCGCGCATGCGCAGAGTAATATCGACAAAAGAACAGGGGCGACATCTCATCCATCGTGAAGTTCTTAGCTTTGTAGATGGATATAGGCTCCAAATCTTCCCTTCGAGCGCAGCGGATAGAGAAGTGGACTGGTGGCCGACGTGCCGCCTCTAGCCTCCTGTCGTGGACCACCTCGGCTCGCGTGGTCGTGGTTTCGTTGCCCCGAAGGGCTCGGGTTAATTCGCGCCGAGTGGTTGAGCATCATAGCCCTGTGCCGAACAGGCGATCATGATGACAACGAAGTAACGAAATGGGTATGAGCTTTATCTTCTAGCGATGGCCGTCTTCTGAATTCCAATTCCCGTAAAATCAACCGACTCCATTATCCACTGCCATCATGCTCGTCTCCGCTGCTCCTCCCCACGGAATATTCGTCCCCGTCCCGACTTTTTTTGCGAGAAGGGACTCGAAGAATTATGATCCCGTCGTTCCACCGCTCGATACGGACACGCAGGTCGCGCACTCCCTCTTTCTGGCCAGAGCGGGAATCAAGGGCCTCGTGCTTCTCGGATCCACCGGCGAGGCGGTGCACGTCACTCGCAGCGAACGCAAGATCATGATCAAAGCGGTAAGAGAAGGGCTGGCGGAAGGCGGATTCCCGGATTACCCATTGATCGCGGGCACTGCGACGAATAGTATCGCCGAGACGGTCGAGCTATTGGTCGAGAGTAAAGAGGCCGGTGCGGATTGGGGTATGGTGCTGGCACCGGGTTACTTCGCCACCGCTGCGAATCAGGAGGGTATAACCAAGTGGTACCAGGCGGTGGCGGATAGAAGCCCAATTCCCATTCTAATGTAAGGACAATGCAACTCGGAACGATTGGCCCTCAATGGCTAACAGAAATGTGTAGATATCACTATCCCGGCGTATCGAACAACATCAAGATCACACCTTCGACCATCCGTACGCTCGCCGCACATCCCAACATCGTCGGTGCCAAGTTCTCCCACGGCGATGTGTCGGTGCACACACAGGTTTCGCTTGACCCGGAGATCGACCACAGCCGGTTCGCGCTATTCTCGGGGCTGGGACAGCACCTGTTCTCGGTTGTCCAGATGGGGTGTGCCGGTGCTATCGACGGACTGGCGGCGTTCTTCCCGGCGAGTGTGGTGCGGTTGTTTGACTTGGCCACAGCGGACACGGTAACGAAAGTGGAGAAGGATGAGGCGAGGAGGCTTCAGTGGGCTGTGTCGAGTGCTGAGGAGTTGGTGGTGAAGTTTGGGACCGTCGGAATCAAGGAGGCGGTGTCCAGGGTGGCCGGATTCGGTGATAGGGACGGGACGAGGTTGCCGTTGAGCGGAGGACTTCCGGGAGGCGAGAAGGAGTGGCAGGATTGGACTGCAGCCATAGCTGAGATGGAGAAAGTCGAGAAGGCCGTAAAGGCTGGAGGAAAGTTGGGGAATAGCCATTGATGTTGGGGAAAATGAAAATGAAATGGGAAATGAAACGCGCAATCAAAGCAACGGACCGATAATGCATCAAAGTTTTATTCCTTATTTAACTCACGTTCACGCTTCTGTCCGGGGTGAGTTCTCTATGCATAGAGAGGGTGTAGGGCTACTCGAATGTGTAGGTGACGTAGTCTTGAAAGGGAAACGGTGAAAATGAAAGATGATGGCGAAGTTGAGGTTTCATTCAGCTTCGAAGAGCCATCTCAGCTCTCCTCCACTACTTCCTACAACGTTCGGAGCCACCCGATCCGGCTAGCCCGGCTATCGCCACCATCCGGATCCACCGATTCGACTAGCCCCTCGCCCTATCTTATCTGATTATCTATCTATCCTCGGATGCTCCTCTCAGAGTAGGTCCACATTCGGTTTTTGTTTTTTGTTTAACAATTGGGAAGACCTATAGAGAGAACACCAATCTATGGTCGCAGGCGACCTCACTAGGTAGACCATGGCGGCTGGGAGTACCCATTCGGATTCCCTGCGCCAGCTCTCCAGTGGTGAAGCTTGAGTGATGGCCTATGAATGGCCCGTGCAGCCCTTGGAGAGCCGCATCTTAATAACTTCCTAATGGCAGCTTAGTGCGAATAGCCCGCAGGGTAGGCAACTCCTCCTCTTCCTGACCCTGTCTCTTTGCCGTGTTCTCACGCAGCCAACATTTGGCACGTTCGATTCCCGCCCTTCGCTACACTTTGCCTGACTGCGCTTTCGGCTGTTTGACACGAACCCCCTTTCGTATGTGGGTGGCTGCCATGGCGGAGATAATCGAACGATCTCACGACCACCCCCGCCGTCGGTAATGCCGACGGAGAATCATCGAACGATATGAGGAAACTGGCCTATCATGTTGAAGCGCATGCCGTCGGACGAACGGGCTAGGGAAAGCGGGAGAGAGTGATCACAAGGTATGTGCATGGACGGCGAAGACGACCAGGACGCGGCGGTCGGACTATAGTACCACTACTCCACATAAGTACCGTCACGTACGTTGACGCGGGTGAGATTGAGGCCTGGATTCAGCATCGATGCTCTCGGAAGTTACCACTATTCTGCAACTTCGTCGACTGTCTCTGGCTAACACGATTGCGGCGGAAGAAAGAAAAAAAAAGGAGATTGACCCGCATGAACATCAGTGTTACTGCACGGAACTGAAATAAACCAACACCGACACCACGATGATCTTAAGAGGTCTGCAAAGCTTCTACTCTCCCACTTCGGTCCTTTGCCTCCCAACTGCCGAATCTGTCAACACTCGATTCGAAAAGATGGCTAGCTTCTGGAATTGCATACGGCAGCTTCCCGGAGCATTAACAGTAGTTAGAATTTCATCTTATTGGTCTTCACCACCGTTGGTTTCAAGGTCAGGCTTCACCTCAGTCAGTACCACGATATCAACTCCCCATCCGCTCAGGATCAGCCGTAGCATTCCAAAATCGAACCGCCCAGAACGAGGGATGCAAGGGAAAAACAAGATTCGAGATTTGGTTGGGTGAGGATGGATGTTGTCATGATTCAGATTCACGGTCGCCTCCAAACTAGGCCTTTGCCGATGCATCTGATCCGGAGTGACACTGGGCCGGCAATGTTCGACTTCACTTTATGACTGTCGGTACACCAATGGAAGGCTTCCAGAAACAGAGAAACGTGGCAGTTGCTTTATCTGTCTGGGAGATGATCACCTTTACTCCTTCTCCCGAGACAGACCTGATCCCGATCGATCACCAGCACTACTATAGTCACCGTCAACCACCAGTAACACACCACCACCACCACACCGCCATGGTTACCACCACACCCTCACTGGTACACCACTACTCCTACACCCACCACCACCACAACGACAACCACTACCACCAACACCAGGGACACTATGTTTAGAGTTTTGAAGGGTGGGGTACATACCCCACGGGGCGCTGTTGAACGTCGCGCTGCGTTGCGCCGTGCGTTGAGTTCCTAAATCCTCTCGTCGATGATCGTTCTCCAAGCTGCATTGCTGCCCTTGGTGTCCGGCCTTCCTTCCGATCCAATCACCTTCCTGCAGTCAGTTTCTCGACAGACACTGCACCCTGCTGCATCGTGATAAGGCAACCGAACGAACCCGAACGAACTGCTGCTGCTGCTGCCATCATATGTAGAGTACTCCTCACCACTGCGCGTGCAACTATCCTTCCAGTTGACTGCGATTTTGAAGGCGGCTGACTGCGGGGCGCTGTGCAGAACTTGGCTTCCTAGGTACTATACTGTACCATGCAGTACATTGCGTATGCTGGAATCCATCCACCTCGTGGCTTGCCATGCTTTCGCCATGTTCTCACCATGCCATGTCATCCGTATTTTCTCTCCCGCCAGCCGGGGATTGCGGAATATGGAGCTTTTTTTCTTTCTGGCAAGGAGAAGAGACGGTACCTACATCCTACGTACTTAGTTACACGGGTAGGTAGGAGTTCCAGGAGTCTGGGATAAATTGAAGTTTAGATACACATAATGCAGAAGGATTTATTTGTGCGCAAAAGTTTATCTTTCCCTTCACCTTTTTATCCTTCCCGAGGGGCTGTCACGCGGCAAAGTGGTGAAATCAGTGACGCCGTTTGTATGTACGGAGGTGAGGGAGTGATTTGGACACGAACCGAACCAAACCGCTCGCTCCCCACCCACCCTCCCCCTCCCTTCACCCACCCCAATGAACCACTATCTGATGGTCATGCGTGATACCAGTACGACCATCTCCTCACTCCTTCCCGGCCCACAACTTCTGCCCTGACAATGCACTGTCATACCGCCTTGCCTCCATCCCACATACGCACAACCCACGGATTGTAGCATTGGCCGGTCGTCGACCACGCGGCAACAGTTGTCCCCCGCTCCGACTTTCCCTCTCCCTGCCCTGCAGTGCAGTACGTGCAAGGCAGGGCAGGGCAGGGCAGGGCACTACGGTGAATATGTGGAGCCCAGTCCAGTCGAGATGATTCGAAGTCTAGCCGATCTGCCGCCTGCATGCCTGCCGGCCTGACTGCAGCCGCAGAAATATATAGAGCTGAATTTCTGGACACAGCATCAGCATGAGCACATGGCCTCCCTTTCTAAGGGGGAGCTGCGTTTACGCGCACCCACAGGTTCGGTTCTTTCTCGTAGGAGTAGTTATGGATGGAGTCGGCGCGGTTGATGGCAGCTAGGTGTCGGGCAGACAGGCAGGCGGGCGGGTAGGCAGGCTCTGCAGCAGGCACCGCGGCACTGCGGCAGGAAGGCAGGCAGACAAGCAGACAAGAGCTTGAAGGAGGCAGGAGGCAGGAGGAGGAGGAGGAGCAGGAGGAGGAGCAGGAAAGAGGTAGACGAAGAGAAGCGTTGCGGCGGCTCGGATGGTGCAGGTAGAGTGACTACTTGCTCAGTCGAGCGAAGTGCGGTCGACTCCTTGATATCGATTCATGATGCCAAGGTGGCAAAGTGAAGCCGAGAAACTGCACTTCCCGGCCCTCCTGCGGCTGAGAGCTCTCGAGTCTGACAAACATAGGCAACAAGTAGTTACCGCACCCTTAAGGAGAATCACTTTGACGAGACTGCATCCCCGTCGTGACCAGCCCAGGCCTGCTCGAATATTGCGCTTGTTCTATCCCCCTACACCGCACCACACCCCCCTATAACCGCCGCTATCCCGCCCCCGTCCCCCGTCCCCAGCCCGCGTCCCCATCCTTGTCCACGATCTGTTTCAGCCATCACGAGCTAGCGACGGTATAAGCTGGGATCTTATTAAGCTAGGATCTTATTTATCTTTATCTTTTCTCTCCGCGACCTCTAAAATACTAATATACTCCGACAAGAGAACGGAAGGAAGGAAAGAGGGAAGGATGATCGTCCCCCGGGATGGGAACGAAGGAAGGGAGGGAAGTCGCCGATGACCAGCGAGGACGAAGGGAGGATGCTCTCGGATTGTTGGGTGGGTGGTGTCTGCTGCGATGCAGCCAGCCGGGGCGGACCCGGGATTACGGAATGGTACGGAATAAGGAGAACTCGCTGATGTCGTTGGAGCAGTCCAATATCTGCACATGCAGAGGATTCTCGATTCGCCTGAGGTCTGTGGGGAAAAAAGCAAAGGGCCAGGGAAGGGATGGTGAAGGGTTGTTGTGGGGGGGTGCTTGTTGGTGTTATATAGCAAAGTGGAGTGCATGCAACAGTGAAGGGTTTATGGTAGAAGATGGTAGGTTCGCTATGTACCTGCTTCCCTGCGAAAATGTCCGTGCCGTAAACAGAGTTGCGGGCAGCAGATACGAGAGAGCGAGAGAGCCTCCAGCGGTGCTCGCCGCCGCCGTGTTGGGGGATCACAGATGGAAGCGTGCCATCATCTGGGTACCTCATCGCATGTACAATACATACAGTCAATACATATAGCACACACGGACATGGTGTACAACAAACACAAGCTCCACCCGCGATCACCGCATAGACAGACAAAACCAACACCGAGTACTTGTACTTGTTGACTTCCCATCTCCCTCGTCCTCCGCTCCCCTCCCCTCCTCTCCCTCCCCTCAATTCACTCCACTCACTCCTCCGTCATCCATCTGCTTTCTCACCCCACCCCCATTCACTGCCCCACTCCTAATTCACTCTCCCAAGTCTTCGCTGTTTCCTCCAGGCTCAGCACCTATAATACACCTCAACTCCTCCTTTTCTCTTCCACTTTCACCACTCTACCTCTTTTTTCATCCACTTTGCACCGGGTTTGAATTCTGCACCGGTCATTCACGATACCTCGTGAAGTGAAGGTATGTACCTGACTTATTTTCAACTTCATCTTTACCCATTGCCCGAGAAGCATTCCGAGGAATGTTTTGCGGGTAGGGTAAACTTGTCGTGAATCACGAGTTCCCGCTCGCCGTCGTCGGATCCGTTGCTGACCGACAACGCCAGTCACAACCAACTTCTTTTCTCGGGCATCGAAAGAAAGACAGAATCATCCCCGCCCAATCCTTCCCGCGTAACCCCCTCCCGACGCAACTCCCCTTTATCTCCCTTTGGTTCGTTGACGATTCGCTCAATTCGATTCGCCTCATAAACACTTCGCCAAGGCAAGTTGATCCACGTTTATCCAACATTGCAGCACGCACTGACATAACCTCCCTGTCCTGCAGATGATTCATGAAATTGTCCTCCAGCTCTTCGCCGCTGTTTTCACGGCACTCAAGCGCAACCTGGCGCTTCTCATTGCCGGCTTCTTCGCCTACCAGCTTGGCCGCCGAGTCATCCGCTATGTCAACTCTCCGATGAGACGGCAGGGTGTCCCAGGTCCCTTCCTTGCCGGATTCACCTGCTGGTACCGCGCATATTACGCCAACGTCCGCCGCAACTGGCACGCGAAGCTGATCGAGCTCCATAAGCAGTACGGCACGATTGTATGGATCTCACCGGACGAGGTCTCCATCTCGGATCCGATGCTGCGTGGCACGCTCTACAGCTTTGCCGACGAGCGCAAGGAAGAGAGCTTCTTCCTCAAAGCCAAGTCGTTCCAGACCGGACTGTTCAATGAGGACTTCAACTTTGTCTTCGAGACGGACCCGGCCAGGGCTAGGTTGGGCAAGTATGCGCTTTCGCACCCGTACTCGGAGAAGGGACTCTCCAAGCTCGAGCATCACTTTGATGAGGTATGTTGCACGGAATCCCCAGTAGCCGTGGTGGTGATGCGTTGCTTACTCGATTTCGTGTGTACCAGGCTGTCGATGCGTTCACCCAAGGTTTCAAGCAGCACGTGGTCGCCGAAGGAAAAGTTGCCTGCTTGAACCACTGGACTCACTTCTTCATGTTCGATCTGGCCACACTCCTGATGAGTGGCTACTCGAACGGACTGTGCGCCGCGGGCTCGGACCAAGACGGTGCGATCGGTGCCCTTCGTGTGATCTTCAACGTGGTCGGATCGTTGGTTCCCATCCCGTTCGCCCTTGACATCACCACCCGTTACATCAGGAAGTGTGTTCTGAACAGCCAGCTCGAGCATCTGTTCCGTTGGAGTCTGGGGTACAGCAAGGGAGAGTCCCACAAGAACGTTAGTGTCCACAGAGTTGTTCGGATAGGGGTCATACGAAAAACTGACATTGAACGTAGGAGCGCATCAACGAGATTGCCGATCATCTTCCAGATAATCTAATGTCCAAGTTCCGTGCCGGCGAGAAGAAGATCCGGAAGTTGTTTCCTCAGGGAAACTGGACGGAGGGAATCACCAATAATGTGTTTTTCATATAGTATGCCTCACACCCCACGCACCCTTGCATCGTATCGCTCCCTTACATGAAAAAGAAAAAAGCTAATCTTGCCTGCAGCGCCGGTTCCATGGTTGCATCCAGCGCGCTGCCCGCCGTTGTCAAACTCATCTATTCGCATCCGGAAGTCCTTGCCAAGATCCGCGAGGAGCTTGCCACCATTTCCGTCCCGGTCAAGCTTGAGGATGCCACGCACCAGCTTGGAGAGTGTCGCGTCCCCTACCTGGAGGCAGCCATCTTGGAAGCTTTGCGTCTGAGCCCCACCTTCGGTCTCTCACTCGGCCGCCAGGTGCCGCAGATCGGCTGCCGGCTGAACGACTTCTTCATTCCTTCTGGCTACGTCGTCTCGATGTCCGGCTGGCCTACAAACATCAACAAGGAATACTTCGGCGAAGATGCGGAGGAGTACAAGCCCGAGCGCTGGTTGGGCAACCACCCCACCGAGATCGCGAAGGATGGAACAGGACTGCCTAGAACCATGAGGAACTACCTCGAGGCTGGATGGATAACCTGGGGAGCTGGATCGAGGGTGTGCATTGGCCGTCACCTGAGCACCACGGCTTTCATCAAGTTCATCTCCAACATGGTCCGTGAGTTTGATGTCGAGATCGTCAGCCCCGGATATCTCTGGTACGGTCTGATTCAGCACATGGAGGAGCTGATGGTCTCAGCCAAGCTGCACGAGGAGAAGGAAGTGGAGGAGGCGGACACTACTCTGGCGATGGCTACCATCGACGAAAGACTCGTTCCTGAGGCGCTTGTGGTTGAAGCCTGTTAGACGGAATACGGGTTTTCGGAGAAGAAAGTTTGAATTTGCTTGAATAATTAGTCGGTACATAGGTTGTCTCGGTGAAACTGCTAATTTTTTCTCTTCCTTGTCTTTGTTGTGTCCCCCGAATAAGGAATCTTCTACATATTTCGTCTCTCTCTTTTTACTTCATTCCCACCGTGCATTCTGCAACCTCTTTTTCGATTTTATGTATCATTTTTCTTTTTCTTATTCATCTGGTTTCAAAAGTCAGTTTGCAGCGATCTAGATATTTTCTCCCGTTCTGCCTGGACGGTATCATAATTTCTTTTATTCCGGAGTTATGTATGTGTGGCTCACTTGCATGCACTGTGTTTTTCCTTTTCTTTTCTTTTTCTTTTTTGGTTTTGGTTTTGGGTTTTCTTCGCGGTGCGTATAGTTTTCGAATATGTCTGCGGATAATTCCCGGGCCTTGGTTATAGTAGATGCATTTCAATACATAGTATGTAATTTTTTACACATATCTCAGGACTCGGTTCAGGCGGGGTTTGCACGTGAAGAAATTCATCGCGTGGAGAAAGTGTTATCTGGATATCCCTTCGTCTGGGGAACGTGTAAATTGTGTATCACGATGCATCAGTTGATGTGATGACGCGGTCACTCAACCACGGGCCGGGCTTGAAGAGCTTGAGGTTATCTAGTTGGCGATCGCTGATCTTCCGTAGCACGGTGAATTTATCAATGCGATGCATGATACGCCTTTTGCAAAAGAGACACCTAGACCTTTGCTCATGTTTTGTACCTTCACAACCATCACTCGGTCGACTTTGAGTGGCAAGACACAGAAATATCCGTAGTCACGTCGGAAGAGGAGGATGAGGACGAGGCAAGCATCGCATCGGGAGCAGATCAAGAGTGCCCAGCAGGATACCTACTGTGTCTGCGGCCGGTGCGAGGAAGTAGGAGATGAGGATATGCGGTGATATTTTCTTGGTGCGATTACTTTTGTTATTTGTTTGTTTGGCAGGTAGCGGCGCCACATCGTGCTGGCTGGTAACGGGGTCCCAATCCCCGGCCGGCCAGAGTGGGCAGGAAAGGAGTGCAACGGTTCGCCATAGTCTAGATAGGCTGCAGGCGAAATAAACTGAAAATCTCGCTCTCTCTCTCTCTCTCTCTCTCTCTCTCTCTCTCTCTCTCTCTCTCTCTCTCTCTCTCTCTCGGAGTAACGTTTGTTGCCAAACCTCGGCCGCCGCCGCAGTCGCTCGAGACACGGTATGCCCGACTGAGGAACTATAAATACTGGAGGCGAGGGAAGAGACGGCGAGGTGTGGTGTGGCGTGGCGAGCGGTGCAACACCACGAGAGAGGGATCGGGACTCCCGGCCTTCGGGAGCTGCGACGACACCAGAGCGGTCACGAGCCCGCGCGTCGCGGAGGCGAGAGGAGAAGTACACTCTTCTACCACCCTACTTCCGCCACGCGTCCGCGATGGACTCCTCCCCGACTTGAGGTTGGATAACCAAGGCGGGGAAGAACCAATGGCAGCAGCGAGACAACGCCTGACTGTACTTGTGGATTAGGAGGCGGCAGGGTGGTGGACAAAAGCACGAGCATCGTTTTTCTTCTGCCTTCTTTCTCCCTCTCCTGCTCGCTATGACTGCCATGATCCAATAACGTCGAATACAAAGATGATCGAACAAAGGAAAGTAGTCGTGTTTGTTTGATCCAGTCGAGTCGAGTGATCCTCACTCAGGCAGGTGCATTTGCGGGTGAGTGTCAAACGCAGCTCTCGAGCGGTGACGAGGCGTCGGGCGCCGGTCCGCGTCGCGCGGCGTCTTCCTATCCTTCTCTGCTCTTCCAGACCATGCCACACACCGCCATTCTCACGCTCTATTCTTCCTCCGCCTCCCTTACAGGGAAAACGTCGAACCCACAGATCCATAGAATTCCGATCATTCTCTACCCTACGACTCAAGATGGACGAGTCACATATACGGAGGACCTCCCCATGGTAGAGAAACAGAAAGAGGGGCGTGGAAACGGCCCGTCATCGGATTCGCTCATGCTCGTTTCTTCCGGCGAAAGGTAGCGGGTATCACGGAGGTGGTGGGCAAGGCCTGCCATCGGAGGTTCCGGCCATGCCTATCCCGACGGGTACCTAAGGTGTCTGATAAGATTGGAATGACTGAAGCGTGTTTCTGCTAAGATGTGTCGGTAGTTTTCTGTACGGATCACTACTGGGGACAATACTGACGTAGCCCTGGAAGGGAGACGGCGAAAATGATGGATGATAGAGAAGGTGATGTTCTATGCAACTTCGAAGAGCCATCTCATATGGCTCTCCTCCGCTGCTTACAACGTTTGGATCCATCCATCCGGCTAGCCCCTCTTTCTATCTTATGTGATCCCCTATCTATCATACATACAGTTTGCTCCTTTCATGGTTGTGGCAGACAACAGATACTCTGTGTATTTTACATGGAAATTCGATAAAGGTGCTGGGTGTGATGTCATGACAACCGCAAGATGCACACGTGATGCTAATCTAGACGTGAGAAAAGAGCATTCACAAACTATCACTCGTCTGGATTGAATGCAAGACGCAAAAACATTGATTTGGTTGTGAGAGAAAGAGAGAGATCTTCCGTTTATCTCGCAGCACAATATGTAGACTATGGCGAACTGTCGCACTCCTTTCCCGCCCACTCTGGCCCTTCGGGGAGTTGGGACTCCGCTGCCTGCCAGCACGATGTGGCGCCGCTGCCTACCAAACAATATCGATTTCGTTGTGTTTGTTTGATCTATCTGAGCGAGATGCATACCCGAGTGACTGTGGGGCGGTAAGCGTTCAATGATTGCTCTCTCGCACTAGTCACCAACTCACATCGCACAATACCATCCTCTCCCTCTCCTCTCTTCACCTCACACCCCCACCCCCCCACCTCTCGACCTCCCCTTGTGAGGACGTCTTCAATCCGAAAGCAATCACAGCCTCTCCTCACAGTCTATTCTCATAGTCTCTCCGGTCGCACCCCATCCCACGACTCAAGATGGACGAGGCCATGCAAACGGAGGACATCGATCCAGCCTTGACCTGCCTACCCGATCCTTCTCTGAACCCTTCCACCCCCGCATTCCAGACGCCCGCGAAAGCTCCATCTAGAGGTAGACTGGATGCTACAATGCAGGACAGCCCACAGCTGCAACTCCTGTCCCATGGCTGGGGCTTCACGCCTGCGCCAGCTCGCACGAGACCCCGCGCTCACGATATGTTCAACACTTCTACCGCTTCCTTTGGCCTTGGCACACCGTCTACTACGGCTCCAGCATGTACGAGTGGCTATCCGGTACTCTGCGGCAGTGCCAACGAGCTTCCTGGAAGGGCCTCTAGGCAGGCTGTGGGCACTCAGTCCTTCCCGTCGGGACTTGGTGTCGGCACCGCTGCACCTGCACCTCCGGCTCCCTCTTCGCTGGAGCCGGCCATCAAGCTCGAGGAGGGCGTGGGTGATACTGATATGAGTGGGATTGAGCCTGCCGCTCCTCCTAGGAGGTCGGGGGCGAAGAGGAAATGGCAGCTAGGTGAGTACCTCGCCACCAAGATCAAGAAGGAGGGAGTGGAGTATCAGGACACACATGGCAATTTCCCCGTTTTCCCCAAGTACTCCGCTCCTCTCGTCTCCGTCCCCACCGGCAGGATGTGGGAGCCCGCTGCTTTAACTCCAAATACTATCATGAGTGGCACTTCTGAGTTCCTATCGGCCCTGCGTGGCGTTGGCCTTCCTGCAGAGACGGACAACTTCATACCCTTCAACCAGGAGCGGATGACCAAGCTCGCACTTCCGAAAACACCCTCACCCTCTCCCTCACCAGAATTGGAGCAGCCGAAGAAGCAGCGGCAGCAGACGCAGACGAACTGCATCCCGCTCGAATACAACCGCTTGACTGGCGAGAAGTTTGATGTCACGGTGGCTCACACGAAGCCTGATAGTAACTTTCTGTCGCTGAGTCAGAAGGAGAAGACGCGCAGCGAGAAGAATAGTGCCTCCCGTGAGCCCCATGACAAGAATAAAACGACGATGGACTCCAGCCCTATGCCCCCCTCGAAGCGTGCGAGGCGTTCTACCAGCGGGCTTGAGGATGGTGAGATCGAGTCGAGGAAGGAAAAGCAGCATCGTCGCCATCAAATTTATCTACATAAACATGATAATTCCCCCAGCCGTTCCAGATACAATGAAAACCGCGGCAGGACGTTGAAGAGGCGTGAGGACGGCCCGCCAAATATCGACCGCTACAGACCCGAGATAGATCGCTATCGTCCAGCCCGGGCCAAGGAAGCTACCGAGGGAAACCTCAAGGGACTGAATAAGGAGGCTCCGAGGGGAAGAGAACTGACGAGGCCTATTAGAGCTAGGTCCACCTCCAAGCCCCCAAGACCGTCCTGGAGCGACCACCTTCGCATGGGCCGTGAGGGAGAGGGTCTCTTGGGCGCCCCTCCTAGTCGTGAAGTAGAGAGTCACTTCGGTGCCCTCCCTGGTCGTGACTGGGTGCCACCTGGCTTCAATTCGCTCGCCATCAAATCGCCTCCCCCCATGGCTTTCGATCAACGGCAACCAATAGCCACCGGTTTCAGCGGACAGTTTCCATTCCAAACTGTTCGGCAGTTCCCGCAGTTCTCGGGAATGCAGCTCGAGCCCTCCGGCATGCTTCAATGTCAGCAGGACTCCCAGTTCCAGTTTGGCTCCCAGTCCCAGCAGAGGCCGCTGTATCCCCCCGTAATGCCCGACATCAGGCTTGCTCTGAAGCCTTTAGTCACGTACAGCCCCGTTGGCGCCTCGGACCCTGCTGAACCGAATGATCACAGTCCAGGCCATCTATTACTTGAGTGGGCCGGAGAGAATCAGCTCAGGCTTCATGCTATGGAGCTGATTCAAACCCTCGGCCTCGGCCAACCTGGCCAGCGTTGTGATTTGAGGGTATGGGCTCCCAGCGGCCGATGCATCAATTGCTAACTCTTGTGCAGGGCCTCGCCAGCGCACTGGTGTCGGACCGCACACTCTCCCTCCTGGCAGCCTATTATCCGCTGCAAGTGTCGATCCAGGCTCCCCGTTTCTTCCGAGCCTACATCGGCGCGATTATCGAGAGTAACCGCGAAGCCAGCGGCCTCGTGAGCATGCGCTCGCAGCAGGACCTGAGGCAGTGGTTCTTCGAGCTGTTCATGCCGGTCATCGAGGACATCGCACCGCACTATACGCACCAGCCACAGCAGAAGCAGAAGCCCGCCGACCATGCTCGACCAGCCACTCCCCGTGATGCTCGTCAGAGTCGCGCGGGTGACAAAGGCAACCGGTCGGAGCGCATGGAGGCGGTCAAGAGGATGAGGGACGCACACTAATACCTGATGTGGTACTCATGGGGCTTTGTCCAACGAAGCCCGGGTACCCTGGGTACTTGTGTGATCTGATCGATTTGTTTTTCTGGAACATGGGAATCTCTTCTGTTTTGCTCGAACAAGGGAATCTCCTATTTTGCTCGAACATGGGAATATCTTCTTTTTTTGCTTGTTTTTTTCTTTTTCTTTCTCCCGGGTCCCCCTTGCTGGCCCGGCTTCGATCGATATTGATCTGGAGCCTGGAGGTGTTTACCTGTTTGAGATGACGATGAAAATGGTGATAGTTTGTTTTTTCTTCTTTTTTTCTTGCTTTGCTTTGCTTTGCTTGCGGGTCGACTGTTACAGCCGGTGGGTAGGGGGGTTCGGGAAGGGGAGGGGGTACAGGTGAGTTTCATGGTGTTTTACGGTAGATGGAGATGGCGCAGGTACCTGCACAGAAGTGTTTTGTTTCTAGTTTTCTATTTCTTTACTGTTGATTAGAAATTCTCATGTCTTGACTTGACTTGATGTTTCTTGCAGGGTGTGTCATTCGTTCATACGCGGCGATCCGGAAGGTGGTAGGTAGTGCTCATTCACGCTTTTCCATGGCTTAGCCTGCCCCTTTTGCGCCCCCTCCCCTCCTAATACACAGGAAGAACATGCATCAGTTACGGCTATCCAGCGCTACTGTTCAACCTCCGCAAAGGGGGCTGGGGGAGGGCGGATATTCGACATCTCTTACGCGCACGCCCATCACCAAGGATCACCATCGAAATCACTACCTACTACCACATAAACCGCATCCACCCCTCTTCACCCGGCCATTCGATGTTCAAACATCTTGATCAGAAAGACTACCGTCGTCACCGCCCCAACGAGCGCATACCACACCACCTCCGCCCATGCCGCCTCCGCCCACAGCTACCGTCCACGCACAGTCGCCTTCCACGGGCCGATACATGGCACCGATACATGGCACCTCCCGTCGCCCGAACTTACATGGCAACTAATATAGCCATGGCAAGTTCTAATTCTAAGAGAGCTCCGCCGCTCTAGAACCGATTCGGGATTCGGGATTCGGGATTCGGACAGCTGGGTGGGTACTGAGGATTTGAGTCTTGACCATACCCGGGTACCGGGTAGTTGGGTAGGTACTCTGGATGGGTGCTCTGGATGGGTTCATGGGTTAATGGGTGGGTGCTCTGGATGGGTTCATGGGTTCATGGGTGGGTGGACGGGAAGGCCGGCTGACTGTGTGGATATGGTAGTATTGTAGGCAGTCCAATCGCAGCTGGCACGCAGGACAATCGAGTACTCGTAGTATGTATTTGAAACAACCCACCAAGACCAGATAGGTATCCTATACCCGTAGTGCTTAGATAAAAGCACGAGAAAGAAGAATCCGACAACTGCATAGGTGCATCCTACTCTCACGAGTCTCGCCATCAAGTGTCAGCTGAACCTTGAGTCCAGAACTTTTCCTTACAGACTGCCAAATTACAATTGAGGCTTGTAGCAGTAATGAATAAAGGCAAAAGGCATACCGATCACATCGGATGTCAGAACCCTATGTATGGTAGGCACGAGTGTGCGCGTACCTATGGATGGCATACCGATGGTGTCGGATGCGAGAACCCATAAGGTCCACGTACCTATGGATAGCATGCCGACGAGTGTCGGATGCGGATATGCTATGGCCGGCACGGAGATGCGCGTACCTACGATGGAAGGCATACCGTGTATCGAATGCGGTCGTGGGTGGAGGATCAATCACCTTGACGTCGTCACTGCCTTCCTCAATCCGGAAGTGGACGGCGAAGTCTACATGGCTAGGTATGTCGGCGGGCATCCGTGAGGCAACTGACTAGAATGGACATCATGCCTGCAAACTTAGGAAGCCTTTACACGGACTGAGGCAAGCTGCCCGCCTGTTGGTATCACCATATTGACGCGTTTCTCGGAACTCTCGGCCTCTGCCGATGCGAGCATGATCCCCGTTTGCGGAACGAGTTACCGAACTAAAGAACCACCACCACGCCGAATACAAGATCACAGATCTCGGACCGCGACTCATTCGAAGCTAACTGCTACATGCTACACCCTGCGGCCCTTGCGCAACATCGAGTTCGGAGACTCGGACTCTGCCGGAGACGCAGATCTTGCCGGAGACGGAGACGAAGACGGAGACGAAGACACAAACTCTGCCGGTGACGCAAGCGACTGAAATCGACATCCGGATATGTCCTCACCTTTGGCCGGACTGGACACTGGGTGCCAGACAGACGCAACCCAGACAACCTACTTGCGACATCATGACGGCGATTCTTCCCCTGGAGATGCATTCGGCGAAAGCATGTCCACGGGCTGGGACACAGGGGAAGTGGATTCGGTGGAAGCTTCTGGTGAAGCATGACAAGCGGTTGAACTATGGTCATTTTGCTCCCCCTCTCTTTGGACGGTGCACTCTTTCTCCTACCTATGCCGGTGGTCTTTTTCCCACGAAGGTTTTTCCCACGGTTACGAGTTTTAAGGAGGTACCTGGGGATTATTGTTCGCATTTCATTCTACATGCATAGGGCCCGTGTGCCACTTTTCTCACTTCTGGCGGCGGCTCGTCCCCGGCGGCCCGAGGGGGCCCGGCGGCGGCGGTGGCTTGGCCGGCTTTGCCCCCGAATCCCTATTTGACAAGTTTCTACTGTACTGTTTTTGGACTTCAGCAAGTTGGTACTCATTCCCTAGCAGGTTTTTCCCACAGGGTTTACTGCATAGATTTTTACTGAGGCCAATGAGGAGTTTCACCAGTTTCACTGTTTTCACTTTTCACTGTTTCTCATACCTACTCCTTCGTTGCCTCGTTCAATGCTTGCTGCCAGCTGGTAGGCAGCAAGAGGGAAAGTGTTGCAATATCTGTCTACCTAGATTAGTCATGGTAGAAGGCACGGGCCTTTACCCCTATTCCCATATATCTTCTGTTCTCACGAGGCTACAGCATTATACTTCAATACTACACTGTTCACCACCACATCTTACTCTGGAGTATATTTCCAACACGGCGACGCCGTAGGCAGCCGAGTGATCGGCGGTGGAATGCCGAGAGCGCCGGCGGATACATAGCAGAACCTAGATGTGGATTTGGCATCAAGATTCAAAAGTCTATCTGGATGTGGGTTCGGCATCAAGAGCCTATATAGATGTGGGCTCGGCACCAAGAACCTGGTTTTGTCGGTATCTAAGTTTTTTCACTGTTTATATAACACACTGTCCTTTCCATAGTATCAATCAATCCACATTCGCATCAACAGTTTCAACCTCCGCGCGCGCAGAAGTGGGTATTCGACATTTCTCACGCTAACTCCCATCACTACCGATCACTATCACTATCACTATCACCATCAAAGTTCAAACGTCCTAACCAGAAACAGTACCGTCGTCGCCGCGCTAACGAGCACATACCGTACCACGCCGCCTCCAGCCACAGGCTACAGCCACAGGCTACAGCCACAGCCACCTTCCACGGGCCGATACATGGGATCCCCCGAACTTACATGTCAAGTTCCAACTTCCAAGAGAGCTCCGCCGCTCCAGAAGTTAGAACTGATTCGGGATTCGGGATCAGGGATCGCTGGGTAGGCAGGTGGGTACTTAGGACTTGAGGGATTGGGCATACCCGGGTGCTGGGTAGGTGCTCTGCTGAGTAGATATGTTCATGGGTGGATGTTCCAAGGCTGGCTGTGTAGGTATTGTATTGTACGGCAGCACGATCAAGGACAATCAATTACGGCACTCGTAGTATCATATGTACAATACAGGAACAAACCACCCCTAGAACACCAAGATCAGATATCTACCCGTAACTAGTGCGCAGAGAAAAGCATAAGAAAGAAGAATCCGATAGTCTACCTCTCACGTCATCGAGTGAGGCTTGAGAACTCTAGATTGACAGATACAACCAAGACTCGCTGCAGTGCTTCTTCCAAGCTTCAACTTCCGGCGTGCAAAGTTCCAGCGTGCCCAGTTCCAAGTTCTAACCTCCAACTTCCAAGTTCCAACCAGTGCGAGACTGCGAGGCTGTGAGAAAGGCTCAAGGCTCAAGTCGAGGAGCAATAAACCTGCCCATGGTACTTCCAGCCCTCGCCTAGGTCGTGCGTTTTCACGTTGACATCTGACCCCCTCTGGCCCTTCTGCCCTCTGCCCTCTGCCCTCTGCCCTCTGAGAGTCTGCCATTTGGGAATTGACTTGTGATCTTGTCAACCTGTCAAGCAATCAATCGGTCCTGCTACTGCTGGTACTGTTGCTGGAGCCGGCGGTATGCGCAGCAACCCACAATCAATAATCAAGGTCTTTCAGTACATTCAGCATCCCCCCACTCCCCCCACCCTCACTCCCAAGACCCCCTCCATCATCCCCTCAATTCCTTCCCCTCCCTCCCCCGATTCCCCTCCATCCCCCCAATTCCTTGCGCAACATCACCATCAACACAGCGCTTAACCACTCTATAAAACCAGTCTAACCCCAACCCCTGCAGTAACACAACAAGTCACGTTCTCGGCAAACCTCTAGGCAGTGTGTCTGCGAGCGAGTGCCCAAGGTCTCTGATTAGTTCACCGTTCCGGTTGGTTGGTCTACCGTTCTGGTTGGCCTACCGTTCTGGTTGGTCTACCGTCCACCGAGCACGCTGCATGCTGCATGGATGCAAGACATAAGGCATTCTCCCTCCCTCCCTCCCTCCCTCCTGAAGGCAGCAAATATTCACTTCACAAGTTCACAGTCCAAAAAAAGAGGGTGTGTTCATCATATCGGATCTTCAATTCCTATCTTATTCCCCCGCAGCAAGGCATCCCGTCCATCCCCCCCTCCCCGCGATCCCATCCTACACCCACCAGTTCCTCCACACCCCACAGTGCACACCACCACCACTTCAAGACAAAACCGCTCATACATCAATCTGGTAAGTATAACCCCCTTCAGCACCTTCCTTCAGCACCTTGACAAAAAACCAAAAGTAAAACCAAAAACCAAATAATCAACGCCGTCATAATCGAGTCGTTAGTAGATATCATATCGTCAAACAAACAAACAAAACAAACAAAACAAACAAACAAAAAAAAAAAAGGTTGGTGGCTCGCGCCCAAAAAACAGTTCTTCCCAGAAAGAAAAACACCCCCAAACCCCGAATCCCGAATCCCCACCCCGTCCCTGCCAGCCTAGAAAGAAAGCCAAAAAGAAGAAGAAAAAAGAAGAAAACGTAGAACAAGGAAGTAGTAATGCAGGTATTCCCAAGAAATAAACAAAGAGAAAACAAAATATACAGACGCAATCGCAAACGCCAAACATGAAATAAAAATCCCATCAGATGCGCCGAAGGCCCGAAGAAAATGGTGACAAAAACGTGATGAAAACGTGACAAACGCGACAAAAACGTGAAAACAAAACGGGCCTACTCCCTGTCCCTAACCTCCCCCCTAACCGGCTTCCGCGCACAGCAAACGAGCATGCGAAAGTTCGTATGGCGCTTCCTGCACTCGCGCAGCAGGGCGCGGTCGGCCCACATGCTGCGTTCCATGTGTTCGCCCTGGGCTGTGATGACGCCCTCGTAGCAGCGCGAGTACCACCAGCGGCCGACCTTGCTGACGACCTCGTTGATGTCGTCGGGATCTTCAGGACTGTGTTCGCGCTCTGTAGTGCCGCGTTCACCGCCGGCGCCGCTGGAGCCAACTTTCCCGACGGCCGGCAGGCCTACGAAGCACTTGTTGACGTCCTCGAAGCCCTTCTTGGCGAGGATGCGCAGGACCTTTTCAGAGGCTGGACGCGGCGCGGCAGAGGAGCCGACCGCCTCGCTCTCGCGCTGCATGATGGCCTTGACCAGGTCGACTGCGCGCTGCGTGCGCGGGCCAACGTTCATCAGGTCTGCGTCGAGAAGCGTCACCTCGAGATGCCCGCCCGGTCGCAGCACGCGCTTGCATTGGCTCAGGATGAAGGCCCAGTGCGCGTCCGACGACGATGGTAGGAACCGGAAGCAGATGACGTCGAAGAAGCCCTTGGGGAACGGGAACGGCGTGGCGAAGGACGGGTAGTGCACTTGGTGGTGGTTTGGCGGGCGAGGCACCGATGGCGAGACCGGGGGCGCGCTTCCCGTCGGAGGCGGGAAGGGAAAAGCTTGCGAGAGGTTGTAAACCTTTGCCGAAGGGTACGAGAGCGCACAGTAGAAGGACCAATCATCTGCGATGGGGGTGTTAGCTGAGGCAACTAGGGTTTGGCTGGGAGATGGGTTACCAGTTCCAAGGCCGTCGACCACCAGGACACGGCCGCCGCTGCCACTGCTCAACGCTTGGTGTGCAGGGCTGACGAGCACCCTGTCGAACGAGAGCCATCGGGATGCAATGAGCGCCCACGGCCGAATCTTCATCTCGTCTTCGACCACAATGGCCGAGGCGCTGGACTGGGTCGTAGCGGTGGATCCATTGGAGTCGGTCGATCTGTGGGTCTTGGCTGGAGTATCCTCAGGGCTGTCGAGCTGGTGCTTGACGGGCTCTACCATGTTCACCGCGGCCTCGCGCTGCTCATCGGTCTCACCGTAGTATCGGATGAACGAAGAGATCGAGAAAGGCGTAGACGGAGGCAAGATTCCCTGAGAAGTGGGGGTGAATGGCAGAGGCTGGTCTGGGCTCGGTCCGAGTACACTAGAATGGGAATGCGACAGAATCGGAATATTGTCAGGGATTGTCCGAGAAGGCATGGTAGGAGGAAGCGTCGGCGAATCGGGCGAGTAATTATCGTACTCGAAGCTATCCTCTTCTTCCTCCTCATGCTGGTGCTCCTCTCGCTGCTCCACTTCCAGCGGATCAAACTTAAACTGGAGGGGCGAGCAGAGATCGGCATACTGGAAGGGCGAGCCCAGGGATGATGTCGTCGACCGGACCGTGTTGGTGCGCCTGATGGCTGGAGCGAATGTGGCCGTTGCCGGAGTCGGTGGGATTCCATACATGCCCTCGAGCTCACTGTAGAATTCCTCGTGCGTCTCCTCTTCTTCCTGTGCTGGCACCTCGATCGTCTGGCTCACAACAGCTGACGAGATGGAATCGTTCCTGGGAGGCCACGCAACGCTGGTTGCGGCAACAGATGTATCGGTGCCCAAAGGCGGAGGTACTGCAGCTCGCCGTCCGCGGGTATCGAGAGGATCGTACTCCCAGAAGTCCTTGTTCTTTTCCGTTCCGGAAGGCGCGTTGGTCGGGGTGAGACCGTACGCTTTCCAATTGATCTGAAACTCTTCGGGGCTGGGAGTTGTGCGTGGCTCGAAGGCTTGGCCTCCGACTCTTCCCATGCTGGCGGGCGCGCTGAAAACCTTTTCCTCAGGTGACAGGAGGGGCATCTCCGTTCTGATCCTAAGCTCCGAGGTCGCAGAGGCAGGCTCCTTCTCGGGCTTCTTTCCTTCGGCTTTAGCCGATCGAGACCTATCCAGGAAGGAACGGTACGGTGGAAGAAGAGCCTGGCCGGCCGGCTTTGCAGCGGGCGCAGCTTGAGCCGATTTCTGCTTGGTACTATTGATGGGAGGCTGCTTGCGAAGGACATGGGTGTGGTTCGCGGTGGCTTGCGGTGTCTCAGTATTCTCGTTGGATACGACTCGCTGCTTCTGCTGGCGGAGTTCTTGCATGCGTTCCACCATTTCACGAGCCTCGCGTTGCTCCTCCTGGTCGAGAAGTGCGTAGTGCGCGGGTACATTGCGTCTCGATGTGGACCGCGACATGGGCGGTACTGGGGATGCTGCTGGCGGCGGTGGTGGCGCGGCGGTAGGCTTCGGCTGCGATTTCGGGAAAAAGATCCACCTCTTGGCCTTTGGCTTCGACGACGCTGGAGTTGTAAGGTCCGCCGATTCGAGAGACAAGTTCCTCGAGGACTCGACGGAACCCGCTGGGCTAGGAGCCGGACGGATCCTGAAACCGGTGGTGTTGATGGGCGGAGGGATAGGCGTCACCGATCTTCCAGGCACATTGAATCTGCGAGCCGCAACGGTTTCGGGCTCGATCGGGCTCGGGCTCGGAGGACTTCCGCCTCTGCTGAACACGCCGAGCGAGCTTCCGCTCCTCTGCGGCTCCCTGCCCTGCCTGCTGTCCGGCCTGGCCTCCAAAATCGCCGGCGAACTTCCAGATCGAACCATCTCCGTCGGTCGGTTGTGGTTCTCGACCACCGCACCACCCGCGATAACCACCGGCTTCAGCCTCTCGGCAAGATAGTCGTCCATCTCGACACTGCTGCGACTTCCCGGTCTGCTCCCACTCCTCTCCCTGCTAGTGGAAGACGTGGATGTCTGGCTGCCACTTCTTCCACGACCGACACCGGCGCCTCCACTCTTCGACCTCGAAGCCTTGCCGAATGTTCCATACCCCTCGTATCCCGTCCCTGCAGTCGGCCCGCGCTTGGTCAACTTCTCGGGCACTTTCTCCTCCGACTTTGTCCGTCCCCTAGAAAAGAATCCCGGCTTGGTGATGGCTGGCGTCGCCAGTTTCTGTGCCACAACCGAATCCTGCGATCCGGTGCCTCGGAGAGGGGGAATGGTGTTGTACGTGAGTCCTTGGGCGATCGCCCTGGGAACGGCCCTCTGTGCGGTTGATGGCGCGGGACCCGGCGACGGGGTAGCCCTTTCCTTGTGGAGCTTACCCTGAGACAGAGTCGTGCTGATGGATCTGCTGCGGGTCTTGGTAAGCGAAGGCCCATTCCCGGAGGACATGGTGCCGGGGATCGACAATCCGAGCCCGGCTCCCTCCCTCGAGGGACGAGATGGGATCCCGGAGGCGTTTCCACCCCACTTGGTCCGCGCAGCGCCGGTAGCCGGCGAAATCGCTTTCGAGGAAGGGACGAGTTGAGGTGAAGGGGCCAATTTCGGGGGTCTCTGTGTGGTTGCTGGGAAAAGACTGAACTGATTCGTAGGGGGCTTGGGGGCACTCCTGCTCCTGCTCCTGTCGTTGGCGCGGACGGTTGAATCCGAGGATGTCGAGGTGGTGGATTCCCGTACCGGATCCAATCCGACTGTATCGTTGCCATCCACGCTGGCAAAACTCCCGGTTCTCTGCCGAGTCACCGGGGGTCGGCTCGGGCTCGAGCTGACTGCTCGCAGCATCGCTGCTGGGCCGGGGGAGTGGGAAGACGAGGAGGACGGTGTCGACGAGTGGCTGAATGGCGAGTCAGTGCATCCTGTCGACGGGCTACTATTTTCACCACAAGCAACCTTAGAGTAACCCAAGGGGACTGGGAGGTCTTGCGTTAACAATCGAGGAATGCTGCCGGATCGTTGCCGGGCATGGAGAGATGACTGCGAGGAAGCTGAGGTTGCGGGTAATGTGATGCCCAGCACGGAGGACTGCGAGGTGTTTCTGGAGCCAAAGTGCGAGGATGCGGTGGTGGATAACGAACCGGAAGAGCTGTTTCCCAGCGCATACGACCTGTCCGAATTGGTGGCCGAGGTCTTCTTCTTGGTCAGTCTCCTCCTCCGCTCCGCCTCCGACTTGTCGGACGAGGCACCCGACGACCCGATGGATGATGGGGCCTTGTTCAAGGTCCCGGAGGAGAAGACACGATGGTCCTTGGTGGGAGGGCCGGTCCGCGGCCGTTGTATTGGTGTTGTCGAGCGCTCAACCGGGGTGGGCAGACCACTCGGCCGGCGGTCAAGTCCTCGCCTGTTGAATACCGACGAATCCATGACGAGAGGAGCATTGTTTGGGTTGGATGTCCGTGGGACGGACAGGTCTGTTCGTGAGCGATTGAACGCCGGTGGGTGTAGGAGATTGGATGATGTGATGACGGTGGACTGGGTTGCGGTCGAGCGAAGCTTGCTGGAAGATGGCTTCGGTCGTAGTCTCGGAGTGTAGCGCTGGTCGCCCACGGTGAGGTGGCCGTGGCCGAGTGTTTGGGTTTGTGTTTGCGATTCCATGATGATGTGGCTGTGTGGGAGTTATGTATACGGAGACGATGTCGATGTCACCGGGGGTGTTGTATGTGCTTGTAATGTTTTTCTTTGCTCAACCATCACCGTCGTGTCATAGAAAATACTGGAAAGGTTTAAAGAACAAGCAGTCAGTGACGGAGACGAAGGAATGGAGCAGTCAATTGATGGCCGGCGGGCCAGGAAGGAAGGCATTGATCCTTACCAGGGTCTGTGTAACGTGAGAGAGGTGGCGGTGGGTGTGGTGGTGTTGATGATCACGCCGTTAGGTGGCAAAGGGACTCTGACAATGAATTCTCAAGAGCGAGCGACCGGCCCCTCTAAACGATAAATAAGAATGCGATGCTGCCCGTCCAGCCTGCAGCTTTCGCACCCGCCCTCCTCCCCCCCCCTGTGCGTTGTCGACGTCGTGGGGCGTGATTCCTGTGCTGTGCTGTGGTGTGCTGTAGTCCACCAGCCAGGGAGGCAGCTGTGGCGAGGCGCAAAACTGAGGCGGAGTACAGTGGTAGTTGGTTGTATGCACGTCCAGCACGACTTCTACCACCACCTGCGGACTGCAACTCAAGACGGGGCGGCCCTGCCGTGCCCAACCGCAAACAAGTCCCCCGACGGTCTGTCCTCGCCGATGCTCTCTCTCTCTTTCTCCTCCGCCTTCCCCGGGAATTGCCGAGGCGCGACGCGGGTGCGGATTTCGCGAGCGACGATCGACTACACGGCAATGACACGGAGCACGAGAGGCCGTCACGGACAAATGCCCATGGACACGGGGGAGCAGCGTATTATCAAGGAACCAAGCGACGCCGGCTTTTGATGGCGCGCGATGTCGTGTGTTTCGAGGGTGTTTTTCGCGGGGTCGGGCAAATCGACAGAGACGGTCGCGACGTGAACGAGTCGAAAGAGTCCGGAAGGAACAGAAAGAGAGCGTTCGTGGGAAACCGGGAAACACGCTGATGTTATTACGTTCCTGCTTCCCACCTATCCTCGCCGCCTCCCTCTCGCGGCGGGCCGAAGGAGCAGCGACGGCGAGCAATGAGCAGCAGCAAAGCCGCCAGCCAGCCAAGCAGACGAGACGATTCGTCGGGGCAGCCAAACAAAACAAAACGCACCCATGCCAGCCGCGTCCGCTCCCCTCCTCCTGCCACACACAAGTATGGCGATAGATCCCGCCGATCTGGTTGGCGAGCCAGAGAGGATTGTGTTCCCCTCCGTGCAGCCAACCCTGTCACCAACCACAGTGCGCAAAGCCGCAGTGTCGACAATAGCTCTGCTCTGCGACCAGGCCAAGCAAGACCAAGCAAGCACGTCCTGCCGTCGCGACTGGATGGCTGCATGGCTGGGGGGGGGGGGTGTCTATCCGGTAAGCGCCTGGACTCGAGGAGGGAGGGTGGTGGGTGGTGGTGGGTGGTGGGTGGTGGTGGGTGGTGGTGGGTGGTGGTGGGTGGTGGTGGGTGGTGGCGGGTGGTGGTGGGTGGTCGTCGACCTGCCTCTGCCTGCCTCTGCCTGCCTGCCTCTGCCTGCCTGCCTCCGCCTGCCAGGGCCGTCGGCCTCCATGCGCAGGGATTCCGCCATAGTTGCCACCTATAGCATTGCAACTATCACTACTTGCAAGGTCTCTGGCGTCTGTCTCTCTGTCTCTCGATGGCCGCCCGCTCGCTCTCTCGCTCGCCCTTCGGCGCAACCTGTCTGCTGGCTGGTCTTGTCTTGGTATCAGCTGTACCAAGAAGTACCCTCGTCACCAGGACGCTGCTCGCCAAAGTAGCGAGGCAGCGACAGGAAGAGCGTCCAATGGCAGTCGGCTCCGGTCACCGCGTAGGGAGGGTGCAGCTTCAAGGAACCCGGTGAATCAAGTACCGGTATGTATTTCCCCCCGCCTCCCACCAACCCATCCATGCCGATAGGGACCAGTACATACAACGTAGTCAGCAATTCGCACCAGTGACCAGAGGACGGAAGTGTGCGGCACGAGAAAATAGCAGGTAATCCCTACAGTTGATAACAGACTACCAGTAATGTTCGTTGCCTTACGCGACTTTCCGATGAGTCCAAAGAAAGGACTAAAGAAAGGACAGAACCTCAAACGCGGAGGCTACGGTTGGTCACCTAACTGTAGAGTACCGTATGTAGGTTGTGTAGGCAGTTAAGAGGCGGAGAACGGGACCAGCCATGTCGAAGTATACTGGACGATGTGTGTGGTATGGTATGGTATGATGCAATGTATGTAGAGTGGGCACCGCCAAACACAGTTCTGCAGGGTGATAGGTTTCCGCCCACCAATTAACCATTGGTGGTGATGAAAGGCTCTTGTAACCAACAGGTCTGGCGTGTACTCTACCTTACCCAAGTGCTTACATGCTTCTTATTTACATGCTTCTTATTTACATGCTTCTTATTTACATGCTTCTTATTTACATGCTTCTTATTTACATGCTTCTTATTTACATACTCCAACCAAAGACCAGGCACTTTCGCGCTGCTCGGCAGGTTCTCATCTCCAGAGCTCTTCTGCAAGTAGTTACCGGTACGCGGTACTTCAAAGTCCAAACTCGCCAACTGCCGTCATCGTCATCGTCATCGTCGCCAGAGACCAACTTGACGGCCGGGGGGGGGCGAGGGGGGGGGGGCGTGACAGGGCTACCGGTACCGATGTGTGGATTCCCCTTCACCTGCGGACGCGTGCACGTGCCCGTGCCCGTACTCTCGCCGTAGGGAGGGAGGAAGACTCGGAAGATTCACCTCGCATGTACCTACTCTAGACCACCGCGGAGCATGCAGGTGGAAGGTGGAGTTGCTTCTTCCTACTTTGTGTTGGATGCGCGACTTGTCTCCCCGCCCCGCACTGTACCGCACCAACCGATCCACGGTACTCGTACATCGGTATGTTTCCCATCGAGCACGGCAAAAACGTCGCAGAGGCCCGAAGTTGTCGAACTTAGCCGCCACCACCACCACCACCACCACCACCACCACCACCACCACCACCACCACCACCACCACCAGCACGAGGGCGAGAGAAAGGGTGCTGGTCAGTGCTCACCAGCCGAGTCCCGTCCCGACCCTTGCATCTTGGCGCTCTCGCTACCAGGAACTTTTGCACGCCATTGGACGGAGGTGCGCAACAGGGAAGTTTACATGGCGACAAGGGGCTTCACATAGCTGTGCCAGACTGCCAGTGCTTGTGCAGTGAGCAAGAAATAAAAACCTGCTATGCACATTCTGCACAGACAGGCACAGTGCAAATATCTTTTCCTGTCCCCTCCGGGCTCCCTTGGCGTGTCGGGCGTCTCGATTGAATGTGGCACTCCCGCACTCCCGCCCGCCCGCCCGCCTGCGTGCGGGTGGATGATGGATGGTGGTGGATGCTGGATGGTGGGGTCTTTTTCGCGCTCGCTCGAACAATTCGTCCGTACGTAGAGTACTCGTGTAAATCGATACAATCGTAGGGGCGCACCTTGCTGTCGATGGGTAATCTTTACGAGAGAGAGAGAGAGAGAGAGAGAGAGAGAGAGAGAGAGAGAGAGAAAGAGCGAAATCAAAATTTGTTTGAATCTACATGTCAGCGACCGGTCACAGCAGCAAACCCGGCCCCCAATGCCAATCCTCATCCCCATCCTGATCCCCATCCTTTACCGTACTATGTAGAGTACATGGAGTAGCTGCGGGGTTGAATGCGCCATCAGCCCAATGGCATTCCAGGCAAAACTGGCACAATCCCTCAACCCCTCAACCCCTCAACCCCATGGGCCGACGGCCAGCGGCCACAGTCAGCGCCAGCACGAGCACGACACTGTGTTGAAGTCGTGTCTGCGATAATTTTAAAACCGCTACAGCGGAAACAGCAGTGCGAGTGATATACAGTGATTTTATCGCACTCTACTTGGGTTTCCTCATGTACAATTTTGTCGGGCTGGAATGCTTTTAACTGGGCTCCTGTCCAGAATGTATGTAGATCCGGCGTCTGTTAGAGCAATCGCGGTCTACTTTGATAGTGATTGTACCTATTGTACCTATCACAAGCGGGCATGAGGAATAGCGAGCTCGCGATTCTAACTCCGAACTTCGAACGAATAGGTAAGTAAATAGCAAGGGGCCGATTCCAAGCTTTCAAGTTTCAACAAACGAAGTCTCGGTCTCGATGTCTCGGTATTGATGTCTCGGTATTGATGTCTCGGTGTCTCTCCTCTCCACTGCACTCCTCCCCTCTCCCCTCCTCTCATATCCTCTCTCAGGCCCCCGAGTGTTCGTCCCAACTTTCCAAGCTCCAGCATCCGGCTTAAACCGACCTCGACAATAGTAACTATAGAACTACGGATTGCGATTGGTGCCTGCCCTCCCCCCCTCTTTCTTGTGCAACTGTGATCAGAACAGGACCAGGCCAGGCTGAACTGTGATAACCGGAGAGCGAAGAGCGAAGAGCGGAGAGCATCGCGGCATGCTGTGCTCCTGCGCGGGGTTTCTGCGGTGGTGTGCTGCATAACACGCCGTGCCAGAGATCCGGCCAGTGCAGTGCAGAGTGCGTTAGAGCGTCGGCGGGTGGGGCTGACGATCGAGCATTTCGAGAAGGGGGATGGGGAAGTTGACGCGCGCTCGAGTCTCGATGAGCAGAGAAGAGGGGGGAAGCGGGGGTGGGGGGACTTGGAAGAGGAGGCATATTCTATCAACGGCGCCTATCCATCCACTCTTCTATGACCTGTCACCTAAGTTCTAACCGATGTATCCCCCCTCCATTCCAAGGGCCGTACCGTAGTGATCCGACAGTGTGGATACTTACATCTACACAGCTGCACCGTGCACAGTGCACAGTGTATCCAGCTTTCGCTAGGTGTCATCGCTTTCACGCTTTCAGGCGTTCAGTCCGCGTGCGCCCGTACCGTTGTTACCGTGTATAGGTGTGTACGCACGTGTGGTGGTGGTGGCGAGGTGTATACTCTACTTGTACTATAATCGCTGTCGCTGTGGCATTTGTAGGGCATCACACCGCTCGCGCGCCAGGTTCCAGGTTCTGGGGTACAAGCGACTCCCTACGGCACAGTGCACTTTGCAGGTACCGTACTAGTGCACTCCAGAGTATACTAGTGACGGCAAAATCGCACACCTTTTCTTCAGGCCGTATTTAATTTCTGCAGAGAAGCGGCCACCACTACGGGAGTACATATGTAACTGCCTCAGCGAGGTGGAGCTCAGTCTTATCGCCGTTGCGGATTGGGGTTGCGGATTGGGGTTGGGGTTGAGGTTGGGATTGCACCCACTCGGGCGCAAAGGTTTTATGCACAGGAGCATGGGAATGCAAGTCATACATGAGTACTCGACGTAGATATATGAAGATCTCCGTATGCATAGCACGCCATCCTATTCAGATGTCTATTTTTTGTTTGGGCGTTGATTGATCGTTGATGATTGCATGCGACGGTCAGCCTAGCTGGATCATCCCAATGGATGGTCTATGGTATACACATTTCGACTGCGCGCTCTCCTATCTAGGTATCTATTTTTTGTCCGATCATTGATATGTGACAGCCGGAGAAGTTTCCACCTCGAAATACCTATCTATTGTGGAACATGGACTCCACGATCAACAGTCAACAGTCAACAGGCTCCTATTTCGAACGGCCGAAACGAGGCGTGTGGTGTATGTGTGTACTTGCTTCCTCCAACGACTTATTTGTGGAACACAGAAACCCTCATTCATCGCGGTCGTCCGAGACGCCTCGTCGGCATCATCCGTCAGCCTTCAGCCTTCAGCTGGGCCTTGAGGCATCTTGGCGCTCGCTCGATGGCTCCGGATACGATCACCGCTCGAAACTCCGTACTCTACTATAGACAGAAGAGTTCACTCGTCCTCACTCGCCGACCCCTCCCCCTCCCCTGATCTTCAAAGTTCAGCTTGAAATTCCAAGATCGATTTAGACCGTGGATACTCTATCCATAGATAGAGTACATTCATCACCACAGACGAGAGACTCGAGCTCAAGGAAAAGAAACGAGGGTGAGTAAGCGGTCAGCGGTAAGCAGCGAGCGGTAAGCAGCGAGCGGTAAGCAGCGAGCAGCGAGCAACAAACGGCGGGGAGCGGGCAGCGAAGAGTGGGGTAAGTTCCGTTTCGTTTCGTGGAACCGGACCAGACCATCCATTGGAAGCGGAGTCCCGCCGTGGGGATGTGTAGGTACGGTAGATACAGCACTTGCCAATGGCGAGCAGCAGAGGCACCAATTTGCTATCGGAACCCCTTTCCGTCGATCGCTCCGAATAACGCAACCAGTCAGTCAAGATTGGTGCAGCCCGGATGATGGGGAGCTTTCGTTACTCGTTACATCGGTTTCGTCTTGGATGCCTTGGATGTCTCACTACGCGATCGAGTGATTATTTGTGACGCTTGACGGCGGCTACTGGCTGGCGTAGCAGGTTTTGCCGGCGCTGGGTGTGGAAGAAAAGAGACTATGGATGAGGAGGGGGGGGGGGGGGGTCGATGACCTGGATGGGTGGGCTCCAACTCCTTTCTTGATTTCTCGATTTCCTCGCTCACAGGTAGGTCTCTGGGTAGCCCGTGCGGCCAATGTCGAGAATCCGAGATTCTACGGTCTATCGTACCAGGAAAACCGCAGTGGGTATAGTAGGAGCAGCGCTCGCCGGGAGAGAGTACCATGGATGACTGAGTCCGAGATTGCGGGCGGAGCGAGACAAGCCATATGTACCGTACTACATCTCCAAGGTATCGGGCAGAGATCGTGCTGATCCTACCAGTACTATCCCCTCGAAGCTCAAATACTGGATCCATCATCCACCATCTACCGGTCCCGGGACGCAAATTTACCCCCCACCCCCATCATCTCCGTGCCCATGGGTACATATCATCTACCTACCTACCTGCAAACCTATCCCGTCGCAACCTCGCGATATCACCAACGACCAACTCACGACCCCCACCCCGCCGCCCCCGCCTCACGGAAACACGAAACCACGGAAACATGGAAACAAGAACAGAGTCCGAGACCGCGACCCCCCTTTCTGCCTTCTCCCACTTTCCCACTTTCCCACTTTCCCACCTTCCCACTTTCCCAGGTACGGGTACGGTAGGCAGCGTATGTATCCCCACCTAGGCTACCTAGGCTACTGAAACCGCCCACCTGCAATTCCCAGTGTTTCCCACCAGCCAGAGTCCAGAGCTTATTGGCTGTTTCGTGGGAGGTGCGACATTGGACATTTTGATATCACTGGGTGCCTGGATGCCTGGGTTCCTGGGTTCATGAGTGCGAGCGAGCGAGTGACCCCCGTTCGCGAGACGTGATACGCTGGATATCATTGGTGCTCTCGGGTGCTCGGGTGCTTGGATGGGGGGGGGAAGGGGGAAGGGGGAAGGGGGATCACCATCATCTCGACTTGGGAGTCGAGAGTTTCAAGGTCTTCGACGACTATCGGTAGGTATCATAGTTTGCCGGACCGGAAATTTCAAGAAAAGTCCGCTCCTGGAAATCAGTGTCTGGGCTGACGTGGCCACTGCGGGAAGACGTAGGTGATCGCTCGTGATTGGGTGGAGCGCTGATCTAATGTATGGATGTACATTAGGTACATACCGTACTGTAATGTACATGTATTGTATTGTGTTTTAGTTTAGTGTAGTGTAAAATACACCGCAAGCCATAACCACCGTCCGTCCGGCAGTTATAGTAGAGTAGAGTGAAATATCACGGCCACCGTGGCTTCCGCCCCATCCCATCCCACCGGGAGCTAAAGCCTAGAGCACCGCTGCACCACCAAGTGCACCGTTCGAGACCTCATCACCGACCCGCGTATCGTGAAGCGAGCGGCCCTTCCCCGTTTCGAGCGGGAAATTATACCGTCGGTTGGGTTTTATCCATGCATAAGCTGTCACTCGGCCAACATGGTATGCGGCGTTTGGAAGTTCCGATGCAGCTCAGTTTAGGCGACTAGTGGTCGGTGATAGCCAGGTGGAAAAAGGATATGTAATCTGCCATGATATACTACGGTAAGGTCGAATGAAATGACGATTTGTGTATCGTCTTACCTCCTGTGTAGGGGATCTGGCTTCCTCACCGCACGTTTTGCTTCCTTCCTCCCTTCACTCGATAATAAAGTTCATCGTAGGGATTCTCGCCTCCAAATTTGTTTGGTTAATCAGCATTGCATTCGACCTTGATAGATCATGGCAGATCAGATAAGATGTATGTATCCTTTTCCACCCGGCTGTCACCGAGTGATAGTTTCTTTCGACTCTTCGAAGGAAAACACTAGCGCTCCATCTTCTTCTGCCGCACACATTCTACTTCCCTTCCTTATTTCTTCTCTTCCTCTTCCTCTTCCTCTTCCTCTTCCTCTTCCTCACCACCGCCACCACCACCGGCCTTGGGTAAGCACAAACAACAACCAAAAAAGGAACCATCCGACCAGGAGCAGGACACCACACTACCTGCGCGAATCAGAAAGATGTAGAGTACACCAACATTCGTCCATACGCCACAATCTAGTTTCTAATACCCTGGCTGTGCCAACGTGGGCCGATGCAAACGTGCAGACGCTTGTGGGAACATGGGGACCAACTGGACAACGACAACACCAACTCGACAACAAACGCGGCGGATACTCATGGACCAGCAGCAGCAGCAGTCAGGGAGTTTTGTGGGGAGGGAGTGCGGACGTATTGCAGGCTGCACAGAAGATCGACAAACGGGATCACATACCCGCGACCTCAGCACGGACCAACAAATGCGGTGGATATTAGACCAGCACTGCAGCAACTCGACTATCCGGATAGTTACTACCAAGATCAATCGACGTATAACAAAAACGCCTCCTTCCACCACGCCGCGGGTTTCAATACTTTGGTTGTGGTGGAGGCGGCGAGCGTATGCAGACACTGAATGCCGGCAGTTGGGGGATCGTATAGAAACTATTTGCTGGATGAGATAGAAGATCCAATCGCATTAACAATGATTGAAGGTACTCATTAGTCCAGTTCTCGCCCCTTCCCGCCTCCACAGCCGGCAGCGTGAGACGTGTCACGTAAAACTACCGAGTGATATCCAACTTGTGCTCGCTCCGTCACGCCAAAAACAAAAACAAAAACAAAAACCATCACCACCCCGGTGGGTAGCTTGGAAATCCCAAGAGCTGAATACAAAGGTCTTTCGCCCGAGTTGAACTTGAAGCTTTCCCTCACCTCCCCTCGCCGATTGCACGACCTAGGCGACGAGACCACGCGGGGGTTCTTCCCTGCTGGAAATATGAATTAAGCCTGTGAGTTCGGGTTCATTACGCTCGCCAGCGTCTGCGGTCTCTCGATCAAGGAGCAGCCGTGCAATGTGCTCGTATCTTTTCTGCACCGCCAGCTGTCCCGCCGTCCTACCCTCTCGATCTTCGGGCGCGATGTCACCACCCCGTTCGAGCAGTAGTTTCAGTGGATCCATGTGCCCGTTATAGACTGCCAGGTGAAGCGGTGTCCAGTCATCGGTTGCCTTAGCCCCGATGTCTGCACCACGGCCGAGCAGTAGTTGCAGTGTCTCCGTGTGCCCGTTGCAGGCCGCCAGGTGAAGCGGCGTCCAGCTGCTGCTGCCCTTGGCTTCGATTTCGGCACCGCGGTCAAGCAGTAGTCGCAGTGTATCTGTGTGCCCTTTCAAAGTCGCCATGAGAAGCGGCGTCCGGCCAGAGCTGCCCTTGGCCTCGATGTCTGCACCGCGGTCGAGCAGTAGTTGCAGTGTATCCGGGTGCCCTTTCCAGGCCGCCCGGTGAAGCGGCGTCCAGCCGGTGCTGCCCTTGGCCTCGATTTCGGCACCTCGGTCGAGTAGTAGCTGTAGTGTATCTATGTGCCCGTTATCGACTACCAGGTGAAGCGGCGTCCGGTCGTCGGTTGCCTTGGCCTCGGTGTCTGCACTGAGGTCGAGCAGTAGCAGAACTGTATCTCTCTGCTTGAAGATAACTGCGTAGTGCAACGCCGTATATCCTCCCTCGTCCCGGGAGTCCTTATGGATTCCTAGCGTTTCTACAAGCGTATTAACCGTGGCATTATCTCCCTTGCGAGCTGCGTCGTGCAACATGATGACTTGTTCCGTCACGGGAATCAAGCGAAGCCGAACCGTGGTAGTCATCTTGCTGCTGCTCCGCTGTAACCGTTGGAGTCCTCCTACTGTGATATTGAGAAGTTGCACCACGTTATTGCTGGATTTTTGCTGCTCATACATATGGCCATTATTCAGCTCGAAACTGTAGATGGGAAGATAGATGACGGATATGTTCGATATATGGGCTAGGCTCAGACCGGTGAGCTGAGACCATTTCGATTCCGTCGTGTCGATAGTTTTGAAGGAGTGCGTTGAAGAGTTCCTGGCCGCTTTCCTGTACAGCCGAGTCTCTGCCAGAATCCTGGGAAAAGATCGAACAGATGCACTGGAGAAGATCGAAACTCTGGAGCGTACCGAGGACGCGGCGACGTTACCCACAGAGGAAGTGGTTGCTGCTATACGCTCGACGAGGTCCGGGACCGCCTCCCTGACTGTCGCCATGAACTGCTTTAGTTCGTCCATGTCGCTTTGCAGTTGTGATGTGTGAAAAACAGGGCATCCGAGTACTTTATGTACCTCCTTTGTATCTACAGTAGGTACGGTACATACTATTCTAGGCTTCACCGCGCACTGCTCCCTCGCTGCTCGTCCTTGCCTGAAGCTTCCCTTATGTTCCTAGTCGAAGAAGCCACTCCTCGCCCAGTACCATGAGCTCTTACCAGTTGATAGGTTTTATCCCCGACCGCCAGCCTTGATCCAGATCTGGGACTCAAAATGGGGCACTCCGCTCTCTCGAGTACCTAGCTGGCGGGTGCCTATCACCATTTGGGCCTTCTATCTCCTCGCCGACTTCGTCTCGCCTCCAGCCTGGCAGTTTGTTGCAATACCGGTAAACCCAACCATCCAGCCACCCAGCTCCACGGTCCAAAACGAAGGACGGTGGCGAGAACAACCGGGCTGGTGAGTTGGCCACCAAAGCTTGGATCACACTGCTGCTGCGGACATGCACCCTCTCAGATGCCCATCTCATCCATCTGATGGCATTTATCCCTACCATCCTGTCGAGGGAATAATGGGATGATGCGACGCCCCGAGTCTTCCACATTCTTTGCTCCACTTTCCACCTCTTCCACCCTCCACCCTCCACCCTCAGGCAGACGGGCGTGCCCCAGGGTAGGTGGAATAAAGAATCCATCCATCCATCCATCTCATCCATCTCATCCATCGCCACGGTTCGGGCCGTGAAAGAAACAGCTAGGTAGGTAGTCAACCGGCGCGGCCGCGCCGTATGCGCTACCTAATCACTGTTTGTCACCCGGCGTCTCCAGTGTACCTACCTATCGGGGGAGGCTTTCCAGCTCGCCCGTGAAGATTCCATCCGCCACGGACTTGATCCTTTATCCGCCGCCAGGCGTCCATTGGGTGGGGGGGGGGGGGGGGAAATCGCCCATCCCACTGCTCGCAGCGATTTTGAAGCACGCATATATCCCCCTTCAGCCTTCCCCCCGCCCGTACAATTCCCACCCCCCCCACTCCACCACCATGTCCAAACGCCGCAGCAAACAGCGCCGGCGCCTATCGCGCCGGGCATCACAGGCCAGCCACAACCCGTTCGCACTGCTCCTGCCGTCGCCCAACCGCGCACCATACCGGCACGTCAGCCGCGTGCAGAAGCCGCTTCATCCGCCTCTGCGCCCTCCAGCCACAGCCTCAGTCCCGCCCACTGCTGCAGAGTGCGAACCGTCGGGAATAGTCCTCGATATACATTATCCCACCAGGAGCTGGAGGATCTCGCTGCCGCTGCCGGTACAGATGCCGCGGCCGCTCGAGCTCCAGCTCGCACGACTGCCGGTTGCGGCGGACGATGCTGAGCCCACTGTCACCACTATAATCACCACGGCTACTACCATTGACCCCGCCTCCCCCGCCTCCCCCAGCGCACCAGACGAACCAGACGAACCAGACGAACCAACAATACAGCTCCTCCCCCCCGCCACCCTGCAGCCCGCCGCCCCGCAGCCCACCACTCTCCCACCCGCATCCGCCCTCACCACCCCTTCCCCCAACAATAAGAAGAAATCCGGCAGCGGCGGCGGCGGCGGAGGAGCAGGAGGTGATATGCAATGGGAGCACGTATGCCCACTAGTACTGTTCCGGGGCACGGAGACGGGCGAGATGGAGATGGGCGTGCTTGCGGCCGGAGCTGGAGCTGGAGGGCTGGGGACCGGGATGGGGGAGATGGAGTGGAGGAAGGAGCCCGAGCTGGCGGAGCTGGTGAGGGCTGCTGCTGCGGCTAGGTTTGCTGGGACTGGGAATGTAGGGGCGGGGGCGGGTGCGGGTGCGAAATAGAGTACCTAGGCGGTTGGTTGGTGATGGGGTACGGGGTATGGGGTGTATCACTCGTTATGGATGCTGATAATCGACTGGAAGGGGGATGTGAGTCGCATTCAGGTCGGGCCTGCCGCTTGAGCTTGGGACAGTGAGGTGGAAACGGAGTGTACCTGCCATGATCCGATAAGCTCGAATGCAACGATGATTAAACCAAAAATGGGAGATATGAGTTACGGAATAGGTACTCACTCGTTTCCGCCTCATTGATCATGGGTAGACGTCACCGAGCCCCTTCACTGGCTCATCATAAAGGGATAAAAATTGTGGCGGAAAACATTCATACCCGCCCCCATGAAGATCACTCGTCTCCTCCACCGTTAGCTAGTTAGCACAGTGGACTGTCTCTGGCCCGCCGGTCATCCTCCCATCATCCAGTGGGCTCGTGTCACCAGATTCATGATCACATCACCCTTTCATCAGCATCACCATCACCATCCCGATGCAGCAATCACCTGAATCCCTTCCGTAGCCATTCAAATCAAACCAAGCATATGTACACTCTTTGCACCCCCTCCCCCCTTTACACGCATCCAGCCATCCGCAAAAGAATAGGTACGCCCCAAACCAGCCCCAGCCCGGGTATTCCCCCACCCCCAACCACATCAACAGTAAGTAGGCTGTTACGATCGCTGATCTCTGGAAGAGAAAAAAAAATGTATGAAACTGAAAGACCCCAAACCGAACCGAGTAACGGAAGAAGAAAAAGCAAGAAAAAGCAAGAAGAAAAAAAAAGAAGGGAACACGCCCACAACCCCGACCCCCGGTCCCACTCCGCTTTTGTAGATCAACAGAAGTAACAATAACAAAGGTAACGAACAAGAAGTAGCGAAAGAAAAAGAGTAACTAGGTGGTAAGTAAAGTTCAGTCATGTACATCGTCAGATTCATCAAAGTGGGTATGGAATTCAAGTCGGATTCAAATGGTAGTAGTAGTAGCGTGAGGTGGAAGAATGAGAGTGAGGACAAAGAAAAGAGAAAAAGCGAAGAAAAAAAAAGGAAAAAAAGGGAGGCAAATGCAATGTAAAAAAAAAAGTAGAAATTGGTATGACTTGACGATGATGGTGGAAGGTCCGCATGCTGCCGATCAAGCGGTCGATCCAACGGTGGAAGAGGACATGCTGTTTCGGGGCATCAAGCTTGGCGTGCCGCTGTGGTAGGCGCTGTCGTTGTCTCTCATGGGGGTGTCAGAGTTCAACGGTTTCTGACCGTATGTGACGGACCTGATGACGTGAGCACATAAGGACAATCAGTCATGCGGGAGACGGGGAGGCTTACATCAGGACCCAGAGATTCAGGTGTGGGTCCCTCATCTCAGTGACAATCAGGTTGTGGAAATCGGTATACTGCTTCGCAGACCATCCAAGGTAACGAGTGAACAGCGCAAGCGTGAAGCCCTCTACGTACCATTAGCATACCCTTTCCCCAGAGCGTAGCCTCAAGGAACAACTCACCCAGTCCTTCAAGAACGTTGACGCACATCAACTTGCCGATCATCTTCATCCGTTCGCCCTGCCAAACAACGTCAGCCAACGAAAAGGGGCACTTGAAGTCTATGATCCATGTATTACCTTCGGCCAGGGTCCGTAGGGAACCTTGAACGGCTTCTCCGAGACATTCACGAAGCCGGTCCTCTTCATCCATCCTCCGACATTACCAGCGATGTCCAACGGGCGTCCCGACTTGACGGATGCCTCGACAGCCAACTCGCCCCAGCGCTTGAGTATGGTGCCTTCGGCCAACTTGTTGTCGGGAGTGGTCTCGGTGCAGAAGTAAGGCTTCACTTCGACGCTCTCGAACCAACCGCCGGGGGCTAGCGCGTTGTAAGCTTGGCTGAGGAGCTGAGGCCACTCGTCGACGCAGCCGTAGAGTCCCCTAGCGTAGATGAGGTCGAACGAGCCAGACGTGTGAGTCCAGGGTCGCAGGAAGTCGTCAATCTCGAAGGTGCCTGCAGGGTTATGTCAGTTCAGTTATGTATCTCGCCCTCGAAAGCGCGCTTACAATTGGCGGGAATCCTGTACGCAGAAGAAACACAGTCAGCGTCATACGCAAATAAATCCGCGATACCCACCCCCTCCACAGTCATGTACGACCCTACGCGATCATCTCATCGTAACGTGGCGTGCGGTATCACGGGGGGGAGGGGACGGGATGGTGGTACGGCTCACGCGGGGAAATCTAACCAAGTTGGCTGGACCGGACTCAAATCATTGCCTAGGATCTGCGAGTTGGGGAGAAAGTCGGCCATCTCAATCGCCCAGATACCTGCAGCCAATCCTCAGCGTCAGCGATACATTGCAATCCTGATAATGGAGCGCGCGCACGACATGCGTACCAGTACCGGTTCCGAGATCGAGAACCTTCTTGGGCTGCTCAATCGGCGATAGGAAGAGGCGGCCCTCTAATACCATGGTGAAGATGTGATGGCTGTCGGACCCGAGGTGCTGTTAGCCAACCAAGTCCCGGGATAGGCGATGAACCGGGGGAGGGGAGAGGGGTGATGCGACGCACAAGATCTCCAGCTGCTGGTTCTGCTTATCGTCATTGGGACCCCAGTAGAGACCTTCGGCGTAGGCATGGTAGCTGTGCGCGGTCAGTTTTTTCGTCGGTGCGGATGGGCAGGAGTGGGGATGTGTCTAACCGACGGCCGTGCTCGAACTTGTAGTTGGTGACCTCCGAGAAGAGAGTAGTAGTATTGTCACTGCGCAGCGGCGTGTCAGTTGTCAGTCATTACTCTCCGGGACGACAAGACGACGGAGAGAGAGAGAGAGAGAGAGAGGGAAAGAGAAGAGAACGGACGATCCGGACGAATAGCAAGAGTCGTACTGCGAGCTGATCTCGTCGTAGTCGCTGTCGGCTTCGATATCCATCATCGATTCGGATTCGGCCGTGAAGTCGGAATCCTCGTAGTCGGAGTGCGCCATGACTACTCTGCTTTGATGTGAGGATCCGGGATGATTGATTGTGAGCGGTAGCCTCGAGTTGGTCGTCTGTCGCGATCGCGGGTTCGCGTGGGTTTGTGGGACGTGGGGAAAGGTCGAGCGCGGGTCGAAGGGGGCAGGGGATGGCGGGGCAGCGGCAGAGTTGACTTAGTCGCGTTTAAGCTAACTAATCGTCGCAAGGGATGAAGGGTGTATCGAAGAGGGGATGTGTTGTGTCGGCAGGTGATGGTGGGGGGAGGGGGGTTGTTGTGTGTGTTCGGGTAGGTTGATGAGGGTGGATGGGGTTTCGCGAGTGGTGGTGGTTTGTGGGTAGCGACTATGGCTGTGGTGGTGGTGGTGGTGGTAAGGTGGTGGGCAGCGGTGATGGTTGGGGGGTTTGAGCGAGAGAGAGCAAGTAAAGTTGGGGATCTGGTGATGGGTTCGTCGGCTCGGCTGTTCTCTCTGAAGAGTCCTCTAGAGTAGTTACTCTAGAACCAGTGCACACTCACGCTACCCATTCAGAGTGCTCGTGGTACATGTGCATAAAACTTTTCGCACTTCTCTTTAGCACGAAAGAATTTCTGAGACGCTCACATCGTCGCTCGAAGTGGAAATTCTCCGGTGCGAATCTACCGCATCAGGAAAGGCGTTGGAGCCAAAGAATTAGCTGCATTCTCGAAAAGTTATGCTCACCACGAGCAGACGCAAGCTCTCTCTTTCGGTGTGAGGGGTCTCCTACAGACGCCTCGTCCGTTCCTCCTCCTCCTACTCCTCCTCTTTGACAGATCCCACGCAGCAGCAGCAGAGTCTTTGTCTCCGTTTTGTTTGTCAGCTCCTTCCTGTACCTCTCTCAATGGAGCACCCACTACCCACCAATACAAACAAGCCAAGAAGTGCCAGTCACGTCACCGATGCGTCCCAGCCGACGCCCCCATGGCAAAAGCAATGCTCGCTTGAAGAAAGGTATCCTCATATAAACGAAGACCGTCATCACCACCTCAACCATATTCCACCGCGCCACTCCTCTCCGAATCCCGCCACTCAACCTGTCGGGCGCGAAGGTACCCAAGTATGTCAGCCATCTAGGTACTTTAGTAAAGTATCGGGATACATATGCAGTCTTTTACTGGGCCCGAAGCCTTTCCGTAAGCAGGAGTTTTCTATCCAGAATCTCCACTGGGAGGAAAGATGCGCATTCCCAGAAATGTGATTGCGCTAAAAGAACTCTGGCGTCTGGAATCTCACGAGTTGCATGTATGTACTCTAGAGTACCGGTACCCGGGTGTACTTTAAGGGTGTGCGATGCACCCTGTTGAAGCGCCGGAGTGCTGGGTGGCGTGTTTGATGCAACGGTGACATAAGCTTGAATAGGTACGGTACCTACGCCTTCACTACTACGAGTAGATAGAATACCTAGAGATGAACTGATATCAGAGTAAGTAGAGAGGAAAGAGTGGATCAATTAGATATTTTCGTGAGCAAACGATAGGTAGACTGCCCGTGGGGTTCGAGGGATTGATTCTGCAAAGCCTGCGACAGCACATTGACGGTCATTGGTGATTACTCTAGCGGGGGTGATGCACGACTCTTTCCGTTCGTGCATGACAATCACCGACGATCACTCTGATCTCCCTAATCTATCCAATTCGGTCCTTCTTTTCGCGCGCGGTGGTGGTGATGGTGCATGACTTATCCTGTTTTTTTCTGTTTTTTTTTCTTCTTTCTTTTCAGTTGTCTTGTTCAGCCATCACTACATCGTTCGACATCCTTAGACCATGGAATTACGATTGCCTATCCTCACTGCTCACTGCTCAGTCCCCGTCGCACCTGCATGACCACATTAGTGTGGGGACTCATAGAGTACGTGTCGTCGTGGCCCTCCATCACACCCTTCCATGCCGCCAAAGACCGCACCGCGTACCAGTTAATCCACCCAGATTCCTCGAGTCCTAGAGTATGTGTGCACTGTGTATGCCTCCATTCCGACGTATCGCGACAATGACCGCACCGCTTGGCACTCCGTGTACAATACTCTACATATGTAGAGTACCGCCCGGAATGTTGATCCCCACAGGCGGCTTCCCGCTGACCGTCGTGAGTGGGTAACGGGGCGGGAATCCGTGGGGGTTGCAGGGTGGGGGAGGCGAAAGTGGCCACCGGCCAACGCCAAGAAAAAAAACGGGCTGGGTGGCTTGCGGAGCAACCTTAAACTTCCGATGAAAGCTGCCGGATATGTACCGATTCGATTCGCTGCCACTGCTCGCCGAAGCCTCCCGGTTCTGCGGTTGGGCTGACTGCACATGCTACACCGTAAACGGTTGTGGGATCCTGTGTTTCGGAAGTGGACTCTGGACTCGGGAGTCTGGAGAGCACGCTGCACGCATGCTGACGGCTTGTCGAAGGTGTCGGGATGCCGAATGTCGAGGCGCTACTAGGTTTTCGCTGCTGGGCTGACATGCCTGCGTTCTCTCTAGAGTCAGTAGTTAGTAATCATTCCGGGATGAGGACGTTGTGGGGATTCGGCGACTGTAAAGTAGAGTCTCGGAAGGTCCGTTGATAGCATACAATCGATACACCGACAAACCTGAACCACAGGTGAGGAAAATACGGCCGAGTACATATCTCTCCAACACTCAACGCTTCCTCCACTTCTTGTTTCGGCACTCTGCAACCCTCCTCCTTTCTGTGGGGTAGGTATATCCAGCCTGTTACGGATGCCGGGTTTTCGATGCGAATGCTTTGCGGAGAGGTATGTTGTCCTGGGTATATCCCGTCGAAACGGACTGGGCACTGGGCACTGGGCAGCCAGCCTCCAGGTCGAGCGGGTCACACAAGGAAGGTTCGTCTCCAGAGATGGCAGCACCATACACTTCTAGACTGCGGCTGACACGCAATGGAGGGCTCTTCCGGTATGTACTATAATTACCAGCAAGTTACCAGTAAGTTGGTGCCGACACCGTAGCTGTAGAGTAGTTAGCGATTCTCAAGCTCGCTTTTCCGTATCGGCTGACGTTCAGCCCCGGGTGACGGCACAGCGTTTGATCGGCGACTCTGGCGAACAGTCAATCCGGAAAAACTGGCCAGGAGACTGCGCCGTGCGGTTTCGAAAGAAAAGTACCCTGCTCCATGTAGAGTATGTAGAGATATATCCATCAGAAGGAATTCCGAGGCTCAAATCACCCACTGCAGCGGGCGATCGACAGCTCCGGATACCGCGATCCCATATGTAGGTATTCGCACAGGTCGGTCCAGGGCCCAGGCCAGACCAGCCTGACGACCGCAGCGGGGTCTCGCCGATACCAAAACTCCGGTAGGGCCATACGGTAGGTGCTTGAGTGGCGTCGTGACAGCGTGTCGTGACCCGTGAGAGTCGTGAAGAGAAAAAAAGATGCCGTCCGAGTTGAGGACGGAAATAGCGACGCGGTAGTTATATCAGATATATCAGTGTTGTTCGGCGCAACGAACCGAGAGACATGCACATACTAGAATACCTACATGCACACCTGTCGTTATCGCCGTCACTACCGTTGATGCTTCCCACATGGAAAAAAGTGCAGTGTCCACGTTCATCCAGCCCCGAAATCGAACGCTGCTATGAGAGACCCGGAATCGCAGCTGTGCAGTGGGTTCGGCAGCGGCTCCTTCAATGATGACGTGGGTGGGTAAGTGTTGTTTCCCGGGCTTCTGTTGATACTGAGTTACTGTATGTTGTGTATAGGTACTCGCTTCTCCAACAAAGGTGGGGACAACGGTCGGACCTCGTGTGGCTGAACTTGGTAAAACTAGTCCAAAAGCAGCCTCACCAGCCACACGAGGTCCGACCGCTGTCCCCACCTTTGTTGGACTAGCGAGTATACTAGCTTAGGTAGTTTGGTGTTGGGTACCCAGGCATGCACTGGGGACGCTGCAGACTGCAGTTGGCTTGCGGCTAGCAATTCTGTGGAGAATGGTTAGCCAGCAGTCCGCAGACCTGGAAGTGAAGGCGGAGGAAGAGGGGGAGGAGGAGCCCGCTTGGTTGAAGAGCAAGCAGCCTGCAGGTTGCGTGGCCACTCAGCGTCACGCCGCACGGCGACGACCAGAGTTGTGGTGCACGTGGGGGATCGACCGGTGGTGAGGGGAAAGGTGGAAGTAAGGTTCGAAAAGCCTAAGACGATTGCGGGAGCATCGGCTGTCACCCTGTTGTCATGAACTTTCTGTGTTCGTCTCCGTATTTGACGTAGCCCAGCAAAGGCAATGGTGAAAATGAAGAAGGATGGAGAAGTTGGGATTCTATTCAACTTAGAAGAGCCATCTCATATGGCTCCCCTCCGCTGCCTACAACGTTCGGTGTCACTCGATCCGGTTACCGCCACCATTCAGATCCACCCGATCCGGCCGACCACTCCTCCTTATCTAATCTCATCCATCGCTCCTGATCTCCTCCCCTATTTATCCTACATATCGATCCTCTCATAGAGGTGGCAAACAACAGTATTCTGTGATTTATGTACCAGCGATCTACTGTACGCATGTACCCAGCGTAAATCACCCGCTGTAAACTTTCGGAGCAGACCACCAGGTAGTCACTGCCAAGCGAGTGACCGGCATGATTTTCTCGAGTTCGAACGTCCGCCGTCCCGTCCTTCCATAAACCCAGTGTCTTTCTCCACACCCAGGGGGAATATCGGAAAGCCAAGACTATTGGACGACAGCGAGTGAAATATAGACATCCAATTGAGTTCATTTCCGCCCAAAAAAAGTCTGCATGGTGGAGAAAAAGCGGCTCAAAACCTTGGTATCAGATCCACTCTGGTCTAGGTGCATGGCTTCAGATGGGATTCAGCTTCCAATGCTGCAATTAGCAGGAGCCCCCACTATCGGCCCATCTTTATGTACAATACATATATGTAGAAATCTGTGCACTAGATACTAGAGCATTTACTGCATTTCCAACGTCTCCACGCCCGCCCGCGGCCACGGCCACGTTGCCCCGCGTCTCGGGCCCACGTACGTAGTGCAAGCGAAAATGTGTGATGGTTGTGCATGAGGACACCGGAGTTCCGGTGCCGTACGTGAGGGGATTGCATGTGAATGTGGATACGCTGAGGTCGTGGGGTGATACGATATGAAGGATTTACATTTTTTTCTTCGTTTCGTCATTGCATTCGGCCATTTTTGGTTATGGTAGCTGGGGATTTCCGGTCTTTTCTTCCCCAATTGGGTCGACGCATGGTTCTGTGGAGTTTCTTGGAAACTATGTGAGGCTGCGGCGGCGAGGGACGGGGAACGTCGTGCGCGTGAAGACATATGCACCTATTCTATGTCGAAGCATTCCATGTTAAGTATTCCTGAAGCGCGGTGTTGAGGGGTATCATAGGGAGGAAAGCTAGACGGCACACCACCGATTTTGGGTTCTCCAAAGGCATGCGTGTGATCATGCATTCGGCCCAAGTTGGACGAAAACATGCGCGGCTGCGGTTGCAGTGAATCGGCCAGATCCAAAGGGATCACCTCGGGCAACGAATAATAACGATCCATATCTTTCAGTTTTGTCCCTCACAAGTGCATTAACCGCGTAATGCGCTGCAGTCGCACTCGAAAGACGAGCTGAACCGCCGAATCGAGTTCTCCATCATCGAAAAACTCCGAATAATCCTTTGGCGGAGTGATCGAGGAGCTGTTGGAGAGAGGAGGAAGTGAGGAGAACTCATGTCGGCGGGAGAGAACGAATGTGGTTAGTAGCGGACATCAACGTTGGTGGGCATGGCGGGGTCGACCAAGTGGGGAGGAGGGGAAATTAAGCTGGGTCCCCCGGGGTTTCTTCTTCTTCATCTCATTTTTTTCTTGGCCATCCTATACGGAATAGGCGATCAACGTCTATCTCCTCTTTCTTCTATGTGTGCTCTCCTCTCGATCCCGCCTCTGGCTTGGAGGGTTGTTATGGCAAAAGAGCTGCCTGCAAAACTCCTAGGGATATCTGAGCAAGCATCTACTCTTGGCTGCTTCGATTTGATATCCAAACGAAGTTTCCGATTCCTATCTTGTGAATCATGGAAGATTTTTATTGCAGTTCCATTGTTTTGGAGCTTTCTTTAGTACTATCCATGTGTCATCACTCGCGCATCTTGAGTGATATGCTGTGATTATCACTCGCCGCTCAGCACTCAATCCCACGAGGATGACCGTGGTGACAAGACGAAAGGATATCGACTACTTCTCCTTTCTTCTCCAGTATCCAAAGAACCGCAAGCTAGATTTCCCGACTGCAATGCGGAATTCTGTGTTTAGAAGATGCGCCAGCTGATGTCCTGATCAAATAAGAGATCTGCGTCGATAGCAACTCTGATTATCCATTCCTAGGGGGCAAACAAACAGCTTTCTTCAATATCTTAACCACGGTCTGTCTACCTCTGCACAGCGTCTGCACTCCTCCGATGGCATCCGTGATGGGACGCAGAATTATCCCGATGATATGGGTAATAGCACGACCCAGCGCGGCCTTTTCGGAGCAAACGAAAGCGGACCGCAGCCTCTGAAACGTACAATCATCAGCCTTCGGGAAGCCAAAAACTTCTTGAGGGAGGTGGCGAGCCCGCTAAAAAAATACCGGCAACTATGTCGGCGTAGGTATCCACTCCAGTATTCTGTTAGAACTGCCGTATGGGCCGTATGTCGATTGGAGTGGTTCAGGAACAGGAAGGAGTGTATCTCTTACTTAAACGCATGGCGGCACTTAAGCTATGGATAGACCGGAGGCTTCGAACGGGGCGTCCACTGCGGTTAAAACAATCACCTCATGCCATGGTCTATATCTCAACTCCAAGAAAACACGAGTCGCAGAGGCGTGAGAAACATGTGTCGGCTGGGCGTTAGGATTTCATCTCGAGATAGTGTCGGACGAGGTGGAACATGCTTTTATCCGCTCGGCTTCGCGATTTCTCGAGTTTTCTTCGTCCCTGGATAAAACTGCGGAGCCCGCAAATGCTCTGTTAATCCTTGGGAAGCGAGAAGTGCCCCCGGCCGTGCATGGCCTGTCTTCTATCGCGCGGGAGTCAGCCAACTTCACTATACTGTCGATCTTGAGGACTCGGATCTGAATTTATCCTTATTGTTTGATACCTACTCTACAATATAGAAGATTCGCTCTATTTATTTCTCTGTGTTTGGAAGTTGTGAATGTGTTAGATTGTTGTTATTGGTGTTGTATCTGGTCATGTTTAGGTGTGAAATTGCCAACGACTCGCCAAATATTGCAATGGTGGTTCATTGCGGCTCACGCGCATATTGAGCTGCTGCAATAGCAACCACCGGGAAAAGGCAGGACTGTGTGCTCCGTACCCTCTGGTGATCACTATGATGGCAATCATGATCCCGCACAATTCACCCGATATGCATTGACGGGTTGGGCGTGCGTGCCAATTTGTACCTATTCTCCAATCAGAGCTAGCTCGTCAATTATAGTAAGCCGACGGTATATTCCGGTCAGGAAACTTGTTGGTGTTCCCGCTTTTCCACGAGACGCCGTTGGGATAGATGACAACCTCGTGGAAGTAACGTGGAGCATCGCATTGGTGGATAATTGTGGTGGAAACAATGAGCTGATGAAACATTTGTAGATGGCTAGATACTATCGAAGGACTCGCATACGGCCACACCGATGCTATCAGAAAGTCGACAGGCTTTGGATCCGTTCTCAGCCCCGCAGCGATGCCCGGTCGTATGTAATAATTGAGTCAATCGCGTAGTATTCCGGCTATTTCAAAAGAGCCGAAACTCCGTTCGATGTGTGGTATGTTGCTTCGCCATATTCGACCTCGGATACGGTAGTCCGCCGTGTCGTCACTTCGTGATCCGCGTGTCTCGGTCTGATGGTTCCCCGGGAAGAACAATTGGCATGGTAGGGGCCTTGTCAGGCCGTCCGTAGGGATCCACCTCTCGGCGGTAGCACACTTGGCGAATCATCTTTCTGCGGTCCTCGGTTGTACATTGTTCCGAACTGGACGTAGAAGACGGAGCTGCCCCCTTGGCTTCACGAGGAAATTGCTTTTAGGGCCTGCGGCCAAGGCTGCCGTCTTCAATCGCTGTGGATGCCGTCGGCTTTTGTCATCCATCGCCAACATAGAGCCGGAAATCACAGTTTGCGGGGCCCCGAGTTATCCCACGCTCCGGATAAATCGGCTTCCAAGCATGCCCCAGGAATCCTGCTCAAGCTTTCCCCGCAGGATCGACTGGTCTGTGTTCTTGATCGGCTATCGTGTCGTATGTACTCCGCATTACGGCTAAATCCTAACCTTCGAATCCTTGATGCCTGCTCTCCGCGTTTAAACGACGCCTGGATTCAATCGCTGTCTACCCGGATATAATACTCCATTCATCTGCGAGCTGCAGGAACTGTACTGCACGAACGGCTATTCCCGAGTCAATTCAACGGCAGAATCAAAAAAAATTAAAAATTTACAGTGCGCCAATTTACCCTTAGACATATACATCGTGATGGGAGAGAATGGAAGGCGGCAGCATGCTGAATACCTACTTGCATACCCGCATATTGATTGTGAAAGGATCAATAACCGGTTCACCAGCCGGTCCATATGCAAGTAGCGAAACCACATGGAGAAAAGGAAAAAAAGGGCAGAGGCAAGTGCATCATTGTTCGGGGGATAATCTTCTCTCCCCGGATCGGAGTTTCTCATACGTGTTTGGCCGACTATAAAGTCTTCGGCATGGGAGCTTCCATCTGGACTGTTTACCATCCCTCGGTACAGCAGCAACCATGGTACAACTATTCGCAGCTATTGGGATCTTGTGTCTCGCCTTTACGGCATCAGCTCAATCGACTCGGTCGTCCTCTGTTGTCTCTGCAACCACTCGGTCATCCTCCGCGGTCGCCAGTGCCACGCCCTCCGGTATAAACTTGGAGATCACGACCAAGTCCGGAACCAGGAACAAGACCGCGCCGTATCTCCATGGTCTCTTCTTTGAGGACATCAATGTACATACCGTCCCCGCTCATCCGAAGAAACACAATGCTAACGGAGAGGAAAACAGCACTCCGGCGATGGAGGAATCTACGCCGAGTTGATCCGCAACCGGGCATTCCAGGGCTCCGACGTCGCTTTTGGCCGCCCGAGCAACATGAGGGGAGCGCGGATCGTGTGGTCCGAGAACGAGCAGGTGCCGTGGGGCCCTACGCTCACGGCATGGAAGCCAATCGGCGGTGCCGTACTGTCTCTTGACGTCCTGAACCCGCTCTCCGACGCTCTGCGGACCGTATTGAGGGTTGATATCCCCACGGACGCGACAGGGGAGATCGGATTCTTGAACGAGGGATGGTGGGGAATGGATGTACAGCCGTATGCACAGCCCTACATTAATTCTGGAGGATCAATTCCGGCTAACATTGATATAGACATCCCTATGCTGCGTCTTTCTACATCAAGCCGAACGACGCCCTCTACACCGACAAGGTCACGAAGATTTATGCTTCGATCCGCTCCAACAGCACCGGCGAGGTCTTTGCCCAGGAGACGCTGGAAGTCGACGGCCCGCTCAGCACGAGCAACTACACGCAGTTCAAGACCACATTGACCCCGTCCAAGGCCGCCCCCAACAGCAACAACACCTTCGCCATCACCTTCGATGGTGCCGAGGTTGCCGGAAACACGTTCTTCTTCGATTTGGTTTCGCTGTTCCCTCCCACATACAAGGACCGACCCAATGGCCTGCGTAAGGACTTGGCCGAGAACCTTGCTGCTCTCAAGCCCAAATTCTTGCGGTTCCCCGGAGGCAACAACCTCGAGGGACTCAGCATCGATACCAGGTGGCAGTGGAAGAAGAACATCGGCCCGCTGATCGACCGTCCCGGCAGACCGGCGGACTGGTCTTACTACAACACCGATGGTCTCGGATATCTCGAGTTCCTGGAGTGGTGTGAGGACATGAGCATGGAGCCATTGTTGACTGTCTACGTACGTACATACCTCATCAAAGGGCTGGTGGTTTAAATTTGACTGACTCATCCCATGACTGCAGGCCGGATACTCTCTCGACGTCGCCGATGTCCAACCCGCCAACACCGTACCCAAAGATGAGCTGCAGTTCTACATCGATGAGGCGATCGAGCAACTTGAGTACGCCATGGGCGGCGTCGACACCAAATGGGGAGCTCTCCGCGCCGAGCACGGCCATCCGGAGCCGTTCAACATCAAGTACGTTGAGATCGGCAACGAGGATTGGTTCTCCGACAGCTACTACTGGCGCTTCCCGATGTTCTTGGACAGTCTGAAGGCGGTATACCCGGATATCATGTAAGTACCTACAGAGGAACCTTCACCAAAGAACTCTTCTCCTCAGGTACTGACGTGAGATTTCCCCCACAGCTACATCGCATCCCAAGCAACCGAGAGCTCTCCCTCCAACATCAACACTACGATCCCGTCCGGCAACATGTGGGACTTGCACCACTACGAGACGCCGCAGTTCTTCAAGGACAACTTCAACTTCTTCGACAACTGGCAAGAGATCACCGGCTACGAGGGTGTTCAGATCTTCGTGGGCGAGTACTCCGTTCTCGGGCGCGACCGCGCCGGCGGCATCGACTGGGCCAACGGCGAGGGCCGCTTCCGCTACCCGACCACCGTCGCCGCCATCGGAGAGGCGATCTTCGCCCTCGCCATGGAGCGCAATCCCTCGGTGGCCACGCTCAGCTCGTACGCGCCGCTGTTCCAGAACTTCAACAGCTACCAGTGGACGCCCAACTTCATCGGGTTCACGGCGAACCCGAACGATACCGTGCTGAGCACCAGTTACTACCAGCAGCAGATGTTCTCGCTCCACAAGGGCAGCGAGACGCTGCCGGTCAAGAACACGGCTGGGGACTTCAACCCCGTCTGGTGGCACGCGAGCATTGATGCCTCCCAGACCGGCACGTTGGCGAGCGGAAAGATCTTCGTCAAGGTATGATAGTTACACCCTCACTCCCCCGCGCGCCACGCAGAGTGCTAACCAAACATGAAAACAGCTCGTCAACGCAGCAAAGACGGCATCCCCCGTCACCCTCACTTTCGACGCCAAGATCTCGTCCGGCAACGGCACGATCCTCGGTCACGACGACGAGTATGCCTTCAACTACCTCAACAACGCCACGGCCATCTCGCCGAGGACGTTCAAGCTCACGAGTAGCCAGATCAAGAACAAGAAAGTCACCTACACGCTTCCGGGACTGTCCATCGTAGTTCTGGAGCTGAAATAGGGGATGGATTTGCTTAGTCGTTTTTATCCTTGGTGTTAATTATGTATTTATGTTTTTTGGTGTATTTATATTTACGGTCGGAGAATATATCTGTATCACCGTCGTCGGGAGCACGATCAGGAGCATCGAAAGTATCCGTCGAGGAGCATCGGCCAAACGCGCTCCCAAACCCAAACCCAAGCCCCTCGAGAGAAGTTCCGATACCGAAACCACGCGAAATACCTTGGCTGACGATGCTCCTCTCTGTTCCCTCCGCCAACTGTGCACTTGTATGTATACTGGTAGTACATATTCCCAACCTACCCGGCATTCAGGCACTCAGACTCCTTTCTCCTTCCGTGCGGCGTCTGTGCCACATCGTGGTTCCTTTTTCCCCCGCCAAGCAAGCAAACCAGCGGTTGCTTTTCTTGAAGTGCAAGATTTCCGGCCGTAAGTTTGTAATGTAAGTTCGGAGTTCTTGAGGAAGGCTGGGTCCGATGAGTCAACTCTCTGTGCCTCGGCAGAGGCTATAATACCAACGGCTGCCTGCAGCTACTGGAGTTGCTGGGAGCCCTCAATGAAAGGAAAGAGAAGCCACACCCCCCCTCCAAGGGCGAATCGTTTCTCGCAACAGCATCAAAAATGCCAAGTTCATGGTAACGGCAACGTGCATCTGGTAGAGACTTCTGATCCGGGTCGAGAAAGCAAACACAGTCTTCGGTGTACGTCCGATCTGTGACGGATACGACTTCCACCGGCGGCGAAGGATGGCTAGGCTCACAGAACCACTCTAGTCCTGGCCAACGGAGAGTTTGCAACCCGGAAGTGCATTCTGTAGGTCTGTAATATGCGTGGACGCGAATATGTAGCTTCATCCTCCTTCGTTGAGAGTAATCATCTCGCAGGGATCGATATTGAGCGGTTGTGTCGCTCCTTAGGGGTGCGGTGCTGATGAGGATGGGAATGCTGGCTGTTGCAGCTGTTGGACGGGCGAGCATAGCATTCGTCTGGCCCGAACACTCCTCCCTGGATATTCGCGGGTTCATCGCAATCCAGTCGCCATAGAAGATGTAGAAGACCAATCAGTTCACACAAAGCATAAACCAATCTTCAGGTGCATGGGGTGGTGAGCGAATGCACAAAAAACCCCCTCCTATCCTTACGAGTCGAGAATCTCGAACGATGGGATTGGCCTGTTTGGAATATTCCTTCTGCGGTGGCCCGCTCTCCCTTCGCCTCCCCTCTTTCCTCCCCTTCCCCCTTTCCTCCCTCTCCGTCTCGACCAATGGCTCCAGTCCACATCGGGGCTCCCGTCTGCTTACTGCAGCCGGAGGTTTGATTACCGGCCTGTGAGACCCGCAACATGTTGCATCTGCGAGTTTTTTTCCCGAGAAAACCGCTCAAATGTGCTCGATCTCACGGCGGGAGGGGGGAAGCCGTGGGATAGGAAGTAAATGAAGAGACAGATGAAGCGGAGCTTTTCAACCTACCGAGCGTGCAGGAGATATACTATAGCTGCAGCCTGGGGCGGGTACTTGCGTCTTATACGGAGCATCAAGCTCTTCTTGCTATAGCCCAGGTTAGATTCATCGCGCTCCATGGATAGGCCAAGTGGTGCGTCGCCAACTTTTGTGTGCCCGGAATCACAGAAACAGCCCACAGATAGCTGTATTGGCTTCCGGGGAAGCAGTCAGCGATCTTGCAGCGAATATTCCCTCTCCCATTTTGAGCCGACATCAAACCACACGGAGTGACCGAGCAGCATGAGCTATTTAAACATCCGGAACGTAGACGTATTCCCCGTGCTTTCGCACGGGCACACTGGCCTTGAGTAAGCGTCTGCCGTGAGGAAATCGGATTGGCCCTAGCCCCGTACAGGCGGTTTGCACGGGGAGCCCCTTCGTGGATGTGCAGAATTCGAACAAAGTATTACTCCTCGTCCTGCCTGCCTGCCTCCGGGCCGTTCTCCCTGCATTGGCCGCTGAGGGGGTGGCTGGCGTCAGAGTGCATTTATGGGTTGTTAGTTTCTGGGCTGTGCTCACCGATTCCGTTGCGTGCGGTTGTTGCGGTGGGGCAGTGGGAAAAAGAAAGAGAGCGAGTTTTCGAGAACTGCAAGCCCAAATTTTTTCGTGTCGGCTTGTCCGTTTCTGAGGTCGGCCGTGCATCAACGAGAATAATGTGAATGTGATATCCCACGCGCCGCGATGCACCATCACCTCTGACTGACGCCCGTTCTCGACTGCCAAAGACGCCGGACAGCATACCCGTATACCTACTTCGGAAGGCATCGACATACCCACAACCGTTTCCCACAATGGCATGGCGGAGGGAAGTCAGCACCCACCCATTTGGCAGCAACGTGAAAGTTCCGGCCATCAGCGTCCTTTGCACCTTGAGTGTGCACCACGCTGCTTTTTCCTGCAGCCCCAATCGAAATCCGTGGACTTGTTCATCGCGCTCGTATAGCCGACTTGTCTTATGGCCTTTGTTGCTGCGTGCCGCCGCGCATGCATTGGAGGTCAGGCAATTAGCGAAGTATCCAGCACACCAATGGAACACCGCTGTCGCTGTGGTTTTGTGGAGAGGGACGAAGTCCAGAAAGTACTTAGCTAAGAAGTAGTTAGTTATCCGTGGGGACTATCCCGGATTTCAACGGCAGACATATTCGTGCTGGTGCGTGGGGCTTTGTGGCACACAGACATGAAATGACGCCTGGTTCTTGGATCCCGATCGGCGTGTCCCGGCTGTTACTACGCGTTGCCTCCCTTCGTGTGCTTACAGAAGCTGATCGACCCACGAAAGGTGTAGTGGCAGAAAAGACGTTGCACAGGCCATTTTGCCATTCTGCCATCACCACGGCCACAGCCACCATCACGGATCCAAGCTGACTGCCATTTGCTAGCATATGAATGCGTAGATAGATACTGCTGTACTAGTACAGATTTCCGCATCTTACGAGTCGGACGTTCGAGCAAGACAGACAGAGGGACGTATCATCTCATCGTTGTGCCGTTGGTTACTCTTCGGCCGTTCCGACCATGTATGCTGAGAGATACCTACTCGGTGAGCATTTCCTGAGAGAAAGTGGGGCTGGAGGGTTCCCAATGTCCATCTAGCCATGTGCGAGAGGATTTCCGGAAGCCGTGAGCTTGCTACATACCAGTAGCAGCTGGCTCCAACATCTGCCATCCTGATGTGCTGCCGGTCTTACCAGAGAGGTTAGTGATTATGGACGGCAAGTACATAAAGCTGTACGGGAAGCTATACGGGAAGCTGAAACCTTCCTACGCATATATTTATTTCGGACGCGTTCTGCGGTTTAGCCCTTCGAATGGGCTTGGTGTGTCTCTGCTGCCCGCTCGTTTTGAATTATGTGTTGACGCAGTCGCCCAGACGACTGCATCGTTCCGCCGAAAGCTGGGTTCCCCGTCTGTCCGTGTTGTTCTGCTAGCCACGAGTCGTGTGGGCCGGGCCATGCGATAAAGCTTCCAGACTGCTTAGTACTTAGTTCCAGGCTGGTCGCGACCACGCCCCTTGAACGACAAGAAATGGGGATTCTCGGTTACCGTAACATGATCGACTTTGTCTCAGCGCTTGAGCGGTGAGCGCCGCCCCACCCCTTCAAGATGCCAAGATGGATGGGGTTGACCGGATGCCAAATGCTTGTTGGAGTTGGGAGCCATCGCCTCGAGACTATTCTTAAGGTGTCTGGTGCAAATCCGTGCTGTCATAATGTGAGGAACTATTCTTGTGACGCCCTTGTAGCTAGTCGATAGTATGCGTCGGTTGAAGTCTCCGATCGTAGATACTATTGACACTTGGGGGAATCCAAGCGAGCCGTATGTACAACTGATCCACAATGACCGACTATGGGTGGTCGGGTCTGAGAGGGCTATGCAGATAACTACATACCGTCGGTGCAGTGCGTAACCAGGTATCGTGGGTATACATAAAAGATTATTTCATTGGAGAGACGTACCTAGGCAAAGTTTTGCAGCGTGAATTCATAATCCGTTTCCCTCTCCTCTCTCCCCGGGATAGTGCTCTCGCTCCATGGCAGACTGTCTGCCTGATCGGTAATCTTTGAAATAAAGTGGCGAGAACCAACGAGTCCCTCGAATCCGCGAGCGCCTCTGACGACGCCATGGGAGGGATAATCCCAATGGAGAGTGATCGATAGCTCACATTTTTGTTAGGCTCGAGATTCGCATACCCATATCGAAATAGTGGAGATGCAATAGCCCGATCTCAGTGTTGAGTCTTGTAGCCAGCCGTCCTGTGGATCGTCCAACGGGGGCGTAGAGCGGACCCACCAGTTATCTGCAGCCTCTCAGTTCATCCCAATTCATTTGCACTGCAGGCTCTTGCAAGGCCTCGCACGCCTGCTGAGCATTCCTCGGAAACGGTTCACGGTACAATACAGCATCCTAGCCATTTGTCCTATGCGGAGGGGAAAAACCGCCGTCTTCCCTCGCTGGGGCGCTTTGTTCGTGTTGATCCTGTGGAATCTGAATGGTTCCACTGTTCAGAAAGTGCCACAAGCTGCTGTTTGCTTTGCTGGACCCTAGAAGCTTCCCCCTCTCCCCCCTCCCCAACTTCCCCGCCATCATGATTAAGTGCATGTTCTCCCCCCTCACCCATATTCACCATATAATGGGTCGTCCGCCACATATCTCTCGGCAGACTTGATCACCAACTCCTCTACACTAAACCTTGTCTGCTTCGACCAAACATTCATCCCAAGCTCTTCCATGGGGCAGACAGTAATGCAACGTAGTGCATCCCAGTCCGGCCTATATTTCATTTTGATAGGAAACGTGAGTGATTCGTCTGAGTGGATTGCTCCCCAAGCTTCCTTCTGACGAGTCGTTGGTCAGATACCGTGGAAATGCAAATGGCAAGATCTCAAGGACTTGGTGCGCGAGTACAGCATGGCAGTCGAGCACGTTGAGATCTATGTCACCCCGGACGGTCGCTCGAGGGGATTCGGCTATGTTCGTGTAAAGGGAAGGGAGGAGGCGATGAAGGTTCTCCGTAAGTCGATCATCCTCTAAAGATTCCAGGGTGTCGTTTCCAACTCCATGTCCCCATCACAGAACTCGATGGCCGCGAGTGGGAAGGTCGTGCGTTGATAACCATGTTGGGCAACGAGCATGATGTTTGTCCTACTGGCGCTGGCCGGAAGCTCAACGAGGAGCCAGCGACTTCGAGGATGTCCACCCCGCCCTTGTTGGAGCAACTCTCGCCTCCACCTTATGGTCCCCCTCATAGCCAGCCGTATCCCCAGATGCAGCCATTTCCTCAGGCGCAGCCGTATCTCCAAGCTGTTGGATGCGGGGCATGGGCGACGTTCCAAGACGTCTATCAGACACCGCCGACCCCTCAACCCACCTTTCACGACGAGAGTCTATACGGCGGAAACTTCATGCCCACCCTGCATCATTCGTTTCAAGTCGGACCGGCCATGGCCGAGTACTATAACCCGCCGTTTTACGGGTCGATCTTCCGATACGACTGCCCGCCAGCGCCGCCGCCGCCGCCTCCTGGGCCTCCAGGCACATTTCCCGTCCACATCGATCATTCGAAGCCTTGGGTGCCACCCACCCCCCACACCGTCACACCAATATCCGGCGGACTGCCAATCAACCTCGCTCATGGGGCAGTTGTGACTGAGCCTCGCGGCATCCACGTGAGGAACCTGAAGTATGACGTCACGTGGAGGGAGCTGCGCGACCACCTCGCTGAAGCCGGCACCATCGTGCGCTGCGAAGTTCCCAAAGGCTCCAACGGGAAGGGGAAGGGTTACGGGACCGTGTTGTTCAAGACACAGCAGGAGGCGGAGCGTTGCCTGGAGCTGTTCAAGGGTTCCACTCTGAAGGGCCGCGAGATTGTCATGCGTCGTGACAAATATGCCACCCGGAAACAGGCGGTGGACAGTGAACAAGGGGTATAGGACCGTGACCATCCTCGATGCGATGGCGTAGTTGTAGGTAGGACACCTCTTCAGCTGCTTAACCCCGAGAGGTACAGCTGCTGATACACCGGTGCATATTAGGTTAGTAAATGGCCTTTGGTGTCGGCCGGGGGGTTATCTGTGGTATCTGCGGTATCTGTTTGACCGGCCAAAGGTTGCTTGGAGTTTCTTTTTGATGTCGTTTGCTCCAAATATATCTATTATTGAGCTGTCTATATGTTTCTCTTAGCTTATTTAATCGTGGGGTTGCGGGTTCTTACTAGAATTGTTCCGTTATGCACTCGTTGACGCGGTTGTGTTGTGAAATAGTGTGGATCTCCGGCATTAGGGTTATCAAATGATTGGCCTTGTTCACTTCAACTCCATGTTTCCTTTCTTTTTTCTTTTTCACTTCCGGTTAATGAGGGTTCAGTTCCGCTAAAGAGCTTCTTTCCTACCGGGTTTGGGTGCTGTCTTGCGGAACCACTCGTCTGTATAGTAGGTACTGATCTGACAGCACCCGCCCCACCGCCGAGACATCATCCGCGATCCAAGATCCGAATCATATGATCTGAGACATCCGATTTAAACTCCGCATGATCGACGCCGCAAGATGATGACAGTTGTGCAGCACGAATACACCGCTGGGCCCCCGGCCATGTCATCTACCACTCGAAGTCCGTATGCGAGAGGTCCATCCTCCATGTGGGGTTTGATTCAGCGCGCTGTCTCCGATGACTGGCTGAGATCGAAGGATACAGGGCTGAGGGATCGGGTATGCGAGAGGTCATTTGGTTCTGGTGGTCCAACTTCCTTGAGGCCTGAGACTCCATGGAGATATCGGTAATCCACAGTGCCCCTCCGGTGGAGACGATCACTCTTCGGCACACGCTAGATGGGCCCATCTCCAACGTCGCAGTGGGGGAGTGGCACACATACGGCGGCGGTATAGACGGTGTCGAGAGCGAGGAATGGATCGGACGGGCTCGGGATGGTGGAGATCGTCTCTTGAGTGTCGTTCGAGCTTCGAACCTGCCGGTGCAGCGAGGGAGGAGGAGGAGGGGAAAGGCTGTTCGGTAGGGATAGGTATACGGTACCATTCGCTTCGCCGAGGAAGGTTGGTTCGTTGGACTACCTGCTAGCACACTCGAGGAATGAACAAACGTTTTGTCAGGAAGGCCCAGCCACCACTTTCAGTGTGCGGCACTGCGGCACTGCGGCTCGTCCCCGAATAGTATCAGCACCTCGGATCCCCTCCTGACCGTGCAAAAAACAATTTGAACAGGATTGGAATGCCTCTCACCTAATGAAATAGAATGTATGAATCCGTAAATGAATATAGAGTGCGAAAATCCCCAACACTATCCGAAGCGGCCGTCATCCCGGCTAAGTATCCAGCCTTCATGCCATGCAACACCCCGTCCAGACTCCATCATGGCCCTTCTTCTCGGCAGGCTCGACGGGGCCCACATACTTGTACGGGTTGAGCCGCTTATGTACCGGAAACCTACCGAAGTACTTACTTACCTACCGGCCTTTCCATGATCAGGGACGACCGTGATATTTATCATACTGTCCAAGTTCCAACTCCCTTCACTCCTCGACGATCCAGACGCGCCACGCTCACTCAGCCAGCTACAGAAATTACAGAACTTCGTGGACGGTGGCGAACGGAGTGTCTGCCAATCCGCCAACGGTAACGTGCGCGCTGCTGCTGGCTTCAGGCAACAATTTCAGTTTCCAGACAGAACGAAGTGGGCACCCGGATACGTCCGATGGGATTTGTTGGTGCGCGGCAGAGACCTGCATGCAAATCCTGGTAGATTTTCGTCGCTTGGACACTTTGTCCGCTCGTCTTCTTCATCACCTCCATCGTACGAGACAGCAACCCACAAGGAGAGATTGCAGGTTGTTCCCCTCCCCTCCCCCCGCAAGAGCGCTCACCGACATCGGGGGCCAGAACTTCGGCCGCTCGTTTTGTATGACGACAACATATACGGGAGGGTATTGAGCGTTGTGTGGTGGCAATGGCGATGTCTCTGCAGGCCGCAACAGTATTCCGCTGATCTTTATTGGAGTTATGTACTAGTCGGCGATCTGCTGCGGTACGGTACTCTAGACTACACAGGCGGGGATTTACCTAATACCCAGAGGCGCACAGGGAACACCGACCTAGGCACTCTAGCTACCGATCACCGATATCGAATTCTTCATTTCCGATGCTTGCTCCTCATGTGCGCATGGTTACGATAAGGTGTCACCTGCGGCGCAATTTGCCGCCAGAAAAGAAGAAGCGACCGCGCCTCTTTGGCCTAGAACGTCGTGGCGAAATCACAGCAGTCAGATGGGTTCTCCGGACGGAAAAGTGTAGAATACGATATCGATTCCTACCAGAACGACTGCAGATTGATGATCTACAATCCTACGCATGGGTGCGGACACGTAAGTTGCTACATACATACCTATCCGCTCCGGGGCCTGGGCTTACCACGCAGCGTGTCGTCCAATAACTCTACCCCAGCATATCACCATTGCATCGCAACCCGCTTGGTCGAGACTCGATGTACACAAAACGCGTTTCTTCGCACAAGACTAGACCCTCAAACGGCCACGAGAGTCGCTCATAGAGATTCGGTGGCTTCCTCGGAGAACCACTCCGCCACCGCACACACCGCATTTTAAGCGTACCTACAGTTAGATTGGTCGGTCCTGCCGGTACAGCGACTTATGCGTGCGGCTGAGAGGGGCTTGAGGGACTAGCTTCAGCATAATCGAGTGATGCCACGATTTTTGAGCGTTCTGCTCGATGATCCGGACCATTCTGAGAAGATAACAACAAAAGTTGGATTACTGCTCCAGTCTGATGCTAACTACAGTAGATATGCTTGCAGTTTCCGCAACCGGAGGGAAAAATTCGGCAACCCTTTTTTCTTCCAGCCCCCAATTCCCCGTCAAGAGGTTTGAGTCCAATCCCGCCGAACCTCATCAAAATCAAAAACACAATTTCCACAAAAGAAGATGACTGTTAGGAACAGAAAAAAATATCTACACCCTCTGGGCGATCCAGCGCGCCGCTTGGGGTGCATCAGGACCATAGTTCAGGTGCTCGCCCTATGTCAAGGTCAGTCCATGTTCTTCACCACCTATTCGGTCTGCAATGGGAATATGCTTACGATGGGTAGAGGAATCCCGTAGCAGATAGGATCGGCGAGGTCGCAGATTGTGAGGACATTGTTGTTCAAGGTACCGGGGAAGCGATCGCCACGGTTTGGGTCACCGAAAACAACGACACCGCCTGTGCAGACGTGTCAGTACATAACAATATTGAAATACCCCGGCATCATGCGAGAGTTCGTACCGACAGCAGCACGGTCAGCGGTGGGGATCAGGTCTCCCGCCAAATGCGTAACCTGGGCTCCCTGCGAGTAGCCGATCATGAAGACCTTTCCGCTCGGACACTGCGACCTGGCCCGCGTCACCAGCCCGGCCATGTTCCGGGCACCGGACCGGGATCCGCCAGCGAGGCTATTTCCGGGATTAGTACATACGGGTGCCGTCTTTGGGGAACACTTACTAGCCGGCGATATCGGCGGGATAGTCATTAACACCCTGGAAGATAGCGCGGCCGTTCTGTGGCAGTTCCGAGTCAGCGCGGCACGTCCATTGCCCTATCCGGAGTGAACCATACCGTCTCATCGGAGATGGCACGGAAAAGGGGGCCCGAAAGCACGGTTCCGACGTTTCCGGTCTCAGTGGTACCACGGGCGAAGATGACGATGGCATCGGCACAGCGTCCCGCGGTCAGCTCGTTTCGGGTTGAGCTGAACAACTGGCGCGCCTCGATTGCGCCCTCGGCCTCGCGCTCCTGGATCCCCTTCTTGAAGAGGTTGCCGTAGCCCTCGAGCATACTCTTCTTGAAGAGCTCGAGCTCGATGGCATCGGCGGCGGTGACTGCGGCGGGACTTGCAGTTGGCGCAGCTAGTGCAAGGAGCGGCAGGGCAGAGAGAATTGCGGCGGTGAACTTCATCGTGAAAGGTTCTGTGGTGGAGAGAGGGTTATTCGGGATGACCGGTGGGAAGGACTGAGAAGTGGAAGACTGAAGAGTGCTGCTGACTGCTCGTATTCGAACTTCTGGTGGTGAGGAACGAATTGATACCGGTGGGAAACGAGGTATATATACGAGAGGTATCTGGCCGCCAAGGTCGGTGGAGTGAATCTGAGCCGTGAGATCTCAGTATCTATCACCAGCTCCTCACGCTCCAAGACACTGACCAAGGGGCTCGTTGAGGTTAGGCTCTCTGCTATATCTTGACAAACTTCTCCAGGAAAAGCCAAGAAATTCATTGACGAAGAAGAAACAAATCACCTTGTGTCTAGGCAGCTGGGTGAATGTTTCTGCAACATTGTTTAGCTTATCCTCTTGGGGCTGTTTGGCTGCAGCTTTGGTTCCGAGGCACATATCTGGTTCAGGTCTGGTGAGGGTGATGATGGCAACTGGATAGAGATGGCCATGTGCATTCCAGGCTCCAACGTACAAAATCACAGTCACGTATCGATATCCATATGCAACATACATAGGCGACCTCCACCACTCGCGAAAATATGTCTAGGAGTTCCACCACCGACTCAATGTAGGTAGCACCGTATAGATTTTGAAGACTCCCGCTACTAGATATTTTCGGATACTGAAGTGGTGTATTATTTTGATTGAACACTACATACAAATGCGAACCGTTAGATTCCTGCAGCCAAGATTTAGTTAAACATCCGCTGTCGGGATCCCCGCACTGCTTCGTCCCTGGTACTCCTACGTAGCCTGCAGGATGCCTCGGTATGTACAGAAATTAGGCTGTGGTCGTATTACTATTATATGAGCTAGCCATTAAGGCTGCAGGAACATCTACCCCACAATTCCAAGACCAAGTGTTAGTATGTACATACGGCGAGTGACCCCAAAACTTTCCGCAGCTTCTTTGGCACCGCCGGGTCCGGAATAAATACCGTAGACGTATGCACGGAAGGTATACCTAATGCCCGGACGGCGGATACCTTACATCTAGCTTGTAGAATGCCATTTGAAGCCATCGCGAAACTTTTTTCTCTTCTCTTCACTTGAATCTCTTCGTCGGATACCCGTTCCCGTAACTACTGCTGACCAGAGGACTCTATCTAGGTATCTATTCGCCTTTGTCTCCCAGATGGTATGTAGGTTCTTCTGGCGGGCGATTCTCCAAGGGATATTGATAAATTGCGATGAAGCGAGAGAACGGTGGTTCGGTCCGCTTTACATACAGTGGGGGAGGGACGTCGATAACTTTGGCCACTCCGTACATACATACATACATAACTAGGTACGTGGGGGCTCGTCCAGAGATATGTAGTACTGCAGATATCCGCCACGATCGGTCTAATCGAGCAGTAGCCAGTAGGCGTCTACCCAAGCGCCAAGAATTATTTACCCTTGATATAGTTATAATAGTACCGAGGTCCATTCCTACCCCTCTTGGAATATCCCCGCGCACCTGCTGCAATTGCGGGCGGCCCGGGCACCTGTTGAGCCGGTGCCCCGTCCCCCTCCCAACGCCCTCAAAGCGAATGGAGGAAGAGGATCGTTCCGTCCTTGGTCACGACAAATCTGTTGCGTCGCCGACCATCGCCGAAAACACCAACCTACTGTACGAAAAGCTTCGGACGATTTTCCGCGACGAGTTCGCCATTGTTAGCGCTGTTGTCGGAGAGTCAGTAGGAAGCGTCAAGGAACTCGTATCAGTGGTACAAGAGACCCGACAGGAGATAAGGGGCCTCAAAGCCCTTATAGAGACGATGAGTGAGACAATCGAAAAGCTCACAGAAGAGAACCGGGCGCTCCGGGAGCAAACGCCAGTGCAAGCCACACAGCTGCTACCGCCGCCTTCATCGACACCACCTCCCCGGCCGAAACGGAAACGGACGGGGCCACCAACCCCACACCAACCGTAGAAGCTGGCTAGATCCAACCCCCCCACCCCGACGCCTGAGAAATCTGAGCATAGGGAATTGGAGGCCGACTCCGTACGACCCAAACCACCAACACCTGCCGTGTCCTCGGAGCTTGGAACCCGCGACACTGAGACGGATGAGGGATGGAAGAAGGTTGAGAGGAAGAGGAAAGGGAAAGCGGAGAAGAGAGGGGCTGCATTTGGAACAGGGGGAAGCATCACGTCGTGGGCTGATATTGCTCGCGGCAGGGGCGGCGTACATGTGACCGTCTTCATCGGTGGGAGCAAGAACGCCAGGCCGAAAAAGGCACGCGAGCCCCGTAGGAAGGAGCCCGAAACCTTCAAACGAAGGGACAGAGGGCAGGTGGGAAGAGCGGGCGTATCAGCCCGTAGGTGAGAGAGGAGAGGTGGGAAGGGGCGGGCACGCGGGCCCATACCAGTCTTTACCGTGTATATATCTACTTCGCTGGGAGAGCTTTTCGTTGGTTAGTGTACTTCTCTCTCGCGGGCAGGCGAGAGACGCCGATTAGCTAGTCTCGCGGCGGTGGCTCTCATTGGTTCGGACGTCGTGATCTACTTAGGTCTATAGATACGTCAATAAAATGATTTCCCCCTCATAGTACCGAGGTCTTGATGTAGGTACTAGATATTCAACGGGCTCACTTTTTACCCTTCTACTACCTGGTCACTAGTTCAAATCCCGCACAAACACGCGAGCGTATATATGTAGTAGAGGTGTCATACCAAGTCTGCACGCGGTCGATGTTCCGCTGTGTACATCGTCGCGTGATCCGTTTCGCCAGTAGCGATAGTGTACAGGTACATACGAAAAGCCTCGGGATATTGATTATGTAGGTAGTCCGTTTGGGAGGTTCTTCGCCTATTATCCGACGCCTTGGCTCGCTTCACGGTGGCTTTGCAGCTATATAGCTAGCTCAAGCTCGTCGTTTGACGCGCTTGGCGACCCGACAGGGAAAATGGTTTCAGATTGACACCTAGATAGGTACCGGTAGGCGCCGCTTGGTAGCGATCTGCCTCGGTATCTAGAGTAGTAGGTATCTGTGTAGTAAGTATTGGCCAGGCTACGCAACTACAGATCTACTTTATGTAAACTCTCCAGACGTTCATGAGGCTGGATGGACTTCGCGCATAGATGGATGGATGTTGAGTCCAAAAACTTCACTTGCTAGCTAGCGGAAGTTAACGGCGGGCCGGGCCGGTGCTCGTAGACTTTGCATCCCGCTCTGCCTACGGTGACCGCTCTAGGTATGAGGTGTGCGCCTATTTTTCCTGGCGAAAGTTGCTAGTTATGGCGGGGCCAGACAGAAACCCCTCCGATTGCAGACTAGGTACATACGGCATCCGTTGACACAACGACAGCTCGACATCTAGGTACTTACTCTACCCGAGTACCCGCCAGCTATCAGCTGTCAGCTCCTAATGCCACGATTGGGTGCTAGGCAATATAAACTGCTGCGCAGATGGCCAAGATATATAGTCATTTATCACGTAGTCGAGACTGCGGTTCCCTCTACATAGAGTACATACTTGCTAGCTCTCCATTCAGATCTCGAACTCGCATAGGTATATAAACCGTAGATGCAGCATTCATCGGGGGATTCCTACCGTACGGCGGCTATGTACCTACCCAGAAGGCTTGGTCCGAGTATGTAGGCACATTTCTCCATGCGGAAGAAGCCCAGGCTCCCAAACACGGCCTTTTGATTACCTACCCCACAGTCTGCCTTGGCCAGATCCTCAGATACGCGACCTCGTGGCCACTCTCCTACGCCTCCAGGCTCTCAATGGCTCCAACTCGGAACCCGTACATACCATTGCCCACCAAGAAAAATTATAGTACCAGGCGGATAATCACGACGACCGAGTGCAGGCCGTTTAACCCACTTACCTACCGTACTTCATTTCTGCACAACAGCGGTTGCCCTAGAGCAGGATCCAGATGGTCTGTACCTACCGGTAGGATTTACGCTGCTGCAGATTGCGGAGAAGCGGCGTGGAAGCGTGAACGCACACAATCCGGTAGGGTTGAACTTTAACCCCCAGAGATCGGATGGCTAGACAGCACGAGTGAAGGAAAAAAGCCGAGGACCCCATACTGCGAAACGGAAACGAACATGACCAAGCTAGTGAACGATCACATTTCTAGCTCTTGGTATGTGTCCTGCAGATGCGCGAAGACCGAAGCCTAGAAATGCTCGTTTACTTGTCAATAAATGGCTTAAAGGCGGCCAGTCCCCTTCTTTTCTTTCTTTCTTTCTTCTTCGTAGACGATCATACAGACTCCCGCAAAGGCCACTGTGCACACGATATCTATTGGAAGCGGGGCTCACCGCCAGTTTTCTACTATTTACCCATGTAGAAAAGTAGTTTTTAATGGACTAGCATAGTGATCTTTGATTGTACGTAGTGCAGTACTGCTCAGCGCACCATCGCCCGTTCGATTCTTACCCCCCCCTTACACTTTGACCCCCCGCAATCACATCTTCATCACTCGGTGCCAGCGGCGCAACGCAGCATTTCGGCAAGGATAATTGTGTGCGGGGGACACTGCACCAATTCAGTCCCTTGCGATCTGGTAAACCTACGCTCAGCGAATACGTAAATAACCTCACCCTAAGCCCTAATATTTCGCCGACACCAGTCAATCTCAAGTACCTAGTGCGCGCTAGTCACCAAAAAGTCACTCGCTCCCCGCGGTCTCAATAACAACCTCAAACTCTCACGCAGCCAAACCTTCGCTGACGCCACCAGACCATCGCGTGTTGTTCGAACTCACCACCCAGGACCATAGCATACCATCGAGACTCACCGCCGACCCTGTCTATTAACCTTCAGGCCCAGCCCACCCACCACCTATAACTTTGGGACAATATTAAACTTTATCTTCTCTTCCTTTACATCTATATCCACAACCTCTCCCCTCATACGAACAATATCCTGCACAATATCAGCTTCCAGCTACAGCTATTTCCGAATATTCCTCTCGTTGACGAATATCGACATAATCGACATGACTATCTCGACGCTTTTGTACCTGCACAAGGCCGGTTCTCCTGACTCTCCCGCCTCTCCCGCCTCTCCCGTCGGGCGCAGCAGTACCATCTCTACCGCTTTCCACAAGCTCGCCGCTCTCGCACACAAAGTCCTCCGCCTCAAGCCGTACCGCAACCGCAACCGCAACCGCAAGAGCAAGAGCAAGAGCAAGAAGTCGCGCTTCCCCTCTGCAGTCGCCTCGTCCCCAGCTATCATCAGGTTTTCTCCTATCGACGACGACGACAGGATCACACAGCATCACCCGGTCGATGAGGATGAGGACCCCTACACTACCTACGACCTCCTCGCTGAGCCGGTCTTTTACGACGACGACGATGACAACGATAACGAAGACGAAGACAAGTCGGAAACCGGAATCAGAAAGAGCTCGCTCGATTCCAATAGCACGTCAAAAAATGGCCTCCGCAAATCCTCGCTCGATTCCAGCAGCACGTACTATTCTGCGCGCAGCTTTGTTAGCACCGGTTGCTACAACTATCAGTTCGAGTCGCTCACTCGAGAAAATAAGATCGAGATGTTAAGGGTCTCGAAAGTTGAAGTTGGAGCCAGTTGGCGGAGTTGATCTCTCGGCATGTTTGGATTGAGATGAGGAGTTTTGGGGCGGATTGGAGTCGGCGATAATTTAACGGCCGTTAATTTAATGGGTCGCATGGTGGATTCGATGGGTATGGTTGCATCGAAATGAGGAGTAATGGGATGGATTGGAGTCGGTGATTAAGCCGTTAATTTGATGGGGCGTATGGTGAGGTTAATGGCAATGGTTGTGTTGCTTTCTATGTTTATAAAAGTTTGCTTCATTGAATTAATCTCTATTCTATAATCTGGTGACTTCTTGCTGTATCCTGTAGGTATCGTGAAGAGCGCTGCACATGAGGTCACTCGTGTTTTGTTGGTCACATGATGACTTGGGGAGCTTCACCCACCGGCAGGAAGCGAGGGACATCTCGCCGATCGAGCTGCGTATCTTCTGGTAGGATGGAGGATACTCGTGTACATCACATTCCTCGGCGGGGAGAAAGGTTTTCCGGCAAGTTTTGCTGGCAAATATCGTCAACCTATGATGTTCTTCAGTCCTTCGTTTCTTCCCATGCCACCTATCTATGCGTTTATTCGCATTCAACATCGGCTATATGACGGACCACGGTGGCTGTTGTCCAGAGTACACCTGGTTTTACCCGCTTCCAGATGATGTACGACACTCTAGATGCAAACCAGACCGGAAGCATCGAGTGTTTCTTGGTGCAAAGCCTGTTCTCCGCTAGCCTAGCTCAACCCCGAGCCCTATGCCGCACCAGCAAGTGTATTTTTTTAGCCGCACAGCCATATTACCTCCCCTCGCTTCCTCTCTTCTTTCTCTTCTTTTTCCTTTTCTCTTTACAGTCCACGCAGATTTGATTAACACTACTATACGACCTCACCATCGCTCAATCGAGGAGGGGGTTTTCGCGTCTTGCGGAGAGAGATTCTACGGAAAGCACAGAAGCTGGGCATCTGGCCATGAACTTCCTTTATTGGTCGTCAGGAAGGGCTAGAAATCGGCGGCGGCGTCATACGGAATTTATTCTGAGGAATTTGTACTTGAGATGAAGAAAAAGCACTACTTCGTATAGTGATTCGAACTTCGCAAACTTGTGATGGATGTTGTCCCCTACGACCTCGTTACTCTACAGGGGAGGCGTCGCCATCAACAGGCCTGTAGATATCATACATGCTTAATGTAACTCTACTCGTACCCCGCGTACGCGTACAACCAGGCTGCATCCAGATGTCGCACCTTCCCCGAGGTTGGACTTTGCACGGTACAATCTGCGGCGAGCAGCTATACCACTCTATAGGTCGAATAGAGTAGGTAGGTGGACGGGGCCGCAAGCTGCAGAAATCCCCAGCAGCCCGTGACGCCGGCTGAGGAACTGTTTCCGTCTCGTCCGACGGGAAAAAAAAGCTTCCTACTCTTCCGCCGGGTCCTCGGGTCCCCGCCGCTGTCTGTTTCACGTACACAGATGCAGCCTCATATCCGGAACGTGCGTACGTACGCGTCTTCGTCGTCCTCCTCCTCGTCCTCCTACTCCTACTCCTCCTACTCCTTCTCCACTCTCGGGTCGGAGCCATGGAGGTTGCCGAAGTAAGGGAAGCAGTTGACGCGTACATTCATGGCCGGCAGCGCCGATGGCATGGAAGAAAAGAAGAAGGGGAAGAAGAAAAAAACCGATCGGATTTCGTCATCGCGAACGGTCGGGTTAGCGGTATGTGTGTGCGTGCGTGTGGGCAGGGAATCCTCGCCCTGACCGGCCAGGCCCGGCCGGCAAAGCAGGAACCATCGCCATCTCGTCTCTTCAGGACAGAACCTTCACAGCGCGACCAAAAAGTTCACCGGTACATAGCAACATCATACTCAACCGCTGTTTCTCCATAGTTATCGACAAATCACTATCGCACAGTGTGCCCCTGCAGGAGCGTAATAGATACCGCCCACCCACACACACGCACACCCACCCCACCAGACCCGGAATTGGTGTTGGAATTGGACACATCTCTTCTCATTCTTCGCTATTTCGGATACACAGCCCGTCAGCCCCACCAGCCACGATATCCCCCGCCCCCCATCGACTAGACCCCAGTTGCAGCAAGCGAAAGCCTTCCCGCAGCAGCTCGAGCTTCAGCCACAGCAACACACACCCACGCACACGACACCCCTTCCGTTCCCCGGAGAAGGAGTGTATAGTTGGGACGACTACCCTACCTGTTAGAATATCCCTTTTACATATCATATGCACCACTCCCTGACTCTTTCATCTTCGTTCTTGACGTTTCGTACCCTCTCCACTACAAGTACACCTCAGCGTCTCCTGCGTCGAATACCTATCGCACTCACCCAGCAACTCACTCGTCGTCCGCGAGTATTTACCTCCTTCGCACCGTATCACCGGACACGTCGTCGTTCGTTCCCAGCTTCGTGCTACACTTTGACAGCTCCGACGCATCATCCTCCCCGGTGCCCCCCACCCACATCCTTCAAGCTGGCGACCTCACAGCAAGCTCGGGACCACTCGAGTCACCGACATGATCACGACGAGAAAGACCACGACCACAGCCATAGCCACAGCCTCTTCGGCCACCACCACCACCACCATGGCGCCGATCCCTTCCTCACCAGCAAGGACAAGACCGATCCCGGCGTCAGGATAACGCGCGTGGGGCTCTTCGTGAACCTGGGCATGGTCATCACCAAGGGGTTCGGCGGATGGATATTCAATTCCCAAGCTCTGGTTTGTTCCGTACCCGTTTCCCGCGCGTCTCCAAGTGGTCGTCGCTGACGTCGGTGAAGATTGCGGATGCGTTCCATGCGTTGACGGACATGGTTTCGGACATCATGACGCTGGCGACGGTTTCCTTCGCGCTCAAGGCGCCCACGGACCGCTTCCCCAACGGCTACGGCAAGATTGAATCCCTGGGCTCGCTGGGCGTGTCCTCCCTGTTACTCCTCGGCGGCATGGCGATGGGTAAGTTCCCCCCCTCCCCGTGCAGCGCGCGAACGCGATGCTGAACAAGCGCTCGCTCGCAGGCTACAGCTCTCTACTTCACCTCCTCGGCGACTTCGCGCCCGCGCTCGCACACTACCTCCCGCACGTACACGCGCACGAGCACTCCCACGAGATCCCGTCCATCAACGCCGCCTGGCTGGCGCTGGCTTCGATCGGTGCTAAGGAATGGCTCTACCGAAAGACGATGAAGATCGCAAAGATGAAGAAGTCCTCGGTGCTGGCGTCGAACGCCGTGCATCACCGCGTCGACTCCCTCACCGCCATCGTGGCCCTGGTCGCGATCGCGGGCTCGAACGTGTTTCCGAGTGCGTCGTGGATGGATCCGGTCGGCGGTCTGCTCGTTGCGGCGATGGTGGTGCAGGCTGGCGCGGGGAATACCCGGGCTGCGCTGGAGGAGCTGGCGGATGCGGGTGTCGAGCGCGAGGTCAAGGATGAGGTTGCGAAGAAGGTCGGTGAGACGGGGGAAGAGCTGGTGACGGTCGACGGCATCAAGAGCGGGCAGAATTACCTATTGACGATAACGGTGGCGGTCGACCAAGGCCGGACAATCGGGGAGCTGGCGGAGGTTGAGGACAGGGTTCGTGCCAGTGTTGCGGATGTGGCGGGGATGTGGAGGGTGCAGGTGCGCTTCGTTGGCAAGGGCGCAGCCGCGGCCAGCGAGTTCGTGAAGCTGGACAAGAAGGACAAGTAGATTATACCGTAGACATAGATCGCGACGCGGGATGGGATAGGTGTGTATGATACGTGTGGCTTTTGTATCTACTCTACATACCAGGTGGGAATGGGGGGGGGAGTCTGTTTTCTTTCGTTTTGGCGGCGCAACCATGATTATTTTCCTTTGGTTTTGTCTTCCGTTGTTCCTTGGTTCTTGGTCAGTAAGTAACAGGCAACTTGTCCAATTACCATATACCTATCGTATGCTTCCAACGTGATCGGATCGTGGTCTTCACAGCCTTGCACTCGTGCTGCGGACTTGCGGTGACAGCACTCCCTGTTGCCGCCGCCTCCGCCTTGACCGTCAATCACGTCACACATCACCTTACATCATCACATCGCAATCGACACTGCCGGTAGTTAGCTCTCAGCTAGGTATCATACAACTGCAGCTTCTTTTTCCTCCTCTCCCTCGTCGGCTTTGAGTCAAGGGTGATCAGCGATCTTCGCCTTCGACCAAGGCGGCGGGAGAAACGCGGCGGAAGAAAACGGCGGGTGATGGACCTGCCTTTCCTCGGTTCGTGCCGAGACACAACCTATTTTTTTCTTTTTTCTTTTCCCTCTTTTCTTTTTTCCATTCGTTCTCGAGAGTTCTAGATACGGTATTTATGGCAGATGACTTTCCATGCTGTGGAGTCGGAGTGAGCAGACAGACAGACAGATGCCTGCAGAAACTGGAGCTGCAGGGTCGGTACAGTCACTAATACGTTCTGCTGCCCCTCTTCTTCTACGTCACATTCGGTCTAAATAAGCAAAGTTAGCCAGCCAGCCTCCCACCCCCGACAGTATGGTGTGTGTAAACCTGGACCCCTCATCTTTAGGCCCCATCTCATTTTCCTTATCATTACACACGACACGACCTTTGTCTTGTCTTCCTCCCCGTTATCCTCTCGTCTCTTGACCGAACCCCACCCGTATATACGCTGCACATCCTACACACCTACACAAACACATCAAAGCTCCACGACTTGCCATCACAATCACAAGCACAATCACGATTCTGAACCTACTGCAACCATGACGAAGCAACCCTCACTATACGCCTTCGCCTCCAAAGCTGCACTGCAGTCCAGCCTGGCCAGCTACATCATCAAAGCGCAAAACGCCGCGCTGAAGCGCCACTCAACGTTCCGCGTCGCCGTTTCCGGCGGCTCTCTCCCCGCGATGCTCTCATCCAGCGAGCTCCTCAACTCCCCCGACTGCAAATGGGGCGCCTGGGAGATCTTCTTCGCGGACGAGCGCGCAGTGCCCCTCGACCACGAGGACTCCAACTACGCCCTGCTCAAGAAAGAGTTCCTGTCGAAGATCCCGGGCGACGTCGCGCCGACCGTGGTGACCATCGACGAGTCTCTCCTCGACGACCCGCAAGAGCTTGCCGACGTGTACGAGCAGGCGCTCGTCAAGCACTTTGCGGCGCGGGACACGGTGAAGCTCCCGATCTTCGACCTGATGCTGCTTGGCTGCGGCCCGGACGGACACACCTGCTCGCTGTTCCCCGGTCATGAGCTGCTGCGCGAGGATGTCGCCTGGGTCGCCCCCATCGAGGATAGTCCTAAGCCTCCTGCGAAGAGGATCACCCTCACCCTCCCCGTGGTTACCCACGCGCTCAAGATTGCGTTCGTGACGACCGGCGCCGGAAAGCAGGAGGTGCTCAAGAGGATCTTTGATACGCATCCTGAGCTTGAGGGCGGCGAGGTGCTGCCGTGTGCGCTGGTTAACATGAACGGTGGGGAGAAGGTCAGTTGGTTCTGCGACGAGGATGCGGTCAAGGGCGTGGGCTTTCCGAAGAAGAGTGCGCTGTAGCAATGGAGGGTTTGAAGTTGTTGGCTGTTCTGTTCCTTCTTCTTCCTTTCGGGCTGGCTGATTGCTGGGAAATCTTTTGTTTTGTTCTCTTTACCATTTTTTCCTCTCTTTTTCCCTTTTTTTCTCCTTTCAAAAGCATAGACGGATTCGGGAGCTTGCGGTGCGCGTGGAAAGCTGTTTTTCATTTTCTTCTTTCCAATGAGGCCGGATTTATGACCATGATTGACTGATGAATCTTCTTCTTCTCTTCTTTCTTCCATCCTTTTATTTTTCATCCTTTTATTTTTCATCCTTCAGCCTAATCCTAGCGGGGGTTAAGAAGTGGTGGTTGTTTCGTTCCCAATGTTACATCCCGCTCGGGAGGTTCTGTTACGTACCGGGTTTGAAATTGAGGTATTCTATCATGCTGCTGTTTTTTTGTGACGAATTTTCTTGCGGCGCTAAGGCATGAACGGGCTTCTCGAAATACCAGAATACGTAGACCTGGAAGTACCCAGAGTTGGAATCGGTGAATGAGTGTCAAGATCTAATGCTGTGTGATGCTGTGATGCGGGTTGTTATCGCCTAATGTTCTTCGGGCTTCTGTGATGTTTCCGTCATTGTCGCCCGCTCCTGCTCCTCCTCCAGCTCCTCGCCATCCTCCTCCTCCGCCCGTTCATCCTCGATATCGATCTTAACAAGAGTGCCATTGAGTTGGCCTTCCGAGTCCCATCATTGATTGCACTTCCCATTCTCATCTACCTACCCACCGCTCCCATTCGAAACGAACCTGTGACGAGAGAACCGCCTTCATCCTACCGTACCACGCTGTTCGCTAAAAATAGTCGGTTCGCCACGGGACCGGCGACCGCCACTAAGTGACTAACATACACGCTACCACGATTGCTCCCCACCACGACCCGCAAGTTGCAACGACGACCCTCACCACGACAACCTCCACCTCCACATCCACATCCACATCCACGACCACCGACACCACCGCCGCACCCCCTTTCGCCACGGTCGCATCGTTACTGTGGGATCCCTCGACGACAACCGAAAAGAAGCCGGCATTCACACGCCCCGTCGAGATGGACAACAAGCGGCACCCCAGCAGCTTCCAGCAGCTGGAGAAGTTGGGAGAGGGCACGTATGCGACGGTACGCTTTCCATCACGAATCGAAACCTCGGTGGCGGCGGTGGTGGTGGCGGTGAGGGGTGGTGAGGGGTCGTAGCTGACGCCACGCGCGCACAGGTGTTCAAAGGCCGCAACCGGCAAACGGGCGACCTGGTCGCGCTCAAAGAGATCCACCTGGACAGCGAAGAGGGCACGCCGTCGACCGCGATCCGCGAGATCAGCCTGATGAAGGAGCTGAAGCACGACAACATCGTGTCGCTGCACGACGTGATCCACACGGAGTCGAAGCTGATGCTTGTGTTTGAGTACATGGACCGCGACCTTAAGAAGTACATGGACCAGCGGGGGGAGCGCGGCGCGCTCGACTACCCTACGATCAAGAGCTTCACGCACCAGCTTCTGCAGGGAATCGCGTTCTGCCACGAGAACCGGGTTTTGCACCGCGATCTGAAGCCGCAGAACCTGCTGATCAACAACAAGGGCCAGCTGAAGCTCGCGGACTTCGGGCTGGCGCGCGCCTTCGGCATCCCCGTCAACACCTTCTCGAACGAGGTGGTGACGCTGTGGTACCGCGCGCCCGACGTCCTCCTCGGCTCCCGCACCTACAACACCAGCATCGACATCTGGTCCGCCGGCTGCATCATGGCCGAGATGTACACGGGCCGCCCGCTGTTCCCCGGCACCACAAACGAGGACCAGCTGCAGAAGATCTTCCGCCTCATGGGCACGCCCAGCGAGCGCACCTGGCCTGGCATCAGCGCCTACCCCGAGTACAGGAATACCTTCCACGTATTTGCGACCCAGGAGCTGCGCATGATCCTGCCGCAGATCGACCCGCTGGGCCTCGATCTGCTCAGCAGGATGCTGCAGTTGAGACCCGAGATGAGGATTAGCGCGAAGGATGCGCTGAGGCACCCGTGGTTTGCGGATCTTAAGCAGTTGCGCGCCGGAGGACATGTGCTCGCGGAGGGTGGCAGACGACAGCAGGGACAGGGACAGCCGATCGGCGGGCAGGTGTATTAGTGGCCGGCAGCAGTTGAGCGATGGGATGGGATGGAGATTTGTCTTTTTTCGTTTCGTGTCTTCTGTCACGCTGCATAATGCCTCTTTTCTTTAATCGATAATGCGTTGATTGTCACGTTGGTCGGTCGACTGGTTGGTTCGGTGGGATGCGATTCAGCGGCTGGAGTGATTGCGCATGGAATTCTGTTTTCTTGCTTGCTTGCTTCTTGATATTCTTGCTGCTCGTGCCCCGAATTGAGACCTCTGTTACTCTCTTACACTTAACCCATCCCAACTCTATACCTAACCTATTTACAAATACACATTCGTCCCATCATCATAAACCCCCAAAATCCCGAAAGCCATGAGCTATCATACATTCCTCTCCTCCCTAACCCCCACAATATCCACGACCCTCGCCAAATGATCCCTCGCAATCTCCTCTCTATCCCTCGCCTCCCTGCGCCCCGCCTCCTCTCTCAACGCCGCCATCCACCCAGTCCCTCCAATCTTCGCCACGACACTCCAAAACTCCATCTCGACTTTACTCGGCGCATCGGGGGCGTCAGGGAGTCTCGGCGGCGCCTCCCACTCCTTAACGACGTCCTCGATGATCCCCTTGGCAACGATCCTCTCACCTCTCCTCTCCAGCGCACGCAGGATGGTAACGTGACCCTTGAGCGTGATGACCATGCGGACCGGCTCCCTCTTCATAGCATCGATTGCAGCCGCCATCTTGACCGTCTCGCCGAACTGCGCGTATCCCCAGATGAGCTCCATCCAGAATATGTGGTCGCGGCGCACGCGCAGGTGCGTGATCTCGTCAGCGTAGCGGTCCGCCGCGCCGATGTCGCAGCGCTGAAACGCAGACTTGATCAGCACCGTGTAGAAGTCGGCGTTGCCAACGACGCCCTTGCGCGCCATCACGCGCCGCACCACATCCACCGCCGCGAGGTTGCCGGTGTCCAGGAGGCCGCCGACGAGCGCCGTGTATGTCGTCACGTTGGCGTCGATCCCTAGGCCCTCCATGTACCGGAACAGTTCGAGGATGTACGAGAAGCTGGGGGCGTCCGGGTTGGGGAGGGACTCGTCGTTTTGCGAGTGGTGCCAAGAGGCGGAGGCGGCGACTCGCGCGGCTTTGTACAAACCATCGAGGGCGATGGTAAAGGTGTAAACATCTGGGGATATGCCGCGGGAATGCATGGATTCGAGGAGGGGGATGACTTCGGTTGCGGCGCCGCGGCGGCGGAGCATACCTCGGAGGAGCGTATTATAAGTTATGATGTTTGCAGGGACGCCGAGGTGGTCGGCCATGGAGACGACATGGTCGATCTCGTCGAAGCGATTGAAGCTGAGGAGACCGTCCATGGCCGCGTTTATTGTTTCGATGGTGGGTTTGACGCCTGCTTCAATCATTTGCTCAAATGATTCAAGGCCGTCTTGGACCTCGTCTGCGAGCATTTGGAGGTGGATCCGCGTTGTCCAGCAGTACACGTCTGGGACGACTCCGGTGAGAACCATTCGCTTCCAGATGGCTAGGAGGGCAGTACGGTCGCGGCCGTGGCCGTATCGGAGGAGCGCGTTCCAGCTTTTGGCGGTGGGCGTGATCCCGCCCATTATCATATCTTCCCATACCCGCAGTGCCATATCTTGCGATCGCCAGAAACTTAAGAATGCGTTGATGAAGTATGCATAGATCCCCTCGTGCATTGGGGATGGCTGTAGTGCTCGAACAGAGCGGTAGAGACTCGTCAGACCGGGCAAGTCGTTGGTTTCCTTGAACCGGTCCAGAACAGGCCGTAGTCGAGCCTGATGTTCTTTGAGCATGTGTCGCAGTTTCAGTGTGATTAGAAGCTCGGAAAGTTGTTGCGCCAACCGTGGAGAAAGCCCACGGATCAACCGCAGCGCTGTTTTGACTTGCGCGCGGGTCGGCTGGTGGTAGGGCGCACTATGGGCGTCGATGGCCTCCAACACCGGCGAGGATGCCTCTAGATGGTGTAGATACAAGTACATGCAGTACAATCTCTCCCCATCAGCTCCACCGAATAACTGCTCAACGTCTGAAAGTTTAAATGCTTCCGGCTTCTTCAACGACACCTGCGACTTCACCGCCGCCTCAAACACCGGCAGTATTTCCTCTGCGGGCATCTCGGCCGCCAATTGCCGTGACAACAACACGAGGTAATGTTTCCTCACATCCATCCCCAGCGCATCCAGTTGCGAGATCAACTCCAGTGGCTTCGGCAACCCCGGCGTCCTCCCCTGATCGCCGGCAATATCATCCAGCAGCCTTAATATCAAATTCCTCAGCGGCCGGTAAACCGCCAGATTCCCCCAAGCAGCCTCGTCCCGCCGCTCCCGCGGTAATAGCCGCTGCAGCGCCGTGTAGATATCCAGCAGATCGGACGATTGCGCCGCCATCTCTATCAGCGAGAGTACCTCCGCCGGGGGTATTGCCGGTGGTGGCGGCACCCGCCGGGCAGTGGGGGGGAATGCCAGTGCAGCATTGTTGGTTGGTCTTCGAGCCCGCGGGATCGGTGTTGGTGGGGTGGAGAGTCGCCCGGGGGTGGAGAGTCGCCCGGGGGTGGAGAGTCGCCCGGGGGTGGAGAGTCGCCCGGCGGCGGAGGAGGTATAGACTGTACGGAACGACGACGGGGAAAAGGCAGGCCTACTAGAGGCGAATTGAGTGCTTGCGCCGGTGCTTCGGGGGTGTGCGATGAGGCGGCGAAGAAGCAGCTTGAGGCAATTGCGGCAGATGGACGCCGGTGGGCCCTGGAGGTGCAGGACAGTCAGCAGGTCTGGAATCGGGCGGGAAGGCTGTCAGATGGTTTGCCAACGGCGGGGGTGAGCATGGTGGTGGCAATGGCGGTGACAGGAAGGTGGTGGACAGTGGTGGTGGAAATGAATAGGGTACCTGCAGAGATATGGGTGACATGTAACGTCCTGTCGAGGAGGGTTTTGGATGGCGGGGGCTGGTGAGGCGGATGCGCTTAGGGCATGCAACATCACTAGTTCATGGCACTGAAAACCTGAGGGATATCGCAACGGGGACGGGCCGAGGGGGCGATTGGTGCTGACACGACCATGCGGCGGTGGAGAGGAAGAGTTGGGTCTGCTTGGATCCACCGATGGCAATTCACAGCCCGGTGTTTCCGGAGATGGCGGTGGAGAGATTGCATGGAGAGCTAGAGGAGTTATTGAGCCTCACAAAAAAAAAGCGGTTATCCAATAGCACGTGACTGAGGGGCAGAAACACCTCATCGGGCTTAGCTATTCAGGAAAAAGAACACCACCAAATGCGGTGTGACAAGTGGGCTGAAACGATTGACGTCCGGTGCATGGCTCATTCTAGCTTGTGATGGCCAAAACATCAACACTTTCTTTCTTCCCGCCTGGAGTCTTGATCTGGTCAGCTGAACTCCTCCCCGAACTCAGTCATCCACATCTGCCGCCCTCCACCGGCCAGTTGCAGAGCCCCTACTGCGTTGACAACGAACCCTGTAACTGATCGGCTTGGTTCGTCGGGTTGGGCGGATGTAGCCCGAGTACAGCTGAGATAGTGTACATAAGGACAGCTATCACCTCTCCGGAATCCCCATCGATCACCATCTTCAGTTCGCCTCTGTCTTCTTTTCTGCGCAATTGAATAGCCATGACAACTCTAAATCTGCCGCCCCCATACACCGCCGAGCAGCTCGCCGCCCTCTATCCCTCGAACCTTGAGCTTCACCAGGTACAAGTCATCTTCCGCCATGGTACGCCTCATCTCACCCTGCTCACAAAATTCCTAGCTAATTCTCACCAGGTGAGCGAACCCCCGTTGCGCCCCGTTTCCAGAACACTGGCCTCCAAGCATTCTGGCCATACTGTAAATCCGCATCCCTCTTCACTGCCCCAGTGCTTGGCCCAGACGGCAGATGGGACGACCTCGCGTTCCGTCGGCGTCTCGAAACCTTCGGCGGAAAAGGCGAAGCCGTACTAGCTGCTTCCACCGGCAGCGGGAAGGTTACAGACGACATCTGTCTTCTGGGGCAACTCACCGATCGCGGGCGGGAAACGACTCTCGCACTCGGCCACCGCCTGCGGCACCTCTACGTCGACCAACTGGGTTTCCTCCCCTCCACCCTCGCCCCACCAGAAGAATACTACCTGCGCTCCACATCCATCGTCCGAGCGCTTGAGTCCCTTCAGCAGGTGTTCACAGGACTATACCCAGCCAGCCACCGACCAACGGACGTTCCTCCACCCGTCATCCTCGCGCGCTCACTACAGGAGGAGAACCTCTTCCCGAACGAAGCCAACTGCCGGCGCTTCGCGATGCTCTCCCGCGCCTTCGCCGATGTCGCAGCAAAGCGCTGGAACGACTCCCCCGAGATGGCGCTGCTCAACTCGAAGCTCGGAAAGTGGATGCCTGCCGGCGGGAAAGTCGCCGTTGACGGACACCCACGTTTGTCGGGGATCATGGACACCGTTAACGCAACCCTCGCGCACGGCCCAGAGACCCGTCTGCCAGGTGAGTTCTACGACGAGGATGTACGCCGCATCATGAATGATTTCAATGTGGATGAGTGGTATCGTGGGTATGCGGAGAGTGTAGAGTTTCGACGACTGGGTGTCGGCTCGCTGCTGGGTGATATCAGGGATCGTGCCACCGCCGTGGCGAGTGGGAAGAGTCAGGTTAGGTTGGCGCTCATGGGGTGTCATGATACTACGCTTGCGGGATTGTTAGCTTCGCTGGGAGCGTTCGATCAAAAGTGGCCACCGTTTACGTCGGCGATTGCGGTGGAGACGTTCAGATTGAAGGACCATAGGCGCAGCTTTTGGGGAAGGGTTACGGGTGCTGGCGCCGATGAGGGTTGGTACGTGCGGTTGAGGTATAATGAAAAGCCTGTGGTTGTCAGTGGTTGCAAGAAGGCGGGCAAGCACCTGGAGGGGAATGAGAGTTTCTGTACGATGGAAGCGTTCAAAGAGGTGGTGGGCAAGATTGCGCCGACAGACTGGAGGGCGGAGTGTATGAACAACATGGATAAAAAGGGTCTTCCCAAAGTGGAGGAGGTGGATTAGACGAAAGGTACATATACACGGGCCGCATAAATTATTAGTTATCTCTTAGAGGGACGAGTAGAATGGTTCGGAGCTGTGAAAATCAGACAGACAATCCGAACATCAATGTAGTATCTATAGCGCGCCTCCCAGAATCACCAATCGATCAAAGCAAGTTGAAGAATCCCAAGCCAACTCCTTTTACAAGGCTCACCGCCTTCCGTCCGTTCACGGTCTAATATGTATACTCCTTCTATCGCCCAATCACTTCTTCTTCCCCTCCTTCCACTGTTTATCCCTATTGTCATCCACACGACCCAGAAACGCCTGACGATCCAGGTAACCCTTGTCGCCCTTATTCCACTTCTTAAGATCATCACCAATCCCCTCTTTATCTACGAACCCCGCCCAGTCTAGTCGGCTCTTCTCAAGTGTGTTTATCTTTGCCGGTGCCGTCGCCGCCTTGCTCTTCGATGCGGCTGCTGCATCAAACGCGCTCGCCCGTTTCTTCGGTGGTGGTCGTCTCCCCGTCGGCGGTGTAGGTGCTGGCGATGCAGATGCAGAGGACAGATGTACGCGCGCACTCTCCGAACTCAGCGGGACCATCCTCGACTCTGTTATTGTCTTGCCGGCGAACTCGTAGGTATGTTTAATCTCGACCATTTTCTCGCCAGTAGTAGACGAGACGGCTGGCGGTGACGGTTCCGACTCGGCTTGTTGTGGCGTAGGAAGTGGGGTGAGTACAGCGGGGGAGTTCATAGCGGCCCACAGGGCGTCGACATCGGTGGTCGCGGTGCCGGCTGATACGCCGCCAGTTTTGCGGCTAGGAGATTCGAGGCGGCGTTGCGCGCGTGTCTTGATTATGCTGACTTCTGCGCCTTGCTCGTCATCGTCGCTGGGGATCGAGGAAATTGAGGCCGCACGTTTTCGTTTCTTTTTAGGAACTGTGGTGGGGATGGTATTTGGTGCTGCGTCATCTTCGGAATCGGACGAGGCCGTGAAGTCGTCTTCGACGTTATTGTCGGCGGTGGTGGCTAGTGCGCTAGGATCGAAGTCGCTGTCATCGGCGGAATCGTACTCAGAGTCGAGAAGGAGATCATTGGCGACGGTAGTGGGTTTCTTTTCTTCAGGAGGGGGTGACATGACTGGGAAGTGATTTTAGCTAAGAGGGGTGGAGGGGAAATGAGAGGTAGAAGGTGAGAGGGAACGTGGATTTCACAAGAGCTTCGCTAGAGCTTGCCAGCCTTTTCTTGTAATAGGAAACTAGCACAAAAACGCACGTAACTTTTTCATTTAGCGTTGGTGTCGTTACCCGGTCGTCTCGTCTTGCAAAGAAACCCAACCATGAATTGCGAGTGACAGATAATCAGCTCAGACGGATATCCGAAGACGGCAGCGACATATGTGATGTTTGCCGCCACCCTCCGCGCTCGAACCCCAGCGGTCCTTCGTCGATATGGCCAGCTTCGATTCCAATCCACGCTTCCACGGAAGCCCCGACGAGACTTGTCCCTACCTTTCGATCCGGTTCCTACTCCCCCGGGCTCCCACCGCCGCGACCGGCCACACCAACTGACGCCACTCAGAGTGCGATAGAAAACGGCTGGTACAGCTACTGGAACAGTCGCGGTCTGTTCGAACCCCGCAAAGATGCCGATCCCACGAAACCGGCGATCCGGATGCTCCTGCCCCCGCCGAATGTTACCGGAGAGCTACACATCGGTCATGCGCTCATGCTGTCGATTGAGGACGCTCTTGCCAGGTACTACCGGATGAATGCGCACCCGGTTATCTGGGCGCCTGGGACAGATCATGCCGGTATCGCTACGCAGTCGGTGGTTGAGCGGATGCTGGCGACACAACGCGGCGAGTCGCGAAAGGAATTGGGCCGCGAGAAGTTTGTGGAGGAGGTGGAGACGTGGCGTGAGAAGTACGGAGGGCGGATATTGGAGCAGATGCGGACACTCGGAACGTCGACGACGAATTCGAGGGAATATTATACGCGTGATAAAGGATTGAGTGAGGCCGTACATGCCGCGTTTGTGCGCTTGTGGGAGCAGGGGTTGGTGTATAGAGATACGAGGATGGTCAATTGGAGTGTCAAACTTCAGACTGCAGTGAGCGATATCGAGGTTACCACCAAGGAGATTTTGGGCACGGAGCCGGTGAAAGTGGATGGGTGTGTGCACTTTTCGAGTGATATATTGTGATGGACTCTGCTGATACTTCGTAGAGCGGAGTTTGGAGTGCTCCATAAGTTTGCCTTTCCGTTTGTAGAGGGGGAGGGCGAGATTGTGGTTTCTACGACGAGACCAGAGACGATTCCTGGTGATCGAGCGGTGGCTGTTCACCCCGATGACCCACGTTATAAGGTGCCTCTTTCCCTTCTTCGTCCGCTGTTTTCGCGTGACTGACCTTACAGGATCTCCACTACAAACTCGTCCGCCATCCTCTCATCTCCGACCTCACGATCCCCATTATACCTGATGCCGACCTCGTGGATCCAGCCTTTGGCTCCGGCGCCGTCAAAATCACCCCTGCGCACGACGTCTCTGATTACGCATTCTGGAAGCGCCACTCATCCCTCTGCACATCACCTACACCCAAATCTTCTAGCTCCGAATCAGATATCAAAAAGCTACCCATCCCCCTCATCTCAGTCTTCGACTCCTCTGGCGTGATGCTGCCCGCCTGCCAAGTTCCCACCCTCATCGGCTACGACCGCTTTCACATACGCAAGCGCGTCGTCAAACTTCTCAAAGATGCCGGCGCCTACAGAGGAAAAGTACCGCATGATGTACGCCTACCGATGTGTGAGCGTTCTGGCACCATCATCGAGCCCATGCTCCAGCCGCAATGGTATCTGCGAATGAAACCTTTGGCAGAGAAGGTGAAAGAAGTGGCAGAGAGGGATGGGCTCACTTTTGTCCCTGGACAGCCTAGTCAATTGCTGTGGGACCAGTGGCTGGACGGGATCCAAGATTGGTGTTTGAGTAGACAGATCTGGTGGGGGCATCGGATTCCAGCATATATGGTCCTCGACCCTGGAGATCAGATTGTGCGGTGGATTGCGGCGGAGAGTGAAAACATCGCCCTGGGGAAACTTACTGAAGAAGAAAAGGCCGGTGGGTTCACAATAAGACAGGATGAGGATGTCCTCGACACCTGGTTCTCCTCCGGCCTTCTCCCTCTTTCCACCGCTGGTTGGCGTGGAGGTGAGGCCGATCTCCCCGGCTGGAGAGACAACTACCCTCTAACATTCATCGAGAGCGGCGGTGACATCCTGTTCTTCTGGCTTGCACGGATGGCCATGCTCTGCACGCACTTCTCCGGCCAGCTACCCTTCCCGGAGATAATCCTGCATCCCTTAGTTTGCGACTCCACCGGCCGCAAGATGTCCAAATCCGTCGGGAATGTCCTCGACCCGCTCCTGATCGTGACAGGGCGCACTCAACCCGACCTACTCACGGACCTGCACGCCACGTACGCAGGGCAGCTCTCTCTCGGCGGAACGCAAGCCGCCGACGCAACCAAAGAGCTGCGCAAAAAAGTTGTCGAAATCCGCAAGGCCTTCCCCAACGGCATCGCGCGCAGCGGCGCAGACTCCCTTCGCATAGCACTCCTCGACTACACCCGCCAGGCGCGACAAATCAACATGGAGCTGCGCCACGTTGACGTCTTCCGGAAGCTCGCAATCAAAATCGACAATGCGTTCAAGTTCTTCCACGAGTCCAGGAAGCGCGCGCCATTCGCGATCAAGGAAGCTGTCCCGATCAACGAGCTGCTGCCGCATGATCGGTACCTCCTGTATCACCTCCGCATCCTCGTTGAAACCGTCGACACCGCGATGAAGAATCGGAGACCCTTCGAGGCTACAGAAGCTATCAGGGCCTTCGTCTACGATATCTTCTGCGGCGTCTACATCGAGTTTGTCAAAACCGAGGTGGCCCAGGACGCTGACACGGCAAGGCGGGACAACGCGATGAGTATGCTCCAGGGCTCGCTCGATACTTTCCTTCGCCTCTTGCACCCGTTCATGCCCTTCCTCTCCGAAGGACTGTGGCAGGAGCTGCGGCCGGCAGAGAGGGCGGCCGTCGACGGCGTCAGCATCATGACTGCGGCTTGGCCGAGTGTACAGGAGCTTCCACTGGTTGAGAGTGAGGATGAGATGGTGTTGAGGGTGATGGGGGCAGTTGCGAAGCTGCGGTTGTTGGAGAAGGGCCAGGGACTTGTCGTAGTTAGGGCGAAGGATGGGGAAATGGAGAAGTATCTGCGGGGCGTGTGGGAGACGGTGGAGAGGATTGGTAAGTTTAGGGCGTTGGAGGGGACCGTGGTTGGGATGCGGCGGAGAGAGGGAGAGGTGGAGGTGGAGGGTACAGCGGAGGTTATTGATGTGTAGATGTGCGTATTGATATCATGTAGGAGAAGAATTGGATACGAATGAAACACGCCTTGAGGGCATAATAGCTGCTGAATCGTGGTGAGAATCATCAAGTGGCGAGTAACATCTGTATCCACTCATTACCAAACCTCGTATGTACGAAAGGAGGACTCACGCCTCGCACTCCAGGAGATACCAACCGTAGCATGTATCTAACTTAGAGTGTTATGTAACTGCTCGGGAGAGAGTGAGAGAGGTTACTGATTTATTTTGCATAGATACGGCCTGTCTACTAGCAGACTCTAGAGGGAACTAACTACGGCCCAAACTAACGAGATAAGTAGCCGTTCCTTTCCCAACCACCACGATGGCCACGGCCCCGCCGCTGTGACCACTTCCCCGGATGATGTATCTTTCCTGTGCTCACACGTGTGCTTCCTTCCGGTCGCCTCGCTTGTTAGTTACCCTCGAGCCGTCGCCCCTCTGAGGACTGCCTCGTCGGACTAGGAGGGTGACGTTGGATGGTATACTATCGAGTGACCCCGTGTGGATCCGCATGATTAGCTGCATCCGCCACTTGCCACCCGCCACCTGGTGATTCAATGCTTGCCGTCGTAACAATCTTTACCGTGGATTACTGATGCGTATCCACTTGAACACCCAGCAGAGACACATTCCTACCCGCGCCGCAAACTTGCAAACCTGCAAGCCTGCAAGTCATCTGGTTTCAGCACCACGTCCGTCAGGTCCGTCACGGCCGTGCCAGCCCGTTTGTCGAAATCCCCGCCTTATCCTCACAGCCCTCAGACTCTCAGACTCTCAGACTCTCAGACTTCCAGACTCTCAGACTTTTAGACTCTCAGACTCTCGCTGCCAGCCAGCCAGCCAGCCAGCCATTTTACCGAGTAGCATCGGCGCAGGCCCTAAACCGAACGTCCGCGCGCGTTTGATAGGTAGAGTACATAAGTCAGTATTTAATCGGCCAGTCCGTCCGGCGTCCGGCGTCCGTCCGCCAGCCAATCGGCCATGCCGAGTTGGCTTTTGTTTTTTGGGGTTGTGTTTGTGTTTATTCATCACTGCATTCGACCTTAACATGTATTGGAGTTCGGCCATATCCGTGCACTTGTTGTCGAGTTCGCACTTTGCCGACAGCTATGTAGAGTAGGTATGCATATCTATCGCGAGCGAGTGACACAACGTGATCGCACGCACCCCTCGCGCTCACCTCGACTCCGGCGTCCCCGCGACGCATGAAGAACCCCCCGGGCAGCCTCACGTTCTGCAACCCGAACAGCACGGGGCCAACATGAATCCCTCGCCTCCGGTATAACAGCCCGTTTCGTATCCAGCCAAGCATACCTACCTACACACTACATACGGACGGACGACAAAACGCCAATCGACAAACCAACAACCACCGCAACCCGCAAATCGAGGATTTTTTAACCCCTTAACACCACAGTTACAGTACAGTTACAGACACAGACACAGGTAGCCACAGCAAGTAAACATGGTACTACTCCAGCACCAGCACCAGCACCAGCACCAGCGCCTGCCCTCCCACTCACACACACACGCACACGCACACGCACACTCCCACCCGCGCCCGCGCCCAAGACCCCGCCCAGGACCCCGCAGCCTCTCGCCCGCACAAGTGATCCAGCGCGCCGCACGTATTGAGCGGCTGCGGCTGGCGCGGGTTCCCGAAGAGCCCGGTGGGGGGGATTCGGGCGGCGACCTTGGAGGCGACCTGAGAGGAGGAGGGGGGGGGAGGGGGAGGAGAGCAAGGGCAAGGGCCGAAGACGCCGGTTAGACGGAGTAGTGGTGGGGTGGCGGAGGTGGAGGGGGGGAGGGCAGACACGGGGAACAAGACCGTGGTTAGGGCTGTTATGATTGATGCTGGAGGCGGCAGGGTCGTGCTACAGGGGGAGGGGTGGAGGGTCGTTGCTGGCGCTGAGGGGACCGGGAGGGGGGATATTTTTTGATGCCATTTGGGGCGGGGACTGGCAGTGATGCAGTGGATGCAGTGCGGTGCAGTGCAGGCGGGGGATGAAAATGGAAACGGCAGCGGAGATGCGCTGGTTATGAACTCTACCAGCTGGGGGTATATGTCCGATGTGTAGGTAGGGTATGGAGCCTGACGGGCTCCGCCGGGCTCCTCCGGCTGAATGAGTTGAACGGCGTGGAATGTGATTCGCGCGGCGGTTTCGAGAACGGACGGAACACAGAGCTGTTGCCAGCTTGACGACAGGGTTTCATACGTACAACCATCGAGTTGAGGGGACCGATTGGCCCGGCCCCATCCATCCATGCTGAACCCGAGGTGGAGGAGATGGTGCAAGTTAGCCGTTAGATGGAGAGGCATGTATGTACTCCCCGCAGGCCGCAGGCCGTGTTGAGCAATTCCTCCGCCGGTACATACGATTAGTGTTGGAGGCTGGTACATACGTATAATACCTAGTGTACCAAGTGCAGTTAGGCACGCAAGTACTTGGTTATGTAACAGCAGTAGCTTTTTCCAACGTCTCTCGTCCGGGGCTAAAGAGCTCTTGAAAGCCGAAGCGCAGATCTCTCACATGTGGGCCCGGAAGCGAAATTCTGAAGCCGATCAACGCGGAACTCCGGTACTCAAGGTATCCACCAGACGTTTCCGCGGATGGTTCATGGCGATCTCCAACACGAGTGACGTTGTGTGAAGGTGATGGTTCTGTTTCGATTCCTGTCCCCCACGTTCCCTCCGAAGTCCATATATTGCGATTGACATGGCTGCCCCGCACTCGAACATGACAAACAAAGGGATCATGTCGAGTTCTTCGAGAACACGCCCCCACCACGCAGCATCGTGGCGTGACCGCCTGACAGCTCGAGATTGAGACCCGGTGAAGGTAGAGTACTCTAGGTGCTAGTAATCACCAACGATCGGCGGTATTATTGCCGGCTGTCAAACCACCATCTCCTGTACATATGTACACTTGGTATGATTCCTCCGAGCCCGAGCCGGCAGACAGCGGGCGTAGATCCCCAAAGCGGATCTCTGCAGATGTCGTTGCATGCACCGCAGACGGGGAAGTTGCAAGTTGCAAGTTGTTGGTTTGTTGATGATGCGGAGGTGGGGTTTCTACATACCTGGCCATGTCGATCCTGTGTATGGGCTAGGTAGCCCGGAATGGAGAACGAACGAACGTATACTGTCCTATCATATAGGTGCTATGAGAACGTTAACTTCATACTCCCAGGGCCAGCCGCGCGGATAAACAGTTGGGCGAGCTAAAGCGTACAAATGTCTCGGAGAGCCCGCCCCTAAGGGCGTCTGTGCTCGATCCGCTCGATTAGAACTGCTACGTAGGTAAGAGTAGTAGTTGCGGCACGTACTACTAGTAGTAGAGATTCTACGTGTTACTCTAGTGTTGTTCTGCTCGGACTCCGGCTTCTGCGACGTTGCCCTCCGGATACGGCGAATCCTCCAGGGCCGGAAGCATAGGAGCACCTTCCTACCATACCACTAGTAGCATGTATAACTAAGCAGATGAGTAAGGTATAAATCTCCCTACTCAGCCCTCCCCTTGAACGGAGGAGATGAAGATCGTGTCTCAGGCCGGAGAGCAGACGGACGATTCCTGTACGCCCGCCTCTGTGCTTCCCGATGGCCGACCACGAATCGCAGGTGATGCTAAGCGAGAAACCGGACAGAAACGTCATGTCTCTGGTTCCCCGGTTCGACGACGAACGACGGCTGTGTCTGAAGTGCTTCGGAGAGGGGTGCTTCGGAGGAGGGTGTGCTGTGTGCAGTGTGAAGTGTGAAGTGTGCAGCGGCCCGTGTGGAGTGGGTTTGACGGCAGCGAATGCCGCTGCGCATGTGCAGATTACGTGGATTTCTGTGATGCAGCTGAGATTTTCCGAAACACGCCAGAACGCTTGTTTTTCTGTCGTTCGAATCGGCATGCGAGGGATCGCAGGAATGAGGGGGGGCGCGAGTGAGCAGGAAAGTTGCGGTGGCAGGAGGGTCGCGGTGTTGTCGGTCGGTATGTGAGTATACTTGATTATAGTAACATACCTGGCTGTTGATCCGCAGATAGATACTTACTTTGGTATGTACCATACTTCGCAACGGAGTGCAGGTAGGCATAGTACCTGCTATGTAGGCGTCCGCCCTTTTTGCACATCACGACAATCATGCCACTGCTGCCAGAACCTCCATGTGTAGAGTGCCTAGTAGTTGTACCCCAGCGTAATGCATATGTCCCGCGGCCTCAGTGTCCATCGCTTTCGTCCCGCCGAAGATACAGCACTTGTATGTATGCTGTACACATCTACATGCTACCGAGTCCCTTCTCCGTAACGAAAGAAAGAAAGCACCGGCTTCTCGAATTCCACCCACCCACGTCCACAACTAGCCCATAGTTAGGCACGGCTGGAAGGGAGATGAACGATTACCGGCCGTGAACCGTCTTTCCCATTGGGGCGTAGCTGCACCGCGCCCTCGAGCCAACCGGCGCAAAGTCCCGCTTTCGGAACACTACGCGAACCCAGCTCTCGGGATCTTCCCCAGATCCAGAACACATCCGAACGCCACCCACCTTGACCACCTCCACGACCACCACCTCCCTCCCTAAAAGCAAAATGGCATGCAAATCAAAAAACGGGAACCACACACCCCCTTCTGCGAGGGCCAGAGTTCAATACATAGCGGCCCTTGGCCCCCCCACCCCCCGGCTGAAATTATTGAGACTGCGACGGCAACAAAGGGTCACATCTTGAGTTCGAAGTCCGGCCGTAACGACCACGACCACAGCAAAAGACGATAAACAGCAATCATGAGCTCAAAGGCTACCACCATCGTAGACGCGGACGACGGTGCGCTCTCGGTCTCCCCCTCGGCCATCGATCTCGAGGCAACTACTGTCCGGGGCTCGAACGATGATAGCTCGACATCCCATGCGAAGGTCGCCGTCGGCCTCGACTGGGACTGTCCTGAGGATCCCGATAATCCGTGGAACTGGCCAATGCGAAAGCGATGGTTCGGGACCATCGTTCCTGGTGCTCTGTGTTTGCTCGTGTTAGTTTTTATCCCCTGCGCCGTCCCTGAATCGGGAGCCCGTTCTGACGCTGGTTGCAGTACATTTACATCCTCCGTCTACGCAGCAGGCGTCTATGAAGTCTCCGAAGAATTTAACGTGTCCATCACCACCGCGCTGCTGGGTGTGTCGATGTACGTGGTCGGTCTCGGGCTCGGGCCCATGTTCTCGGCGCCGTTGTCCGAAGTCTTCGGGCGGAAGATGGTATACTTTGTCAACCTGCCCATATTCATGCTCTTCTCGATGGGCGCCGGCTTTGCCAGGAACATGGAGACGCTTGCCGTGTGCCGAACCTTCGCGGGCATTTTCGGTGGTCCTGCCCTCGCGGTCTCGGCAGGCTCGTTTGTCGATATTTGGGATCTCAAGACCTCGGGCTCGGCGGTGACGGTGCAGGCTTTCGCAACGTTCATGGGACCAGCACTCGGTATGCTCCTCCCGCTTGCCCAACACATCCGAGTGATATGGTTACTGATGCACCCCTAGGCCCCGTCGTGGGAGGCTACCTCGTCGACGGCATGGGCTGGCGCTGGACCATGTGGATCGTCACCATTGGCGGCGCTGCGCTCCTCCTCCCCCTGGCTCTACTCGAGGAATCATACAAGCCGGTAATCCTCAAACGTCGAGCACTCGCGCGGGGGCAAACCCTGCCGCCCAAACTGGACCCCAAGACGGCATTGAAAATGATCTTCACCATCACCCTTGCGCGGCCCACCCTGATGCTATTCAAAGAGCCGATCGTGCAAGCCGTAGCGCTATACTCCTCCTTCGCGTTCGCAGTGCTCTTCGGCTTCTTCGAGGCGTACCCCTTCGTGTTCCAGCGCGAGTACGGGATGAACCTTGGCGAGACCGGCCTGTGCTTCTTGGGCATTGCGGTAGGTTTGTGTCTGGGCTGTATCATATACCTTATCCAAGACAGGATCTTCTACGTCCCCGCACATCGCGCACACCATGGCTCCCCGCCCCCGGAGATTCGATTGATCCCCGCCATGATCGGATCTGGGCTCATGCCCGTCGGCCTGTTCTGGTTCGCCTGGACCGCCAGATCGGATATTCACTGGATTGTCCCGTGCATCGCCGGTGTGCCGTTTGGCGCCGGATTGGTCCTTGTCTTCGTATGCCCCCCCCGCCCCCGCCCCCTAACTCTACATGACGGAATGAATGCTAATGACCACCCAGCTCTCGGCCGTGATGTACATCCTAGAAGTGTACACGCCGCTCGTCGCCGCGTCGGCCATCGCCGCGCTCGGGCTGCTGCGCTACGTACTGGCCATGGCATTCCCGCTGTTCACAGTCGACAGTACGTCCCCTTCCACTTTTCCACCCTCATTCTCGTTCACATCAACTAACCCTCTCGTCGCAGTGTTCGAAAACCTCGGCATCGCCTGGGCAACCAGCCTGTTCGGCTTCATCGCGCTGACGATGATGCCGATTCCGTGGGTGTTTAAGCGCTGGGGGCCGGAGATTAGGAGGATGTCCAAGTTTGATGCGTTGACGGATTGAGCTGTGTTTGTACGAGGCGGTGATAATGGAGGCGGGTGTTTGGTACGTGTACATAATTATGGGTTTTCTTTTTTCGGATTTGGTAAGGGTTTTATGTTGTGCTGTTATGTTTGGTATGTTTTTTCTTTGCTTTCTTGGGGTTTACGGAGGGTTGGGATACAGTATGTAGGCGAAGGATGAAAGTCCTTGAGATGAACGCCCTCATAGCTTGTATGTGGGCGTGGGAATATATTACCCATTGAACAAGTACTCTATATGTTGCCTGACTCTATTATCATGTGGTGTATAGTAGGTGGATACTCTATCTGAACCTCATCATATCACCTACGTACCAGGCCAAACATTTTTCTTCAGTCATTCCAAACGGCACTTTCGATTATCCACTCCTACTCTACATATGATACGATATACTATACTGGCAAAAACTAGAAAGCCGTCGCCACGCCCACTGACACACAATCAGCAACAATATCTTTGTTCGTCCCCATGTGAAATGTCCACCGCCGCCAGAGCTTCCTTCGAGTGAAGCCACAGCCTACTATACACACTCGGGGAGGTGGCGGTGAAGTGCTGATAGAGGAATTGCACCGCAAGTACCTAGGTAGGTACTTACCTATCCATCTAGACGCCAGTCCTCCAATCACTGTCTCTATGTACTACCCAGGTAGGTACCTAGGTAGACATACGATTTGTGATACCCGGCAATGGTAAATTGTATCCTGATTCCTGAATGGATGCTGGCAGTAAGATACGGAAAAGCCGTGATTTAACCGCCGGTTTCGATTTCAAACCACAAAAATGATCATGGACCTTCATCTTCATGAACTGTCACTCACCAAAGAGTGATGAGCCATGCTTTTACATAGGTAGGTAAGCCGTCGCCAAAACTCCAGAACTAACTACACGCCAAACTCCACAGCAAAGAACTGCAGCTGCAGGCCATCCCACCTCTTCGCTGCAGTCTCCAGTCTCAAGTTGTAGGTATGAGGTATGTATGTATATTACACACCCGCCTTAACAAACAACGCGACCCTCCTCCTAACCTCCTCATCCCTCAATCCCTTAGCAACACTCCACCTGGCCCCCTCCCGGCTGATCCACAACACCTCGCCCCCGCGAATCTCGACCCTAACGCCATCAAGGAACTTCAAGCTCCACCGTCCCTCGCCCAGCTCCCGGCACCACCCAACGGCCTTGACAAACCTCGTCTCGGGCGTCAACTCCCACTCATCACCATCCACCATCGGCGCCGGGGCCGGCGCCGGCGCCGGGGGCAGCGCGGCAGGGTGCTTCTTTAGCCAGACGTACAGCCTCTGCGCGTGCTTGAGCTCCTCAGTTGTGACCCCCTCGGCGCCCGCCGTCTCGCCGGTGGCGGCGAAGTGCACCTCGACCTCTGTCTCCCCCCCCTCCCCCTTCCCCTCCCCCGCGCCCGTCCGCTGTAGGGTAACAACCCCTCTCCCATCCGCCCAGACGCGTCCATGCAGCCCGCCAACGCCTCCGAAGGCAACAACCGTGCGCTTCCTTACGGCGGCGACGAAGCGGCGCACGTACCGGAATGCGGGTAGGTGCTTGTACGGTATGTCCTCTATGCAGTAGGTTGACGTGCCGATTGTCAAAGTGTTGCGCGTGATCGTGTAGATGTTGCCTGTCGAGCGCAGCAGGAGGGTGATGTGTGAGGGCGAGTGCAGAGAGGTGATCGCGTGCTCGCTGTGGTGTGTAAAGCTCGGGAGGGAGTCGAGGGTTATTGTTGGGATTGGGGGGGTGGTGGGGTGCGGTGCGGGTGGTTGCGATCGCCGCTGCGGGGGAGAAGGGTGGGCTGGTGGTGGGGGTGGGGGTGGCTGTAATCGCCGCCGCGGAGGAGAGGTTTCGAGGGTTTTGCGTAATTGGCGGAGGAGGTGGTTTGAAGGGGAGGGGGTGGGGGCTGTGGGCGGCGGGACGGATTGCGCGGCGGAGAGGGCGGTGCTGTGGACTGGCTGGCGAGACCGCGGCGGGGCGGGGAGCGGCGGGAGGGTTGGCGTTGTGCACGAGTGCGAGAGGAGGAGTGCTGTGAGAGCTGATGGCGGATGCTGCTGCGGCGGCGGCGGTAGGCCTTTCGCCCTAGGTTCACGCTCGAGGCTGGGTTTCTCCTGTCTCTTTTCCTTCTGCTGCGACGGCTCCGGCGCAGTCTCCTTCTCCTTCTCTCTCCGCTTCCTCGGCGAGGCAGCCGACGCGCTGTTCTTGACTTCTGCCAAAGGAGGCCGACGCGACAGCGGAATCGGGCCCGGCCGCGGCTTGTCGAGGATGCTGTTGTCGGCGAGGATCTGGCCGATCATGAGGTTTGGACGCTTCGAGGGCAAGTTGGTGGTAGTGGTTGTAGTAGTAGTCATTCTGAATGGCTGCCGTGGACGGGAGGAATTCATTTCTGCTTCTGCTTCTGCTTCACATCGCATTGTCGAGGCCGAGGGTGGGGGGGACGTGTGAGTCGCGTGTTGTTGTTATTGATGATGTTGTTTCTTTGTGGCACGGACTGAAGGGCAAAACAAACAAAGCGCCACGGCACGGCACGCGCAGCGGTGCATTTCAGAGCTCGACTGGACGTGCCGATTCAGTCTGGAGAGCTCGTCTCGTGAAATCCCGATTCCACGCTGTCGACCAGAAATAGCATCTCACTAACAAAACAAACAAACCTCCTCAGCCCTAAGCCCTGCCTGACGATTTTCAGTCGGGTAACCTCATCACCTTCCAGCTCTGGCTAATCACTCTCGCCAACGCCCGCGCAGCCGCCTCTTCGCCTTGGAGTTCTTTCGCCCCTTTCGATCCGAACACGTAAGAGCGCGTCCCGTCCTCGTTCCCAGCCACAATTAACCCCGACCATTTTTTCTCACCTCTATCCATCCATCTCCACCTCCACCCCACTGACCACAACTACAACTACAACCACATCTACAACCACAGCTACATCCACATCTACCACAACACCACAACACCACTAATCCCCCTTCCCATAATCATCACCACTAAACGACAACAATGCCCGCCGACTACAGCAAAATGAAGGTCCCCGAGCTGCGCGACGCCCTCACGGCGCGTGGTCTCCCCACAAACGGCCTAAAAGGCGACCTAATTTCGCGTCTTACCGCGAGTGACGAGTCCTCGCCATCGACCGCCACGTCGACCGACAAACCCAGCACTGCCGCTCCCACTGCCACCAGCACCACCACCGCGCCCGCCGCACACCTCCCCAGCGCCGACGAGGAATACGAAGTTGACTGGGAGCACGACGACAAGCCTGCGGCAGCCGCACCAGCCACCGCTACCTCCGCCCCAGCCGTCGCGCCCACTACTCCCTCCGCCACCGCACCAGCCGAGCCCACCACCACCACCACCACCGCCAGCGCCGCCGCCTCCCCCTCCACCGACACAAAACCCAAGCGCAAGACGATCGCGTCACTCTTCGAGAGCACCACGCCCGCCACCAAGTCCGGCAACGAGCCCAGCTCGCCCTCGACGGTAACAGACGAGACGTCGTCAGCCGCAGCACCCGCACCCACCCCCGCCGCCGCCGCCGCTGCTCCCACTGCCACCACCACCCCCACCCCAGCGTTCAGCGCGAACCTCCCCACGACCTCGCTGGACGAAGAAATCGCGCGCCGCAAGAAGCGCGCAGAGCGCTTCGGCCTGTCCGCCGAGGAGAGCGAAACCCTCAAGTCCCTGGAACGCCAGAAGCGCTTCGGCATCGAGGAGGTGAAGACCGAGGTCAAGGGGCTCAACGAGGCGTTGCCTGTCGAGCGCGAGAAGAAGCGGCGCGGAGACGCGCAGCCGGCGCAGCAGCAGGGGCGTGGTGGGAAGCGCGGAAGGTTTGAGACCGCGGGTCAGCAGCAGCAAAACCAGCAGCAGCAAAACCAGCAGCAGCAGGGCGGTAGGAGGAGGGGCAATAGGGGAGTTGGAGCTGGCGCCGGCGTCGTCGAGAGTGGCCGTGTAAAGAAGCCGGTTCAGCCCTCTGGCGGTATGAGTGCTGAGGACAGGAAGAGGGCCGACGAGCGGAGGAAAAGGTTTGCTGCTTAGTAGGCGGTGGACTAGAACTCCGTAGGACACCACTAGGTCTGGATTTTGTATTTTTAGATTGCCGGGTTCGTGAAGGGAGAAGGCCGGAGTGTGCACTGTGATCTCTCTCTCTTGATCTTGAATTTGTTGCTGAGCTTGCTGGGCTTTTTTCGTCTTATCTTTTGTGTGTGCATAATGAGTTGATCGGCTTGTGGAATTGGGTTATTGTCATGTGGTATTCCTGTCATACTACTAGTATCGTGTCGTCTCCACCTATGTACCTATGTAACCATGGCAAGGGATTGTCCTGGCCGTATCGATCATTAAAGGTACCTTCCATTGGTATCCAGTTTCGGGAGACCCAGTCCATGCGAAGCCAAGTATCGCCGCACGGGGCAACCATCTACTACCTAGATATATGATAGACTTCCATAGCAGCCAGGCCAGGTTATTCAAGATTTGCAAAGCAAGAGAGAGAGACCATTACATTAACGACAGTATGTACCTAGATAGTAATGCCCACGGGCCACAGGTCAAAATTCATGCTCAGGTCCTAGGTAGACGAGTGATTATCCATGACAGATACCGACCCATCCAATCCAGTCCTGGACGACTCGCGAAGATACGTGAAGACGCGGAGATATCTGCTCGGAGTTCTGTACTAGGTAGCACAGAGACGATGAACTGGGGGACTGGGCTAGAACATCTTCATAGTAAACGACGTAGGTAGGTAAACAACCGTATCTGATCATTCAAATCCGCCACAAGCACGCGTCGTAAGAAATCTATTACACACACACACAACACACACAACACACACAACACGCAGCAAATGCCACCCCATAGGTACTACCGCACTGAGAAAAAAAATCTAAAGACCCGACCCAAGGAAAACGAAACACCAAAGTGACCAAGCAAAAGGGAAAACGAAAAAAAAACTTTTCTCTATCCAATCCTATCCCCCATTATTCTGATTGATAAACCCCCCCGCACTACTTCCTACTTCGCCTACTCCGCCTCGTCATCTGAGTCTACCGGCTTGGGGGTCCTACATGATAATGTTAGTATAGCTGTACGTGAATAATGGAGGGGAAAAAAAGGAAAACGTACCCCTTGGGACTGTTCAGCCATTCAATGTGTCTCAGCCTTCTGCGAACCTCGCGGTCCTTCTGCTGAGCCCTGGTCATCTTCTTCTTCTTGGGGAACTTGCGTCCCTTGAACTTCATGCTCTCGTCTTCCGCGTCCGAGTTGACGGCACTGCTGGCAGCACTCGCCGCAGCACTGGTGACGGCGCTGGGAACAGCGCTGCTGAGCGGCGTGTTGGCGCCGCTGACCGAGAGCCCGCCTTCGAACTTGGAGTTATCGGCCGCATTGCGCGTGGCAGCCGTGACACGACCAGCCTCGACCCACCACTGCTCGTTGCAAAGCGCAGAGACGAACTCATTGTTGTGGGAGATGACGATGACACCTCCCTTGAACTCACGGATGGCGTGGGAGAGACCACCGAGGGATTCGCGGTCAAGGTAATTGGTGGGCTCGTCGAGGACGAGGAGATGGGGGTTGTTCCACATAGCTCCGGCGATGACGATCTTGACCTTCTGACCACCGGACATACCACCGATTTCGTTGTGCTCGGCGAGATCTGCGTCGAGTCCGACGTCCTCGAAGTGTTGGCGGATGTCGGCAGCTTCGAGCTTGCGGAAACCGAGACCCTCGCGAGACGCCTCGTGATCGTCGAACTCCTGTACCAGCTTGAAGAAGCCGAGCTTCATCAAGGTCTCGCGCGAGATCATGGTGTTGCTCTTGGGGCCGAGACCAACCCAGTTGACCTCGTACTGGAAGGACTTCTTCCACTTTTGGCGACCGACAATATTGTTGATCCTGCGAGCACCAGAACCCTCGCCCAAGTTGATGGGGGTGTTCATCTGAGCTTCGTCCTCGGGGCTGAGTTTACGAGTAGCCTTCATCAACACCTCTCTGTCGTCACCGTTGGCGTAACGCCACTGCAGGTACTGACTAGGAGTCTTATCCAAATGGAACTGGAGAGGCTCGAGAGAGTGCTGCGAGAGATATCCAACACGCAAGTTGGGATGCTTCTCGACCTTACCCTCCTGGGGAATGACTTCTCCGGTCAGAACCTTGATGAGAGTGGACTTTCCGGCACCGTTACCACCAAGGAGAGCAACACGCGAGGACAGCGAGAGCGAGCAGGTGACGTTGCTGAGCGAAGGCTTGGAGGTACCGGGATACGTGTACGTCGCGTTGGTCATCTTCAAGATGGAACGAGTGCGGGACGAGACACCAGTCAAGAGGCCAGGAGGAGGGAACTTGAACTGCACGCTGGAGGAGGAGAGCGTGTAGTAGGCCTTTCCTTCGGGACGGACCTCAACGAAGGCAGCGAGATTGCCCTTGTAGTAAGCGAGCTTCTTATTCTCATAGTGAATAATATCCGTGCACACTTCGTCCAAAAATCCGGAGTCGTGGGACACGATCAAACTGGTGATGTTGGTGTGCTCCTTGAGGTAGTCCTGCAGCCACTTGACATTTCCAACGTCCAAGTGATTGGTAGGCTCGTCCAACAGCAGGACCTCGGCCTTCTTCAACATGGCCTCGGCGAGAGCCAGCTTCATCTTCCAACCTCCAGAGAGCTCGCCGACCCTAAAGTCAACACGCTCACCCTCGAAGCCGACACTGCGCAGAGTCTCCTTGATCTTCTCGGTTCCATCGTCGCCCATGAAACCCTCCTGAAGGTTGTCGGTGATGAGGGACTGTCTGATGTACTCGACGATCGGCAGCTCGTTCTCATCGCCTTGACTGCGGTGCTCCACGAAACAGGTGCGAAGCTCGTCCTTGGAAGGGAAACCTTCCAGCTTGCCCTCAGCGATCGAGCGCATGAGCGTGGACTTTCCAGCTCCGTTACGACCGCAAAGACCGTATCTGTGACCACGGTGCAGACGCAGGGTTGTGTGGTTGAGCAACATCATACCTCCGTAGGCCAGCGAGAAGTTGGCATTGACAACCTCAACCTCGTTCGCGTATTCGTCGTCCACCATGCCGATGTTTCCGAACCTGGTGTGATCCGTCTCGCGGGCCCACTTCTCGACATCTGCAGCAATGCTCTTGGCATTCTCCTCTCCTCCGTGCACGAGATCTTTGAGGTAAGGAGCGACGCAGTCCTCGAGACGCGACCATTCCCGGATGACAATGACCTCCCTGGCCATGGCAGAGATATAGAGTTTGACCTGGTTCTCAAAGAAGGACAATTCCTCCTTGCGCAGCAGGGGCGCAACACGGACCGAGAGTTCTCCAATGACCTCTTCAACCGAGATACGCTCGCCAATGGTGTTCTCCTCGTCGCCACTGGTGACACGCATAGCTTTGAGCATGACATCGTTGGCACTCTTGGCCAGCTCACGAACAGCGGGGATGGAGGCGGACTCGAGAACACGCTTGACACCGGGTAGCAGGCGAGGCAAGAACTCACGAGCCTCAACGGGGTCGTGGACAAGCTTAGTCAAGTTCTCAGTGACGACAACCGCTTGGCGGAGGACTTCCTGAGAAGTTTGCGGGGAAGTAAGAGCACGCTCGAGGAGAGGCGTGAGGAGAGAAAGGACGGGGGAGGTAACGGTCTGAACGAAGGTGGTCATGCTGAGAGCGTGGATCGCCTTCGCCAGAGTCTCCTTGCTGGGCATGTTCATGGTCTTGATCAAAGTGGGAATGTGCTTTGAGACATCCTCATTGCTGAGCAGCTTCGTCAAGCTTGTTGTTGTCTTGATCGCAGCCTTCGAAACCTACAGTGATTCACGTATCAGCACTCGAACGAGCATCGGAGGGGAATAAGCAAGGAAGAATTTGTACGAACCTCAGTCTTAAGATCGTGCATGCCGCTCTCGACAACAGGAATCAACGCCTCCAGCTCCCTGCCCATAACATCCTTAAGGAAAACTTCGCCCTGGTTCTGCTCGATCTTAACCGCCTTCTCGGCCAACTTTCCGATCAGCGTCAAGGCGCCGACCTTTCCTTGCCACTTGGATCCTGACGACTTGAGGTATTCCATCAAGGCGACCAGCAGCCCGGACACCAGGACAGGTTGTTTCAATCCTGCGAACAGAGCATCGATAGCATACTGCGCGCTCTCGCGCACAACAGAGCCCTTATCGGCGAGACCATCGAAAACATTCCCGATGGTAGCGACCAGCTGGACTTCGGTGACAGGAGCCTTGTGCGGAAGCGTCTCGAACAGAGCGCCGTAGACAATCATAGCGCTCTCCCGGTTCGTTCCGGACTTCTTATCTGCGGCGGCCTTTGCCACCTGGGGGAGCAGGATGGCCAGCGCATGGTGGGCGGTCGAAGGATCAGCGGCGATTCCGTTGCAGAGTGATGTAGCGGCATCGAGGGACTCCTGCGAGGTCTTTGCGTCGAATATTGTGGTGTATACAGCCTCGAAGTCGAAAGCGGGGGCGCCGTTTGCGAGTGTGAGGGTAACCTGCGGAGGAGCGTTTTCTACTACGCCTGGTGACATTAATGCGGTCTGAGGGGGTTTGGTGATATCGAGTATGGTCGTGAGCGAAATGAGGAGCTGAGCTGAAACGGCTGACTGGTCTGAACGAGGAGTAACTTGAAGTAAAAGGAGCTGAAAATTCTAAGGAGCAAAGCAACGGAAAAGTTGTCAAAAAGAGAGAAACCGGGAAAGTCGTAGTCGTAAAAAAAAAAAAAGAGACAGATAGTAGCACTGAGTGGAGATGTGTCTTTGAAAAAGACTTGAGCGACGAACGACTTGTTTCGTTCGGGGGAAGGGAAGAAGGACCCTGTGTTGAGGTGAGAGGCGGTATGAGGAGGAGGAGGGAAGAGAGTTCGGGGTTCGAAGGTTATCTTGCTGAGGGAGGGGCACCAGGATCTAGGAATTATTTTTTGTTCTTTACTAAGCCCATGTGCTACCAAGCATATTCTACCACTGGTCCATGCAGATATGCCTTGCGGCCACCGGGCAGCGGCTCTGCGGCTACTTCCGAGGCAGCAAATAAGAGGGCCAGAATTGAAGGAGTGAGTGATTTGCAATGAGCGGCTCCTAATGTGAGCGCCCCAGCCGAGTTGTAACAAGTCCAACCGTTCCGCTGCAGGTGAAGCTGAGTGGTGACTGCAGTCCAACCACAACCACACATGTACAGATTGCCCAGGTAACGCATGTCAGAGGAGTACATGTAATTTTGCTTCCGCGAAACCCTGCGAATAAAATAGAGATCCTGTACCTACGCTTTACGCTTATAATAGAGATAGATACGAAAACGAAGAATCGCCGAGGACAGATATACTCGAGTTAAAAGTTTAAATCATTTGTCGGGAATATGGTGTGACTGCAGAATTTCCTTACACGGCACTCTTTCGTACTGATTCGCGGTTTCTCCAGTTGCCGATAGGTACTTGCAGTGATCCGAAAGGCTGCAGTTCAAGTTCCGAGTTCCAAGCTTAGGCTCTTCGCTTGATGAAATGGCATTCCAAAGGACCGACCACGAGCCGAAATTATGTGCAACGAGTGAGAGAAGAAGTAACAGCCATGCGCATCCGCACAAAGTCTTTTACCGCCCCTCCCCCTTGGATGAGATCACTGAATCTCACTCGTTACAGGCAGCATCCGGCACCTAGACGCCGGTCTCGGCAACTACCGAGCGCCAACATCAGCTCCCCACCTCACTCGCTTGCCACCCCAGTGCCCCGCCCCTCAGCGGGGTATAAGCCCGTCACAGTCCGCCTACTATCCCCCGTACCTCTCTCGATGACTTCGCAACCCCCATTCCGCCTCCAAATCCTGTCGGACCTACACCTCGAGTTCGGGTTGCCACCAAACAGCCACCAGTACGAGAGCTACCAGATTCCCGCGCACGCGCCGTACCTCCTCCTCGCCGGCGACATCGGCCTGCTCATCCAAGCGTCGCTCTTCATCCCGTTCCTTAAGCGCGTCGCACGGGACTTCGAGCATGTCTTCCTCGTACTCGGGAACCACGAGTTCTACCGCTTCTCCCGCTCGGAGGGGCTGGTCGCCGCCGTGGAGCTGGAAAAGGCGCTTGACGGGAAGGTGACGGTGCTGCACCGCCGCCGTGTCGACATCGGCGACGTAACGATCCTCGGGTGCACACTGCACTCATCTCTAGACCCCGCGGCAACCGCGCGCATCGCCATGGGCCTGAACGATTTCCATCTTGTGAAGGAGTGGGGGCCCAAGGAGTACATGCAGGAGCACGCGGCGGATCTGGGGTGGCTGCGGGAGGAGCTGGCGAAGGTCGAAGAAGGACGGAGGGTAGTCATTGCAACGCACCATGCGCCACTAATTTTGGGCACAAGTAATCCGATGTTTGATGCGAGTCTCTTCCGGAGTGCGTTTTCGACAAATATTCTCGGTTCCGGATGGCACGAGTGGAAGGGCGGGGAGAAGGTCAAGGTGTGGGCGTTTGGCCATACACATTGGTCGTGTGATTTTGTGGAGGAGACAAGTGGGGTTAGGATTGTGGCGAATCAGGGGGGGTATTCGAGGAATGGACGAGAGGCGACCGGGGAGGGCGGCACGGGGTTCAGGAAGGATTTTGTGGTCGAGGTGTAGAATCAGGGTGAATGATGATAGAAGCCTCCACGACAACGAAGACGACTACTTGCGGCGATTTCTTCTGTTCAGTTCACTCATTCAATGGGCCATACATAGAGACAGAAAGGCGGTGAAGGAACCTATCCCGAGCTCTGAGGGTCCGGTTCGGAACCGGTTGGAGCACGGATGGTCAGGAGATGACATTGGGTGGCAGCCGCACACAGCAAGAAAAGACAAGTGTAGGTGTTGGGGCCACGGCGGATGCGGTTACCGGACACATGGCTTTGTTGCTCTGATTCTAAAGTACTATGACGAAATGGAATAGCTACGACTAGAAGCTCAACCTTTAGGAGGGTTACAAAGATTCTGCTACCGCCACCGAGGTACCAAGAGTGATATACTGTGGAGCCAGCCGATAAATTGCGTGCTTTCCCCTCATTTCAGAGGCTTCGGGGCCAAGCCTAGAAGAGGAAAAATAGATTCAGTGTACCTTGGAGTATAAGACTCCATTTGTGTACTTGAAATGCTTATTCGACTTATGCTTCCCACTTCAGGCCCAACAATTTGCCGGGCCAAAGTCTCATAACTAGTGCACAACAACCTCCTCGATGAATTGACCTGCCAACTTCTCCGTCAAGCCTCTTCTAGCTTACTATTAGAAGATGTCGACCAGACAAAGCCTTGGAACGGGATGGCCAGCGATAGCCCATAAAATTCCAGAACATGACAAGCTATGGTCTAGGTACACCCCTCCGCCATATTAGTCAACCCGAATAGGTGTCAGTCAGTCAACGATACCGGTATGTACCATACTCACCCAACCGGCACCAGCAACGTAGCAACTAAAGCGCCATCTCATGTATGCGATGCACTTGATTTCTCTGATCCCGTGATTCTTTCTCTTCCTGCTGCTACCGTAGCTTACCCACCACCAAGCCCACTCAATGCCAGCGGACCACCACCAATCCTCTGCCCAAAATCCACCGTATCCCTAAGCACCTCGTAGTGTATGGCATCAACAAACGCCGCTATGTACTTCCTGCGGAAGCTCGACCATGTACACACGCTGCCGAGGTACGGGCCTACGGCAGAGACGAGCGGTGCTCGCTGAACGCGCCGAGGCTGGAGGTGGTTGTCGTTTCCACCGGGAGCTGCGTACTGGAGTAGACCTGGTAGAGTGCCAGATATAACAGTACGGCGACTCGTGAGTTGTGAGGGTCTCGAAGATGCGGAGTTCTAGGCGGAACTGGCACCGGTGCTGTTGGGGCTGTTGGGGCTGCTGAGGCTGCTGAGGCTGCTGAGGCTGCGGGGTTACGATCGAGGGGACGTTCCTGAGGATGTGGAGAGGGGGAGTGTACGGGGTTAAGTACACTGAGGATGTGGAGAGGGGGAGTGTACGAGTTTAAGTATACTGGGAATGGCGCAGAGGAGATGGCGGCAGGCAGGTATGGTTATAACTTATACATACAGCGAGCCGTGTTACACACCATGGATGCTGCTTGTTGAACTATTCCCTCCGAAACCGCAGCCTTACTTATTCTTAGGCACTTTCGATACGCAGAAAGACCGCGGGGCGCCGTTTCATCGGCACAACGATGTGGCGGCCACACCCCAGAGAATAATCTACATATCAGCGGAAAGCTATTATTGACGAACTCCAGTTTCAATTCTTCAAGGATCGTCAGGAACTGAAGATATTGCGGAAGGACGTGGGAGAGCTGGTTCGAGCGTTGGAGGGTGAAAAAAAGCTTCGCCTCGGTTGGAAGAAGACCTCTGGCTGTAGGACGTGCTGGATTAAAGGGGAGACGCGATCAGAATGGTTACTGTACGTGACTGGAGTTTTTTATCAGCTCATGATAAGCCTGGGAGGGATACTGGGGGAATCTCGGATGTCGAGTATAGGAGGGAATAATGCAACGACGATGGGAGTATAGTACCGAGTTACTCATTCTCATGCCTTTCTCTTCTTCGATGTTGCCATCGATCCATAAAGTGCCGCATCCTACAGTAATAGGCAGGCACCGGAATCGCGATATCTCCATATCACAATCACAATCACAATCACAGTGCATTTCCTGGAGCTAACAACTTGCACAAGCCCCCGCCCCTAAGCGCTTCCTGGGGGGGGCACAGAAAGCTTGTTCTTACCGCTAACTACCATCCTACACGCCATAGTACCCTGTCCCGGGTTAGTGTATAGTTATCATCCTACCTATGTGTGCCGTACTTCCATGATTACGCACCCTTTCCCTTTGCTGGGCGAGTCTACGGGCGAGACAGTTCTGAGTCAAGGCTACATTCCGGAGCCCGACGACCCCTCTCCTCGCCGTTTACTTCAATTCACAGTCAGCGATGATGATATCGCGCCCGAGTCAAAACGAAACAAGACAAGACAAAACAATAAAACAAAACGCTCAGCAAGGACATCGATGACCGCCGTGGGTGCCGAGATGTGGATTACTATAGTATAGTGACAAATAAACATCGTACCGGACGGACTTCGATTGGGTCACGGCCTCCCGACTCTCGTGAGAGTGACGCGGATCCCCCAGACAGACACCCGAGCTCGGATTCAGTAGCTCCGGCCCGTCCGGGGATAGATAGGAAGCGGATGAACACAGAACACAGCCCCCCCCCCATTCAGATCGCTAACCCAACAGGCAGGCCGGCAGTTCGACGCCCATGAAGGTATTCCCAGATCGGGTCAGCCGCTATCCGAACCTGCCGGGGTAGCCATCGAGGTGTACCGCCCCTCTCCAGCCGTAGGAAGACCAGAGGGGAGTGGTATCCCCCGCAACTTCGCTCCCGGCCGGCCCGTGACGAGGATATGGGTATGGATAAGCCGAGTTAGCCGTGCATGCGACTTGGAGTAGGTAATAGGTATCATACCTTGTACTTACTCCACTTGCGCCGGTTGGAAGCGTCCCTACAGGTAACACAATCGCCATCCTACGAGTGCAGCGGAAGGCCCGGCGCTGACTCCACGTGGATCGTTAAGGTTTCTTGGTTTAGCGATTTCTTATCCTATGGAAAGCGGCCAGATCTCTTGGCAAGGCATGATTCGTGTCTCCCGCAGTGCAGTGCAGTGAAGTGCAGTGCGTTCCGTGATCTGGGACGGCGGCGACGGGAAGATGATGTGAGCCTGCAGACTTCCGCTCGCGTGGTTGGCAGGTCGTACTCTAACCACCGTACTCTAGATGCGCGAATAGTAATCGCGAGCTCCATTCCCCGGTCTTGATCAGTCTTTGTCTGGACTCCGTCTCCTGCTTTGGAGTCTCGACTTCAGCCTCGGCAGTTTGATTTACGTTAGGTGCACGGACGAGACCAACGGACGGGCGTTCAGTCGCGGTGCGAGTGGTCCAAGTTCCTCGCGATCCCTCTCGCGTACACGGGAAGTGCGGCTGGTTAATGTCCATGTGAACGCTGAGATGACTATCCAGGTCACGGCATGGGGTACGTACACTGGACTTTCCCGATGTGGATATTGTGAGTGATAGACGTCATACATCACGGAGGAGGATGGAGGGTGAATGTTTAATATCACCATGCAGATGGATATGCGGATGAGGATGAGTATGTGGGATCGCTTGGGAACAATCCATCTAATCAAAAAAAATCACACTCCAGTCAGGAAGCTCGCGATAGTTCTTCGGGCCGGACTGGTGTGCGAAGTAAGTGGCCAGTTAACTCAACAGAGGACCGCAAGTCCACGTAAAGCGGTATAAAGCCTCTCTTGCATCCTCAGTGTTTACCCCTCTCTATCCACCAGCCATCATCGCAAACATGCAATTCCTCAGCCTCCTTGCCCTGGCCGTCTGTGCCGTAGCTGCTCCCATCGACAGCGAGCAGCCGGTTCCCACTCGCACATTCGCCATCTCTGGCTCGCTCCTGGGCCCGACTTCCCTGCGTGGCAATGATGCTACCTTCCCCGTGGCCACCGAGGACACGACTATCCCCGAGGACGAGATCGTCTACGCCCCGCTGCAGGCGAGCGACAAAGATGGTGTGGCGTTTGACTTCAGCAGCGTGCCCACGCCACAGCCGATTCGTGGTACCAAGGGCGGAACCGACCCGGGCCCCAAGCAGCCGGAAATCGACAGGACTCACCCTGATATCTTGGCTCCACCGCAGAGTGATACTGGTATGTACTCACCTATCGTAGGAAGGGGGCCGGGAGAGGAGTTTTGAGGCTGACAGGGTGGTGATATAGGTGATGTCCCGCAGCTCAGTTGGCCCATGGATTTGAGCCATGTCAAGCTCGGTCTCAACAGAGCGGGATGGAGTCGTCAGCAGAACATTGGCGTCATGCCGGCGGCGAAGCAGTTTGCTGGTGTTGATATGGTTCGTCTGGCTCCTCCGTGATACAAGGGTGATACGGGCTAATAAAAAGCAGAGACTGGAAGCTGGTGCATATCGTGAGATGCATTGGCACACGTCCGGAGAGTGGGCGTATATCATCGCTGGAGGTGCCCGCATTCAGGCCATCAATGAGAAGGGTGAAACGTTTATCGACGACGTTAAGAAAGGAGGTATGTCTACGATGTCCCCCCCAAGCGATGTTGATGGAGACGGAAGCTGATTGAAGCCTAGACGTCTGGTTCTTCCCTCCCGGAATCCCGCATTACATCCAAGGTCTCGAGAACGGCACCGAGTTCCTTCTGATCTTCGACGACGGCAACTTCTCGGAAGATGAAGTAAGTCGCTTCCTCCACCCCTATGCCAGTGGCAGCCAGCTGACAATTCCAGACCTTCCTTGTATCGCAGATGATGGCCCGAACACCCACCGATGTTTGGGAGAAGCAACTCGACCTCCCCTCATCGGCTTTCGCCAATCTCCCGGAAGGCAACCTCTTCATCTTCAACGGTACCGAAGCCCCAGCGGACATCCAAGCACAAAACATCACCGGCCCAGCCGGCGTTATCCCCAACGTCGACTCGTACAGTTTCCACTGGTCTGAACAGGAGCCCCTCGAGGTTCCCGGCGGCTCCGTTAAGATCCTCGATACCAACACGTTCCCCATCGCTACGGACTTCAGCACAGCATTGGTCACGATCAAGCCCGGAGCTATCCGCGAGGTTCATTGGCACCCCAGCTCCGATGAGTGGAGCTACTTCATCCAGGGACACGCCCGCATGTCGGTCTACGTCGCTCCGGGCAGTGCGAGGACTTTCGACTTCAACCCCGGAGATGTCGGTTACGTCCCGCAGGCGTGCAGTCATTACATCCAGAACATCGGTACCGAGGATGTGATCCTGCTGGAGGTGTTGAAGCAGAAGAAGTTTACGGATATCTCGGCTGGACAATGGTATGCCGTTCCTCTTTTCTTTCTCTTCTGTGTGCTTGGCTAATAGAGATCGTGATAGGCTCGGATTGACCCCGCCCCAAGTCTTGAAGGACACCATTCACCTGTCGGACGAGAGCATAGCGCACCTGTCCAAGGAGAAGCCGCTGGTCGTCCAAGGCCCCGTCCCCGTTTCACCCAGCGCAAGCGCCGCCTAGGGTCTCGAGAGTATGGTAGTAACAGTGGAAGATTGATAATCGTGGTGATGTTTTGGTTTGGCTTGGTAGCTTGGACAGGTATTAGGATAGCTAGTAATAGATTGTGATGGGAACCCTTGCATAACATCGTTTCTATGTGATCGTCCGGCCATCCCGCGCGTCTCCAGAGTCCAGACTCCACAGCCGACGTCATCGCTACTCTATGTACAACTTCATTCATCACCCATCCCATCCATCACCTTGCCCAAAACTCCACAACTTCTCCACCTTCCCCACACAGCCTCCCACGAAATGACTGCATCACAACTCCGTACACAAGTGAAGCGCATTTACAAAGATCTCGTGTGCCCCCCGTCCTAATATTCTCCATCACAACCACCAGAAGCAGAAGCAGAAAGCTAAAGCCATGAACCAGCTGTACCTCGGCCGCGACTATCCCCTCGGCTACGCGTACTTCCAGCCGCGCCTGCACGGCGCCTTCATGTCGCAGGCAGGCCTGCAAGACGAGCAGCAGATCCGCGACGGAATTGAGCGGGCCGAGTTCGTGAAGCGCGAGATCGAGGCGCTGTACTACCTCAAGAAGTACCGCGCCATGCGCGAGCGGTATGGGGCGCCGCCGTCGGCGGAGGTGGGCACGGGATCGGGGATGGAGAGGGTTGAAAATACTGCTGCTACTGCTACTGCTACTGCTACTGCTGCTACATAAGGGAAATGATTGTGGCGGTGGCAGTAGGTATATTGTAATTATATCGTACATACGATGCTGCATATATTTGCTATACACACCTGTCTTGAATCCCGTGTGAGAATATGGTTAACCTGAATACTGCGCCAGCCGTGATCCAACTAGTTACTCGCTGCTGTGCATATCCTCCTCAATACCCAACTCCGCCGACTAAGCCTCCGTGCTCTCTTCGGAATCATCCATCTGCGGTGCAGCCTTCCTCCTTTTCACTGGCGACCCCGCCTGCGCACCTCCGCCCCTCGCCTTCACCGGCTCCACCGCCACGTCATTCCCATTCTCCTTCTCTATAGCCTCCCACGACAACTTCACTGCGGCCTTCCCCATCTCCCTCGCCTCTGCTTCGCGGCCCTTCCTCAGCTCATTATACCTCGCGGTGACGAACCATCACCTGCCAATGCCGACATCGAGCTCGTTCACCGCGCGCCTCAGCCACTCCTTCTCGCGCGCGTTCAACGGCTCGCCAACAGACGCGACCTCCACCTGCTTGAGATAGTTGTGCCAGCGGTTTTTGATCATCATGGCCGTTCGCTCGCTCAACGGGAGCTCGTTGACTGCGCCGGCTACTGCGCTCCAGGTCGCGGGTGGATTGAGCCGCCGCAGCCGCCGGATTATAGCGTCTTCGTCGGGCGTCCAGGGGCGGGATTTGGGCGCCATGTTTGTTTGTGAGGATATATGTGTGGTGAGTGGCTGGGTGTGTCGGTGAGAATAAGTGAATACGACGAGGAGAAGGGGGGCTCTTATATACCTGGCGATACGCGGCTTCAGCTGGACAGAGGTTCTGGGGAATTCTACTGGTCGCCTCGCCTAGAAGATGCTATATCTCTCCATCAATCCATCCATCTGCGGTTCCACACAACAGGAACGGGCGGGACCTCTTCGGCATGAAAACGCAATCGTTCCTTCCCGCTTTCTGGAACACTACAATCAGAAGCCGGTGGATATTAGATGAAACCACAAGGGCACGCTTTCTCGCTATACACCTCTTTCCATCCTCTCCAGGTCTTCCGTTTTCACCCTGGAAGCAGACAAACATGCCTACAAACCACAGGCGGAGACATCTTCGTCCTCGAAAGCGGTCTAGGTGCAGAGCTCCTGCCGTCCACCCGTCTTCTCAGATAGTGGGATCCGAGTAGTAACTACACTCCGGCTTCTGGATTTCCGCAATCCAATGTACTGCCCATCACAAGCGAGAAGATATAATATCAAACCGAGGGGTGATATTCCGTTTACCTAGTCGGGTCATCATTTTCCCGTTATCACACCAACAGGTGTCTATCTCTATCCTGGGAGCAAGCAAACCTGCTCAATACCCACGAGATGACATCCTCCGCGACCTCCCCTGGTAGGATCACCATGCTCTAAGCCTAGGTGGTTTGCTTACCCAGGTCCCCTCCCCCGCTAGTGTCCCCCTCGATGTACATAGGTAGGTCCCCCGCATTCCAGCTTCCACGTTCCTAGTTTCCGATCGTCCCGTCAGTGGACACCCTCCGACCCCACCATAAGTGCAGGTTTGATGGAATGGCCGAAAAATCGAGCCTAGGGGAAGTCACCACGAGCCGAGGGTGTGTTTGGGGCCACACGTGGACACCCTCCGAAGACGCGCATCTTCTCCGGCTATACTCTTCTGTCCCACGAACTCGCTGGTCCGACATCGCCGACTCTCTCGGCGGTGGGCTGACGGCGAACGCCGTGCGGATGCGCTTCCAGCGGTTCCTAAAGTTCGACGATGTCTCGAGCGGCGAGCCGTTGAGTACTAAGGAGCGCGCGCTGCTGGATCGCGCCCTGGATGAGGTCGAGACGGGCAGGGAGAAGTGGTGGTGTGTCGCTGCTAGGTACACCGAGTTGCGCAGGGGGAGGGAGGGCATCAGGGAGCTGGGGAAGGTCGGGGCCAAGAGGTGGTGTGAGAATATCAAGAAGGAGAGTGGGGTGGATGGGAAGAAGATTGCTGCCACTGGTAGTGGGAGGGGCGCGAAGAGGGCGAAGATTGAAGAGGATGCGGAGGAGGAGAAGGAGGGAGAGGATGGAGAGGATGCGGATGTGTGAATCTTGTGCAGCGGCCAGTATGTACGAAGAATTATGATATTAACCATAAAACATCTTTATGTATCAATAGGCCCAGCTGGCACAAAGCATTCATGGCCTATTCAGCGCCGTACGTAGTGATAAACAAGCACAAACTACCAGCGGATCGAGGAGCGAGGACTTTCGTAGCCACTGTTGCGGAGACCGAGGCCGTGAACAGACACTGTCAGTCACAGCGGAGGATATGCGAATAGGTAGCCACAATTTCCAACACCATTCTGAAGCCCAGCCCCCCTCACAAGCTCTCACACATGATACCTATAAAACCCGAATTTCCATCGACAACTTTGAGCAATGCTACATACACACACGGCATCCAAGAGCGCTAACTAGTATCCACCAGCACAGTACCGTACCCGAAATCCCTCCGATCCCGAGTCCCGACCAATTCCCGAATCGGAATCACACAATATCACTACCAGTAGTTACTCCCTCCAGCCCGGCCCTCCCGCCCCGCCCCCCAGCGCAAGTAAGGAGTCATACAACATCACTACTCCCTTCAAACCGGCCCCTCCTGGAATCACACACCCCCGCGCCGGCACGGCACATATAACGGGGCGAACGGTCGCAATCTATACCACCGGTAACTATAACCCGCCTTCGCAAATGCCGAAAAAACATACCATACCGCCCCATCGTACACCGTCCGATGTATGTATGTGCCGGCAGCTAGAGCCTAGAGGATCCCGCATCCATCCCGCATTCCGCATCCCGTGCATCCCATATCCCGCATCCCATATCCCGCATCCCGCATCCCGGACCTAGTGGCGGTAGAGTGGAGTACAGTAGAGTACAGTAGGTACAATACACAAGGTACTCCGATATCCCCATGTCTACATAAGCACCTCTGTCCGGGGGCCGGGGTAGGTGGGTGGGTATGATACCATTCCATTCCGTCCGTCGGACCCTCTCGTGTGTGGCAGTCTACATACCTACGAGTCTACGATACGCTTCCTGCCTCCTGGGCGGAGCTGTCGGCAATCCGAAAATTATGGCTGGCTGGCTGGCTGGATCGAAGGAATGGAAGAAGATAAAATAAAAAAGATAAAAATAAATAAATCTCCCGAAGAAAGTTTAAACCCCCCCAATCGCCCACGATGGGACGACAGCCTGCGCCAACCGCGGTACAGCTAAACAGCTACTACATACAATTCCCCACTCCCCGCCAGCGAGAACAAACACTGCACGTACAAACAGCCATCTCCTCCGCAAACCGCATCCCGCTACTGATGTATAACCTCCGCTCCAGCCCCCACCCACCCCGCCCCGCCCAGCGTCATCATCGCGCCGAGTTCAGCAAGCCGAAGTCTTCTCGGTAGGTACTTTGTATGTAGAGTACTCTACATGGCAATGAAGTTCTGTATCTATCGTACGTACGTACGTAAAGTATATACCGATATTACTGCTGACCTGATTAGAGTACAGTAGGTAGGTACGTGCATTAGCCGCGCGGGATCTACGTCCCTGAAGGCCGACGGACGTGGCAGGCAAAAAGCACAGATCACACGTAGAAACGTCCGATGGACGCCAGCGATAAGAACGTGGACGTAGGGTGGGGGCGAACACTACTGGAGGAGGCAGCTTAGATAGGACTACTAGTAGGCAGCAGAAGTTATTCGTGCATGAGGGCCAGCGGACGTGTGCAGATGCTTTGCGTTCGGAGGGAAATGCGAGGAAGGGAAGAGAGTGGTCTAGAAGTTGCGGTGGACGGACGAGGAGGAGGGACGAAAATGCGGGCTAACTACATAGTGAGGTGCCGGGTGCGTGGCCTAGAGTATAAGAAGTATGGGCTTCGAATTCATTCACATTTGGGCTGCAGAAAGGGATATCACAACTTCGGTGCGTGGATGGTCCGCGGAAGACGAGGAGGAGGAAGCACCCGGCGCGGCGAGGAGAGGGGCCGGAAGCTCCCGATGCAGGATCGACTGGATGCAGATGCGGACCATCGCATAAGCAGTCACTCGGGTTGGACGCCAGCGCACTTCGACCTCGGCGGCGGCGGGCCTGGGCGGGCGGGCAGATATTCCTCACACGCTCGAGTGACGTTTCATGCGCGCCGGCGGATAACTGCTCGAATATGGGTATCCGTACTCAAACACCTATGCCCCCCGTAGCTCTCCCGTCCCCTCCGATGCCTCTTTTCACCTTCTCCAAATGCCTCGTACTCCGCACACGATGATTCTCCAGCCCCGCCTCGTTGATGAAAGCGACATCGCACAGTGGACACCACAACCCCCTCTGCTTGGCCATCGCACCGTGTCCCTCCGCCTCTTTATGCGCGCGCACATCCTCAGCCGCGACAAAGACCGCACAGACACTACAAAAACATCCCCGTGGCTCCCCCACCACCGCGCACTCCCCACGCGTCTTGTGTTTCTTCCTTTGATTCCGCGTTGGAAACTGCTCTCCACAGTCGCGACAGATACAGGTAGAGGAGGAGGGAGCGGGAGAGGCAGAAGCAAGACAGACGTGCGCCGCTGTCGCCGCCCGGACGCATTTGCACGCCGCACACCAGAGGCCGAGCGCCTTGCACGCATCCGTGTGGACCGTCGAGCTCTCGTGTTCCTCGTCCTCCCCGTCCAGCAGCTCGAGGCAGATACCACACCTCCCCTCTGCGCCATCCACTGCCCTCCGCGGCTCCATCGTCACCACACGTACATCCCGCGGCGAGTGCAGCGACTCGCGATGCTCCCTCGCCCCCGCCGCGGAGATGAACGTTTTTGCGCACAGCGCACACCACAAGCCGCAGCGCTTAGCGGTGTCAACGTGGCGCCTCGTCGTGCGGTGGTAGCGGATATCGTCGGCATGGATGGGCTCGTCGCAGGCGAGACATTGGACGTGATGTTTCAATTCCGGTTTCGATTTTTGCAGCAGTAGCATTATTGGTAAGATTAGTCGCGGGGTTTGGTTTGGTTTGGTCACTGGTGGTGGGCGGGGTGGCCACTGGGCACTGAGGAGTTCAAGCACTATATCGAGATTACACGTGAGATGTGGATGTGGATGTGGATGTGATGTGATCTGGATGGGATGATGTCACACACACATACACACCGCACCGCACGCGCCAGATCGCGAGGGATAACGGGGATCGAGCGACCACACCACCATCACCTCCACCACCACCACCACCACCACCACCACCACCACCACCACCGCCAACATCACCACAATACCACCCTCACCACCACCACCCACCCATCCTCCCACCCCCTCCGCCACCGCACCACAGCACCACCACTCTACCCCGCCCCCGAAAGCTCACCCGAACGCCGCGATGCAGGGACGGTAGATCGGCACCTGCCAGCCTGCCAGCACCGATCACCTATACCTACTTCCACCGTACTTGTACCATACTTGTACCGTTACGGCGCGTCCTCCGAGCCGAAGCCCCGAAAATTGAAACAATGTCTTTCATTTCAGCTGTCCTCGGTGCTTGCTTTGCGGTCAGTCAATCGGTCGGTCGGTCGGTGATTTCATCCGAAGCGAACGAACGCGAAATCAAGGAACCCCCCCTTCCCCCAAAAAACGCTTCGCCAAAAAAAGAGCAGCGGGGATTGCAGGGGGAAGCGTTGCCTCATAACTACTCTACCTACATAGGCAGAGTACTCTACTCAGTACTCTCCGCCTCACAGATTTTACTGACACTTCGTACCGCACCGTACCGGGGAAGACGGATGGGCGTGGGCGTGGTTTGGTCCAGCTGGATCTTCACCGTCCCCCGATAGAGTACCGAATCGATCCGATCGTCAGAGTCACACACACACATACACACATACACACACACACACATACACACATACACACACACACACACACATGCAAAGGCAAAGGCAAAGCGGTAAACCGGATTTCTCACTCGGCGCCATAGGTACTGTACTATCTATGTGGTGGTATTGGAGCTGTCGTATGACGATACGGTAGGTAGGTGGTCGCTCTCTCTAAAGCCGGTTCGATTGGGTACCTACATACCTACGGTACGGGAGATACCTACAGTACTGGAGATACCTTTGTGGTGGAGGGAACTTGGGAAGAGAGGGAGAGGGATGGAGGTGTGTTCATCAATCGCCAACTGCACGGTGACGGTGAGGTTGGGTGGCGGTGGGAGAGGGGTGAGCGCGGTAATCGCGTCTACTACCTAACTATAGTTCCTACCTGCTATGATCTCGATAAGTTGGCGGCAGTCCGCGACTCCGCGATTGTAGTTGCTATTCTTCACACTCGAGTTCGATCCACCACCACACCTGAGGGTTGGTGGTGATCCGGCTAGGTACTTGAACACTTTGCTGCAGAGGCGTCAGCAGTCGGGCGTTATATACTTGGTGCAGATACCGCATACCTAGAAGAATCGGGTCCATTCATCACATCAAAACCGCGATCCCTCTAGAGTACCGTAGGTAGCTCAGTATCCTCTAGGCAGGCTAGTAATTCCACAACAACCCCAACATCGATCGTTCGACTCCACCACTCGCTCACCGTCCGCTCACCGTCCGCTTCCTTCACCGCACATTCCAAGACCAATTCCACTCAATTCCAAGCCCAAGCCCCAGTACCAAGACACCCATCCATCCGTCTTGCACGATCCACGATTGCACGATTGCCGTAACCCAATTCCAAGTCCACAGCCTTGAATCACAATCCATTTCAATTCAATCCATCCCACCACCCACCTTGAGCTGCCGGTTCTGCCGGTGCTGTAGAGCAACCAGTGCTGTGACCGGTGCTGTAACCGGTACTGTGACCGGTGCTGTAGAGTAACCGGTGTGTAAGTAGAGTAGGTAGGCCGTAGGTAGGCCGTAGGTAGGCTGTAGGTAGGCTGTAGGAATTGCCCCATACAGCGTGCGGCGTGCGGCGTGCGCAGTCCACCTCTCCTCCAGGCTCCTGCGTAGGTAAGTTGGTTCGCATTTGGAAGTGCACATTACAGTACAGCCGCAAGCCATGATATTGATGCCTAATACGTGAATCCTGATGCCCGAGCGCGGCAGCCCCGCTCAATGAGAGTCCATACAGCCCATCCCCCGTCCCACGCCCTCCGCCCCCCGCTCCCCACAATCCCCCCCGCACAATCCCACCTCCAATCAATCCCACCTCTAACCAATCCCACCTCTAACCAATCCAAACTCTAAGTTCGAACCAATGTCAATGCCAATGCGCAATACCCACCTCTATACTCTATACACAACAGCCAATACTAATGCCAATGCCACCTCTACATATATAGCCAATGCGCAATATGGTACCAACCAACCAGCCAGCCAACCAACCAACCAGACGTCATCGTGGGAACATCGATATCGACATCGACACCGCGAGGAACCGTGAAGATCCCATACCCACTCCACGGCGAAATCTGCGAGTGCTGTCAATAACAACAGCTTACCGTACCGGTCCGCTGCTGCCGGGTCTCGTCGGCTTCAAACCGTAAACCGTAAACCACCGAGCGTGCTGCGTGCGCACTCCATCCGTGCATCACAAGGCCCTCATCAGTACTGCCAACAAATATCAGTCACTTCAAGTCCATTCACATTCACATTCACCACTCAATTCAGCCCGTGCAGCATCTCAGGCACTCAGAATCTCAGCATCTCAGAAAAGATCAAAGGCAGATTTTCCATTCAACACCTCTCCTATAACCGATCATCGCCAAACCCCCAAACCCCCATCCCCCACTCCCAACCGGCACCGGCACCCCCATATAGTCCCCGTTCCGCAACCAACCAATCGTATAACCCATTTTTCCGCACCCCAAACAACGCCAACGACAACGACAACGACAACATCTCCCGCTCCTCTGTGAAAAATACAAAACCCGACCCCCGCCCACCCGTTCGACATCAACAAAAGACAAAAAAATAGCAGTGCAACCTACGATGCAAAATAGACATGACAGCAAACGTGCATGGAAGAAAAAGAAAAAGAAAAAGAAAGAGACGATCGTAAATGCTTCACAAAAGCCAAAGCGAGAAGAGACGTGAAATCAAAACAAACCACAACTCCTGCCCTATGTGAAAAATGAAAAATGAAAAAGTGAAAATAAAATGGAGGGGAAAACCAGAGTAAAGGTGAAGCAGGTAATAACATATGCTACAAGCAGAAGTTTATAGGAAAAAAGAAAGGCGGTCTTGAAAGGACGAAAAGGTCATAAACGCCGTAGTACGGAGGCATATCGCATCGCTACCGTGGAGGATCCGAAGGCGAGGTCTTTCTTGTCGATGCTAACGACAATCCCTCCTCGCTGAGAACACTAAGCCACCCACTGCCAACCTCGCTCTTGAGAGCCTCGACTTTACGTCGGTACTCGTCTCCGCGGATCGACCAGTCAACGTTGTCGTTTGGTAGCGACGGCGGTGGCGACGATTCCGCGCCGGAAGATGCGTCCTCTTGCGCGGCCGCTTCGATATCCATGCGGTACTGCTTCTTGGTCGAGAGGGGTTGTGTGCGAACGGTGGGGTTGATTGGTGACCGGACTAGTGTGCGTACGGATTGTGCGTCCGCCCCATCGCTGTTGAGATTATTACTGTCTTCGCGGCTAAGCTCGACTACTCTCCGTCTGCCCGTCTTCCGTTTTGCCCGTGCAACTTCGGCGGAGGGTATCGACTTCTCGTCGGTTCTGTTGTCCTTCTTCTTATTGGAATCTAGAGACGTGACTTGATGTACTGTGACGGGCTGCTGCTTGGGGACTTTGACGACGGGGACACTAGGTGCCTCGGCCACTCTCTCGATCAGACTCCGCTTCTCCATCATGCCAGGGCCTTGCGAATCCAACAGAACGTCGTCCGTGTAACCCGGGGTGTTCCTAAACAAGTTGAAGATCGTGATCCTGTAGGACGAAGAATGGGTCCTGGTGAAGGGGTTGTCGGCGACCCACACGGCGGTGAAGTTCGGTGCCGACGTCAGCCGTGCAAGCTCGGTAGGGTCGGTGAGCTTGTTCTGTCGCAGATCGAGGCGTTCCAGGGTCAAAGCCCGTTCGATACCAGCGATCGACGACAGTCGGTTGGCCCGAAGGTTGAGGGAGGTGATGGCGGGCAACGGGTTGCGGGTCAAGGAATGCAGAGAATCGATCATATTGCCCGACAGATTCAATGCGCGGAGGTTGTGCAGGATGGAGAGGCTTTCCGGGATTGCAGTGAATAGGTTATTGGATAGGTCGAGCGACGTCAAAGATCCCGCGAGTGGTACCAATGCGACGGACGTGATGGAATGAAGTCCGTTATCGGACAGCGACAGATGCCGGAGCATCCTCCATTTGGCGGGTGGTAGGCTGATGGGCGACGGTAGGACGGTGGAAGCGGCCGAGGAATGGCTGCTGCCGGAACCCGATCTTCGCATGCGGTGGGATGTAGGCCGGGTCGAAGATTTGGATGGCGAGCTGCTGCGCGGGCGGTTCTTGGAGCTGGAGCGCGAAGATTCCGAAGGCCCTCGGGACATATTGTGATAGTGTCCGACGGGAGCACTCGCAGCGTGGGCGCCGACGACCGCTGGTTGCGACGAAGGCGACGGAGGACCGGACGAAGAGGTGCCAACATCAGTGGAGGAGTTCCCGGGAGTCGATGATCCGTACGAAATGATGGGAGACGACTGGGTTTTGGCGGACCTCCGACGACGACGGTCCATGTCGTCGAGCACGATGGAAATCAACAACTCTGCCGGGTCCTCGATACCGGCCCTCTTGACCACCAGACTCCGGAGCTGCTCCGCCATCCGATCCCAGCCAAAGAATTGTCTGATGTCGATATCGCAAATCTCCAAAGTGCTGACGTTCTTGAAAGCCAATAGCGGTACCGCGGTGTCGAATGGGAACTCCTCGAAGCCCTCGACGAGGCGTGCCTTGCGGTCAGGTGCCAGTCTCAGGCAAGGCACCTTGGTGAACGACGAGTACAAGTACTTGAGGTCCGCCTCGAGCGCAGCCTTGGCCTTTTCGTTGCGTGTCGCGATCGAGGGGCCGAAGCCGAAGTTGGACCAGATGCTAGACATGCCAGACATGACGCTCCTAACGCTAGAAACCGAGTGGATCGAGAGGCTATCCGAAGATCTATTTCTTCGAGTGGATGAGTCGCGCAAGAACGAGACATAATTGGCGGGCGAGGCCTCGGCGTGGATGTTCTCCAGGCGAACACCCATGGGGCCCACTGCGATATTAAGTTCCTCGAATCGGCTGAGCAGGTAGTAGAGATGGTGCGGAGTCAAAGACAGCTTGGCCAGCTTCAAGGACTGCGAGGTGAAGGGAAGAGTGAGCGCGGATGCAAGACTGCTCGCGGCGGACCCGGAACTGGGCTCCCGAGCGGTGCCCACCGGCGTCCTGGGCGAACCTGGGATATCGCTGCCGCGCCTCACGGGCTGCCATCGCTGCTGGGCTTGGATCGCATTTGCGAGCGCTTTTTCGTGCGTCCGTACGAAGTGCGCGATCCGCTTGATGAATAATTGGCCGTCTTCTGATTCCATGGCAGCTATCAACACATATGTATGTGGCGTGTCTTCGAGGAAGGTTTTTTTTTCCCGGGGGGAGAGAGCTGGGACCAAAAAATGTCGTCCGTGAAACTTTTTTATTTGCCAAACAGCGACGTGTGGCTGTTTTGTGGTTGGTTGGACGGTCGGTCAGGTGGGAGAGGGGGGGGAGGGTTTATGATGATCGGTTAGTTGAGTGTCCGGAAAGCGGCTGTGTCGGCAGGGACCAGTAGTTTTCCTAGGAGCGGATGTTCAGCATGATGTCTTGTCGCTACAAGCTGCGTACAAGCACCGAGCGGGCTACAGGATGGAAGGATCGAGAGAGGGAAGAGCATATATGATTGAGCGGAAGATCTGGGCGCGATGGACAGACAGTGCAGGAGTGCAGGAATGCAGGACATGATGGGGCAGGGCAGGGCAGGATAGGACAGGAGGACAGGGCTTGCGTCAGAAACTCACCACACTAAAGAATGAACGCGCGAGGCAAGCTGTTTCACGAGGCACACACGGAGAAAGGGAACGTGTGGGAATAGTAGTTGGTAGTAACAGTAGTAATAGCAGTAGTAGTGGTAGTGGTTCTGTCGAGTAATAGTGTGGGGCAGGCGATGATGATGGGTGACGAACAAAGCTTCCGGAGCGAGGCTGAATAAGTACGAACGAACAGAACGGGCATACACGCGCAGCAGCAACCACACACACAGCACACTTCGTCTATTCGTCAGGTTGTGGGATGGATGGATGGTGGGGGTTGGGTGGGTGGGTGAGTGGGTGAGAGTAGAGGTCGTGACCAGAAGACTGGAGGCTTGGGGGCGATAGAATGGTGAGCGTCGAAACACTTGGGGAAAGTGCGGTTTCCTTCCGATGGATGCTGAGACCGGCGCAGGGGGATGATCGTATGGTTAGGTGTGTAGTGGTGGAGGTAGTGGTGGTGGTGATGGACGACAATTCTCGACGGGGAGGGTATGGATGGAGGAGGAAGAGGTCGGGTGACGGGTTGCAAGCCGAGTGAACGGCTCGTCGATTAGAAGGGTTTAGGGGGGAGTGGGTTGCAGTCGTGGCGGAGAATTGCGACGGGGGTTGGTGGGCGTAGAAACGTCGGCGTTCCTGCTCGTTCTTGTTCTTCTACTTCTTCGCCTTCACGAGAAGAGAATGAATAAACAACGAAACGACGGAGGAGGAGAGTAGGAGGAGGGGAGTGGGTGGGGGGAAGGGGGGGTAGGTAAGAGGGAAAGGAAACAGGGGAGAGGGTTCGAGGTAGAGCGGGAAGAGGTGACGGGGGTGGATTAGTAGGAGGAGGGAGAAGGAGGAAGGAGGGAGGGAGTCGGAGGGAGTCGAGATGGGAGTGGATGTTAGTTACGGCAAGAAGGGGGCCGTGTGCTTCTTTAGTCGAGCGAGGCGAACTTTTTTAGTGTCGGAGCAAGCTGGTAGTGGTGCTGGTGGTGGTGGTGGAGGTGGTGGTGTTGTTATTGATGATACACCATCGAGACCTCCACTATGCTCACCACCACCACTTTCATCACTACACCCACTACACCACTACACCACCCTCACCACTACACCACCCTCACCACCCTTACAACCCTCACAACTCTCATAATCCTCACCACCTTCACTATGTACCCTGCCGCTGCCGCTGCTCCTTGCTGCTCGAGTATCTACTTCCACTTCTATTCCTATTCCACTGCCGCCGCGCCTCACTGCTGCCACCGCCCGTCCCTTCAAGTACGCACCCACTCCCACCGAGACCGACCGATCGGTGGGTACTCGGACAGGCTGCGAATGCCACTCCAACTCCGTCCGGATACCAGCGACTTCCTCTGCTACTCGCACTTCCTATTCCACGGCATTTGACGATGACGGACAGCGCCGACTAGGATGGGACCCTTGGATCTGCTGCTGCTCTGCTTCTGCTTCTGCTTCTGCACACCAGCGAACTTGCCATGGATGCGAGCATGCATGTATGCCCCACCCTCCACCCCCCATATCCATCCATCCATCAAGCTAATCTATTAATCTGCCACCCCCGTTCCGTGCGTTATCCCTCCCCGATGCCATCAGCATCATCAGCATCATCAGCATCATCATCGTCTGCCAACCAGCCAGGCCAGACCAGCGTCTATCTATCTAACGAGCGACCGGCGGCCGACAGTAGAGTGGAGTAGTCTAGGCTTGCGACACTTACTGCTCTATGTTACTAACTAGCAGCTGCCAGCCAATAGTGTACCTCCGTCCTCACAGTTAGTTGATCCGTTTCGCTCGTCCTCGCGAACTCGTTCGTCGTGGGCTGTTCGCACTCGCCCGCCCGCGCCCGCTCTCTCGCTGAACTCGAATGTTTTAATCTCCCCGTCAGCCAGATACAGCCGCCTCCTGTTTCCTCGTCCTCCTTCTTATATGAATGTATGCAGTCTCCCGCGTATGTCGGTAGGCCGTGAAGGAGCTTTCCCCAAGGTGCCGGATCCTGCTTGTCCCTGCCCGCCGTATGTTGCCTTTTGTTGTCCTGAAGGAACGGGAAACCTGACGAATCACTCAACCATTCAACCACTGAACCACACAACCTGACACAGCAGACACAGCCAGCCAGCCAGCCGCTCGCAGCGCAGCACCGCGAAAAGAAAAGAGAAGAATAGAAAAGAAAAAAAAGAACAATTGGAAAAAGCAGCGAGAACTTCCCGCCCCCCTCGCAACGGCTGTCGCGCGATTGTTTCCAGCTCGACCTCACGAACGAACGCTCACCGCCTCTGTCTGCTCCTTTCCGCCGCATCTTCTTTCTAACAACATGTTTGCCTGCCCCGTCTAATAATCCCACAATCTTACGGAACGGAGCCAGTGGTTAGAGCACTTCCCATCCTGCACCCAACTCATGTGTGTGCCGAGCGTGCCCTCCCTCCCTCCCCCCGTACGTGCATTCACTTGCAGCAGTGCAGCAGTTTATTTACGCTATCACTCCCCTGCCCCCCCTCACGGTCGACGAGAGCGAGTGGGATGATCCCCACCCTATCGCACCTCACCTCCATCCAACCTCCACCTCCGCAAACGTTTTGTGACCAACTGCATCTCACCCCTCCCACCCACCACCACCACCCCAGAAAATACAACAAAATAATAGCCCCCCCCCCTTCCCCCCTCCAGAAAATATTAATGAAACCCTCTTTTGGGGGGGTAAAACATTGGACGTTCAGCTCGGCGGTGCGAATGCGATGCGGAAGCGGTGCGAAAAAGAGCGTGTGCGGAAGCGGTGCGGTGCGAAAAGAGCGCGTGCGAAAAGAGCAAAGAGCGCGTGCGCATCTGCTTGCTCGTTGCGGTAGATATGGACGGACGGGCAGGCTGGTATACCGGTATGGGGAGTACTCTACGCGGTGTAGGTACTTGGCTACCTCTATCTATCTATCGTATATCTTTATGTACACGCTGAAGATTCGCGCAAGGGAGGGAGCTGGGAAGAGCTGGGAGGAAGGGATGGAGAGCTGGGAGACGTGGAGAGTCGAGACGTCCGCCGTTGACCTGGCCGAACTGACCACCGCCGCCGACGACGATCCGGTTGGTTATCCAACTACCTATCCAACTATCTACATATCTACATATCTACACAGGTACTGGAAGGATGTCGTGCTCGCTAGGACAGTTCTTCGCGTCTATCTTTCCAGGTAGTAGATATACTAGTAGCTATACCAGGTAGCAGATACGAGCGAGTTATGTCAGTTATGTAAGTACAAACATCACCCATCCAAGGGAAGTTAGGAAGTTGGGAACAAGGACTGTAGCCCCGTAGCCCCGCAAGGCGAACTGAGGCCTCACGGACTCAGGCTATACTAGAGCATGTAGCTAGGTGGCCTCAGCAGGTAGTCCTCAGGCCGGCACTGGGCAGGTAGGCAGGCAGGCAGGAAACACCGGCACGTATGTATGTACGCCCAGCTGGCGCTTGTGATCCCCCCGCGTGCAATCGGGGTGGTGTCATGTATGATGTATATACCTGGAGTATCATCGGCCCGTGATGTGGTGGGTATTGTACAATACGGGTCATTCGGTGCCCGGACGGACGGTTTTTCCATCCAGGCGGACGGGCGGTCGTTTGTCTGCTGGTCTGGTCCGACGTCGGAGGATTGATATGAGTACTAGAGGGTAGAGTACTCGTGCTGCCGCAAACTGGTAACTGGTAACTGGTATCTGATCGATTGTCTCAGGCGTCGTCCTGGTGATGGTGAGGGTGATATCCGGTTGATGGTCGAACTACCTGTAGATACCTGTAGGTAGTGGAGCGTGTAGTGGGGTATGGCGCTTCCACTCCTCTCCACTCCAGGGTGTGTAGATGCCTGTTCTTCCTGGTATCATATGATGATACATTCAGCCCGTCCGTAGGTACTCGAGTAGGTACGAGTAGTCCTCCCATGTCGTTGTCGTCCAGTCTCCAGCGATCGTCAACACCTCGAGCTCGCGGGCTCCCAGCGGGCCTTTGTACCTCCTCCTCCTCCTGCTGCTGCTGCTGCTGCTCCCCCACCGTACTATAGGCAAGTACCGTCACCAGCGCCTCCCGCGCCTCAAACTGCGAACTCGAGCTTGAGCTCAGGGTCCACATCCACGAAAGCCACACAACCACCACCACCACTAAGCCAGCCAGCCTCGGAGCCCAGCCTCCAAGCCAGCCAGACAGTCAGACATACAGCCACGAAGCCAAAAAGCCAAAAGCCAAAATAGGCCAAAATAAGTGTCACCATCCCATCCCATCCTCGTCTGTCCCTCCCTCGCACTTCCACCCTCGCACGCCCCCTCCCCGCTATGCTACGCTACCGGAAGGTAAATACTAGTAAATACATATCTACACTACCACGCCCCCCTCCTGGCCTCCAGAGTCCAACCCTCCAGCCTGCGCCAATCACAGTGGTCCCTGCGCCCACCACCACTACCACCACCCAGCACCACCACCAGCAGCGAACCCCGTGGGGATTTCTTCTTCTTCTTCTGCCCTTCCCTTCTGTTCTCGACTGACTGACGATGTCATACCCCCCCTCCCACCCTCGACGGACCCGTGAGTGGTGCACACCACCCAGCACCCACCCAGCACCCACCCCCAGCTGGGGATATGATTGGCCTGCAGCGGTTGTTGCGCGTATGTTTCGTTCTCTAGTTTCGTAGTTTCGTAGTTTCGTGGTTTCGTGGTTTTGTGGTTGGTGTTTTTTTTTTTTTGCGGGATGAGGGAGTTCCAAAGACCACGGGATTAAGAGTTACTTTTCTTTTCTAGAGTTGTGGGCGAGTGCCGACTGACGATCAGAGCGTGCTTGCTCGGGCGAGGCTTGAGGGAATGGAGGGAATGAGAAGAGAAGGTTCGACGATCTTTCTTTCTTTGAACTTCAAACTTCGAAGGCGAGCGCATCACCTCCCCCACGCACAAATACACGCATACACGGTTTGTTTGTTCTACATACGGGCTGGTGGGGACTCTATGATCTCTCGCCGTGGATATCAGTATAGCATGAGGAGGAATCGAGCAAGTACCTACTACGGTATTGTACATCACAGCATCACAGTCACTCCACGGCGACGATCCACCAGCACCTCCAGGCTGAAGTGAACTGCACTGCACGTAACTACCCTACGCAACTACCCCACAGCTGGCTGGCGGATACCGCTTCATGCCACAGCGCTTCCCCCCCTCTTCCCCCCCTCCCCCCCGCGTTCTCCTGCTTCTACTGCCGCCACCTCCCATCCTTCGTTCCCCGCGCTCTCTCCCTTCTCCTACATATCTACCCGCTACCTTATGTCCAGTCCCCCTCGCCAGTCGCCACAGTAATTTCACCTACCCACCTACCCACCTACCCACATAACCACATCGCTTCCTATCCCTATTCCTATTCCTATGTATTCCTATTCCTATTCCTATTCCCATTCCTATTCCCATTCCTGAATCCTGACTGGACCCTGAAGGCTGATCACCCGGGGTTACATACGGGGTTAACTACGGGGTATGTAAGGATTCCCCGAGCTCTCCCTCGCCCCAGTGTGGTGGTGGCGATACTCTACGCGGTAATCCCTGCCGCACCCTGCCCCGCCCCACCCCAGTGCCCCCGCATACTCAGCATACATACATAGCATACTCTACGCGCTCGTGACCCGTCCAATGACATCGCCAGATACGATCATACATACATGCAAATCTCACCGTTGGAATCTGTGTCTGTATCTGTATCGTATGTAGAGTATCTGTGGGGGGCGCGGCGGGGGCAGGAGGCACAGTAAGTACTCCAGAGTATGTATAGGCAGCTGCAGTTGGGGTTTGGGGACCGCTTACGGTAGGTAAGCGGACGCGCGGGTTCATCTGCGAGTCTGCAAATCTGCGGCCGACGGAACGCGGAGGACGGAGAACGTAGAACGGTCTGACTCGGGCTGACTCGGGCTGACTCGGGCTGACTCGGGCTGGCTCGGGGTGCCGAAGAAGGAGGGGAGGAAGGAGTGGACAAAGTGCTGAGCGGGGAAGGTTGACGTATCAACCCACAAGATCCGACAGCAGATCCGGCAGCAGATCCGACAGCAGATCCGGCAGCTCTACGGCCTCGAGTCTCGGGGGCGATCTTCCAAGGCAACGTCGGCGAAACTTGACGTCGAGATACATATACTACCTACATACATGCGGTAGCCGCCTACCTGCTTACCTACTACGGTAGTAGGTACGGTCACCGCCATGCTCATCTCGTTGATCCCCCGCCTCCCCGCCTTCCGGGAAGCCAAAGCTAAACATCACGACAACTCGAGCAAAGTTTATCTTACCTACCTACATACACTGACGGCGACGGGACGGGGATGGGGACGGGGACGACTTCCGGTCCGGTCTAGTTTGCGAGCTGACGGGCTGACGAATGCTTTTTCTCCAACGACCACCACGACGGCGATTGATGAGGACGACGATGATGATGGTGGTGGAGATGAGGAGGAGAGCTGCTGGTGCTAAACTTTTACGTCCGCCATGCTTCACCGCAGGAGAACTACACCCACATACCTATACATCATGCCTATACATCAAGCCCACTGCGCATGCCAGATAGGTACTATACAGCACCCGATTAGTGCCCGAACTCGACACAGAAAGTCTCCCAGACTTCCAGACTTCCAGACCTCCGTCTGGAACTTGGCATTGGTATTTGCATCCCCATCTCCCCGTCTTCGCCTTCATTTGCCGACAGATAGATACCGCACATATGTAGACGAAGTTTCACTGCCTCGTTTCGTTCCGCACATGACTCTTCTCTTCTCTCGCCATACCCATAGGCCACCTATCCGTGGGAACACAAGACGATAGACATCATACGGTATCTCCACATTTCTTTTCGTGAAAACTCTTCTCTTCTCATCTCACCCACCCGCGCGGACGCGGACGCGGACGCAGACCAGCCGGGACTCGGGAAGATAGGTGTGTACCACCTACCTACATATCTACACAGTTATCTCATCGCTCCACGCGCGCCTGCTTGGCGTGGGGATAACTGGGGATACCTGGGGATAGTTGGGGATAGATATCTAGACACTCTAAATCTTATCCATTCATCCAGCCAGTAAGTCAGCCAGTTAGCCAGCCAGCCAGCTATATCCAAGAAGCATCAGCATCAGCATCAGCATCAGCAGAAAAGGGAGGAAAAAAGTCTTTGTTGGTTCCACACTGTCCACACTGAGGCCCGCCACCCAACCCAACCCAACCCAACCCAACCCAACCCAGCTCGCATGGTTTTTTCTTCTTCTCGAGCGCACCTGGGCACCTGGGCACTGGGCACTGGGCAAGGGCCGGGATATCTGGGGACGGAGATTTTAGCTTTTTGTGGGGTGCTTGTGCTTGGACTGCTTGTGCTCACTGCTTGGGGGCGGCGCCGCGGCGTGAGCAATATGTACTATAGCATATGATAGATACATCCAGACGGTCCATACATACTCTACATACCTATCCCGGCCTCTCGACTCTCGACTCTCGACTCACCAGCTTTGTCCGGCGAAGGGAAGGTGAAAGGCAAACGAACGAAAAGCAAATAAAGTGATAAAAAGGAAAGAAAGCAAAAAGGTGAGAGGGAGCCGCATGATATGATACGCTGGATGAAAAACGGAGTGTTTATAGTAGGTATGGTAGCGCGAGGACCAATCGGAGACTTTCCACCGTCACGAACACGGCCGCGGTCGCCGCAACACCATCTCTCCGAGTTGGTTAACGAGTCGGTCCCGACTCTATCGTTCCTAGAGGCTGGTACGAGCCGTGGGTGTTGCAGCGTTTTGCAGCGTTTTGCTTTTTCGTTTCTCGAACTTCTTTCTTTTCTCTACATACGTTTCCTTCCTTCCTTCTTTCTTTCTTTCTTTCTTGCTGCCACTTTCTGCCCTCTCGCCTCGCCGGTGTCGTGGACTCGCCGGTGTCGTGGGGGGGATATAGCTCGTACGGTATAGGCAGACAGGCAAGCAAGCAGACAGACAGGCAGGTAGGCAGGATATGTAACGACAGCGCATTATGCTCATTACCCTCACTACCCTCACCATTCCCATAACGCTCACCATGCTCATAACGCTCATGCTCGGGATCGAGGCGCCTGGAGGCTGGCTGGCGGGCATGCGGAGCGGGCCAGCAGCGACCTGCTCCCGTACCTCCTCCCCTCCCCACCTACCACCAGACATACCATACCATACCATACCCTAGAGCACCTATGCCGTCTTATGGAGTCTTATGTAACGCATCGCCGCTATTGCGCATACATACATAGAAATTGCGGGGCACATACCTGGAGTACATACCTGGAGTACATACATGCCTGGAGTACCTAGAGTACGCAGGCGGCAGGATGTACATATGATACAAGATGCACGTGCAGTGCAGCACGCTGACCTGAACTGGCCTGCACTGGTCTGAACTGGTCTGCACTGGTCTGAACTGGTCTGAACTCTGAAGGACAGCGCGTCCGCCGAAACGCTCTGGGAGTCGGGGGGTGGAAAAAGCAACGTACCTTCACGGGCACGAGGGAGTGCACGAGGGAGATATATTCTCGCCCCCTCGGCCTGGGGGCGAGGAAGAAGGAACGTCAAGGAAGAAGGAATTCGAGATGCGGATGGGTACTACACTATTGTGTACTTGTGTGCATGGTGGTTCTGGAACTCGCGGGGTAGGCTGGTCCGGCGAGTGTGGTCAGTGGTCATCCGAGCGAGGGAGGAAGACGAGGATGAGAAAGAACAAGACGAAGACGAAGAGGAAGAAGAGGATGAGGATGAGGAAGAAGAAGAAGAAACGAAAGGATCCATCCCCGGAGAACAGTGTCTGTGTCTGTGTCTGTGTCTGTGTCTGTATCTTAACCCCACCCGAGGAGTACCGGTATCTAGAGTAGATTCTAGAGTCGATTCCATGGTATTCCAAGTCTCTAACCAACCAGAGTACCGCAGAGCAGAGCACCGCAGAGCACCGCAGAGCACCGCAGAGCAGAGCAGAGCAGCTATCCAGGCATCGCCTAGCGACCAACAACGACCTTCCATGTCCGTAACGTCATAGCTTCCTTTTCCTTTCGGTTTTCCTTCTTCCTCCTCCGTTTCTCATTTTTTTCCTTTCCTTTTTTCCTCTCTCGTCCGGCTTCGGGATTAGCCAGACTCCATACCGGCAGTGCTGGCACTCTACACCCAGCGAGTCGAGTTGAGTTGGTGATCACGGGACGGCTAGCCCATGCGTTCCGTAAGTAGCACAGGATGGGATCACACACATCACACACATCCCGGACATCAAAATTCAAATCCTTCTGCCTTCTGCCTTCTGCCTTCTGCCTTCTGCCTACTATGTACGGTACATACCCAGCCAGAGTCTGGAGAGAGGGGGGGATGAAGCCCATCAAAGAACAGGCAGAAATCCCCCTCCCCCCCCCCCCCCCCATCCCCCGCCCCGCCCTGCCAGGCCCCGCGGCACCGTTTCGAAGCGCCTATGATACCATACCCATGGACCACGGGAGGGAAGGCAGTTTCAGGCTTCAGGCTTCAGACTTTCAGCAATACCGTCGTCCTCCTCGTCGTCGTCGTCGTGGAAGCCCGGAAGCCCCTCCCCCTCCCTGCGGAAACGGGGTATGTAAAGTAGAGTAGAGTAGCTTTCACCCCACCCTATCCTACCCTACCCCAGGGTTCGCACACACACCTTGGGCTTGGGCTTGGGCTTGGGCTTGGGCTTCCGCCCGTTATCGTGGCGTAGCGGGGCACGGATGGGCATGGGGGGGCATGGGGGGGGAGGAGGGGGGCATGGGGGGCTTATCTTGAAGATAATCGAGGCTCCTGCTTACTTACTGGGACCTAGTACGATAGGTGCTTACTTGTGTACTTATACTTGTATACTTGTGTGCATAGGAAGGTATGCGTTGAGAGTTGAGGTTTGAAGGTTGAGGTTTGAAGGTTGAGGTTTCAAGATTGAGGCTCGATGGGATGGTGAGGTGGCTGGTACTGCCACTGGCACTTGCACTGGTAGCTACTGGTACTGGTGGTACTTTCACTTTCACTTCCATTGCCACTGGTGCTGCCATTAGTACTGCCACTGGCACCGGCACTGGCAGTTAGCAGAGTATGTACCATAGGTAGCAGGCACCAGCTCATCCAGAACTCCCCTCAACTCATCCCGACTCCCCCCGACTCCTTCGAGTGACAGCCGCGCACGATAACTCCGACACTCCGACTCCCACTGTCCAGACTCCCACCTGGCACTCGCACGCAATTAACGTTTTTTCTACCCACACACCTGCCTACCAAGACGGAACGTGCTGCGGGGTTTACATAGCAAAGAACGTGCGCGGCCGGGAGTCTGGAGTCTGGATCTGGAGCCTGGGCGGCAGACAGACCTGGCTGCGGGCTGTGGGTAGGGCGAGAACGTGGGTGCGCACGGACCAGGGCGGGACTACTAGTATATTATACTATCGAACGCCCAGCGGACCACAGCGTTCGACGTGTGTTTCACGCTGTATGCATAGCCTGTAGAGTAGGACCGGGGCCGCAGGGCGGCGTCGACTCGTGCTCGCGATCGGGTTGACCGTTGGAGAGTTGGAGGGCATGTGCTCGGAGAATTCCGAGTGGGTGTAGTATGTACTCTACCTACCGACACATGGTACACATGGTACATAGAGTTTGTAGGGGACGGTATAGACGCGATGGTAGCTGGGTATCCCATCCGAGCAAGCACTCTAGACGCCGTGCGTACTGTACTTTCCTGTACCTACTGTACGGTACTATGGTACTCTGCTGGGTATGTAGTAGAGTACTCTACTCTACATGCGCCGCATGGTATCGGCCGGTCACTGGTCAGATCTCGATGGTCGATGGAGCACATACCGGTGGATGGTTGGCAGGCAGTCCAAGGTCTGCCGGTAAGTTGTAACTCACTCATCCACTGATCACTCACTCATTCACTCATTCACTCACTGTGGATCGCGGTCGTGTAACTGCTACCGGAGTAGAGTAGAGTAGAGTACCGGTATACCACCTCGCCTCACTCGCCTCCTCGTCCGGTGGCGGCGGCAGACAGGCAGACAGGCAGACAGGCAGACAGGCAGGCAGTCTGGCAGGCAGGCACAGAGGTGTGGGACCGTGGACGCATGAAAGGGACGTCACGGACGCTACCAAGTGTAGATATGCAGTCCGGATGCCAACTACTGCGGGACGTGACTCAGCGGTGCTTGGCTCATGTACATGTTGTAGGTATAGTACTCTATGCATGTAGATACCTCATGTATGTACCTCCTACCTACGTCCATATCCTGCATACATGATGTACTCCATCCCCACGTGCACCAGCTACTGAATCCACCGCAATATCGATCTTCTGGCGTCTCTGTCTCTGTCTCTGTCTCCATAGTAGGTACGCCGAAATCCCCTCGCGGTCGGTATAGGCCGCCAGTTATTAACTACGGGGGATACTCTCGGTATGCTATGTATATGCGGCGGCGTTGCGTGCGAAGAGTACTCTGAAGTAAGTACATCTCATCGACAACGCAACGCAACGCGGAGGTGTGTAGATTGCTCGGCAAGTACTTACACGCCTACCGGTATGGTACGGATACTTGGAAGCCCCGTGGGCATATGCAATGTATCTATGCCCATGTAAGTACTGATGTGTGATGTATGTACTTTGTGATGCGCCCTTCATGCGGGTGTATGCGATGTATGTACGGAATGTATGTGTGTATGTGGGCGGCCGGTCTGATGAACATGGGATGCCGCATGGATACCGGAAAGCTGGCGACGAGGACGGCCTACCTACCTATCAGATAGGTAAGCAAGCTGTTGTGTCCATGGCCGCCGTTGCTCGAGCACGCAGTTATCGATATCGACACCCCACGTCCTCGCAACCTTAAGCAAACCGCGAGCAAACAAACGTCCGCGACGATAAAGCTCGCCATCGCGGTCTTGGAGTAATTGTGCGAAATAATCGCCAACCGCCAACGGCCAATCGCCAAACATCGAGTGCCGAGTGACGAGCCATGAGCGCCCGCGACCACCACCACCACCCCACTCCCACTTCCACTTCCACTCCCACATCCACTGCCACGTCCACTACCATCCCGCCTCCATCGCAGTGACGCTCCCACATCCCACCTCTCACCGCTCCCCAGCCAGCAAAAGCAAAGAACCGCAAGGAAAAAAAAGCAAGGCTGAATGCATAGATAGATAAGTCCCCGGGACGCGACGCGACGTCTCTCGGAACAGACCGCTGCAGACCGCTGCACTGCACGGGGGCATGTCATCCCGGATCCCCGTCCGTCCGTCAGAGTCCGTCCGTCCCTGATGTGATGTGACGCGCATGGGGGGGGGCCGGGGGGGGGGGGGGGGGCGCTGCATATTTTTCTTTTTCTCTTCGCTTTTGCTTTTGCTTTTGCTGCCTGCGTAACTACATAACCTGTATGTGTGTATGGTACATACATAGAGTGTCTGCGGTGATGTGATGGGATACGAAACGACCGACACACTGAAGTAGAGTACTGAAGGACGCATCGCATCGCATATGTGGGTTTGGGAAGCTCTGCACCTAGGAAATATGTAGCGCATGTACCTATGATGGCGCGCGCGCATCCCTTTCCTTTCCTTCCTCCTTCCTTCCAGCTTCCTTACCTCCGTACCCGCCGCGCCCCCCGTACGGCACGGCACTCTACTATACTCTACCCACCAGCTCAGCTCAGCTCAGCTCAGCTCAAGCTCAGCTCGCTCCCACACGCCCACACCCAACCAACCAAGCAACCAAACCAAGCATCCGAGCGCCCCTCCCCTCCCCTCCCCTCCCACTCCCCAGCTCATGCACGTCGGCACATACCCCACCAGAGTAGACGAGACGAGCGGTGGGGCCTGATTATTATTATCATTCGGCAATCCGCGTCCGTGTCCTCAAGGAGGAATCTAGTGCAAAGATAAAGATAACAGGGAAGTCACAAGTGCAATATACAGTGCTCGCTCGGGTTGGATGGCAATCCTTAGCCGTCGCACGACGTCGTCTGTCTGTCTCTGATGTTCTGAACAGGCGGTTTCCAGCCGACGCTTGAAGCTCGGTGTGACGAGTTAACTGGCAATGTTTGTACTGGAATCGTGCGATGGTTGGTTGGTGATGGTAGGGTAGAGTGGATGTGGATGTGGATAGAGTATGGTAGGTATGGTACCAATGGTACTGCCCGTTTGCCACACTTGTTTGCTTTGTTTTGGATCCGCCGGAAACACCCAACCCACCCCACGGGCCACCCACGGACCACCCAGGACCACCCACGGGACCCGACGTTGGCAGGCGAGGTGAGGCCAGGCGAGGCGAGGCGAGGTACGGTAGAGTACGGCAGAGTACGGCAGAGTACGGCAGAGTACGGCAGAGTACGGCAGAGTACTGATAGTGGCCACCGCTGGATGACGATGCGGAGGAGATGAGTTCGACAAGGTGCTAACCAACCACATACCGTGCACAACGGTTTTATAGGTGGGGTGCAAAGCAGTGTATGTACCTACCATATAGAGTACCGGGGGTTTGCCCACGAATCACGACGGTACAAGACCGTGAACAGCTATAATCTGCCACGCATCATTCCGTGGCTCGGGAATCGGGTCTGCCGCGCGTACCGTACCGTACCACTCGGAGCTCGCAGCTGCAAACATCTCCATCGTCCAACGGGCGTGGCGGCGGTCTTCCAGCCAGCCAAGCGCAACATGGCGAGGAATTCGGCTCAATGACAATGAGACTGCTGTAATAACCTCCATCGCAACCTATACTCCTTCCCCAAAAGTAAGTAGAGCACGACACCTTGGCCCTTTTCCTGGGCATTCGCCCAGCCAGCCCCGCAACTCTCTCACAGTCTCCCGCAACTCTCTCACAGTCTCACTCAACGTCCGGCACTTCTTTTCCCCTCCAGAGTCCAAGCAGCAGCAGCGTCTTCGGCACATTTGCTTCGGCACATACGTTTCCCCTCCAAGCCTCCAAGCAGCACCGTGATATACAGATTCCGCCATGCGCTGCAAAAGTCGAACTCTGCGGTAGGTAGGTAGGCAACCCCCACGATGGGAACATCTTCTCGGAGAAGTGGGTGGAGGACGCACTGAGCATCGAACGCCAACACGTCGATCCTCCGATAGCAGCTCATTGGGCAACCGCTGATACTCGGGAGGGAACGGCGCACGGAAGGACTCGTCACTCGGTCAAGTCGACCAAGCGGATCGGCACTCGGTGCGGAGGAGCCGTACGCGGCCTGGATGAGGAACCTACGGTCCTACGGCGGACGGACGGGGTATGTACTGAGCTTGGTGAGGGGAGTGAGTCGGAGGTGGTCGGCGGCCTGGTACCGGTATGCATAAGGAGCTTTGAAGAGTCAGATCCGGAGATGGTAAACGGTAAATGGCAGTCGGTTCGACGCTGGCTGGCACGCCCGCTCCGACCGGGCAGCGGTAACTAAGTAGGTAGGCCGAGATGCCACACGACGAAGCCAAACACGCAAAACATGGTACATAAGAAGGATAAACAGAAGGAGCCAGCATCCAGGTGCCGAGTTCTGCGCCGCGCCCTCGCCTACATACATGATACAGTGAGTGCACAAGCGTATACCGGTAATCACATATCATACACAACCTGGGTCATGTACATACATATTTGGGCACCGCATACCGTAATTGATAATTGCGGATATATCATACAAGCCGTAGTCCTTATCCGTGGAACAAGTTACGGCAGGCATAAAGACCTCGATCCTTCTGTGAAAATCCGATCTTCATGACTCGACGACGACAACGGCCGGCAGTCAGTGGTCGCCCCCATGATCTATCCATCCACATCCACATCTCTCATGAAACCAACGACACACACGAAATCACCATCTCAGATTCTCAGCACCCCGGTGGCATGTCGGGGCTGTCTTCAGCTTTTTCCACGGAGTGCGGCTTGCTTGCTTCAGCCTTCCGGAACGGCAGCCAGCCTAGGCCTCGATTTCTCTATGATATGTATCACCACGTCGGGAATCGGGTCTTGGGACCCGGGGGCGGCACCGTAGAGTACACGGCTGTGATAGGTATTCGCCACCGACACCGACGGTCTAGAGAATCGAGACGGGCTGCTCTACCTAGAGTCTAGGCAGAGCTGGCTACTCTTTGAGCAACGATCTTTAGCAAGGAAGTGCTAGGCCGTCGCACAAACGTCTCGAGCGAGCAGTGCAGAGCAGATGTTAACAACTTGAGTCTTGACACTCGATGCAACATACCGGTACCGGTACCGGTACCAACCAGCCAAAAAGTGCAAGAGTCGGATTCTGGCCGTCGCTTCGCCACACCCCGGATGAGCAGCAAGTTGCAACCCACGACAGAACACGGGACCGGGACCCAGCGTTGGCAGGCAGGCGTTGGCAGGCGAGGCGTGGCAAGGCGAGGCGTGGATAGCCGCCGCCGATGGGCGACGACAAGGTACTCTGGGTACATAACAGGTTTACAGGTTTACAGGTAACAGTCAGGCCGGCCAAAATAGCCAGGCACTACTCGTACCCGGTTTAGAGTAGCAACCGACTCTGTGGCCACCGTCCACGAGACCGAAGTCGGTACCAACACCAACTAGCTGTCACTGTCACTGTCACTGTCACTGTAGGCAGTCCAGACCCCCAGACCCGTTACCCACGGCCATATGATATCTCTCTCTCGCTCGCTCCCAGGCCTACATACCTACCGGTACCTATCGGTTCTGCTGATTGCGCAGGCAGGTAGAATATTTGTTGTTCTCGAGGTGTCCCAGCCGGCACTGCCAGGGCTGACGAGTCGCGACAACGGATACCGGAGAATTTGTCCGGCAACTACGGTAACTACGGTACGGCATAAACGGTGTATAGATCATCCGGCCGACGTCGACGAAGAAGCAGGTCTACCGTGCTCTATATGCAATCGTCCAATAGAATACCCACCTAGGTAGATTGACGACGGTGTTGGCCAGCAGATACCTAAGTACCCACCTATGTACGTACGTAGGCCCGAGAGTGCGATGATCCGACTGGAATGGCCTCGCCAGCAGTAGTTGCTAGTAGTTTCAAGACACATGTGCGTGTCCAGCGCAGCTGCTGGTCGGCTCACGAACCAGCACTCGCATGTATCTACTCCGGCAATTCCCTTTTCCCGCAAGCACCTCGGCGTCCAGCGAGCATCTACCTACATACCCAGGCAGATTTCTAATCCTCTGCAACGTCCGCTGTCGTCCGCTGTAACTACTCCACTGTGCCTACTCCACTGTAAGTACTCTACTCCACTCTACGGTATCTCTCCAAAGCACCCTCGCAGACTTCCCAGTCGCCACGTCCACCGTCCGCAGTCTTCACAGACGTTCCGATCTTCCCAACCCTGCGCGGTACTATATACCACAGAGTACTCGAGCGTCTCGCTGATGTGGTCCTGCATGCACCGCACTGCACTGCACTGCACAGGATACCGTACATGTACCGGTATTATAAGTAGTTTAGGATGTAGGTGGGTATTAGAGGGCGCCCGCCTTAGCGCGATGCACTCTACTCTATATTCTAACTACATAATCCACTCTTGTCGGAACCGAACTCGACGGGGGACGGGGGTGGAGGAACGTTTGGTTTGCGTTCGTTTTGTTTTTTTCTTCTTTCGTTTAGCATACGAGCTGTAGAGTAGAGTACCGGGAGAGTAGAGTACGCACCGACTGGCTGGCCGAGCGGATTCGAGGTTTGCCGATAGGATAGGAACCTACGCGGGGGAGGGGTGTGGATCGGTGGTTTGATTGGCCGCGCGCTTCCAGGAAAGAAGAAACAGTGCTTTGGGTTTTGGTTTTGGTTTGGGGGGGGGGGAGGGGGGGGGGGGGGTCATCGCGCAATCGCAATTGGCATTGGGCATTGGCGGTGGGTATTGGCCGTGAGCATTGGGCATTGGGTGGAGGCAGAACGCAGGCTTCTATTCGTCGCCGCCGCCACCGTGAGAGAGACTGATTGGCTGGCTGGCTGGCTAGATGGCTGGATGGCTGGCAATCGGATGGATGGACGGAATAAGCACCGCGAACCGGAGTGGAGGAAACAGCATCTTCCAGCAGCCAGCCAGCAGCCAGCTTCGTTTACCCACAAGCAAGCAAGCAACGCTTTCGCCGAAACACAGGGTGGGGTGGGGAGGGATTCGATGCCCCGCAGGCTGCATGTATGTAGGTTCTCGCCAGTGCTTGCCAGTACGTGCCTCCGTGGGGTGGGGTGCGAGCCTATGGCCGCTCTTCTGGCAGATGAATCGCTTCGTTGTAACTACGGTATGATACGGTACTCATTGCCACGGCCCACGGGGAACGCAGGAGCTTGCTGCTTCCCAGACCCCGGGAAGTCTTGTTCGCCTCTACTACCTATCAATCCGCCGTCACGTTGGCCGTTGACCATTGGCTGTTGGCCGGGGCAGTAGAGCGATACCAGGTAGGTACACGTCTCCTACAATGACACATGGACACCAGAGGGCCGGATGTATGTATGTATGTAAGCTCAGTATTTGTGCATACCCAAGTACCGTAGGTGTTCATCTTCTCGGTACATACGCGCTCGTTCTCTTGAGTCTTGAGTCTTTTACGGCCGGCCGGCCGGTAACATCCACACAACTGACAAAACATGCACACCCACCATCCAGGCACCACACAGCACCCCACAGCACAGGACAACACAGGACAACAGTCGAGATCCAGATTCCACCCCCCCACCTGCCCACCCAGATAAACAAATACCTCACCCTCACCCTCACCTCACCTCACCTCACCGTAGGCATAGTAATTCCCAAACATCGGAGCACCCCCTTCCCATTCCCTCCACCCAAAACACAATCATAACTCCCTCATTCCCGGGTTACTAGTATCCCACAACCAGCAACCTTTCACACAGCCCCCAACCACTCCCCCCAACCCCCCCAGACGTATTCGCAATCGAAAGAGGAGGTGGTTGCATAATCTGTCGATCTCCCGCACCACTATTACCACCACCACTATTACCACCACCACTATTACCACCACCACTACGACCACCACCACCACCACCACCACCACCACCACCACCACCACCACCACCACCATCGCTGCCGGGCTCTCCCCGATCATTGATATTTGATTACTCGAGCTGGCCGGCCGGCCGGATTCGTGGAAGTTAGTGGAACGTCCCACGACGGGGTCGGTGGGTAGGTGGGATGAGCAGATATCCGCACGGGACGGAACGCCGGTGCGGGACCGGATGGGACTGGACGGAACGGGTGACCATGCCATTCGCAGCCACTTACTGGAGAACGCGCCGCAATCGAACCGAGAGGGCTCCGGTATCCATGCCGACCGGTAGATACCGGTAGGTAGGTAGATATCCGAGCGTGGGATTCGAAGATGCTGTAGCTTCTCGGATGGAAAAGTGCTTCGTACTTCGTCCTCCATCACCACTCCAACGCTCGCAACGGGACGGCGCGGAAACTCCTCCTGCTACTGTAGTTGCCCGTGGGAAACACTAGGCTCATGGCGTTCTGGTGATGCCATCGTAAGTTCGTAACTTGTAAGCAGCAGTGAGCCCGGCGTGGAGCGAGTGACGAGTCGTGCCTCCGTCACTGATAGGCCAGGCAGTACTATTTACTCCCGGTATGATAGGTATGATGAGTATGTAGCACGTCCGTCCCATCTCCACGGACAGTCTCCGCTAACCATCTAAAAGACTATTCGCTCAGTAGCCGCAGCCCGAAGGGTACCTGATACCGTGTTTACTCTCACATGCACTCACCAAGGGTTTCCGATGCCCCATTCACTCCCACCTTCACCCTCAGTACACATGTCTGCAACGTCCCATCCACTCTCACGTTCGCTCACACATCACGAGTATCAGCAACGCCGCATTAACTCTCACATGCACTCACCAAAAGTTTCCGACGCCCCAATAACTCTCAAGTCCACTCTCGCGTTGGCTAGAGTGGTAAGTATAACCCTCCAGCCAGGCGCTCGGGACCTGGGCCGTGACCGTGACCGGGTCCGGTCTCTACTACCTATAGCAAAATTCCCGGTTGTTCCGGTACTTCTTCTACTTCTTGATATGTAGTGACTCCCGCGTCAAGCCATGCCTTGAACTCCTCCCACTTAGCCTCCGTGATTTCGCGCTTCGGGTATAACTATAGGCGAGTGACGACTTCCGGGCTTGATCCACTATCTCCATGCTCCAAAAGTTGAAATTGAATTCGAGTGATAAAGGTACAAACATGACCACAGCCAATCACTCGTCTCCCACCTACGGGCCGAGAAAGAAAATTTTCGGAGAAGCGGAAGGCCGCTGTGCACCCGAGGTTCCTCGGCATCCTCGGCGTGCTAGTAAATCCAGTAGAACCAGTACATAAATCCAGTAAAACCAGTATAAAATCAAGTTAAAAACGATAACACCCCCCCCATCAACCGCCCACTAACTATGATACATCCCCTAGGTACATCCCCACATCATCACCACATCCCCCCACACCCCACAAACACAAACACACACATCTCAAACATCTCAAGCATTCAACATTTAGGTATCTAACTACAAACGAACTATACGACCAGCTCTCCGGGGGTGCTCTCCAGCAGGTTCTTCAGGCGGCCCAGGAACACACGCGCGCGCTGTTCCTCAGCCGGGGGCACAGTAAGTGTGATTACGTTCTCTCCGCCGGCGACGATCCCCTGGGCGGGGGCCGCGACCTTGCGCGCGACTGTTGTTGCCGCACCACCAAGGAGCTCATCAAAGATATCCACGTCGCTCTTCCCGACCTCGAGGGCAGGCGACTTATGCAGCGGCGAGAACGAGGGTGCAAAGGTGCCTGCGCTGGTTCGCCGGGGCGCGTTGGGGAGGCCTAGGATGTCGTTGAATAGTTCGTCCGCGGATGGTGGGAGGGCCCGCGGCGGGAGGGCGGCGTTCGCCGCTGCCGTGGCTTTGGAAATGAACGCAGAGAGCGGGACGTGAGTGCCCAGCGTCCGCTGCATCTTCTCTTGGACGCGCGAGATCTCGGCGAGGGAAATGGACAGGGAGATGGAGGTGTCTTGTGGGGGTGGTGGGAGAGCGGCGGATTTCTTGGGTGCTGGGCGAGGAGCCGCTGGCTTGATCTTGATGTTCGACAGGTCCATATGCGCCATCTTGTTGATCCGTGCGGAGAGGTCGGCGGGCGCAGACTTGTTGATCTTGCCGACGTGCGCGAGGATATCACCCTTCAGCAGGCGGCCCTTCGGTCCCGTCCCCCGGATCTTCAACCCCTCCTCCATCGAGAGCCCATTGATCCGCAGCGCATTCATCACACTTGGCGACGGGTGAGTTGGCCGCTTCCCATGGTGCGACGACTCTGTGCTCGCCTCCAACTCGGACTCCGCCTTCTTCCCCTCACCGGCGGTGTTCTCGCGAACATCCTTCTTCGACTGGGCAGGTGTGATCTCCTCTTTCACCTGCTCCAAACTTTTCTTCGCCGAGCCCGTGTCCTTCGCCGCGCCCTCATCCTCCGGCATCTCGAGCGTAGCCAGGTCATCGCCCTGCTCGGCGAGCACCGCGATGCGGGTTCCGACCGCTATACCCTTCGTCCCCGCCGCAACCACGATCTTGGCCATGACCCCGTCGTCCTGCGCCTCCACATCCATCTGTGCCTTATCCGTCTCGATCTCTAGGAGTACGTCGCCGGTGGAGAAGGAATCACCTGGGTGCGAGGATTAGCGGAGTAGTTTAGCGGGGGAGAGGTGGCAGGTACACACCCTCGGCGACCTTCCACGTGGCGATTGCGCCCTCCGTCATCGTCGGGCTCATGGCGGGCATGGTCATTGCCTGCGCGGCGTTGTAGGCCGTCGCGGTGCGGAATCCTGCACGCATTATGATCAGTAAATCGCTTATCTCCCCTCCCCTCCCACTACCGTCACCACCGTGAGTGAAAAGCGTAGGGTTACGCACCCCTAGTAAGAGCCTGCCGCCGCAACGGCGATCCGAAGGCGCGAAGAGAGAGACGCTGGATCATCTTTGCGGTGGGGTCGGTCGTCTACTGGTCGGGTCGGTGGTGATGGTGGATGAAATCTTCAAGAAAGTTGATGTTTCCAAGATTTTTTTTCTTTCTTTCCCACAAGGTGGCGGCCGGCAGTGGTTGGGATTGAAGTTGTTGGGTGGAGACGGATCACGCTAACGAGCTTGATGACGCACGGACCAGTTTGTGTAACGTAACGTGTCCTGCAAGAGAGAGCGCTGAGGTTCCGGTGCACTATGTCACTCACTCCCGAGTCCTCCGTTTGTTTGCAATCACTCCCGGCCTTCATTCACGTTCACCACTATCATGCGTGCGTGCCCATATCTACACTCCCCATCAACTGTCCCAAACCCTAGTATTTAGTCGCAGCCTTAGTCCCAAACAACCTATCAATCCCGCGCCTCTCCCAGACCCACCCGTCCTGATGCAGCGAGTACGTTCCGCCCCCCTTCACCTTCACCGTAACAAACTCATCATTAACGACCAAATTCTTCGCGGCATGAAAGAACGTGAACGGGGCCTCGAGGAGCATCCTTCCCATGCGCTTGACACCTCCGATCTGCGGCTTCTTCGCCATTGTCGGCGCAGCAACCACCGGCTGCAGCACCCGCGATAACGTGATATCGGACGCGTGGGCGACGGTGATTTTGCGGTCCGGCAAGCCGGGGAGAATCGGCCGGCGATGGAGGACGAACTTCACTGTGCCTGGAGCCCCCGCGACGGGGTGCGCGTAGATCTTCTGTAGCAGCCTATCCTCCCACCGCCCATTAACCCCCACCTTCCCCCAACCTGAGTAGAGTACGTACATAACAGGCCTCCACGCGAAAAACGCCGCGAACGCGCCGGTCACGCCAATGGTAACGAAAAACGCGCCGCGCATCCACGTCGGCAGCGGCACGGGCGGGTGCGCGATCCGGCTCTCGTACGTATCCCAGCACATGTAGCCGAACGCTGCCGCGACGGTGTAGGATGCCGCCAGGAACTTGCCCGAGTGCTTCGCGTACAGCAGCGTGGGTCCTGAGGCTTGCGATAAAAGTGTCGTCAGCGAGGGCGGTGGGGGTGGGAGCGCGGATTTGGGCGCGGAGTTGGGAGCGGATTTGGGCGCGGCCTTCGGCGCGGATTTGGGCTTCGAAGCGGGCTTGGGTAAGGCCTTCGGCTTCGGCTTCGGCTTCAGCTTGGATTTTTTGGAGAAGGTCCGCAGTCCGAGGGATAGCGGGTGCTGCGGTGGCCGGAGCGGCCGCACGAGGAGCCGGAGGGGGAGCATTGTCGTGGTCGTCGTGGTGGGGTGGTGGGGCTCGGTTTATTCCGTGGGTGGGCGGTTCGGATTTTTCCATGTTCACGATTACTACGGTAGTATAACACGTGATCCAATCCCACATATAGTAGCTACACAGCACATCACTCGTCCTCTCTGTAGATACCGCAGAAAGTATTTCTTCCACAATTCATCAAACACCCCAAGCAAGTAAGTAAAGTAAGTAAAGTAAGTACGGAAAAGCATATCATGCGAGCAGAAGAGCAGAAGCAGAAGAGCAGCAGAAATCAACCTCCCCCCCTCCAACCTCCCCCTCCACCCCTCCGCCCGATCTCACCACAGCACACATCGTAGGGGGAAAAAAGTAGCTGGACCAGAATTCCCGGTACCTTCGTAAAGAAAAGAAAAGAAAAGGAAAACAAAGCGGAACGAACGAAACGAAACAAGCCCCGAAAAAAAGGAAAAAAAAGAGATGACAGCAAAACGGAAGCCCCCCAACACACACACACAGATACACGAAAAAAGCTTGAAGCATGAACATGAGCACATGAGCACATGATCGCATCACACCTGAACCACCCGATCATACAACAACGCAAAGTGAAGATGGGGAAAAAAAAACACGTCACGTCAATTGTAGGCGCCATGACGTTTTGGGTTGGTATATTTGTGGAAGGCGACACGACGGCGAATAGGTAGGGAATGAAGAAACAAACGTGACAGAGATCTTCAACGGCTGCGAGAGCGAGAGAGGGAGAGGGAGAGACAGGGAGGGAGAGATGGAGAGATTGAGAGATTGAGAAAATAAAGGATACCCGCAAAAGAAAACGAAATTGAGCCAACAAAAAGATGAAACGAAACGAAACGACGCCCAAAGCAAATGCCCTATAGTACGCCTCCCTCGCCCACCAACCCTACCAACAGACAAACGGCACAGTGCTCACGCAAAAACAAACAACCGATCCCCACCAAACAATACCTGGAAAGGTCAGCTGAAGCCAGGCTTCCCCGGTTGTCGTCCGTGAAAACCGCTATCTGTTCCGTGAAGAGCTTCCGCCAAAATCGGGTGGAGGTGGCTTCTTAACGACCTCTTTCCGAGGCTTGACCTGGAATTCTGCTTGCAGGAGGATGTGACTGGAAAGCAACGAGTTAGCATCAACACCACGAAATTAGGTTAGGAACTGTCAAACTTACTCGCTCGGAAAGTGTATATTTGGGAATCCCGGGACTGTGGCGAGGTACTTGTCATCCACATCCCCCAGCAGGCCCGTGACGTTCAGCGAGTTCGTGGTGTACCAGATGTAGTCAATGACACCGGTGAAGCCAGGCGTGTAGTTCGTAAACTTGAGTTCTCCAACGTTCGAGTACGAGCTCTTGAGCGGGAACGGATGTGAGATGCCATCCCTGGTGAGGTTGCCGTAAATCCTGCCGGAAAGATCGTCGTGGTCGTTTCCAATGGATCCTCGAGACAAGAGCTCGTAGACTCCACTCTCCGCAATAGAGTTAAAATCACCGCAGATGACCAGCGGAATCTGAGTATGTTCCGCGTACGGCGGGGGAGGTGGTACGCCGGATTCCAGTTCCCTATTACCGAAATCCTGCCACTTCGATGCCAGACGGTGAATCTCCTCCAATAGCATAGCAACCTGCACGAGCTTGACATCCTTGAATTGGGGGTCCCAGGTGATGTGAACATTGGCGACGATGAGTCTCGAACCAGTCTGCTTGTTGAGCAGGAAAGTAATGATGGCGATGTTGTCTTTCGGCATCACGCGGTTGAAGATATCGGCGGTTCTCTTGAAGTCCTCGCGCTGGATTGCCGAAGAACTGAAGTCCAGAATGTGCTTATCGAGCATGGTATACCTAGAAGAAAAACAACGGGTCAGCACGGAACGTCCTCCCTCTCCCCTTCCCCCCTATCCTATCTAAAGATCCATCCAAGGTGAAATACTTTGTGGTGTTATAGAAAGTTGCGCAACCATCTACCTTTCTCCTCTCGTTCTCGGACATGGTCTTGGCACGACTCTTGGGCTGGTGGACTCCGGCATATTCCTCATCCTTCAGCCTGTCCATGAAATACTCATCGAAACTGTCCGCATCCACTTCTTGAAGGCAGATGATATCGGCCTTCGCGGTGATCAATTGCTGGAGGATGAGGTCTCGGCGGTACTCCCAGTTGAGCGCCCACGAAGCAGCGTATCCGTACTGGTTCGCAGTCGCGTATTTGTCGCAGAGAATGTTGTAGCATACGACCTGGAATGAATCGATTTCCCCTTCGGGCTCGGCAAGAACAACCCAATCGCGTTCGACCGGAGGAAGGGGATAAGCTTCCTCTAAGAAAATCCGTTAGCGGATGTTTCGGAGATTTCGGGGTGAACCTTATCGAGAAGGAAACTTACCTGGCGCGTTGTCTCTCAAATTAACGATCAATGACCGAGTTCCCTCTTTCATGAGGATCGACTTGTAAGACTCCTGGAGAGGGTTCCCTTCGACGCCGATAACATCCAAGTGATACAAGGAACCGAGTTCGTATGGGAGCGACGTGAGCTTGTTGTCGAACACCAGGAGTTGACGTAGATTGGTCAGCATTCCGAGCTCTGCGGGCAATTCGGTCAACTGGTTGTTGGATGCGTCCAGAAGTTGCAGCAGCTTGAGCTTTCCGAGGGCTGCCGGAAGCTTGGTGAGCTTGTTGTGGTTAATATACAACTTGTCGAGGAAGGTGTACGCGAAGAGGGCATTCGACAGAGCATGAAGTCCCTGACCTCCCAGATCTAAAGCTTTCCAGTCCTGCCTTTCTATTTCTCCATTGCCGTTGCGCAGCTCTGCCACCTCGGCCGGGGGTCCGTCCTTCCGGTTCTGCGAGACCGGGGGGTTGTACGAATTCGGGTTGACGCCTCCAGCAACCGTCACATTCGCCGAAGAATTCTTGTTGAGTAGGGCAGCCTGGCGTGCGTGATGATGGGGTTCGCTAGAGCTTCGGGACGCATTCAGCAGGGCATGTTGTTCCTGCCAATGCGGCGAGGCGTTCTGCATATTTGCGGTAGCGACGGCGTGTTGGGGGGAGGGGTAGTTTCCGTTGCCGAAGCCGCCGGAGAGATTGTGTTGATGACCGCCGCCGAGTGAATTGTTGGCGCCGTTCTGCACATGGCCCATACCTTGATCTACCTGTTGATGTTGTTGTCCAAAGCCGGGCATGAACTTTGATTGCGGCAGATAGCCACGGTGAGACTGTGGGTTCATCATGGTGTGAGAGTGTCCCGGGTTCTGAAAGAAGTACGCTCCAGGGGACTGTGGAGCGGGTGATCGTGAGGGAGAGGGGGTCTGAGGGGGTGTTCCTCGCCGAAGTCGTTGTTGCGGTGAGAAGGTTGGATAGGGATGCTGAAAGTGGGCATAACCATCAGCCATTCGACTAACTACGAAGGACCGAGAAGGCAGATGCTGAGTATGACCCAGACAAAGCCTTGTGCGCGGACGGTTGGATCTCGTTTGGTTTTTTTTTTACGTGTCGGAGGTGTAAGCGTCTCCCAGTGTATTGTATAGTCGCTCTCTTCGTTTGCACATCAGAGAGGCACCCGTGATAGTACCTCTCTCGCTCTCTGTCTCTCTTTCCTTCGCAGGTTCCGACTCCGTTTCCTGCTCTGTTTTTCTCTTTTTGTCTTTCTCGTTCTCTATCTTCCCGCCTCTCTGTCTGGTCCTGCTATTCTATTCTTCTCACCCCGGCGCAAAAGATCGATGGAGTTGGATGCAAGCGGACAGGCAGGAGGGGCAGCGATAGGTGGGGCAGATCAGCGACGATGACCAGCCTAGCAGCGAAGAGTAACAAGGTGGAGCGGAGCGAACGGCCGAAGGTTATTTGTGTGAGCGGATGTCTGTCTTTGTGTGGGTGTGGGTGTGCGTAAGATTCGTAAACGTCAGCGGAAGGCTCAATTCGTGGAGGAGGGATGGCGGAGGTGGGTTTGTGATCGTGATCGTGAGCGGGAGCGATAGGGTTGAAGGAGCGGCGGATGTGTGTCGCTGGTAGGATGGATGAGTTGTTGAAGACGGGTTGAGAGATGGGATGGAGAGGTGGGCTTGGAGGTGACGTTGCGAGTACGAGGGGGGCAGGTACGGAGGAGGCTAGAGGTAGATGGAGGAGAGAGTTGGGGTTGGTTTGGAGGTGCGGCTTAGAGTCAGTTTGGGTGGCGTGGCGGCGAAGAGAAGCAGGAGCGCAAGGGCAGTTTCGAGAGGCAGTTTCGAGAGGCAACAACAATAACAACAGCAACAACAACAACACAACAGCAATAGCAACAGCAACACTTTGAGGCAACAATGCAGGGAAAGGTAAGTTGGTAGTGTCACTGTATGGGAGCGTGAAGAATTTTCTTTTGAGGTCTGACAGAAGAAGGGGAAGCACCCAGGCAACGGAGTAACTGTCTGTGATTGTACTCTGCTGCACGGGCGACCGAGTGGCCTGAATGACGAGATCCGTCGATGGTGGATAGATCGATGAATGGATGGACGTCAAAGGAGCGAGGGGAAGCGGAGGGGAAAGGAGGGGGAACTTGGGGGAGACGCTCGGAAACAAAGACTGTGGATTGAGCCGCCAGAAGTGCTGCCAGCTTCAGTCACGCTCTTCCCAGGTAAACAACCAGCCGAGCCGATGCGACGCAGGCAACCTGTGTGCGATGAAGCCAAAGTTCCACTGACTGACGATGACCATCATGCACAGAGCCGCCAGAGTGGATGGAAGTGGAGTGGAGTACTAACTATAGTTACATGCTTCGTCGCAGGCAATTCGTCTGCATGAGCAGCAGAAATCTCCTTATTAACTGCTCACCCGGGAGCATTCCGGCCCTTGGCACCCATTGCGGCAAAGACGTCTTTCTCCTCAAGCTGCACGCCATGGAAGCGCAAAGGGCCAGGTCGAGATGGCGGATAGTTGTGTGTGCGATGCGATTCACACAGTGAAAACCCCATCCTTATCTCCCACGCGACACTCATCAATTGCAATAGGAATCCAGATGTCCCATCCATCCTGTCGCCCGCCTCCGGATTCGCATCTGCGTTCCACTGCACCGAACACTCGCTTCGACTGCATAACTTGAGCCAGTTGACCCCTTGTTTGAGATCTCCCTGCTCTCGTCATCCTCCCCCCCTCCCCCATCCCCTCCCCTCCGCCGATGCAATCTCACTCTCACCTCGGAGGATTCGAAACGTTACTTGGACGTGCTGACGGTGGGAATTTATGCGCTGCCGTGCGTACAGAGGTACGAGAAGTACCGAGTGCAGAATGTGGGCGAAGTGGCACAGTCACTGCGCCGCTCTGGAGAAGCGGCATAGTAAGAGTACTATATGTACGCTGTGGAGAAGCGGAGAAGTGGAGAAGTACGAATATGCTCTGGAGAAGCGGCAAAGTCAGAGTATACTTAACGCTGCAGAGAAGCGGCAAAGTTACGCTTATCCGCAACCCCTAGTAGAAGTGAGCGGGAAGTTGTGGCAGCCACGTTTCGTTCAAACGTTCCGGCGTCGGATGAGACGGTACATACAAAAGCATAAAGAGCTCGAGTGACCGTGACCGTGGCCGCACGATCGTAGTACGTACTCGACTTACATACGCACGATATGATGACCTATTATACACAACATCCGCTGCTCCGAATCCCCCCCTCACCATTGCCGATGTCGAAACAGACTTTCGCTTCCGGCGAAGAGCCAAAGAACGGAAAGGCCCGAGAAACGCCAGGATCCCCGGGCAGGCTGAAGGGGACGATGAGGCTGCAAATTGCAAATTGCAAGCTGGAAGAAGCTGGAAGCTGTTCCTTCCATTTCGGCCGCGTAGAAATCTACGTAAGTACGGACGAGCAGCTGGCTAGCGAAACACAAAATGGATGGGACGAGACTGCAGTAGTTAGTGACTTTCCGCTGGCTGCAGCTCCGGCCCACGCCCGAACAACCCGGGAGGGATGTCACGTAAGCTCGAGTTCGTTTGAGCGCGCGAGCTAAGTCAAAGCCGGATCGTGAGAATTCGCAGACACCGGTTGGGGCATGGCCGCAAGCTTCAAAGTTCACTCCTCCCCGTAGAGTACTCGACACGAGTAAGCATGTGGTTACATAACAGCGGCAACACGAGCGAATTTTGTTTCAAGTACCGGTATGTACCAGTACCTCCATACCAAGTAATGGTACTTGCCTATGTAGAATACCGTACTCGTTCAGCGAAGTAACCTCCAGGGTGCCCTCGTCCACATGTCCGTGGAATGTGAGGCTTTGTTTTGTTGTTGCTTCTTCCCCGTCTAGAATCATACGACCGACCGACCCGCCCTCGGTTCCTCGGAGGTTCATCTCGAAGCATCGAAGAAATCTGCAGGTCCAGTTGCCCATGCGTGAATCTGGAGCTGTGGTTGTTTGTCACCATGGCAGTTCCTCCGGTTGGCTTGGGATGTATCTTTGGGTCCGCCCGTCGCTCGCCGATCACCAGGAGTAATTCCGCTGAGCCCCGATACGCGGCGATGTCGAATAGGTACCCACTCTAGTCGTAGTGGGTATGGTAGAGTGCACACTAGGACGATGGACCGACTCTATAGGCTACCGGTACTGAGAGGTACTCTACACAGTACTCTACCGTATCTACCTATTCTCGTTTCGAACTCTCTCTCACTCGCTCGTTTCGAGTGATCTGGGATTGACCTGGGAATGCCTTTGCTGAGCATCCTTCCTCACATCTTCGCACCCGCATCTCAGAACCTACAGCTACGACGGTATCTTATTTACAGATCATACCTCCTGCCCTACTTTGAGCTCGGTTCTGCAGGACTTTGTACACAAAGTACTACCTACTCTAGTCGTCTGAAGGTACCTACTCCAGAGTCCAGAATGGTTACCGCGAGTGAGCTGGATATAGATATCCGCCGCCTGTGTGAGACTGCGAGCCTGTGTTTCGCCTCGTCACATGCGACCAGGTTGCACACTTCCATCGCCGTTATTTAGCCACCACGACCACCACCGCCATAACTTCTCTACCGCTGTCTGTTTCCTCACGCGCACGCACTCACGCACTCACGCACTCACGCACTCACGCTCCATCACCCCGGCCACCGCTTCCAAACCGTTTCGAAACGAACGAAGCTTGTACCGATCCGTCTGCAGACGGCAGACGGACATCACACAATAATCCCGCAACCTCCAACCAGCAGCAGCAGGAGGAATCAGGATCCGGATTCGAAAGAGAACTCAACCACTGCCGTACACACTCCCACTTACACACGCACACCCGCCCGCACACTCCTCCACCTTCCACCCTCCTCCACCAACCAGCCCTCCAGCCCTCCTCCCCCCACTCGGTCCTCCTCCCTCCCCGAAATCCCGAGATCTTCTCCTCCCGATATCCCCCTCCCAGACGTTGCTTTTTCTTCCTGGGGGTCAAAGGGGGTCAAGGGGCCATCTACCGACGGACGGAGCAACCAAATTGCTGGGACCCTCAGCTTGCCTGCATTGGGGTTCCTTGGCCCGCTGCCAGCAAGTCGGAAACAACAGGACGAGGTGAGAGGATCCGCACTAGGAGCCCGTCGAGTAAAGCTTCATTTCATCATCGTGGACGAGTAGCCAGGCACGGCTTCATTTGCGGCCTTGTTTCCTCCATACCCACACCCTTCCGCCCTTCCACCCAACACACTCACTCCACACACACAATCCCCCCCATACCCACCCCCCATACCCACCCCCATACCATACCCCACCCATCGCACTGGGTCGGTAATTTTGCGCCCGCCCGCTTTGCTTCTCTCTTTTCTTTTCTTCTTTCCTGACTGGCTTCTGGATCATCTACAATTACATACCCACGCTCGCTGCAGCATCTTACCTAAATACCATGTGCTCCCCGACCGCTCTCCGTGCTGTGCTCTCGCCCACTATCACTGCGAGAATTGTCTCGGCTCTGTCTCGTCTCTCCGTTGCCCCCAACCCAACCAAAACCGTTGACGTCTTGTGTGTCGAGATCCTTAGCTGTTTCACGCGTGTCCGCTGTCGTCGCCTCTGCCATCATCAATCCAACCCGCCCGCCCGATCCATCCCTCGATCTCCCTCGAGTACTCCTGCAAGCCGCATCTTGATTCTCCGCATTCACGTGTCCTTGATCATCCCCCCCCCCTCCCCGCCCGCCAACATCACGCGACGCCGCCGCCAACACAAAACGCCACAACTCTAGCTCCCCCTCCTCCCCGCCCGCCTCCTAAAGCTCGTAATCCATCCCATGGAAGCAGTATTCCTCCTCAATTCCGATCCGATCATGAGTCCGATACCAAACTCGCCCGCATCACGCTTGCGGAAACGCACATCGGCCCAGCCAAAGCCTCCGTTCACAACCCGCAATGGACGGAAATACCACAACGACGACTCGATACCGTATCCGCTCGCCTGCGACGTCAAGGAGATGAGCCGGCAGGCGCTGTGGCACGAGCTCAGCCGCGAGCTCTACGGCGGGTATTGCTGCACCGACTTCAAGCGCGAGAAGATCCCCGAGAAGGTGCTCGATCTGGGATGCGGCAGTGGCATCTGGAGCGCTAGCATGGCCGATTACTTTGCGGCGTTGGGACGGCCCGACATCGAGTTCACCGGGCTCGACCTCGAGCCCACATACATGGAGATGAAGGGCGTCAACTTTAGGTTCGTCAAGCACAACATCCTCATGGCCCCGCTGCCGTTCGAGGATAATTCGTTCGACTTCATCTTTGCGAGGGATATGATGCTGTCGATACCGGCGAAGAATATGTACTCCGGCATCATCGGCGAGATGATGCGTCTGCTGAGACCGGGAGGGTGCTTTGAGCTCCAGTGCAGTACGTCTCCGTCTCCTTCACCGTCTCCTTCCCCGTCTCCGCCTCGGTCCGTGTCGATCATCGCATGCTAACTCTAGAAAAGACGACTACGTCATCCGCACGATCCAGCGTACAAGCATCCCCTACTCGCCGACATCGAGTGCCTACGACGTGAGCGGCATGGTTCAACTCAACCCCAACAGCGAAAACGCGTTCATCCAACAATGGAACGAGCGGGTGCAGAAAGCGCTCATGGGCCGCGACCTCCCGCCGGTACCATGCACCCTCGCCGGCCCAAGCATAGTCATGGAAGACAACGTGACCGCCATACAAACCAAACGCCTCGCTCTCCCGCTGGACACGATCTGGTGGGAATCACCAAACGTGGATTCTGCATCTGACACCTCCAGCTCCACCTGCTCGAAGCGACGGAGTACCGGCGGCAGCAGCGTCGAATCCCTCGCGGGCTCGTCGAAACAGGTCTTTCGGAAACGGAGAGGCAGCGGCGCACAATCGCACCACTACAGCAATCGGAGATCCTCCACCTCCATCGACAGCTGCTACCCGTCCCCGCTGGCGGACGAGGAGCGCGCCGTACGACAGCTCGCAAAGCTCGCGTTCGTCCAGCTCATCGAGGCTATGGAGCCTATGCTGCGGGACGCGAACGAGATTGACCTCGACGAGTGGGATGGCTGGTACCGTGAGCTGATGTGGAACTGGTTCGATGGCCATGGGCTGCGCGGCGGTGAGTGCATGGAGTTTGGCGCTTGGTGGGGGAGGAAGAAGGCGTAGCTACTTAGCCAGCCACTTCTGCTGGGTGGGGGATGCAGTGCTGGTTCATTTGACATCCGTTCGTTTTTGTTTTGTGTGATTTATCTTGTCATTTGTTGTCTCTGCGGCGTCATTACGGATGGGAGGGTCTGCTCTGGATTTTTATCATCATTTGCATCTTATTTATCATGGGCGACGGATCGGGATCGGATCGGATTGGGTGGTTTACTCGGGTTTTGTTTGATTTTTTTGATTTTTTTGTCACGTTTTTTTGTTGGTTTGCAGTGGGCCTGCCTGTCCTGTCCATGTCCATCAAAAGCCATTCATGAGGAGAAGCTGGAGGAGAAGCAGGAGGAGCAGGTGGAGGAGCAGGAGGGGGAGTAAGGAGAGGATCATGTACGGCGTTTGAAAGTCTGCTTTGCTTTATCTACCTTTGCTTTACTGTGCTTTACTGTGCTTTACTTTTCGCGATACCATACCACAGTACCTACTCGTTCGTTCGTATCATACATTGCTGCAATACAATTATAGAAACATCACATCTCGTCCGAGATCTCAGAATCGAGATATGCCGTATGCAGGCGGGCGGGCGCCGGGCGGGTGGGTGGATGGTGGTTGGCTAGTCGCGTGAGTATGGGGCACTGAGGGCACTGGGGGGAAGCTCGGAGGGAGCGCGAGCCCCTGATCCTGGCCCCATGCCATCCATCAGTGACGCAACACAACGCTACTCTACTCCAGCTACTTCGAAGCACCAAGTCCAAGTCCGAGTCCAGGGAGATTTCGCCACTCGGGGTCCCATATTTACTACACGCAACAAACACAGCACGCAAGAGCAAGAGGATGCACCACCACTTCCCACGGTTACGATAGCGATACAAAGATGCCGACGAACACTCCGACCGACACTCCGAACCCCCCGAACCTGCCGGACTTTGATACGAGCTTTGCGAACGATGCTGGTGGGTACTGCACTCTACTCTACTCTACATTTCCAGGGGGCATTCGTCGGAGGGAGTGGGGGGGGGAGGAGAGGGGGATAGCCAGCTAACATGAACACGCATAGACATCGCCTCCTTCGCGCGTGCAATCTCCGCGCCGGACCCAGACAGCGACGACCACTTCATCAGCGCCTTGAACGACTGGCGGCCCGTACGGGAGCGTATACGGCCCAAGCCCGCCCCTTCCTCCGCCTCCTCCATACCACGGCGGGGTCGGGGGCGAAGACGGAAACCGGGCAAAGACGAGACGCGCGAGGGCTTCGTGTACGCGCTGCTGAAGTGGCCGCTGCTGGTGGTGGTGGCCGCGTGGATGGCGGTTCTCGCCGCACTCTATGTTATGACCCGCTTCTATGTCAGCCAGTATGAGTACTGGATTACGTGGCGCGGCGAGAGGAATCGGCTGCGCGCGCGGCTGAGGGCCGCGAGGGGGTACGGGGAGTGGTGTCAGGCTGCGGAGAGGCTCGACGAATACTTGGGGGTTGATGCCTGGAAGGAGGAGGACGCGTTTGCGTATTATGACTTTCAGACGGTGAGGAGGATCGTGAGGGAGCTGAGGAGGCTGCGGGAGGGCGCGGAGGCGAAGGCGGAGGAGCGGGAGGGTGAGGGGGAGCAAGAAAGGATCGTCCATGAGCTTAGGGAGCTCGTCGAGATGTGCGTTAAGAATAATTTTGCGGGCATAGAGAGCGCGCGCATGTACAGCCAGAGCTATTATGGCACGAAGCAACTGGTGCAGAATTTCGTCGATGAAGGTGAGTGCGCTGCTCCAGTGGTGATCGGTGGTGATGGTGGCTGATGGATATGGGATAGTCGAGAAGGCGCTCAGGTTTCTGTGCGAGACCCCGTCGCTGTCCATCGATGAGAAGAGAGTGCTGTTTAAACACCTCTCGAGTAACTACGGCAAGACGGCTTTGTGTCTATCTGGCGGTGCAAGTTTCTCATACTACCACTTCGGCGTGGTCAAAGCCCACCTCGATGCCAACCTCCTCCCGAATATCATTACCGGCACCTCCGGCGGTGCGCTCGTCGCGGCCCTGATCTGCACCCGTACCGACGCCGAGCTCCGCCAACTCCTCGTCCCCGAACTCGCCGACAAAATCACTGCCTGTCACGACGACACCCTGACCTGGATCCGCCGCTGGTGGAAGACGGGCGCACGCTTCGACAGCATCGACTGGGCATGTCGCTGTTGCTGGTTCACGCGGGGCTCCATGACCTTCAAGGAAGCGTACCAACGCACCGGCCGGATCCTCAACATATCCTGCATCCCGTCGGACCCGCACTCGCCCTCGCTCCTGCTGAACCACCTCACCGCGCCAGACTGCTGCATATTCTCGGCCGTCCTCGCCTCCGCCGCCGTCCCGGGCATCCTCAACCCGGTCGTGCTGATGACCAAAACCCGCTCCGGAACCATTGCTCCCTATAGCTTCGGCAACAAGTGGAAGGACGGGAGTCTGCGCACCGACATCCCGATCCGCTCGCTCAACCTGCACTTCAACGTAAACTTCACGATCGTCTCGCAGGTGAATCCGCACGTCAACATCTTCTTCTTCTCGTCACGGGGGGCGGTCGGCCGGCCGGTTACGCACCGGCGCGGCAAGGGCTGGCGCGGCGGCTTCCTCGGGTCCGCACTCGAGCAGTACCTCAAGCTCGACATGGCCAAGTGGCTCAAGGTTCTGCGGCACCTCGAGCTCCTCCCGCGCCCCATGAGCCAGGACTGGAGCTCCGTGTTCCTGCAGAAATTCGACGGCACAATCACTATCTGGCCGAAAACGGCGCTCAGCGACTTTTGGTACATCCTCGCGGATCCTACTAGGGAGCGGCTCGCGAGAATGCTAGAGAGTGGGCAAAGGTGCACGTACTCCAAGCTGAAGTTTGTTGAGAATCGGCTCAAGATCGAGAGGATGGTTTGCTACCCCCCCCCTCCCCCCACCCCCTCCCCCCTTACCCCCGCCCCTTGTGGAGTGGAATGTGGCTGATACATACGAACATAGGTCGAGCACGGCCGCGACCTGACCCGCTTCCGTGGCGGCGGCGGCCTCGAGATCGAGATCGAGGAGGCACCTAGTAGCAACGATCTCCGCCGGCTCGCAAGGGAGCAGAAACATCTGCTGCGCTCGTGGGGCAGCGAGGAGCTAGAGCTCGACTGGAGCAGTGCCAGTGTTAGTGATTCCGGCGATGAGGGGAGGGCTGGGCCGGAGACTGCTGAGGCGGTGGGGGTGGAGAAGTTTGAGGCCCGCGGGGAGACGGTGTTGGGTGCATAATGGGACGCGATGGGGGCGCGGTTGGTTGGTTTATTTTGATTTTGTCGAGGCATTGCATTTGGCCTCAGTTACTATGGTAGGTAGACCATGGCGGATATAAGTATATATACCGTTTCATCTTCACTGTCTCCGACTGCTATGGGTGCGATTAGTGCCGGTGCTGTTGTAACTTTGCTGCGGTGCACGAAGTTCGAACTCGGCCTACTCCGGGCCGGTGTAGAGATGTTGGCAGCGAGTGATATCAACAGCATTCGAGTGTATTTACAGAATTTCTCCAGAGAAACCTGTAGGCAGGGCGGAGATAGTTAGATGGTACTCTACATAACCATCAGCACAACACAGCACAGCGGTAACCAGTTCAGAGACAAGATAACTACCTAAGTGAGGAATATCGTTGTGCAAACGCACTGCCGCTGCCCAATCCGACGTGCTAGTACACTGCAACAGATCTCCAACCGCCCGGGCCCCGGACATGTAGGGGAAGGTTTTTTGTTTAATCATCATTGCATTCGACCTTATCATGGCAGATTACATATCTCTTTCACTTTCCACCCGGCTATCACCTACAACCGCGCGGGCATGTAGGGGACAGGTCCTTCGATAATTCCGTGTTGTGTGTGTGTAGAACATAGTAGATAGCCGTGAGTGAGAAGCGGTGAATGGAAGGTAGAGTACTACTTGGTACTAGGTACTACCCAAGTATTGATATCCCGATTCCCCCCAACCAAAAAAAAGCACCCCGAAACAGAAACAGAGACAGAAACAGAAAGGTGCAACTACAAATACAATCAAGCAAGCAAGCAAAAAATCTTCTCGATCAAGGGTAATCCGCAAAGTAAAGACACAAAAAGAGCGGAGGAAAAAAGCAGAAGTAGATACTCGATTCGAAACTCAGCAACAGAGACCACCCGGCCACCCACTAGGTACTAAGGAACACAAGAAGAGAGAAACGAGGAAATCCTACACGGGAAGAAAAAAAAGGGACAACGATTATTGGTCGATGTATTGTTGCAAATCCAACCTGCCAACAGTTAGTAAGTGTTTATTAGAACGATTGAGGGGTGGGAGGAACTCACGTCAAGCTCTTAGAACTACACTCGACCTGATCTCTATAGATGCCAACGAGGGCATCACTCTGCTGGAACAGTCCCGCCTTGAGGGAGATAACGATGAACTGGAATCCGGGGCCCGAGTGGGTGCGGATGTAATTCGATATCTTCTGGACATTGGTATTGTCGAGGGCAGCATCGACCTCGTCGAGGACAAAAAACGGCGAAGGCTGGTACGAGTGCACGGCAAAGAGCAGTGCCAGCGCAGCCATAGTCTTTTCTCCACCAGAGAGGTGCTCCATATCACGGAAGCGCTTGGCGGGGGGCATGGCGTGGTACTTGATACCGCCGTTGACGGGCTCGTTTGTGTCTTCGAGGTCGAGGTAGGCGGTTCCACCGTGTGGGAAGGCTGCTGATTTGGTGAGGTCTTTGTATACCGTACCGATTTCCTCCGAGATGTGTGCGAAAGCTTTGTTGAAGAGCTCAAAGCGCTTGTCGCGGATTGCGATGAATTTGTCTTTTGCGTTCTTGGCAGCTTTGCGGGAGTCTTCGAATTCTTTTTCGGTTTCCTGCAGCCGGGATTCGACGCCTTCGAGACGCTCGATGGCTTTCATGTTTGGTGCCATGCGATCAAGTTCGCCGGTAAGGATCTTGATCTTTTCCAGCAGGTCGTCTTCGATCTTTTCATCACCGTCTTTTCGTAGGTCTGATGGTAGGGCGTGGAAGTCTACTTCGATGCCGTAGTCTTGTGTGGAGACGTTATTAACGGCATTAGACTCTTCGTCCTCATCGACTTCCATAGCATCCGGGTCTGGCTGCTGCTGAAACGTGTCATCGATGGGCAGGTCGTCGATGGGCGCGGAGTCTTCGGTGAGTGGTAACTCGACCTCCTCGAGTTTGCACCGCCGCAGGACTGCATACCGTCCAGCTGCATGTCGCTCGATTTCGGACTCCAATGCGGCGACCTGCTTGTTGGTCTCCTCCACTTCTCCGAAGCGTTTCTGGACCTCCCGTTGCAACTCTGCCACCTTCTTTGCACGCTCCTCCAATCCCTCCCGCTTCCGACTCAGGGTCTCCTGCATACTCTCGAGTTCGGCCTCGATGGTATCCATCTGTTCCTGGATGCTCTCTTTCAGCGCTTCTTGCTCTTCGATCAATGCCTCATCCCTCTGCTCTAGGGTCTTCAGGTTCTCTATCCGCTCCTTGGTCTGCTTCAACCGCCCAGTCTCAAACACTAATTGAGACTCGAGCTTGCTGATCTGCGTTTTGAACTCTAGTCTCCGCTGCTGTGCCTCTTGCTGCAAGCTTCCCTGCTGCATCTCATACACTCTGATATTCTCGAAGCCGAGTCGCTTGCAGAAGGCATTAAAGATCTTATCCTCTGCTTTGGACACCACCTGCTGGAGCTCCTCGAGCTGGGCTTTGAGGTGGTCGAGTGACTCGGTGGCTTCGGCAAGCTGCGGCTCCAGCTTCTGGAGCGCCTTCCGGTGGTGAACCACCTCCTTCTGTTTGCCGGCGAGGGTTCGCTCGAGATGAGATAGCTCATCGCGATGGAACGATAAGCTCTGCTTGAGACCAGTGATCTCGCCCTGGAGAGCTTCTTCCTGCGGGGCGCGACGATCGTTGGGCAATGCTTTGATCTGTGCCATGAGGTTGTCACGGAGTCGTCCCAATCCCTCGACAGCCTGGTCTTCCCACCGCCGACCACCTCCGCTACCGACCCTTCCTCCTGTCATCAGACCGCCCTTATGGATGACGGTCCCATCCAGAGTCACAGCCTTGACTTCTACACCCATGTCGTAGCAGATGTACTTGGCCACCTTGAGGTCATCACAGACGACAGCGTTGCCGCAGGCGTAGAGCATCGCCCGCTCGACCGAGTTGTCAAAGTCGATGGTGTCAATGGCCATCCTCATGCCCCTGTGCATGCTCTTGAGGTTGGAGTTCAACGGCTTGACCTGGATGGTCTCCAGGGGGATGAATGTGGCCTGTCCAGCACGTTGGTCTCGAAGGTACTCGATGCAGTCCTTCGCCGTCTTCTCGCTATCGACCACAACGGCGTCAAAGTGTCTACCGAGGACTGTCGAAACCGCGTCGCTGTATTTCTTCATCTTCGGCTTGCAGAGCTCCGCCACACGCCCCTTGACACCTGGGAAGATACGCTTGAGTGCGGCAATGGTTTCTTTGACCTTGACTTCGCGCTCGGTCTGTCGTCGTCCATCGTCGGCCTCAATGAGCTTGTTGAGACAATCCTTGAGTTTCTCGTCCAGCTCCTTATGTCTCTGCAAATTTCTAATCCGCTCAGACGCCAGAGCCGAATGTTCCGTCTCCTTCGCATTGATATCTTGGGTGAGCTGAGAAATCATGGTCTTCATTTCCTGTCGTCGCTCCTCGAGGTCCTGGACTTCGCTCTCGAGCTTGGAGAGCTGCCACTTGGTCTGCTCGACCTTGGAGATGAGTGAGTTCACCGCCTCAGAATCGGCTTTCTGCTCGCGGGTGAAGTTGTCGATCTTGATTTGCTCCTCGGCGATCTTGGTGTTGACCTGCTCCTTGAGCTTGTTGTACTCGGCTAGGTCGACATCCGAGAGCGCGATTCCGGTTTCTTCAGCGGCCTTCTGCTGCTCCTTCTCGAACTTTGTCTGCGCCTTCTTCACCACACTCAGATCCTTCTCCAGACTCTGAACAGTGGCTTTCTGGTTCTCGAAGTCCCTCGTGATTTCCCGGATGCGAGTCTGGTATTTTTTCAGGTGCGCGGTGGAGATGTTTATCTTCTCGACAACAGGAACCAAACCCGTCTCCTTCTCTTCCCTCTCCTTCTCCTTTTTCTTGATAGCCCGTTCCTGCTTACTAACGCTCTTCGTCGCCTTCGCCTGCTCCTGCTGCGCCTCCTCCAGTTGCTGTGCGTACTTCTCATGCGCTCGTCGGAACTCTTTCATCTCATTATGGTGCTCCTCAATCGCGGACTTATTCCTCTCCATCTTCTCCTGGAAGTGGTACAATTTCCAGAGGATATGGGTAACAATCGCCTCATCGCGCTCGCCCATCTTCGCCTGATACTGCTCAGCCTCGCGCTTCTGTTCCTGGTACTGCTTAATCTCGGCATTAATACCCCTCCTCCGGTTGAGATTAAAGCTCGACTGATCCGCCGCCTTCTCCTGTTCAACCTGCAGGCGCTCAAACTCCGCCTTGTACTCGAGACTTCCCGATATCTGCTCAATGAGCCTCGTAAGATCCGTAGGGCTTTGACTAGCAATCGCCTCAACGTCACCCTGAAACACGAGGAAATTTCGCGCCTTGATAAGAATATTCTGCTCTTCCAGTGCGGCGTTGTATTCCGCGGCGGTGACCTGCCGATCGTTGATACGGTACTCGCTGCCGCCTGCGGCGGTAATGCTGCGCTTCCACCTGTGTTCCGATTCGTCATCGTCGATGTACACGGCCATTACCCAGCCACTCTTGGGGTCGTCGCGTTGTGTGCTTTCGTCGGCGCCTGCCGTACCGCCGTTGCGCAGCTTCCGGCCGCGGTAGATCAGTTCTCGGAGGTGCGCGGAGCGGAGGTGTGAGGATTTTATGCCGAGGACGAAGGAGATCGCGTCCATGCTGTCGCATCACACTTCCGATCAGCATCCGCCACACATACACACACACCGCGGAAACAACCGTAGAACAAAAGGTACCTGTTCGACTTTCCGGATCCATTGGGCCCGATTATCGATGTGAAGTACGATTCGCCGAGGTGTATCGTCTGGTGGCCTTTATACGACTTGAAGTCTGTGTTGTTTCCCCATCAGCATCCCACTCCCATCCCAATTCTCCGCTGCAGACGGGAAGAACCCACTGAACAATTCCAACCTCACGAGCTTCCTATCCACCACAACAACCACACATTCTCGTTAGCCACCACGCCACACCACATTATTTTGCGCGCGCGCAAAATCCTGTTCATTGTACTACTCACCCCATTTTGAAACAGCCGTATCGTTATTCCGTATTCGCCCGGGGTTCTGTTGGCGCGGGGGGCGTGGAGGAGAGTGGGTAATAAATCGGAGCGCTGTGAAAGTGGAGACGCGTGTGGATGAGTGATTTGTTGCGAGAACACGCGCGTGGGTGTGTGCCCGCCGATTGCAACTCTAACGGGCGCGCCGGGTAAGGGAGCGGAAGCGGCACCCGGCGGAGGTGTGTGTGAGATGTTTGTCGCACTAAAACCAAACACATGGGCGCTGGACGGATGAGCTGCCCGACACTCAAGCCACTATCTATTGACTCTCGTCGTGAAACAGAGACACGCAAGCCACTATTTACTCCCGTCGCGAAACATTGACACGCCAACCAACCGTGCGCAATCCTCAATCCGCTGCCCACCACTATCCCCAAACACCCGCTGCCATTCAACCCCTCACCAAACACCTAACACACCACTCACGACAACCCGCTCCCACCGCTCCCACCACACACCCCACACACCACCCACCACACACCAAAAACACACACGATGCCGCCACCGCTCCCCACCGCCGCCGCAGCGATCGCAGACCTCACCAGCATCGACGCTGACATCTCCCTGTTACTCAGCACCGCAAGCTCCGCGATCCGCTGCCTGACGACGCCTCCCACCTCCACCTCCCTCTCCTCCACCACCTCCTCCCTCTCCTCCACCACCCCCTTCTCCCCCTTCCCTCCCGCCGACCCCTCCACCACCCCCAGCCCAGAAGAAGTCTTCACGCACCACGCTGAAAGATACCACGCGCTGCTGAGCAGCATCACGGTGCGCCTGCGACGGCAGATCATGCAGCTGCAGGCGGCGGAGATACCCGTCGCGCAGGGACAGATCGATGTGGGCATGTTGAATGCGCGCAATGATGTTGTGGGTAGGGAGATGGAGGGGGAGGTTTGGAGGGGGGTTAGGGAGTTTTTGGAAGTGGAGGTGGAGGAGGGAGGGAAGGAGGGCGAGGGCGAGGGGGTGGGCGGCGAGGGGATGGTGCACAGTGGGGTATAGGCCGCGGGGGATTGCGATGGCTACAGATTATGGCTACTTATGGGAGGGCGATGGCGTTTATGGGGTTTATTATGGAGCGTTGGTTTGTGGAGTTGTTTCCCTTTCCGTTTCTATGGCTGTCGTTTGGGCGGGAGCAACATGCACAACATGAGCGTTTCCAGGCACGCATATCTCACTAGCCTCTAATGTTTGCATCTAACTATTCACAAGCCCTGCACGGTATATTCTCACAATGAGGAGAATAGAAGAGAAGAGCGATCAATATTAAACACGCACTTTTGTCACACCATCCACCGTGCTACTATTCATGAAACAAAGAAAAAAGTAAACAAGAAAAACACAAACTCCGGATATCCGTTGCGACCCAAAACGCAAAAGGAGGAAAGAGGTGAGAAGACGGTTTCAAAGTCAGACGGCAGACATACAGACTAGCCTTCTGCTATTGACCTGTACGTCTGCCCAAACGACTCAGAAACCGACTCTCACCTCGAAAACACCGCCGCGCACTGCATCCTCCCACACCGCCACTCTCCCATTACAGCCTCGTCTCGCTTTTGTACAACACGCCACTGCGTATTTTCTCTCGCGGCACATCTACTTGGTCTTCTTATCCTCGACCGGAGCAGCAGCGTACTCGCGGAAGGAGTCGTCGCCCTCGACCTCCTGCACAATATCCTCCATCTCCTTGACCTGCTTTTGCCACTCCTTGGAGTTCATCTTCGTCTCGCGGTAGAACAGTTCCATGTTGGGCTTGCGGTACGAGCCACCGAGGCGGTCCCACAGCGTCGTGAACTGGCCGTAGTTGTAGTTGAAGTACAGGTGGTGCATGGTGTGGCAGGCGGCGCCATTGATGATGGGGGAGTTGGCAACGTATTCACCGTCGTCTGCGCGGCTATTAGTTTGATTTCCTGCGTAAGATGGGGGAGGGGTGGGGAGAGCGTACGGATCATCACGGTCCAAATGTTGATGAAGGTGAACAGGATCAGATAGCTGAACTTGTGGAGCGGCAGGATGAAGGGGAAAACGTGGTAGGGCACGCTCTGCGCGAAGCCGTCGAAAGGGTGGAAGGCGTGCGAGGCGTACGGCGTGGGCATGATCCACTTGTGGTGCGGCTTGTGCAGGTGCTTGTAGATGGTCGGGTGGTGCAGGGCACGGTGGATCCAGTAGATTCCGCAATCGGTGAACATCAGGAATATCGGGAACTGCGCGATGATGTACCACATGCCGTATTTCTCGGCGTCCATGTACAGCTTAGAGTAGCCCTTGACTTCGGCGTAGAAGAGCGGGGCGGTGAAGACGGCCATCACGGGCATCGACACCATCGACTGCACGATTTCCTGGCGCATCTGGTTCTTGAGGAATTTGGGGTGCTTGAAGGTGTCCTTGTCGAAAATGAAGACGTAGGAGAACGTCGCGAACGTGAAGTAGATGACATATCCGAAGAGCCTGTATAACACTTGTCAGCAAGCTGCTCGACTTACTCTCGTGACAGAGAGGCAGGTCCGTACCATGTGATGAGGAAGAGCGAAAGCAATAGCCGAACGTCATTGTCCCTTTCGAGTCGTGAGGCATGTGCATACTCCGACGGCTGCCAGCCGAAGTACTCCGAAACGGAGTCCAACTCGATCGGCTTCCTCTCAATGATCGGGGCCGTGGCATTGCCGGCGGACGGGAATGCCGCACCGGGGAGAATCGTCGCGTAGAACCGATCGAACAGAAAGGTGTCGAAGACACCCAAAACGATATCCATAGCGACTGTCAGGTACCGCAGTACGGGTTGATGGTAGTCGTGAGCGAAGTGAGGGTGATAAACGACGGTGATATGTGTCCGTCCGTTGCAGCTCAGGAGGTCGACCACAACCGTTCTGCGAGCGAGCGAGTGTGATTGGGGAAGAAGATGCAAGGAGGAGGAGAGTACTGGGGAGGGGGGGTGACAGGCGATTAAGTACCGGGACGAGGAATGGCAATTATTTTAGAGCAGTTAGACATTAACCCCCGAAAGCGACGGTACAGGCAGGAACGGCAAGACGAAAGACAGGCAGCCCGGCAAAGAACGAATCACCAGCCCATACACGGATGATCGGAGCCGGAGGGTGAGGCGATGAGTTAGGGATGGGTTGGGGTGTGTGGATGTTAATATTTTTCCTTCCATTTGCTTTGAAATTTCGCGTTTAGCTGTGACTTTCCAGCCTATCAGCGAGCTTCGCGTCGTTCTTCTTGTCCGTGTTCCTTCTCCTTTTTCCCGCCAGCCCCTGTCCCAGGATCCCCCACGAGCAACGGGACTTGACCCGAGTCGCACCCTGAAGCCGCGATCCAGCTAGTCCGCATGCAGGGAGGGAGAAGGATAGACTCTGGCCGACGCTCTGCCCACTCCCGGAAGACAAAGTTCCCGAACCACCAGCACAGCACATGATCGTGGGCCGTTGGGGACAGCCGGATCTACCTAGAGTGGAAATGCATATCCACTAGGACCAGAGAGTACCTACTCTACGCGTACATATCAACAACGTCCGACAGAACACCACGGAACCGGCGAGGAACCGGCGAGGAAAACGGATCGCCTTCCTAGAGTGCACTCAATTCAATGCATGCAGGTCAGCACGAAAACCTACCGGGCTGTGCGACACTACTGGTAACGAATTGTTCGCCCCCGGAAGATCGGACGGTGTTGCATGTCTTCCGTAGATGCAGGCAGAGTAAGCTCGAGCCCTTCGTTTGCCGAAGCTTGAAGTTTGGTTCCGTAAGGCAACCCCGTAAGGGTCCTCCCACCACAACGAAACTTTATATCCATGGCGGTGTGGCGGCGTAGATGTCTGTGTGGCGGTGTTGGCGTGGCGGCGTTTGTGTGGCAGTGTGGCATATGATGTATGACGTCGAGACTCGAGATATCACTCGCAAATTATTTTCTGGTGAGCATTCGAATTAGTGATCGAGCTGTGAAGTGTGGAGTGTTTTAACCACTTATAGAGATAAGAGGTGCAATCTTGAGAGTGGAATGAAACGGGTGACTGTGCCTTCCACCGCGACTAAGTCATCGAGTGATATACTAGGTAGGTACCGTAGTGTCTGGTATTGCCACCAATGATTCGAATTCCCAATTCCAACGTGATATCAAGTAAAATGTAACTACCAAAAAGCTGAAATCACAAAGCACAACTCCAAAAGCACAATATTCACCCTGACTGACTCCAGCCCATTACTCCGTGATGACCACCTCGACCTTCCCTCCCTTCGGCCGCATCACAAAATACGCCTCGGCCTCCATGGACTCCGCATTCGTTCCGGGTGCAAGTTTGACTCTATTCCCCAGCTTGAGGAAGAAAACCGCCGTAGTTCTCCGGAGCTCCATCATTGCCAAACCCCGACCAATACAGACTACCACCGGTTAGCACAAGCCTCAGCACCGAGGGACGGAACAGTGCAGCATACTTCTCGACCCGCCTCCCCAAGGCATAAACATCTTCTTCATGAGTTCCGTCGGCTGCTCCCAGCGCTCGGGGATAAACTTTTCCGCCTCGGGGAAGAACTCGTCGTTTCTGTGGACGCTCCACGCCTGCGTGCCCACCGTGGTTCCTTCCGGTAGAAACACGCCGCCGAGCTTTCTGCCCCCCGCGGGAACGGTGCGGTGGAGAAAAACCTGGACTGCTCCGTAGAGGCGCAGCGACTCGTCGAGCACATGCTGGAGGTACGGGATTTCCTTGAAATCATCGTCGCGGAGCGTGCTGGTGTCTTGGGCCTTCAGCGGCTCGAGGGCCTCCAGGAGCTTGGCGTGGGCCTCTGGGTGCGAGAGTATGGCATAAATCGTGTATGCGAGCGTATTGGACACCGAGTCGGTGCCGCCAAATAACATCGCCGCCGCCTCCGCCTCCACATCCTTCCTGTCCAGATGATACCTCGAATCGGACTTTGACTTTTTCTGCTCCTCGACGATCCGCGCGAGCATCGTGTTCTTCTTCAGCCGGCCCTCTTCTCCGCTGAATTCCCGCAGTTTCTCCGCGCCGTAGTCCTCCACGCGGTCGAATGTGGCCTGGATCCGCTGCGCGGGGCCGAATGGGAGGCGGCTTCCTAGCCAGAGCAGCCAGGGGAAGGCAAGGCGGAGACCGATGTACTGAGTCATCGCCTTGTAGTCCTTAATAATGGGCGTCTCCTAAGCATCCATCCATCCATTAGCCCTCGCCCGCCACTCACTCTGGAAATCGCACCCACCTCGCCCCCCTCCAGCATCCCAATCGCGCCGCCAAACCCAAACGCGGAGACGACATCGACCGCCATGAAATACAACCACTTCAGCAGATCCGCGCTCCCCTCTTTCCCTGCCTGTTCGCTAATCCTCTCCACCGCGCTCTCCACCATCTCCGCCACAACACCATCAAACTCCCGCAGCCTCGCGGGACCAAACCCGCCAACCAGCAGACGCCGCCGCGCCTTGGCCGCGGCTGGATCGTGGATCACGAACAAGTGCCGCCGGTGCAGGACGTTTAGCTGGTCGTAGACGACGGGGTCCTTGGGGAGGCCGCTGGCGCGCGAATAGATCGCCGGGGTTGCGCTGGCGTGCGCGAAGCTGACGGTTGTCGGCGCTATGCGCACGATCGGGCCGTACCGACGGTGCAGCATGTCGAGCGCCGTCTGCTGCTGGCCTACCGCCGAGTACGGCGTTAGCCAGTGCCGCGTGAGGCTGGCGTACCTGTGGGGTGGATTAGTGATGGCGAATGATGGGGGGGAATGGCAAGTTACCATGGGCCGGAAACTTTACGTAGTGGCGAGAGGAAGAGGGTGTAGATACTCCAGATAATGGTGTAGGCTAAGCCTCCGATGAGAAGGCACTGCCATGCGGAGATGGTATTCATCGTTTTGCGGGTTTATCGGGCTGAAATGCGAAACCCACCAGGCTTATCGGGTGTCTCTTGGTGGAAAAGGATAGCTGACGATGCTGTAGGGAGCCAAGGCAGTATTAAGGAAGGTTAATATGGTCGGTAAAGCGGTATCCCAAGATTTGTGAAGAAGTAGGCAACAGTACGAGGCCAAACTACCACAGGTTTTATGTCCCATCCACGAGTGAAGCCTTTGAACAATTTCCAGAGCTCGACTCAGATCAGCGAATTGAACGGCACACTTAAGGAGTGAGTTTCAAGGGCAAACACTTAATCCCGTCAACTTTCTTCACGTCTCGGAGCCAGGTAGGTAGGTGGGTAGGCACATTTGTGCATCCACCGCTCACTCGGTCCTGCTTCGGGAAGTTGTTGGGAAAAGTACGAGTAAATATTACTCTCGACCGATTCGCAAAAAATAGCGGATGACTGCAGACAGAAGCAGATGCAAGTATGAAAATAAACAGGATTCGAGAGGTGTGCAGATATTACCAATATTACCAATGTGCAAAACCTTCGGCGAGTGATGGTGTGGCGTGATGATGTGCATTGTGGCTTTTGGACGAGAATCGCAACAGAAGTTATGGGTGAAGGTAGAAATTAGACCTACTTACCTACGATAACACTAGTATTATATCTACAGGCAATTGATTGACCATTAGGCATAAGGGTAAAACCTACTCCTTCTTGGTCACGGATAGGAAGTAGCGAGTACCTGACAATGGGCATCTGAAAGGTAAGGATAGTTGTAGGTACAACTTTTTCAAGTGTAGGCTCGTCTTCACAAGATGCTGAGTGTAGGCTCCGGTTTAGGATACCCATCTTCGAACTCGCTTTTGCACCTTCTGAACATTTGATCCGTATCCCCTGTCTAGTGCACAACGGTCACTCGATCTTTACCGTCAACGCACCCGAAAATCACCAGGACAATGCCCATTGCGTCGGCTTCGAGCGTATGGGCAGTTTCGTTAGGCGGCAGTTACGTTTTTGCACTTTCATGGCATATTCGTAAGCACGCCGCTATATAGTTAACCACGGTCCGCACGGAAGTGTACTGCGAAATTCCGGTCCGTGGGCCGGATTCGTTACTGAAGACTGGGTTCGTAGAAATGCAGCGGATTTTTGGTATCTAACTACCTGAAAAAATCACGGGTAGAAGGAACCTACGGCTACATTCTAGTTACGGAGTACTAACCAGCGAACTATCTCCATGCCGAAACTACTATGTATGTTGCCGATATTCCGAGACATGATCTAAGCGCGGCCCGGGTAGATTCATTTCCACCTACAACCTCCTAAATCTCACGCGATCCTTATAACTCGGCAACTGATGCTCCTCAAACCTACACACGTATTCCATCTTATCACTTCCCGGCGTCAGCTCGTACTCCAGCAGCAGCTGCACCAGCGCCGTCTTGATGGTTGCCATCGCAAAGAACCGTCCCGGGCAGGGATTTTTTCCGCCGCCGAAACCGAGGTGTTCGTTCGATTCGACGTCGGTGGAGGTGAAGCGGGCGTGTGAAGGGTCCGGTGAATTGATGCGGGGCGTGTAGAAGCGGAGCGGATCGAAGGTAGCGGGACTGGCATAGTAGCGCGGGTCGGATTCCCGGGGCGCGTATGCAGCGCCGATGTGTGTTCCCGGCGCGAGGTAGGTGCCGTCCGAAAGAGTGGTTGGCCTCATGACTAATCTGTTCAAGAGAACTTCACACCAAATCAGTTGGATCCCACGTGTAGCAGCAGTGATCAATACCATCGCTGTGCGGTCGTGTCCGTCTCGTCTCCCGCATAAAGCTGTCGAGAATCCACATGCTGTCAATAGCCTCCATTGTCCAGCCCTTCTTGGCGATGATGGCCTGCGCCTCCTCCCGCAGAATCTTTTGGCAGTCCGGGCGGGTCGCAATTTCAATCAAGAATACCGCAAACGCCTATCACCCATCAGTCAGCTTTGAAAGTGGGATATCAATTTATGGTGTTGACAAACCATGGAGGTAGTATGAAATGCCGCAAAAATGTTGACGAACGTCTCAGTGATGAGTCGGTCGACAGTCCAAGACTCCTCATGGTTCCGCTCCAACGCGGTGAGACCGAACGAGAAAAAATCAAACTATTCTCCGTCAGCAATAATCTCCCCAAACAGTTGGGGATCTCATACATCTTCGTGAGGTTGCCCTGCCTCCGCGTCTGCTCGGGCATGTAGCTTCTGGCTGACGAAAGAGGTCGTCTTGTCGAGGCGGGTTAAGTACTTGACTGCTGTAGACTTCAGGAACTGTGGGAACATCGAGGAGATGGGGCCTGCATATGCGATCTGCTGGGAGACTTCTAGCAGCATCTTGAGAAACTCGGGGTCGCGGGAGAGCTTCTCTCCCACTAGGAATCTACCGACAATTAGTCCTACCCTCTCCCCGAAAGAAAAGCTACAAACCTGGCAATAACCCCAACAATCCCATTCCTCGCAACGTCATGCACCGGCCCGTCCCTCCTCACCAGCTCATATGTCAACTGCCTACCTACGGATTCCCTAATGAACGGGAAATTCTTCGGCAAATCCTTCGTGATAGCACCCTTATACCACCTAAACGTGACCCTGCTCACAAACGGCGGCAGAGTTGCCGTCCTAACCCCACCGCTCCACAACGGAAAGATGATATCACACTGCAGGAGCTCCTGGGTCCAGGCAGTGAAGCTCATCGCCTCCATGGGTGCGCTCTTGAGTTCCGCAATCAACTCGGAGCTGCAGACTACCACTTGCTTCCGGCCGCGGAAAGTTGTGTAATGGAAAGTGGCTTGGTTGAACTACGGATGTTATTATTTAAAAAGTACGAACGGAGGGGAAGGGGTGGGACTTTGGTGTAAGCGCCGGTTATCACCGTTGGCAATCCCAACATGTGCTGCCATTTCTCGCGGATGGATGTGATGACTTCCCGCTTGGGGCGGGATCTCTGCAATGCGCGATACTAGAATGATAGCCTCCGTGTTAGCCGACCAACGTATGTGCTTCGAGGTCGCACAACCGCCTAATAGACGTACCTGACGGAGAAGCAGCCACACGGCAGTCGCAGCGACGATTCCCCACAGCACTGAAACCGACGTTGAAGGCCGCACTCGTACTCGCAGTTTCGGTTTGAACGCTGTCTTCGACTCCATGTTGCACAGGTAGTTGAGAAAGTGTTTGGGGGAAGAGCTGGCTGCTTATCCAGATGTGAGAATTTACCGGTGGAGGAGGATACAGCTTATATAGAAGTGCAGCAGATACCCTAGCGCTAGTTGTCTGCTGCCCTATCGCGCTATGGTAGGTGCTGCCTAATTAGTATTCTTCACAAAATACCACTCGGCTTACGTGTTTGGCTATCCCATTGATATAGGTACCTATATGCATGGATAATGAAGAGAAAGCAGTGTGTCTACCACGATCCAATTAAGGTTGAAGGCACTGATAATGGCACAAAAAATGATTGGTGGACCCGCCTGTACCTGTCATGATCTACGGTACATAAGGCCGAGTGCATTGATGATTTTTTTTTAAAAAAAACCACAAAACGATTGATGGATGCGATAACGAGGAAGTATCCTCGTAAAACTGCTACCGGTATTCGAAGAATGTCGAGGTTTCTTGTAGTGACTAGGCGACATCGAGGTCTGAATGGTGGGGAGGGATCAAGGGGGAGTCAGGTACCTATCTTGGAATTTCCATGTGAACGGACAGTCGAGTATTACTTTGTGATGTTTCATTGATCTGCAGTACCTACATTCTCATCTAAGCAATTTACAAGAGGGTACATATACTCGTACTTCCAGCCTAGTTGGATGTTCGAGGTATCATTCCAAGATGAATACGGAAGTCAATGTCATCTCCATGATGAAAACGCTCACGTTCGGTACCCAGTGGAAGCACTTGCGTATACTGAGGCCACCTCAAGACAATATGGTCTTTTTCCTCCAAGAGCTCGGGCGGTATCATACAGATGAACTGGCCGATCTTCCTGGATTCCAAAGACATGGACATAAGAAGTCAAACTTATTCCCACTATGTGATGGCTTTCGCTTAGGTAGTAGAGAGTGATAAATGCTGATTAGTTGCATGACCGTCCATGATCCACATCATTCTCACATGACGAAGTCGAAAGCTGAAATCCACAAAGCTCAGTAATAAAGCCTCTACGAGCTCTCCCAATATTATCCTTCGGATGTGGACTCTTCAGTTCCTGTAACATTCGACCCCACACCTCGGCCCATGTCTATGCGGGGGGCTCCGATAGTTATCCGAATTTGTCGTTTATGTACCACCCCCACCAACCCCACTAGGTATCCACGACTACCGCGGCGGGGCAACGACTCCTACTCCGACGCCTTCCTTCCTCCTCAAGTCAGTAACCATGGCGATGAAGATGCGCCTGCGCCTTCCGTGCATTCGCACCCTCCTCGCGCCCCAGCAGCGTCGCCACAACAGTGCCTACAACGCGCGCTGGCTCTCGGACCAAAAAACGCGTCTGGGACGACTATTTTTCCACGGGTGCACGGCGGCCGAAGTCGACGAGGCCGGGCAGATCCTGCAGGACATGACTCGCGAGTGGAGGAGGTATATTGCGGGCGCTGAGGGCTATCTCATCTCTGCCGAGAGAAGAGGGCTGTATAGACTGCCGGTTGCGTGGGGCGATATGGTTTGTTCTCCTCCGAGACACGGAGGGAGGGAGTACTCTACCTAGCTAGGGGCACCGGCTGATGCGACGGTGGTGGGGGTGTAGGATTCTATGGTATGTTTCATAGAGATCAGAGAGTGCGGACGAGGCTGACGAGGGAAGGGTACGCCACGTCTGTCCGCGCGCACGCGTGCGCCCACGCCGTCGAATCGAACGCGCTGATCGAGACACCTAGGCCATGTCAACAACGTTACGTACAACCGGTGGGCGGAGAGCGCGCGCATCAACTGGGCGTGGAACCTTGCGAAACACGTCGATCCCGCGAACAACACTAGGTGGAGCGACCTGTGGACGCCGCGAGGCCTCGGGCTGATCCTGAGGAGTATCAATGTCGACTACAAGTTTGTATGTTCTCTGTGGATGGGCTGTGGGGTGATAGGGGCGCTGATGGGATCGAGGACAGCCGATGGAGTACCCCGACAAGGTCACGGTTTATCATAAGCTTGGGAAAATCAAGGACGACTCCTTTGGGCTGGATGTCATCAGTATGTCCCTTGACGCGCGCCGTGGGGCCAGTGGGTTAACCTTCATAGTCTTGAGCGAGAAGCATCAGCGCGTAGCTGCGAGATGTCTCGAGGACATCGTGGTGTACAACTACAAGCCGTCGGACCCCACAAAGAAGCCGGGGAAGGCACCGATTCCCGGATGGATGAGGGATGTCTTCGAGGAGACTATGCAGCAGCAGAAGGAGGCAGCAAAGGCTGCGACCAATGAGATGAGGAAGATTGGTAAGAGGATTGACTCCGTTGAGTCGAGAGTCTTGGTCAGGAAGGAGATGTGAGCCTGGAGTTACTGCACGTTGTATATAAGCTTGCAGTGCCTCTTGACCAGTTGATTCCTTAGAATGGCGAGAAAACATCGCCAGAATTTTCACACGAGAAACGTCGTGTGAACTAGGGCGGGGAGTAGTTGCCCAAACGCACCTACCCGTGTTATTGTACCTATCTCACGCTCTCCGCTCCCGGTGTGCGACCGTCGTTGTGCCAGCCCAGTTCCCCGCCAACCCCACCACAAAGATGTTACAAAGGCTGATAGAAAGCATGCCTACATTGTTACAAGAGGAGATCTATGCTGGCGCTCGGCAGTAATGAGCTCTCACTCGATCGAGATGTATGCGGGGATGGTGGACAGGATTTTTTGCCCCCATACAAGCAAATTACCAACGCTCACTCATATTCCTTCATTCAGGTTAGCTACAGTAGAGGGAGACAGATTAAAAAAGAAGAAAATCACATGAACTACCTACTTCCAAGGGGAAGCAGCTGAGCGGGCCAAACGGCCAAGCGTACACACACCAGAGTCTAGGCAAGAGATCCACCTCGCCCTGCGAAAGCTATGCAGAGCCAGCGGTCTCATCGAGATCCACTGGTGCCAGGTGCCAGGCGCTTAGTTATGGCTACCTCGTATGTAGGGATGAGTTGCGATCACCAATATCACTCGGTGTCCTTTCGCGAATTGAATCTGGGTCTAGCCGGTGGCAGCAGAGGGCTAAGCTGGCTCTTCGAAGTTGAATAGAACCTCAAATTCTCACTCATTCTTCATTTTCGCCGATTCTTTGCCGCGCTACGTTATCTTCTCCCTCTCTCTTCCTCCCTCCCTCTCTCTCTCTCAACCAACCGACACACACAGACAATCTCTCTCTCCGCAAGCCTACACCCCCACTATCTCTCTCTCACCACAAACCTTCCGCTTTAACCACCACACCATCACAATGCCTCGTGCAGCGAAGAAGTCAATTCCCAAGCAGTCGTCCAGGATCTCCAAGGAGCGGCAGCCGCGGCCGACCACCAAAGGCGCAGAGTTCAAAGCCAGGTAAGAACCACACCCGCCCTCATCCTCAGTCTCCGCTGACCAGAATTCTCTTACCGGCAATTTCAAGAACCCCGTGATTTTTACTGTCATCAATGGCTGGGGGGGTGCAGGGGCAGATGCCTACCATCTGCATCGGGTTCCTATATACTGGAACCCAGGTACACATTTCCTCAAGACGCCCACCAATCAGCTCCTGTTGCACGCGGCACGCGGAGCTGGCCATGTTTGCGGGCACGATGCTCATGAGTCATGGCCGGCGACCTCAAGGAAGTCGCAACGAGCGGAGAACATCGCTCCAGCGCTTCGGCGCCATTCCCCCTCCTCCTCGGGAGCTGATTGGGAGGAGGACGAGATTGTTTCGTTGTTGGGCTGGGTCTACGAGAGGACCGAAGACGACGCATGCCGAGTGAGTTAAAACGAACCCCCCGGTGTGCGTATACTGATAGTGTGGCTACATAAACAGGTGGTGATCGAGGGAAAACACCTCCCCTTTGTTTTTGCTTTTTTATTTTAGTTCTAGTTCGTCAATATACCATTTTCTCATGTTCCTTTTCGTTGACTTTGTTGGTTCATATTTCATCTGCCGGTTCTTTGGTCTATGTACTGTGCCCATTGGTATCTTACCTAGACTTCCATGGACCATTGCTGCCGTTTCTTCCTCCAATATCTACGGTATTTGGTATTTTGTTGCTGCCCCAAAGAATGATTTATGCGCTGTCCACTGCAGCTAAGTACATTACATGAACTGAAATCAGTTACGAATGGATTCCACCACCATGGGTTGTACGTACTACGTTCTCTGTACAAAATGAAGATTCTCCATATCGATCTCGCAGATTTTTCCATGCAAGTTTGCAACTTGGGACGAAACAAAACACCATAGCAAGCAAAAGTTACAAGACAAGGCGAGCTGAGGCTGTTCAAGTCGAAGGTAGTTTTGGGAGTGGTTCGTTGGCCAACACTTCCCCAGGCCGGAGGCGGGATTTAGAAGAAAGCACACACAGAGGAAAATAGAAGATGTGAGGTTGGTCGTCTTTCTGGATGATGATGGTGATGAAAAGAAGAAGAAGAAGAAGAAGAAGAAGAAGAGGGAGAAGAAGAAGAAGAAAGGGAAGAAGCAGAAGCAGAAGCATACGCAGACGCAGACGGCCAAGAGAGGATGCAGCACCACTGGACCCCTCAACGCTGGTGCTGCCCCATTCGCTTCCTCCCGCAGCTACGTCCTCCTCCTGCTGCATCCTCCTGCTGCATCCTCCTGCTGCCTCCCGCCGACAGCTCTCCCATCGCTCTGCAAGTTGCAACAGTAGTAGTTCGCTGGGCCGAAGACACTAGTCCATCGTGGCAAGTTGCTCTCGCTGGCAGCTCCTCCTCCCCTCGCAGACAACTCCTGCTCTTGCAGACACAATTCCGTTCCGATCCCCGAATGTAGCCTCGCCACTCCACCCCTCCAGCGTGAGTAGGTGGTGTAGAAAGCTCTCCCAGTACATACACGCGACTAAGGGCTCGAGTGATGTATTGCAACACTTCACCTCTACCTAGCTGCGCACAGGTATCGGATCCATCGCAGCAAGGCATGGAAGGGATAGACGTATAGGTCAATCCGTAGGCCACTTGATAGGCCACTAGATAAGCCTGCCGGATTAGCACGTATTGACATAGCTGAACCACTCAATCCCGCGCTCGACCGATCCGCTGACAGCAGAAAATCCCTAATGCCCGGCGTGTCTGTATGTGACCGAGTGATACACCACAGCACCAGCCGAAGGGATGAAATCACACGGCATCACGCTGCCGTCCGGGGTCATCTTATATCGCTTACGTATAATCTCCATGCAACATGGGTTGGACTGGGACGGGCATGCACTCATCCGGCACAGGGTACTGTGCTTACATCATTTGCACTTCGGGGACCGTCTTCCTCTGCCTCTGTCGAGTGTTCCCTTTTGGGACCCGCGAAATGCATGTGTCTATCCGATCCTTACACTCCTGTGCCCGTGAAAGATATATAGTGCTGTGGCTTGCCACTCACTCCATTGCGCGCGATGCGCATCTCCACGCCCCATCACTCGCCCAGTTTCTTCACCGTTAAAGGGATGATATCCCATGAAGCGCCGAATCACTGGATATCACTCTACCCTATTCTACTATACCGTCCAGGATCATGTTTCCATCGCTTACAATCTACCTGCAACATGGGTTGTGCTGGGTTGGGCGGTCCCGGCATGCACACACACACACGCACTCATCCGACACAGAGTGGGAGAGTGAGTAGGTCGCTGCATACTTCAGAGACCGTATTCCACTGCCTCCGTTCGCTGCAACCGGTGCGCCGGTGAAGGTTCCTCCCTCACCCCTCCGAGGCACCGCGGTATCGATGTGTTGATATGTTTCTATTCGGTCCCTCCCTCAGAGGCTTGGTATGCACCGATAGTTATGTTTCCGTCCGATCGCTCCCACGCTTGCGTGCGTGTGAGCGAAGGAGAGATCTGAGATGGCACTGATCGCGAGTCGCGGACTCACGGTGGCCACTGGCGGCGGCTTCTCGCCATCCAAATCTGTCCTCTCCGTTTTTGGGATGGAAAGCGAGTCGGACCGGGAATTCGGCAGGGGAGGAGACTCAGGGAGGGTATGTAAGATGTATGTAGAGCATGTATGTGTGTACATAGAGCATGTAGAGTGGCTTGCGCATGCCTGCATGCATGAGGCAAAGGCAAAGCCGAATCCGAGTGGAAGGATGAGGGCAGCTGAGAGTGAGTGAGAGAGAGAGAGTGCGCCGGTACATACATAGAGTACCCCGCGCCCTCGCTTCGGCGTGATATGTAGAGTATGTATCGGACTTGGAGTTGGGAGCTGGTGCTGAAGAAAAAAAGTCGTGATGGTCGAGATGGTCGCACTGTTCGGCGTGGATTCCGCAGCAGCGCCTGGCGGCGTGGTGTGGATGAATTGTCGAGAGATGAGGTGAAACTTGAAGGAGGAGGTGGATACTCGGAGAGAGGAGGACTAGTGGTGTAGTGGTTTAGCGTCCAAAGAGGTAGAGTAGTGCTCATGGGGGAAGAGGAGGGAAAATTGAGGGTGGACAGGGGGCCGTGCAGGAAGGAGATGGCTTTCCTTCACGATAACTCATGGAGGAAGGAAGCAGTTCTTCCGTCTGCTCTTTTCTCTCTCGCTCTGCTCTCGCCACATGCAACCGAGTACGGTAGTATCTGTGGCAATGGTTGGGGGGAGGGGGGATTGAAGCGGAATCGTCATCTGTCTCCACTTGTGGTTGCACTGTGATGGCGGCCCCCAACTGTCTAGTTACCGACCACCGACCACCGCTACCATCTGCTGGTGGTCACGATGATCCTCCTCCTCCGTCTTCTTCTCCTTCTCTGGAGGGTTCTTCTCGATGGAACCGTTGCCGTGGTAGCCAGTTACCCACCTTCATACTCTGGCCGACCTAATTTCGAGACATACCCCACCTGCACTAGTCCTGGGCCCGGGAACAGTTTAGCTGATGCAGCGATGGCTCGCAATCGGGATCGCTTGGTGAATCCGGACAGGCATCGGTAAAATCGTCAGTTCCCCCTTTCTGTGAAGAGTTAGCATGGGGACAGTTAGCGGCCGTACGTTAGGTGCGGTGGTGGTGGTGGTGGTGGAGGAGGTGGTGTGCGAGGTGAGTAACTACGGTGGCTCGCCCGGGGTGGTCAAATGGTCATCTCGTCTCTCGTCCCGCTGTTTCTGCTGAGGGAGGGTGTGTGTGCCTGTAACTATCGCCTGCTTCTCTTTCCCCCCCTGAACCACTCACGAACTCTTACCAGTTGTCCGGGTCCTCAGCAAACACACATCGTTCGCAGTGAAGTTGGTGATTCTCTCTTTCTCTCTTCCTCCCTCGAACTCACTCCCTCTCCCCTCGCTCTTTCTGTTGTTTCGCGCGCAATCAACCCAACGCTGCCCGCCGCCCCCTCGCGTCCGTGTCCGCCAATCAATCGTCAGGTCACCGCCAACTCACCGTCAACAACGAGTTCAGTTGTTTTCATCCGTGAGAGGAATTCGAATCGATCCGTTCCATTTCTTCCATTCATTTACGACGCACACACCCACACGCTCACACGCACCCACACATTATTCAGCGAAGAAAAAGAGATCTGACGCGTGATCGTCGGTCGTTTCCCGTTGTCTAGTAACCAAGTCAAAGTCAGTGCATTTCTTGCCTGGTCCCAGAATCCGGCAGTAAGGAAAGAGAAGAAAGCGATCTGGAGAAGAAGAGAAAGAAGACCCAGAAGAAGAACAGAAAAAAGAAAGAGTTTCTTTTCGTTCTCGTTCCCTCCTTTCCTCTTGCTCGTTCCTCGTTTCACGTCTCGAGCACTCGCCGTCCGCCGCCTCACACACTGCAACGCAGCTCGACCCACCACACCCTCCATTTCGCACTTACACACCCATTACATACCTCCTTCGACCCCCCGACACCCACCACCACCTTCCAACCCACTTCACCACCACCACAATCCACAACCACAAACACCACCACAACTCCCAGAATACCCTTACCCGTCTTTTCGCTCACCGCATCCGACAAGCATCCTCGAGCGAATCGGTCCCCATCCATCTTCTCACATTTCTCCTAGGCAGGAACAGATAGAGAGGAAACACTAGTCAATCAGCCTCCTCGATTCCTCCTGACCTCTCGAATCGATCGACCGAAAGCAATACCCACCCAACACATCATAGCCTCCCTGCCTCGACGACCTGCTCCTCCCTTCATTCCTCCGTCAACCTTCGTTCGTCACCTCCACGAACATCTCCTCCTAACCCAACATCAACCTCGCTCAACAACCCCTGCTCGCTTCGGTTGCGCGACTTCATTGTCCTGCTACCGTAAGTCACCACAAACAATCAACCACCACCCGCCGTTTACAACAGCGGGTACTGCATTTATTCCTCCGGGAATAATTCATCAAGAAATCCTTCACAACGGACGGCCCAAGTAGTTCACGAGCCAAAATGGCACTCCACTCGGCAGGCGCTGTTAGGGAGAAGAAACAATCTATGGCGGAGTTGAAGTTGAGGCGGTTAACAGAGTTGAACGCCCGGCTACGCGAGGACTTGGACAGACCGAGGATCAAGGTCTCGGACGCTTGTCAGTCGTAAGTGTTTCCCCCTCCCCCATCTGTCCGCCTGTCGCCTTTATCGCTTCGTGCGATATCGGTCCGCTTTACAAGCGACGCGTCTCTCTATCGCACGGGTCGATGGAGAGTGCGATGGATACCCCGAAAGCTATTGCTGACAAAGGCAACGTCTAGTCTGATCAACTACACGCGTACAACGAAGGACTTCATGGTACCATCCACCTGGGGAACTGTAAGCCTTGCCCCATCCATGCGTTTTGCAGTCTGCAGCCATTGGTGTGATGGAGAGCGCATAATGCGCATCCATCCACATCTGCATTTAGCGCTCCTTCTTCTACACATGTAACATCGTGGCTGACTCGGAATCATCAGGTCGACAAGCGGGAGGACCCTTACGCCCCGCAGCAGAGTGCCGGATGCTGTGTGATCTGTTAACCTACGAACGGAGCTGGCTCGACCGACTACATTGACATTCGCTTTTTCCCTACGAATGTAACGACGCCCATTTCTTCCACGCTACTTTCGTCATCTGGTTGCTTTTCCTCAAAATTCCACTTCTTCCATTTCTCTTTTCGTTCCTACTCTTCTTCTTTCTCGTGTTAGATACCCCAAACACTACCGGGTCGGTTTTCCCTGTTACGGTGCGGAAGACCACAGGAATAGTGTGCACGATGGGGTCCCCATTTTTTCTCGCCATTTTCCTTTCCCGACCGGCTTAATTCTACCGGACGCCGCCCAACGCAGCGGGGGCGGACCCGGGACGCTACCTCTACTTTGTGTTTGTGTTTGTGTCTTTCCCTTTTACTCGCAGTATTAATCCTTGCTCGAAATCGAAATCGAAGGAGTGGTGTGGGCTTTCGTTTTGTTCCTGTCTTTTTTCTTTCTTCTTTCTTTCTCTTTCTTTCTCTTTCTTTCCTTGTACGTCGTCGATAATTTGTTTTCCTTTTTCCTTCCTTTTTCTCTCTTTGCCATCCAATACGAAACCTCGAAACCTCGGTGGCCGAGAGTCTTGTGTTTTTTTTTCGGACAAGCCCAACAATCAAACAAATCACAATACCATACAAAACCACCCCACCACTACAGCAACGCTTTCAACGACCACGCAAACTGGAATTTCGGTAATCGGGACGGACGGGAAGGGAAGGGATGGGATTGGGATACATAGACGGAGGGAGGGGAGGGGAGGGGAGGCGGGGGATTCACGATGGACTGTATATCGGATACTGGATACGCGAACGGGAACGGGACGGACGGGGTAGCGGGGGGGGAGGGGGGGGGGGGGATAGGGAATCAAATATTACTTTTTTTTCTTCTCACTTTTTCTTGCGAGTCGTCTGTTTTTGCGAATCTGTCTGTGCTGTCTGCTGTCTGGCTGTCTGGCTGTCTGGCTGTCTGGTCCTGCTGCTTGATTTGGTTTGGTTGTCGTTGCTTGGTTGTCTTTGCTTGATTTGTCGTTTGTTGGCTGCTTGTTGGATGCTTGTTGGTTGTTGCAGGTTGTTGGTTGTTGGTTGTTGCAGGTTAGCTAGGTACGGTACTCTGAATATTCGGTGTTCTTGTCTTGTCTTGTCTTGTCTTGTCTTGTGAGTTGGGAATCGTGTGGACTGTTGGCTGTTGGCTATCGAAATCTGAGTTTTGGATGGGGATGGTCGGTGGTTGGTGGTCGGTGGTCGTGGGTGGTCGGGTGGATGGATGGGTGGATGCGGAAAAGATGATGAAAGATGGGTGGGTAGTGGGTAGGGCAGTGGGTAGTGGGTAGTGGGTAGGGTGGAGGTAGGGTGGAGGCGCTTTCTTGAATCTGAATCTGAGTGGATTTTCCGGTATGCATACGAGATCGTGAGCTTGGTGTGAAATGGGTGGTGTGGGGTGAAGTGATCGTGGTGATGTGATGGGAAATGATCGTGGTGAATGTCGACAAGCCAATAGGGAGGAACGCTGGTGCTCCATGGAGATGGAGATGGAGGGGTGTAGGGTGGGGGTGAGACTCATGAAGCAGCCTACAATGCGGGATCTAGACCACGGCCACAACGATGAGAGGGGCGAAAACCGTCAAGCTCAAAGTGGAGTTCACGCAACCACTAGAGACCTCAGACAGCCGCGGATGGACAGCCCAGAGGATCAGCAAACGCCCCTCCCGCGAGAAGGCTGGAGGACCACATCCACATCCAGGCTCCAGCCCGTGATTCTGGGGGTTCGGGGTGCACTTGGGGGAGCAGGACGAGCAGGTGTATATTGCATTGCAATGCAATGCGTCTGACTGACTGACTGACTGACTGACTGTAGCGAGGGCCCGGTCCGTCCGGACTCCGGACGCGGTAGGACGGGACGGGACTGTCAACGAGAGATGGGGCAGGGACAGAAGGAGCGGAGACGGGAAGGAAGTGCGAGGACGGGAGGGAAGTGCGAGGACGGGAAGGAAGTGCGAGGACGGGAAGGAAGTGCGAGGACGGGAAGGAAGTGCATGCACGCCGAACCATTACTACCCTTACGTACGATGATGTCCGGCCGGTGGTGGGGGATCTGTGGTTGAACATGGTACATACTGGATGCTGGGTGGGCGCTGTAGGTAGGTATAGTAAGACGGACGAGTACCCAGCTTTTTGGTTTTGGTTTTGGTTTTGGTTTTGTTTTCTTCACCGCTGGCAGGCGTTTGGACCATGCGGCCTGTGTGGATGAACCATGACGGTACGGTGTGAGGACTCTTCCCGGTTCCTGGACTGACGAGTAGCTTCCTACTGTCGTTCAATCACCGTACATAGCAAATTCACCCTGGTACTACTAGTCAGTAGTAGATAATGGCTGGACAATAGCTGGACAATAGCTGGGCAATAGCTAGAGATGTGTCGACGAGACTCGAGAGGCGAGTGATAGCGATGAACGTGCTCGGGTTGGCTCATCCATCTCATCGCTCGACTGGATTGGACTTTTAGAGACTGGAGACGGGTGGACCGTGAATGCTGTCGAGTGACAGGGGGATGAGCCCGCTGGCGACTGCACGGTCGAGGTCGAGGTGTATGGTATACCCGCTACGACTTGACAGCTATGGCTAAGCTACAATGCCCAGGCTTCGATACCCATGCCATCTGTGTACTTCCTACTTCATACCTGCCATGCTACGTATGTAACGTTTCTCCTGCCGGCGCTGGGCTACTCACTCATGACTCATGACTCGCACTCCGCCATCGCCATCGTGAATCCGTCTGGTTGTTTCTGGAAGTCACTCACTCACTAGACTCATTCACTCCTCGGTGGTGTGTCTCGTACAGCTTCTTCGCAGAACCTATCCACTCCCCCACCCTCGCCTCGCCATTCGGGATGATTTGTAGCTCTCGCAGCACCATCATTTCGGCAACTCAATGGCACTTTGCATCGTGTATGTCATTCCCCAGTGTCCGCCATCCCGTCACCACCACCCCATCACCACCACCCGCCCCCACCAACACCCTCGCCTCCTCATGTAGACCACTCGTATACATCCCCCCAACAATCAACTTGCCCCCCCTCCTCCCCTAACCACACCCTCCACTCCACCATCCACTCCCCTCGAAAGTGAGAATAATCACTCGGTGGGTATCCACAAACCCCCGATCCCCCTATTGCACAACCCCCGATCCCCCGATCCACCTATTGCACAACCTCCATATTCCAATACCCTCCCTCCAGATACCGGTATCAGACAAAGCAAAGAAGAAAAGGAAAAGGAAAAGGAAGAAAAGAGAAAGAAAAAGAAAGCAAGTATAAACAAGAAGCAACACCTCACCACCTCGCCACCACGCACGCCCAAAACAAAGAAAAAAAATAGCGAATGTAAATGCAGTACTTTTCCTGCGCCCGCCCCCCCCCCCCCCCCCCCCCCCAAAAAAAAAAAAAAAAAAAAAAACACCGAGCAACGAAACAAACGAACGAAACGAGACCAAGCGAATGCACGAAACGAAACGAAACACCAGAAACCAGAAATGCGCATGTCCATCCCCGTACCGTACCGTAAACATAGATAGGTGGATAGATAGGTAGATAGATAGAGAGAAGCGACCGTTAGTAGTACATCAAGGGAAGATGGAAGATGGAAGATGGAAGATGGAAGATGGATGACAAAAGAGAGATGGAGATGGAGATGGAGATGGAGATGGAGGTGGAGAGGCAACCCCCCCTCGCCTCACACTCGGGGACCTTATACAGGCAGGATCAACATGTGGCTAGAAGGTTAGAAATGTGTCCCCCCGCCACCACTCGTACTATTCCCGCGTCTGATCCCGAGTCGCTCCAGCCCATTGCTCCACCTTCTCGTCTGTCTCGGGCTAGCAGGCAGGTCCCCCTCAACCTCATGGAGCACTGACTGCTGCTGCTGTTGCGGTTGCAAGGACGTATCCCCCAGCTCGGCGCGCTCCTGGTTCTCTTTGTAGTCCATCAGCGGCGGGGAGTCCAGCGGTACCGGCGCGTAGTTGATCCCCCCCTCCTGGTTGTGCTGGTAGTATTTCACCTCCATTTCGGCGGCGCCCGGCTGGTGCGTGGCGCTCGCGGGGTCGGCGTACATATTGCCTGCCTGCTGTTGCTGCTGTAGTTGTCGCTGTAGTTGTTGCTGTTGCTGCTGTTGCGTGGCGAGAAAGCCCGGGAGTGCACGGTGCGGGACGGTACGCTGCATTCTGGGCACAGGCTGATTCGGGTCGTACGTGCGACCTGTGGGAGCGGGCATGAACCCGTCGCGGCTGTGCGCGGCATGGAAGGCATCCGTGTTCCCACGCCGCCTGAGACGGTACCGCGTGAACCAGGCTACGCCTACGAGGAGGAGGGTGCCGATCACCGAGCCGACGACGATGCCGACGAGGGTTATCTTCGGGAGGGTAGTGCCTTTGGAAGGGTCGCTGCTTTGCGACGGGTGGGGGGAGGTCGCGGTGCTGGCGGGGATCTTGGCATTGATGGGGATATCGGTGGCTTTCATTACTATCTGCGTTGCGGTCATTGCGAACGGCGCTCTCGTGAAGGTCAGAGTGGCTTCCGTGATCACAATAGCCGTTGCGGTGGCTAGCGGGGAACATATGGTGACGCCGCAGCTGTAGTTATCCGGACAGCAGCCGCCGCCGACGGAGTCGGGGCATGAGGATGAACTGGGCATACAGGTTCGTGTCGATGTCACTGTTGCCGGCGGGATACACTCGCTCACGGCACAGCCGAATCCGCTAGGACAGCACCCTCCTACGAGTTTTTCCGAGTGAGCGCGAGATCTCCGCCAACATGAAGGGGGCGCTTACCTGAGTATTGGGCTGGGCATTGGTAGTGTCCTACGGGGCATGTCGGTATTGGGCCTCCCAATGTGCTCGACTTTTGTTTGTCAGTTGACGAACTCCCCTGGGGAACTTCTGGCCTAATGGAAGGAGACGGAGATGGAGAAGGAGACAACGACCAGGAAACTGTCCAAGTCGAATTGAATAAACTACTACTCACAGTAATGGTCGTTTCGGGAGCAGCGACAGTCTACGATATCAAGTTAGGTACGTATTCAATGTGAAACTATCGGAGTGATGGGAACCTACCGGCGTAGTGGTCTATTCACAACGAACCAAAAATGGCCAAACATCAGTCCATTTCCTCAACAAGGCGGCAGCGCATGTAACCTACTTGCGTCGGCGTGGTAGGCGCCGCGGTTAACGTGCTCGTCCTGGTCTCGAGGATGGGATTCGCAGACTCTGTCACGGTAGCCTCCACCTGAGTGGTCGCGGTAACCACGTTGGTGGTACCGATCTCCGTCACGGTAACATCCTGACGTTCCACTACCAGCCCGCGGGGACGATGCGCTCCATCAACTTGCTGTGGTGTTGCGTCGCCCGGTGAACCCGAACACAGGGCGAAGGGCAGCTCGTGGAATGTAAATGTGAGCAACGCCAAGAAGGTACTAGCTCGGAACCTCATGACTGGGGGCTCAGCGTTCCTTCCGTTTCTGGCTGTGTTGTGCGATTCAGGATATAACTGAGATGGGGGCCCCGATGTGCCGACGACCGAAACGACGATTGACGGAAGGCCGAATTAAAGTTCTGAGGTTTCGTGCGAGCGGAGGGGCGGGAGTATCGGTGTGAAGGCTGGCTGGCTGGCGGATACCCGGACGGAAAGAGACGGGCTGGTTTTGGTGTTGTGTTAGTGTTGGTGGTGGAGGAGGAGGTGTTGTTGTTATTGTTGTTGTTGTTGTTGTTGTTGTTGTTGTTGTTATCTGACAGAGGGCTCGCCTCAGTCAGGTCAAGAAAGGCGGAAAGATAATGATGTTCGTCAGCCGTCTCCAAGCCTGGCTGGCAATGGCAAGCACAAGCACAAGCACAGGCACAAGCACAGGCAAGCACAGGCGGGAGAGAAGCTGTCTCGCTCGTGGAAGTACCACAGTGGCTGGGTTTTTGGCGTGCTACGCCAACACTAGACGTTCCAGCCCGCAGGCGACGGGGTTCTGGCGCTGCTGATCTTTCGTAGAATCTCGTTAGCCAGGGAACTGGGTGCTCTAGCTCGATCTCGGCCTGCTGGTAGTCGGACACGTCAAACGATGTCAAGTTTACCTACGTACCGTATGTCTAGCTACTTGCGGACGGGGACTGTAGGACTTTGGCTATATGGACCAGAGGGTGTGGAGTTGCCGGGCGGGGGGCAATCTCGACTCACATCCCACAGGCACACGAGGTGGCGGTGGTGGGACCAAGAAGCAGCGAGCCCAGCTCGTGCGAGCTTTGGGAGGGGCGCGGTAGTTGTGGTGGTGGTGGTGGTGATGGTGTGGGGGAAGGCTTATTCGAGATACAGAGCGGTGGGGAGGCGGATGGCGCGGTGCAGACAGAAACCGAGGACGAGGGAACGGTATAGAGTAGGTAGCAGGATGACAGTGGGGGATCAATGGGTGTGGGTTCGTTGAAGAAGGGAGCGAGGGAAGAAACCGCCGTCGAATTCAGACAGTCTGCATGCGCAGAAGGGAAACCATTCAGCCCCGTTGTCACTTTTTTTCGCGCAGTATCATACCTATCATACAGTCGGCGGTTGCTTCTCGTTCAGCCCCAGGCCCACTCCCCAAGTCCCCGTCCCAGAGCGGACGATTGGCGGCCGAACCGAGTCGAGTCGAGTTGGCTTGGCCGCGATCCGCCCGTTCTGGAACAGCGAGACCTGTCTGGCTGGCTGTCTCTCTGGGCTGGCTGTCTCTCTGGGCTGGCTGTCTCTCTGGGCTGGCTGTCTCTCTGGGCTGGCTGTCTCTCTGGGCTGACTTGCCTGCTGTGGATCATCATCATCAACAACAACATCTCGGACTGGAACATACCTCTGTGTGACTCCAGATGCAACCCGCCCTACCCAGTTAGTTGACCATTGGGCTGCAGGCCAATCGGTCGCACAAGCAAGGGTGGTGACGAGACGCACAATCTACTTACGGCAAACGCCAGCCCAGCTTGCTTGCTTGCTGCGTGTGATGTTTCGCTGCGTCCTTCCCTCCGAGTTCCCAACAACCCCAGACTCTCCGTGTGTGCGTGTGTGTGGGGCTGTTCATCCCGCCAACGACCACCGCTCCGCACCGCAGTGCGCAGACGCATGTATGTGGAGCGGAACACTGTGCGGAATGTGTGCGGTGCGGAACACTGATGTGATGTGTAATAGGTACCGGGCGTATGTACCGGTACCTGAGGCAGACACCCCATATGGACAGGTACCTATCGGTGTCGAGTCTCGACAATCGTACGTTGGTACATGCCATACGTGCTTGCCCCACCCAGCAATCCATCGCCAGTGATCACCTCCGGAGAACTGATCTGGACAGTGCAGACAGCTGGGCAGAGTAGATGTACGTACACCCCGCATCGGTGGATACACAGGTAGAGTATCTTGGTCCCGCGATGATGTGTCTCAGTCGACTCTCAGCTTGCCTGTGTTTAGGTAACTAGCAGTTGGCGCTGCCCCGGAAGAGGAGAGAAAAAACGCAAGCCATCACTTGCAACTTGCAACTTGCGATTCTGCACGTTTGATAGGCAGAACGAAGCTCGGAACTGAGCGGTGAGCAGTGAGCAGTGAGCAGTGAGCAGTGAGCAGTGAGCAGTGAGCAGTGAGCAGTGAGCAGTGAGCAGTGAGTGGGGCTTTGTAAGCCTGCAGTGGGCACTGGGCAGTGGGCACTGGGCAGTGGGCACTGGGCAGTGGGCACTGGGCAAGTGGGGTGGATCCCAGAAATAAGCATGCATGCTCATTGGTGCTATGGCCAAGTGAAATTCCCCGCTTACGCTCGTACGGCGTACGAGAGTAAGTTGTAGCCATATAAAACCGACTGCGAGAATCCACATCCACATCCACATCCACATCGAACCGTCAGCAGTTTGTAGTCAGTGGTCAGTGGTCGGTGGTCACTTGCAAAGCCTGGGTAACTGCCAAACTTGGCAAACTTCCAAGTCACGCGTTCGTCGAGAATTTTCGGGGGCTCGTGGAGCTTATACCTACTACCTACCTACCCATCGTGACCGGGAATCTCTCGGGACCGTGTCCCCATGATTCCCCGCCATCAGCTGGGGGCCTGGCCTGTAAGGTTTACCCACGGGAACGATTCATGGCATCTTTACTATGTACTACCTTTACTGGCAGTAGATACATTCCAGCCGCCGAAACGGAGTGGCTCTCCAGGCAGGCAGGCAGGCTCAAACTCCAGTTAGCCGCCAGTTTCTCATCATCTGCCCCCCTCAGAACCCCCAAAACCCCAAAAATATGGTGATGCCTAGTGATACACTGCGCAGACCACCGCCGCGTGCGCACAGTTCATCCTCTTCATCCTCTCTCTCTCGTCGTCGGCAGGTTTCGAATCACATCCCATTTCATCCAATCCCATCCCATCCTAGCCCATTCCAGCTCCGCATAACTATCAGATCAGCGCGGCAAAGAGAAAGGCTGGCAGATCAGCCTGGCGTTTCGCAGTCTCACCCCCCCCCCCCCCCCCCCCCAAATGGCCAGTGTCCGTGACCGTGATCAGTGACCAGTGGCCAGGCGGGGAAGTGTTTTGAAGAGAACTGGCGAATAAGGCTGGGGCTGGGTAGGTATCCACCAGTGACTAAAGCCATAGGCCTTCTCTCTGCAACGGATCATTTCGTTGGGTTTTTGATGATCTCTCGAGAGGCCCAAAGAGAATCGATTTGTGTAGGAGGCCACCTACATAGAGTATCTGCCTCCTATTCGGTCCGGTGGAAACGGGAAAACGGTTGGTGGATGAGAGGCTGTTGCCTAGGTAGGTATACCGAACGTAGGTGGGTACTGGATCCAACTGGATCGATTCGGTCGAAACACACGGCTGGCCCTCGGGGGTTGCCGCATTGAGCTGTAGTTACCTATCGGGATTCGGGGGTGAGGAGTTCTGAATGAAGCCACCTCCATCTGACCATCTAACCATCTCCGGTGGAAGAATCCGCACGTCGCCTCATACCATATATACCATAGGTAGGTATACCTACCATATACCATACCCACCATGCCATACCATAAGTACTGGTCCGTCCGTTTTGGAATGCACGCATTATATACGGTATGGTTGCTTCCTCCCTCCCTTCCTCTGCCCACGGGCCACGGCGATCGCGAGACTTGCTACTATTAGCCATCTAGCCTCCGAGTTGCAAGTTGAAATCAACGACAAACATGCTATGTACCTGCCGTATGCTGTGTCGAATACCTACTCTGTTTCCCAACCCAACAGACCGGCTCCGACTGCACGTGATACTGTACTCACACGATTGCAATTGTAAGTCCTCAGTCGTGTAAAGTACTCTACAAGTTCGCATTGGGATGTTTCCGGAGATCTTTAATCTGGATCTGCCCGTCGCCCGTTCGGCCGGCGTTGTGTACCGTTGCATGCCCTGGGCCTCTGCAGTGCGTGCGGATGTCATATCCCGCGAATGGTGCCTACCCATGTCGTTGTAATATATTGGACAGATCGGTTGAGGACATGGGACTTGCAGACTTGTAGTTAGTGGGGCACAGGATATCACTCATAGCTCGGAAGTGCGCCGCTGGTGTCTGGAAATCTCATATGCTTTTTATACACCACTAACAAGTATGCCGAACCTCCGGGTATCAACTTTCAAGGCGTGATCAATCCCGGCCGCGACCACCTCTACCACCTCTGCCACCCCGTCCACCGCGCCCACCACGTCCGCCTCTCGAGTCGCCTCCACGACCGCCGCGTCCACCCCTGGAACCACCACGGCTACCGCCACGTCCACCACGAGAGTCGCCGTCACGCCCACCACGGAATCCACCACGAGAGTCACCACGGCCGCCTCTGGAGTCACCGTCCCGACCGCGGAAGCCACCCCTGTCACCACTCCTTCCCCTCGAGCTACCCCGCGAGTCCCCATCCCTTCCACCGCGGAAGCCACCTCTATCCCCACCCCGTCCCCTCGAGCCACCTCTCGAATCCCCATCCCTTCCACGGAAGCCACCTCTGTCACCGCCCCTTCCCCTCGACCCGCCACGATCGCTGCCCCTTCCCCTGCCACCTCTCGAGTCGCTTCCACCACGCGAGCGCTTCTGATCCCTCTCGGCGAACTCCTCATCGTCGGACTCCTCTTCGTCGTCGGACTCGGGCGCATCCTTCACATCCTCCCGTTTCCGCTTCTTCTGCTTCTCCTTCTCCTTCTCCTCATCCTTGGGATAGCGAATGTAATACTCCTGCTTGAGCTTCTCCTCGAGCGTGAGGATCTCTTTTGGGACCTCATCGATCTGTATCCCATCCCACGTATCAGCCCCACCACCAAAACCTTCTCATCTCCCCCACCCTCCCTCAGTAGAAAGTAGTACGTACCTCACCGCTCTCGACGCCCTCCCTGAGTTCCGCAATGACACCCTTCCCCTCCTCGGCAGGAATGCCATAATGCAGCAGCTGGGCCGCGACCCACTTCGCATTGCTGCAGTACTTTGCAGTATCCTTCAGCGCGCGCGCCTTCGCGTTCTCAGTCTTTGACTCGAACGCCGGGTTCTCCGAAGGGTTCAGTATGCTCTTCAGCCGAGGGATCGACGCCCGCGAGAACGTGGAGATCGTCAGCCCGCTTTGCGGCGTCCATGTGTAGATTCCCGATGTCACCGAGGCGGTGTTGGGGGTCGAGGGGGGCTTGGTGCGTGCCATTGTGCGTGGTGAGGGGGACGGTGGAAGGTGGAAGGTTGGTGAGGTGGAAGGTTGGTGAGAGCCTGTGAGTGAGTGAAGGCGGGAAGGAAATTTTGGAAATTTTTAGGATGCAGGCGGAGGTTGCCGGGCGCTAGAGCTGATGTGGACGCCGTTACTTAGCGTGGGCCACAGCCGCCAGAACGGAATAAGTAATAGTTACTGCGCAGTGCAGTTGAAAGAGCGAGAGATCATGCGCGAATCTGATATTGACATCTCCATGTTTACAGTTTACACTCTGGTCAGCTGGAAGAAGCTATTCGATGTTCTGGCGGTCTGGCGGTCTGGCAGGTGGCAGTGCTTGATTCCTCCCCAATGGCCCGATCTCACGCCTCTAGGTACTCTGTCTATCGATGCTTTCAGTTCTACGATCGTACACGGGCGAGAAACCCTGTCGACAATATATTTGCGCAAGGGCAATTATTGTGTATTGTGCCCGTCAAGTCGTCGACAGCAAGTCAAGAGATCGCTGACGCAACAGCTCCGTTCCTTCGCCATTACCGAGTAGAGTAGGTACGGTATTCCAGTGGCCAACGAGAATCCCCATCGGCGTCGGGGGAATGAAGCTGGCGATTGAACATGTCCATCTCAATTGGCATGATACCTACCTTGTGCGTCTGTTTGATCCACCTCACCTGAGACCGCATTCCTGCAGAGAGAGAGAGGCGGTACGGTAGTTATATCCGCCTCTGCAGTACTCTGCAGTACTCTCAAATGCCTCCCAGGAACCCGTTCGGCCTCGGCTGGATAAAAGCTCCGGTACACAACCTCCCCGTCTGGGCGCTGATCAGCGGGTGTATTGTGTGTTCTAGGCGTGGTGAATTAAGAATTGAGAGTTAGAGGGTGAGCCGATACTGCCGATATAACTATGACATAACCTCCGTTTCTTCCTTCGACGTCGACTGGGAGGGAGGGACTCGTGGGGAGGGGGGTCTGACGCTCATGATCGTCACCGAGCACCAGGATCTTGCGCGGCCTCTCTGTCCAGTGTCGAGGCTACATCACCATTCTTCGCTCCGCGGCGGCGGACGGCCGACAAACTCAATTGGGATTTAGCTTAGGCGTGCGGGCTGGCTGCCGGCCACGCGTGCTGCCAGCCAGCCAAGGTTGGCGGATTCGCCGAACATCGATCGATACTCACGGGGAAACGACCCAGCCTCCGGCCGCGGGCTAACAGTACCCACCGCAGTGTCATGATCGATTGCTTAGCGAAGGGGGGATACTTGCTGGTCACTGGACGAGCCAGCCAGCATACTGGCTACGGGGCCACGGCATTTGTACTAAACTCATGTACACTCGATCATGTCGTCACCATCGCGGCATCAGTGTAGTTGCCAGTGGAGGAGTGTATATAAACCAGTGTCTCTGATGTGTTGTTTGGATAGTTATCACAGATCTCGTGCATCCACAGCGTTCGCCCACGTATCAATCTCACAACAATGCGATTCTCAATCCTCCAGGCCTCTGGCCTCTTCGCGCTCGCCGTGCGAGCCGTACCCGCTCCGCAGGCCGTTACCACGACCGAGTCCAATGCCATGTCCGCCACCGGCACGCCCGGGCGGATCCCGTCCGGGAACCCGCCGCAGCCGTCGAATGCATACCCGAACACCGGGAACCTGACGCAGCCGGAGCCGATGCCGTACATGCCCGCCGGAGGCGTCAACACCAACAAGTCTTCGATCCCGGTGTACCAGGCGTTCTCGGACTTTGATTGGCAGTCGCTCTCGTTGGCGCTCTATCAGGAGTGGATAGAGCTCGACTTGTTCCAGGCGGGACTGGACATGTTCTCGGACGAGGATTTCAATAAGACCGGTATAGGAGCGGAGAATAGGGCGTTGATCGCATATATGTCGCAGCAGGAGATCGGTATGTCCCCATTACACTCCCATAACTGGTGGAAATTCTGACACCCCCCCCCTCCCCAGGCCACGCCACCCTCATCAGCAACATGCTTGGTCCTCACGCCCCCAAACGCTGCCAATACCAGTACCCCTTCAAGACCGTCCCAGAGTTCATCGACTTCTGCCAAAAATTGACACGGTGGGGCGAGGCGGGCGTGTACGGTTTCCTGCCACACATGGACTCTCGGCCCGCCGCGCAAATGCTGCTGCAATCCATTACGACCGAAGCCCGGCAGCAAATGATCTTCCGTCAAGTGCATCCCCCCCCTCTCCCACCAAATATCACTCGCTAACCCTTCTTGCGTGCATATAGCTCGAAGGCCTCTTCCCGACGCCCGAGTGGTTCCAAATCGGCGTTCCGCAGTCTTTCGCCTGGACGCTGCTGGCGCCATACATCAAGTCGTGTCCAGCGGACACACCCAAGCTCCCCTGGCAGAACTTCCCCGCATTGAACGTGACCAACAACCCTCAAGCATACGATCCCGCCTTCCAAGCCGCACTCACGCACAACCGTACGCAGCTATCTCACCCGGGCCGCGAGGTGAATTTCACCTTCTCGGACGCGGGAGACCATGTCGGTCCGAATAACAGCTATGTTACGCGCACGTTCGCTGGGAAGCCCGCGTTCGCCGCGTGGATCTCGCAGCTGAATGTTACGTATACGCCGCTGTATAACGTTAACACGACGGATAATAACGGTACTCACTCCGCGTCGGCGGTACAGCCCGATGGACATCTTTATAGCAATTTGAATCCGCTGGTTAATGGGACCGTGTTCGTCGTGCTCACGGATACGGACCTGTATGTTACCCCCCACAATGTTTCGCTCTTGCTGCCGCATGTTGTTGCCGGCCCGGACGTGTATATGGCTGGTTAGAGGGGGGGTGGTGATTTAATGATAAGGCGCACGTGTATTGGCTTATGCATGACGGATTATGATGGATTTGTAAGGTGGAGGATGTGGGGGAAGGGGTGGAAATCAAATGTTTTGAAGTATGAAGAATACTCGTGATCTCCTGGCTCGCTCGTGGGGTACATCAATGAGCTTGTAATCCCGCACGTACCATAGCATCATCTAGCATCACCAGACCCTATCATAGTAGTGTCCATCCAGGTGCCTGCAGCGACAGACAGATACATAATGTATCGCCGGTTTGGTCCCTGCATGAAACAGTGAAAATCCCGCAACGCCTGAGTATATAAGGTCTGCAGTTGTCCTGTTCTTCGAGTTGGTGAGTGAGTGGCTGGGTGGGAGGTGGAATGTGGGAGGGCGGGAGGAAGGTATGTATGAAAGGGAGGTTCCGCTGATATGGTATGGTCTAGGTAAGTATCTAGGGCTGCAGAGTGTCGAGTACAGACCCGGGCACAGACATCAAGACAAGACACCACGTCGATGCGGGGTTGCAGAGTTACAGTTTACGATACCAATGGCAATAGGAACAACGGAACGGAACGAGATGGATCTCGAGCGAACTCGCGGTGAATGAATGGGCTCTGGGGGTGGGGTGTCACTGTGGCCGGAACTCTGAAGGCCAAGGGAGCTCACATATAGTAGTATTTATCACGTTTTAAGCTCACGAGTTCAAGGACGAGTTGCTTCAACACCTTAATAGGTAGGTGGCTTACTACACCTACACCTAGCGGATACAGCACTCAAGATTCAAGAAAACGTCCCCTTCAATACAAACTCTCGTCACTCCCGTGTCCTCCTCCATCCTCCTCTATCCTCCATCCTCGGCCGGGGCCGTCATCGAAGAGTCGAGTCGAGTCGAGGTGTTTATTTCTGCACGCTTTGTATTAGCCAACGAACTTAGGATCTCGAGAGGGAGGAGGGCGGAGGGGAGGACATACGCCGCAAGAGCAGCCAGTGCCACAGGTGCAGGTGGCATCGCCGGAACATCCGCATCCTCCAGACATATTGATTTTGGGTTAGTGGTGGTGGGGGATTGGTTGGAAAGTGGATATGGTGTTTGAAGTTGTGGTAGTGATGGTTGACGATCGAGGCGGTGGGGAGGAGGAGGGAGGGAGGAAGGCAGGAGGAGGGACGGACAGAGGTCTTTTATATGCTTTGACCTGCGTTAGATGGCCATAGGATGGATGTTCCTGGCTACATACAAGCAGGGTGGGCATTAACATCGACGACAACGACGACGAGGACGAGCACTTTGTGCGGCGTGGACCGTGGTTCCTTTGTTGCATACTTCCCGCCGTCACCCGCACGCCTCCAGGCTGGTCCTGCAACCTACCTGCTCGCTTCCGCTTCCGCGTGGCCCTGAGCTTCTTTCGCGGGTTTTAGCTTGCTTTTTCTTCGCGGTTTTTGTGACTTTTCGGACCCCTGTCAGCAACAACGACGACGACCATCCATCCATTCCCCCCGCCACTGCACTCTTCCGTTGGTTCTGACGGTCTACGGGGAAGAGGAGACGATGCCTCGGTGATTCGAATATACCCATCTGGTCCACGCGTCCACGAGGCAGATGCAGGAGTTAGAGATAGTTGTTTACGCCCTGCTGGTGAGCGCGTTAGTTATTCACCATCCTTGCCTGACAGCTGCCTACGGTGCCGTGCCTCCCCCACCTACATACAGCCCCAGACCATTTCCAACATGTCTGATTTCGAACCGTGGGAGCATGGGAATATGCGCTAGGGTAGAGGGAGGTATGTAGATAACGGAACTTGGACTTGAACTTGTTCGGTGGTGCGGACAGCTTCCCTCGGACAGCTTGGATGGAATTTCCCACAGCACTGGCTGCCCGAGTATTTTACCGCATCCACGGCACATCCAGCCCACGACTCACGAGGTCTATCCGCTATGTCTCCTTGCTACAAGATAACATGTCCACAACGAGCTCCACTTGGATTGCACATAGGAATCAGGAAAGCGTGCCTCAAGCTCCGAGCTCCAAGGCCTTCGGTAGTTGAACACCAACCCAACATGTGAGTAATCGGCCGACAGCCCCACAGTCTGATGTCGACTCGATATGTGACATGTAGGTTTCTATCTCTATTCACGAGACACGGCAAATAGGCTAACCTGCACCGATACACGCGTTGATTGCTGCTGGTGTGGATGATCGTGGTGACTCTGGCAAGAATGTGGGTATCAACGTTTGGCCGGGAGGAGCATATACGAAGGGGGCAGGCGGATGATGTGGATTTCTGAAGGGCGTATGAAAACATACGTTCAGAAACCAATGGACTGGAGTTATTCGAGTCAGTCGAAGGACTCGCTGGATCTGAAAACCTCTCGACACAACCCCGAAAACTGCGTTGTTTAAGAAAGCCATGAAGTCAATGGTGTAGACTCGGGACAAATCAGGCTGTTTTCTCGCTCCTGCTCATGGATCAAGATGGCCAGCGCTGGGTCAAAAGTAAAGATCAGTTGTGGATGTGGAATATCTGGTGGAATCAGTGTGTATGGACGGTCGTGCGACAAAAGCCGTGATCCTTTGGTGTAATCGCTTACTCCGTTCATATCTGCGTTTTAGCAGTTGAGATAATGAGGTCGAAATTCTTCACCGACTGTCACTCAGTTTCAGACTCGCCGCATTCTTGGAATCATAAATCCACTATACCCCCGCCGAATACAGCTGTACCGTAGCTATGAGAACTTTCAACTTTTGTTCTTGCTCACAGTTTTTACGCCACAATTATATTGTGAGTGGCGGTGAGTGGCGTTCTATGGCTTGGCGCATCGTTAATGCTTCCAAGGAATTCTACCTGCCACCTGCGCTCAGCAACTCGAGATCATCAGCCATCACACTTCCACTTCCAACATCACCTCCAACTTCACCTCAACTTCACCTCCGACTTCACTCCAACAACCACATCATCACCATGTCCTACCCCCCACCCCCCGGCACCTCCGGTTCCTCTCTCCCTCCTCGCCCCCCGCCCTCAGTGAATGCCTTCACGCGCTTCGCACCGCGCCAGGTCGCGTCCGCCCCCCACCACAGCGCGCCGCCTACACACAGCTACGGTGCGGCACCGGCTGACTACAGCAGCGGGTACGCGCCGCAATTCACAGGCTACGTTCCGCCGCCCATATCATCATACTCGTCGGCGCAGGGCTCCTCCGCACCCCACATCGTCAATCCCTTCCCTTTGCCTGGCGTCGGCGGCGGCAACGGAGGACGGAAACATGCCGATTCGAGATATGCAGACCTGGATCCGGAGCTGCAGGCGCAGATCGCACAGCAGCAGAGTATCTACGACCCCAGCAACGCGGAGAATCTGAAGGCGAGAGCGGCGCCGAAGCCGCCGGTTGATGTGCCCGGAGCGAGTGGGGCCGGCGTGGCGGCGGCGGGAGCAGCGGGGGCAGGAAGGAATAGTGCGGCGGCGAAGGTGCCGACGGTGGTAAGGCAGGGTGGTGGTCAGACTTGGCAGGACTCGACGCTGCTTGAGTGGGATCCGTCGCACTTCCGGTTGTTCGTGGGAAACTTGGCTGGAGAGGTCACGGACGATAGTCTGCTCAAGGCGTTCTCGAAGTATCCGAGTGTCAAGAAGGCGAGGGTTGTGAGGGATAAGCGCACGACCAAGTCGAAAGGGTACGGGTTCGTTGCGTTTGCGGACGGTGATGAGTATTTCCGCGCTGCGAGGGAGATGCAGGGGAAGTATATTGGCAGTCATCCTGTGCTGCTGAAGAGGAGCAATACGGAGATCAAGCCGGTGGTCGTCGGTGGGAACAAGACGAAAGGCGGAAGGGTGGACAAGAACAAGAACAAGAAGAAGGGCAAAGGAAAGGGCGCGGAGAGGAAGGTTCTGGGGTAAGATCCCGATGCTTTGGAGTAGGGAAAAGAGCACATACGAGAGATCCTGCAGACATTTTCTAATGAGATCTCTTCGGAAGAGCGGTGGGCGGGAAGCGGATAGGGCGACGAGGCTGCGTCCTGATAGCTTGATGCACACAAGAAGGTACTTTGTTTCCTGTTCTTTTTCTTTTCTGGTGTTGTTAAATGGCAATGGGTGTTAAAACTTGGGTGGCATAGAATCATGATTTTGGTACGTGTTGCTCTATTTGCGCCACGTCTCTCTATGGAGGCTGGTTCTACGGTCCTAACCGCATGCTGAGATTGACACCCTACAAAGCCCGAAATGGAGAAGGCGCTCGTCCACTGGAAGGTGGGTCGCTGATGGATGCAACGTGAAGGGTCGTATTCGTAGCCACAGCGGGTATGTAACCATCAAGTGACAAATAAACCGAACATGCCAACTCTCCGAACCGCATGGAGCTCACCCAAACCGCGTCCTCACTTCTTTCGTTGTGGGGAAGGTACTCAAGGGGGTCTGTCCGTACAGTTCGAAAAGTAAAGATTGCGTATTCTCCAAGTTCCACCTCGGGTCGAACTTGATTTCGCACACGATGGACCCCTGTGTATCTCTTCATGTCACCGAAATCCATCCTGAAAGCCGTTATAAAGGCGCATATGAGGGTATTTTCCGGGAGCATTTGAGCGGGCATTAGCTGTTGAAATGTGACAGAATGTCGATGAAAGAGTTGGTTCAGCCTTACAGGTTCCTGTGTCAAAGTGAACAGCGAACCGATGTCGCAAGATACTGTCCAACGGACGACAGCAAACTATGTTTGCACATTTCCGGTAGTTCCGAGAATGTGGTAGTTCCTAGAATGTGAGAGTTGATGTTCCTAGAATTCTCCGGATGATGACAGCTTTTCGATAGATTCGATAAGATATACTGGAAGGCGTTAGTAGCCAACTCACAGCACTAGTAGCTCGCTAATGTGTCTTTTTTTCCGCCGCCATAGTTGTCTGCTCCATCGTCGCGACTGTTCACCCCCGGATTCCGTTTTCCAAGCCCTTGCACCTCAACACACAACAGCGTACTTCGTCACGGACCGAAGCGCCCCCCCGCGCGCGCCGAATTTACACATCAACCGAACCATGGCCTCCCGCTCAGGCTACGGCGGCCGCGACGGCGACGGCGACTCGTACCGTCCGAGCCGCCAGCGCTCCCGCTCGCGCTCGCCTCCTCGCTTCACAGGAAACGCCAACTCCCGCTACCGCGACCGGGAATTCGGATTCGAGCATCCGCGCCACCTCCCACCGCGCACCCGCGACACAGAGCCCGATCGCGGCTCAAGACAGGGTGGCGGTGGTGCTGGTGGAGGCAGGGATAGCTTTCGTCCGGGAGGACGCGGTGGTCGTGGTGGTCCTGCGGGTGGTCGTGGTGGCTACCAGGGGAAAAAACCTGATTTTAAGAAATGGGTTCCGCTCCCTGCCCACGACCGCCCCATCCTCAATTTCGACTACAAGGAAAAGACGCCCGAGCTCATGGAGGGGATGGTCACCGGTGGCTTTGAGATTGATCTCAGTGGCGAGGATCCCGCTGAGGAAAAAATTGAAGGGGTCGAAGGTTCTCATGATGATGAGGTGAAGTCCGCCACTGGAAACAAAATACCGACACCAGCAACACCAGCGCCATCCGCAGCACCAGCAACAGAGGGTGCTGTGAGTGTGTCGGATGTACAGGTCCTCCCAATAGGAGACAAGCTGCTGGAGGTTGTTGAAGGCAAGGAGTTTGTGGAAGTGGACAAGAAACGTGTCGACGTTATTACCATGATCAGACAAGCAAAGAAGGCGGCGGCAGACCAGGCGAAGAAGACAGACCGCGTGGCAGCGAATGATGATTTCATATCGCTGGATTTCGGCGAAGAGAAGAAGAAGGAGGCAACTCCAGAGTCGGATTTCAGTGATCAAGGGGATTACAGGAAGAAACGGAGGTTGAATGATAGCACCGTCGGGGCTCCAGATTCTCCTGTCGATGTGCCAGGTAGCCGTCCATTCTCTCATAGGGAGCGCCTCCATGGCCCGTATGTGTCACAGCAGCCGGTTGATGATGCACCTCCAGGAGTGGGCCCGCTGTCGAGAGGTCAAAAACTAGGTGCTCCCCCAGGACCCAGTAAAGATGTGCGCAAGGCTCTCAACAGGAAACGGAAAAATCGGTGGGGCGAAGATGTTGACTCTGATAACTACAACGATTATCAGGAGGATGATAGCTACGATCCCGAAGCACTGGACGTTGGTGAAGATGAACAGGATCTTCCAAAGAGTAGGAAGAGAAAACATCATGATATATCCAGAGGGAATCGGAACCCTGATGGTAATGTCAAGTATGAGATGCGCGCCAAGCCTGGTGTCAATCCGTTCCCTTGGATGACTGGGGCCCAAGATCACTCAAGATCACTCAAGATGTCTATGTGGTATGTATATTCCATTTCCTGTCGTATGTCGTCTCATGGTGTCACAGGCTTCACATGGAGATCGTCGACTTCATCGAGTACATTAGACCGCGGCCGTACGAACACGCAGTCCGTCGATACGTGATACAGAGTCTCCGCAGCTTGATAAACACCCTCAGCCACGACACCGATGTACGGGTGTTTGGCTCATTCGCGGCGGAGTTGTATCTCCCTACTTCGGACATTGACTTGGTCGTCATATCGCGCGACTATGCGCTGCGCGATGTGCCCAAGTATGACACCAAAGGATTCCTCTACAGGGTTGCCACTGCAATTAGAAATGCTGGCATTGCAGAAAATGGAACTGTAACTTGTCTCACCAAGGCAAAGGTTCCCCTTGTGAAATACATCGACGCTGCTACGGGGCTTGCTGTTGACCTCTCGTTCGAGAACAAATCTGGGCTTGTGGCAAATGACACGTTCAGGAACTGGCGCGATAAGTATGCTTGTCTTCCGATCTTGCTCACGCTCGTCAAGCAGTTCCTGGCGATGAGAGGTTTGAATGAAGTGTATCAGGGTGGAGTTGGCTCGTTTACTCTAACTTGTCTCATCATCTCACTCATACAGCAGCTCCCCTCTGTGGCCAGTGGCGAGGTGGACCCGTCTACAAACCTGGGGGTCATCCTTCTCGAGTTCCTAGAACTATACGGAAAGCGCTTCAAGACCACTCGCATCGGCATCCGTGTCGACGAGCAAAACCCTGGTTACTTTAAGAAAGCTGAGCTCCAACCTCCCCCCTATGCCAAAGCCCAGGATGAAACACTCCTCGTCATCCAGGACCCCAACGTTCTGGATAACAACATCTCGCGCTCTTCTTTCTGCGTTCCCACGGTGCTCGCTTGCTTCGGCGAAGCCTATGACGCACTCACAGAGCAGATGTCGAATCTGGCAGCGAGGGACTTTGATTCCCGCAAGGGGCGCACCCTCCTCGGTCTCTTGATTGGCGGTGATTACACCGAGATCGAGGACCAGCGTGAGAGGCTCAGGCGCGTCTACATTGAGCGAATCGGCTCCGATCAGGATCTGAGGGTGCTCAAAGCGGGCGACTCGCTTCCGCCGCCGCCTCCACCCCCTTTGCCGCCTGGACCTCCGCCTCCTTCTCCGCCTCCTCCTCCGTCGCGCAGGAACGAGAGGGGTCGAGGTGGCGGAAGGGGTGGTGCCGGCGGCATCAGGAGGGGAGGAGGAGGACCCGGCAATACCAGGAGACAGGCCGTAGATCTTGATCAGTACGAAGACGCCTTCGAGAGGATGCGCAGCAACGGCGGAGGTCGTGGAGGACGAAATGGCGGCGGCGGTGGTGGTAGCAGAGGCGGCAGGAACAACCCCATTGCACTCGATTAGGAACCGGGCAACAACAATCCAATCGTGCTGGATTGAACGGCGCTCTAGTCTAATCAGTAATGGTTCTCTTCTTCTTGTACTTTCCTTCTGGTCTTCTAGTTCTAGTTGTAGATTGGTCGTGGTGCGTTTTGTCATTGTTGGGAATACGGTCGGGTTTCTCTTTTCATTGGCCTTCCTTCTTTCTTTCTCTCTTTCTTTCATTCTTTCTTTCCGACGCGGAGTTATCTCTTTCCTTTTCCTTTTCCTTTCTCGTCGTGTTGCCTGCCTGCTTGTTGTTTATCTACTCGATTGTTGATATTGCTGCGGTTTGATGCAGTACCTATGTTGACGTGTGGTGGGGCGGTTTGATTTGTAAATCTGATCGTTGATGGATCGTTGATGCATGTGGCTGATGAACGAATTGGAACGGAATGGAATGGCTGGTGCGGTTGTGCAAGCGGTATCACTCGGCAACAAGTTACGCCTTGGAAACGTCGGATTATTCCGCATGGGGCTGGCAATGTAAACTCAATTCCGCGTTCCCAGGTGGGATGTGGACACTGGATTGTGTAAACGGACCAAAAGACAAAAATAAAACCGTTGGGACAGGGCTTACGGTAGGGGATCCGGGGGGATCGACGGGCTGCATATGTACGAGTGTCTGTGGTGGCCGGTTGCGGCGATGGCAAGTTGATGGGCTGTTAGGGACGTGCGGATGGCAAGAGACGTGGGGATGGTAAAACGTAAGGGTATCTAGATTCAAGAGTAGGTACTCCAAACGATTGACCTGGTGCATATCGAAGTGGCTGGTGGGGTAATGGATGATGTGGGGGAACGGTGGGTGTACATCCATGGGTCACGATGAGATGAGGCAGGGCGGCGGGCGGCGGGAGGGAGTAACAAGGCTGGAGCAGGCGCTGGCCCTCCCCGGCCCTCTGCTGGCTCCCTGCAACTTGTGGCGGCGGATGAGGAGGCGGCGAGTGCTGGAGAGTGATCAACCGTAAGTATATGTACGGGACATTACGTGTTCTGGTGGAGCTCTTGAGGACAGTATTCTATCCGATCATATATCTAAACCTGTACCGTATTCCTCTCCGAACCACAACTCCCGCGGCCCGAATCCCTTGCGTACCGGGACGGCGAAGAAGTGTGCCCGAACGGGAACGGGAACGGGCCGACTATTCATATCACATGTATGCAGATTCTTAGGTGGCTACCATTATCTTCCGCAGCGCTGATTACACGTAACTAAGGGTCTATCGCACTCCCACACTCCCGGATCTTCATGCACATCGATAGCCAGTGTCGATAGGTAGTGTCGATAGATATGTAGTCGATACGATACGATATCGTCCAGCGCATGGTATCGTCCACCATGGCCACCGACGATATCGCTTCGCCTCGACTCGCCTCGTCCGCGCGCCGGCCAATCACAGCAAGTTCGAACCGCCCCCGCGGCTGCAGCCTGCAGCCGGTTAACTATAGTTAGTAAGTATAGTACAGCGGCCTGGTTAGCTATCGCGGTCCGGTTCGCAATTAGTGCCGGTTCGCAATCTGCACCGCTTCGACTATCCTCCGTCCGAATACGGTACAACTTCGATAGCGGAACGAAGACGAAGACGAAGGCGTCCCGCCACGTCGACCCCACAGACAAAACCCGCGATACGACGATATGGGCAGACGGAGGACGGAGGGGGATTGAGATATCTACCTAACCGTACCCGACCAATCGGCATAGGTATAGGTAGGTGGCTTGGGACATGGACTTCTTCACGACGCAGTGGTCACTGCTCAACCGGTAGATATGAGTTGCGCTGCGTTGGGACGTTCCAGCTTAACGCTGGCACTGGCACTCGAGTGCAGGATATTGTACTGTACTCAGAAGCTGAGATGGGGGCAGACTACAATGGAACGTCCGAATAACTGTAGTCGATCCGTTCTACTCTAGTAGGTGCATACCTTATATATACACAATCTCTCCGTCCCCCGTCCGCAGTCGGTCCATATGTACCCAACGCCCGTTACAGCACGGAGCGTCGAAAATCCTCAATCCTCAATCCTCAAAGCCCAAGTCCAAGCTCAAAATCCAAGATTAGACAACCCGCCACCACGGTACTCTATCTGCTCTATTCAGTGCTCAGTGCCAACGACTACATATACATGTAACGTCGCGGTATGTACGAGCTATACGTGCATAATCTCGCACCCCATCCTGCATCCCATCCCGTCAGCCTTCATGCAGGCCCATTACAGGCCCGTTGTGAATTGGGGGCGATTATGTAGACTACCACAACTATCACCACGATACTGCCACTACTGCCACTGCCACTGCCACTACTGCCACTCCCACTCCCTCTGCAGCAGCAGCAACAGCAGCGGACAGCGGACAGCTAGCCAATGCCAGATTATGTACAGTACAGTACAGTACAGTATCCACATTCTCCACATCCTCCCCAACGGATGTATCATGTATCTCGGTTTCGAGTTCAAGTTCACATCCGCTACAATGTACCCATTGCACATACATAGTTACAGGACGTGATAGAGCAGGTTCAATGTAGGTACATACTTCTATCGGAAGAGTAGGTATGTACATACATAGCACGACCTGTGAGGTATCCGGGCCTAGCTTCAAGTCCAAGTCCATCTTCAAGTCCAAGTCCAGTTCCAAGTCCGCAAGTCCCAGTTCCAAGTCCAAGTCCAACGCCTGAAAGCAAAATGCCATTCTCCCCTTCTCCCTGTGCCCCTTCAATCCGGTCCAGTGCAGTGCAGTGCAGTCCAGTCCAGTGCAATCCAGTCATGTTTAGATACAGTAGAAGTAGAAGTACATGTACTCTGCGTACTATGTAGTGTGTACTTCAAGACATCATCGCCATTCTCTTATGCCATGCCATGCCATCCCCATGCCATCCCAAGCCAACCCCAAGCAAAAAGAAGAAAAGAAAAGAAAAAGAAAAAAGAATAAGCAAAGCAGAGCAAATCCAAGCCCAATCCCCAAACTTGTTCGTGCGTAGGTAGTAGGTAGGTAGTAGTTGCGTATGTAGAGCGGAAACGAAACCGAAAAAGCAAAAAAACGAAACACAGAAACACAGAACGTCCAGCAGTAAAAAAAAACCAGGATGAGTATTTGGTAGGTGAGTAAAACTTTGACATGTAAAGAAGTAGTTACTAGGTACTAGGTAGGTAGAATGGCGAACACATCATCAATTATCACGGAAACTCCCGCATTAGATCCCATCGCCATGCCCATTTCCGGTTTCGATCATAATACGGGCTCGTAATCGGAGCCGTCGAGGTCGTCATCCACGTCAGCCACGTCAGTAGCGTCAGGGTCAGCAGCGACGGCGGCGTCCGCTTCTCCATTGACATCGACAGCCTTAGCAGCGCAGCCCCCACAGTACAGCACCCAGAAGTTGTTGCAGCTCTGGCAGAGCCAGAGCTCTCGGCCGCAACCTTCACAGAGGCCGCGCGGACCGCCTTTCATCGCGATGCGGCGGCGCGGATTCCGGTCTTCGTCCGACGGCGGAGGAAGGATCTCTCGCAGGTTTGGAGCCTGGGGTTGGAAGAAGGCGGGTGGGTTGTGAGGAGCGGAAAGACTGTTGGGGGCGACGGGTGGGAGAAGTGGGGGAAGAGCCGGTGTTTGCATCGGGTCCTGCTGGTCGGCGGCGGGGTCGGCGGCGGGAACGGGCGCGGGGACGGCAAGTGGGATCTGCTGTGTCGAGTCCGGCGGAGGGGCTGTAGCCGCTAACGCGGGCGCTGGTTGAAGCGGAGGCGCGGCTGGGAACGTAGGCGCTGTTGGGTCTGTAGGCGTGGGGGGGGGAGGGTTATTGTCAAGGGTTTGCATCAGACCTAGGATGAATACGTTCTGCTGATTGTCTGTTTGTGCCGGTTGGATCGCTGCGGCCGCTGTTGTGGGCGGTATTGCCGCCGGACCGGCAATGGCGTTGGCGTGCGGCAGGAGTGGGAGTGGGAGTGGGACAGTGGTGTTCTGCGCTGCTGGTGGTGGGATCTGGGCCGCCGGGGCTGGGTCTTCCTCGCGAATGCAGTGCTTGGGAATGCGGAACACGCGGCCCGTTTTGTCCGCGAAGATGCGCTCTCCGGGCATGTGTGGCAGCGGGCGATGGTAGGTGTCGCGATGATGTTGGCCAACAAAGTCCTGATCCTCGGTGTCGACCTCGATACCATACGCGCACTTAGCACCCTGGCAGAAGACGACGTCCAGAGAAATACCCAGACATCCGGTGACCGTGGCTAGAGATGCTAAGCTCCGAAAGGTCACGGAATCGTCAACAGACTTCAACCCCATACCTCCCGCACCAGCAACCTTCAGCTTGCGTAGTGAGAAGGCTGGTAGTCCGAATTGTCGCAATTCGGTAGCGCAATTGGGTAGCGGACCAGGTATGGCATGGATGTCATCATCACTGAGACCCAAATTCTGAAGGGCTTCGGTAAGAGGCGCTCGTCCGTCGTTGTTTCCATTGCCATTGCCATTGCCGTTGTGATTGTTCTGACCCACGATACCGCCTCCGCCTCCTCCTCCTCCGCCGCCGGCTGGGTTCATAAGGAAAGGAGGACCAAGGACGTTGTTCATGGCGCCGCCACCACCGAAGACGTTGGCGATAAGGTTGCCATTATTGCCACCGAGCAGGTTGGCGTTGACGTTGTTGTTGCCATTCGCGGTATTGTTCGCAGCTATGTTCGCTTGGTTCATCTACAAGAAAACCAATAAGATGGACCGTCAGCAATAGTAGTTTTGACTGGCGGGGTGGGGAGTGGTGACTTGAAGGGTACCGACCCTGTGCTTGGCCGGACGAGTTGCGGCAGTGAGCACTTTCCTGAGGAAGTTCACAAGATCTGGTATCCACACTTTGCGGCAGTTCTGGACAGACAACGACCTCAACCTCAGTCCCTGGTCGTTCAACAAACTGGCACCGGCAGAGTCGTCCGCCACCAGGAACCCCCACTCCTTTCTGAAGGGCGGTCGCATGCCTGGTATCCTGCAGCCGCAGGTGGCCGCGAGCAAGACCATGACGGTCCGCGTAGTGACATCCGTACCCGACAGGTCGACATGTCGCAGGTTGCGCCACGATCCCGTGAAGGGAGCGCCAGGTGCACCGCCGCCAATCATGATAGTGCCGCCATCGGCCTTAAGATCTTTCCGCTGTCGCGATCCCCTTCCGTACTGCAGGAAGGTGTCGAACAAGCCGAGCACGGTCTTGTCGGTGGAGCTTGGGATGGTGCGATAGGATAGCCTGCGCGCGGCGAAAGGGAAGACATGCTTTATGTGGAAGCTGACGCTGCTGGAGACACAAGCGAGAGCGGTGATGTCGCGCAATTCGGGAAGGAAAGTGATGATGGATTCTAGGATGATGTGGTTGTTGAGGATGAACCAGCCGCAGGAGCTGCTGGTAGTTGGGGCGGCCATGCTTTTCTGGTGGGTGGTAGCTTCCGGTGCTTGTAGATTGCCGGGATTCTTTGGCGGGGTTATTGTCGTGTTTCGTTCACGTTGCAGGGCTGAGCATCGGAATTGGGCGGAGGGGGGGGTAGGTGGGGGGGAGTAGTGCTCTAGGGAGGAAAAGGATGCGCGTAGTGGACTGTATAAAGCGGGGGGGGGGAGGATGACACGGCAAGCCAGTGAGGTGGGAGAAGCGGGAAGCGCGAAGCTGCGAAGGCGGCGGCAACGGCGTAGATCGAGTATGAGGAGGATCAGGAGGAGTAGGAGGAGGAGGAGAGAAGGTTATTAGAGGTTGGGTTGGAATGGTTGTGGCGATGAGAGGGGTGATGCATTCAACAAGCTGGCGACCGTTTGAGTTTCTCGCGTTAGAAGACCAACAATGAACTCTAGATCACTCGTCCAGTCCATTCAAGACGGATTGCAACTTTGCTTTTACACACATACACGGGTTGGATACACCCCAATAACCGTATCCGAGCGTCTTTCGTCGCGGAAGAAGTGGAGCTCTTCTGGTAGTGTCAGTGCTTCCCGCCCCGCAAAGTGCCTTAGCCGCATGTGTGGAGCGAGAGACCATTCTGCGAAAACGAGCCGGCGCTGCTCAGGAAGGATTAGTTACTAATAGTGTAGGGCCTCTTCCCTTCGGCCTGGTACGGTATCCATCCGAGCAGTCGACACCAGCGTTCCCAACTCTGCCGAATCTTTCCACGGGTATCTACATGTTTTCACCGCCACCTCCGCATCACCAGCCACACAGTGCCAAGCTGTTCTGTTGCGCCCTATTCCCAGGGCCATGTGACCAACTACGTAGCGGACCACCTAACCACTGCCTTCCGTCCTATACCCAGTACATAGTCGGCCCGACTCGAGCGTAATCCCCGCCGAAGACAACCGAGAGACCGAGACAGTGTGGTCCACATTTATTCCCACGGTCGGTGGGGTCGTGTACCCACCCCCCTTCGAACTGAAATTAAACCACGATGGGGTAGGTATCAGATCAGCCTTATCTACGCAGACACGTATTGTACTATAGTATACATACCCACGCGGGTCTTCAGACAGCAGAATTTCGTGGTCCCGTACTAGAGTACATACCTCCTACGTAGGCCGTTTAACGTTCTGCCCAACGCCCGTATCTATTCGTGGACATGTGCGGGGGGCGTCTGTGTTGCTGACAGAGAAGGTGGGAAGATGAGGCAATTTGTATGCAGCGCATGCCATGCCGTGCTATGCACACGAGCCGATGAAATTGGAAGGCTTTCTTTCTTTCTAAATTCTTGCCGTGGACGGTAGAACAGAACAGAACAAGGTCGGCCTCTGGAGTTCGCCGTGAAGCAGATGCGAGGCGTTGGCCCGGTATCTTATTTGCTCGTTTGCCGCCAACAAGCGTATTCGACCGTAACTGCTCGTAGGTATCGTAATCGGCTGCCTAGAGTAATCTGTCCGAATAAAGGAACTTGGTATGTGGTGTACCATATGTGTACGTGGACGAGTGCACATGGCAATTCTGAGTTCGCTATTCGGATAAGAATATTGCTACATAACGTTTCGTGCGAGGCGTTCACCCGGTACCGTATTTTTGCTCGATTTGCCGCCGGATAGTCGTGTTCGACCGCAACTGCGGTAATCGGCCGCCTAGAGTAATCTGTCCGAATAAAGGAACTTGGTATGTGGTGTACCATATGTGTACGTGGACGAGTACACACGACGATCCTGAGTCCGCTATTCGGATAAGAATATTGCTACATAACTTTTCTCGAAGGTTATGCTTCGCCGCTCCTTCAGGCTTTGGGGCTGTGGTCAAGGTTGGTTTCGTAGTATACCTACCGGTGTTTGCGTACCCCAAGGTCAAAGATTATGTACTCAGCACATTTTCTTCCTCGCGGGATCGATCCTCAAGCTTCATCTGAGTACCATACCTACCGTACCTATTTCCCAACCCAACCCAACAAACCGGCCAAAAAGTCGAGGCCATGACAGAATGTGTTCCGAGCGGTGAGCGTGAGTCCTCCCTCTCGATCCGATCCAGTTGCACCCATCCTCACCCCTCACGTCCACCAAGTACGAAAATCGTCCCCAACCTGAAGGCTGAAGCCGCATGCCAAATCGTACATATCGGGAACATGGGCAGTCGGATCGGATCCGGTCATGCACTTGAAGTCTTGAACCTGCAGACGTTTTGTCCATGTCCATGCCCGGCACTGGCACTGGCACTTTCGCCCCGAGCATTAGCATCAGTCACAGATCGAGGAGCGTCAGTGCGTCACACAACCCCGTGGGGTTCAAAACGGCTGCCTCTGGTCCTCTTGAGACTTGAGAATCAATCATCACCGAATCACAGTCCGGGGACTGGATCGGGTGCCCGTTCCGTCGATGGCAGTTGAAACTTGACCGTTGTGCACTTGATTCTTGCCGTGGTCCAGCTATGACATTGAAATTTGAGGAGTCCATGAAATTCACCAATACATACGGTAGATGGTGCGATGATCCATCCGCCAGTGGAAGTGGAAGTGCCCAGCTCGTCCCCTCAATTGCGCACTACAAGTGCCGCAATCGGAATGAGATGGTGGAATTTGGACATGACGCCAGCCAGGCTGCCAGCCAGCCAGAAGAATCATCTCACGACGGTATGTATGTACTGGCGAGCCGGAGGAAGTTGTTGAGCTGTCCGGAAAGTTGCTAGAGTGGAATAGAATGGGAGTGTAGGATATTGCGAACACGAGTGACGACACGGGACGGTTCTCCTCGAGCTTGAGGAACTTGGATGATGCGGCGACGCAATATGCTAGTTAACTTGGCCGAAGAGTGAGATCTTGGTGCATGATTAAGTCTGCTTGTCTGTTTTGATCTGGTTGTTGTCGTGATGGTTGTTGTCGTCGCTGTTTGGGGATGTAGGTACGATACCGTATGGATATAAGAGGATCAGCTGAGGTCTTGCCAGCGGGGGCCAATCAAAATCCTCACTGCTCATGCTATCCATAGTTCGAGTAGCAAGGGTTTCCGCACAGTTTGACTGCGGCCACCACCTATGGAAACTCACTCACCCGGCAGCGGCAAACACGCCGCAGGCCATCACCGGAAGCGCGGGAGGCTGGGAATTTGGAAGCATGATCCGCTCCGCTCTGCACGGCCACATTCCCTGTGGCTCAGCGCACATTCCAGTCTTGTGATGTTGGAAGTCGCTCATCTCGGAAGTAGCCGACATCACGAGGTGGCCGGGGCCCCTGTTTGGTCTCTAGGCTCCAGAGTCCAGAGTGATTAGTGCCAGCTCGCCAGCTCGCCAGCCTCACGAGCCACAATCTTGCGCGAACGCTCGAGAGAGCACGTTGCTGGCTGGAATGTGGTACTATCATAGAATGGTAGAGAATGTTCGCTGTGAACTTTGAAGGAGCGCAATCAGGATTCGGGAATGGGGGACCTCCGAAAGGAAAGGGGGATGGAAGGATGGATTCACCGCAGAGAGCTTAGCCGCGCGATTTAGAGACTCGAGGATTCAGGAGCTATCTATCATATCTTCCCCGAAAGAAGCACTCGTACATACATAGAATACGATCTACCCTATTTACTCTGCTCTTAGATACCTTGGATACCAACCCGGTCCTACGCGCGCCGGGCCACGGTTATCTGTGGGCAGCTGTGGTTGTCGGAGGTTGGAACGTGGGAGAGATTAGTGGTATGTACAGTACAAGTGAGTACATAGAGTACATGGGCACGCTGGGACACAGAGATAGGGCTTCTCGTGACCCGACGAGAAGAAAGCACGTCTGCATCACATCATCGCAAGATCAACCAAGGTGTGGGTGGTAGGTATTGGTTCGTGCGTGGTGATGGTGGGTGGTGGTGGTGGTCATCATCGAATGGCAGTGGGGCGGGGCTGTTCCTGCTGCATCCACCCGGTAAGGTATGTAGCTGCTCATCGAAGCTGGCAGAAAACGCACTCTGGAGTATCTACTCTATCTCACTCCATCTCGTGGCTCGTAAGGCTTCGGCAGGCTGTATGGAACGTGCCTGCGTGCCTTGCTGCCGGTCTGCTGTGCCTGCGCCCGCGACCACGACTACATACGATCATGACCCGCGACCGAGTTCGTCGCTGCGGTATCTATCTTCGTACTTCTACATACAGCTTGCTGATGTACTGTAGTGGCAATAACTAGCATGTAGATAACTGAACTCCTAACTGCTCTAGCAGAATAGGACGTAGAAGGTGTCAAGCAACATGTCTACCTTCTCTACTATTCTACATACAATCACAATAGCCAACCACACCCGTGTGTGCCGCCCGCATTTCTTCCTATTGTTGCTCGGTCCCCCACCTCACAACTGAACCGGTGCGCCTCTCTATCCCGAACGCTAGCTACTGCTTGTACCACTACTCGTGGCTACTACGCCAATCTCCACTCGACAGCTCCCACCCCCCGGCACCCTTCCATCACACCCCCCGCTTTGCCCTCTGGAGCTCATCCCTCCCTCCCAACTGCCACCCCCAAAAACTAAACCTCCTGCTGCTTCTCTCCTGAACCTTCTTCTACATACACATACCAAAAAGCAACCAGACGTTCAGAATTCAACCATCTCAACAGAATATCACCGCATACCACCCCCCCTCCCGATCGTTGATCGTATCGCAGCTATCGCATCGCAATCAATACTCATCCCCCCAAATCGGATAACCTCCATACCAGACACACGAACCAACCCGCGCCGTCGGCGTCTCCACAAACTCTACACACCACCTTGTTTCCTCCCACCGTCCCAGACCAAACTTCCTGCTCTAAAGCAGAGAAATCAGAGAAAGCAAAAGAAACTAGCCCAGAGCAAACGTCGCCAGAAGCTCGTCTCCGATCCTCCTACTGCTCTCTCCATCCCGCACGTACTCGCTTTTCACAGAAAGCAAGCTCGAAGGGACGGAGAGCTTGAAAGAGAGAGAAGAAGAGAAGGGTCTTGCCAGAACTCAAACAAACCCTCTCCCGTCCCGTTGACTGCATGCCCGCCTTCGATCATTACAGGAACTCCCGTCAAGCTAGAGACTCGCTGCCGTCGTCTGTCTCCGTATCCGGCGCCCTGACCACTCAGAACAACAGCACGAACTCCAATACCACTTCCGGTGCTATAGCTGGAGCTGCTTTCGCAACGTCTAGACCAAGAATATATCCTAGGGAATAGTCCGTGCACCCTGCCTCCCCGTCCCTCCCATTCTATCCACTCCCTTCCAATACGGGAGCTTTCTCATGTTTGCTCATGAGCTTCTGCCAGCCGTCTTGAGTCATAGCCCCATATATACTCATCGGCCCCCTTCCCGCCCTGCCCCGCATTCTCCAGCTCTTGCCCCACCCCCTTTCCCTCTAGATACCCTCCCCACCCCCCACCAATCCAACAGACATGCGCCTAAATACTATATACATCTGCTCAGCAGATCCTCCACCAGTTTGTAGACCTAGACTGACGCGTCGTCTTATGAGTCATAGTAATATACGGAACCAAAGATCTCCGCACCCTTCAAACACTACATCTCCCCTCCTTTCCGCTCTACAGAATCCAAGCGATCTACTAGGTCGCTCGATCCCGTTCTCGTCGTTCCGTGTCGGTTCTTCTCCGTCTTCAGGAGCTCCGAATAGTCTCGGGTCGCAATCTGGTGGCGTAGGTCTTAGTGGAGGTCCCTCACCACCACCGAGTGCTCCAGCATCGTATTCGTCTGGGGGAGGAGGAGGAGGAGGCTTCAGTTCATCGCGGCAGGTTAGGGGTTATCCAGGGTTCGAGGAACAGTACTATGGTACCGCGGGCACAAACAACAACAACTTCTACGCTCCTACTCAACGCTCGGCGGGCGTACCATTGAATGGAGTCACCCATTTGCAGGCCGGAGAGGGCGACTACGCATGCGAACTTGCTACAGTAGATGAACTTGGATTGTCGGGCGGCAACCCTCGGTTTGCCGGCGGAAGCGGTGGAAGTGGTGGAGGCGGCGACAATGTAGTCTGTCTCGGCTGGGATGGGGGTGTAGATATCTGGCGGATCGGACGGGGCGCGGTCGAGCAGGTCGGGAGACTCGAGGGCCTGCGAGGCAGCGTCAAGAGTGCAAAGGTAAATACAGCACATGATCTGGGGGCGGAACACGTGTCGAGGTCCGAAATAAGTTGCTAAGAGTCATCTTCGCAGATCCTTCCGAATCCGCCGTTCAACGACCCGCTGGCTGCTCACAGGCCCCTGATCTGCTTGACCGTCCACTCGCCAATCATACAGGGACCAGGTAGCGACGCCGATCACGAGACGGCGGCGGCAGCACCACTCTCTGAGTCACCGTATTCTTCCTCCCCTCCATCTCGGCCGGAAACTTCCAACTCTCATCGGAGCTCGCAGGACGGCGATACGGTGACGGACTGGCAGACTACCGTCGAGGTCTGGAGTTTGACCACGAGGACAAGACTGTGTAAGCTCCTCACCAGTCCGCCCATTCCCACTGCCGATCTGGGATTCGGCAATTTCGCACCGCCTCTGGTCTGGGGAAACCTCCGCGTGCAAGTCACCGGAGATAAGATCGTTGTGGGAGTCGGCTCCAGCGGTGAGGTTTACGTGTTTAGCTTAGAAGCCAGTCCGAGCGGCGGAAGCGGCGGAAGCGGCGGTGCAAAGAGGGGAGGGAGCCCGAACCAGGAAAAGGCGGAGTGGAAGTGCTCGGATAAGGTGTGGACTTCGGTCCAATTCCCTCACGGACAGAACGCGTCGACGGACGGCATTATGGGCCTGGGATTGGGCTTTCCGTCCATTGGAACACCGGTGTTTTCCTTGTCTGGCCGATGGCTCGCATACTGCCCCGCTTCCACGGGAACTCTCACTGCGGGCGGGCAAGTTGGCGTTCCGATCACCTCCCACGCCGTGATGGCACCGGCACCTCCATCCCAGCCTCCCATCTCCGCTGCCTGCTCACTCGAGGACGAGGCATTCCTAAACAGGATGGCCCGAGAAGTAACGCAGGAGGTGATCCGAGGCGCGAAATGGGCCGCCGACGCTGGTTTCAAAAAGTTCCAGAGCTACATGAACGGCGGTGCAGTGGGCGGAAACTCGCCGCCGTTGCCACACCAGATGCCCAGTGGAATGGGCGTGCCACAGCCGAATGGTATGCAGATTGCACAGATTGGAAATCCCCAGCAACCCAGTGGACTGGGACAGCAGCTCCGACAGCTACAGCAGATGGGCGGATCACCACAGCAGCAGTTTCAACAACAGCAGCAGTTCCAGCAGCAGCCGGTACAGGTGCAATATGTGCATGAACCGCGGTTGGTTAGCATCGTCGATCTTCACAAAAATTCCAAGCAGGAGAATGGACTTCCCCTGGCTACGTTCTTGCCGCCAGCTGGTGTCAGTTTTTTGAGTTTTTCACCCGGAGGGCTGTCGTTGCTCACTGCTAGCTCGAAGGGCGATATCCTGTTCGTTTGGGACATGCTGAAGGTTGTGCATCACCCACCCGGATCTCTCAACCATCAACGCTCTGCCTCAATGCCGGGAACTTTGGATACGAGTGGAGGAGCATCTGGTCCCGATACCCAGGGACGACATGTCAGGCAGATTGCTCGCTTCACTCGTATGACTGTCGCTACGATCGTGGATGTCGATTGGTCTTCGCCTCGAGGAGAGAAGATTGCGGTGATCACTGAGAAGGGAACAGCACATTTCTACGATTTGCCTTATGCCGCGCTTCAGTGGCCGCCTCCGCGCCGACCTCCCCCGTCGTCTACAGCTGCGAACAGTCAGACTACCGCTGCTGGGGCCGTCGTGTCGAATGCGGTCGATCTGTTTAACAGTTCCACTCGTCCACTCTTGACCGCCGCCCGACGAAGGAGGAGCAGGAGTTCTTCCGTTGGCTCACCGGGCGGCATGTTCGGCTCACCATCCGTCGGCCGTCGAACTTCCGGTGCACCAGGCACTTCTCCCAACGACCCACCGGCTGGCGGTAATAAGATACCTCTTCCGCCGTCGGCATCCGGCGTATCACCTGGCTGCGTCAAATTCCTGACGGCCAAGGAGCGCGGCTACGTGGCGGTTATCGGCGGTGGCCTGCTCCGCATCTACGAGCTCCGCCCCGGCGGCTCGGGCAAGAAAGGCTCCAAAATTGGTGGGGTAGCATCCGGCAACTGGTGGGAATACGATCTACCCAACGTCCCAGCCACATCCGAGCATACTTTTGCCGAACCATCCGACGGCAAGGCAGGCGGATATTGGGCGTTCCGCTCGCACTGGGGCCGCGGTACGGATGAAGAAAACAACAATGCTGAAGGATTCTGGAAGACGCCACTGGCCTGGGCCGAGATCGAGACGAACAGCGCGTTTATCCCCTGGCATCAAGAGCGCCGCGTAAAGATGTTTGTCTACGATCCCCCCACATATCAGAAACAGATCCGTCCACCGGGGATAAAGTTCCTCCCTTCGGCAACGCAGCCATCATCAATGCTGTCCGTCACCCCACCCAACTGGGAAACCGACACCACCACGAAGCGTGGGAAGAAGGGCAAGAAAGGATCGAAAAAGACACCTTCTCCCGATCCCTCCCTCGAGCCCTCCGAGTCGACTTCCCTCCCGCCAGCATCGGACACACTCGCGGAGGTGACGCTGAACGAGCCAGTGCCCATCTTTGAAGCTCCGCAAGCGCCAAAGGAAAAGTGGGTATTCGGCATGCCGATGGAGTCGGAAAGGATATTCCTTAGCGATGCGGGGGGCCGCGGCGACGTGACGTTCTGTGGGGAGGGAGAGGATGGGCTGGAGGCCGCCATGATGGACGGACTCCAGCTGGATGTGGTCAGCGGAAGAGGAGGCGAGGAGGGCTTCTTCGAGGAGGATGTCGAGGTGCTGGATTTTGCGTGATGTGGGGTAGGTAGGTAGGTATTTTTTCCTATGTGATTTGATAGATGGGATGGGCTACGATGGGTATGTGTGGGAGTGTGGGAGTGGGATATCGGTATCGGGGTTTCGTGACGGGCATTGTTTTTTGGAATCTTTGTAATTGTGTGCGCTTCTTGCCTGCCTATTTGGTACCGCTTCATCTGTTGCTCCGCTTTTTGCTTCGTTTGTGGGCATTGTTTGTGAAATCGGGTGGGTTTTGCATGTTGGGGGGGCATTTACTGGTATGATACTTTGAGTAGGATTTGTATATGAAGTATGTACGATTTGCATTGATTTGCATTACTTGGATTATTACTACCTGCTTATGCATACGCCGTTCATTCTGCCTTCATTCTGTCGTTCGTTCTACTGTTCGTTCCGCTGAGGATCGTTGTTTGATATCTACCTACCTTGCATACCTACCACTTGCTCTTATCACTCTCATTCATCCTTTGAGTATTGCGTCTGGTCTGGGTTCAGTGCACTGCGCTGTCGTTCGTTAGAGTACATGAGGCATTGATTCCACACATTCTTTCTGGATTTTACTAGCATTTGGAGGGCCTGAGGCTGAGGGATGTGATCGTGAGTCGGAATGATTATGATAAGACTTTGACTACGATCACCGGAGTACCATGTTGAGAGCGGAGACGGGCTGAAGTTTGAATAACGAACAGTGTGCGGGCTGGATGGATGACTGGAATGAACGGACCGAACGGGTGACCAGCTACACGGGCCGCCGGGCAGAGGTAGTTATCTATTGGCAGACCGCATTCCGCGCGGGCGCCGGGGAGAGAATGCTAAGCGCTGCGTGGCCGTCTTACATTCCGCACGGCTGGCACGCACGGCTGGCACGCACGCACGGCACGTGGGCGGATCAGTTGGCGACGTAGACAACGCAGCAGTGCGATGTATATTCCTGCTGGCTTTGTTCGCAGAGTACCTAGATGATCGCGGCCATTCAACGCACCAACAAGTATTCGCTGGCGGCTAGGGTCACGAAGACTACGCCGCTGCCCGCGTCCCGCGGGTAACTTACCGACGTGAGTCGGGGGGCACGGGGGCGCGGGTCTGGCGTCCCTTGAGTGCGATCCCCTGTGCACTGCGCAGAAGTTGTGTACCTAGTTCGCTGCCGGAGTACCGTGGGCATCGTGGATTTGCGAACTCCGTGCACCGTACGGGGCCTATGGCCTGCGGGGAGTATGCGGCTTGGAATCTTGGAATCTTGGAAATAGAACTTTGGCTGGCAACTGGGAAGTCTTCCGCTGGAAGTTATATCCCGGTTCTACTGCTGTGACTTGCTAGATATGTGGTGATGGTTAAAGGCTGGGGCTTTATGATTCGACACTCAGGAACAACGATCCAGTTGGAAGGACTCGTGGAGGTGATTTCACTGGAGCGATCGAGTTGGAGCGATCGAGCTGGGGGTTCGGGTCCAGGAACCACAGGTACTCTAGTAATAAGAGAGAGAGAAAGAAGACCAAATTTAGACCCGCTACCGCACCGAATATTCCAAGCACCCACCACTACCGGTTCTCCGAACGGCTAGTGGGTTATTCACCAGAAACTTCAAACACATTCGTTCCCAGACATTCCTGCCACAGCTGTTCACCCAGATCTACCTACATTGTTGGAGATGATACTCCCGAGTGATGGTATGTGAATCATTCAATAAAATCATCTTCCACCGCGCTATATACAGGCTCCCTAAAGGTTCCCATACACGAATTACTTAGATTAAGCCGATTAAGCCGATTAAGCCGATTAAACACGAACACCTCATACCCCATACATACACGGCGCAACCCGCAGTCTCTACACACAAATCTCCTCCTCATCCGCGAGCTCACAAACGACATGATCCCCCGCCGCCTGCAGAACAACCTGTCCAGTCGCACACCCACTCCCCAGTTTCTGCACCATCTCCCCCACCAAAGCCGTACACACACCCACAGCCGGCGTGCCCACTCCCAAAAAGAACTCACACGTCTGCTTCGCGGCGGGCAGATCTGTTGTTTCAGCGGTGGCAGCGCAGTAAACATGCCCCACAGAAGCGCTGTAGACGATCTGCGCCACCGTGCTGCACACGCCGACCTGTGCAGCTAGCTCCTCGAGCAAACGCTCGCACTTCCGCGACTCGTTGTTGCCGATTCCCAGGAGAAGCTCGGATACCGACTTGGCCGCGGGCGCGGCGAGGCGCGGGTAGGATGTGCGGCGGGTGAGGGGGGAAGGCTGGTAAAGGGTTAGTTGTGTGGTCTGGTGGTGGGATGGGGAGGGGGAGGGGGGACGAGGGGGGCGTACGATGGCTAGGACGCTGCTAAGCAGCAGGGACAGTGGGAGGAGGGTGGTGAAGTACATGGTTGGCGGTTACTGTGGGTGGGCGGGCGAGAGTGCTGCGGTAGGTAATGAGTGTGAGTGTGAGGAAACTGCTCGGTGATGCTGATGATGCTGCATCGGCGGCGGTGCGAGGGGAGGTTTATATTATAACCCCCTTTCGGTCCTCCTCCTCATCCTCCTCCCGCTCCTCCTCCTTCTACTCCTCCTCCTTCTACTCCTCCTCCGCCCCCAAAAGTCGTCCCCAGAGCTCGTCCCCAGATTTCGTTCCCAGTATTGTCCGGAAGTAGAATCTCCAGATTCGGGCCTGCCTAACTTGCGCAGCATCCCGACCCCGACCCCGATCCGACCCCGAGGACCGTAGCGAGGGACGCCCAGAGTACACCCAGAGTACACATAGGGAGCGAAGGTAGCGAAGGCATCAGGGGAAGTCAACTGCTACCTCTCGGCTCGCAATCTTCACCGTCGTCTTCCTTGTGCAAGCCATGTGGTAGACAGTTCACCGTCCCGGCCCCTAGTTCCTGCATCAAGGCTACACGACACAGTTCCAGCCTGAAGGCCACCGGAAATTGGCGACGCGAGAGAGAGAGAAGAGACCGAAAGAGTGCGGGGGGGCCGGCCGACTGCAGGTCAGCCCTACACCGGCGCTCCGCTGCACTGCACTAGCTATACCGAGGCCTTTCGCCAAAAAGAAAGTAAGATTAGATATGCATACTTGGGTACGAACAGCGGATTCGCCCTGGATGGATGGATGGATGGATGGATGGATGGATGGATGGGTAGATGGCAATTATCCGGTCGCCTGCTCCCAGATGCTTGATTAAGCTTAAGTCTGGTGCCCAGGAGCCAGTAGAGTAGGTAGCCCAGCGATGCCGATGGTCAGTGCCGGAGTATCATATACAGACCGGAGTCGCTATGTACCTGCTGAGAGAACGAGTATCGGTAGCTGGGTAGCTGGGTAGGTACGAGGGTACAAAGGTACCGACCGGAGTTCCGGGACCGAGTGAGACGAGTGACTCCATGCCCCATACTCAGGAGTTGCTATGATAGAAGGAAAGAAGGAAGGAATGTGTGAGGAGAAGAACAATGGGAGTGACCCCAGCCAGTGCAGGCAACAGCCCGAAAATCCCATGGGCTGGGCTGGGGCTGGTGGGCTGATCTGATGGCCCGGGCTGGCGCTGATGGGCTGGCAGCCCAGCCCGGGCTATCAGTTGGGCTGGGCGGGCTTGATCCTAGAGTTGGTAGGGTAGCTCTACGACAACAGATTGGAAAAACGTTGGTCAACGAAGAGTAGCAGTGAGACGCCATAAAAATTCACTCGCGCTCGGGCTGGTGGGCTGCTCAAAGCCGGGCTGCCCTGACCAGCCCAGCCCGGGCTGGGCTACACGCGCCGGGCTGCGGGCTGGCTTTGATTGGGCTGGGCTGTTGCTTGCACTGACCCCAGCTCCTCAACCTCAGCGCTCTCCTTGACACCTCCTCCAACGCCTCGCCTTCTCTCCGCCTGACTCTTCCCGTTCCCCCAACTCCCACTCCGACACCTTCCTCAGCCTCAGGAGTAGAATCCCAGACTGGATGTCGAGCTCTACATTACCCGAGTGACCCCTAGTGTTCAGGCTCTCGAGATATGTTCGCACATCTCCACATCTCCCCAGTGGTAGTAAAACATAACCATCTATACCGTACGTAATATACACACAGCCACCGAGCCATTGTCAGGGCGCGCAAGCCCGCCCGATATCTTTTCCCTCTCCTCCAGCTATCCTCCGGGGGATCTTCGCGGCAAGTAAGTATCATATCAAAAGTAAAAAAAACTTGAAGAACGGAAAAACAGAAAAATGGGGAAAAACGAATATTTCCAACACCCATACCATGCCAAAGAAAAAAAAAACACAAGCTCGATCGATCAAAGCTGCAAGGCGAGAGAAAAAAGCAGACATCGCAAGCAAAATCACTCCTCACTCCTCTCGCCCTGTTCGCCCCGGTCTACACCCTTGCCCTTATCCTGCCTCGACGTCGCCTCAGGCGCTGGCTCCTCATTCTCCGTCTCTGTGGGTCTCGGAACCTCGACCAGTTCTCCATCCTCCTCGGCCTCCCTCCTGGCCTCGCCCGTCAACAGCCCCTCGACCACACCTCTCGCCTCGCCACCCCACTCCTGCTCACGCCGCAAAACCTCGCTCTGCAAACTCCTTAGAGCGCCCTCCTGAGCCGGTAGCGGGAACATGCTGCCCTCGCCGAAGAGATTGAGTCTCTCGCCCGTCTCTGCGAACGAAGCAGGCGTAGGGACCGAGAAGACAGACTGCCTAGCAGTGTCTTCGAGGCTCTGAGCCGCCTCGCGCATGCGCCGAACCGCGTCATTAATTGCGTCCAGCTGCTGCACGAGTGCTTCGGGAACCGCGTTGTTGGTGGGCGGGGATGAGGGCGGGGCGCTGGCGGCGGGTATTGTGTTGGTGGTGATTGTGGTGGTTGTGGTGGATACAGCGGGGGCGCTAGCCGTTCTGGAATGCATCGTGGGTCGATTGCTGCTACCGCCTAGCTCAACGTCTTCGTATGAGGCTTCACTGGTGGGGGTGTGAAGCGCGTGGTAGCTCCTCATGCTCTCCTGGTAAGTCCTTGCTCCGCGGCGCGCCGCAAGGACACCCGAGGGGTCTGTGGGCGGCCGTTGCTGTTGTGCGGCAGGTATTGGGTCGGACCCGCCCATTCCGATAACGGTGAGCGGAACCACAGACCAGCCCGGTGGAAGGACCATTCCATGTGGTAGGCCAACTCGCGGAAGGAAGGGGTTGAAGGGGGGATTATAAGGCGTGTTTGGATTTGGTGTTGGTAGGAAATTGGCAGGTGGCACCGCAAAGTTTGGCCCATTGCCAGTATTTGGGTTCGCAGTGGTAGGATTGGCAGGAATGTTGGCGGCGGGAGTAGTTCCCGTCTCTGGCCCAACCGGTGCAGCTGGATCCGCCGATGCAGGAGTAGGTTGAGTATTCGTCGGACGCTCACGTTCTTGCACCCTAGTATGCTGACGTTGTAGGACCCTAGCACGCTCACGTTCTATCATCTGCTGATTCAAATGAATCTGCTCCTGGAGGGCACGAATCGTTTGAGCATCGCCGGCTTGCGTCTGATCGCCAGTCGGAACCGGAGTTTGCGGCTGTTGCTGATCACGCTGTGGGAATTGAGCACCTGGTTGTGGAGCCTGTGGTGGTTGCTGCTGGGGTTGCTGGGGCTGATTTGCTTGGTTCTGCTGGGCTCTCATCAGATCGCCCAACATGCCCGCACCCATCCCGATCTGTAAACCGCCGAATCCCCACTGTGCTTGAAATTGGAGTCCGTTTCCTTGTGCCATTGCAGCTGCGGGGTTATTACGGGCGTTGGCGTTGGCATTTACATTCTCATCCAACACGGGCCGACGGCAGGTAGGGCACCGCTGCTGACGCTCCAGCCAACTCCGAAGACATGCGAAATGCAGGATGTGACCGCAAGGGAGCTTTTTCGGCCGGTGTCGTTGATCCTGCGTTCCTGTCCCTCTACCGCCGTTCCCGGGCACTCCTTCATCTGACCAGGGGCGCATCTCTTCGCGGCAGATAATACATACGCCTTCGCCGCCAAGCTCGTCGCTAGTAGCGTCCGGATACCGTGAGTCCATGTGTGCCGTAGCGCGCCTGTACCTAATGAAGTCGCGGATACGGGTGATGAACGAACGCAGGGTAAGGTACACATCTCGGATGATGTGCAGCGGCAGACCGTACCATGTAAGGACAATAGAGAAAAAGGAGAGGTAAGTGAGGAGTTTGAGGAAATCTATCACTTTGGTTAGTCAAGGTCTCCGGAGGTGCATCACCGGGAAGCACTCGTGATGGATGCACCGCAAAGGAATATGGCATACCCGTGCAGAGTTCGGCGTAGAAGACCCAAGTTCCCTTCTCCTCCCACCCACCAACATCCAGTTCCTCGTCTTCATCTTCCTCTTCTTCCTCATCATCGCCTTCAATCGCCTCGACCTCTTCTCCGGCCGCACGTCTCCGCTCGTTCTCCTCTCGTTCAGTTTGCCGTCGCTGCCTCGTTGCCGCACGTTCGATAGCTCTCGCCTCCTTTCTTCGTGTTGCCTCCTTGTACAGGATGTACTTCTCCACCAGGCTGATGATATATCGCGAGAGGATTCCGGTGGAGGTGATTAGGAGGATGGCAAATTCGAATGCGAACATCACCTTGGGTGGAGATTAGCCAGGTCCCTAGAGATGCAACGCACTGATTGGGCCGTACTACCATCATGTTTGGCTTCCCCTTCTCCAACACGGCGGTGATGGCATGCCAAACCATTCCACCACAGGCAACACACAGTAGTAACAAGCTGCTCGCGAGACGTGCATGGAATAATATCGGACGATCCGGTGGTTGTTGTTCCATCTGCGAGTCCGTTCATTAGCATTTCGGGGGTGCACGCGGAACAAGCGGAAAACCCACGAATTCAACCCTTCCACTGCCAATCCAGCTGAAGCACTTGACAAACAGCAGGACTCCAAACATCACGATGAACCGAACATCGAACTCATCGCGGAAGATGGTCATGGCAAGACATGTCTCCGTCACTGCGTACCACGCCTTCTCGTAGATCTGCTCCACCTCCACCGTACGCAACGGACCGTAGAATAGTAGTTGGAGGCCATGGCCAAAGATGATGGAGAGGAGGATCAATATATTGGTCAGGACCTGACTCGAGTTAGCTGGTGCCGCGCCCGACGGGAAGAGGAGGAGGGGTAGACCGGCATACCATCAAGCACGCATTGGACTGAGCGAGGTAGACGCATGCCGAATAGAAATTGGCGCGCTGATTGAAAGCCGACAGTACCACTCCTATCGCGACCACGGAGCTAGCCTGCAGAGGATCTGGGTGTCAGCCAAAGCCAAGTTATGGCGGGGTGGCCCAAAAGATAATCCTGAGGCCAAGAAGCTCGGAGAAGCTCAAGCTCAGGTGTATGCACGTATGGGAGGAGAGTAGGAGCAAACGTACGGCGCCGTACACGGCGAGACGCATGGTGAAGAGAACGATATCCTTCTTGCCGTATCCTGACGTCAAGGAAAACAGAAGCTGCGCACACACGTGGAGGACCGATCTCGAAAAGGGTTGCGGATAGTGGTGGCTTTGGGGATGCCGACAAATGATGTCGGTTGGGGCGTCAAGCTTGAAGACAGATTGTCCTGTCGCGCCACATCCGATGTGTCACGTGATGTGATTAGATGACGTCGCAACTCTAGTTCGGGCTCTCAATGACCCCGAACCCGATGGCCGCCTCCCACCAACAAACAACGCACCCGCCCGCCAGCTCGCCCGCCCGCCAGCCCGCTTTAAAAAATGTTAACACATTGTTAGGTACCGGATTCCATGATTTTTCAATTGCGACTCAGGAATTGAACTCTTGTATGTAGTGAATGAATCTAGGGAAGATAGCTATCCGAGCTTGAAACTCGGAGGCCCGGCGTGAATAGCTTCGTCGAAGTCTGCTAAGAGCCCTCTCCGTTCTCACATTCACAAGACAACTGCGAGTGTCATCTAAAAGACTGCGTAGGACCGGTCTTTTTGGTGCCTCGAACTATTTGCTGATCGCATACCTACGGCAGTTGCACGTGGGTGTTCCATAAAATGTGACACTTGATCTGAGCATGGGTTGACTAGGTACTCTAGTTGATGGATGTCACCATACCTAGTGACAGGTCTGACTGGAGCAGCTGCTCGCGACGAAAGCAAGACCAGAAGGCAGAGATATGTACAAACAGAAAGGGTTGTCTCTGCGCTTAAATCGGTTGCCTCATATCGCGACGAGTGAGCGAGAGTGCGTGCTAGGGAGGAGGAATGGCAGGCAGAAGTCTCTCCGTCTGACTTTGCCTTGTGATGTCAGACAGGCGGCAAGTACCTCCGAGCGGACTTGAATCGCCGACCATTCCGCTAGATAGGAGAACTACCGGTACTCCACCGGGACCTTACTTGATCGGTTCTGCGTGTCACATCGATGAGCAATCCGAATGTTGTTCCCCGACTGCGTCTTCCCCCACACAATGTCCACGACCAGCAGCGGAAGTAAACACCTTGAACTTTGCCGCTGTGGACTCTCGGAATCCCTCTGCATGCCATGCGCATCTCTGGTTCGGCGGGAGTCGCGCCGCAATGGAGGATTGAGCCTAAAAGCAAAAGGAAACAATTATTATCGATGGCGTCAGCTGCAGACTGCAGTTGCGGCGGGGTGAGCCAGGGCCGGGCGACACATCCACATCTCTGCTGAGAAAAGTTCGATCGTCACACGGCCCTGAAATCTGGATTGGAGGAAAGCTTCGTCGTGGCGAAGGTCGAAAGTACTCCTCCGGCGAGTGGACTTTGATGCCCGCCCTTGGGGGCCATAGGATAGGTACATGCCTGGTACCTACCGCAGACCCACCGAGTCGTCATCCACATAAGTACTTACACACATACCCATACAAGTACGGAACATTCGACTGCCGAAGGAGTCTTTGCTTTTTGGCGGATTAACTGCATCATAACTAGTGTTAACAGGTTATCTATGTGCTCTAGTATTTATCAAGTAAGTAGAAACTATAGGTGCCTTAGTCCCCGTGTGCCTACTAAATAGCTGAGCATGGACCTATCGGTCTCGAGAAATGCGGGGAGATGTTGACACTTCGCCGTGACTAGCCCTATTTTTCGTTCGTTTGGAGCACATAGAAGTCCGGCATGTGCGTGCTGCGCATTCTATGCTTCTCGAATAGAAACAGCTACCTGAGCCCGTCTCCTGGTTGCTGGAATGTGCATGCTATCTATCGTGCTGGGATGGTCATGCCTTAAGATACATAGGCTATTTGGAACGAGATCTCGACAGATCCCGTGTGACGAACAGCGACCTTCTGCGATGACGGACTTGTGTACGACCTTGGAGTGTATTTCCCGACTTGATCTTGCGGAGATTCATCGGGCATCTCGGGGAAGGCTCAAGAAGTGTAGAGGTGTGGAGGTTATTGGCTTCGAGCGCACCGTACAAACGGACGGCACATATCGCCATCTCTCTTCCTGTCCTATGGAGGGCCCATACACGAGTATGGAGTTGCTCCTACGGCAGGACCGCCTATACTTGGTGCCTGCTTTTGGTGATCTTGTGGTTGTCCTGCAGGTGGATGCAGGAGTTCCCGACAGAACTTTTTTTTTTCTGGTGTGTGTTGTGCTCTACGGTGGCGCGCCTAGCTGGGACCCTTACGCTTTTTTTTTTGATAGAACTTCCAGCCAAAAAAAACTTCCATCTTGAACTCCAGAAGTCCCACCTGGCCTTTCGCCTTTATACTTCTTCCTCTCTCTCTCCCACTTCGTCTCTTCACGCTCCTGTCGCTAGCAGTTGACTTCGCTTTCGCACATCACATTCGCACTCCCTACGTACGCTAAGTCCTAAACAGACCCTGCCTTGGACCCTTTGCTGCCATCAAGGTTCCCTCGTGCCCGTTCCTCGTCCCGCTGTCCGTCAACAACACACACGATCAGATTAGCCTTGGTAAGTGCCGCCTTCACCGCACGATTCCCCGCACGAACCGCAGATCAAATGTCCGACAAGACTGTCAACTGCAAATTGTCCATTCACAGGGGCAGCCGTCTCCTTCTCCCGAAAGTGCCCCGCCGAGGCCATGCGGACCGGAAGAGAAACGACCGCCCCTCGCAATTAGCGCAGAATAGCCCCCCTCCCTTCCCCTCCATCCCCCTCTTGTCAAATACCTATCATGGTTCCTGACGAGTGACTCTTCCCGCTGCTGCTTCCTTTTCCCGGACTCCTTCTTCTCCCCCAAATTGCATTCCTGCAGCCTCTCCTCTCCCGCCTGTCACGCTTCTTCCCTTGGGAATCTTGAGCAAACTTTCCAACATCAGTGGTACTGACTCATACCCGCTCCTCCAGTCTGTAGTTGCATAGCTTTCATCCTCTCTTAAACCGAATATACCTACCGAACGCCCGTCATGGCTACCGTTACGGAAGCGGTCAAGGAGTCCCTCCTCGGCAGCGAGCATCCCGTTCTCTTGTCGGAAGAGACTAAGCGATTGTTCGATCGCTATGCTACACACAATGCCCCATCGGGAGAGAGGGTGATGACCAAAGACGACTTCATTGGTGCAATTGCCCCGTCGAAAGCCAACTACCACAAGATCCAACGCGAGCAGTACGGGGTGCTCTTCGATGTCGCCGATCGACGAAAGGAGGGTTACCTTTCCCTTAAGGAGTGGGCCGCGTTTGAGTTCCTGTTGGTGAAGCCCGATGCCGAATACCAGATTGCGTTCCGGTTGTTTGATGTCGAGGGCAAGGGGGTTGTCAAGTTTGATGACTTTGTGGAGCTGTACAAGAAGTACAAGGGAGAGGATACCATCCCATTCAACTGGGACAGCGACTGGGCGGCACTTTACATGGGCGGCAAGAACAGCCGACACGAGCTCACGTATCCGCAGTTCTCGCAGATGATGCGGGCTCTCCAGGGCGAGAAAGTCCGACAGGCGTTTCGCCGGTTCGATAAGCAAGGCTCTGGCTTTGTTGAGCCGGAGGAGTTCCAGCGCATCATCTTGGAGACGTCGGGCCACAAGCTCTCCGACCACGTTTTGGAGAACCTTCACACGCTGAGCAACATCGGAACTGGCTCGAAGATCAGTTACTCCAACGTCCGCGCGTTCCAGAATGTCATCCGGGAGATGGATATGATCGACACCATCGTCAGAAGCGCAACCACCAAGTCCAGCGACGGCAAGATTACCAAGAGTGATTTCCTGAACGAGGCTGCTAGGATCACCCGATTCTCTCACTTCACTCCCATGGAGGCCGACATCCTTTTCCATTTCGCTGGACTTGATAGCATCACGGACCGTCTTTCGTGGAAGGAGTTTAGCCGTGTGCTTGATCCACTCTGGAGGGATCCCCACATGACCGTTCACATACCTTCTACTAGTGCCATGCCCTCTGTCTCTTCCATCAGTCATGGCGAGGGCTTCCTCGGACAGGCTCTTGAGTCTGCTTACAATTTCGGATTGGGCGCCATTGCCGGTGCGTTCGGTGCCACTGTGGTGTATCCGATCGATCTTGTCAAGACTCGCATGCAGAACCAGAGAAGCAAAGTTGTCGGAGAGATGATGTACAAGAACTCGCTGGATTGCGCCAAGAAGGTGGTCCGCAACGAGGGATTCCGTGGCCTTTACAGCGGTCTAGGGCCTCAGTTGATTGTAAGACTCCCATGACTCGAATGCGAAAAGAAGAAAACGACAGCTTGCTGATATCGTCGTATAGGGTGTTGCTCCCGAAAAAGCGATCAAGCTCACAGTCAACGACATGGTGAGAAACAGGGCAACCGACAAGGACGGAAACATCACATTTGGTTGGGAGATGATTGCCGGTGGTGCTGCTGGCGGTTGTCAGGTTGTGTTCACCAAGTAAGCTTTCTTCCAAACCGCACATTGAAAATCACGCACTAACGCATCCACACAGCCCTCTCGAGATCGTCAAAATCCGTCTCCAGATCCAAGGAGAAGTCGCAAAGACGGTGGAGGGCGTTCCCCGTCGATCAGCTCTATGGATTGTTCAGAACCTCGGATTGGTCGGTCTCTACAAGGGTGCCAGCGCATGTCTCCTCCGCGACGTGCCATTTTCGGCAATCTACTTCCCCGCGTATGCCCATCTCAAGAAGGATTGGTTCGGCGAGTCGCCGACTAAGAGCTTGGGGCTTTTCCAGCTTCTCTCGGCCGGTGCGATTGCAGGAATGCCCGCTGCCTACCTTACCACCCCTTGCGACGTGATCAAAACTCGACTGCAGGTCGAAGCCCGCAAGGGCCAGACCAGTTACCGTGGCTTGGTTCACTGCGCAACTACCGTTTGGAGGGAAGAAGGATTCAAGGCATTCTTCAAGGGCGGTCCCGCGCGTATCATGCGTAGTTCCCCGCAATTTGGATGTACTCTTGCTGCATACGAGCTTCTCAAGACCACCGTGCCATTCCCCGGAAAGGCTGTGGACCAGGATTCCATGACCGGAGCGTCCAAGCCCTCGATACGACCCATCGAGGACCACAGTCCCCTGAGTGTACTTCGCAGCAGAAACGCCATGAAGATCCTCCTGGTATGATACTTCCTCCCGTCGTTGCACGAACTAGTTGATGTTAACAAATATCGCAGGACTTGGACCACAGCTTTGGCCGCGTCAAGATGCCTCAGACCAAAGAAACATGGGAGGGCCTGCCCGGCGCAAGGAGGGCATAATCAACCGTGACAGAACCACAGCAACAAAACATACACACAACACACACACTCTCTCTCTTTACTTGGGGTTTCTTCCTTTCTCTGTTCGGGAGTTTTTATTTTCGTGGTTTCTTCCCAGCGTTTTCCTTTTTTCTCCTTCTTTTTTGTGCGTCGGTCTGGGTTTGGTTCTGTATGGTTTAGCTGGATTGTTCGTTAGGGGGGCTTTATATCCTGCTGCAATGTGTGTGGGACCGTGGGTGTCGGTCGATGAAGCCTGTGGTGGTGGGGGCAAAGTTGTGGTTTGATTTTTTGATTTCTTTTGTTTTTTGCATTTGATGTGTGCTGGTCTGGGCGATGGTATAGAGGTTGGTTAGACGGCTGTGTAGCAGACGGGAGCAAACAAAGGCGGCGGCGGCTAGATGGTTGGTTGTGAGCGGATCGGTTTCTTCCACCTAGAAGAGTTCAGCGGGGCCGTGTAGAAGTAGTATGTAGTTTGTCATCATCATTGTACGAATAGCAGTGCAGTTTGAAATCTTCCCTCTACCTAGCAGTTGAATCTCCACTGTAATTATTAAAAAAAAAGTACGGACGCACAGCTTGGGAGTTGGAAGTTGGAAGTTGGAAGTTGTAAATTTTAGTACTATTCCTGCATCTTCCTTCCTTCCTTCCCGTCTTCACCTGAACAATCGCACCTAGGTAGGTAGTCGAAACTTCGGCACTTTCTCCAGCGAAGCTTCGCTACTCTATGTGAAGCCGAGCAAGCTAGGCGTAACTACTGACGAGCCGGATTGCTAAGCATACAGGGCTTGGAGATAATAGGATAGTGGTAGTGGTGGGATGGCTGGGAGGATGGATGGATCGCGGAAAGAAAGGTAGATACGTAGTTGCTTACTCCTGGCTTCAGGAAGACTCGTGTAGGTAGTTGGTCTATCGGTAAGAAGGTTCAGAGAGAATTGGCCATAGGGTGTGTATCATACTAGAAATCTTCACCTACGGGAGTGGACGGTGGTTGAGTGATGCACGTGTAATCACTCGGAATACAACAAATTTCATGGATATCGACACCAAAACAAAATTCCAGTCTCGAGCCTCGGTAAGTACACATCATCCCAATATGCCTAAACAACCTGACTGATCTTATACTCGACCTGGACGCCGCTATCTGTGACGACAAACCTGCCACCGGCGACAAAGACGCAATTTTCGAGGTACTTGTACTTCTCACTGCCGGTGATGAATTTGGGTGTCGCAAAGACGTCTCCGAAATCCACCGTCTTTGCGTCGGGCGCGCCACTCAGGATCTTGGTGATCCCCTCGGTGACGTTGATGATCCCGTTGTACACGTACGTCAGGTGCTCGCCGTCGTCCGTCTTGATCACCGTGCGTACGTCCAGACGCATGTGCTTGCCGTCGGGATCGGCGTGGATCCAGTCGCCGCCCATCACGATGCTGGCGTTGAACGAGGGCGAGACGCCCGGTTCCGACTTGATCGTTGCGCTCGGGACATTCTGGACGGGTCAGAATTGTTGAGTAGAGAGAGGAGGAGGAGCAGGAGGGGGCTTACGACGAAGATTTGCGAACCACCACTGCTGAGCGGGCCTACAGCGGGGTGTTAGCGTGGCCACCGCTGATCGTGATAGTTAGCTCCGAGAGACGAACCGATCGGAATACCGGGGTCAATCGATGCCTGTCAAGAAGAGCAACAATTAGCGCCGCACCACGTTCCCTCCGATGCGGACATAACATACCAGGCAAGTAGCGAAAGGCTTGAGGGAAGGGAATCCGGACATTGTTGCGTGTTTTTTGGTTTGTTTGATGGAGATGTGGAGTGGGGATGGGTGGAGTTTATATGGCCCCGGCATAAATGGCTGACGGAGTGTGGGGTATTTGTAAACAACCGCGGAAACCTCCGAGGCCGACGGTCTAACCGACTCCACGCGGGTATCTGTCGGGATCGTACATTAGAACAAGAAGTAGGCATCGATTAGGGAAGATTTTGCCGAGTGCGGTCATACCTGTCGATACCGATGGGCTCCCACGATCACCTCATCAATGCGCTAGATTCAACGCCATCTCAGGCTTCAGCCTTGCCTTGCTGACCTGCGTATCTAGGCATCTCCTCCAGCGATCATCTCACTGTCTCCGAACCAAATCATCACCATTGGCATAAGCGGCCGCCTGAGCTATCAGGTGGGGTGACAAGTGCCGATTTTTCCTTACCACCTTTCCATATTTATGAATAATGCGTCGACAATGCGCCTGCGGGGTCAGCCGTGTTGAATACCTCGATACCCCATCTATGGAGTCCTCGAAGAGCACGATGAGAAGTGCTGACATGCGGATGACTTTAATCTCGCTGCGGTCAGCAACTGAAGTTCTGGTATGAGAAGTTATTCTCTAGAGCAGTATGTAGGACTCGCCCTCTCCGCCTGTTAATCCGAAGACTCGTGATCGGGGAATGGCTACCTATCTGCGAGGCATTCCCCACAGCCTTGCGGAACAGTCACCAGTGACCTGTCTCCGGAGGGCCAGCATTACGTTTATTTTGCTGTGTCGATGCCCTCCAGGCTCTGACATAAGTGTCAGATTACGGCGTGCAGAGCACATGAAGGATCTCTCCTCATGTCCGCTGTAAGGCGCTGACAATGGTGATGTTTCAAGAAGCACTGTTTGAAGGAGTCAAAGACTTGGTCATGCGAACTGTACCCGGTGGAGGAGATGTGCTCTGATGTCTGGTCTCGCCGGCCGGTCTATCTCCCAATTGCAGACATATTCTGTATATATAGAAGGGAACCGGGCCCGGAGAAGAAGAAGCAAGATACAAAACAGTTACATCTTCCTACCTAAATGTTCTCCTATCGATCTCAGTATATTTGACAATAAGTTCATCCGCCGCATCCAAACCCATCGATGCAAGCAGATAGATCCATTTGCTATAAAGTGAGCCTTCTTTCCGCTTCTTACTTCCAACGAGAAGCAGGTTTATTCCCTAGTATACCTAGTCCAGTCCAGTCCGTCCGGATATATGGACGGGACTGGACTACTTACATCTAGTCCGTCTAGAGGCTTCGTCTAGACGGACTGGTCTGCCGGTGGGTTCGGACGGGATGGACTGCAGTCGACTGCTAAGCAAGTATGAATTATCAAAGCGCAGAATGCTATGCAGCGGGAAAAATTGAGAGCGTCGAGAAGACTCATGCTGATTGTTACCGGTATTTGAGGCATCTCTATGGGCGAATTACCTACTTAGACATAGCATGAGCGCGAAATGAAGTAAAAATATTTGCACCTACAAGCGGGATAAGTGCTGAAATATTGGGCAATTTCTGGACTGCAGTCGACTGTATGTAGTCCGACCCGTCCAGCAAAATAGCGGATGGGACGGACTACCTATTTTTAGGCCGTCCTACAAAAGCTGTGGACGGGACTAGACTGACCCCATCCAGTCCGTCCGGACTGCAGTCTGCGCCGGACTATGTAGAACACTTGAACCACGGAGGGCCAGCCTTCATATATTTACACCCACCCCTCTGCAACATCATTCACATCATGTCAATTCTTTCGATCAAGGCCCAACACCTATCGGTAAGCCGCCGGGTCTTTGCTATATGTTGCTCTCCCGATATCGCTCTACCATTTGGATTCTGGGCTAATTTGCGTCCGCTCCATGTGTCGAGCAGTAATGCGACACCGAGCCGAATTCCGAGAGCTGCGTATAACTAACATCCGAGGACTTGCCGATAGGTATCAGCCTTGATCAAAAGATCCGCCAGCTTTGTCCTTCTTTGATATACCGGTCTTTTTTTCCTTTTTTATGTACTACAACAATCTCGATATGTATTCGTCCTCCTTCTAAATTATGTATGCACAATACCTGCTGTAGATATGTCCCAAGGACATCCTCACCCTCCCACCCCCGTCCAGCTGGCCGCCAGATACGGCTGTTCCTTCGCCGGCTCCGACTTCCCACCAAACGCCTCCACGACGCCCGCCAAGACCCCAGCCGCGTCCACCTCAAGCCTTACCCTCTCTCCAGCAGCTCTCTTTTGTCCAAAGAACGCATCTTCACCCCTCACACCGCCGATATTCACCACCGCCACCCCCTTCCCCGCCCTCTCCGCATCCCTGACTAACCTCCACGCCGAATACGTAGCCAGACTACTCCCAACAACCAACACCGCATCCGCCTCCTCCACCAGGCGTTCCGCCGCCACCTTAACCTCTGGGTCCACACTCTCCCCAAAGAAGGTAACACACGGTTTGACCACCGCCTTCACGCCGTCACCACCGGCCTCCATCCCCCCATCCTGATCCACCCTGACCGTCCTTCCTCTATCCTCTGCAAGACATACGGGACACGGCGGATACCTGAACTGTGTATAATCCGCGCTGGGGAGGTCGACATCTCCATCGGCGTTCATGCGCAGCTTCTCGCCGCCGCCGTCTTGCAGTATCCCCGCCCACAGCGGATTCAACCTTTCCAGCTCGGCCTGCCACACATCCCTCTTGATGGCGGTCTTACAAGCCAGACACGCGACCGCGCGCAGGAACCCGTGCAGCTCTAGCACGCCACCATCGACGCCGTGAAGGCTATCAACGTTCTGCGTGACCACGCCGCACAGTGCGCCGTGGGCGCGCAGCTGGTAGACGGCGCGGTGCGCGGCGTTGGGGCGCGCGGCGGCGGTCGCCGGCCAGCCGACGAAGCTGCGCGCCCAGTAGCGCTGTCGTGAGGCGTGCTGGCTGGCGAATTCGTGGAAGAAGATGGGCCGGTAGTGTTGGTTGAGGCGGTAGGTGCCGGAAGTCCCCCGGTAGTCCCGCAGCCCGCTGGCGACGGAGATCCCGGCGCCGCTGATCAGTGCGGTTTTGCGGTGCGATGGGTGCGAGAGGAAGGCGTGGAGTACGGCGATCGCGGCGGGGAGCGAGGTCGCGTGCGCGGGGTAGAGCGTCGGAGGAGGGAACGGCGCCGTGTATGGGATTCGTGGGAGGACCATGGTTGCGCAGCAGCTATGAGCCGGCGGAGGCGGTAACTATATGAGTTGGGTAGTGGCGCGGATACGTCATCCCGCAGACGATCTGCTGGTAGTTACATAGAGTTCACAGCTTAAGCGAGCAAATTTCAATGGTGGTGGACAATCCGATCACTGAAATAGGCTACCTATGCTGGCATTCATCACCAGCTTCCCGAATCCGTACAACAACATCCACAATGTCCAGCGGTTGCAACTTCCTCACCCCACAAGTATTGTTTGCCGTTGCAGCTCTTGTTGGCGAATGGGCAGCTCCTATTTACGACGAACCTCCGCCGCACACCCCTGTATCGAGCGGTTCCGAGTACGTGGAAGAGCTTCTATCCTGCGGCGATGACGAACGGATTCTCGACGTCTTCCGCATGCCTCTAGCCACATTTCTCGCTCTCCGCGACTGGTGTATGGAGCACGGCCACCTGCAACCGACGCGGCACATGTCCGTCGAAGAGCAGCTCGCAATCTTTCTCAAAATCGTCGGCGAGAACGCGTCCAACCGTGCGGCACAGAAACAGTTTCGACGGAGCGGCGACACCGTCAGCCGCGCCTTCAAAAAGGTTCTCGACGCGATGGCGGCGCTTTACTCGGCTGTTGTCAAGCAGCCAGCTGCTGCTGCTGCAGCCGCCGCAAGCCAGCCTACTCCTACGACCACTCCTCCACGTATCCGTAACGATCCGGAAATTTTTCCGTACTTCAAAGATTGCCTTGGTGTAGCAGCAGCACCAGCAGACGGTAGTACCCATAATCATGCCGATGTACACGTGCCGGACGGAAGACATGAAGTACGATATCGAAACCGAAACCGCAAAGGAGACCTCGTTGGCCAGAACGTTGTTGGAATGTGTATCTTTGACGAATTGTTCTGCCATGTTTTGCCTGATGGTTGGGAAGGATCGGTACACGATGATGATCGAGAGCTTCAAGCTGCTTTGGGTGGTGGTGACCTTGTGGTACTGCCTGGAAGCTACTATCTAATAAATGCTGGCCACGGCTTGAGGCCGGGCTTTCTCCCACCCTACCGAAGTGTCCGTTATCATCATCAACCACAACAAAACCCACCACAGAACAAGGAGGAGCTGTTCAACCTCCGTCATGCGCAATTACGGAGCGGTGTCGAACCCATCTTTGAAATCTTGAAGCGGCGGTTCCGCATCCTTCTCGCTCCTGCTGAGTATCCCCACGCCACTCGGGTCAAGCTGGTCTTTGCCCTTACCGCTCTGCACAATTTCATTCGAAAAAACAACGATGCGAGTGAGCTGGATAGATGGAGGGGAACTGGGGTGGAAGTAGAAGTACACGATGGAGATGGAAACAGTTCACGGGAAGAAAGTATAGAAATAGATGCAGAAACGGATACGGGTGTAGAGGAGGAAAGTGAAGCGGTACAGGGGAACGGAGGAAGACATATGGCGGAATTGAGGGATCAAATCGCAGAGGATATGTGGCGAGATTACACGGACGTGCGAAGAGGAGATGAAGCTGACGGGCAGGCGGTATGAGGGTCCCGAGAAAGTGGTTAGGTAGAGGGGTGGTGTAGTTCTGTCGTGTCGCTGTGCGCTGTTTGGCTGGTACGAATGGCCGCCTATCGTGTGTGTGTGTGTATGCATGCGTGTATCCTGTACTAGTAAACTCATGGATACGTGGGGAAATGGAACATCTTTACCTCTCCGCAGGCAACTCAAGTGTGGACTCGAGTGAGATGTGTGCGGGGGCTTATAGCTTATAGCTTATAGCAACAGCTTTGGAACTTTTTCATAGCTCAGAATGCTTCTTTTGAGGGGATGGGCCGAGGTCGGAGCCCTCAGGCCCTTGGGACACGGCCGCTGCATGTATCCTCAATTACGGGCCGCCGGAAGTTTGAGAAAACCGGTTGATTCTCCAAATGCTGAGATTCAACTGTGTAGATACGAGTCGAACCCCTCAGACATCCGTATCAAACTATCATGCGATGTGTGCTCCGGTTGTACGTACGTATAGAGGACGTGATACGTCCGTGGGATCAATCGACTATCTAGGTACGACACTGCGTGCCGTGTTGTAGCCGTTCTCCCCAGTATTCCGATATACCCGCTGAAGCGACCCCCAGAAGATGCCGTATTCCTACCCCTACCGTAGCTGGACGGCACATACCCAGCGTTGATGGACACGATGGGATCGACGCTCACGTCCGTCACTCGGGGGGCGTATTGCACCGAAAGAAGCGCAGCAGAAGGCACAGCTGCACCGTTCGTCTGCGAAAAACGCCTCGGATCTGATCTGGAAGCGATCCTTGCCCACTCCCACGTCTTTTTCCAAGCCGCTTGAAGCTATCCGCGAGTGATACTTTATGATTCTACCCGCTCACCGGGAAACTGAAACTGAAACTGAAACCTGCTCCATTCATTCGGGAACGTCCTTGGGCGAGAACTTACCGATAAGCATCTTGTGAAGGAATGATCCACGTTCACCTCGGCCCGGATGGAAGGGAGGCATGTCTGTAATCTGGACCCGTCGCTCCGGAAACGCGAGTCCGCGACGACCGGACGGGCGGCCGGTCGGCTCCATGATGGAATGAAGTGTAATCTGGGAAGCTTGGAATTAGAGGAGAGATGTCTAGTTCCTCGGTGGGAGTAATCTAGTCGGTAGCAGTATGAGAAGTGGGTTTTGATAGGTAGAGATGGCTACTTAAAGAGTCGTGTGTAGAGTACATACCGACTCGTAATTGTCACTCGGCCTGCTCCAGGAGTGCTTTCTGGGTCGTTTCCTAAAGGAGTTACGGCCTGATCTTTTCGGGCAAGCGTCTTCCCATCTCATCGAGACGGCACCAAGGACAATGGCGACTCACACATACCATTCTCACACGGGGGACCACCCGGCACCCCGACCCGAGTGAGTGAGTATCTTCAACTCCCATTACCACCACAACACAACTCAGCAACCAAAATTGGTACAACTGACACCAGTCATCACTTTCAAGCTTATTCTGGCCTCGACGCACTATCAGTCTACTTCTGTCTCAGTGTACTTTGCTACCAGATGACTCCTGACAGTCTGGCGAGCCTGCCACTGCTCGTCAACACGACCGATAACTAATTCGACGTCCGCAGGCCTAGACGAACACTACCTATATGTGACCGCACTCGGGAAATATATGTCATCAAGACTTGCAAGTATCGCACGCGCGTGGCGTTGTCTAGCACCCTTAGGAGACCTGTGCTTCCGGCCCAGAACTAAAGATCACAGGCAAGAGCTGGCAGTCGACAAGTTGCTTGATTCATTGGTCAGAGATCGCCGACATCCGCCAGAATCTACTGAATCTACAGGAAGCCACCCTTTCCCATCAGGTACCATGCGAACAAAGCCCATGCACATACATCGGCGGGAGGTCTTCCACTCTGTGTCTGGAATTCTCGAGGTTAAAACATCTCAGCCTTTCTGTTCCCCTCAGCGAGCCACGCCGGCACTCTCATCCAATTCATCCAAGAAACGCGGGGCACATCTCTCACGACTTGCACATGCAAACAAAGTTGCGACAGTTTTTGGATTGGATGCATACCTGCGTTGTTTCAGAAGCAGTTGGTTCAGAGGGCTGGTGGTGGTGCTTGGACGTCGAATCTCTGAGGGAAACGCGTACGGCAGGTCAGATGTCGGATTCCAGTGCGTCGGTATACCTTCCGGATCCAAGGCGGAAGCTGTGAAGGTTGGTGTGTGCTCCTGTATCCCGATGTCGGGGTCTGTGTGCTGCGCAGTACCAGTACATACGGCCCGGACTCCGGAAAATCGAGCACGGAAGGACGATCTGATCTGCAATATTTGTACCTACCTATGTACATACATTCGATCGTAGTCTGGCCGAAAATAGCCTCTAGTTAGATGGTTACCGGTCAGCAAGTGGTTCCGAGCAAGTGGATAACGAAGGAAAGGCCAATATTGTCTCAGGTACTTCTTCTTCTCGTGTATTTCCCCGTTTCCTGCTGTCTCAGACCGACTCGGGGGCAGCCCAGCGATACATACCTACATGTGTCGCTGCTAGCTCGCCTCGGGTGTTGGATACTCTATTTTCAAACTGAAACCCATCTATCTACATACCCCGTTCGTATGTAGATTGTACATTTTCACCTGCCGGAATCAACGGTGGTTCGCGATTGCCATTCGGCTTGGTATGTATAGCACCTATGTTAACCACAACCGGGCGTCAAACTGACAACTGAAATGTGGGGTCTCGATACAGACATGTCAGATCATTTTCTTCTCAAGACACTCCCGGCAAATGGTACGTACATGTTGTTCGCAAGCACTGTGCGACGGTGGCGAGGTAAGTGTCAACTCCAGTGCGGTGAAGCTTTCGGCAGATCTGCATCTAACTACAGTAGATACTACTATAACTAATGCTGGTTATAATCTGGTGAAGCGTCGCAAGTCCTTCGCACCACCTGGAGCGGTAGGTATGTACCTACTTCTTCGTGAAATGCCATTGCTTACCGTACCTTTCGAGCAGGTCCTATGCTGCGACTGGGCCGCCACCGATGGTATACACACATGCTGAGTGTACGCACTCTATTTACACTACATATGTACATGTGAAGAGTCGGTATTCCGTTACGGGAGGTCGGAATAAGCCCGGAAGCGAGCTACAGGCCAGCAGATGAAGTGAGCTTGGCATTATTTCTTCGAAACCCCCATGCCGCATAACACAGCATCCCAGGAAAACCCTTTGGAGTCAATGGACGAGAGCTGGCAGCTGCCGCGTTGGGGAAGGTCGACTTAAATCCGTGCATTGCCATCCCCAGTGAAAGCTCAAGGGTATGTCTATCTGGCAGTTGGATTCGGGTTGAGGCAATAAATGGACCTTGAAAGGTGACATCGCGGCTGCAAGCTGCAACCATCTACCGCGCCGCACCGGCGCCACGGCGGTTTCCTCATTGGTGTGTGCACTCTGTAGCCGCTCGGGAGAGGAAACGTTCGCGATTGTGCCTACCGTTGGAGAATAGGCAACGGGCATCGATATACGAAGCGCAGCCTGCAATGCAAAGGCACGCTGTTACATAAGATGGCTATCTCGGCAGGAAGCTGCCTGGTTACTTGGGGTGAGTGTTTACATGCGCAATCCGGCGGATGGACTTTCTCGTCCCATTTCGAAGACACGAAATGCTACAATGCTGCTGTGGCGTGTGGTTTGCTGGACGGCTCGGTCTCGTTCACGATCGGTCCGCGCTTGTTTCGAGGTCTGTGAGACGGTGACTCTGCGTTAGTTACCGCTGGCAGTGAAGTGGATACCCCATATCGCTTCAACCTCGCAATCGATCGCTTTGCCTGTTTTTCCCTGGGATCTGGACTTTCTCAACTGAGCTGATGGCCGACGGGCCACTTTAGCCACGCGCCACACACCACAAAGCTACAAAGCTACAAAGCTACAAAAATTCACAACGTCCACCGGGAACTGTATATGTACCACTCCATATCACGGAGCTGTGCACTACACGTTACCGGTATGCTACATACTCCATCTCTCCTTAGCTGATATGTGGTGGCTAAATCTGCAATTGAGACCTAGGTACGCTAGCAATTGCCGCTAACGAACCTTATTCGACGGATCCTCCCTAAGCGCAAAACCTCCCCTCTGGGTATATAGTTAGCGGTGTTTACAGATGGGAGTAGGACGGTCCGATGGCTCCAAGAGTCCAAGGCCGCCACATTTCTTCCCTCTCAGCTCGAGCGGTTTTCGCTTTAGCCCCCAGCTTGTCGTGGAAATACGAGGCCTTCTGGTCGATTTTAGCCACAGATGAAGGAAACCTAGGAAACCAACCACACTCTACTACTAATACATAGTACTCTCCAGCTGATATTACCGGGATCGGTCCGGTGCAACCATCCTGAGATGTCTCGAAGTATGTAGGTAGTTTTATGCGGCCAATAGGCATCCATCACACCATGAATTCCACCACTCAATAGCAAAATTTATATACCGGCCACAACCTCCATGGTTGGAACTTCGTCCCGCCCTTTGCACCGCACATGTGTGCGTCCTGCCTGCAAATTGGCATATAATCCGTGGACACTGGACACTTGCCCCTCTGTCTTGCTTTCTTAGCTTGCCAACGCCCGGGAGATGTGCGTTCGTCTCCCCATGGATTCAATCCAGGAGGTCGCAATGCTGGCTAGCACTGGCATATATGCACTTATGTATGTATTATGCATAGGGGGATCCTTGGGGGATCACTACGTCGTTCCCCGTCCTGGCCCCCAAACCGAGGCTTGTCGACTGGTGCGACAAAGGAGTACATGAAATCCCCCCGCATTGGTGTTGCAAACCTATGGGTAGCCCAGTGCACGTAGACAGGCAGATCCCCTCGCACCGGTGTGGTGGTTTCTACGATATGTACCAGAGGAAGCAGCTGCATCTCGGACTAAACTCCAGAAAACCTCCTCTGAGGGAGGGCCATGTATGGGGGCGACATACAGAGTAAGAGAACCAGGTTCATAGCTCTTGGCCACACTCCTTATGCAATCCGCGCACCCATCTACCACCGCAGACGTTCCGCTGGGCGGGACCTTGTACCTACATACCGACGAGATGGTGATTCCAACTCCCGCTCCTTTCTCCGACCCATATTGTCGGTCGGTGAGGCGGACTCTTGCGGGTGGATAAAATCCCACTTTTCCGTTCCGACCCAGTGCAGCGGCGGAATATATGTACGGGGGGCGGTCCCACCCCCCATCCGCTCCCAGCGAAGAACATTCGATACGACGTTACATGGCCAGAAAGCTATGTTCACAGGCTTCTATGCGCGTGATGCACCGCCAAGCGGTATACTCGACGCCGCCACCATCGCAGCCCAAGGACTTCCGACCGACTCGCTTACGCCGCAGTTGACCATCTCGGCGGGGATACTGTCCGCCGTGGCGACGCTGATCGTCCTGTTCCGCCTCTATGGACGCGCCGTGATCTTGAGGGTCGTCGGCTGGGACGATTATTGTGTCATCATTGCCGCCGTGAGTTTTTATACCCATACATACCACCTCACTCGCTATGGTTCGTTCGCTCACGGCGGTGTCATCAGGTACTCGCTCTCGGCCTCACGGGAACAATGTTCGCCAGCGCCCACTACGGTCTCGGCCAGCACGCCTGGATGGTTGGATACGCCAACATCGAGATGATCCTGAAGGTATGCACTTCCCTCCCCCTCCTCCGCCATTCCTCTCGCGCACTGACAACCTCCCTCCAGTACGGCTACCCCCTCCACATCCTATACATTCTCAGCCTCGGCTTCTCGCGGTCCTCGCTGCTCCTGCAACTCATTCGGCTGGCGCCAACGCCGCGGCTGCGCAAGGCGTTCTGGTTTCTCTTCGGCTTCAGCACGTGTTTCACGCTGGCAGCCTTCCTCTCGCACGCGCTGATCTGCAAGACGAAGCCGTACCTGTTCTGGGAGTCCAAGGACCCAACTGCAGACGTGCGCACGGGGCGGTGCATCTCGTACGGCACGCTGCAGCTCGTCATGGGCGTCATCAACATCTTTACCGACTTTGTCGTGTGGTTGAGTCCGCTGCAGATTATCTACAGCGTGCGCTTGCCCCGCTCGCAGAAGGTCGGGCTATTTATCGTGTTTGCGTTTGGCGGGTTGTGCGTCTCCCCGAGTTTACTACCCCCGGCGGGCGAGTGCTGCATCGCTAACGTACTGGAGGAATAGGGTCTGGATCTCTGCTATAGTCCGCCTCTACTACGCCCGCGTGGCCGCAAAAATGATCAGCGAGAACATAACCGTAGACCCAACCTGTCCGTCCCCCGTCCAGGCTGTCCCTCCCCCCGCCCCCTCACCCCGCTAACACAACCGCAGACCGCGCCCTCCCCATCGCCCTCTGGTCCAATATTGAAACGCACATCGCCATCATCTGCTGCAGCATACCGACGCTCCGGCCGTTCCTGAGACGACTGCTGCCGGCAAGCATCATCCCCACCAGCAGCTCCAGGTCCAGGTCCAGGTACAGGGCGAACGACCAGTCGTATCCGTACGAGCTGGAAGGCGTCGAACAGTTCAAGAAACTGAAGCCCGATAACACGGCCGGGACGTCGAGGGAGAGGGTCGTGGATGTTTAGACAGGAGTACTTTGGTAGTCAGTGCGTAATAGATGGGGGGGGGGGGGGGGGGGGGGGCTGGCTCGGACAAAAACGAAATCGACTCCTGATCCACGGATCGTTCCGCCGTCTGCGTGGAATAGCTAAGGCATATGTTTTCCCCCTCCATCGACAGGAGGAAGGGAAAGGAGCCGGACGAGTCGGATTCTGCGGTAGATATATAATCGGTTGTGCATACTCGTAAAGTATTTACTATCCACATACTTACGTTCATGAAATTTAATGATGCTCAACATTTCCAGTCGTTTCATCCTCCAGAGTCCAAAGTCCAGAGCGTAACTACGGTATTCGGCTCCGAGAGAACATCACCAACCCCTTTTCTTGTTTTGTTTTTCATGAATACGAAGCGGTTATGCATCAAGATTGAAGTTCCCGCACAGTTGAAACTCGGAACGAGCAGATGAGCATACGTATATATGTACCAGCGGATATCGCAGTACCAGCATCCTCGGTCGTCTGATCCGATCCAGTGTTCGACTGTCGACATATTTAGTCCGGTCCGGACTGCCTAGATCGGCTCTCGTCGGCCATCTGGATTCTGGACGGACTGCGTAAAAGTAGTCCGTCCAGTCCATGGATTCCACCACCACCACCACCACAACCGCCACCACCATCATTTCCCGACTACCTATGTATGTAGAACCCACGAGTCTCACTTCGTAGATCCGCTTGATGTCCTTAGTCCTACCTATAACCGCCGCAGCGGTTTCGCCAACCGCAACCGCAACCGCAATCGCAATCGAATCTTCAACATAACCACAGTGTATCACTCGTCCCACCTCCAACTTGGCACACAACTACTGTGCGCACAAGCACACGCCATCACTCGCAGTCGGCACCGCATTGTCCGATGGTCTCACTTCAGCTGTGCTTCAAAGTTCAAAGTTCATGGAGCCAAGTTCATGGAGCCAAGTCAGTCGCCATAGGTAGTCGACTCTGCTCTAGAGTAGGTAGACAGGCCGTAATGCATGCGACAATAAGTTTGATTTCCTCTCTCTTCTCTCTCTCTTCTCTGAATACAACCAAATTTCCTTCTTTCATGCAGGGTCAAAAATCAAAAATCGTCACATCTCCGCAGATCCCGAGATAAACTCCTCCAGAGTCCACCCAATCCATTTTGTACCTATTGGAAATCCGCAACCTGTTTCCTTCGCCAACGATGCTTATAGTTGCTATCCAAAGCTCCAAACGCAGCAAAACAAAAGGTACATGTTACGTCGTAAGTTCATGCTATACCCAAAAAAAAAAAAAAAAAAAAAATAAGACGCTCGCTGTGTACACCGTATACTCCATGATATCGTAGAGAGGAAATATTGCAAAAAATCGTAAGTGGGGGTGAGGGGTTGGTCAACCGTGGAAGGGAGACCAGATCGTGTTGGTTTTTTGGGGGAATGCAGTTGCTCGTTGTGGTTTCGTCCGAACATCGCCTCACCTCACGACCGAGTCCGATGTCTCGGCTGCGGCCTCACATGGATGCAGTAGGTGCAGATGAAGACCTTTGGCAGAGTCCTGCGGTTGCCGTAGCCTAGACACTTCAGGTGCAGCCAGTATTTGCAGGAGTCACTGTAAACCCCGTCAGCACCGAGCATCCAGTCGCGGCCAGTGGAGTAGGTAGGCAGTTACCATTCCACCATAGTCTTCCCGCCGTCGTCCTGCCGTCCGCAAACACACCTCGTCTCGCCGGTGGCATCCCCGTCCACATCCGATAGCGCCCGGTCGGAATCATAGTCGGGGTCTGTAACGGTTGTGGGCGAGGCGTTTCCGAGGTGATGTCTGTAGTGGAAGCCGCCATCGGCGAGGGGGCGTCGACGGAACTTCCGACGGGGCGTGGGTACGGCGGTCGTGCGGGACATGATTGGAGACGACGAGCTGGTGTCGTGGGTAGATCCGGGTTTGCCGGAGCGATTGAGCGTGCCGTAGGTTCGCTTTAACGTGTTTCTGGGGCGGGCCGATCGTAACATCGCGGGGGAAGATCCGGCTAAGTCACATTAGCACGACCACCAACTAGAGCTAGCGGAAGGTACTTACCGCCACCACCACCACCGGCGGCACGGCTCTGAGCCAGTAACCGTTTCAGTGCCGTAAGAGCATCGCCGTCCGCATCACCAATGTCCATGGGCAGCTCAATCGGCTCGTCAACCACCGTTTCTGCCTCCGATCCGTCTTCATCCAGGTCCTCGAATTGAGGCAGTTGAGGTGTGGGGTTGGTAGCGAAAGATTGCGATCTTCTGATATGGCCGTTCAACGGCGGTGGACTGCTTTTTAGCGGTGTCGGAAGAGTCGTCGACGCAGATTCCGCCCTGTTCCTCCTTCCGTTTACTCTCGCCAGTACACCACGGGCTCTTTTGGGCGTCCTGGGAGCTCCAAAACTGGCCGCCAAGTTTGTGCTGCTGTGGAACATCTGGTCGGAACCGACGGCGCTGCTGCACCTCCGGCGGCGGTACGAGAGGTATTCGCTCCCGTCAGGCGCCATTCCCCTCGGAGCATCCCCATCGAACGAGGAATCGCTTTCTTCGAACGAGTCGTATCCACTGGAAATATTATCGTCGCCGTCGATTGCCGTTACGGTTGCATGAACTGCCGGCTGCTGATACACAACGGTGGCCTTTGCTTGTGCCCTACCATCGGCAGAGATGGCGAGCACCACTTCAGTGCGAGCTCTCTTGGTGGGGGATGTGCGGATTCGAGAACTGCGGGGGTTCATGGAGGACTTCGGGAGAATCATTCGTACGGCTCGCCCGTCGTCGTCGTCGCTCGCCGGATGCTGAGGTGGAGGAGAATTGTTGCGAGGGGCGGTGAAGTGGTTGGTTGGAGGGAGGAAAGAGGAAGATGAGCTCGGTGGAAGGTGGGCTTCAGGCTACCGAGGAGGCTAGTCATGGGGATGCATGAGACCGGGATTGAGGACGGGCACTCTACGTCAACGGGAGAATTTAGTGATCATTGATTGTCGGAGAATGGGCTACGTATGAGCGCAGAGCAGCCAGCGGAAACGAAGGGAATGCGGGGCGATCAGCAAAACAAAGAGAAGTTTTCTCTGACGAGGCCCCATCCTGGCTGCCGTGAACAAGCACATTCTCACGCACAAACCTGACAAAGAATTGACGGCTAAAGATGAGGTGCCTACGCGGTAGTAGCTATTCGCAGTTAAGGTATGGTACGTTGTCGTAGCATGTCTCAGATCCATATGTAGTCGCTGGAGGAGCCCACTCTCGAGCAGAAGGACGGCGTGTAGCAAACCGCAGCGTGTCCTCAGCAGTTGCCGCGGCCCAGTCGAAGATTACGTCCGGAAGTGTGTTGTGCAACTCATGTCGGAGGCAGTTGTCCTGGGTTCCAGCTTGATATCTCCCAGACTCCCAATCAAAATACGATACGTAAATTGAAGTGTTCGGAAAGGAGGTTGTGGAGGAAGTGGGGCAGGTTATTGTCCAATGGGCACCCGCCGCTAATCGTAGGAAATGAACGGTGCTCCGCACCAACCAAGCGAGAAGCATTCCGTCCCTGTGGTCCTCTGTCCAGATCCTCAAAAACAATTGTTCATGTAAATGGGTGTGTATGACCCTTGAAAAGGTGAACGACCCGTCGGAACGGCAGCTTTGCGGTGGACACTTGGTGGTACGAATGTCTTTCTGCGGGGCAGTGAGTTCATAGAAGCGGCCTCAATTGAGTATTTGCAGCCCCATTCACCAAAGTCTCCCGACCCGACATGGAAATGATTCGTATGGGGAACGGAGTGGGAGGGTGAACGACATGTGAAAGCACATCGATTGTCCAAGCGAAGTCTTAATCGGGCACGGACCACCCAGCCCAACCCAACCCAAATTTCGCATCATATTTGCTAATAGATACCCCGCCATCGATCCCCAGCCGGCGCACGTTTCTAAAAGTTTCCAAGTTCTCCTCCATCCGCCAAACAAACTTTGAATCCACATTCCCGCCCAACCACCGACCCGACGCAAACTCCCGAGTCCCGCCAACAACAACAACATGGCCGAAACAAGTATCTACGACCGCCCAAGTCCGTCCCTGTTCCCCGTTCCCGTCCCCGTTCCATCCCCGTGTTCCTCAGCGCAAGCAAGCAAGCTGATCGTTGCCCGGGCCCCCAAAAAGTCACCGATGCGACGCTCACGATCCGCGTGATCAAGAACTTCCCGTACCGGACGTACAAGAACGTGATTCTGCACCACCTGGACCTGACCGCGCTCACGGCGGGCGAGCTGAAGGAACTGGTCAAGACCCGTACGTCACCCCCGGCGCGCGGCCACCAGACTCTCACTCCGACCTCCGACCTCCGACCTCCGGCCCCCGATGGCGCTGACGATGACGCGAATGCTGACGCGGTTTCACGCTACCTACACATAAAGATGTGCAAACCCAGCCCGGTTTCAAGGCCTACAAGACTCTGCAGCCCGGTATGCGCGGCTCCTCCCCCGACCCCCCTCCCCTCCGCGCGACTCGGGGTGCAAACTGCAAACACTGACGCCGCCGGCACGCGCAGATACCCTCAAGCTGTACACGAAGGCGCACGGAACCAAGACCAACAACTTGATCATCAACATGGAGGACAAAGAGGAGACGCTGATGTTCCGCGACGACAGCGCGACGCTGGCGAGCTATGGCTGCGGTGGGTGTCCTGACCTGTCCTGTCTCGCAGCGGCGGCGGAGGTGGTGGCGGAGGTGGTTGCGGGAAATGTGGTGTACTGATTCTCAAGCGGCGAGGCAGAACACGAGACCGAGATATCGTTCTTTGTCCTCAAGGACTATGAGGAGTTTAGGGCGAATCCCGAAGAGAAGTGGTGATGGGCCCGTGGAAGGGAGGGGGGATGTGCGATGTGCGATGGGATACCGGTAGTTACGTTCGTGGCGCAAAATGACGAAGCAGCGTACGTCTTCTCCGCCTCGATGTACTCACCCTGAGCGGCCCTACTGATGGACGGACTGCTTGTCCTACGTACAGTAGATAGCCTGTCCTGTGGGTATACCTACATACTTAGGTACGGCAGCTTAGTTGAATCGGGCGATATTGGACAGTGGCAAGTGCAGAGATTATCGGGAATTGTTTTCCTGTCGAGTACCTTCTATGTACCACGTTCTGGGGCCCAGAGATCTAGGTGTCATACATCGAAAATACCCGAGTGGGGCCATCGGATTTGGCGGAGTTCTGGCCTGAAGTGAGAAAGGTACTGTTTGGCGATGGTTGATACGGCAGGAACAATTGCAGACACAACGAAAAAGTTCATTTCAGTATTCGAGAACACAACGTCACCATATCTAATATGTTCCCAGGAGCAGTGCTTATCCGGCCCCGCTCACACATGTCCTCGGGAGATTGCCAGGGAACATAAGGCGTCCACCATCCCAGCTTTTGGAATAATCTGGAGTATATATCCGGGGGGCCTGGCGATCCCCGCCGCCGCGAGCCGACGCAGTGATTGAACTTTGAAGTGATTGAAACAAGCGATTGCCTAGGTATGATGGCTGGATCCAGACGGCGATGAAACGACTGTACATAGTCTGCAGGGGATCCAGATCGCCTGGAATTAATGCAGGGTATGTATGGCGGAAGCGGGAGTGGGAGAGGGGAGGGGGAGGCAATCAATCAAGCAAGCAACTCAATTCTACTCCGAGCTGGAGGGAGCTGAAGAGCTGAGCTCCGCATCGGCTCATGTCAAGTATTCTACCTAACTAATCAGCACACCCTGCCACCGCTTCCTCGTCGCTTTGACCTACTTCGGTAGCTAACAAGTATTCAGTACTGTAAAGTAGCCGATGACTCAACTGCCTTGAACTGCCTTGCTTTGCCTGATTAACAGAAATTAATGCGCTTCTGGCCTTTTCGAAGCGGGTAGCTCCCCCCGCGCCTGGAACTGGAACTGGCGGAGGAGAGCGCCATTCCAGGAAATTGAATATCAATATCAATTCAAAACAGTGGCTCCCTTGCTCCTGTTCCTGCATACAGTCAGTCATCATAAAGGCATCATACCTACAACGTAGAGTAGAGTAGGTAGAGTAGAGTCCAATATATCGAACATGCAATCGGGGTAGGTAGTATGATAGGTAGGAGAGTGAGTGCACCACGTTTCCACGTTCCACATCCCACGTCCGACTTCCAACATCCAACTTCCACTTCCAATCCTCGTCCATATAGGTATTCCGTCACTTCCTGTTCTACATGCCTAGGTAGAGCCTGGGCTCTGCTGTCTGCCTGTCCATTCGCCATTCGGGTATTTGCAAACGCCACGATCAACCGTATAGCCTGTGGGTATCCGTCCGTATGTCCCCATTCAGTCCTGAGCCTATGTACGTACATACAGCTAACAACAAACACAGCACAAACACAGCTCACAGCACACAGCACACAGCTCATCGTGCAGCCGGGCCCGAAGGAATTGGTTACAAACACCTCTCCGCCGCCGCACACATACACACCTACCCCACTCTCCCTCCGATCTCTTCGCCCAGCGGCAGCAGCAATGGCTCCCCGCACGCTCCTCACCTTCAACGACGCCCTCATCGCACGAATCCTGCAGTACCTACCGACGGCCTCCCTCTTCACCGCCTCCGTAGTCTGCAGCCGTTTCCGGCGCCTCCTCTTCTCCTCCGGCTACGTCTCCCAAGCGCTTCTAAAACCGCACCTGGCGGTCCTGCGCTCCCGCTTCGGGCCCGCCACGGTCCCGCGCAAGCTCGCGATCTCGGCGGTGCGGCAGCTTTTGTCCCTCTACGCGCGACAAGCGCTCTTCGGCGAGTTCTCCTCGACCGTGACCTACGACGTATCGGACCTGTGCTGCGCGGCGGCGACATGGCGCGATGCGTGCGCCGTCCCGCTGCGCACCCGGCGCTTCGCCGTCTCCGCCAGCCTGCTGGCGTACGCGGTCAAGAATAGGCGCGTGCACGTCTTCGACACCCGCCGGACGCCGGTGCGGCTGCTGACCACGCTCAAGCTGCGCGCGCGCGCGGTGGCGCTCGCCGTGAGTGAGGCGTTTCTTGCGGTCTTGGACGAGACGGGAGTGCATATGTATCAGCTCCTGGCGAGGGACACGCCGAAATTCATGCCAGTGCATACATATAGCATCACAATTCCCGGATTGAAGGACCCCTGTGCTATCGCCATCACGCCGGAAAGGAACTCGACGCCGCTGGTGGCCGTGCTGGGTGCGGAGCTGGTGCTGGTGCACCCGAGCCACGCGCTCGCGGAGCGGCGGGGCCGGTTCTTCCGGCCGGAAGCTGCGGCGGCCCCACTCCACTCCGAAAAACAAAAAGCCCGAGCCAGCGTTTCCTCCAAGTCCAAATCCCAGCCGCGGAAGCACGAATGGATCCTGACCTCCCCAGGCCTGAGCATCAACCTCTCACCGCCCTTATCCTTCAGCATGTCGGGCCGCCAGCTCTCTGTAAGCGCACAGGGACACTCCGCATTCCTCGGCGCCGCCTGGAGCAATGAGGACTCGCACGAGCTCGCGCGGCGCCGCATAAACGGGCTGAAGGACGGCGCGGCCGCCGGCGCGGCCGACCAGCAGTCCGACGATGACGCCGAACTACTGTTCAAGCACTTCCGCGGCGCGCGCCGATGGGTGCCGAAGCACCTAAACACTGGCGGGGGCGGAGGTGGGGAGGGCGCGGGCGGGGTGCAGGTCACGGACGCAATGCATATATGGGATAGCTACTATATCCTCACAGAGCGCGAGAGCGGCGCGGTGCGCATCGCGACCGTGGCGCCGTATGAGCCCCGCTGCACGCTGTACCGGCGCCCGCAAAGCCGCGGAGACGCAAATGCCGGCTACGCCGTCTGGAGCCAAATCGTCGACGGCCGCACCGTCGCCGGGTACATCGCCTTCTCGCCCGCCGAGGGAAGGCTGAACGTGCTACCGCTGGAGCGGATTCCGTGGACGGGCGGCAGGGGCGGCCGGGGGAGGGGCCGGGAGGATGTGGATGTGGATGTGGGCTGGGAGCTGGTTACCACGTGCAGAGATATTGCGATCGGTTCTGGAGAGATTCTCGGCATGTCGGCGGGGAGCGAGCAGGTCGTGGTCGTGTTTGAGGACCGCGTCGTGGTCGTTAGGCTGTGGGTGCGCGAGGTGGGCGGCGTCGGCGATGAGCGCTGTGAGTGGGCTGTCGACAGGAAGGGCGGTGTGCACCGCGATTGGGAGGGGCGTGGGAAGTTGAACTTGAAGTGTTTACGCTCTGAGGAGGAGTGTTTGCTGATGTGATGTGGTGGGGCGGGCGGACTTGTATGGCCGCTGGCGAACTACGAATGTATTGTACGATAGAGAGAGAGCTCGGCAGTTGCCAGTTGAGGGCCCACATTTGGTCACGGCGCGGGGTGGCTTGCATACCTACCATAGGAACATATGAATAGCAAGCAAAGCAAGCAAGCATGAACTACCCCCATCGTCCCTATGTATGATAGGTAAGGAATAGCGAACCACAACAGAGCGAGAGGTATACCGAATCGTCAAGTCATGATCATGATAATAATAATAACCGTGTACTCCCACCCCCCAGGACCCATTCCCAACCTCAACCGACCGACTAACTCACCAACCTTTGAAATGGCAAAACACATTACAGGAGACTCCGCGACAAAAAGGGCCAAAAAGCAACGCAAACCAAGATAAGATAAGATAGGTAAAGAACGAACTCGCAGCAACCATTTTTCCAAATCAAACCATCTCATCCTTCTCCTCGAAGACAACCGTCCACTGCCGATCCACCGGGCCGGTCGAGATCTCGCTCCACCGATCACTCTCATCGTCGCTCTTCCCGTCATTGGCGGAAATATTCGAGTACTGGCTCTCGCTCATGGAGACGCACAGGTCGGCGTAGGAGCCTGCCGTCGGCATCTCGGGATCGTATTCCCTCTCATTCTCTTGCTTGTTCTTGTTCTTGTTCTGCGGGATCGAGACGGCCGAGGTCTCCAGTTTGATGGCGGCCGGGGAGGGTCGGCGGTCCGCGTCGAGAGATTTGATCGCTTGCTCGGTCAGTGGCACGTGCGTGTACGAGATTGTTAGGTCGTCGTCCGCCGGGGGAGGTGTGGGCGGGAGCTGTACCGGGACGCTATCTACCGCAGGCGGCAAAGGGGGGCGCTCTGAGGCCGCAGCGGCGGCGAACGGGTCCGGCTTCTCGGCCTCGGGGGTTTGTAGACGGGCTTGGTCGTGCTGAGGTTGCTCGTGTTGTGGCTGCTCGTTCTGCTGCTCCTGCTGCTCCTGCTGCTCTCCCAGCCCTTCCCCCGCCCTCCCGACCCGTTCCAGCGCAGTAGACGACGTCTCGGTACCGACCAGGAAGATATTCGCGCCGTCGTCATCGATCCTGGAGTGTGAGAGCCATCCGCACTGTGCAGCGATCTTATACGTCCCAAGCAGCGTCCATGACTCTGGACGCTCGTGGTCGGCGGGGATCTGCTGGAACACCTCGAACGGCGCCGGCGGCAGGTAGGTCACGCTCTCTGGGTGCAGCTGGCGGAGGCTGCGCGAGAGACGGAGGTGCGGCGTCGTGGGGAGGGTCATTGTGCTTTGTTGTTGTAGTTGATGTTGGGCGGGCGGCTGGAGAGGGCGGGTTGGAGGGGAGGGGGTGAGGCGATGTGGACAGTGGGGAGCTTTCTACGGGCCCGGGGGAATTGGAGTGTTGGAACAGGTAGAGGTACGGTAGGTACGGCACTCTAGTTATCGCGTTGAATTTTGAAACGGGCGAGAATGCAGCAGTGCAGCGCTGGGCTCGGTGGCTGCCGTGTGACTCGCGCTAGGCCAGTTGCAAAGCTCCATTATCGATATCCAGATAGCTGTTGGAGAATTAGCGAACTTATTGTTGGGAGCTGGCGGAGCTGGTGGTGGTGGTGGTTTACTTACCACCTTGCAGGTGCGGGCGGTTACGAACGGGTTGGTGGATGCGACAGATCTCGATCAGGACCACGGTATCTACGCTATCGATGACTGGATTGTAGTAGGCAGACATGGCGGAATTGTGGAGTCTTGCATTCGTGTCGGTACTATATCTATACGTTTCTTTCTCGCTGTGGGCGTCGGGAATGGCATCAGGTATGATCATACTTATGTAAGATTTATCTGGAGCTCTCAGGGTCTATCGGCACGGTTTAGCTGGAGAATCCACTGTCTTCGGTACCGGTACTACTAGTAAATAGCACTCACGATTTATCCGCAGCGTCCACTGTCCACCGTCCACTCTGGGAAATCGGCACCGGGTGTTTGCCCATGCAGCCGCCAATCAGAAACATTGCGGATCGTCCAACAGCTGCTCCAAACACTTGGCCGCAAGCAACAACAACGGCCAAACCGCCTGTATGCATACCAAGTCAATCCCCTGCACTGCATGAGCGTTCTGATGCACATCACATTAGTATTAGAGCACTGTATGGAACGCGAGTACTTTATGCACCCCGCCTCCCACAGTGGCATTGTCATGTCCCTCGGCATCGTCACCACAATCCATTCCGCCCACCTTCCCCCCTCCCTCTTGCAGACCCTTGATACGGCTACTTATTCATACAAATACAAACACCCACTGCGACATCTCCCGCGATTGAACTCCCGACTGGACTGCGTCGCTCCTCATGAAGAAATACTTTGACAGGTTGGATAAGAAGTTCAAGCTCAACGAGCGCCTCGGAATATCCTTCGATGACCATGGCGCCAGCAGCGGCCACCATCCCCAGCCAGTTGCCCAGCCGCAGCAGCAACAGCAGCACCAGCAACAGTTCCAACAGCCTCATGCTCAGCAACCTCATGCGCAGCAGCCTCATGCTCAGCAGCAGCAACAATTCGGACAGCAACAATTCGGACAGCAAACCCAGCAGAACCAGTACCAGCCACCACCGCCTCCGCCGCCACAACAGCAACAGTTACATACAGCCTCGCCACCACATGCGCAGTTCCCCCCACCTCCGCCGAGCATACCGCCTCCGCCTCAAGCTCAAGCTCAGGCTCAGGCACAGGTTCAGCCCCGCATGGGCCCACCAACAGTCCCCGAAATCAACCGGTACCGCACTCATCACGGCGCAAACATTGGCTCCGTGTTTGTGCTCGAGCGATGGCTGTTCCCGGGAATGTTCCTCGACACGGCAAAGGGCGGCAGCGAGCTCTCCGCCGTGAGCGCATGGGTGGAGGCCCACGGAATAGAATCCGCACGGGCCAAATGGGAAGAGGTCAGTAGCAGCTACACTCCCGCTCCCCGTCCATCGTTGACTCGGGATTTGTATCTACCAGCACTGGGCTTCCGCGATGACACCCGCCGACTGGGTGTTCCTGCGGGACACAGCGAAGGTCACCTCCGTCCGGCTGCCCATTGGCTGGTTCACGCTCGGCCCGCACTACTGCGGTGGCACCGCGTTCGAGCCGTATGCGGCCGTGTACGAGAATGCGTGGATGTGGGTGCGCCGGTACGTGCAGGCGGCAGCCGAGCACGGCATCGGTGTGCTCTTGGATCTGCACGCGCTTCCCGGTGGCGCAAACACGGATGAGCATTCCGGCACTGGTATGTCGCCGCCCTTACCTGGTGTGGAGCGGGGGTGAATAAGTACCTACATACTCACCTGTGCCATGGCCGGAATAGATTCGAAAAAAAGTGAGTTCTGGGAGAATGATTGGTTCCGGCAGCGCGCGACAGAGGTGCTGGTGGCTATCTCGAGGGCCGTCGCACAGGATCCCATCATGAAGGTCTGGGTTATCGGACTGCAGCTGGTCAATGAGGCCATCACTGGCGCTGGTGATCGCGGAATGTGGACTTGGTACGATGGTACGCTCGGTGCAATTGCGGCAATCGACTCGACATTGCCGGTCTATCTCAGCGATGCGTGGAACAGTGTTCCTGCCCTCGATGTTTGTTTTCACACCCGCTCCTCTCACCCTTCCGAATGCTGACGGACATCCCAGTACGCTGTGGGCAAGAACAACGCCCGCCGTAGCAACCCGCTCATCTCTCCTCCCTTGGTAATCGACATCCACAAATACTACTGCTTCGACGCGTACAACAAGAACCGCTCGCCGGCGGAGATCATCGCGACAATCGCCAAAGAAGGCAGCGACATCGCCAGCTACAACGACAAGGAAGTGGGCACTGTGATCGGCGAGTACAGCTGCGTGCTCGACGGCGAGTCGTGGGCCAAAGTCTCGGCGGAGGCACGGCCCGACCTCGTGCGGCAATTCGGCATCGCGCAGTCGCAGCGCTGGGAGCAAACGCTGAAGCCGGTCAACGGCGGCGCCTTCTTCTGGACCGCGAAGATGGCGTGGATGGACGGCGGCGAATGGGGCTTCGTCGAGCAGAGCCGCAAGGGCAACGTCGTCCCACCCGTCGGCCTCACGCTGGCCGAGCAGCGAGTCGCCGAGATCGCCGCGGAGGCGAAGCGCGAGCAGGCGAGAATCAGAACTATCGCTATCGAGGAACACGCGGAGTACTGGAACCAGAACGCCCCCGGACAGAACATGGAGCACTACCGGTTCGCGGCGGGATACGATGTCGGGTTCTGGGATGCTCTGACGTTTTGGGAGTCCGCGAGGAAGGGCGCCACGATTGGTTTCGTCAACCTATGGTCGGGAAAGAGGCTCAGGGAACATGTGGCCGAAACGGCGGGTTTCGGAAGTCAGTTCCTGTGGGAGGTAAGTCCGGCCCTAACCCCAGCCCGAGTATAGGGATACCTGTGGGGATGTATACACTGACAATCGGCGTAGTTTGAACACGGCTTCAAGAGGGGCCTGAAGGATATGGAGAGCTTCATTAAGTAGCTTTCCGCCGCCGCCGGCGATGGTGGATGGCGGGCGAGTGTGGGAATGGTATGCTGTTTGGTGGGTTGGTGAGTTGGTGTACTTGTACATACGGTAACAACAGTGAGGGGAAAGCCATTGCCTCGATCGCGCACCGTCGAACGGGAAACAACGAAACGGAAAAAATTGCCTGTAGGCTGTTGTAGAGTAGAGTGCTATGATATGAGTTGATATGAGTTGATATGAGTTGATATGAGTAGATACCAATACTGCTAGGCATTATCTAGTATCTAGCATCTGCTAAAGGTTCAGGTTCAGGTTCATGATCTCTCCATGGTTGATCCGTCCCTTCCTGGCTCTAGATACATACAGTACTATAGGTAATGACCGATTCCTCGAGAGTGGAGTACCCTATTGGAATTCTGGAAGTCTGGAAGTCTGGAAAACGGACTGGCTTTGTGGCTTTTTGGCTTTGTAACTGGAGGCGAGCAACCGCGAGTACCGTAACCGCGTGAATGCTGTAGATTGTTACTACTGTAGCCTGTAGGTAGGATCATATTGTATCACTCGACATCCTGACGGCCGCCCTGGTTCCCCGTTCTCTGCAGCCTGTAGAGTAGTCCTCCTCCTCCATAAAGACACCTGGTCCCAGGACCCCCTACTAGTAGGTCACTCGGCGTGTGGACGAGGAAGTGGACGACAACCTTCTAAGCCCCCGGCCAGATATGGCCGGCTGTCCCGACGGGCGGACGGACGGACGGACTAGGTAGTTACTACTCCTCAGCCAGGATACATAGGAATAGGAATCCGTGCAGTGTTCGACATAGTCTGGTCCGGACTGTAGTCCGTTTAGTCCGTCCAGTCCGTCCAGTCCGTCCAGTCCAGTTCAGACTGCCAAGATCTGGTCCATTCCGGCCCCATAGACGGACTGCGTAAAAATATGTAGTCCGTCCCAACACCGCTCCCAGACGGACTGCTAAGATACAGTCCAGTCCAGTCCAGTCCAGTCCAGTCCGAGGCTCGAGACGGATGGACTGGACCGACGGACTGGACTGGACTATGTATGATAGAACACTGAATCCGTGAGCATCCGCCTTCTGTGAATCCGTGTGAATCTGCGGGAAGGTTTGCACTGTGCACTGTGCAGTTCCTGACATCGGATATCGGACATCAATAGGGCCCTAGGTACTAGGTAGGTAGAGGCTATAGGATAGATCGGATGTGTCTGCTGTATATATGCATGGAAGTTATAACTCATAGAAGTTAGGGTGGTGGTGGTGGTGGTGGTGGTGTAGGAGGAGGAATCGTCCTGCAGGCTAGTTACAGGTTGTAGGTATTCCAGATTGCAGTCATTCCTCCCGTCCGGACCGTGGCGAGCGTAGAGAATTCCCACACAAGATGCTTAGCTACGATTACCCGTCGAAGGACATTCCAAAATGGATATCATGGAGCAGGTTTCAGTTTCTGAGTGAGTGAGCGGGTAGGGCCACATCCCAAGGTATCACTCGAGGCTATTCCTTGCTTCGTGCGGTCTGGACGGAGACGGGTGGTCACTGGTCAGATGACCTCAAGGAATGTACATTGTATGTATGTACATATGAGTTTCCAGCCCCGTCCCACAGCACCAGCGCTTCTCAGCATGCTCGATCGAATAGCTGCTCGCCACAAATCCGTACAGCCCGACGCACCGAGAGTTCTAGCCCTGTTGGCCGAACCACGCAGATCAGTCGGGGGTTGACGCCAACATCGCCGCATCGGACAATCCATCCATCTATCCACGCCGCCCAAAACGGAAGCCGACGACGACGCCTCCGCCGCCGCCGCCGCGAGGCTGGGGCAGCACACGCCCCTCCCCCCACCAGCGTCCCGAAACCCCGTCACCGCAGGTATGTATTGTACATCGATCCGGCCACCCAGATCGGAGGGAAGGACCTACAGCGACAACAAAGTGTCCTCTGGTGGAGTTCTGGCTGGGCCGTGCCTGTGCCTGTTCCGTGCGTGCGTGCGTAGCACAGCAGCGGATCCGGTGCCACCCTGCCTGTCTGCGGTGGAAGTGGAGTCTCGGTGTCTCCATGTCTGTCGCGCAGCTCACGGGGGTGAGGGGGTGAGGGGGGTATAAGTACCCATCTACGTACCGCACGTACTCTATATACACCTGCTCCGTATTATCGCCCGTATGTATCATAGATACATACATAGATCCAGAGACGGCCTACTAGCAAAGCACCCGACGCTGTGGCACCTTCGCGGAGAAGCTGTAGAGTAAAGGGAGGGATGGAGGGAGTCCGAAAGGAAAAAAAAGGTTCCATGCCTCCGGGCCCACCGTGTTCGCGATAGAGTGCGTTGACCACAGCCAGGCACTGTAGAGTACCTACTTGGTATGCCGTGCTCTCTCAACGGAAGGCCGAGCTGGGGGGGGGGGGGGGGGGGGGCGTGTCTTGTTGGGTCGCGGATTTGCTTTTGGCGAGATCAAGATTTGGCGGAGAAGTGGGATCGAGGCCCTGCATACTGAGGGTTATATAGTATAGGGCTTGAGGAGGTATATCCTGCAAGTTGATATAGGTAGGGTGCGAGGGAGGAGAGGTGCAGGATGAGTCTGGGCCCCGCCTGCAGTGTCGGTCGGCCAAGCTTCTGTCTGTCTACGTACAATCTGCAGTGTACAATGGTGAGGTCGGTGAGACGGTACAACCCATCCAGCAGTTAGGTCGTCGGCTAGTATGTACGTGCTTTCGCCTCACTTTTCGGGCGTGACAACATCGTGTCGAGTGATGCGTCATGCAACCACTATGGAAACTTGGGTAACTGCACCGGGTTACGCTGCACACCCCTACGGAAACCTGACCGTTCCGTACCGTTCACTTGCTAGTGCCCTACTAGAGTACTCTACATACGTCAAGCCATTTCTTCACCCATCCATCCATCCGCAAAAACCGTCGGAGGAGCCGACTCGCACTGCTACACAGCAGATAAGGACATCGAGTCCAGTCCGGGTATGAGTGAACAAGTGAGTGAGTAAGCAAGCCGCCAGCAGGCATTCATTGCATATCTAGGCAAGTACTTGCCTATATCACTATGTACGGACATGATCTCCGTCGATAGTAAACGATGATCTTTGCGGCCCGCCGCCACCACCACTCAATTCCAGAGATAACCCCCCCCCCCCTGGTTGGATTTTTTTTTCCAGCCGGGCGCCTGTCGAGATTCCTAGATAGAGCATCCACCGCGACCATTATCCCCTCCCTCTCCCCCCATGGACCGAATTCGCCGGAGCGGTGCAGAGCGGACTAGACCAGGTAGTGTTCCACCATTGCCTTCTCGCCCTCGCTCGAGCACGAGTGAGAAGACGTGACAACCCGTTCCCTTCCTTCCCTGTCAACTTCGCCGTACAGATTTACAGGGAGCGCATCCAACGGCCAGTACCTACCGTACTATACGTACTGGGTAGTCAGTAGTTACCAGCTATGTACCACCCGGACCAAAGACAGCACGAAACACTCTATCGTCTACCTATCTAGGTTCTTAAGTACTTATACGGGATGTACAAGTGCCCGTTCGCTTTCTGATGCAATTGCTGACGTGAGGAGAGGAGAGGGGAGCCAGGAAGGGAACGAAGGGATTCTCGGTCCGGTCCCGCCCCGTAGTTATGTAGATAGAGTACTCTACGAGTGCGCACGCACGGGGGATGATCGCCGGTATGTGTAAAGTAGGTACTCTGTGTACCTACAATACGTGGAGCAGGTAGGTACGGGAGCCTGCATAAACGTGGTTGAAAAGAACGAAAGAACACATAACTTGAACGTTCCTTCAGGCTTCGGCCATCGCATGGCTCTCACCAGCTGCTATGTACAACACATATGAGCAATGGAGTATATCTGGATCAGTTGCTTTTGCTCTGCACACATCATTCAAGGTTGACGGAACTTCTCGAAACCAAGCAAGAAAGAAGAAACAAAGCTAAAGAAACAAAACAAAAAAAGCCTGCCTTTATGCACGTGCGGCCCTGCCAATCCGTTGGGATTCGAAACGCGGCTGGACAAGGAATTGCAAAAAAGTAAACAGATCAAAGATCGAAATGGAAATGGAAATCAAAATCAAAAAGGAAAAAAAGAAGGAAAAAAAAGAGATCCAAATAACCGGCAAAGGGGAGGAAGATTCAACGCTATGCTAGAATCAGGGATCCGGTGATTGATTTCATACATAGGCGATTTCTGCGATTTGTTTTCTTTTTCTTTTGGTCTAAAAATACGTTGGCAAGTGGTTGAAAGTCGAGACTCGAGGCAGCTTGAGACGAAGGACCAGGTACTCTACCAGGTATCAGTGACTGCGGTACCTTGGTAGCCAGTGGCGCTATTTCTTTGGCGAGCATAACGCAAGAGGCGGGCAGGACAGGGCGGGCGGGCAGACGAGTGACGGCCATGAACACGACCGGAGCGCGGAGCCCAATTGCCCGAGAGGCGCCGTGTGGTGCAATTATTAAGTTCAATAACTATATGGTATGCCTGTGCCAACGCTGTTTGCTCCGTTGGTGGGGGTCCGATTCTTTTTATGTTTCATCCAACTTAACCGCCTTCTCCACCCCCCACCTCACGCGTTATCGCGGCACGTACGATTATTCGTATTGTGTATTGCCACTCTTTCCGGCTAAGTTGTGTAGATACGTATGTGCCTGGCATCTGTCCTGATGACGATCTGCTGGGAATCACCTCCTCTTCGGCCTCCTTCCTGCTCCCTCCTCCTCCTCCGGGGGACTCGTGGGAGGATGGAAGAGGGCTGGAGATACACAAGCCAAACCCATCGACTCACCCACACATCCACTTCCCACACACCCACACATACGACGCACATGCAGGGCGAGTCTGTCGGTCGGTGTGAAGCTTCGTGCCTGGGCATGCGGTGCGCAATATATATTGCGGCGCACCAACCGCGGCCGACCGACCAAGCGAGTAACGAACGCCGTGGTTAGTAGGCAAAAAGTGCGGGGAGAGAAGAGCTTATTGGGGTACGTATGTGAGTAGAGTACGTCATGTACGTAGATATGTAGGTGACGGGCTTGTGAAGATGATCCACCTTCTCTGTTCGGTGAGTGTCGCTTCGCTTGGGGGTGGGGGGTTGGAGGTGGATGTATGTAGATCAATCATGTGCCCCCTTACCCCCATCGTCCATCCAGGAGAGACAGAGAGAGATACGGATCGTATGCATCTGCCAGCGCAGGAACACATGCGTCGCGGGGAATAGCTGCGGCAAGTCGATGGAGCGCTTCCGGGTTCGCACGCTCGTTTCGGTAGCGGGGGTTTGCATTGATCATGAGCGGTGTGGTTAGACACGATTGACTTTCCAAGGAATAGAGTATCGAACGGGACCTGAAGAGATGCAGATATGCAGAGGTGGTGGTGGTGGTGATGGTGGTGGTGAGGATGATGAGGATGACGATGGAAGGGGAGTGGGGTAGTTAGCTATGGTGGTGGTGGTTAGTGATGATTGGCAGGTGTTCCGGTGGCTGGAAGCTACCTGGTTGGAGTAACTGCTAGTAGTAGTAGCTCTGTTATCTCGCCCCATCTCACCGTATGTCGGTATCCGCGATATTGAGATGCCGGCGCACCATTAGGTTCACGTCGTGCTGACGCTGGGGATCCGGGATGAACCGTTGCCCAATCGGCCTTGGAAACGCATCTCGAATGGAATGTTGTTGGACTAGGTATCTTCATGCCTGGGTATTTCTGCGGAGCGAGACTCGCTCGCCCCCACCCAGCAGACCTACCTCTCAGCACCCTCCGGCCGAAGACCACCTTCCTACATATGTATCGCGATACGGTACGGTGCATCCAAGGTATCTGCGTGATAGGTATGTAGTTGGTCGGACCGCACAATTCTGCGGAAGGCCACGCATTACGCTTGCTTGTAACTGAGTATGTACCTACTTCGTACATGTAGATACCGTAACGACGTCACTCAACCCCGGCTTCGAAAGGATTCTCGGCTTGGGCGCTCAGAGTCTATGTACGCAAGACTGATCTTCTTCGTTGTCCCTTTCCAGCAGTAAATTTCCGACCAACTCATCTGAAGTAGGTACTGCGAGAACCTTTCGTATGACGTTTGTCGCCTGGTAGTTATGCATGGTGGCAGAGGATCAGGTGATGGGTGAGGCCTCGGGGACGGTGAGCAAGGCTAGGGTTGATCAGGCTGGAAGGTGTTCAGGTTGGACGATCTCGATAGCTATCTGAGTAGAGCAGAGTAAAGTCAAGTAGAGTACCGTAGATGAATGGAGGAGAGTAGAGTCGAGTGCCGTTACCCCCACTTAGTCAGTGGATCTCTTATGTTGCGTTTTTGCGCTTAACTAATTCCCGAACAGGACACGACTTTTACTCTGGCTATGTAAGTACTTCTTACTATTTATGCCTGATACGCCACACGATGGTCCGTGGTGCTGTGCATTTACCCTATAGGTTTGGCTGTAGTTATGCTGCGTATTTCCCAGTATTAGTACGATATCCCGTACAGGTAATTCCCAGCTGCAGTCCTGTTCGTGGATCTCTAATCTACTCTGCATAACTAACTACTGGCGGAAGCCATCTCTCCCGTAACTACTTTTATACAACTTCACTGCTAACCAAGTAAATAACCACCCAGCTCAGCCCCGGCACCATTTTATTTCGAAGCATTGCTTTTCCACAACGCTTTGACATCAAATCTTCGCGCATAGTTTCATTTCCACCTAATCTTCCGCACAGCCCATCGCCACGTCTATGAAGAGTATGTACCAGTGCATACATGAATACATTCCAACGTTATCGATCTCCAACAGACAGACAGACGCATGCTGTCAGCAAGCCAGACGCTGGGCCACAGGCAAGCGACTGGGTGGAATGAGCAGGCATGACCAGAGTAACTGACTAGGTAACTACTCTAACCAACCACTGGGAGTTGCTTCTTCGGTTGAAGCAGTGGCACAGCAAGGACCCGGTTAACTACCTATAGTACAGGCATAAATATATAGGGGTGACGTTTTTGTTGGATCTCGCTCTCTCTCACAACCGAGAATCTCTTCCGTGAGTTTTCTCTATGTACCTACGTATCCCCCCTTCCGTTTTGGTTATTGCCGTAAGAATTGTTTTCATGCATACCCACGTCTCTCCCCGAGGGAAGGGGTGACCGTAAGGTTTCTGGTGGATATGTATTCTCAATTGAAGATTGGCGATTAGCAGATGTCGAACCATCGCAGGAGCCCATTCGGAGGCTAAAATTTGCATTGAAAGATGCTGGAGTACACGTGCCGCAGTAGTTATTCGAGTAGGTACCTTCCGGAAACACTGCTGTTCCCTCCTGGCTGATTGTACAATACATACGCACTGAAACGGGTTACGGATCTCTCCGTCGAAAGTCGAGCACCGAAGGCCAGTCACTAGGTATGCATAGTAGGTATCTAGTGAAGTGGAGTAAAATACCTATATAGTAGCAGTGGCTTCCGCCGCCTACGCATCATCGGCAAGGGCGATTGGGAGGTCGGCAACGCGGATATCTAGAGTACTACCTACCTAGTAGGAACAAAGTCCTCATCGGCACCGTACGGATATATAGCGGTGGAGAATTTAAGCCCCGAAACGGGAGTCGAAGTCACATGACATCTGATCCGCCTACCAGGACTTTGCAAGTTGCAAGTCGTGTATAACTAGTACCAGTACATACACTTGGACAGTGGATCATCGACATACTGGACCGCGGAGTGTCCCAGACCCAAAGTTCAGCCCAGATTTAATTACTACCGGTAGTAGACTTGATGGAACCCGGAGAAAAAAATTAAGATGTATATCTATAGGAAGGAGAGTCTCCCGGGAGCTCTGAAAGAATCAAACGTTGCTGCCGGGACGAGGGAATGATCTCGACGACCTGTCACCTGCCACCTGTCACCTGTCACCTGGAGGTGTATTCGAAATTTGAAACTTGGAAGTTGAAACAAGTGAATAAGAAAAACCGATGGATCGTGAAAAACCGTGAAGGTTGACGGAGCAGTTTTAGTTATTCAATAATGGAACGAAATAGATGGTGCATAGAATAAAGCCCCTGGAAGTCTGGACCACAATCTGCCAATCTGGAGTAAAACAAAACAAAACAAAAACTAGAATAAAACAAAAAGAAATGGGACAAAGGTTTAAGGACCGGTATTCAATTTAGCTGCCAAGGGTTCAATCCGTAGACAGACGCACTCCTATGTAGAGTCCTAGTAGATACCTGCAGAATTCGGCTGGCCTTCCGTTGCCGATAGTTAACTCCTTAAACTAGAAATGTAAGTAGATTTAGCTGTGTATGCACTGCTGGAGAAAGCAGGTGGGAAGAAGGACCCTAAGTTAGGGCCCTAGGACCCTTGGAAGATCGATGATGAAAGACTACATATGTACATGCCTAGGTTTGATCGTGTCTCTGGGCCATAAATACACATCCGCATATGTAACTACTGGGGACGTATATCTAACTAGCAAAACAAACAAACCACAGGATCCAGGTCTCGCTGCAACTTGCGTCTCTCGCGAGCCGCGACTCGCCGGTATCTAATATCTACTGCTATCCCCGACTCCCAACCCGATTCCCAGCCCGACTCCCAGCCCGGTGATCGTTGATCGGCGGCCACTGCCGGGAAGATCCAGTGATCCAGTGATCCACCCCAGCTGTTCTCCCAATGAGTGGGGCTGCCCTGCTACTACCAAGATGGCCATGGACGGAATCTCCAGTACTATAGATCGATCACGGCCAGAAATTGGAATCGAGTGATGTCGTCTGCACTCCATGTCGTCCGCACCCAGGGACAGGCAGGCAGGTGCCAGGCACACGCAGATAGACGGACAGAGGGACACTGGACAGAGGAACAGAACAAATATATATTGGGTTTATTCCTCATACCGGTGCAATGTACGTACCACATATCAGCTGGGTCGTACGGGGTAATATAATCGTGCTCCCAGGTACATATATACGTAAAAACATTAATGGAGTAACAGGTGTGTTCCTCAAGAAATGGGACCAAACCTCAAGGCTCACGCTCTTAGCATACCTAGTATACCCACCTAGTATTGCCCCCCTCCCCCGGGAGCCCGCCCCACCACCGGTCAGCCTGCCAGCCGGCCTGCCGTCCTGGCTAACAATCCTCGGCAGTTTAACCAAACGAGAAACGAAACGAACATGACGATGCTATGCTATGTAGCCAAGTGTGTAGCTAAGTGCAAAAACAAAAACAAATACAACAACGGTGGATCGATAGTTTGACGATGACGATATCTAGATTCCACACTGCACAATACCTAGAGTACATACAGTCCGACACGATACAGTCCGATATCGGTACAGTCCGATACGATCCGGGACGATGCACGATGCGCCAGTCTATCTGTCTGTCTGCCACAAACCCTCGTGGGCCCTGGTAGTTTTTTCTTCGTTGCGCTGCAGATGCCGAGATATCTATGTGATCCCTGTGCATCTCGCCCAACTGCCCAACTGCCCAACTGCCCAGCTGCCCAGCTTTGTGGGGGCCCTCAAGCCTCAAGCCTCAAGCCTCAACTTCCAGGACTCGAGTCTCGAGTCTCGACTTTCAGATTTTCAGACTTTCGGTCATCGATTTTCTGTAGTTCTGTAGTTACCGCTGGCTTGGTACACACGACTACCTACCTCACACGTACACATGACTACTCTACCGTACCCAGTGCCCACTCAAGCCCGAAATCCACTTGGAAATACATATCCGTATCCATCTCCTTCCGTAGCTTGGAGTAGTTATGCGCGTGCCGTGCTATGCTGTGGTGTGTGATCGATTACCTAGCCTACCTACCCATCCTAGCTTGCCGGAAAAACAGGCGATGGTGATGTGGGTGGATAAAAATACATAATGAAATGGCCCGAGCTTGCAAGTCACAAGTGTGGTTGGCATGATGTATGCATAGGTACCGTATCTATCTGTTCCGGAATACCGGGAAACGCCTGGCAGTTCTATGATCTATGACGATGCCGGCACATACATACACACATACATACCGGTACATACATAGACGGGTTGGAGACTTGGAGACTTGGAGACTACACGATCGTACGGTGCGGTACCCACCCAGCGCGGATGTCTCTGATCTGATCTGATCTAATCGTTATCCCGCAGTAGGTAGTTCTCAAGGGTGGGGGAGAGGGGGTTGGCCAATAAAATCCAGGCAATGATTCCACTCCCATCTCGCTGAAGCCAGGAGCGTCAGAGGCGGCGTGATGCACGACGTCGACAACACTCAATGCCCAGCCCATCTGGCAGTCCTGGCGCTGCCGGTGCCCTGGAAACTGCCCTGTATGCTGGAAGCTGCCCTGGAAGCTGGAATGAAGGGTCAAAATCTCGGTTTCCAGTGTGCACTTGCAACTTGCACTTGGATGGTAACGATTCACGAAAACGCGAAGCCGTGAGAATAGTTCGGCAGAAATGTAGGTAGGTAGATGGGGTTCTTTCCCGATGTTTTAAACACATATATAGAGTACATAGGAACAGCTGTTGTGGCTCGGGTTTCGATCTTCCGATCCTAGATGAAGTCTGAAATACCCATCGATGGTGGGAAGCCGTACCTGCATAAACCTAAGCACGTCATCTGCATTCGAATTTGCTTCACGGACCACATCCTATAGTAACGATGACATGACATGACAGTGGTTATTGTTATCTGGAATCGGATCTGTGTCATCTTGGTGAGTATTCAGCACGTCGAGATACCGTACCTAGGTGTCGCCATATCGTTGTATCGGGGAAGGAGGCTCAGAGTCTTTTCGTCTGGGCCATAACGGCGTCCTCACCGCTGGTTGGATATCCTCATGGTAGGCGAGAGAGAGAGAGGGTCCACGCGTTCCCAACGCTGTCTGGAGTAGAGTATGTCATAGGTATCTGTTAGTTAGGTAGTCCAGGACCTTCCCAGCGATCCGGACTCCGGAGTTTTCCTCGCAACAACCGAGTTCCGACTGGCCGGTGCGATGCAGTGCTCGTGTGCCCACCTCCCACCTCCCACCTCCCTCCACCTGAAGCATCAGCATCGCCGGCGCATCAGCCATGTGTGTGTGCTATGGCATTGATCGACACGCGCCATCATGCAGGGACCAACCAGGAAAAAGAAGCGGGCGGTGCTAACATCGGCCCATGATCGGCCCGGAACCGTCGGCTGGCGACTTGTGGGGGAAGAAAAAAACATTCGGTTTCTTTTCCCGCAAAAACGCGGGTGGTGGTGGTGGTTCGAGAATTTCTGCGGCCCCTTCCCCTCGCTGCCGTATCCGAACTTAAGTTGACCCGGGCTAACTAGCATACATAAACAATCCTCTATGTTATTAGCGTGATGCCCCGGAACCACCAAGCCTCGTCGCCCCACTTGAACCGGGCGGGCCAGCGTCGGTCGTACGCGTGTTGGGCCGCGTCTCGTTGTTTTTTCTCCATGTTTGGCCTGGTCGCTGCTGCTGCGGGTTTATAAAAGTCCCAATCGTCCGGTTGCACTAGCTGAAACCACCCTCCCCTCCCCTCCCCCTTTCCTCTGGGGAGGACGCGGTGAAAATGATCGATCGTAGGTAGGTTCATCCACGATACGATCCTTCCGCAAACCGAGGGGGCTCCGACATATGTGCATGTATGTAGTTATCAGTCGGGGTCGGAATAGGAAAATCGGTGTGACTCGTGAGAGCACAGAACGCGGGCCACTGAAGCCTATTTCTCTTGTCCACTTATGATCTCCCACCCTACAGAACGCTCGAGTAGAATAGGAAGTATGTATCCATCCTGCACTTGTTTTGACTAGTCGTCCCAGCTCGTTTTCTCCGTAACCCCACGTGCGATGCTCTTCAAGAACCATTCGCTTGGACAAGTCTTGGAGGGAGATTCTCGTCGACCATCCGAATGGGGGACAAATGGGAGGGCTCATCGACCATCCGTAGGGGAACAAATCAACAGATCACAGTATAGGCAGTTAGTACCGCTGTACTCTCTTCTCATTCATGTACCCTTCTAAAGACGGCCGTCACGTATATGAGTTGCCCATGTTCTTCGGGTACCTGGAGCCGCCCCCATAAGCTGGAAATCATGGTTGGGTGCTTATGGGTGACACCGAAGTGCAGGCCCCAGGGTTGTCGATGCGGAGCGGAGAGGGAATCGCGAGGAACATCTGTACCCAGATTGCTGTGTCGAGTGGTTCAAACTCGCCTGCACACTCCGTTTGACGGAGCACATGGATGTTGTTCAGCGGGTCCGATGGGGCTGTTCGACGCTGTACATGTAACTGGTCAGTACTCCACTATAGGTGGTATATAGGGCTCATGGGAGAGGGAAGGACGAAGACGAGCATGCCCCCCCCCCCCCCCCCCCCCCCCCCCCCCCCCCCCCCGTGCGAACACTCTCTCTTCCAACCGTTGGCTGCAAGACTCCCGTCGTCCCGTCGTCCTCACCGTTGTCGTCACGACACCCACCCAGGCTGGGGGAGCACACGAGTGAAGCTGGGGCTGGCGGTGGAGCAATCCCTGGAGGTACTTTATGTGGAGTACGATCTGCAGAGGTGGAAGGACGGGATAATCGCAGCCAAGCATCCTAAAATGGGCAATTTGCTTCTTCCCAGGTTGGCTTAGCACCAGCGAGTTGCGACTGGCGGTGCACCAATAATATCGCGTGTTATCGAGTCCACGGCAATCGCGCCTGAGTGGCTGGCGGTGGGGTTCAGATGTCGCAATGCAGTAATCGGGCCTGCATTTGAAACCGACGCGTCTCTGCTGTCTGCGTTCTTCAGCTCTCGGCGGCGCTTTCGGATGTGCGATTCCTCCGTGCAATCGGTCGGCCGGTCGCTGTGTCGTCTGTTTGTTAGGTACGGTATGTATTCCGGAAGTCGCACTGGCCGTGGGAGATGTCTAGGTTCGGGTAATGGGTACATGGGGACATGAGGGCATGGGGACATGTCATAGATCTCGGTGCCACCGTGCCACATTGGATTCTGCAACTGCGGAACCATATCAGAAATGTGTTATATTAAAAAAAATTAAAAATTTAAAGATAGAACAGCAGCCTTCCCTTTCTTCCCCCCTTGATGTCATGGGCGAGCCGCGACTGTTGATTTCTGGGGGGGGGTGGAGAGTGGTGGGCTCGTTGACGTTGCCTGATTCGATGCAGCCGGGCCCTGACTAGTGTCGAGCTAATGTGGCCTCTTCCTCTCCCTCCCTCTCCGCCGAGAGCTGGTGGTGGTGGTGGTGGTGGTGGGTTCTCCGATCAAAAAAAAAGCCGTTGTTGATTTTGTGGCCTCTTCGGATTTTCAGCATCCGTGTTTGTTGACTGGCGGTAATCTGGGGTGTGTCCTGCACGAGCTTCACTCTATTAAAGTGCCTGTATCTCCTGTCTCTCTCTGCCAGTTATTGCCATTATTGCCATTATTTCCGCCGTGATATCGATGTGCTCCAAGGGCGCGAGTATATACTTCTACTTACTGACTTAATGGCCGCTGCCCTCTAGAGTGCTGTGCGGTGGTGTTGTGCTGTGCGCGTATTGTGTGGAATAGAGTAGAGTGGGGGAGAGTGGAGGAGAGGAGTGGAGGAGAGTGGAGGAGAGTGGATGAGAATATAGTAGAAGATCTGGAGTATCTGCCTATGAAGATACCGGTCCTCTCGCGGTGCTTGTTGGTGGATGGAGTAGGAAGCAAAGCCAACATTTCATTCGCACTCTAGATACCTCCTCCTCTTCAGAAGAGCATTGCGACTGGCAGGCATGGACATGGATGGAAGGAAAGATGGGCTGTGGACAGAAGGAAGGATGGGCTGTGGGCGGCCATGGCTGGATGAAGTAATGACCTTCAGTAGATATGATGTCTGTAGAGTATCTAGAGTACAGTAGAGTACAGTGGTTAGTGTAGTGTACATCGTTTCGCTGCTGTGCATGGCGGTGAGCGGTGGTTACTTGAATCCAACCTACATACTTCCTTCCGTCCCTACATAAAAGTTTACTATCACATCCGTCACTTCATTTGTGGATCGCTACCCCCTTCCCCTTCCCTTTGCCCCCCCTCCCCCCTCCCCCTTCTGCTCTTTGCCCTCCTCCCTCCACCGCCCGTGCCGACCGACTTCGCCTTCTCTCCACCCCCATTCGCTAGCTGGGTCGTCCGTCCGGGTGCCCTTCGGTTCTTATTTCTCTTGAGTTGTCAGCCTGGTCATCGGGCTTCTCCTCCGTGACCTTCTCTCCTCCCGCCCCTTCCATTGCCGTCGACCGTCGCCCTGCCTACAACTCTCGCAACCTCTCTCCTCCGTAACCCCCTGGCTCCGTTCTGAAGGGCTTCCACCACAACCACCACCACCCCCTCCCCCCAGCCAAGCGAACCCCCATCCCCCTCCACCCCCCTTCCTTCGCCCTCCAGCAATTACGTCGCCCTCCTATCATCCTTTCACTCACTCTTCGTCTTCGCGCGCTCCCTCGTTTTGTACACTACTCGCCAACCCGCTATCCCACCGCTGCCCGCTCCGCCCTCCGCCTTCCTTCCTCCCCCACGCCCCCTAGACTGCTGGACTGTTGATTTCTCGGATCGCTTGTTACCCGCGCCGGACGACACTCGACCACCCACGCTCCGTACTTCGCGCGAAAGCCAGAACTCTTTCGCTCCTTCGCCCCCCCCGCCCCCTTTCTCTCCCGATTCTCTGCTACCGCACACACGGAGGAAGCAGCAGCTTTGGCCTTTACTACTTTTCGTTCAATTCTTTAATCACGCCGATTTGGACGACCAGATCAGCGGAGGAGCAGCGACGACTTCACTGTTGTAGCTCGAAGAAAGTCACGCAGCCCGCACCCACGGCCCGCCAGCTTTCGTCACTTTTCATTCGATTCTTGTGAACACTTTGCACGCTATACAACGTCGTTTTAATACTTTTAGTGTGTGGTTCTCGCTGTCTTCACGGTTGAGCTTTCAAGGGGTTAGTACCGTCTCCTGCCTCCCTTCACGTATCGCGTTGCTATCATTGGCGTTGTGCCTCCTGAACAACGGTCTTGTCCGTTTCATCCCCCCCTCTCCCGTGGAACGAACGTTTACCACCCCACGATTGGTCCCGATATGCTTACGTTGGATCCGCAGACGGACGCTTAAATCGCGACTGCACATAGACTTTCCTTTTCTTTGCCACTTCTCGGTTTCCCGTCACCTTTATACGCCATCTACATACAACAATCTCACCCAACCCGACCCGACTCAACACAACCCCACCTCCCGATCCCGATCTCCCCGAACCTTCGCAGCCAACCAAGCGAGCCGTTCTTCAAATCGTCGGCCTGGCGGCTTCAGTGAGTAGCGGTGATCGCCCAGCGATGGCAGCTCTTGTCCAGACTTATCCCGCCCAACAGCAGTCATCAGCTCCCGTTAGTCTCATGCAGCCGCGTTCGCAAGCGTCGCATGGTGCTTCTCAGGGACCCGGACAGCACAACGGCAACGCTTCGCGATACAACAACAGCAACAACGGTGGCAGCTATCGGGTCTACTCCGCTCCCGTTTCACCCTATGCCTTCACATCGACCCCTGGCCTTACCTCTTTCAAGGCGCCGAGTCCCTCCAAGCCTGCCATGGGTGGCAGACCGGACGACACCCGACAAGCCTACACCTCTCTGGACTCGCTGTCATCCGACGCCAACTTACGTGTGCCGTCCCAATCATCCCCACGTTCGACCGACGACTCTTCCCTCAATCAAGGCTCGCGACAGAACGTGAGGCCGCTGTCGACCACGATACAAGCCATACCACCAGCGGCTCCATCTCCCACCCGAGAAAAGCCCGACAGGTACAAGCGGGTCAACAGAAATTCACAACTTGGCTTGCCTGCTGGTTCAGCTCAGCCCAGTGGCTCAGGGGTGGCTGCCGTCTACCAACATCCCAGCCGAGCCAACAGTTCTCCGTCGCTACCTAACAGCAACGGCGCGGCAAATCTTGGACAAGGTGTCGTAAAGGCCCCTTTTGTTGGCGACTACACCGGACAGCTACGCAGCCAATCTGTCGACGACATCCACACATACCAACGACCTTCGACCTACCAAACGACTCAGAGCAGACGAAGATCAGTGGGTCCTGGATCCATGACGGCCGAAAATTTCCAGAGTTTTTTGAGGCAGGAGCTTGCGAGTACCAACCCGATCGGCGCGGTCGCGCCCGATACGTCTACCGGAAGCAAGAACACTGTGGTTGGAGACTTCAAGCCCCCGATGAGACCCGGAAGCCGACGGACGGGTAGTACCGATAGTTCAGCTTCGGGTAGCTCCTCTCGTGCTTCGGTAAGCCGCTCCAGCGAAGTTCTGGTGTCACGTGTCGCGATTCTAACGTCATAACAGAGCAATCGAAACTCCATCGTATCGAACGGTTCCAACACAGCGCAGTCGCCCGTACAGACGACGGTCGCACCGACCCACGAGTACAACGTCGTCAACATCCCACCACGAGGCTCATCAGCCGACGTTAGCAAACGGACGACCGCTCCTTCTCCCCTTTCGAGATCCGCAGTCGGCCCCGAATCCAACGCAGCCGGAAAGAAGCCCATGACACCTGTTGCGGCCGAAACAGAGGAGCGTGGCAAGAACTCTTCCGCGGTCGAGCATCTCAACGCATTGAACGATGGCCCGAAGAAGGGAATGAAGAACAGACTTCGGCGTGCATTTTCTTTCGGAAGTGCGGCTGAACTGAGAAAGGCTTCGGCCGTCAATTCGATGCGTGGCGAGGAGGCTGCAGAGCGTGCCCGAGCCCGCCAGGATAGATTCCGAGAAGAGCAGGACATAGAGCAGGCGCGCATCGCGAGACGCCAGGAAGCTGCTGGGTTGGGCGAGAACATTTACAACGGTCAGGGCAACTTTTTCACCGGATCGACCGACAATATCTCGGTTTCGTCCACCGCGTCGTCCGCCTCGATCATGATCCGCAAGATGGGCAAGGGCATCAAGAGACAGAGTCGTTCGCTCGTCGGGCTTTTCAGGCCGAAATCGGTTACCGGAGTTGAGCCCGCGAGCGGTCCCGTGTCCGCACAGCCCAGCCCAGGTCAGGTTTCGATGATCACGGTTGAAGCCGAACGAGAAAAGGTCAATGTCAACGTCAATGCTGCCGACCAGGTGGGTGGAGGAACGGGCTTTCCCAAACTCGAACGGAATTCTCTCGAGGTGAACTCGCGAGTCGGCACCGCCAATTCCGAGGGACGGAGAGGTAGTGCCAGCGGCAGTAGTCATAGGAGAAGGAGCGTTGTTGGTGGAGAGACGGAGGTTACGGCTTCGGTGAAGGGAATCCTTAAACGTAGGTTTATGTTGCACTGTTTATTGGGCTAGATGACTGACTGGAATTGCAGGCGCTGGTTCTTCCTCCCCGGTGACCAAGCCCACCGACACACTTCCGTCCGGATTCCAGCTCCCCGAGATCCCCATCGTATCTGGACCCGAAAACCAGCGACCGGGAAGCAACAAATCCCAGTCCGTCAAGGACAAGAACGAGCAGGAAGATTACTTCATGGCGCCCCCGAGGCTTAATGTCAACTCCCACAGTGCTCCCGCATCCCCCAGCTCCGGCTCCAAGTTCAACGTCAGCTTCAGCCCTCGCATCACCTTCCACGATACCTGGCCCAGTGGCGAATACGACAGGCGCGGCGAGATTGCCACGTGCAACCGCCTTACGCCCCTGTTGGCCCAGCAGATTAAGGAAGAGTTGAACACATTCAAGATGGTACGTACACATATAATGCCTGGGAGTGTCCGAGGCCACACATATGCTGACCAATGTGACAGGAAATGGATGTTCATGAGGATTCAAAGGTGTACACGCATTTCTTCTAACGACCTGGCAACCACCAGGCGTTCGCAAGATTTTGTTTTTATCACTGGAGTATGTTTGTTGATTTCTCGGCGGGTGGCGGGCTTTCTATAAACGGGCATTTTCTTTCTCCTTCTCTTAGTTCTCCTTTTCTTTTTCTCTAGAGCGTGTGCTGTTTGGTGTATCTAAAAAGTCGAAGGGGTTTGTGATATCACACGGCGGGGGGTTTTGGGGTTGGTTGGGTTCTGGTTCGGGTCCGGTTTGGTCTTTTTACTCTTACTGCTTGGTATTGCTGCGACTCCACTACTACTACTTACTTCTTCCACACGCACGCCATCTCATACACACATTGTCATGCTACGTTCAAGGAACGACACACGGGGAGCATCATTCGCACATCACACTCCCTCATCCACACTCTTTCTCTGTCTGTCTACTATATCTCTCTCTTTTTGCGCCGGGGGTTTTCTTCTTCTTGCTTTGTTGCATTTGCGCATTGGGTTGTTGTGTCTTGTCTTGTCTTGTCTTCTTCTCTTGCATGCATGGGGAACTGCCATTAAGTTGGGGTGGTTTCGAGGGGTTTGTTTTGTTTTGTTTTGTTTTGTTTTGTTTTTGTTTTTGCTGCTGCTGCTGCTTACGTACGTGCGCTCGTTTCGTGCCGTGTTGTTGGTTGGTTGGTTTTTTCCAAATTACTTTGGTTTAGTTTTACCGTTGTCGTCGTTGTTGTCGTCAGTCAGCATCATACCTACTATAGCTTCTTCATTCACTCATTCGCATACCATATTTTTTTTACTTTTCTGTCTGTCTGTCTGTCAGCTTCTCGCTCGCTTTACTACATCATACACACTCCAACTGTCTATCCCCTCATTATTTTTTTGCTGTGTTGAGCAAGTCATGTTTTCTTTGCCGGTGTACTGGGGGTCTGTGTCTGTAGGGGGGGGGGGCGGGTGCGTGGGTGGACGGTATGTTATGTCGTTGTTTTTTTTGTGTTTGTTTGGTACTGTTACTGTTACTGTTGTTCGCACTCGCATGTTGCTATGCATGTTGCTATGCTATACATCATCACCCTCCACTCTCTACATCTCTACACCTCTACATCTCATCCTGTCGATTGGTTCTGGCTTGGTTCCTTGTTCCTTGTTTTGCGTGCTCGGGCATACTTTTCCTCTATCTCTCTCTCTCTGGGATCGGGTCTCTCTCTGTCATTTTGCTGCTACGGCTGCTGCTGCTCTCTTTTGTGGAATCGGATGGAATTGAACGGATGGGGATGGGGATAAGTGTTAGATGGGGAGGGAGGTGATGAGTATGCTTCGTCCCGGGGGAGGTGGGAGGGGAGGGGTGAGTAGTAAATTATAGTATCGTACTGCACTGCTGCTGCTGCTGCTGCTTCTGATGCTTCTGATGGTTCTGTTTGTTCTTGCGTCGAATTGCGTCGAATTGCTGCTGGATGGTAATGTGCTGGATGGGGACGGGGATGGATGATGGCGGGGGGAGGATGGGGAAGGATGGGGATGGGGAGGAAGAGGATGGAGAAGGGAGGTCGTCTGCGTATGATACCTATTCGATCTGCTATGTTCGCGAATCGCTATCGTTGGTGTTGGAACTTGGGAAGTTGGGATGTCTATTGTATTGCATTCAACTGTTCACGGAATCACGGAATCACGGAATCACGGAGTCACGGGGATATCACTCGAGAGGTCGTGGGGGGATGGTGAATTGACCGTCAATAGCTGGTGGGAACTGTGATTCACCAGCTCGGAGCTTGAGGAAACTTAATGACGTCTCTGGTACCTTTCTCTCGCCCTTATGCCAAGCCCTGCTTCGATCCCTGCAAATCGAAGCTTAACCCAACGACCAGTCCCTGCACACTGCATTTCCATTTCCATTTCCATTTTTAGTTTTCTTATTTTTTAATTTTCTCTCATCACCGCACTCGCGATGTCGCTGTACATCGAGGCGGCCACGATCCTGACGTCGACGAGCGGGTCACTAAAGTCGCGCATATACCACCGCTCCCCCAGCAGCGAAGAAACGCCGCCGTTCAAGTCGCCGCCCGCGAGACTGTACGCCCTCATCGTTGAGACCCTGAAACATCAGGACATCCTCAATGAGGTTATTGCCAACAGCGGGATTTTGGGGTTGGAGAGGAAGGTTTGTTTTGTTTCTTTTACCTTGGGGAGGGGTGGGGGGTGTCAATGGGCTGATGAATGAGAATCCATAGCTATCCCACCCGCTCGCGCTCCTCCTTCTGCACGACCAGCTCCTCACCCGCGGCGGGATCGCGACCTCCAGCGGCCCGCTCAAGAACGCCGTGCTGAAGCACAAAGCGCGGCTGTCAGCAGAATTCACACGGGCGCGGATCCGGCGGGGGCACGGTACATTATCCTCGCTGCTAGCCGCGGCGAACAAAGCGGCCGCATCCAAGATCCCGCGGTGGGTGCGGATCAACACGCTCAAGACCGCGGGCGTCGAGGCGGCGATCGCCGAGGGGTTTGAGGACTACACGGCCGTCGCAACGATCAAGGAGCTGTTTGCCGAGGATGGCGGGAAGGAGAAAAGGGTCTACTACGTGGACCCCATCGTGCCAAACCTGCTCGCGTTCCCGCCCGGCGCGGAGTTGACGACGCACCAGATGTACGTGGACGGCAAGCTAATCCTGCAAGACCGCTCGTCGTGCCTTCCCGCGCACCTCCTGGCCGCGACGGGCACCGGCGCAAGAGTGGTGGATGCCACTGCCGCGCCGGGGAACAAGACGACACACATCGCGGCGCTGCTTGGCCCGGGGGGAAGAGTCGTCGCTTTTGAGAAGGACACGCGGCGCGCCGAGGTCCTAAGGAAGATGGTTGCGCGAGCTGGCGGCGACGGAGTCATCGACATCAAAGCCGGCGCGGACTTTCTCAAGGCTGATCCGGCGTCGCAGGAGCTGCGCGCGGTCACGCATCTCCTCCTCGATCCGAGCTGCAGCGGGAGTGGCATCGTGGGCCGCGAGGAGTACACGCTCGCCCCACTAGCTGCTGCTGCGCCGGAGGTGAAGGGCGGGAAGAAACGGAAGCGCGGCGCGGAAAAGGAAAAGGCAAAGGAAAAGCCCGTGCCCATCGTCGTCGCCGCCGCCGACGAGGCAGAAGAACAGGAGGAGACGAAGGAAGAGCTGGAGAAATCCCGCCTGTTGGCGCTGGCGGACTTCCAGGAGTCCATGGTACTGCACGCAATGACCTTCCCGGCGGCACGGAAGATCACGTACTCCACCTGCTCGATCCACGCGGAGGAGAACGAGGACGTCGTTGTGGCCGTGCTGGCTCACGATACGGCGAGAAGCAGGGGGTGGCGCGTGGAGAGGAGGGAGGAGGGGACCCTAAAGGAGTGGGAGAGGCGTGGGTGGCCGAATAGGTGCAATGGCGATGAGATCGTTGCGCAGGCGTGTGTACGCTGTAATCCGGTCGAGGATGGAGGCATTGGGTTCTTTGTGGTCGCGTTCGTGAGGGATTCTGCGGAGGAGCCTGAGGAGACACCTGCGGTGCCGGTGGCGGATAATGAAGAGGAGGAGTGGGGTGGGCTCAGTGATTGTGAGCCAGCGGACGTTGTACCGCAAACGGCAACTGAGGCTGTCTCGGCCGTGAAGAAGAAGAAGAACAAGAAGCGGCAGAAGAACAAGTGATCAAGATAGCATAGCAATAGAACACTTCCTCGGATGATAATGTGTGATACATGTGCTTGAATAACTTCATCGAGGCGTGCTTTTGTGCTTAGTATGGGCGTCGAGTTTTTGGTTTTGCCAGAGTATGTATGCACAGAGATTTACAGCTCATACGGTTTAATCTTGTTCAATCCCACTAGCCTAGTTGACTCTTCAAACGTATATTTTCAACATCAGTTCCTCTCGTTGGGAGATGGACCAGGATAGATTTTAATCCGTGAGTCGGACTTTGATATGTACCAGAAAGAAGGTGGGCAAATTGTGGCCGCCTAAACGGTAGCCCAACAAAAGCTTCACCCGAACTCCCCAGAAAGGACACTCCGAATCAATAATCCGACTCCTCTCCCTCTGCTCTTGACTTTTACATCGTTGCATGCTTTCCAGGTTTTCCTCCACACGCCGTTGGGTCGGATGTTCAGCCCCAGCTGAAACTTCAAACCGTGCAGATGTATTTTTCGATGTCCTCGTCCTCATCGCTTGGAGTCTTCCATCAAGCTCACGAATGTGATCTCGTGAGAAATAATGTGCCGCCAAGGGCTGAGATGGTGAAAGGTTGTGGTTGTCGCCTTGTTGCCGTGTTGGAGGGTGACGAGTACTATACACCGTGCGCTGCTCGATGCTGAGGACTGGCTGGTGCATAGTGGTGCTTAATGTTTCATACATACCTAAGCATGCATGCAAGTATGAGCGTCTTCTTATACATATGCTTACTGTGTCTTATTCACTGTTGGTATATCGATCCAATAGATATGATTCGCTACACAGTTGGGTCACATCACGGACGGTTCAGCAGCTTCAGCAGTTTCCAGTCTCGAGCTGGAGACGGTGTATGCAGCACGGCCGAGTAAACATGAGGCCTTAGGTGTTTAACTGCATAACTACGAAGCTTTTCTGCGCGCCGGTATGTAGGAGGATCGAAGTCAGCCGGAGCCGGTTGTAGACTGGAGTGGCTATATACATTGTATTCCTCTCGATCATGACCACCTCCTTCTCAGCGGACTATTCAAGAGTTTGGTTTGACCCCTTTCAAGTTGCATTCGGAAAATACTGTGGGGAAAATATGTGGCTACGTGGGGCTTCTCATCCGGGCCGACTTCAACTTGGTAGGTATATATGATAGTTATCTTGCACGTGCTGTGTTTTTCCAGATAACCACTTCTATATATCTACCTAGACCTGCAAGTAGAGTACCTAGTGGTGGGCTGGTAGCTGGTAGCTGGTTTGCGAAAGCGAAAACGACCGGACGAACGTGCGCATTCTCGCCGCTGCCATACGCTCAAGTTGTTGTTCTCAGCGCCCACGGACGGTGTTTATGCATGTTGCTTCGCTACGGATCGGATGGACGACCTCCAGTTGGGATTAGTTAGCTGCGGTTTCCGAACGTCTTCAGGCCGTCCCTCGTCCCGGATTCTGGAGCGGAACCGTAGCAATTCGACGGACGATGCACCGTGGCCTTCCTTTTTCCATCATATGTATTGTGAAAAGAGACCCCATGCTGATGGACTGCGTGCAGTTATTAGTAGTCGGCCGTACCCGCCGTCCGAACAAGGCAACTTCCCTCGCAACCAGACCTGCTGTTTACAGCATTCAAGCACTTTGAGAAACGACGATTGCAAAACCTCCGGCGCGGCGGGGACCTAGCGGCTGTTATCAGCCTATCGATAGGCATTCCCCGCCACACGTGCGCTCGTCGGGACTCGGATTGCCGAACAAGGGAGCTAGAGTAGTTACCCCCGCATCACTATTCTACGCGGGCAGCATCATAGCATCGCATATCGGTGGTTCCTGAGCTTACATTAGGATTCCGTGCATGCTCTATGTATGTATATTCGGTATCTCCGCAGAAGCATGATGCAGCATCGTTGATATCAGTGGAAGCGGGTTTTGAATGGAAGAGAGCGCGACGACGACGACGACACTCCTCCCTCCCTCTGCCTTCGAAATAACAACAGCATGAATGGGTGCGTTGACATCTCCTCCTCCAGCCTTGAGCGAATGTCGTTAGCTGAGATTAGGATCGGCGGCCAGGGAATGCCGGCCGCCAATTGGCGGCGCCCAGCTCGTTTCGAGGACCCTTAATCCAAGGAGCCCTGAACCGCCTATGTATATACGTGATCGGCGGTCTCGGAGCCCGCCGACGACGACGGCTCGCCGTTAGCCTTCCTTCCTAATGGAGCTGGCCGATGATGAGGCGGCAATCCACAGCCAGTACATAGAATATCTATGGAAATGGCTAGACCATGGTGTTTGTTTATCGCGGGAGAGCACTGTACCGGCGAGAGTGTCCGTGGGGACAGTCTCGTCTCTCTCGCTCTCGTTTGCTGAGCGGATGAGCTCGCTCCTGTACACGGCAGGCCGTATATAAACACCCATTAGCTCCCATCAAATCCCCTCCTCAGCCCAACCAGCCAGCCAGCCAGCAGTCCTCCGCCGCAATGTACTTCCTCACTGCCCTCGCCGTCCTTACGCTTCTCGCCTCCACCGCCTCGGCGGCCGTAACGGGAGTGACTGGCGCCAACTGCAACGGTACATACCTACATACATCCCCCATCCCCCTCCCCGCCGCCTCCCATCATCCCTTCCATCTACTCCCACTGACACGCCCAGGCTACGTATTCACCAAAGCAGCGGTGCAAGCGGCGGCCAACGAGGCCCTCGACCACCTCGTATCGAGCAGCACCGTGGGCGACAACGACTACCCGCACCAGTACAACAACTACGAGGGCTTCAGTTTCAACAGCGGCTGCGCCCCGCCCTACTACGAGTTCCCGCTGTTCAAGAGCTCGCTGTACACCGGCGGATCTCCGGGTGCGGACCGCGTCGTTATCGGCAGCAGGAGCGGAAGCTCGGCGAAGTTCTGTGGTGAGTGCTGTGCTGAGGACCTGCGGTTGAACGCGAGTGCGCGAGTGCGCGAGGGGACGGGATGCATGGCCAGTTGCTGACGAGGACCACAGATGTCATCACCCATTATGGCGCCAGCGGAAATGCGTTCTTGATGTGCGCGAATACGTAGGAAGTGCATTGGGAACTGTTGGGCGGACGCTGGATGGGGCGAGTGCGCTGTTTGGCTGGTACGAATGGTCGCCTGTCGTGTGTGTGTGTGTGTGTGTGTGTGTGTGTGTGTGTGTGTATTCGTGTATCCTGTACTATTATACTCATCGATACGTGGGAAATGGAATATCTTTACCTCTCTACAGGCAATTCAAGTGCGGACTCGAGCGAGATGTGTATAGGGGCATAGGTACCTTATAGATCAGGTATAGCAACAGCTTCGGAAATTCTCATAGCTTAGACTACTTGGGATGGGCCGAGGTCGGAGCCCTCAAGCCTTTGAGACACTACCGCTACATGTATCCTCAATTACAAGGCGCCGGAAGTTTGAAAAAACCAGGTGCTTCTTTGCTAGGATTTAGCTATGTAGATGCGGGTCGAATCCCCCAGACATCGATATTAAACCGATCATGCGATGTGTGCTCCGGTTGTATGTATATGTATGGAGGGCGTGATACATCCGTGGAATCAGCCAGCCCTCCACAATCCTGCGTGCCGTGTTGTACAATACGGGATCGCCACTGCCATTCCACCAAATGTGTGTGTACGTGAGGCATTTCGGAGAACCGACGGATGAGGGTGTCCTTCTCGGGTTCTTCTGCTTGAACCAGTGGGGGGGTCCCTCAGAGGCTATGTCGGATTCCATCGTACCCTGAGGAATTTCCACCCCTACTGTGGCTGGACGATATGTACATACAAGGTACCCAGCGTCGATGAACACCATGGGATCGACGCTCACGTCCGTCGCTCGACGGGAGCGCAGCAGAAGGCGCAGCTGCACCGCTCGTCTGCGAAAACGCCTCGGATCTAGAAGCGATCCCCCATCCGAGTCCACCACGAGTGATAGCCCGTGGGTGTCCGATCGGCCGTGGCCCGAAACGTTGCATTTCATCTGTTCTTTCCAGGAAAACGTGCCCAAAGTAAGACAGAAATGGTCGGAGTGCCTCAATTCAAGATCGCTCTAGTCAATTGTCGACATATTCCCAGCGAGCCAAGTCCTGACACCGGTTCTGCAGGCCATTCACTCTATGTCACTCACAGCCTGGAACATTCACGATGCGGCCAATCAGTTCTTGCTTGACCCAGCCTTTGTCCTTGAGCCTTTGTCCTTCGTGCGAAAGGACAACAAGTACAATGGATAGCAATGAAGCCTACCGTTTGACCCAGCCGCTTCCTGCACAAAGGAAAGGAAAGGAAAGGAAAGGAAAGGAAAGGAAAGGAAAGGAAAGGAAAGGAAAGGAAAGGAAAGGAAAGGAAAGGAAAGGAAAGGAAAAGAAATGACCCGTCCCATCTGTTCTCCACGATGATCCAGCGGCCATGCAATCCACTGCCTCCATCTAGCGTGTCTACTTCCTTCGCAGCAGCACCTCTCCACCTTCGTCTCGACAAACCAAGCCACCATGATTCACAGTCTCCTCTACCGCCTGCTCTGCACGCAGAGGGCCCCCCTGCTGCGCACCAATACTCCCTCTCCCCCCTCCATCTCTTTGCACCAAGCCAGCGTAACGCTCCTTCTCGGACGCTCGCACCCACCCACCCACCAGCCCACCTACCAACCCACGCACCTATACGTCGACGCCTCCAGCCACGGCGTCGGCGGATTCCACCATCCGCCCGACGCGCCGCTAGGCTCGCTACGGCCTTCGGCCACGTTCTTCATACCCTTCGCGGCGAACCCGCCACAGGCGCAGTGTTTCCGCGAGCTGGCGGCGGTCCGCCACGCGCTGGGACTGCCCGGGATTAGGGGGCCGACGGTGGTGCATTGTGACAACGTGGAGGTAGTGGAGGCGATAGCCGGCAGGGCGAAGTACAGGAGCGAGAGGTGGGGGGGCGCGGTGGGGGAGCTGCACAGGCATGCCAGGAACAAGGGGCTGCAAGTCAGCGTCGAGTGGACCTCGAGTAAACATGAGAGGATGAGGTTGGCCGATGGGTTGTCCAGGGGGAAGGATGTGAGTGCTGTTGCGCCGTTGCTGGTGAGGAGTGCGAAGCAGAAGGTGCATGGGAGATAGGGGCATATCAGGCAACTAGATGGGCGTTGGTTTGCAAGCTGGAATGGGCGGGTCATGCGTGCATGAGATCTATTCTCCGCGTGTACATATGATGAGAGATACAATCTAACGCCTCCCAAATCAGTGCGCCCAAATATAATATAACCTCTATGTCCCATTCAGATCACCCAGCAACCTTCATATCCTTCCCTGGACCATTTTCCCACTCTTCCATAGCCTTTGGATCTCCATCTTCGGCAGCCATTTTCATCTTCTTTGTCTCCGGTCCATCATCCGCAGAAATATCTTCCGCCTTCCTCGTGGTCCCAGCAGCTGGCATCACTTCCCCCTTCTTCAGTTTCAGCGCCCCGACCGCCATAGCCTCCTCCGGTAGTGGGCGGTAGTGGGGTTGGCATCGGTACCAGGGTACGGATCTCATGAACTTCTTCCCGTTGATCTCGACCAGGATACCCTCCACGGTGGTCTCATCCCCGTCACCCGTGATCTCCCTATCAGGACCCACCCATTTCCCTTCACTATCCACTTTTTCTGGGTTCTTCTGGAGCTCGTCCTGAACGATTTGCTCGACGCACTTAAGACACTCCTCGTATTCCGACAGCGGGTCGCCGCCGGGCCCCATATGTCTCGTTGAAGCACGGCCGACCATGTTTCTGACCTCGGTGTGGCGGGGGAGAAGTGCGTGCCAGAGCTTGAAGAGGTGGGACTTGATCGGTGTGAGATTGGAGTCTTTAAATATTTCATTGAGCTTCTTTCGCGAGCGCTTCGAGGGTTCCTGGGCCAGGAGCTCCTGAAGTGGGAGGTGAGGGAGAATCTCATGGCGGATTATGTCGAGGTATTCCCGGCCCACGATGTCCATTCTTGGGAATCGTCTGTCCCAGTCTTCTGAGGTCTCGAATATCGCTGGATTGTAGAGGTTTCCCTCGGCCGACATGATGCCGTCTACGCCCGTGGCCGCAAGACACCGCTCCACATCCTCCTGCCACATGATATTCCCGTTCGCGAACATGACCACCTCGCGCGGGAGGTTGTCGCGGATATACTTGATATAGCTCCAATCCGCGAGGCCTGTATTATGTCCCTTCTGTTCCCTCGTCCTTCCATGGACCGTAAGGACCTGCGCACCGGCATCGACCACCATTTTGGCATACTCCAGACTGCGCTCCTTGGTTTCTAGAATTCTGATCTTGGCCGTTACGGGCACGTCCAGGTTCACGTGCAGCGTGTTGATCAATGAGTGAATGAGCCCCCAGTCCTCCTGCAGGAAGGCGCCATAGTGGCCCTTTCTCGCAATACCCTGCGGACATCCCAAGTTCAAATCCACCGCGTCGCAGTGCTCCTGCACTTCCTTCGCCGCGGCAAGGATATCTTCGGGCTTATTGGAGCAGAACTGCACAAACACCGGGCGGTCGGCGACGTTTCCGTCCAGGTTCGGCGGTTGGAACGCTTGCTGCCTGTATATGGGGCTCTCAGCGAAGAGACGGGAGTGGAACATCGGCGTGTAGCAGAGTGTGTTCGGCGGTGAATGCCGGCGCGAGAGGAGTCGCCAGGCCTGTAGTGGTGGGATGCTTTAGCTGGTGGGGTAGCGCGGGGGAGCGTGGGGGGCAAGACGACGAACCAGCTCGCTTTGGTCTACCATCGGCGCGACTACTGTACGGGGTGATCCGATGGATTCGTAGAATTCGCGGCCTTGGAGCTTTCGTCGCTTTGTGGCCGGTTCGGCGCCGGCGGAGGTGCCATTGACAGCTGCGGCGGTTTCCATTGTGGTGAATGTTCGAAACGAAGGGGATTCGAGCAGAGTGACAGTTGTGGTCCGAATACGTTGCAACTTCGTCGGTGTTGCGAGAATGAATGAGGGTGATCGCTGGCCAAGGTGACTCAATCGACGATGAGCAAGTTGGAGGCAAAACGCCATTCCAAAACTCTCTCCAGTTAAATTTTTAGAGAGAACTGAAGGCGGCTCTTGTGCAATTTAAATGCAGCCAAGCCGAGAAAGCCGCAAGGGTCCCCTCTGCCACCAGCCCCGCAAACCTAACTACCGCAGACCTCAGCATCAAGCAGCTCTAAACACGTGCACTTGGATAAGTGAGACCGAAGCGTGTTATCTACAGCGCAAAAGCACAGTCCAAATCGTTAACGTCATTCGGTCGTTCTGCAGAATCGCCCACAACACTACGATAGAAACCTATTCGCCTTGAGAATCTAGTCAGTGATGTATACCCTTGCAAAGGGCTTCTACCTCTATGCGACAAGTAAAGAGGAGTACTCCGTGTTGTGTGTTCGATCTCTTCCGACAGTTTCTCCGTCCGGTAGCTGACGAAACGGCCATCTCAGACTTCTCGGCCTCGACAATGCAGGCAAAACCGTACGCCTCCCCGATCGCTCGTCCTCTCCCCCGCGAAGCTAGCTAACATGCTCTCCCGCAGACCCTCCTCGAAAAGATCAAATCCATCTACCTCCCCTCGGGCCCGGCACCTCCCAAAATCGGTTCTACAATCCCGACCGTCGGCCAAAACGTCTCCATCATCCCCCTACAGAACCCCACAGTGTACCTAAAGCTTTGGGATATCGGCGGTCAATCGACGCTTCGGAAGCTATGGAAGAGCTATTACTCCTCAGCGCACGCGATCGTCTTCGTCATCGACTCCACCGACGTGCCTCGGATAGAGAGCGAGGTTGTTGCCACGCTACGAGAGGTCATAGAGAGTGAGGAGACTGAGGGGGTTCCGGTTCTGGTGCTGGCAAACAAACAGGATCGCGATGAGAGCCTGGAGATTGCCGAGCTGAAGGAGGTTATCAATCCGGTTGTTGTGCAACTGGGCGCGAGGGATAGTCGGGTGCTGCCGGTGTCGGCTTTGGAGGGGTGAGTGTTCACGCGTGTGCCCTTACGTGTGGTGGTGCGTGGACTGACAGGTGCAGGACGGGTGTCGTGGAAGCCGTGGAATGGTTGAGGACGAGGGTTATGTGGAACAAGGAGGCGAGGCCGCCGACAATGCGGTGATGGGATGAGCTGAAGGTGTTTCGTTCTTTTGCATCATGTTCGCTTTGTTTGCGGGAAGGGTAAGTAATTGGCGTCTATGGAAGTTTTTCTAGCTTGCGTTTTGTGGGAGGCAGTCTAAACGTATCGTCGAAGACCATGATTTGGCGTTGTGGCTTAGCCATACTAACATCAAAATACATGCATAGCTGCTATGTGAAGAAGCTACAGTGTTTGGTACGAATACGGGGACTATGATACGAGGACTGTAATACGGGGAAAGGCAATTCCGATGTTCACCGGCCCCACTCTCCATGTGAAGACAGGCAAGACGGGGTTCGGGCAAAATCAATCTCCGAACTCTGAGGCTGTCTAGCCGATGTCCGGCGCGGTCGCCGACGGTCACATCACAACAGTGCTTACCTGCCTCTGCATGTGTGTCTCAAGTGTTGTAAGACGACATCGATATCATCAAGTCGGAGCGGCATTTCGGCGATCCGTTCATTCCGAACCGGGGCCTACAGTGCGGAGGCCCTTCCGCCTCTGCCATGTGAAAGAGGAGAAAACCGCTATGTATGTGGGTATGTACTACGGACCCGGCTCCGAGCTATGAACCTAGTTGAAAGACCTTACTTCCGACGGTCCGTCCCACGTTTTTCCATTGCTAAAAATGACATCGCCGGAGAATTACGAGTGAGATAGGGTGAGCAGTTTGTGTTAGCCGTGCGTTACCTAAAACAGCGGTGTTTTGGTTGGTATTGATCTCTTCGCGATTCGCTTTTGCAAAGAAGTGTGTTCTCGTTTCAGGCGCTGCAGCGGTAGAGATCAGCGGGTGATCGGCTGCAAAAGCTTCGACGTTTCGTCCAATGGTTCTGGAATGGCCCCCAAGCCACACACGCGCAGAATGCGTCGATAACGTCATCCTAACCAAAAGAAGTTTACCGTATTCGTGTTGATCCAAAAAACTGCCACGAGAGGTCGGCGGCCAGGCCATCCATCTATCGCTCGCCCCCTCCCCCCGGACGTTTCCCACTTCCGAGCCAACGAACGAACGACATGATTCCTCCGCGAGCCAGGAAATGAGAGGGAGGGTGTATGAAAGCTGACAGCATCTTGTATGCCTCCCTCTCCCTCCCTCCCTGAGTTGTCCGTGTACATACACACAGCTGTGATATCACAACCCCCCGCCCTACAGCCACTGCAACCTCCGCGTGCCTTTTGACGACTCTTTGCTTCGCCTCGCACTACCGATTCCGATCAACCAATAATGCAAACATGACCGTCGTACTGAACTCTCCGCCGAGACCGCCGAGGTCGATGTTGGACGTTGGAGACGACCCGACATACCAACCGATATTCCGCCCTCCTCCGCCTAAAATTAGTGATACACAGCCGCCACCGCCGATATCTTCATCGGACGAATTTGAGGAGTTACCGGCGCATGATGCTGCCAGTATCCGTCAGCAGAAGGGGCTTCGCGAAGTGGATGCGGAGACGCTCATAGCGCCAATTCTGTCGCGTGTGCACTCAACTGCGCTTTACGACGATGCGCTGAGCCATACCACGCCGCGTTCTGTTTTGCCATCTTCAGAAGAGGATGAACCGGAGGGAGGGGTGAGGGCAATACAACGTTCGCCTGTGGATACAAGTCCGCTTCGTCGGTCGCAGCCGCAGTCGCTGAAATGGTCTAGCTATGATCAGCATAAAAAGCCGACGGCGCATCACAAAGCTTCTTCATCACTTACGTTCTCGCTGCCGTCGTTTTCATTGCCGCGGGGGGTCACCTTCCCGTCTTTTGCGTCCGGAGGCTCGTCCTCGTCGTCTTCATACTCGACGACGGTGGAGTCCATGACCGAAAAGTACCGGCGGCGGAGGGCAAAGACTATGCAGCAGACTGTTAGATCACCTGGCGTGTTTTCCTCTCATAGAAGTTCCGTATTCTTCGGCAAACCGGTTGCCCGAGAGGACACCAATGCACTGAGGGCATCGCAACCACCACCACAGATGATCCGGCGATCATCCTCGGTATCCGAGTTGCCTCGACTCGCGCTCGCTCGTGAAATGACCGCCGAATCGACTACATCTTCGCTCGGCGATGACACAAAGTTTCTGCATATTCAACACCAAACCAATGCTCGGTTTAAAGCTATGAAGGATAATCTTCTGGCGGGGCTGCCGAAAATATCACCAGTCACACATCTTCATCAGCATCTGGCGAGTCTGAACCCGTTCACGGATACCCCTGAACCGCAGACCCCGCCGTTGCCACTTCGGGCGTCGGATCTTGAAGCATTAGATACCGTCCGGGGAGATGTGGTGATCCTTGGAGGATACCGCGGTTCCGTCCTCCGGGATGCGGTTCTGGGTAGACGTGTCTGGATTCCCCTCAAGGTGGGATTCAACCTACGGAAGGTTGACCTCGAGGTGGGATTAAACCCTGAGGATGAGGAACGTGCTGAGGAAAAGATCCGGCCCGATGGAATGCTGAAGAGTATTTCGGCTGTGGATATCAGTCGCCGGTTGTTTCGACGGCTGAGACAGAACACCTATGCGCATGATCGGCGAGTTCATGATTGGGGCTATGATTGGAGGCTGTCGCCGAAGATCATAGCGAGGAAATTGATTGAGTTCTTGGAGACGCTGCCGTGTAATCAGCCAATCGACGGCGAGGATCCAATGGTCCGACGGAAAGGAAGAGGCGCGCTGGTGATAGCGCATTCGCTCGGTGGACTAATCGTGCGGAATGCCATCAACCAGCGGCCTGAGTTGTTCTCGGGGGTGCTCTTTGCAGGCACTCCACAAACGTGCATCAATATTCTGGGGCCACTGAAGAATGGTGACTCAGTACTGTTCAATTCCAAGGTGTTTACAGCACAGGTGCGTGCTCGTCCGCAAGTCGTAATTTGATCAATTAGCTGACCACCACCAGGTAAACTTCACTCTCCGCTCCTCATACACATTTTTGCCCGAAAGCGGACACTGCTTTATCGACAAACACACTGGCAAGCCCCTGCCGGTGGACTTCTTCGACATCAACACCTGGCGCGAATACGGTCTTTCCCCCTGCGTCTCTGACCTCCCCGTGCCGCCACCAGTTCCACCGACCAGCAGACTCACCAACGCCTCCGCAGTCCTTCACACACTAAACCCCCTCTCCGACATCGCCGCCAAAAAGGAAAAAGAAACTACGGCCGGTGTCGAGCCACAACTCAATTTCCCCTCCTCCTCCACACCTTCTGCCGATATCCCCACCATCCCCAAATCCCAGGCAATACCGTATCTCGAGCGCACTCTCGCCGACGCAAAAGCATTCCGTAAGGGGCTACAGTTCCGACCAGAGCTGGAGGAACACTACCCGCCCATGGCGGTATTGTACTCGAAGACTACACCGACAGTGAGAGCGGCGAAGGTCGATGGAAGGGAGGGGATCAAAAGGCCCGATGTATACGAGGAACTTGCATTCGGTGCGGGCGACGGAGTATGTCTTGCCAGAGCGGCTATGTTGCCAGAGGGATACAGGTGTGTCCGCAAGGTGGCGGTGGATCGCGGGCATGTCAGCTTGCTGGGGGAATTGGAGGGCGTGGGGAGGTGTGTTGAGGCTCTGGTCAGGGAGAGGGGGTGGTAATGGTATTGGTAAATATCTAAGGCAGGCGGTTTTGGTTCTCGACAACCCTACATACTATCAAATTGTGTGGTTTCCACATGCATGCACCTGCTGGGTATGCTCCGCATCGCCGGTATAGCAGGTCACCTAGATCGACCAAAGGAAGGGAAATAAAACGAGAAGTGGGATTTTTAGTTAAATACATATACCGGCATTGTCGAGCAGTGGTACCGCTATTCGACGTAAGATAGGTAGATCTAATCAATACATCATAATACCAGTTCATAGCCCTTTCCACGATACGTCACATGTTACATGTAACGATTCCACATGCTATCCACTTGATTGATATGTATAGACAGAACCCCAATGACTTCCAGGGCTGCGGTTTCTATGAGGGACGGCTGCCTAGTAGACGGTCTCGGCCTACATGTGATCATATCTCGCCAACGAGTCTACCTACTTTCTCATTAGCCTGCGTTTCATGTGTAAATCCGTGTATCTCGCTGCGGTACCTTATCAGCGTATCAGACTGCTTTTTGACGTCCATCAGCTGACCTTTCTCCCTATAAAACAACATCCACTAGGTGCCTACATCAACATCAACCAATGAGACGTCGATATGCTAGTTTTTTACATACGAATAGGCAGCAATGAGTTGCCGCCGACTACGGAAACTGTCCCGATGGCGTGCAGCGAAATGTACCCAGTCGATACGACATGTTATGATGTAGCACTCCAATGCAATTCAAGCACCTACCTAGCGTCCGTTACTCGAGCTTTCGGGATTTTCTATACATGTCTTGAGCTTGAGTGAAGCGGGACGTCGAGTGACAATCCGAGATGTATGCCCTCGGCGGAGGCAACATCCCGATGCGTGCGGGATCAACCAACATGGACCGGAAGAGTTTGGTCCAAGTCAGCCATTTGGCAGAAGTAGCGCGAAGAACTCTTTGTCCTGTCCTGTTTCCTGGGAAGGTCTGGGTTTTCGTGTAGAGAGACGGAAAAGCAGGTTCGTTTGGTGCGGTGTGGTTGGAGGGCGGACCTTATTTGGCTTTCTATACATTGTATTGTACACCCATGTTCCCTACACGTGATCATTCGCGATTGACTGTCGGGGACTCATTTGCTAGTGTGGTGGAGAGTAGAGCAAGCTGTTTCTATGGTAGAGTTAGGAACCTATCGTATCTGGTAGTCGGAGTATCTAATCGGTACTTACTTTTACCTATACTTGTTGCATGGATCAGCTGAGCTTCTTGTCGTCATAATTGCAACTGTAGTAATCTTCGCCTCACCCCACACAATCGACATCTCCACATCCCGCCTCAAGTGAGCACGAAAACGAACTTCCGCGACCAAACCCCGACAGCAACAAACCTCGCATGATCATCCAACTACGGGAGTGCTCCAATCATGACTAGAACACTCAATCTCAACGAGGAGCTGCTCTACCGGGAGCTCCAGGGCAACCATGGTGTCGGGGCCATCAACAAGCTCTATGGCGACAGGCGATGGGTCAGGGACTTGGATATCATTGCAGAGCTAAGAGGACACGACGGATGTGTCAACGCGCTGCAGTAAGCGGGAGCCCATCTTTCCCATCATGGCAGGGGGGAAATTTTGACAAACATGAGTTTCAGATGGTCTCGGGACGGATCGCTTCTCGCGAGCGGCAGTGACGATACTCGGGTCAACATCTACAGTGCGAACGCCGGCTTCTCGCTCAACACGCAGATCGAGACGGGCCACCGCCAGAACATCTTTTCGGTCAAGTTTATGCCGCATTCGTCCGATCGCACTATCATCACTGCCGCGGGCGACTCGCAGATCCGCATCTTCGACATCGAGTACGCGCCTACCACCTACACGACATTGGCGGAGACGGCGGGGCCGGTGGTCGATTCCCTAAGCTCGACGGGGAGGTCTCGTCGCGGGTACAATCGCGGGTATTCACAGCCGAGTCCTACCCCAGGGAAGATCCACGATAAGCCGATGAGAGTGTACACTAGCCACTCGGACAGGGCCAAGCGGATCGTGACGGAGTCCTCGCCACATCTGTTCATGACCTGCTCTGAAGATGGAACAGTGAGGCAATTTGACCTCCGGCAGCCGTCGCAGTTCTACACCCGGCCCCATGCCGATCCTTCTAGGCCAGCGCCGCGCGCCCCCTTGCAGAACATGCGTGACGAAGATGAAGATGAGGCGAATCCGCCGTTGATATCCTATCGGCGCCACGGAATCGATCTGAATACCATCTCGTGCTCGACCTCGCAGCCGCACTACCTTGCCGTTGGAGGTTCGCACCAATACTGTTTCCTCCATGACCGGCGCATGCTGGGACGGGACCGTATGGCCGAGGCAGGAAAATTGTATAGCCGCGTTCCGATCACCGAACCCGACGAGGAGAGTCTCGCAGGCGCCACAAAGTGTGTGCGTCGCTTCGCCGCGCGGAAGAGGGGTAAGATAATGTATCACTCGCATATCACGTCGTGTAAGATCTCGGATGCGAACCCGAACGAGCTGCTCGGTTCGTGGTCTGGGGATGGGGTTTATCTCTTCGATATCAAACGATCTCCGCTGCCTAACGAGGAAGGCCTTGGCCGTGAACCGTGGGAACCCGAGGCGCGCAGGAGCAGTGGCAGGGCCAAAAGGGAACGGGATGGGAACGCTCGCGCTCGCAAGAGACGCCGTAGCCGCTCCCCGTCTGATTCTCCCGATGAATCCGTGCCTGGACAGAGCACCCGGAAGATCTGTGCTTTGGTGACTGAACTAAAGGAGGAGATATTCGGCTTCGCCTCATCCAACCTTCTAGGGGATGTCGGGAATCTCGCGGCGGAGCGACGGAGGTCTTACGACGCAGCTCTGGCACTAACGCATGCGCTGCTACAGCGGATCAATGACTCCATCGAAGCCATGGATCAGGCGGACTGCAATTCCCTCCATTTTGAAGGTGATCCAACATATCTGCAGATCGAACGCCCCCGGCTAGCAAATCTAGCCGAGAAAAGGAGGAAAGTCAGAGCCTTCGTGATCGGTGCGGGATGTGTGGCACGGGCCAACGGCGGTTTCGTAGAGGGGATTGGACTGGGTGCTGGAGCCTTCGTGACACCCCTGGCGCCCGTCGCGTCCTTCAGATATCTGTTCCTGAAAGCGGTGGTTGCGTTCCTGAACTCCGGAGCAGCTGGTGTTAGAGAACAGGCAAATGAGTATTATGAAGAGGAAGCGGAACTGCAGGGAGACGAGTGGGTTCCGGAGCGATCGCCGCCATCCACGCAGGAGAATCTTGAGCGCTTCCTGCAGAGTCTTGAACACCAAGCGAGCTTGGATGCAGTTCGAGATGTTATAACCAGCGAGGAGCTCTTTGAGTCCGAGGTCGCGATGGTTAGAGCATTCAAGGCCATCCTCTTGGCCGATTCCGCAGAGTCGATCATGCCCGGAGCCGCAGGACGGAAGTTTTGGGGCGAGAGGGTCGCGAGGGCCTTGCTTGTGAGAGAGACTTACGGAATGGATTATGATTACGTAGCGGATGCCTTTGGCGAACAGACTCCGGAAAGAAATCGTAGACGAGTGAGAGGTTCTGGTGAGACCAGTGCTCTTTTGGGAGAAGGCCCGGAAGATGACGGCGATATCGATATGGATGTGGATATTCCTGACGAAGACGATGACAAGGAGTCCAGTGATGACGGTGATAATGATGAGGATGATGAGGATGATGACGATGACGATGAAGACGAAGACAGCGGTACGGATGCCTGGAATGGATTTGGACGCCCTAGTCGGGGACCTGTGGAAGTCCACGCTCCTGTTTGGGAACACACAAAGGTCTACCGTGGACATTGTAGGCCCCCTTAGTCATCATGGGATGTAATTCTACTGATCGGCCTCGTCTTCAGGTAACATCAAAACCGTCAAGGACGTCAACTTCTATGGGCTCAACGACGAGTACGTTGTTTCCGGCTCAGATTGTGGAAACCTGTTCATTTGGGACAAGAAGACGACCAAGCTGGTCCAGCTTCTCCGCGGCGATGACGAGACGACAAATGTGGCTGTCGGACATCCATACGAGCCGCTCCTCGCAGTCTCGGGAATCGATCATACAGTCAAGCTCTTCTCTCCGGATTCCAAGTTGCAGCAAGAATTCGGCGAGAAGGCTCGGTCGGGGGGAAGGGCTGATGACGGAGAAACCGAGCGGAACTACAGCGAACCGGTTTCAAGAAGATTGCTGAATCGCAGCCAGAAAATCATCGATCGGAACCGAGACAACAACGTGACTGGACTCACAAATACTATTCTTACGGTAAGGAGATCTGTTGCTTTCTTCACGTTGTGGGCTTTATATACGGACGATTCTTGATGTAATTGTGGCCGTGTCTTTTCCAATCTCTGACTCGGGACCGTCTGTGTTTTGTTGCTTTTGTCCTTTGGATACCCTACCTACGGTGCTCGAATAAGAGGAGCTTGCTGTACTGAGTTACTTCGCATCGCGTCTGGGAGAACGGATGGCTAATAGTTGACATCCGGCGGCAGAGGGATATGCTTGAACAGTTTGTCGAGAGGTTGAGGGCTGGCGGTGATATGGAGGGCGGCACTGCAGTCATCGAGGGAGATTGCGCGGTAAGCTTTCGTGCCCTTCCTTCCCCTATCGAGCCGTAGGAGCTAATGGACGGCGGTTAGATCATGTGAAAATCATATGCGCTCGTTTCGTTTGCTCTGTCTTTCTTTTTCTCCTGGCAATTTGGCGTTTATGGTGGGATTTGCTTGTCCAGCAGGAATCCCGTTCACTCTTGTATGTAACAAAGTAACTACGAGTATCTCTACTACCATTGCCTACTTATGTAGGTATAGTATGGTTGAAACGTGGTGACGCCAGATTCAGGAGAGACCTTCCCGAAGGAATGTGAGCGCGAGTGGCCGTAAGCATAAGGCGAGGCGAGATTGGAAATCCTTCCCCGGGCTGAGGGGATTAACCTGTCGTTATCCACCTGTTAGATACCGCGTACTCTGTCTACCGGGTTCCGTTGTGTATTAGGCGCAATTGTTTGGCCGCCCATCCCGCGGTTTGAGCAATTAACGTCCATTTCCACTCCTTAATCCTCGAGGTTCCGTCAGATCAGTGGGCGGTTAGCACCCTGTCATTGGCCCCCGGGCTGACGAGTGCTGTGTGATGACCGGCCAAGCCGTGTCATCGCTCGGCAAAATGGGATGAGCAGCTATTGAATTGATTGTACCCCTTCCCCTCTTCGTTCCCATTCTCGGTTCTGCTCTCTCTCTCTTCTCTTTCTTTCGCTCACCACCCTGTGTTCAACACACATTCGTACACGGGCGGCCACTTTTTCGCGAACTAACTAACCGATTACAGGAACAGCAAACTGGACACGAATAGCAGCTCTGATAACCTCCACACACAGGGTTTTCGAATTGAGAGAGACCCAGTCCAGTCTATGTTGTGGTTGTTGTCATTCGTTTCTGCCTTCTGCGTCCCGTCATCTTGTCGCTCTCTTGCAACCTAGCAACCTCTAACCGGCGACGACAACGACACCATCATCATCGCAACGCACCCACCCATCTTCACCCACAACAACAACAACAAAGAAGATGGCGCAGCTACCAACGCCTTCACCCTCCACGCCCTCGCCGTCGTCATCAGCCCCGGCGCGACAGATCGTGAGGAGCTCGCTACCTACACCGTCAAGGACTACACCCACGGATCCGCCGGAACAACAGCAGTCGTCCTCGTCGACTTCGTCGCGACTGCCCTCGCCCCAGCAATACACCTCGTCGAGATCTCGAACCAGTCGCGAGGGAACCCCCTCCGATAATGGCTCTGCCGATAGCGCGCGTATGCCGCCACCGCCGGCAAGAACTACGCGAGCGGCGACGGCAGCGGCGACAGTGGCAGCAACAGCAGCAGCAGCAGCAGCGGGGACAAAGGAGAGGACGTTTGTTAGACGGACGGCTGGAACGAGGGATTTGAAGGAGAAGGAGAAGAGCGATAAGGACAAGGGCGATGAGGGGAAGACGGTTGTGCCGAAGAGGTCGATGAGCTTGAGGAGTAGCACGAAGCGCACGAGTATTTCTGCGCGAGGGGAGGAGAAGAAGGAGGAGTCTGCTGTCCTGCCGAAGCGGAATTTGAGGTCGAGGACTGTCAGTACTAGCACCAATGCTTCTTCCTCTGCGACGGAAAGGAAGACGACGGCTTCGACTGCTGCCAGCTCGAGGATCGCTGCTGCACCTAGGAGTTTGAGGGAGAGGAGTGGAACCGCCACTGCAGCTGCCACAGGAACTACTACTTCACGTCGACCGCTGTCAATGTATGCAGACACTACTTCGGCCACTTCGACGGGTCCCAGAAGAGCTGCAGCTCCTGCTCCTGCTCCTGCTCCTGCTGCAGCGCCAGCAAGGACCCATAGACGGAACCAATCGACACCCTCGACTGCGGTGCAGCCACCAGTCCGACCAGGGACTTCAGCATCGACAGCCAGCAACGTCTCCAAGTCCCGCCGGCCTCCCTTCTCTACACTACAACAGAACTTTGCCGCGCCCCCACCTCCGCCTACCTCGCGTCGGTCTATGCCCCCACCTCCACTCGACCCAGCAACCATCCATCAGCAGACGCAACTACTACAACACTCCTGTCTCTATGCTAATTCGCACTCTACATATGCGCAGCTTACGGCTTCAGCTACTGCAAAGCTCAAGCGGCGCTTCGACACGCTGGCACGCGAGCACTCCAAATCGCGAGAGCAGCTGGCGCGGCGACAACGGTTGCTAGATATTGCCGGGCTCGTTGCGGTTGTTGAAACGCCCGCCGCGGGCATCACTGGCAAGCGACGGGAGACGATGCGCAGTCCCGAGGAGAAGATCCAGGCGTTTTCGGAAGCGATCAAGAAGCTGGAATCGCTCCAACAGAACGAGCATCGCTTGCTCTCTGCCGCGTTTGGAGAGTGGATCGCCGGGTACTCGACGCCGTCGCCCAGGAGAGGCATCGAGCAGGGCGGATGGGTCAAGAAGCGCGGACGCTGGATCGACGGCCTCGGTGAGGACTGGCGCCGACAGTGCCTGTTCACGTCGAGACGCATCGAAACTGCCGTCAGAGCTATCGAGAGTGTCGTTGCGGCTGTGGTGATGGAGGAGGAGCTCGGCGTCGTCAGCGTTGTTAGCGAGAGGTGGATGGAGGTCGCCAAGGGCATGCTCGAGGAGAGTCAGGGCATGATGTTGGTGGAAGGCAACGTGGTGCAACGGGAGAGGAGAGCACTCGAAGAGGTGGTGGCAGGCGCCGCAATCGTCGAGACCATCGTCGACGACACAGTGGCAGACGCAGAGGAAAGGCCGGTATGGGTCTGATCCGATGGTTTTGCTTGTCAGCTTTTCGAGCGCTGTTCTTTTTCTTTTTCTTTTCTTTTCTTTCGATTATCATGGGGCCTCGCGGTGTCTAATGGCTGGGCTGGGCTGGCCGTCCGAAGTTTGATGGTTTGGTTTGGTTTGGATATGCAAGTCAAGTTCGCATTCTTCATTTTGCATTGGGAGGCCTTTTGTGTGTGTTTTCTTTCTCTTTCTTCTTCTCTTACTCTTCTTTTTATTTTTCCTCTTCAACTTTTTCTTAGGCTGGGGACTCACTCTTGCGATGTCTTTTGCTTTTGATTCTGCCCGTTGCCGTTGGTTTGCTCCTTCGTATCGTTTCCTCACGAGGAATCCAATGAGCGTCATGACGGAACATGTTTGTTCTCTTGTCTTGTCATGCGATATCATGGCATCTTTTTACCTTTCTATTTTTTATTTCTTCTATTTCTTTTTACTTTGTAGCTTTCAGCTTTTTCTCGCTCGCTGAAGCTTTTACATTCCTTTGAAGACGATGATGTCTGGTGGTCTAGGGAGGTTGGGAGGTTGGGCGGGGTTGTGCGGCGCGAAGGGCGAAACTCTCTTTTGTTTGTTCATGACGGTCTTTTATGTGGACGGGTTGGGTGGGAAGGACGGGATATCACGACTTCGAACGACAGATGGGATGGGATGGGATGGGATGCGATGGGATATGATATGGGCTATGAACTACTCTACGAATCGAATGGAAACAGATGATTGATGAAATTCCCTTGTGCTCCTTGTGCTGTGCTGTGAGGCGGAGGCGGATGGAGGGGGGGCGGATTCGGAGGGGGGGTGTTGCTATGCGGATGCGGAATGATGTTTGGGATTGATGGAGACGTGCATGAGATGCGCGTGCGAGATGCGGTGTGATGCGGTGTGATGTGATGAAGTGACGGGTGGGTGAGGTGATCGGACGCCGGAGGCGGAGCTGATTCGATGGATGGAGGTCTGCTGGCCGCTGGCGTGACTGCGAGGGAGGGGAGGGGCGGAGCGACGGATAGGAGGCATAATGGGATGTCGGATGGGCGGGTTGGGTTGTGGTTGGGCTGTGGTTGGCGGAGGGCCTGGTTGGCGGAGGAATGGTTGGACTTGGAGGAGCGGCGATCGGAATGCACGTCGAAGTCGGGTGGTTGGGTGGGTCTCAGGCGCCCGCATGGAGTACCCGGTCACGAATCACGATGTAGCCACTCCGGAGGCGGGTGCAGCTTCTCGATCGAGTGAGTGTAGTTCTTCGCGTTCGAGTGAGGCCTGAGTATGATGAGGTAAGTAGCTGTCCGAGTGACCACTCCGAACATTGAGAGAGAGATGCGTCGGACGAGCCCGATCAGCGAGTGATATTCGTGAAGCAGGCCTTCGCGCTAACCTAACCGACCCTGCCTGCCCCACGCAACCAGCCCCACCAAGGCGTCACTCCCCACTAAGGCCGCCATCACCATCACCACCGCGATGTAGCCAGCAACCCACAACCCACAACCAATAACCCACAACCAATAACCCACAACCCTCCACTCTTCAACACTCTCCTAACCCGATGCCCTCCCCGCCGTCTTCCTCCGAAGAGGGTAACTTCTCCATCTTCACCACCCTCCGTTACGACCCGTTGCTCCTTTCCAGCACAGCCAACACCTCCGCCTCCTCACTGCCGCATCCCACACCGTTCTACCTCCTCTCGCACCACCGGGACCGCATGCTGCAGGCGGCGGAGAACTTCTCGTACCCTTCTTCCGCGACCTCGCTGCTCCAGTCGCTCTCGGCGTTCGCAAGGCGGCTGCAAGACGCCGTGGATGCGTACGACGCGGGCGCGGGCGGCGGGGTGGGGGAGGGGGCACTAAGGGAGGGGGAGGGAGCACTGAGGGCGAAAGCGATTCTGACGCGAACCGGGGAGTTAACGGTCGAGCTGGGGCCGACGCCGGTGGTGTCGTTGTCGCAGCTGTACCCGGAAGCGCTCCCTTTGCCGCCGTTGCCGGCGGGGCGCGAGGATATGGACTGGACGGTCGTGCTTGATCAAGAAGAGACAGAACCGTCGGAGTTCACAACGTTTAAGACTACCGTGAGGGGGATGTATGATCATGCGAGAATGCGTGTGGGGATACAGGGCTTTGCGGAGAGGAGGGAGGTGCTGCTGTGGAATCCCCGGGGTGAGGTTATGGAGGGGAGCTTGACTAGTGTTTATGTCTATGTCAAGAGGGAGGGTGAGGGTGAGGGTGAGGGTGCGGGTGCGGGGTGGCGGTGGGTTACCCCTGTGCTGGGGAGTGGCGGGCAGAAAGGGACTACTAGGAGGTGGGCGTTGGAGAGGGGACTGGCGGAAGAGGAAGTGGTCATGAAGGAGGACGTAAAGCCTGGTGATTGGGTCGTGCTGAGTAATGGCCTGAGGGGCGCCTGGGGCGGGTGGGCCGTCTAAGTACCGTAGTCAGTGAGCGGTGCCGTCCTCTCGAGCCTTGCTCGTCCCGCCCCGCTCCGCTGTGTGCACGTGGAGATACGACGATGCGGCTTTGGTCGCTCTAAGTAGGGCGCAAAGGGTTGCGACCAGCACTTTGGTAGCGGGGCGAGGGAATGATCCTACATATACTCCAGTTCGGCTCCGTCATGACTGGGCTCTTAGAAAGTATATACGGTGAGCTGAAAGCGGCTTGGTTACTTCTGTAGTTGTAGTTCGTGGTTCGTGGTTTGCGGGACAGGACGAACTGAGCGTGCTGGAGAGTTGCTTTCCTATGTAGTGATCCTAGTGACAACGACATCATTGCGCTGATCTACATTATCAACATTACTATTTCACCACTGCAACCCTCGGCATGGAATAGTGACGTTCGAGGGCGCACTCTTTTTTTGGTGAGACGAGTGATACTACGTGACAGAGTGCGCTTTCATGCATGATACCGGCGAGAACGAGACGACGGATGCGGTGTTTTCTGTAGCATCAAACTTATTAGTGACGTTTTGGGGGATTGAGTTTCCGTTAGCAAGAGCTCTGTCATCTGCTCTCCTCGCAATGCCACGGTGGGTACGCTGGGTACGATGGGTACACTCCCGCTTCGGGCTGCGGATGTCAAGCCAAGGTCGACGGTCGGTCCTCAGTCGTCTGTTGGTCCGTCGGTAGCTTTGGTTATATGTATCCACACATAGCAGGGAAATAACGTCGAGGCCTGAGAATCGAGCTGCAACTGCCAACTACCAACTGCCAACTGCTATCGGGGGAAAAATAGAAACTATAATGCGGGGTTCTTATGCTACATAGGTGCACATGATGGCGGACGGCGCAACAAAGTAGCGGATTATAGTATGCACGCCTAAGTATCCATCCCACTCCACTCTGTGTGTACAGCGAACTGCCATTGAATGGATGGTTCGAAACACTGAAGAATTCCGAAGAACAACCCTGAGGGGTTTATCGAGTATGCTTTCCTTGAACTTCAGAATAAAGTAAAGTAGAGGTGACGGGCGTTATTTGATGTAGGCGAGATAATTTGGGATGTCGGCAGTTTGAGACCGCCAGTGAGATGGCCCTCTCCGTGATGCGCCGGTACGATCCTACATACACACCCCAGTCCATGTAGGGAGGACTCCCGAGTGGTCCGAGTGGGCATTTGCTGAGCGGGGGTGGTATGGGAGCGATCGTCAACGTAGAGGAGGACAGAGACGTGGTTTTCTGCATTCGACGGCTCCTCTATTGATTCTCGAGATGCAGTTGTGAGGGACACTGAGGGTGGCATGCACGCAGTTACTACGTTCCGGGCCTTCAACTTGGACCTGATACTGTCGTTAGCTAGTTATCGGCATGAAGGGGGCATGAAGGGTCCACGCAGGGTCGAACCCCTACCGCTACCTCCCACGGTGCGAGCCCAATTCCAGCGCGGGCTCGGGCTCTGCGTTGAGCAACACCTCTCACGGACTGCGGACCACAATTATGTAGAGTTTGAAGACTTCTGATCATCGCAGGGAGCGGCTAATCGGTTCGCAGGAGTGGGGCCCCTTCAACGGTGCCAGAAAATCGCTCCAACTGGTCGCCTCTTGTTCCGATGCGGGGGATCCTTGCAGAATATGTAGTTTGGTGGGTGGACCTTGCTGCGGTTCAATTACTTGTCCTGTCACTAGCGCCATCCTCTATCGTCCCACCGTGCTGTCCCACTATGTTACGGCGGACACACTTCGCTCCCATTCCCTAGCTCTTATCAACCCCGAGCTCTCTTATCCTCGTCTAACCTCTCCTTCCGTTATTTGCTAACTCCCCCCCGAGACACCGTAACACCGCAACACCTCCACTCTTCAACACCTCCACTCCTCAACATCTCCACACCTCAACACCTTCACACTACCATTCCATCCCTCCATCGCCATCACACATCACCACATCTCAATACCTATCGGAGCTTCAGAGGCCTCCTTCGTTTCGCTGCCGCACAAGTTCTGCACTTCCGGTAAGAATAGTCTGATAGGTCGAATCGGCTCCCGGTTCACGGCTCCCAGTTTGCCGAAATACCCGCCCTACAGTCGTTTGTGTCGGCCCCGAATTGTTTCCCCCGCAATCAGGTACAATATCTTCATTATAAAAGAATCCTCCAGGAAACTCATTTGCTTTCAAGCTTTCTAGAACGTTGTCGACCGGAGCACCCACACACGAAGCTCCGACCGCTATCGCCATGAGTTCCGAACCCCCAACAATGAGCTCAAAACCCCCCACCACCCCGCAGGCGTTGCCCCTACTGTCGTTTCCGAATGAGCTTCTCTTGATGATTGCCTCAAATCTTCCCATTAAGGACCTCGCTTCAATCGTCCGGACGGGCCGCTACCTGCACGCCCTTCTCACCACTGAACTCTACAAAGTTGGAGCTAAACTTTATACCAACACTGGAACCCCCCTGCACTGGGCTGCCGAGTTCGATCAATTGAACACCGCGCGCCGGCTGATTTCCTGCGGTGCCAATCTGTCTGACCCAAGACCTTTCGATGGTCAGACGCCCTTTCACCGAGCCGCAGCTTGTGGTCACTTAGAGCTTACCGAATTCATGTATCGCTCGTACTTGGCCATGACGCGCGATGACCGGGGCAGGATGCCACTTCATGTTGCTTGTGCGATGGGCCAGGAAGACGTCGTGAAATACATCCTATCGAGACTGCCGTCGGCTATTGAGCAGAAAATCGTCCCTTCTCAGAGAACCCTCTTGCACTGTGCTGCCCAGAATGGACATGACGCCGTCATCCGCTTCTTGATCTCCCTCGGTGCCGACCATGATGCTGCGGATTCGCAAGGCATCACACCGCTTCACCTAGCTGCTAAGGAAGGCCATCACGATACTTGCAAGTACCTGATCAGCTACGACGCTGGGGTGTCCCTAATCGGCAGCCCGGATGGTAATTCACCGCTCCACGGTGCGGCAGCACGAGGTCATCATCGAGTAGCAGAGCTCCTCCTCGCAGCTGGCGCCCCCCTGTACCAACACAACATCCACGGCGAGGCCCCAATCCACCGCGCAGTACGGTACACGCGCGAATCAGTCGTCAGACTCTTTCTCGCAAAAGACACAAGAGGCCTCCTGAACAAAACGCTATGCGGCGCCGGACAACCACTTCTAACTTATGCCTTCGACTCCCGCAAATCCCCACCAGTGTCACTCCTGTCAATGCTCATCGAGCACGGCGCCGACATCAATTACGCCTCCTATAACAACGGCCAAACCCCCCTCTTTCGTGCCGCCGCCGCTAGAACCACAGACGCATTGGCCCTCTTCATCGAGAAAGGAGCAAACGTGAACGCAACAGACTTCTGCAAAGCGACCGCCCTCCACGAGGCCGCCTCCTCCGGCCGGATCCCTGCGATCGAGATGCTCATTAAAAACTTCGCCTCGGTCGACGCCAAAGACCGCGAGAAGCAAACACCACTCTACTACGCCGTTGAGCATGGCCAGGAGGATGTAGTCCGCAAGCTCCTCGAACACGGCGCCGACATCAACATCAAGGACAGGGTCGGCATGTCCCCGCTCAGCCGTGCGTGCGCACAGTGCGCGGTTCATATAAATGTCGACATGGTTCAACTGTTGATAGAGAATGGTGCGGATGTGAGGAGCAAGGATGAAGATGGAATGACGCCGCTGCATCATGCCTGCAGAGAGGGACATGAGGAGGTGGTTAGGCGGCTGCTCAAGGCCGGGGCCAGCGCCAAAGCGATGGACAAGCGTGGCGAGAATGCGCTGGCTGTTGCCTGGTCGTTCCAGAAGCTGAATATTGTGAATTTACTGAGGATGAATATGGGCATGATTGCGTGCTAGAGGGGGGATTGTCTTCTTGAGACGCATGCGGGCTGCGGTTTCTTTTGTGGATCTAGACGGTGTTCTGGAGCCCGGGGGGGGGGAGGGGGGTGGGGCGGTGGCGTTGTTTGTCTTGTCTTGTCTTGTCTTGTCTTGCCTTGCTATTTCTTAAGTCACGGTGGTGTTTTGACTTTTTCTGGGGGGGGGGGGGGGGGGTTGCGTATACCATGATTCATTGTTCTGATGGGTCTTTCTGCTATATCTGTAATTCATACCGCAGATAGACGCTTTACATGTTTGTTTGTTTTTCATTGCTCAGCGTGGATAGTTAGGGGGAAAGGAAGAGAAACTCTACTCATCTATGGCTGAGATCGGAGGGGTGAGCGGGAATTGTATTTACAAGTGAATGATACACTATGGGCAAGGCCGTAGCTTGACTGTCTACTGCTCATAGGTACCTATTCAGCCAGGTGGAAGTGGTGACAATAGCAGTACAATAGCACATACTTCTACATACGTTCTAGAACGAATGGCTCGTCTTGTAATGAATGGCTTGTCTGAGAATGAATGGCTTGTCTGAGAATGAATGGCTCGCCTCAGAATGAATGGCTCTTCTTGGAATCAATAGCTCGTCTTAGAATGTATCGCAATTATGTAGGTAGCCCATCAATAACTATGCCGACGATTCCGAAATACATACCAGTTACCATGCCATGGTCCAGAGGCGCATAAAAATCCATTTCAGCAAGTTCACCCCGCTGTACCCATCGGTTGACAAGCAAACAAACAAACTACGGAAGTAATACTATTTAGTAGCAGATAAAATATCCAAACCAACCTCGCTGATTACCGGTATATCACGAAGTGGGTGAAAACATTGATTGATACATAATCCATATGGCATTAGTAGAGCCCGCAAGTTATTGCCGGTAGATGGCAATAAAGCTTTTGTGAAGAATCCTCACAAATACTCCCATAAACGGGGAAGAGATTGTCGGCGACTTGGAGTTCTTTTGACAGTTAGAAATCCATTATCCCGCCTCTCTTGGGCGAGTGATGATGCCGGATGCTGCGTACCTAACTAGTTTACTCTTGATACTACATAAAGGCAAAGGGCCGACCGACAACGCGATTCAAGTTCGATTCTCGTAGCTGGCAAATTCCGCCCGGAGACGAAAGCGAGCTCTTTCAATCTACTATTCACATAGAAGTAGAATTATTCCGTCCTATTTGTTTTCTCGCGAGGGTTGAGACAACTCGGCAGGTACTCTACGAACATACCGCGTTCGCTGCGGCTGGATCTGCGCACCGATGGTCTTCTCGCCGTGCATATTTGCTTTTTTCAGATTCGCTCTTTCGCCCGCTAGTCCCAGCAGCCAGGGTGTCTCACTGGGGAACCAAGAAGAAGAAGGCCCATCTTGTCGACGTGGCACTGTTGGTTGGCTGGCTGGCGGGGCTGCGCGTCTTCCCCCGATCGGCGGGTATGTATAAAGACCCTTAAGTCCTGTAGATGCGTAAGTACCGCATCCCGATTCACCGAGCCAGCTGATCACACGTCACGCGGCACGCGGCATCACTCGTTTCTCCAAAACAATGCGGTTCACACCCACACTCTTCCTACTGGTGGTTCCGGCGGCCGTCGTGCTGGCGGCAGACACAGGGATAGACTTCACCTACAACCCCGCCAACCGCGGCCTCGCCTACGAGTGCTCCAGCCTCCCCTGCCACTCCGGCTACCCCGCAACGTATGGCGGGTGCGCCGTCGTGAACACGACGGGGATTGTGTGGTGCTGCCCCGCGAACCAGTACTTCCCCCCCTTCCCCCGCCCCCCTCTCACCACCCCTACTAACTCTCGGGCACCTAGTACAACCTGCTGGCGCTACGGCGCCGCCTCCTCATCCTGCACTTCACAAACCCAGAACCAAAAGCAGTGCAAGCGCGACGACTACTCGTGGTGCTGCGACGCGCAGCTCGAGTACTGCGACACAAAGAACGGCATATGCCTGCCCAACCCAGAGGTCTTTGCGAATCCGCTCGTGGACGGCGCGCCTAAGAGCGCGTTTACTAGCGCTTTCACGGTGGGCGTTGGCGCGCTGGCGACAGAGACTGGGATAGAGACGGCTACGATTACGGAGACCGGGAATGGGGCTGGGGCTGCGACCGCGACCGCGACTGGGACGGGGACGGGGACGGGGAGGATTAGCGGGACTGGGACTGGGACGGCCGGTGCGACTGGTGGGACCGCGACTGGTGGGACTGGGACAGGTGCGGCGGTGCCGGTCGAAACGGCTGTGGTGGGACGGAGCAGCGGGGGAATGTCGAAGGCGGCGGTCGTGGGCGTGGGTGTGGGTGTGACGATGGCCGTCATGGCCGTTGGTGCTATCGGCTGGTATTTTGGACGGCAGTGGCAGCGGAGGGCAATGTACCGTGAGGATGCGGGCGAGAAAATGTTGGTGAAGCCGCAGCGGTGATGGGAGCGTGTGCTATCAGGGAGTACATAGAGTAGATATCGGTTACGCGAAAGCTAAGGCGCTGAATCTTTGGCTACTAGTAGCCCTATCTGACGAATAGTTTGGCGCGAGTGATCGACCGTGAGGTCTCTGATAACTTAACCCGTCTGCATTCAATTGCAGCTCTGAGACGCAAATTTACGATGTATACTGATATAAAGATTCTTACGTAGCTAAAGTTTGAAGAAAATCGTGGCTGCGGGGTGGTTATGTCACCGCATCATTAGATCATGATGTTTGGTAGGTTGACTAGTACAAGACCTTCTCAAATCCGATCGGGTGATGTTGCAGAAACCACGAGACATCTCAAGCCTCATTAACGAGTCTCGCCTTAGGGTCTGCAGCACTGGACAAGGACTAGATAGAAACAACAGGGTGGTACCTCTGTTTTAAAAGGCGTGGGGTGATATACGAGATAATCCAGTGCGATTGTATGATCCTAGGCAGCACTCGGTTCCGTTGCGTTCGGACGAGCCGTCTGTGCAGTCATATCTTGGGCCTTGCAAGTGGTTGACAATGGATTGGGAAGCTGGTTAATTGTTCCAGCTCGGAGACATGCAAAGATCCATAATTATGTATGTACAGATTTTTTTAAGGATCTAGGTATGCCGGGCTGGACTGGGCTGTGTGCGATCCGGTATACACCACACAACCATGGGCGATGATGGCAGTGCCGTAGGTATACGCCTGTGGCTAGCACTGGCTGCTATGTACGTAGGATAAATATCGCTTGAAGAACTGGTACGTACCTCGTAATTTACCTTCCGGGAGAAAAACTTCCCCCCGTTACCACGTCCTCTTCGGACAGCGGGATCACTGCGGTTCCCCACATAAGTGTAATTACCGGGATATCTATGCTTGCACCTCTATCTGACTCCTGCGGTCTAAGTTATGGAGCAATATCCCCGAGTCACTCGCTAGAGTACCGAGAGGCGCTCACGCTTTTGGAAGAGGTAGTTTTCTACCTATTATCTGGTTATCGATACACTCGAGTTGCTGACTACGCTCTCTGCATATAATTTGATCACTTGTAAGCCACCGCCGGCCCAAATCGATGCAATCAAATCCAGAAGAAAAAGTTTATATTATCATTAAATCCTCCGCTAGTAACCATCCGCCAACTGCTTTCCATCCCGAATGCAACGAAAAGCATCTCTCAATACACATTACAGGCCGCACCCCTCTCTCTCTCCGTCAACTCATGCCAGACTTTTCACTAGAAGTACAAATTCCCAGCCAGCCAATCCGGACCGTCTCATGCGTGCCAACCGCTTAGTAGGTGGCGCCGTGCTTGTAGCTGTCATCGGAGTGATCGTGCTTGGAGCCGTTCTCGTGCTCGTGCTCGTACTCGTCATCGGAGTGGTCGTCGTGGTCGTGCTCGTACTCGTCGTCGTGCTTAGGGGCAACGTAGGTCTTCTTGGGCTCGACGTAGGTCTTCTTAGGAGCGACGTAGGTCTTGGTGTCCTTGTACTGGGGAGTGTACGAGGTCTTCTTGGGCTCGACGTAGGCCTTCTTGGGAGCCTCGTAGTGGCCGTTCTTGCTGGGCGCGACGTAGGTGTTGCGGGAGTCGTCGTAGTAGTGGTCGTCCTTCTTGGGCGCAACGTAGGTCTTCTTGGGAGCGACGTAAGTCTTCTTGGGGGCCTCGTAGTAGTGATCCTTCTTGGGGGCGACGTAGGTCTTCTTGGGAGCCTCGTAGTAGTGGTCCTTCTTGGGGGCGACGTAAGTCTTCTTGGGCGCCTCATAGTAGCTGTTCTTGCTGGGGGCGACGTAGGTCTTCTTGGGGGCGACGTAGGTGTGCTTGTTATCGTCGTAGTAGTGGTCGTCCTTCTTGGGGGCAACGTAGGTCTTCTTGGGAGCGACGTAAGTCTTCTTGGGAGCCTCGTAGTAGTGGTCCTTCTTGGGGGTGACGTAGGTGTTCTTGGAATCGTCGTAGTAGTGGTCGTCCTTCTTGGGGGCAACGTAGGTCTTCTTGGGAGCGACGTAAGTCTTCTTGGGAGCCTCGTAGTAGTGGTCCTTCTTGGGGGCGACGTAGGTGTTCTTGGAATCGTCGTAGTAGTGGTCGTCCTTCTTGGGGGCAACGTAGGTCTTCTTGGGAGCGACGTAGGTGTGCTTGTTATCGTCGTAGTAGTGGTCGTCCTTCTTGGGAGCAACGTAGGTCTTCTTGGGAGCCTCGTACTTGTGCTCGACGGCCTTGGGCTTCTCGTAGTAGTCGTTGTGGGCAACGGGGTTGGCGGCGACGAATCCGACGGCCGCGGAGGTCAGGAAGAGAATGGTAGAAGTGCGCATTTTGATGGTTGTGTGGTGGCTGGTTTGGTGATTAGGGATTATTGGAGGATGAAGGTATTAAGATATGAAGATGAGGAAAGATGCTGAGATGCTGTAGGAAGATGATGATGAACGATTGAGTTGATGAGGTTTGATTGAGGTGGACTGGCAGAGTCCTTATATACCAACCCCACTGCGGGCCCTTTCCATGAAGCCCGTCCCAGGGGATCTCGATTGTTGCCCGCAGTCGGTAGTCAGGCCGCCATGCGAGATCGCATGACACAGCGGATTGACCAAAGAGTGGAGTATTCAAGCGAAGGCTGAGGTCTCGTTGGGAAGGCGAGCGCCTCGCTGGCCGAATCGGCATTTCTTTTTTTCTTTTCCCGCCAGCGTGCATAGTGAAGCCCATGGCCGAAAAGAAAAGGGGGAGGCCGCATGCAGGATCAAGGGATTTGAGGATCCCAATTCTAAGGTTTCTCGGCCTAGCTGACGATCGTGAACGTTCATAGGTGCGGATTTCAGCCCTGTGCCATTAATAACCGCTACGAGTGGCTCTGGTACCTTTTTCCCGCATGGGCAAGGGTGGGGGTGATCGGGCCGCTCCATGCAGGAAGAGCTTGTCTGTTGGACCAATTTCCCCCACAGCGACGCTTGATTCGCGGAGAAGCGAGCGAGCCAATCATGACCCAGCAATCTGCAATTAGACTCGGTGCCAGTACCAATGCCAGTGTTGTTAGACTTCTTCAGACTCGGGTATGCTTATGGGGGGAGAACGAGCGCGACTCTTCGTGCTCGCCTATTTGCGGAGAAGCAATGGCCATACGGTGCGAATGGAATGCCGTAAAAATCACCACCGTGTGTGCTGGTAGGATCATGCTCTGTGCGCGCGCTCCCAGAATAGAGTAGAGAGGGCGGACGCCGTACGGTGTCACTCGAGAATAATGCGCAAATCGTATGAATGCCGACGTCCTGGCCAATGCTTCAGGGGTTCATTTTGGGGGCCATTGCACTTCCTTCTTTTGAGGATTTTTTCTTTTTTCTTTTCCTTTTGTGAGATCGCGGGAGGCTGGGAGAGCTTCGGGTTGAGGGAGATAGATGGGCTCCGTACGACCGAGTATCGATACAAGTCCTTGTTCACGTCAATCGGATACGAACTGGTTGAGAAGCAGTGATGTTTTTTTCACTTGAATGTTGTCGTTCAAGGAATACGGTAGATATGCCTCTTCCCAGAGCATTCGACGAATAGATCCTCTTGAAACGCCACGCAGGAAGACCGCACCTATGTTTGGCTACATAGAGTACAGTGCCAGTACATTGGCGGACAAGCCCTCGGAACCCGGTCGGATATGTTGAGCTGAAAACGGGTGCCGGGCAGTTCATGCAAAGGCATTTCCACGGGGCGATGGCGAAGGCGCGAAGAGTCACTCGCGATCAGATCATCACCACTCCCGCTAAGCATAGCATTCCCGTAGCGTCCTCGTGCCGTAAGTAGCGCATAGTGAGTCCTCTAGGGATTCGAAGGACCAACACACTCGAGTCATACATAACTGCAACTCTTTTGAGGAAAACTAGTTGGTTAACTGCTCGTGTGTACTGATTCATGTCGAACCGAAGGTCTTTCGCGAGGTGTATCTGCATATAACTCCGCAGTGCTCTCCGTGCCGAGGGCAGCGGCAATTCCTTTGATTTCGGTACTCCTTGGATTCCGTTCTCCGGCGTTTCAGCTCCCTCTTGGCTCCACGATGCCGAGTACTCTACCTAGAGTAGGTAGGTACTCAACTGCTGGTTTGGCTATCAATATCTCCAAGTATTTTTAGCCAAGTACTCTAGATGCTGCTCGGGACTCGGGAGTTGGAAGAAAGTGCTGGTACTATAGCGGGACAGTGACTGATTGACGAAGAAGTGGAGAAGTGCGAGTAGCCACGAGACCACCGGTCCGAAAGGGCAAAGACGTGTTGGTACCGGAGGACAGTTACTAAGGAGCCTCATAGGTTCCGCCTCTCTCCACCTCCACTTCAGCCCCATTCAGCCCTGAAGCGTTGGCCACTGCACATGGACGTGGGTTCGTGGCTTCCATTGAGCGGCATACAGTCGGCCTGCGCGGTTTACCTGCATACAAAGCAGCAACGGCCGCCTGAACGATATCCCTCCCCCTTTTATGATGCCGGGCGCCTTTTCAGCCCGTCAGCCGGACATGAGTCCATTTGCTAGCGCCGAGGACCTGTACCGATATCGTATCGCCAGCTGAGGTCGGTTGCCGCTTCAAGCCAGTGGGGGATCTTTCCGAGTGACAGCGCACGAGTGTTGGGGTCCGCCGCCGGCGCCGCCACGTGACCATTGGAGGGATGCGGCGGCGGGGGTGTGATGTTTGGGCGGCGGCGGTCCGGGCGCACCTCCCAAGAGAATGGAGATCCGTAAAGTGTCTTTGCAATTAGTGTATTGTCGCATGCGGCCTTGTTGGGTAGATCAGTGCCGCTTTAACGGTGGGGATGTTGGTGAGTGTTGAACAGTGCGGTGTGATAGATACTCTACATGTGACCTATGACGGTAGTTGCAGGTTGGCCGATGGCCAATTCGTTCGCTATGGAGCCCGCAACTTACAGCCGGTCTCTGGAGGTATCCAGAGGTATCCATGGCACAATAAAGCTTTGGTGAAGCTCCACAATACCCCACATCTAAACAGAGAAACACAAATGACTCTGAAATCCTTCAACCTCGCAATAAATACTTGGTATTTTGAAAAGGAGGTTGGGTTTGTTGTTGAGGCGTTTTACTAGTGATGGTCTCCGTAGTTATGTAGCCCTGTCGAGTACCTACTCTAGTTACCGCCACCCCGTACTTTAGTTAACCTTCTTCCCACTCGGTAGCTAACTCTGATGATCCTCTCGGTAACCCTCAACATTACTAGTCTAGCGTAGTGCGCACGGCTGGATGTTGCTCTTGCTTAGCTGTCCAGTGTCATGTTGATGCCCTCGTCTGATGAATTGCACCAGGATGGGTATTCTCGGCTCGAAAGGGCGGGGTGGCAAATTGCTCAAGTCTTGGTTCGTCGGGTTCAGGGGAGGGCGAAGTGTTGGGGATCTCGGGGATCTCTCCAGGAGTTCGCTCTCGCTCTCTTCTTTTCATCGCCATCTCGCCAGTTGCCCCCAGCACGCTGATAGGATTCACGAAGAGAAAAAAAAAACAAGAGAAAAAAGCCTCTACATTCATCTCCTTATTGCTACATACCTACTGCACCGCTTGTCTCTGCCTACTCTTCCCTTCGGCACTCCCCGAGTCCCCCCCCTCTGGCCACTTCGACGTTTTGCTGATGATTCGAGACGGGTTGTGGCGAGTTTGCGGCCGTGATAGTGGTTAGTTATCGTTGCCAGATTTCTACTTGCACCCTATGGGCATAGGTGCTTCTGCTCTTCGACCGTTATTGAGATTCACTGATTTGTTCGATTGATCATACCTACAGCTAGATACAGAAACTCACAACATTCGCTCCGAACACCAAAACCTTCACTTCCCATTACAATTTACTCTGAGTCCTTCCCCCTCACAGCTGCTACCCCCGCTTCCCCAGCATTCCACACAACGCTTGTTCCCAAAACCACATCGGCTGCTACCGCACCGACATTCCCCGTAGCCTCCCTCCCCTGATCCACCAGCTTCTTCGCTTCCTGTCCGTGTTCGTGCTCGACGACCGTGCTCGTGCCCTTCCCCACCGCCGAAGAGACGCGGGCCACACTATTCACCGTCAGTACTATGCTTCGACCTGTTCTACAACCAGGAGGGAGCCAACCTATCCGTAACGCTCTCGGCGACAACAACCACGCCCTCAGCAGCACCCTTAGCACTCTCTGCGACAATCCCGTTTTCCTCCCCCTTCTTCTTCTCCGGCATCATGCCGCCGACCCACTCACCAACGCTCTCGGCGGCACCACTGATAGCCCTCCCGACCATCCCCGTGACCTCCGCAGCCTTCGCGGTCCCCGCCACCATGCCCTTGGCGACCTTCCCCGTCGTCTCGGAGACCTTTGTCTCCTCTCCAGGCTCTACCTGCTCACGCTGTTCAACCCGTTCCTGCGCATATCCCTTAACCCTTTCCGCCACCCCCGTGGCGGAATCCCTCAGCGCGCCCGCCACATCGTCCGCATCCGCCTCGAGCCCCGTAGTGAGGTATCCGTACTGGACCAGCAGCTCCTCGAGCCGCAGAGCGAGCGCATCGTTCTCCGCGCCCGGCGGAATCGCGATCTCGATTGCCGCGACGGAGTTGGATGGCTCCAGCGCGGACGGAGCCGGCAAGATGCATGTGAACAGGTAGGTCTGCGGGTTGGCCACGGAGGTGCCCACCGTTGAGGCGTGGTCGAGAGGCAGCGCGAGCGTCGCCCCGACGGTTAGCAACAGCCGGCAGTTGGACGTCGGCGGCGGCAGCAGCGTGAGCATCCCCGTGCAGAGTGGCAGACGTGAGGTGCCGATCAGCTGCGTGGCTTTGACGGAGTCGATCTGGAGTAGTGGTGTGGGAGTCGTCATGGTGGGCTGTAGGTGGGAATGGAATCTGGGGGATGTGATGGATCTTCGGAATATAGTTTATGTGGTTATCCTTCATTAAAAGTGGGAGATCATCCTGCTCTTGTAGTGTAGAGTGGAGTACGTAGGTACGCCGTCGTCCCGTGTCCAGTGTCCACTCCATGGATCTCGTCAGGCCGTTCGTTCGTTCGTGGGCTTCGCCAGACGATGATGTCATAAAAACCTGAACAGGGTGGGCCCTGCCAAGCGTGACCATCATAGCGCCGTCGATCGTGATTCGTGAATCGTGATCATCCGGTACTACTGGTACTCCACATACGAACACTCGGTACGGCAGGTACTTCCCACACACAAAAAAAAAACCGGAACCTGCATTATGATGATCCGCGAAAGCTCATCAGAGAACCCTTTCGAAGCTCGAACGCCGAGATGGAATTCTGCGATGTCATGGCGCAGAATCCCATCTCCTCATCACCCCACCTCCGCCCCACTCCCCTCTCCCTCCCCTCTCCCTCCCAGGTGGAGACGCGACATGCGTGGAAAATGCATACCTACTAAGACGAAATTCAATGGGCCTTGGATTCTGGACCCTGCTTTTTCGGAGTCCGGACTGCCTGTATGTAGAGTGAGTCCACGACGAGTGCGCTATGTACGTAGGTACCTACTGGTACTACCGGCCGAGATCCAGATCACTCGGTCCCCTCAAACGGTCTGTAAAGCTTCGTAAGTATGCACTGAATGTACCCCTTCTAACACCTAGTTGGCGGCGGCGGTGGAAACACCGATCCGACACTCACGGTAAAATCTGTGGGTGCACGAGGGAGAATGACACATGGCGGCCGATACAATGAATACTCGTGTACTCTATACCTGTGCTTGAGGAGGGAGCGGGTGAAGTACCTAGACTCTCATTAGGCATGAGGTTGGTAACCTCGAATTGAATCGTGTCCGATGGGGAAAACGTGCTTGTGCTAATGAAAGTTACATATTTTTTTCTATCTAATCATTCTTATGGGTCGCAACAAAATAACAAACAGATATCGAGGAAAAAACGCCAGCAATGGAAGTCTACATGGTAAGATATCAATGAAAACAGTAGACCAAGTCTCGTCGAAGTCGCGCAGGCGCCCTCACCACCGGGAGACAGCAGGTCGACGACGTATGGGCAACGCTCTACGAGAAGCTCCCTACGGAGATGGTAGATTTCTTCATAACACCCCTGACCATTACTGATGGCAAACAGCACGGGGTTCTTGAAGACGCTGGTAAGGGAATTCCGGTTAGCCGAGTCTGAGCATGAGGGCGGGGTGTGATTCTTACTCGGCCTTGAACTCTGGGCCTTTCATGGTTGCCCGTGGCTGCCGTGGCTACCGCTTCTTTGAGGCATTGGACGGCTGCTTGGGAATCTTGGGAGCTTTCTCTGCTCGAGACATCTTGAAGGTGTGTTGGAAGTGTATGGTTGGTGGAGAGAGAGGTAGAGTGTGTGCGTAGGCTTGCGGAGGACCAGAGAGAGATTGTCTGTGTGTCGGTTGGTGGAGAGAGAGAGGGAGGGAGGAAGAGAGAGAGAGAAGATAAATGTATCGCGGCAAAGGATCGGCGAAAATGAAGATTGGATGAGAATTTGAGACGTTGAGAAGTTGAGACATTGAGAAGTTGAGACATTGAGAAGTTGAGACATTGAGAAGTTGAGACATTGAGAAGTTGAGGTTCTATTCAACTTCAATGAGCTCTCTGCATGATACATCCAACGTTCTATGCAACCCAATCCAGCTAGTGTGGCCATGATCCGACTAGCCACTCCTCCTATGTTATCTGATCACCATATAGATCTATCCTGTATGTAAGTTCACAACGAGGGCCCTATGCACTGGTACGTACTACATACCGGCCGAGATCCAGATGACTCGATCCACTCAATCGGTAGAAAGTATGTAAAGCTTCCTAGGCACTGAATGTAACCCTTCCATGTCTCTTATTTACAGCACTCTTCTCTATCTCCCCCTCTCTCTCTCTCTATATATATATATATATATATCTCTACCATCTCGCAGGATTACAACTACCGCTCTTTATAAGCCCACCTGGTTTGGACGAAGAAAAAGAAACCCATACACCAAAACAAGTACGCCTTCCAAACCGTCCATAAAAAATGAGTGTGTCGAAGCAAATGTCCCCCAGAATCCCGCTGCGTAAGTATCGTATCCCATCGTAGCACTGTTCACAGAAAGAGCAAAGCCGCCGCCGCTGCTGTTGCTGCCACAGCGACTCCGGCGACATGGTCTCGGGGAGAACGTGATGATGCCGCAGAGTCCACCGTGATCACCGAGGTGTTCGCGAAGCCCGGACCGCAAGCTACACATTGTCAGCTGGGTGCATCGATAGTTAGAGCGTAAGATGGAGGCAACGAACCCATATTCAACTGTTCCGATGCCGGAATATACGTCTGGCTGACCGGCTGGGTTGTGTTTCCCGCCGATGCACCAAAGATCTTCATCGTTTCGGCTAGACACTCGGAGCATCTGCATTTCGTCAGTGACTGACGACTCCGTTTACACCTCACTCCCTCATCCGGAGATAACTCACGTTGGCCGGGCACCACCGGGTAATCTGGTCCCAAGCGGCAGCGAGTAGATAAACAGATCCTCGGGACTCGACGTGTTCGTGACAGCATCCACAAAACAGTAGTCCCCATCCTTAGCCTTCAGGCAGCCCGCTGAATACAGTGGTCTGTACGCTACCAGTGCGGTGAAGACGTTCACAACCACCGGGTTTCCCTTGTTGAAATCGTCTTTGCAAAAGCTCTCTTTGCGCAGTTGGCCACCATAGGTTTCCATCACCGCGGTACATGCATTGAGATCCACGTTGCAGACTCGGTCCATGAGTGCGGTTGTGGCGAAAGCGCCCTTTGACATGATGTCGAAGAAACCGAGAGAATCCTATAGGATTTAGTTATGGGAAAGACACGAAAAGCCGTGAGGTGGGAGGACATACCCGTAGGAGACCGGAGAGCGGTATGCAGCCCTGGAAATTGGGATCCGAAAGGACATATGTGAGGAATTCCGCGCAATCGGCCGTCATATTGAGTGGAGTGAGTGAGATACTGTCGAAAGGTACCGGAATCTCAGTTGGACCGGCGGCATCGGTTACAACTGCAGTGGAAATTTCAGTGGTCGTGGTGTCAGCCTTGGTTGTGGAGCCAGCCGTAGTCGTGGGGATAGCCGTAGTCGTGGTCGAGATGATGCTGGTGCGTCCACTCAGACTCATGTCTGTACTCGTCTTCGTCGGTGTCGTTGTAGTTGTCGTAGTGACGGTGGTCGTCGTCGAGAACGGGAGATCGACGGATGTGTGGTGCAGGGTATCTGCTCGTCGAACCAACCGTTCGACTTTGAGATGTGCCCGGGTGTCCGCATCTCTCCACCGCCCGAGACCAATTTCCGCCTCGCCCGTCCCATCCCCTGCCACGACGCCCAGAACAAAGGTCGCCAAAACCACCAGCACCAGATAAAGGCGAAGAGTGGACGTTAAAGAGTGTCGTATAGGTCGAAATGAATGTTTTGCTGTTGCTTCCCGTCGCCGTCGTCGATGCGCATGCTCCTCAATATCGCGACATCCTCCACGGTTCCCACAGTTCCGGGCTATCATCGTCCACGAGGGGGGGGGGCAGTGTTATGGTCGCCGAGTCGACGTCCACTGCATGATCCAAGCGAAGGCCGTCGAAGTGATGCCACAGAATAGTTAACAGCACACGCAGTGGGGCAGCAACAGCGATATCGTAGAGTAAGGCGGCGAGGGCAGGTTGACGGAAACACAAGGAAAAGGGCGTGGGAACACTGGGATAATAAAGACTGACACCCAACAATGTACGCAGTTAATTAAGACCCCCTATAGACATCAGACTCCTACAGCGCGGCGCACCCCCCACAGCGGTTCGGTTCTTGCACATGTTGTATACGGGTATTACCGACCAGGAAGGTGCCCAGATTCAGGAGCCTGAGAGACCACCAACAGGGGTTATGGTGTCCGCACTGCGCAGCCCGAAAATAATAAAGTTGACAGAGATGGATGATGGATACCGATCGCCGTTACAAATCCGAATTGGACCGTTTTCAAACGGCTTTTTGCTCAGTGGACCAGCGCCACAGTTCCAACTGCGCAGGTAATTATCCTCGCGCTGAAGCCTGAGGGGAAGAGAAGTGCTGTTCTCGCCTCATCGTGCGACTCTATGCCAGGTACGACTCCATCCATCCCTTAGGCGCGTGCGCCATGTTTGCTACGCCTCCTGAGCCGTAACTATCCCCGAAAGGAGGACTGAAACCGCCAGCGACAGAAGAGATCGAAAGCCACAGCCGCCAAGTCCGTGCGCCGGAGCAGCTTGTCACTCGACCTATCAGAGAGTTCACTTGTTACCGTACTCGGTTTGCGTCGCCGCGGCCTTTTCGTCTGGACCTCCGTTTACCCACTCAGGCACGAATACCTGTGATCGGGATAACTACATACGGCGGTGGTAGGGGGCGGATCTGAAGCGAGAGCTGCACCAGGACACATGGGAAGCGATTTCCAGGAAATTCCGATGGCCGTAGACAGAGAAGGAAGCTGCAGCACATCCCGATGGAGCCACGCGGCTTTCGACATTCGGTATGCGGAATAGTTAAACCTGAATATTGTGTTACTCCAAAATTAGAACCGAAGTCCCACGGCTGAACAGTGAAGGTCAAGGAGCCTCGGAAGAAGTCCCTTCTGAAGAAAGTGTTTCCCCGCTTCAAGCGTATGGATCTTGTCGTTGTCAGCACAGGGCAAAAATAGGGACCTGCTCAACGTGATCTTCTCACATGACTATTGACGCGGCCTGCAACACCTAGGCTAATTGAAACCAGTGCAGTAAGCTCGTGGACCGACGACGGCAGGTATGCTGATTGTGCGGAATGTTGCTGCCTCGTATATACATAGCTCTTTGTCTTCACAGTATGTGCCTAAACATCTCCGTGTACGAGCTTTGATCCCCATCGCACCCTATCTCTCTGCTCGTTGGTTGTTGGCCTGCTGGCATTAAACCTGATATCAGCAACGACACATTATCAAAATATACGCTGGATATCCAAAAAGCGGGGCGCCGACGACGGGACGCGTCACGAGAGCTAGGTGCGATGGATGGTTCTTCGTCCTCTCGCAAGTTGAGTATCATTTCCCAGCTTTTCCCTGGAGCTGTCGCCGATTGATATATCCCGAGTGCTGCGAACCTATCGGCACACAATCCGAATGGCATTCCTCACAAGCGCGCACTCGGGCACTCAATCTGTCACCTCCGGCCCATGACTAGAAGTAACTAACGTCGCTTTCCGACAACCGGGCGATCGCTAATAAATTCCCACCTTCGTTTGTGGCACGGAACGGTCAGAAGCTTCTATTCGAAACGGCGCCAAGGTGTGGGATTTCCAAGGAGCTGGACCGCGGATGGGGATACATAAAACACGGATACGCGCCAGTTTGAATGTTCTGTTGTAGCGAAGTTAAGTTCCTTGAGATCCGGCGATTCGGCCCCCAAAGCTGGCGACTAAGTGGGGGGAGGGTGATAAGGTGGCGTATCCCCAAGTGCGCCCTATCTTGAGAGCTGTGGGGAATGTATGTAGATGTCTCGTGTGAGTACTCTGGGTTGTTTCGCTGATGGTGATCTTCCCCGCCGTCAGTCATCCGAGTCATCTGTCAATTGGCGCTGAGAGTCCATATCCGATTTATCCCGATCAACATTTGTGGTTCCTGCTTGAATGCACGAGTAGTATCTACCCAGGCATGTAGGTTACTGTGATGCAATCCATGCAGCCAGGATGATCGTCATCGGACATAGAATAACCTCGCCTATGTAGTTTGTGGATGCACACTGCACAGCGACCGTGTCAAAGGATGCAAGCGAAACGCGAGGTACCTTATCATGAACCCACGCCGAGTCCAGCGCCTTAGTCCAACGATCCTGCGGTCGGTCTTGAGAATGTCCACGTCGTCGTTTGAACCGTATCGGCCCCATTCCGTCCGTACGGCCACACACGCACGTTCGCCAGCGCTCCTCCCGGCAACGATAACAGCCATCCACACGCCAACTCCACATCTGCGTCAGATAACCCTCGCACTCGCGTCTCCACTCGTTTTCAAGCCCGGCCAGTGGATCGATCTGCACCTGCCGTCTATCCGACAACCAGGCGGCTTCACGATCATCACTCCTCCTTCACGCGAATCCACCTCGTTTGAGCTGTCAATCGGCCACGCGCCGCAAAATACCGCTGCGGCGTGGCTATGGCGCGAGCCCGCGGAGACACTGAGACAAGAGGTTGAAGTGCGGGTCGGCGGCGAGTTCGTGTTCCCGCCGGCTGGAGTACGGCGGGAGGATGTCGAACGGGTGGTCTTTGTGGCTGGCGGAGTAGGCGTCAATCCATTCCTGTCGATGATAGCGTGGGTTAGGGGCAAGGAGGCGCCGAAGGAGTGGGAAAACGTTGAGATGAAGTTTCTATGGAGTGGGAGAAAGGGACAGTGGGCGTATCTGGACAGGATTGAACGGGCGTGTGGGAGGGAGAGTGTGGAACTGTTCGAGACCGGTGAAGTTGTGGGAGAAACGACGGATTTGAAGGGATGGGAGGTGAATACGAGGAGACTGAATGTGAAAGATCTAGAGAGGGCAGTGGACGGCAAGAAGGTCCTGGCGTTTGTCTGTGGGCCGAAGGGGTTCACCGACTTCTGTGTTGACGCTCTGGTGCGAGACGTAGCTGTTCAGAAGGAGAGGGTGTTTTGCGAGAAGTGGTGGTAGTGGTAGTCGTTGGAAATAGGGGGCAATAGATCTTGAGCTGTGAGTACCATTTTCTACAAACGGCCGCATGCGTGGTGATCAAAAACAGAACCAAAACGATGGCTTTGTTCCTGTAGAACTGCTCTGCTGTCGTGTTACGCGAGTGACCATACATGACCGTACTAACTACGTCAGCGGCTCCGATGCAAACATTTTCTGCAGGTCGAATTCCTAGTTTAACGCGCCCCTCCCAATGCTTCTCCGACTTCCCCTCCGCGGGACACAATGCCTTTCCCGGCGGCGTTTCACGACACTTGCGATCGAATCCTCCTGGTTGGTCTCCCTTCTCTTACCGACGATTGACCGGCTAACCCTCCCCAAAGCGATGACACCTCCGTGGCAATCCTACACACACCCCACCATTCGTCGACACAGGCCAGTCTCTGCTTCCATGAGACGATCACGTCAGCCAACCGGGCCACCGGCGGAATCCATCCGATTCTCTCTCTGACCTCGCACCGGCGGCACCTCGCCGCGCTCGTCCAACGCGCCGTATCCGCGCTCCCGGCCGGCGTCGACAAACCGGACCTGATCGCCGTCACGCGCGGCCCCGGAATGGTTTCCTCGCTGGCGGTAGGTTTGGACATGGCGAAGGGACTCGCCGTGGCCTGGGGCCGGCCGCTGATCGGCGTTAACCACATGCTAGCGCACGCGCTTACGCCACGGTTGATCGAGCGGCTGGGAGAGGGAAGCGGTGCGGAGTTTCCGTTCTTGACGCTGCTGGTGAGCGGCGGACATACGATGCTGTTGCACTCGCACGCGTTGACGGAACATACCGTCATCGCGGGGAGTATAGATATCGCCGTCGGGGATATGGTGGATAAAGTTGCCAGGCGCATACTGCCGCCTGATGTGCTGGAGATGCAGGGTGAGGCCGTGGCTTATGGCAAGGTGCTAGAGGAGTTTTGTTTTCCACGAGGAGAGGAGGATTGGCGTTACTCCCCGCCGGGGACTACGGAGAGAAAGGCGGAGAATAGAACGAAGCACGAAAGATGGGGGGGTTGGAAGATGGTTCCACCACTACAGTTGCACCCACGGCCGGATGCGTTCTCGTTTTCGGGATTAGGAAGCGCACTCGAGAGGTATATAGATGCAAACCCAGCGATTGAAGTGGAGGAGACGAAGGAGTTGGGGAGAGAGGCAATGATGATGGCGTTCGAACATGTTGCTGATAGGGCCGTGGCAACGCTCAAGTCACCGCAGGCCGAGGGAATAAAGAGTTTGGTCATAAGTGGTGGGGTTGCGAGCAACCGCTTCTTGAGATACTTAATCAGGAGGTATCTGGATCAGGCTGGATTCGAGCATGTGCAGCTGGTGTGTCCGCCAGTGAAGTATTGCACTGACAATGCGGCCATGATTGCGTGGGCGGGATTGGAGTTGTGGAAGGCTGGGTGGCACACTGATTTGGGGGTGTTGCCGATTCGGAGGTGGAGTCTGGATAATTCTGTTGAGTGTGAAGATCCGGGCGAAAGGGGTCCCGAGCAGAAGGGCGGTGTTTTGGGTGTGTCCGGGTGGATGAAGAGAGATCTCACTGATTTCCAGTAGTGGAGAGGTTTGCACATATACCTAGAATAGATAGAACCTGCATCATATCTACATACAAAGGGTTAGAAGAGGGCTATGTAGTGCCGAATGAATACAGAAAAATCATATGGGAAACCTCCCGCTCGCACAATATACAGGATGTATAATTTTCCCATCGCTGCGGTCAGTACTCCAGATGCTCATCTATCACTCGCCCTTGTACATGCCTCAAAGATGTATGGTTCAAAGAAGTCGGGGAGAACTTGCCAGATGGCTCTTTGAAGTTGGATAGAACCCCAAATTCTCATTCATCTTCTTTTTCGCCGATCCTTTACTGGACCACGTTATCTTCTCTCTTTCTCTTCCTCTCTCTCTCTCTTTCTCTCCACCAACCAACACACACACACAATCTCTCTCTCCCTCCGCAAGCCTACAAACACTATCTCTTCTCCACAAACCTTACATCCGACCGACAAACCGTCACGATGCCTCACGCAGCCAAACTTTCGGATGGCGAGGAAGCCTCCGCGAATTCTGTCGCGATCCCGTCTCGTGCGAAGTCTTCGAGGCATTCGCGGGGTTCCTATATACCGGAACCTAGACGTTTCCTCAAGACGCCGCCAATCAGCTCCTGTTGCACGCGGAGCTAGCCATGTTTGCGGACAAGATGCGCGTGGCCGAGCTCAAGGACGCTGCAACGAGGAACCTACCTTCAGCGCTTCGCCGCCATGCCTGGGGAGCTGATTGGGAGGACGAGATTGTTTCGCTGTTGGCCTGGGTCTACGGGATGACCGAAGACGAGTACGCCGATGGAGAAGCGTGGCCAAGCCGCAAGGCCAGTCTCCGGGACATTTTCACGGTGAACTGCGCCATGAACATGGCTGCATTGTTGAAATGCACCGTCAAGAGGTTTGGGGAGTTGGCGCACACTCTTCTGTTGTGGTAGGCGAAAATGCTTCGTGAAGATGACTTAGATGCCGAGTGAGCTGAAACGAAAACCCCCGGTGTGCGTTATACTGATTTTGTGGCTACATGGGTAAATGGGTGGTGATCGAGGGAAACCACCTCACCTTTTTTTTTCTCTTTCAGTTCCATAGTTCGTCTATATATCATTTTGTTATTTTCCTTTTCATTGACTTTATTGGTTCATATTTCATCTGCTGATTCCTTGGGCTACTGTGCTCGTTAGTATCTTACCTACATGACTTCCATTGTTGGCGTTTCTAATTCTTCCTCCAATATCTATTTGGTATTTTGTTGCGGCCCAAAAGAATGATTAAATAGATAGAAAATTTACATACAAATGTCGGTGGCATGAGTACTTTTTCCCATCGAACACCATTCTATTCGAGGGTTCCAATCTCGCGCCTATATAATGAGTCTACTTCACCCACTTCCTCTTCAAGCACCGGTACACGAGTATTTATTGTATCGGCATGCATCATATGATCAAAAAGAGATGTCTTTCCTTGAGCAACCCACGCCTGAGGAACGAACCCCTATGTATGCGTATATGTAGTTCTTGTCACTCGATGGGTACAGAAGAACCAGTCCCACCAAACAAAACGAATCTTCCGATCCGCCAGCAGACTGCGAGACTCAAACCCGCCCTTCCCGGGGATACAAAAGAAAAACAAAAGAATAGATTGAAGTGACCACGGCAGGGATCGAACCTGCAATCTCTTGATTCGTAGTCAAGCGCCTTGCCATTGGGCCACGCGGCCAGTTATATGTGTCCTGTCACTCGGTGACAGCTGTGGCACAGTCTGACTCAACTCAACTCGCAATTTACTCGGGCAGCCTCCGTCACCAGGTCGGCGGAAGGGTAGGTTCGGCATAGATGAAACGGATCAGTCTCGGCACGCTCCGTGTGATCCAGAAAGTCGGACCGCCAGCCAGCCAGCCATAAGGACTCGGTCTGGGTGCTTGAAAGTTGAAACTCACCGGCTTTCGACCTTTCTCTCCATGGAGACGGCCGCTAACAGATGAGCAAACGCACTGTATACCGGTATCTGTCGCGGGATGCTGTCGATGTCCATAGTCCTTTCCAAGTTCCTGTCATAGTGTCAACGGTGGAGATGTACCACATGCGTCGGGTACAACCCGAAGGAGTAGTGGCGGAGCTGTGATTGTTGTCGGCGAGAGGAGGGGATGGAGTCGTCAAAGACGCAAGCGAAAGGCTCGAGGGAAGTGGAAGTATGATACAGTATGAACAGTATGTCAAGCACTGTCAACTCTCGTAAATTGAGTTCTGTTGGTCCTACGCACATGTATCTAGACCCACATAGTTTGTTGACGGCATCTTATGGTAGTCTTTTCGATGGCAGTTCACCTCGCTCGTCTCATCCCACCCTCATCAGACCTTCGTCTCAGCGATAGATACTGGTGCTGTTGGCGGTTGACGATTTCCGTCATCCTGAAGCATAACAGCAAACCGGACACCATATTTATGCACAACGCATAACCATCACCAACACCAGCACTAACTGGTAACCTCAGGCGCCAGCGCCTCCCTACAGCCGCGCAAAAAGAAGGATAAAAGAGGAAAAAAAGAATGAAGTGACCACGGCAGGGATCGAACCTGCAATCTCTTGATTCGTAGTCAAGCGCCTTGCCATTGGGCCACGCGGCCAGTTATATGTATTTCATCACAGGTAATGCTTGTTGAGCTTAATTTTGAATGAGAATAAGGCAATCTACCCGCGCATAGTAGTACGGTGTCATGTTCCAGCACTCGGCAGCACACATTCCACTCCCGCTATTACGCTATATATCGAACGTCAAGATCCAGAGAGAGATTCTTCCTACCTACCCGCACATATGCTAGCCGAGCCAACCGTGCTATGTACATGATACATAATCACTCGTCTCCTTGCGCATACCCACCTAGATAGTTCGAGCCACACCGCAATCAAACAGGCCGCGCGGCCAAAAAAAACCTCCCGGAATTAAACTCTTCCTGCTAATGGGGGTTGGCTATCATACCGTCAACTCTACTACCCGGCATAACCGTCTTGCCTCCTCTGGGTCCTTGCTGATGACTCGGATCGAAGGAACAATCTACTATATGTATGTGCGGTGCGGTATCAGGCCGCCCTGGTGTGGCGTTGCTGCCACCACCCCGGAGCGTGGGGTGCTGCTGCTCGCCCTGGATCCAGGGATGTTGGGTGTAAGACGATGTCTGCCTGCTCACGGACCGTCACTCGCATTGCTTCCCTACCTTAAGTGTGGCTTACATTTGAAGACACGGGCACCGTTAAACTCTAGCGCATCCAGCAGCAATAATACAAAAGTTCCATCGGCAGAACAGTATCCGATCCGGCTTCCGTGCCTGTAGAGTGGTTTCAACTTTCGGCGCCGTCACTGGCCGGCCAAGAGCGGAGATCAGTTCTCAAGACGGCCTGGTCGGCGGTCGCTACTAGCCACTGTAATATAGCTATATTAACGTATTATATATAACCTTGGCGGCCGGCCGGCATAGGGCGAGTGACTTTCCATGGTCACAGACGTGACGTTGGGGCCCTGCTAGATCAGGGAACTTGTAGTTGCGTAGTAGAGATTATTCCTTCCTGTAGTTGGAGGGAGCGGATGGGTAGTTGAGGTATGTAGAAATTGCTAGGTACTTCGTCGACACCACCGAGTGAGCGCCGGCGGGTGAGTCAGCAAGGATCCAGCAACGAATCCATGGACCATGGATAATTGCCGGCAGAGAGTCCGAGCCTTAAAGCTACCCACTTAGCAATTGTGATCGTTCGATCTGGAGAGGTGGGTAGGTAGGATCAGCACCTAACTAATAAACACCCGGAGGCTAGATATGTAGATCCCGAGTTAGGCTTCCAAACTCCGGAAAACTCCTGCCCCGGCCCCCGATGCATTCGAACAGAACTTCTGTGAAGTTCTGGCGTCTGGACTCCGGAGACGCCTACACAACGAAACTGACTGTTCTTACTTTTTCTTTCTCTTTCGTTCGAGGATTCGTATGAAATGCTTCCATGGAGTCATGGTGCCGCTAGTGGTCCAAAAATAATTACGGGAGCTGGGCTGCTGGGGATGGGGACCTGGCAGTGGGGCATCGATTGAGCCGGGGAAGACCCTGCTCCTCCCACTGCTTCCAGTGCCCAGTGTCAAGTTCCCAGTGCCCACCCACCTTATGCCTTCCGCATGCCTTGAACCACGGTTTGAACTTTGAGGTGAAGGGAAACATTACATACGACCGGCTCGAACTCTCCTCCGACAAGAGTTACCTACATATGGTGGACGGCGCGCGCACTGGACAGTAGGTAAGTCATCTTTGCATCCGGCTAATACCGTAGGTATCCCTTCATCCCATCCATCGTGTACCATGTAGAGTACTCTACATTGGTAGACCTGAGTGGCGGGAGGCTCGAGAAATCTGTACATACCGTATCTCTCAACGCATAGGGCCGCCCAACGGCGTACACATAGCAGTTAGCCTCTTCGTGTGGGGGGGCGCAACGACCACAACTATTAACTGCTATATAGTAGCACAATATCGGCGCTCTAGAGGAGAATCTCGGTACAGATACAACTCGGAAGGTGACTCAAGTTGCGTCCGAGAGATGTATGGGCAGGCGCATCTGCCCAGTGCCAGCAGATAGAGTGATTGAGCCAAGACCCGCCCACGCCGATGCCCACGCCGTTCGCTTTGTACTGGGTATATTGTACCTGCGGCCTTCCTCCGTGGCCGTTGACGGCAGTTGCATACATAGAGTACAAAGACCGTTGCAATCGGGACTTGGGAGCGAGCTGGTGTAATCACAGCCTAGATATGCAGATATACAGATATGCATGCATAGCGGCTAAGATCACACGCAAGACGGGTATGTACTAGATAGTAGTGAAGAGTGGCGATGGATACAAGTTATCATGGTTGGTATCTTGGTATCATAGGTTCGGTGAAGCCGCCGACTCGGAGCTGTTTGTTTGAAGGGCCGTATTCTATTCTTCAGCGCCGATCTTGTCGGGGTTTAGTGCTTATCGAACGCGCCACATCCGCCGATTCCTAGGCTGAGGGAGGGAGAACAGCGCAGCGTTTGAGGCCATAAACGTACCGTATATGATATGATATGGCCGACCGACTGTCATCAAATGATGAACGAAGTTGATGATCGCCTTCCGTGCACGTTCAAAGTCTTGTGTTGGGTGTTGGCCCTCAGTGGGGGGACCAACCGAATCCTGTAGATAGACACCCCGCACCGCCAATCACCAGTGTCAACCGCCTCCGACCATCCTCGTCCGCTCATCCCAGTCCAGTGCTTGGGGTTGCGCCACAACGCCCGCATACCATGCATATCCCATCTGACTCCGCTTGCTCTGGCGGGCTCTGGCGGGCTCTGGCGGGCTCTGGCGGGCTCTGGCGGGCTCTGGCGGGCTCTCTATGGACGGAGTCACGGAGGTGCTGCAACGTTCAGTGCAACAGTGCAACAGCTTCAGCCTTCGGCATGGTGAGCTGCTGTATCCGGGCTGGGGTAGGCAGAAGAGGGCATAGTACGGTAGAGGAAGTAGGCATCTGAAAGAGCTGCCGAGTGCGCCAGGTATTGTGATGTATGTATGTACGGTACTCTAGAGTAGATACACATGATACGTACTCTAAACGTATTCGTCGGAGTACGGCGTGGAACTGGAGAGATCGGCACTTGTACATGAATGATGATGATCACGATGATGATGATGATGATGATGATGATGAGTACAGTATAACTAGTGCCGTATGTACACGAAGCTTTCCGGGCCGGCCGGCATAGTATCTAGAGTATATGAAGATTGTCGCGGAAAGACACGAATGCATCGGGCCCGTTGTTTGTTGCAGCCGCCTGCCTACGGGGGGTTCGAGTAGGTATCACCACTGGCCGCAGCAGGCCGGCAGCAGCCAAGACTCGAAATGGAAGGGAGGAGGAAAGTGCAACAGAGGCACATATAAGAGTAGAGTATGTAGAGTACATACTTGCCTGTTGCTAGTACAGCCCGTTGGGCGGGGACTTGCCTCTCCGGACGGCAGGCTGCATTGAGAGCAGTGCAACAGCGAACATGCCAGGGCTGTGGAAGAAGAAGGGCGGAGACAACCGCAATCGCCGGCTTCGGCAGCCCAGGGTTGAGCTTGAACTTCGCACTGTGGAGTGCGGTAGATGCCTTAGGTAAGTAAGTCGGTATGCAGAGTACTTGGCTGTGATGCCCGAAGCGCCAACGGAGAGATCTCACTCCACCGCCGCTGATCAGTGACCACTGCACTCCGCGAACATCAACGCTGGTCCGGCCCTTCACCCCTCCCCTCCTGTCGGACTATGGACCGTCAATGCTTGTCTGACTTCTCCGCCGACAGTACTAGTCCGCGTGTAGAGTACATACGTTGAAATCTTTGGGCAATGGAGCGTGAAGAAGAAGACGACATCATCCACTCACAAACAACCAGACCATCTGCTTCTATATCTCCATGCGACGATGCCCCATCATCGACTGTGTTTGAGTGCTCTCCCCGCTGCGGCGTTGCTGGCTTCGAGTCACTCTCTTGTCATCCATCCATAGCGCACAACACAAACGGAACGTCTTCCAGCAGGCCTGCATGGGGCGAAAGCCTTTCCTTCCTTGCACCTCCCGGCGGGACTTGCATTATTGGTAGCTCGACGCTCACACACGCAAGCGCTAGACACTCCTTTCTGCTTTCAGCCCTCAGGCGGACTTGGCCCTGACCCGGACTTGGCCCTCACTTGGCCCTCACTTGGCCCTCATACGGACTTGGCCCCCTCCCCCCCACATCCACACGCTGCGGCCATACATACAAGAGGATGCAACTGAGCGATCGTCTGCGTACTGAAATTTCTTTTCCTTTTCCTCCATCTCCCAGTACGGCACATACGGCCACTGCCATCGGCTGCGGGCACGTTGTTTGTCTGTGAGTGTGCTTTTGTGCTTGTTGTGTGTTTTGTGCTTGTTGTGCTCGTTGATGCTCTGACGATATCGGTATTGATGCGGTGCCGATGACTGATGGGCACCTATGGATGCTGCTGCTGCTGCTGCTCTTCTTCTTCTTCTCTTCGCGTCTGCTTCTGCTTCTGCGTCTGCTTCTGCTTCGTCTTCTTGGCCCGCGTCTCCATCCCCGCCCCCGTCCCTGTCCTCATCCTCGTCCCCGCCATCATCACCGTCATCCTTATTGTCCTTATCCCGAGACTCCGCCCCCCGCTCGCTTCTCACTTGATTCGCAGGCAGCGCAGCGCAGCAGCAGTGCAGCAGTGCAGCCGTACAACATCGTATCGTTCGCGGTTGCGTCCTAGCTAGCCTGGACTCGGATTCGTGAGGGTTGGCAGCCAGCATCGTCCGTTTTTCAAAGCGAGCCTGGGCTGAAATCCATCCACCCACCCACCTCCACCCCCTCTGCCCCGTAAACGCGACCGAGATCGGCAGTCAACCTAGCAGCACTCCTGGCCTGCCTATGTATTGATCCCTGCCGTGTCAGGCGGGACACCAGAACTTTTCTAACAGCGCCGCGCCCCTCGCTCCCAGATCAGCTTCCCTGCTTTTTACTCTAGCTCGCGCGCCGCAGACATAGAGTAGGTACGTCAAACTGGAAGACCAAAAAGAAGAAAGCTTCCGATCCTCAACTACCTTCTCCCCCTCCTCCACACTCAGAAGGAAGAAAAACTACCTATACCTGCCCCCCCAGACCCGACGCCCTCGCTCGCTCGCTCGCTCTCGATCACATATCGAGGTCACTCTCTCTTCCTCGACGAATTATCCCAATTACTAGCGGTTGCGGCTTCCAACAGCGTCGACGGGAAGGAATCCGGTGCGAATCAGCAGGAAAAAGAGAGAGAGAAAGATAACGTGGGAAAAACGGAATAGAAGAGTAAGGAAAGAGAGAAAGGAAGCACCGGAACGGAACGAAAGGCAGGATCTAAGGAAGAGACACAGAGAGACAGAGACAGAGAGACACGCAAGGGATCTGTCATCTACCGCTTTCTGGAAATCGGCCACGAGCAGACGGCAACGCGGCTAGACACAGCGGGAAGTGGTGCGGTGGTGCGTACGGTACTTGAGTTGTCCGTGTCCTCGGCCCAACCAGCGACAACGCCCGCCAGCAATAGCGCGGGAGCAGGAAAGGCCAAGGGAGAGGGGAGGTGGAGACTGAAGAAAGGAAGGAAGGAAAGAAGGGAAACGAGCATATCTGGATTCATTCAAGAAGACGTCTTCAGGGTGGGCTGGCCCGCTGAACCGCTCGTGCTCTCGCTTTCGATCCAACACCCCCGTGCACCTCTTAACGCGCCCTCGAGCATCGTCATTCCGCGAAACCCTGGCCCTTAATTCCTCGCCACCGAACGCACACGTTTCAACGACGCCCCAACCAGGAACCTTTGCTGTTGGAAACGGGCCAGACTACGGTAATCCTAATCTTGTTGGAAGCTATGCAGAAATTGAAGCTGCCAACCGAACCTTGAGAACTTGGACTGATGCATGTGACACCACAGCGCCGAATGTGAATGTCTTGAAATCTGCCATTCGCACCTTTATTATTACAATTTCTTCCTCTCTCTCTACCATCCATTCACGAACATCGTCGTCCACGGCCGTTTTTCCCACATACACCACCGCGCGTTGGCTTTCAAGGGCAGTTGGTGATCGTCATTCCCGAAATGATGATGCCTTATCCATTGAGGCAGCAGCAGGAGCTGCCGGCCGTTCAGACAGGTGCACCGCAGCTCATCTACAACTCCCTTCCCAATACACCAATATACGGGAATTCGCCGTATCCACTTGACCAACAGATTCCACATAGGCAGGGCCTTACGCATTCGAACCGACCATTGTTTCGAAATCACTCCACCTCATCACTGGTACCGACTCAGCACTCGTTACACGAAAACATGCTCCGACGGAAAACGCCCTCCGGAACGTTACCGGCAGCATACGATGGGGTGGACTATGTGTCGCGCCCGACCAAGCAGATTCTTGTGCCATATCATGGGGAGGAGTCTCAACCTGGGAATCATGGAGGTCAGGGGATGCGCCAGGGGATGGGTCAGGGGATGAACTGGGCGGACAAAACGATGGGGCAGGCTTCGAATCCTCTACACCAAACAGGGATGGATATGGGCAACGGGAATGCGGGTATGTTCTCCAACGAATGGCCGTCACAGCACAATGGACAGATTTCGTTGGACGACAATCTGGATCCGTATGTGCGGCAGCTACTCCTACAGCAACAGCAGCAGCAACAGACGGTTCCGCCTTTTCCCGATTCTTTGTGGATGAACAGTCAGTTCTCAGGATTCCAGCCAATGTACAACCCGATACAACCACCTACGGCCTCGTGCGATGAGGTGAATGCGTTCATCATGGGGGGAAACTATATTCCTCACGACCAGATTTGGTATGGTCAGCAGCAGCAGCCGGCCTGGGGAAATGGCCAGACAACCCCGACGGCACAACTCCCGCAAGCGGTGGACAACATGAACCTCAACGCGCAATACGACAGCAGTGCTGGCATTTTGAATTCTTCCTCCAACACCTGGTTGGATCAGTTTTCGCCAGCCCCGGTTTCGGCATCCCAGGGATTTTATCCTGCACCACTATCGCACGAATCACACCTTCACTCCGCTGCCCTGGATCACTTTCCTACAAGACTGCCACAACGTAACACCATACCCGGTCCGAGCCGTGAGAAAGTCGCGGCATGGGCGCACAAGGCATATGTGGATCTGTTAGCTTCCATCCATTCCCAACAACGCCAAGCCGATCAAGGACACCCGGCCGCCTCCGTAGCAAAGAACGGGATGTATCCGCGGCCGCCGAGATTGAGTGGCTTGAGAAGCTCTTCGAGGCCTCGTATTCAGTCAAGCGTCAGCTCACCGCGGTACACTAACCAAGTCAATGTCGATGGCACCGACCGACGGAAGAGATTGCGGGCGAGCATCGGAGGCAACGCCGGTTATCCAAACATTGGAACTTCGTCGTCGCATTCCGTCCCCATGGGCAGCGCATATCCTTTCTCGAACCATAATGTTCTTCAAGCGCATCACGGAAATGCCCAGATCAAGGGATCTGCCGAACAGTTCCATGTTTCAGGGGCAAGAAAATATGCCGCCGCTTGCTCTCGCACGGGTCATGAACGCAGATTGTCTAACGGGATTTCGAATAGCTCACCACTTGCGATGAATAGCTCTGGCAGTAGTCCGGTTTCACTCGGAGGTGTGAATGTCTCAAGTGCCTCAACACAAGCAGTCGCAGCATCGGAGGCGATCGAGAAGATGTGCGGCGATTCGGACTGGAATTGGGTTGATGGAATGTTACTGGCCGGCTGCTTAGCATATGTGCGGCTTTCTCGTCCTTCCGGTCTCGGCTGTTGCTAACGTTAGAGTTTAGGGTCTGGGCGACTTGAATCGAGCGCTAGCGTGGTATCGCCGTGTGTTGGACGTCGACGAGGGGTAGGTTTTCTATTGGTGCGATCCTGTATCGAATTTTTGGGTTCTGACCATCCGAGTAGACACGTTGAGGCATTGTCGAACTGCGCGGCTACTTTACTTTCCCTCTATCGGAAGGATGAGGCGGAACGGTATTGGCGGCGAGCCATTGAGAAACAGCCCAGTTTCTTCCAGGCGGTCGAACACCTGGTGGGGCTTCTGTGCGGGGACCATCGCGCAAAAGACGCCGTCGAAATCATAAATTACGTCGAGATGGCGCTTCGCAGGCCGGACCATCCGACGGAACGAAACCTGAGTTTGAGCAGCAGCTCCAGCGACGGTTCGGTGGCTGCCGTAGCTCCGGACATGAAGTTTGACTACGAAGATATGGACCATGAGTACATCTTTGGTGGTAAGCGGCAGGAGGTCACAAGGACCGCTCCTTGCACAAACGGTTTCATGATCCCCGGTTCCGACAATGGTCGAATTATAGCTCTCATCCATGCCAAGGGGAATATGCTCTACACGTTGGGCGACAACGTTGGTGCTGCCAAAGCGTTCGAGGACGCTGTTCTTCTGTCGGCTGGGATTCAGAGTGGTGGCATTCAATCCCTCATCAACAAGATCCTTGTGGTCCTCAAGGCAGCAACCGAACGTGTCAATCTATCCGAACTTTCGCCTAACCCGCCACAAACGCCCGTGTTATTACCACCGGATAAGGCGATACAGACCGCCAGGCTTGTTTTCCCTCCCGATGGCAGCCTACCGGGCCTGCGAGATATCTCCAACACTGCGGCGTTGAAGGCGGCCATTTCGACCACCAGTAACTCACTGCTGTCACTCGCGAAGATTTTCCAGGATGGGATGTCGTCAGGTGGGGCAACAGCTGGGCGGCCGGGTGCTAATGTTAAGGACATTCTCGCTCTTTACTATCTTTCGCTTTCGCTCCACGCAAGCCCCTCGACCGCCAACAATGTGGGCATCCTCCTCGCCAGTCTACAACAGGGTTCTTCAGCCCCAGTGTTGCCAGGTAAAAACCCCCATGGTGGACACAGCAATGGTGTCGGGTTGGCTCTCCTGTATTACTATTATGGACTCAACCTGGATAATCGGCACGCGCATCTGTATACCAACTTGGGGAGCTTGCTCAAGGACATCAACCATCTACCGACAGCCATCAAGATGTACGAGCAAGCTGTTGCTTGCGATCCTTCATTTGATATCGCTCTGGCAAACCTTGCAAACGCTGTCAAGGATCAAGGACGCATCAAGGAGGCCATTGAGTACTACCGTCGGGCCGTCAAGGCAAACCCGGACTTTGCAGAGGCTGTGTGTGGGCTGGCGACCGCCCTCAATAGTGTTTGCGATTGGAAGGGAAGAGGCGGAGTGGTCAGGGATGGAGGGAATAGGGACAGGTGGCATGTCGACGACGGCGGAATGTTGAGGGACGCCAAGGCGGTGGGAGCAGTCAGCAGCGGGTGGATGGACAGAGTTGTGGGGATTGTCGAGAAGCAGTTGCTCCAGGGAGAATCGTGGGGGAAAAATTCTCTGCCTGGAGACATGCTCAGTCACTTCGTTAGGGACATCGCATATGCCGAGCATGGGTATCTGGATGATAACAGGAACACGTCGCTGCAAAGGATTGTGGCAGGGTGGGCTGGCCGAGCGTATGAAGGCGCGAAGGTCATCCGGTTGATCGAGCGGGCTAGTCGGCAGGCCGTGTGGAGATGGTACCAGGACAAGTACGTGAAAGGCATCAACAAGCCTCGCACAGCATATCGCCGGCCAATGGTTCCCCCGACGTTGACCACGCCGAGTGCTCCGACGGTGCTGCCGTTCCATACTTTCACCTGTCCGCTATCGGCAAAGGAGGTCAGGCTCATATCCGAGCGGAACGGACTCAGAATATCTTGCTCGACATTACGGTCGGCCTGGCTGGCACCACACATCTACCCCCCGCCCGCGCCTCCAGCGCCGTATCTACGTGTGGGATATGTGTCTTCGGACTTCAACAACCACCCTCTTGCTCACCTCATGCAGTCGGTATTCGGTCTGCACGACCAGACCCGTGTCAAGGCGTATTGCTATGCCACTTCTGTGAGCGACAATTCCGAGCATCGGAAACAGATCGAGGCCGAGTCCCCCGTGTTTTACGACGCACACACATGGGGACCTGATCGCCTGGTTCAAAAGATCGTGGAGGACGGCATACATATCCTGATCAATCTCAACGGGTTCACACGAGGTGCCCGCAACGAGGTGTTTGCTGCTAGGCCGGCGCCGATACAAATGGGATTCATGGGATTCGCGGGCACACTCGGCGCGGAATGGTGCGACTACTTGTACGCCGACACGACGGCTGTACCACCCGGGATGCTGCGGAAGAGCAGGCGGAACGTGGACGTCGACGATGCTATCCAGGGCATCAGCGAGGACGCGGATAACGACTGGGTATACTCCGAGAATATTATATTCGCTCGCTACACGTTTTTCTGTTGCGATCATCGACAGAGTGCTCCGGATTCGCAGTTGCAACGGCTTGGCTGGGATGATGAAGTCAAGAGGCGGTGGAAGATGAGGAAAGATATTTTTCCACAGCTCGAGGATGATCGGATCATCCTGGGGAACTTCAACCAGCTGTACAAGGTAAGTCTCCATTCCTGTCACTCGGTATGGATTGTATTAATATGTTGTAGGTCGAGCCAACAACGTTCCGGACCTGGTTGCGTATTCTGGCGGCGGTTCCGAAGGCCGTGTTATGGCTGCTTCGCTTTCCGGACATCGGCGAAGCCAATCTTCTCTCCTTGGCCGAGTCATGGGCATCCAAAGAGGTTGCGTCACGAATCATATTCACCGATGTCGCGCCGAAACCTCTGCACATCTCGCGTGCGCAGGTGTGCGACCTCTTCCTGGACACGCCGGAATGTAATGCGCACACCACAGCCGCCGACGTCCTCTGGAGCGGCACGCCTCTACTGACGCTGCCACGGCACAAACACAAGATGTGCTCTCGCATCGCGGCGAGTATTCTCCGAGCCGCAGTGCCGCAAACGGACGAGGGGAGGGCCATCGCAAACGGCTTGGTGGCAACAAGCGAAGACGACTATGAGCGCCGTGCGATCGAGCTGGCGGCGGGAATGGCGTACCGCATCGGCGGCGAGGGGGAATATGCCGGCGAGCTGGGCGATATCCGGAAAGTCCTGTTCACGAACCGATGGACCAGCGAGCTGTTTAATACTAAGCGCTGGGTGAGCGACCTGGAAGACGCGTATGAAGAGGCCTGGAGGAAGTGGGTCAAAGGCGAGGGCGGTGATATTGATCTCAAGGCGTTGAAGCCGGGGGGAAGGTATTGATTGAGCGGGGACTTTCTTTCGTGATTTTAGCGGGCGGAGCGGGGGTTTATCTTTTTGGTTCTTTTGGTTTTTTGGTTTGTTATTTCTCTTTTTTGGGCGGAATGGATAGGCAATATTTTGGCGCTGTGTGTGGTTTTTTTTTTTGGTTTTGGTTTATCTTGTCGTGGCATGTCTTGTTTCTGGGGGTTTTTTGGGGGTTTTTTGGGACTCATGGGGTAGAAATGGGGAGGCTTGTGAGTGAGTGCGGCAAAGGGAGTGCGGGCAAAAGACGGAGTTATGTTTGTTTTTCTTGTCTCCCTTTTGGTTTCCCGACATTTCTGGGGTATTGGAATTTAGGGTATCATCGGTTTTTGATAGACGGCTCGCTACATATACTCTACTATATACCTAAAGTACTTGATGTAATGGAATGAGATGGGGTAGCTTGAGTTGGAGCCTTGGAGTTGAGCCTGAGAGTTGAGTCTTGGAAGTTGAAGTTCGATTCGATTCGCTCACGATGGATGGCTTCGGTGGATGGCGAGAGAGCGCGTTATCACAGCCCTGACTACTATAGTTAGTGTGATGTAGTTAGGTGCCTTAACAAGGAGCTATCCTGTAGAGTACCGGCTGCTAGTGCCTATGCCGATTATCTATCATCACCACGGATATCGATACTCTACACAGATGCATTGATACCGTAGTTACCGTCAACAGGCGAATTCCGAATTCCGAATTCCGAATGCGAAGTCCGGAGCGAGCGCCGAGTGGCCACCTAGAGTAGAGTAAATACCACCGCCGCCACCACCACCACCACCACCACCACCACCACCACCACCACCACCTCTCCTCCTCTCCCCCACACCACAACGCACAAAGACAACAACGCGCAACACTACCGAGAAACAACAAGAGGCAATGGCAATCCTCAAAACTCTCACCGCGCCGCCGTCGCTCCCCGTGCTCCGTCTCGAGCCCTTCACCCCCGCCGCCTTCGCGCCATTCGGCGTGTGTATCGAGACACCTCGCGCCAGCACCTCCCCCACCAACACCTCTTTCCCCCCGGCAATAAACGCGAACCAAGGCACAGCCCTAAAATACCCCCACATCTCTTCCATAGTCCACACCTACCCCCCACCTACCCCCAGCACCCCAGAGGCAACACACAACCTCCACCTCTTCTCGTGCTCTCCACGCGCACTCCCGCCGTCCGGCGAGTTCGCCGTCCGCATCCTCGAGCGCCATCCGTGCACCACGCAGACGTTTATTCCTTTAGCCTTCTCCGACGCAGCCTCCTCCGACACCCCAGAGGCGGAGGCGGCGGCCTATGTAGTAATCGTAGCGCCCACAGCCGCCGATGGCTGGCCCGTTCTCGAGGGGGTGCGGGCGTTCAGGGCGGAAAGAGGGCAGGCGGTGACGTATAGCGCCGGCACGTGGCATGCGCCTATGGTTGTGCTTGGGGGGAGGGTGGATTTCGTGGTTGTTGTTGCGGAGAATGGGACGGCGGTGGATTGTGAGGAGGTGCTGATTGAAGGGGAGGGTGGGGAGGGCAAAGGGAAAGAGGATGGTGGGAGGAACGGGGAAGGTGGGGGGGTGAGGGTGCTGTTAAGGGAGGAGAAGGAGGGGGGGAATTGGGGGCTTTGGGAGAAGGGGAGGGGGAAGGCACGGTTGTAGGTACAGAGCTGTGCCGGTGGTGGTGTTGGTGGACCGGTGTAGATACGGCCAGAATAGTAGACTGCGGAGGACATTGCGGAATAACCATGATCTGATCTGTTGTGCGGTGGGGCAATACCTAGGGGAAGGCGCGGTTGTAGCTATGTAGCTGGCGGCGGCGGGTAGGTTTGTGGACTACCTAGATAGTGTAGATACGGACAGAATAATAGACTGCGGAGGACATTGCGGGATAACCATGATCTGATTTGATTTGAGCTGTTATGCGCCGGGACAATATCGACACCCAAGTATCGATATCCACATACCGCTACCTGTAGTGCATAACGCAGCGCTTTAGTAGCCGCCTCCCGGTGTAAGCCCCTCCCTACTCCCTGCTCGTCGCTCTCGCTCATGGCTCCTGCATCAACTGTTTGATCGCCTCGTTTGTGTTTACTCTACTCTACTCTACCCTACTCTAACAGGTTATGCACGGATCCTACCTACCCTACCCAAGTACCCGTAGGCGCCCACAACCTGGTCCATGCGTTTGTTTGATTGTGGGTAGCATATTGTAGCATGGCATATGGCATCTCCACTCGTTCCCCCGTTCATCTCACAGGTAGGTATCACAGCACCAACATTGTCAACATCACCAACACCAACATTTTCGCGATCGGAGTAGATACTGTTGTAGTAGATCACCAAGAGGCAACTTCAAGAAACCGTCACAATTGCATTCCTCCATTCCTTCCCTGCCCTGCCCTGCCCACCCCACCCCACCCCACCCCTCCTCCCATCCCACCGCCATCCTCCAAGTCGTAGTAGAGTACACACGTAACACAGCCAGCCATACCGTCCTTTTCAAATACCGTTACATAGTAGAAGTGAGCAAAGGTCTAGATAACAAGATTAATCGAATGTAGAGTAAATAATCCAAACAAAACCAAAAAAGCACAATTCCAAACATCCCCATCTGAGGGGAGTCGATGCAACGCTGGAAAACCAAAACGCAAGAAAATGATGAGAAACAAAACCCAGGCCTCCATCCCAACCCAACCCAAAACATAACAAAAAAAAAGGAAAGGGAGAAAATAACAGAACCCGCTCGCTATGATGTGGAAAAACAAAAGGTGCAAAAGGAAGAACACAAAAAAAAAATGAATGCGGCACACCACACGCTCTACTCGCGCCACCCGAGCCCACGGTGAACATCCCACGTCTTCGCGGGCACCACCGAGAAGACGATCTTCTCCTTCTTCAGCCCCCACTGGAGCGGTGCTCTGGGTGCGCGAATACCGACCTTCATCAGGGCGCGCCTAAGCTCAGGATGTCTCCTGACAGCCTCATTGACGACCTTCTTATCGACGCCGTCGAGGCGGTCCTTTATGACGTCCGCATACGTCTCGACGAGGTAGAGGATATCATCGACGTCGCCCTTCTTCCCGCGGGTGGCGGCGGCATTGAGTTTTCCACGGAACAGGTACTCTTCGCTCAGGATCGGCACGTAGCTCGTCCCCATGTGTCGCCCCCGCAGCACGCAGTTCTTGCTCACGGGGAACCGCTCCGCTTGGTGGCCCACGAACATCTCCACCAAAACCATGGGTGCGGGCTTGTCTTCGAGTTCGGACTCGGTGCTCGTGCTGCTGATGCTGCTGGCGGAGGAGCCGCTCGAGTACGGGTTGCGGTAGAAATATGCGACGTAGTCTTCCCGGTTCTGCGGGATCTCGAGCCAGCCGTGTCGCTGCGATAGCAGAGATGTGATGGTGGATTTGGTTGCCGACACGAGCACGTCCAGGTCTTTGGTCTCCCGGCTGGGCGATTGTGTTGTCGACAGGATCGCAAAGCCGCCGAAGAAGCCGTGGTGGATGCGGTGGAAGTGGAGGATGCGGGACAGTGCCAGTGCGGCCTACTTGTGTGTTAGCGGGTGTGTGTGCAAGGGCTTGAAGGGGACATGGTGACTTACGTCTGAGAGGTGGATGTGATGCATTTTTTTGTGTGTGTTTTGGATTGAACTTTTATTTTTTGCGGGCGAGTCGAATATGAAAACACCGAACGGGGCCTGGTATCAAAACGGGTATTATAGAGCGTAGCGTGTTGGTTGTTGATGGTATCGAACCAGAACTAGGGATGGAGACGAAGAAACAGACGTTAATGAGAGTCTGGGTAGTAGTAGAAGAAGAGCGATTGTGTTTTGGCGATCCTGCACAGCGGAGGGAGAGGAAGAAGAATGGTATTGGTGGGGAGCGGCGGCGGGGGGAAGGGTTTTGTGTCTTTCTCTTTTTCTTTCGTCAGGTATGTGTGTGTATGAGCGAGCGTATCTCTCGTGATGGCTTAGGAATGGACGATGTGGAAATGCACATCAACTGGGGGAGGAAATAAAATGGAATGTTGAAATGAGCCCGGCTCTGAGTGTACGAAAAAGTCTGTAGCTTCCCGAGCTGAAAGAACGATTGTGCGTAAAGAAAGAAGGCAAGGAAAAAAACAAGACGGAAACGGAAAAGAAAGGAAAGGAAAAAAAGAACTTCGCTGCACAGTGCGGTGGTATGTCTGGCTTATGAGGAGGAGGAAGGAAACATGCAGCAAACAGCGGAGATTAAGCAATATATACAGCCACCCGTCTGCGGCCAATAATCGAGGGGGTGAGGAACATCCAGCATCGAGACGTCGAGCGAGAAGAAAGGGCGGCGAAACCGCCAATGGATCCCAGCATGGGCCGGGTCTGTACCTGCAGGAATCACATCACACCGCCCATCAGTCTGCCGTCCGCGTTCCAGCGTTTCGCCCTGGAGGATGAGGAGGGGGATGGGCATGGGGATGAGGCCAGGAGCTGCCAGCGAGCAGCTGTTGGTTTCGTGTGGCCGGGTTGGGACGCGTTGTGCGGATTCGGTCCCCACACGGGCGTCTGGTTGGCTGGCGCAAGTAAGGCAGGCGGCTATTCGATACCGGGCATCTAATAAAAGCCGTCGTGACTCGTCGAGTCCCGACACCGTTAGGCACCGAAGCCGGAAGCACAGGCCAGCCGTTCTAGCACCTTCTTGGCGATGGATTCCCCACCTTGCAAGTTGCCCTCGTCCTCGCCCTGTCCATGTCTTCAAGACTGCAAGTTCCGATTGACTTATTTTTGGCAGGCATGATCTTCGTTCTGACGTCGCTACTATGGATGTCGCGGACTCGAGGCGACGATTCACGACGACGCTGCTCGCCAAACCGCGTTTCATCGCCGTCGATGCATTGCAAGCAGTATTGCAAGCAGCATTGCGACGGGGGCGTGCATCGATCCGCCGCCTTTTCTGCACGTACTATATGCATGGCGTGTTTTTTACAATTCAACTACCGTACGCACTCTACGCCGTGTCTACGGCGCATACTGGAACTGGCTGCCAGCGGCGATGGCTGCTTGCGGCGCAGATTCGGAGCAGAGAGTGCAAGTCCCAATTGCACTCTGATGAGGCTTTTGTGGCGACGAGGGAATACTTTGCGGTGAGGCTTCTGTGGGCGAGGAGAGAATCCTTCACGGCCGCGCCAACTCCGACCGTCCGAATGGAGATTATGGACGCAACCGGCATTGACCAACGTCAACCTTTCACATCCGTGGAACGAGGAGAAAAAAATCAACAACCCCCTGAGCCATACGCGCGGAGTGTACACGTCCCCACGTGATTCCGACTGCGCCTCATAGATGGCGCCGGCCACCAATAGCACATCTCGCAGGCGTTAAAATCCTGGATTCAAGGGGAGCAGATACCTATGTCTTGCATCCGCTTGCCTGCCTGCCTGCCTGCCTGCTTGCGTGCGTGGCCCCCGGCGGAGGAATCTTGACACATAGTTACAAAAGTAAGGGGATCAAAGTTCGAAACCTCGATTTCCTCTGCGTCTGTGTCTGCAGTATTTACGTACCCACGACGTACGTGCGGAAATGTGGAAATGCACTTTAATGCGATGCCAGCCCCCCTACATACGCCTGACGCGCCGGAATGGCAGAGGCAAAGGCAAAGGCAAAGGCAGCCTTGGGGAGTCGCCTTCGCAATGATATGATCGAGTGAAGTCCTGTCGCTGATCGGACGGTGCTGGTGTGTTCGCTCACTCGTACTGTAACCAACCACCTAACGGGCAGCTCCAAAACTCCAGAATGTGCACGGCGCCACTTCGTGCTGGTCGGTAGCGGGGTCTCCACCCCGGCTGGCCAGAGTGGACGAGAATAGAGTGCGACTATTTGCCATAGTCTAGATAGACTGCATACAAAATAAATTGAAGATCCCTCCCTCTCTCCATCCAGAATGTGCACTCGAGATTCGAGAATATCACTGAGACGCAATCCCGTTTCCCGTTTCGTTCCCGCTACCGGTATTCCACCGGCAACCATTACGACAGGTTGAAGTTCAGCTACGTACCAGTCCATACGTAACGATCATTTCAAAACCCTGTGTATAAATCTCCGTCCATACATCAGGTACATATCCCACATAACGGATCCGGAGATCACGGAACCACGGGAACCACTCAGCGTCCTTGAACAGCCCGCAATACTCTAGGTAGGGCGCACCAATCACTAATCACCCGCCCCCCTTCCCCTCGCATGATACGAAAGCAGCAACGGGAATGGGAACATATGCATACTTACTACCAGCGGGGATCGCAGTACCAGGCTCCAGCTGGTATCGGAAACTTGAAACTTGAAACTGGGCTGGGCTAGCAGCTGGCAGCCGGCTGGAGGTGGCTTTGGTTAGAGGAACGTTCACGGAGACAAACGGTTTGAATGTAATTTGTCCATGGACCCCCACCCCCGTGCGCCGTGTGGTGGGCTGGAGAAGGTTCCAGGTTTAGTGACTGGTCTACCGGTGGCAAGGCTGGCCGATGATAAGGCTGGCCGCTGGACTACCGGTAGCGATCCGCCGTCGGGTCGATTTCTAGGCTAGAACATACTAGTAGGTAGGAGGTATGTGCCGGCCGGACGTCCAGAATGAAACTTACTCCACTATAAAGAAGGATGACGCCAGTATATACTCTTCTACGGTAGATTATGAGGTAGGTGATTGGTGCGGCAGCCTCTGCCAACCGTGTTCCTGGGCGACCAGAGGCCGTCGGCAATTTTTTGTTCTTTCCCATCATAGCTAACTACCTATTGCTGAAGAGGCCTGAATCGGTTATTGGCTGAAGCCCTCCAGGGTCCATCGTCTGTCTACCACCACCATGAGAGGAACGATATGCAGGATAGATATATGAATCAGATACGATACCTACGAGGAGTGGCTATGTAGTCGGATCATAGCCACACTAGCCGGATTGAGTGGTCCCGAACAGTGGAGGTATCATAGCCTGTGGCAGTAGCTACGATTGTCAATCGTAAAGCGGACCCTGTATGAAGAACTGATGGCGACTGAGCAACGCGGCGCGGCTGCGACGAATTGCACATCGGTTTGTACAAATGTTTTGCCCGCGGCACCTGGGTACGCTGCCTTTGGCACATCTGGGTACTGCTTTCAGAGCCTAGAGGGCAAGAAGCTGGTGGAGCTGATTCCATATATATAGACATCCGCGTCGTCAACGGCACCCCATAAACTCTTTCATCACGGAAGATACCGGCTTGTTCATCAGTCAGGAGTTGGAACCGGAGGTTGAGAGCTGAGATTATGGCTCGAGAAGTTGAATTGAACCGCAACTTCTCATTCATCTACACACACAGACAATCTCTCTCCCTCCGCAAGCCTACGCACACACTATCTCTTCTCCACAAACCTTCCATTCGACCAACACACCGTCAGGATGCCTCGCGCAGAGAAAGCTCCCAAGATTCCCAAGTAGTCATCCAACATTTCAAAGAAGCGGCAGCCACGGCAGCCGCGGCCGACCATGAAAGGCCCGGAGTTCGAAGCCGAGTAAGAATCACACCCGCCATCATCCTCAGTCTCCCGGAGAGCTGACCAGAATTCCCTTACCAGCTTCTTCAAGAACCTCTTGCTGTTTACCATCATTAATGGCGGGGGGGGGGGGGGGGGGGGGGGGGGGGGGGGGGGGGGGGGGGGGTGGAGCGCTGTCCGTACTTCGCCAGCCTGATGAATAGGTGGTGATCTCGGGAAAACCCCTCACCTTTTTTTTCTTTTTTTCTTCCAGTTCGTCAATATACCATTTTCTCTTTTTCCTTTTCATTTTCATTGGCTTTGTTGGGTCATCATCTGCTGGTTCCCTGGTCTATTGTGCTCGTTGATATCTTACATAGACTTCCGTTGCTGGCGTTTCTTCCTCCAATATCATTAGATAGAAAATATGTAAATTTCAATGGCATAAGTACTTTTCCCCATTGGACACCATTCCATTCGAGGTTTCAAATCACACGTCCACTGAGTCCACTTCACCCGCTCCCTCCTCAAGCACCGGTACACGAGTATTTATTGTATAGGCCGTCATATATCATTCTATCCATGCACCTATCGATTTTACAGTGCCTTCTTAGGTCAGTATCAGATCGATGTTTCCACCGCCGCCGCTGATCAGGTTATAATGTGGCACGCTCGCTATTGCCGGCGGGGTCTCTTGGGAAAACTGGCCCGATGTACTTCAATCCTCTAGCTAGCTCTCCTCAACCGTCTCCTCTCAAAGTCATCCTGACGTTGACCGTGAGCAGCACGGTTTCTACGGCACATCCTATCATGGTGCCCCCGGATATACCAGCTCGTGCTCATCGCCCACCAACCTCCAACGCCGTCTCCCAGCGCAGACACTGCCGCACTACCGGTTGATTCGGTCCCCACGAAATAAACTGAAATCCAGCAAAGCTAGACAAATTGTGTGTCGCTGAAACGAGACATGAATCCGGCCGCGTGGCCCAATGGCAAGGCGCTTGACTACGAATCAAGAGATTGCAGGTTCGATCCCTGCCGTGGTCAATGATTTCTTTTTGTCATTTTGCTACGTACCCAGCGGACTCGGGATGCAGAGACGCAGATGGACAGCCCGTTGACTTCGGTATCGAGCAGGATCGGCATCGAGTAGCATAAGATCGGCTATCTTGCACTATCTACCAGGGTTACAAGGTGGAGTGAAGTTAGGGTCTCGGACCGAAAAGTGGCACACCGGTAACTACTGTGGGACTCGCTCGTTCAACAGCTGCACGGCCACGGCTGCATATACTCGTCGGCGCCTTTCCCGTCCGGAGTCCAGAACGCGGAGCTTCGCACTCGAGTCCGCACTCTGGTAGCGAGCCATCTCGCCAATACTTTTGCCGGAGACACGAGGGGGAAGCGGGTCCGGCAAGCGTCAGAAGCTTCGGCATGGCTTTGCGTTTACTGAACGGTGTATATATTTTACACAGCGGCTACACAACCTACCTAGAGTTTAGTGGTGACCGGGACACGCGGCAGGTGTTGTCTGCCATCTCAATTGTCACCACGGGGGAGATGGATGCTATATAGAATGCGCCGGATCACTGATGTCTGAAGAAGAAGATTAACGCTAGCTGCAATCGGGTTAGGCCAGCCTGAGGTGTTATTATCGGCTTGCATCAGCCATCCCCAGCCACAAGTAAATCAAACGAACGGGAGATGGATTTCAACGTTTCTCATAGCATGTGAAAATTGAAGGATGTTGCCGACGGAGCTTGCCACGCTAGCGTGTGGCGGATGTGAGAACGGCGTTCCACTATCCGCCGGCTTGTTAGATAAGCGAGTTGATACTCCACACTTTCTTTCTCCCACTCCCCTCATTCACCACTGACGGATACACACAAAAAACCGTTAATACCATCACCACACAAAAACAACCCTTAATACCACCGCCAAACCACCTACCACCTGCCCACGATGCTCCAACAACTCCCGCTCGAGCTCTACTTCCGGGTCATATCCTACCTTCCGTTCCCCGATCTCTTCTCTCTGTGTCTCACGAACAAGGCGATGCTGGACGTCACCCATCCGACACTCAAAAAATACAGCACGGCAGGAATCCTGTACTACGCGATCGTTAACGACTCGGACACGTTCCTCGCGCCGCTCCTCACGCCGGCGATGCTCGAGCACCAATTCCGCTGGGATGCGCGGCCGCACCGCAACTACCGAGCCGAGATGCGCGGCTGGATCTACCAGCACGACTGGTATTTCCCGCCGATCCCGCTGTGGGTCATGTGCGTGGTGCACCAGTCGTGGCGCGTCCTCGAGCTGCTGATCCAGAACGAACTCCGCTTCGAGGACATGTGGTACACAAAGCACATGTGGCTGTTCCAGCACGGCTACGACGTTCTGCCGCTCAGGAAGCTGGTCAGGCTCTACTGCCTCCCCGAGAAGTTCTTGTTTAGGGCGCATGACATTCCGGAACCGCCGTCGGGCAGCGCTTTCTGAGATTTCGCTACCGCTTCTGAGCTGGGCAGGTTGAGTGCGACTTTATTTCGCTGAAAAACGGGGGAGGAAGGAATGTACTCTAGAAGATTAGACTTGGGAGAATTGCGGAATGGGTTGCGAAATCTGGCATGGGCGTCGGTCATCGCAACTTGAGTACTAGGTATTACACTTCTCTCCCATGTGACGTACTAGTGGACCCTCCGTGACCAAACAAATGAGCCTCAACGGCTCTCTCCCGTCCTCTCGCCAACTCCTCCAATCGCCGTGGGGCCGAGTCTCTGCACTGATCCTCGGCCGTAGAGGCACCAAAATAATCCGGTGTCCCCTCGTCGCCGGCTCCGAGTCAGGTGACACCGCACCTTCAATCCCTCTCTACCAATTATTGTGCCGTGCTATGCACTTTACGATGGTTGTAGTACAAGGCCGATTCATCATCATATTGGCCGCGTGGCCCAATGGCAAGGCGCTTGACTACGAATCAAGAGATTGCAGGTTCGATCCCTGCCGTGGTCACAACCAGACAACAGGTTCTTTGAAACTCTTTTTTTTACCTTTTGTTCGGACACGATTCACCCCCACTTTGTATCCCTTGTGTCCCGGCTGAGGCATCAACATATTGTACGGTCCGGCATGACTGTGCTCCACATCTCGCTCTGTTGCCTTTCGATCGGGCACCACAGCGTCCCGGAACGGGCCGGGGCGGGTAGACGGATCATGCACAACACCGGCGATCGATCAATTGAGGATCGAGGTCTGTTGAATTCCGTCCCAATCACGGTCGAGCTGATCATGACCACATCCTCGGCGCCAGGATAATTCATACGCAGAGAAGGATTCGATACTGACACGCAGCCAGAGAGATGTATCTGTCTGTAGAGTAGCGCAGGTTCAACGGGCTACCTACAAGAACAGTACATACTCTCAGTACAGACTCGTGTGTGGATGCTACGGGCAGTGCTACATACCCACGGGACGAACGGGATGGATCGGTGACCGGCCGCCGCCGACCGTCCTGTGCATCCCCCCACTGGGACTGTGAGACTAGACAGCCTACTCCTAGCCAATCCCGGCGGTATGTAGAAAAAGGTGTCGGTGTCGGTCCGCCCTCGCAGCCGCTTGCGCGTCGCGGGCTGTGAGAAGGCAGTGTGTACGGTATACAGGACAGAATAGCAAGCTAGCCGTGGGGGAAACGAGTTATCCGTACATACGAGTGACTCGACGGAGGGTCCGCTGCGCCTGAAATCCGAAGTCCGGGAACTCGAACAGCGGGTGTGGACAGTGAGTGACTTTACATGAACGACGGGTTGGTCCGGCACACGGATACCGCTTACTACTAGTACATACCACGCTTCTTGCGAAATTCGAAATGCTCTCGGTTCGTTTCATGATAAACAGGTGCACTCCGGGCTTGACTGTTGGAATGTGTGAACAAGCAATGTATTGTTGTTGTATTGTAAGAGTCTGAAAGCCTCGAGAGAAGACATAAAAGAGGGGTGGTAGGCGGCTAGTGCTCCCCGACGTCATGACCGCACAAACGACTAAGCAACGAGAGAGAGGGAGAGATCTTCCTGTTTTATTTCGCATGCAGCCTATCTAGACTATGGCGAACCAACGAACTCCGTTTCCTGCCCGCCCCAGTACCGACCAGTCCGACAAACTAAGCGACGAGTGAGATATTACAACATTGACTTCGCTCGTATGGTCGAGTGCTCCGGAATGTACATAAGTTGAAGGGCGTTTACCTCGCTGCGTCCGGACGCTACGGGGCGAATGCTACCACATCGAGGGATCCACGGAAGTGCCGGCGAAACCCTGGTTCAAGCCGAGCGAACACCTATGGAGCGGGTGGAAGCCGTGCTCTCACGCAGGTATTCCCTTCTCCGGTTGCCTGGCGATAACCCCCGCTGATCCGAGTATCGGCTCTGTATCCGACCGCGGGCCATCAGCCTGCCTTCCTCCTCCTCCTTGCAATTTGACCCTCTGGTCATAATGGCATGAATCCCGTCCTCCCTCATCCAGACCGCGTGGCCCAATGGTATGGCGCTTGACTACGAGTATGTAACACCTCCGATATCAAGAGATTGCTTTGAGATCAGATAAGATAGGAGGAGTGGCTAGTGGTGGCCCCGAACGGTGCAGGTGTGATAGTCTGTGGCAGCAGAGAGCTGAGATGGCTCTTCGAAGTTGAATAGAACCTCAAATTCTCATTCATCTTCACTTTCGCCGATCCTTTGCCGGGCCACGTTATCTTCTCTCTTTCTCTTCCTCTCTCTCTCTCTCTCTCTCTCTCTCTTTCTCTCCATCAACCGACACACACAGACAATCTCTCTCTCCGCAAGCCTACACCCCCACTATCTATCTCTCTCATCACAAACCTTACGCTTCAACCACCACACCATCACAATGCCTCGTGCAGCAAAGAAGTCAATTCCCAAGCAGTCGTTCAGGATCGCCAAGGAGCGGCGGCCGCGGCCGACCACCAAAGGCACAGAGTTCAAAGCCAGGTAAGAATCACACCCGCCCTCATTCTCGGTCTCTGCTGACCGGAATTCCCTTCCCAGCTATTTCAAGAACCCCACGCTCTTCACCGTCATTAATGGCTGGGGGGCTGGGGCCGACACCTACCATCTCCATCGGGAGCTTCTCATGGGGCGTTGTCCCTACTTTACCAGCCTGCTGTCGGTCGATGGCGAGGAAGCCTCTGCGAATTTGGCGAGGCTTCCCGATCCAGTCTCGTCCAAAGTCTTTGAGCCATTCGTAGGGTTCCTATATACTGGAACCTATACGTTTCCCTCCAGACGCCACCGATCAGCTCCTATCGCACGCAGAACTAGCCATGTTTGCAGACGAAATGCTCATGGCGGACCTCAAAGACGCTGCAACGAGAAACCTCTCCTCAGCGCTTCGTTGTCATTCCTCCTCGGGAGCTGACTGGGGGATTGTTTCGTTGTTGGCCGATATCTACGAGAGAACCGAGGACGAGTACGCCGGTGAAGAAGAGTGGCCAAGCCGCAAGGCCAGTCTCCGCGACATTGTCACGGAGTACTGCGCCAGGAACATGCGTGCATTGTTGAAATGCACCGTGTTCGTGGCGTTGGTCAAGGACTTTGGAGAGTTGGCCCATACTCTTCTGTTGTGGCAGACACGTATACTTCGTGACGAGGACTCGGATGCCGAGTGAGTTGAAACGAAAGCCCCCCTGCTGTGCGGTATGCTGATAATATGGCTTCATAAATAGGTGGTGATCGAGGGAAACCCCCGCACCTTTTTTTTTTAAGTTCCTTAATTCGTCAATATACCATTTTCTCCTTTTCCTTTTCATTTTCATTGGCTTTGTTGGGTCATATTTCATCTGCTGGTTCCTTGGTCTACTGTGCCCATTGGTATCTTACCTAGATTTGCGTTGCTGGCGTTTCTTCCCTCAATATCTATTTGGTACATATCCGATAATTTCATCGTTAAGCTTGGAGTTTTGTTGCGGCCCAAAAGAATGATTAGATAGAAAATATGTAAATTTCAATGGCACAAGTACTTAATTTTCCCATCAGACAATATTCCATTCGAGGTTTCCAATCTCACGCCCAAGGAGTCTACTTCACCCGCTTCCTCCTCAAGCACCATACACGAGTGTTATTGTATCGGCCGTCATGTATCATTCTCCCCCATGTACGCATAGATGCCTTCGTAGGTCAGTATCGGATGCCGGCGGAGTCTCTCGGGAAAAATATCCCCAAGTAATCCCGTGGTGAACTCTACTCAACCGGCTCCTCTCAAAGTCATCCAGACGTTGACCGTGAGCAGCACGGTTTCTACGGTCTACTCTATCACGGTGCCTCGAAATACACTACCTAGCATACCAGAAAACTGACTCATCGCCCACCACCCTTCAACGCCGTCTCCCACCGCAAGCACAGCCGGTTGATTCAGTCCTGGGAGAATAATAACTGAAAGCCGGGTGAATATGTACAAAGTCTGTGTGGCTAACTCAAGCCATCAATCCCGGCCGCGTGGCCCAATGGCAAGGCGCTTGACTACGAATCAAGAGATTGCAGGTTCGAGCCCTGCCGTGGTCAGATTATCACATCATCAGACTTCTGGGTTCTTTTTTAGATGTTTTTTATTTTGTTCTGCTTCGGACTACGAGGGCGGCGGCGGGGGATTGCGGGTGGGTGATGGGCGATTGGGGGGGGGGGAGGGGGTAGTAGCTGTGCGGAGGAGCATCGAATGTGGAACAATCCGCCGTCTCGCCGCATAAAGAGGATATATAGAATATGGGATGAACAGGTACGGAACACAACGTCCTTTAACTTTCAAGCCGTAGCCGTTCTACTATATGTAAGACCGCTGGCCGCCTATCGTGGGGATTCCTATCCGGGGCACTCGATCTCCACGATGCGGCCCGACTACGGTACATTAGGTACATCTAGGTATGATCCAGCTTCTGAACTGAATATGTACACTTGATTCTTATTAAATGTTGGTTACGTACAATTGAAGGACCAGAATCCAGACTAGGTACCTCAATGATGGGCCTGATATGTCACAGTAGAGTACTATAGATAAGTAAATACCGATCCTGCGCTCCATCATTCCTTTCCAGCTAAAGTCTGTACCAACAGGCGCCGCTCGCGCTCCTCTCGGGGAAGAAGAAGAACCCCATTTCGCTGGGTAGATTCAAGAACGACAAAACTCCGAGATCCCCCGCCCCGCGAGCACCTCGAGTGATTCTGCGTGACCGTCCGATAACCAGTACCATCGGCCACAATGGTTTCTTAATCCTAGGTTGCGAACCGTTTCAATACTGTATGAGCCGCGTAAGGAACGAGCCGAGCTGCGAGCTTGAGCTCCAATAGAGTTGATTAAGTGTCCACCTAGGCTACCTATGTACACATAGTACACCACAGACTTTTGGAAGTCCCGGTCCGGGACATCGGTCTACATAGCGGAACGGCACCATCCCGCCGTCCGTGCGCGGATTGCACGGATTATTTACATATTTATTAGCCGGCTAGGTGAAGGAGTGTCCTACCAACATAGTAGGGCCACCGCAGCACGGCTAGTCGCGACTCGCGAGACCGGCAAAAAAAAAAAAAAAAGCACAAACACAAAAGAATGAAGTGACCACGGCAGGGATCGAACCTGCAATCTCTTGATTCGTAGTCAAGCGCCTTGCCATTGGGCCACGCGGCCAGCCACTATGTCCCTCTGGGCATCTTTACACTCATGGACTACATTCGTTTCACTCTGCTCGCTCCGCTCATACATGAACGGTCACTCTTCTCAGCTCAGCGCCGTGATTCTCCTCTGCTGTCACTCGTCCACCTCGAATGAACGGATACTTGCCCGGGCCCGGGCGAGATACAATGTCAAGCCTGCTGTCCGAAAGCACGAGCTATGCACCTATGGATGGGCATCGACTGATACAGTAGCATCGCATAGCTACATACTCACTCGCGCTCCGAAGCCAGCCAAAGCATTCATTCGACTTCGACTTCCGCTTCTTCTTCTTCTTTTTTACCTCTTCATTACACACACATACAGAGTGAGAGGCACTGCACTGGCTGGCCGGTGGCTGATATATCCCCATCCCATTCCGTCAGCCCTTCCGACTTCAACTTCCGCTATCATACCTACCACCGGCTAACAAGTATGTAGGTAACGCACTGCCATCCATGGCCACTGGCGAGAACCGAGTCTGTGCGATGCGCCGTGCGGAACAATGAAACCCAGAAAAGAACAACCGGCCAGCTTTACGTTACGTTACGGTGGTATGTCGAGCATTGATCACCAGCATTCGTTCGCAAAAAGGGAAAGGACGGACGGACTGAGCCACGTAGCCTTGCACGAGAGTCCTCACCGAACGAACGAATAAGGAACAGGAATGATGCCGCGCAGCCACAATTGCCACCGTCTACTACCACCACCCACCCACCATCCACCATCCACCACCACCGGTGTGCTGGCTGGCTGGCTGGCTGCGATGTTCCACACCGAAGCGACAGTGTGACGGTGTGTCGGTGTGCCGGTGTGTCTCGGTCAGTCAGTCGGTCTCAGGATGGCGAGGGAGAGGGAGAGGGAGGAACAGAACGAGACCCACCGTCCCACCGTCCTTCACTCCTTCCCTCCCTCCCGTGCTGCAGCCACAGATGGATTCGACATAGTCACATAGTTAGCTAGCGTTTCTGCCATGCTCGACTCACTGGAAAGAGCAGAGATTGACATGATTGACATGGAACGCCGCACGCATTGCATTGGTTCGGTTCGGTTGGTGCCTCGACATCTCAACACTCGGGGGTGCGGTGCTGGCTGGCTGGCTGGCCGCCTGGCGCGGCGAATGCGGTATTGCGGTATGTATGTTTCAATATTGTTTCCCATGTCTTTTCCCGTGCGCCTCCCACGCCCGCGGCCCATCGCCAGCCCAGGCATCAGACATCAGACATCAGCCGTTCTCGCTTCGGAAATTCGAACGGTACTAGCCCCCCCTACCATCACCACCAACACACCATTCCAATTCCCCACCATCTCGCATCTCGCATCACGAAAGAAACTGTCGGCAAGTATTTTCGCTGCCGTACCAGTACATCCCCCCTTCACCCCTCCCCCCTCCCCCCGCCACAAAAACCGAAAAAAAACGAAAGTATCAGCCGTAAGGCTACTCTCCGCGCTCCGCGCTCGACGAATCACTTGCGCTCACTCGCGGCGAATCCCCGAATTCCCGAATCCCTGCTGCCCGCCCCTAACCCCCGCCACACCCAACGGAGCAGAGCAGCAAGCAGAGACCACCAATCGGAATGCTTCGCGGACCGACCGACCGGCCTCTCGCTCGCTCGCTGTTTCTACCCAGCCGGCGAGCCAGCCCGCTGCTGATCCAGCCAGCGGTTGGGGTTGTTTGCCATGTATTGTACTTGGGTACTCTGCAGTAACACAGCAGCACCGAGAATTTCTGAGACATACATGCTGCTGCGTCCTCCTCGCTATATACACATACACATTCAACATGAAACCCCCTGCTGTGCCTGTGCCTCTTGTCTTGTGTTGTGCTTGTGTTTGTGTCGATCGCATTGCTGTTCGGTCCCGAATCATGACTACATACTACCACCTAGGTGGGAGGTAGGTATCTTGTACTTGTTGGACTCTTTGTCGCAATTAAATACTTCAACAGCAACAGCAGGAGAGTGATGGAATAACTAACGACAAGCCCGAGTAACCAGCTACCGGTAGTATGCAGTGGTTATCTATAGCTGTGCACAGAACAGCGCAGCGCACATCGAGTAGGTAGGTAACTATGTGGAACTTTCCAGCAATCTTCAGAAACCGCAGCGGTCTCGCTCCGATCCACCAACCAGCACTCTCCGTTGCGCTCTCTCTTGAAAAGAAAGGGGAGGGGGGAGGGGATGAATGGTGCACAGACCGATTGGCCAGCGGCCAGCGGCCAGCCCCTTGGGATTCCAGTTCTTCCTCTAGTTCTTCTTCTGCTCTTCTTCGTTTTCTGCTGCTTCTTCTTCCTTGCTCTCTGCTGTGCTGTGCAGCGCAGCGTTTCGCTTCTGGATCCAATTGCCGAATTGCGGCCTAAGAAACTTCTGGGATGTGAGCTGCCAGTCAGTCAGGGCTTCATTGGTTCAGGGATGTGGGCGTGGCGGAATGCGGTGGCGACTGTTGGAGTCTTGGAGAAGGAGGAGGAGGTAGAGGAGGAGGTAGAGGAGGAGGAGCCTGAGGAGGGGGAGAGGCGAGGAGTGAGCAAGGGATAACAGTATACCTAGTATGTAGAGGTATGTTGTGCTGAAGCTGGGGGGTGCGGTTCCACGATGCTGGGAAAATCTAAAGTGCCGGATAGTGAATATGGATGCAACAAATCCCGCCGGAGCATACAGGCCGCGCATACCACATTGCGCACCCATCGTGTACGCCGTCCTGACCATGTCGGGGGAGGGAGACCACTACCGTCGAGTGTTTCGGTGTGCCGTAACTATAGGTGCCGGAGAGTATGTATGTATGTATTCATGGCACCCACTGGCCAGTGATCACCACCTTCACCTTCACCCATCCGGCGTTTCGAGTCGCATCCTAGCCGCGGGGGGGCCCTGTCCGTACGGTATTAACTCCCACCGAGTAACCATCAGCTACAGTAGTTACTGTGTATCCGAATAGCGGCAGTGGCCATCATCCTTACCAGCCCATATACAAAGCACTATGGCTCTTGGTAGACGCAAACGGCCTCTCTGCCTCACGAATAAAAAACTCAAATCTTCACCGGAATATTTACTTACTGTAACCACCTGGCTTCAATTTAGCCTAGATACATCGTGCGTTAGCCGCCGTTAGTACTATGTAGACGGAGGATTGCACGGAAAGTACTATAGAGTACCGAGCCTTCATCCTCCAGCAGTAGATAGGTGTATATTCTCCTCATTTCTAGATGCCGGACCCACCCCCGTGCGCACGGCATATCGATATCCTTCTGCTTTCTTATTAGCCGATAACTAAACCCACAACCGACCGAGCGTATCACATCCCCTCACTCGATCTCGCGATCGCCGCCACCTGTCACCGATCCCTCCAAGGTCCATCCATTCCAGTAAATTGCCAGTTCCTTCAACCCACCAATCCTTCCAGCCCCCAGCCCCCGATCCACAACCCCCCCATATCCTGCGCTTGCTGCAGGTGTCAAAGCAATCTACGAATTAACGCCAATGGAGTAGAAACCATAACGCCACGCGCACACATCCGCGGAGTGGCAACTCCGACCATGGTCCATGGCCATCGCCGGTACGCGGTCGGCGACATGTAAGATATATCCATCCAAAGATTCCATATAGTAGAGTGCATGTCGTCATCTTCCGGACAGGTCCCGCGTCCGGAGCATCCGGCTGAAGTCACTGTGGTAAGGAATATCCTTGTTGCTAGATAATCTTCAGCTACCGTGTTAAAAATATATCGTTGTGTGGAAAAGGAGGAACTGACCTTTCGAAACCAACCCCCCCAGAGATCATCGCTCGAGGCGAAAGGCGAGACGAGGCGAGACGAGAAAGCGAGTCTGCAGATCTCGTACCGGCTGCACGGGCTCTCCTTCTGCCCGCCCGCATTCTTCGGTATGATTCCTCCCGCGGGCCGGGCGCGTGGGCCCCCAACTTCTCGGTCGTGCATTCCCACAAGGCCATTAATTTGGTTGGGGAATCGGTGCGATGAGTCCCCTCCAGCTCGAACCATCACCACCGACTGATGCCGTATCAGCTCCGCCAGCTCAGTCGTGTCGCACGCGCGAGACGAAGATAACTCCTGGGTTCCTCAGAGATAAAACACAGCTCCGTATCCGGCAACACAACTGCAACTATGTATGATACTGCGGAAAGAAAGAATATTAACCTTCTCTCTGATGACGGCATGGTGCATGCCAAGCGGCGATCTCCCGTCCAAGCGAGCCATAACCACACAACAAGCTTTGGTCTGTCGTTGTCCGTCGTCGTCGTCGCGTCTCCACAACCTCAGCTTGCTGCTGCTCAGTGATCTCTACGACCGTGAAGAATAGCCTGCCATCGGGTGCTGCTGCTGGAACTTTGACCTCCTGGCTCTTGCATATTTCGTCGGTAGGATTATGCGGACGCACCTTCAGGATTCGAACGCCGGCACCAGTCCATCCATCCGCAGAGAGGCCTTCGAATGAACACCGGATCCGGATATGCATCCCCGTGCCCCGTCACACCAACAATGCGATCACAGAACCGCGTCCGATTGCCTCAAGCGACAGGAGGATAGCAACCCCCCATGCCGGGGAGCCAATACCATCGTCGCCATTACATAGCATTGCCCACCGAAGGAAACTGACCTCGACTTCCGAGTAGTCTGCCGATGCATCGCGTCGACGCCGGTAGAGCGCATTCTACTCTGTAAAGTCAGCTCGGCAAATTCACTGCAGCAATCAAAACCGAGTTCATCTCACCTCTCTCTCTCTCTCTCTGTCTGTCTGCCTGTCGCGCTTCGGATTCCGCTCACCGGTTCCCCGCAGGCCGCACTCGTCCCTTCGAGCTGGAGATGACCACCACCACCACCCAATTCGAGCATCCCTCCCTCCCTTCCTCCCTCCCACGCCCCCTCCCTACTCATTCCATCTGCCGTATAGCTTGATTGCCTCGGTAGCAGTATTTCTCGAGCCCCCGCGGAATCACAAATCCGCCGATCGAGAATAAACGTAACACCCATCGCTACCCAGGTAGTTACCTAGGTAGTTGGTTACCTACACCTGCCGTAGGTACCGCGTCGGAATCCGCCGACACAGACACAGACGCTGAGACAGACGCATGCACACATTCCAGCCCCTCGGGATTCCGGCACAGGCTGCACTGGAGTCTGGGTGCGGGGGCGGGCCGTCCGGGGAGGGGGGGGGGGGGGGGGGGGGGGGGGGGGGTGATGTTGATGCTGATGTTGATGCGGATGCGGATGCGGGTGTTGTTGGGAGTGGAAATGATGTGACGTCGCCGTGGTGGGTTGGTAGTGGTGGTAGTGGTGGTGGTGCTGGGACTCGGGAGCTGGGAGAGCTGGGAGGGTGGGGTAAACGGTGCAGAATGAGGGTGTTTCGTTTCAAGAGATGAGATGATGATGATGATGCTGCTGCTGCTGATATTGATGATGGCCCATGCAGCAGAGCAGGTAGGTACATAACTCAGCACCGCGGTTTCCGAGTCAATAACTACATGACCCTCCTTCTGGCCCTCTGGAGCCTGGATGACACTGAAGAGGGGAAAGAGCACGCCATGGTCCATCCAACCGCTGATACCACGTGCCCCCTTCCATTCCCATTCAATTCCCTTTCCAGTCCAGCCCAGGCCAGGTCGGGTGAGACATAATAGTTACCTACCCCGCTCAACCCCCCTCCATCTCCGTATTCACGTTCTGGATGGATGGGATGGATGGGTGGATGGACCCTTGCCCACCGCTGGCCTTCTCCGACGTCGTCTCCGCTACATACCGGGACATACATCTTACCTTAGGTAAGTACGAACGTACATACATGCAACCTCCTCGTACCGTATGTGCATACATACCTCATACCTCCTCATGCATACCGACCTCCCGAGTTGAGTCGAGTCGCAAAGCCGCCACACATACGGACGGACAAATAATCCCCCGCGCCCCCCCGGGGGGCCGGGAGGAATATAGGCTTCCCCGAGACAAACGTCCCTTGCATCCACCCACGTCCGCATCCACGTCCGCAACGCAACGTTATGTCGACCACCCCTCCTACGTATGGATGCATACACATCCTACCCTACTCTACGTCCCTGATAATTGCCCAATCGCAGAAACTACCTATGATACCAGTAAACACCTCATCGCGATTCTCCCTCCCACTCCCACTCCCACTCCCACTCCCGCGTCCCCGCAGCCAATACGGTGCTCTGACGGTACGGTATGTACGGCACCGTTATGTAACCTTGTGAGCTTGTTTGTGCACCATCCATCCGTTTCGCGCGAGCTACCCGCCGTGCGCACTCCCGGGCACTCCCACGCACTCCCAAGCAAGCAAGACGACGGACGGGACCCAGTCAGCCAGTGACTACCCCCCCGAAGCATGCACGACGCACGACGCACGACGCACGAGGCGTGGCGTGGCGTGGCGAAACCGGCTATTGCAGGCTTGGTTGGACTCGCAGACTCCTCATATGTATGTAGAGAGTACATACCGTACATGCCGTATCTGGGCGTTTGAATGGAGCTTGTGGATACTGGACACTGGACTGGAATCTGGAGATCTAGACCTCTGCTCTGCTCTGTTCTGTTCTGACCGCATGACAAAGCAGATGGAAGGCTAAAGCGCAAGGAAAATCACTACATCGCTATATACAACTCATCACGGCCGAGGGGACTTGACGGTTGAATCATGCTCGGATACTAGGTAGTGGGAATTTTCTAGTGGTAGGTGGTCTGTGGAAAGGATGCTTGGAAATAGTTCTTCTATATCCTACCGAGTACACATGATATCAATCTGAGCCGGCCGTCGGACTGGGCTACGGGTACCGATAGGACGGAGTGTAATGAGTGACCGGGAGTGGTACAATGTAATTCCCGGGTGAAAGTCACCATCTTCGGCCCGAGATTATCCTTTTTCCAGTGCGGGAACGTGTTGGATCTAGGTAGTCGTTATGCCGAATTTCACGTTGTGAACCGAAAGGTAGCTCGGTGACAAGTCATGATAGCATTTATTATCGACGCGGAGCATCACATCGCATAAAAGTGGATGTTCCGCAAAGAAGGGTCTCCCATCCGACGCTCAGAGAAGAAGAAAAAAACACCACCCCCCACTCACTAAGTACCTACTCCCCCGAAGCCACTATTCGCGAGCATTGCCCTGCTGCTCGCCACGGCCATTGCTCTGCTGGAATGCCTGGTGGCTCTTCTTGAGCTGAGCCAAGAAGTCGTTGCCCGATGCCATGGCGTTTCCTATAGAGAAAAAAGAGAGTCAGGCACCACCAAGGCGATACAAGAGTTGGTGGGATGGACTTACGTTTCGGTCCCCACGCGTTGTTGTTGCCCTTCGGAGTAGACCAGCCCTTATCGCCCTTGTAGAGGATGGGCTTATCGCCTGAGCCGCAAGCAAGCAATCAGTCAGCCGAATCCACCAACAGCCGAATACCGTAGCATTCCGCAAAGCTCTATCGGTGACAGGTCCGCGTATAGAAGAAGCACGGATACGGATCACCGAAAATGCATCGAGGTATGTAACATACCATCTACGAGCGATGAGCGGGCAGCCTGAATGTGAGTGTCATAGGCTAAAGGGAAAAAACGTCAGCCGCCTGTCCACTTTCGTTCGGCCGATGATCGATTGAGGAAAGAATGAAGCAAGCAAGCGTGACGGGATCTTAGGGATATCCCCAAGCGCCCATTCCTCATGTGTCGGATACCAAGTAGTTGGGACCGTCTGCAAGACATAATGGCGCAATTGGGGGTCCCGGTAAAGGCATATGGGCCGGTTAGGCGCCAGAAGATATGTGCATCTACCGCATCGCCGAGATACAGCAGCCCCAACCACCCCGTCAGATGGAGGGCGATAAGTGCGAGGGAATTGACCCCACCACCACCGTAGCGGCCTTGCAACTTTTCAGCAGTCACAGTCGAGTTGCGCAGGGTATCCGAAAAGGGCAACATGGACCGAATGTCGCACACAAAAGCGTTTTGAATATATTTGGCTATGCAAATGAACAGCTTCGACATGGGGCCAAGACCTAAGGTCTGCCGTGCTCAGGACGCGTAGCGAGGAGCCCATCCGAGAAGTTCGGAAGCGGAAGTTCCACGACGTCAAGAGTGGCCAAGACGCCGAAGACAGGAAAGAAGAAGAAACGGCAGTAATTAAGTACATACCTCTAGTGAGCATCTCGATAGCTTCCTGAGCGTTGAATCCATTCACCGGCACATGCTGCTCATGGTATCCCGTGTTGCTGCCGGACTGGGAGTGCTGCTGCTGCTGTTGATGGTGATGATTCTGGTTGTTCATGCCCCCGCGCCCACCACCGCCGCCACCCCATGCATTCGTATTGCCGTTGCTGTTGTTGTTGTTGTTGTTGTTGTTGTTATTGTTGTTGTTCTGATTATTGTAGCCCTGACCGGAGTAGCCACCGTCACGGGGCATGTTGCGTCCCCGGCCCTGACCTCCTCGCCGGGCATCGGAGCTGCGCCATCTGTTCACCATGTTAGCCCCCATCTCCGCCACGGCGTGTCGGCGAAAGTGTAATTGATGGGTGTATGTAGATCATTGGAGGTCTGATAACCGCGGGGGCGGGGGAGCGTGGCAGTGTGCGTGAGCTGAGCTGCTTGCATCGGAGGGGAGCTCACCTCTGGTCGTCACTGCCGGAGTTCATTGTGGTGTTCGTTTAGCTTTGTTTGGGGATGACGTGTTTAGGTGTCTTTCAAGGATCTTTTTTTCTGCTGATGACGGTAGAGAGGATTCGAGCCGAGAGGACCGCGGAGATGATGGCGCTGTGTGGCGGCGAAGTTCGCGGGGGAGGTGGAGGTGGCGGTCGTGGGTGATGGAGGTGGAGGTGGTCGGTCGTTGATCGTTGGGGCCGTTGAGTCGTTGGTCGTTGGTTGCGATGTGTGTGGGAAGTGAGGTTGGAAGTGCAACGGTCGTCGGGGTTGCGCTGTGTTCACCACATGCACGGGCCCAAAGAAAAGAAGAAAGTCAAGCACAAGTTGCAACCCGCAGTAACTTTGGTTGGACTGAGAGCTAGTGCTGTGATTAGTGGCCCCGCCCAATCCAGCAGAGCCTCAGTCGGAGAACACAACCCCTCCGTTCCCCGCAAAAAAAAAAGTCTCGTTCGCGCACAACGCACGTCTGGCCTGCCATGGATCTCCTGCGGAAAAAAAAAAACGTATCATCGCCGAAAACAAACCGAACGCGCATCCTAAAAGTTCCTTTTGCTGGAGCACTACTAGTTTCAACTTTTACCCTGGACATCCGCTGGTTACAGATACAGGAACAAACGGTCTTCCACCAAAAGAAAGGAAAACTGAAGAAGAAAGCAAACCGCCATAATTACCTCTTCGCCGAGCTGATTTGCTACGTATGTAGTAAAGCTTCCCCTCATCTTTGTAACTTCCGTCTAAATCCTCCAAAGAGCACGTCCAGACCCCATACTCTAGACCCCGCCTCAGCTGTCAGCAGCGTCAATGACGGCGTAGGTATACTGCCATGTCCTGTCAGTCAGTCAGTCAGATCAAACGGTGCAGACGTCCGGCGGCGGCAGCAGAGGTTGCAGAGGGGAGCAAGCATAACGCAGCTGAGCCAACGGCATGCAGCAAAGAAAAAAAGGATTGCGTCAAAGAAAATCAATCGATAACGGTACCGCACTGCGGCCATCCACGGTGGAGGAAGCCCGGCGAACAACAACGACAAGACGACCTGTTAGAAATATTTCGCGTCTGCCAGCTATCCAGGGAAATATGCGCAGAGCATCCATCCTGTCCTATCCTACCCTATCCTACCCTACGGGTAGCCTATCCGTCCATAGCTACGGTCTCAGATAGGTACAACACACAGGCGCAGAAGAAACATACAGGCAGCAGGGCAAGGAGTCAAAGCAGGCGAGCAACTTGAGAAACCTCCCGGTCCCCCGCTCGCGCGCGCGCTCCTCATCAGCAGGCTTCACGGGGTTAGGTTACGTGGGACACTGTCGACATGATGGTGGGCGAGTAGGCCAGAAACCGACAAGGCCTTCCTGAGGATGGGCCTCAACGTTCGCGTTCGTCCGTTCCCTCATCCCAACTGCCAGCTGCCAGGCAGTTTCCCTGTCGACAAGAGATTGAGGTCACACAATCCCCCAAGCTCCGAGTCACCTACATACCTACACACATACCAGTCAGCCCAGTGCCCACCGCAATCTATTCGTGTCAACTACCGAAGGCTACTAGTTAGTTCGGAGTTGGTGAATTGTCCAGGAAAAAGAGGAGGCGTGAAGAGAAGTGCGGTGCAGTGAGGGGGAGGGGTGGAGGGGTGGAGGGGTGGAGGGGTGGAGGGGTGGAGGGGTGGAGGGGGTGGACTCTGGAGGGGTTGTGGGTTGTGGATGGTGGAGGGTGGAGGGGTGACATGGACACATCTCCGGATCTTCATCCACTGTAGCACAGCTTTGGTGTTAGCTGCAGCGAATGGAAACGGTACATCCTTGTGCGAGCGACGAAGGAGGGGGGTGGAGGGGAGTTCCAATTCCCATCAGTCAGGAAGTTGGTCGTAGCTTCCCGCTCCTTCTCCCTGTTCCCTGGAACCTCGCTCAAATCCCGATATATTGAATCTGTGGGGGATGATTTCCTTATACACCCATTACACCCACATTCGTGCGCCCACCACACACACATAACTACGCTCACACACACTCTCTCTCTCACACACACCGCGGCCGCCAGCGGAATCCGACAAGGCGCAAGCTTCCGAACGGTCGGCAGGTCACGGTGTCGGAAAAGGTGTTTTGGCGCCGGAATAATCTGATGTGCTGTGCTGCTGAACCACCATGGTCGATTAGATACGTGGATGTAACATTTCCCTCGAGCGAGCATTCACGAGCCGAGAACTTAGAAGGAGGCAGAGATGACGACGCTGATGGAAGGTACCGAATATTCGATGGAAAACCCCGAGGAATAAACAAGGGTAGATCCGAGGGACTCATGATTGATCGTGGCATGATGGGTATGCGCGATAGAGTGTCGCCTGATTGAAGCCCCCCCAGCGGCGATTAGGCATGTACAACTGAGTGAGTGAGTGAGTGAGTGAGTAAGCGGGCAAAGGGCCATAATCGTAGATTAGTAACGTATCGGACGTACGTACGTAGGTACCGGGAGAAGACAGTCAGAACCCCCCACGATTCTCAGAAAGATGATATCGAAAGCCGGGGAGCCAGGGACTCTCGGACATGGCAGACCAATCGATACGAGCAGGAACTAGTACTATGTACGGTAGTAGTCATAGCAGAGGTCAATATTATTCGGCTGTCCACCGGTGTGGTGGCAGTTATGTGGTACATACTCCAGTGGTCACTGGTGGTGTTCTGGGACGGGATTAACCATCGGGACCGGGGGGATCCAGCCCGACTACGTATCATACATACCATGCATACCATACAAACTGTTCCCAACATCGAGTCGCAAACTGAACTTCCGCCGGGGTGAACTATATCTCGTCATCATACAGCTGCTCCCCTCCCCCACAGGCGAGTAGGTCAGCGCTTGCTTGCATACATACGGGTGTTGGCTAGTTAGCTGGTTCGTACAAGATGTCGATGCATGCGCAGCAAGCAGGCTCCCATTCACTCGCTCACTGGAATGAATGTTCAGCATCCGTCCGTGCAGGAGGAAAGGAGCCGGAGACGGAGACGGAGGTGGAGACGGAGGGGAAGGCCGGAGGCTTGAAGGTCGTCCTCCTCCTTCATCGCTTGCAAATTGATGAACGTCGACGCCACGAGTCCGACATCATTCATTTGTCCGGTACAAGATAGTAGTATGTACCCACCACAGCTCCATAATCCGATCACCGAGTTGAACGGCGCACTGGTGATCAAAGTCACACGAGCAACTGCAAGTCTGCAAGTCTGCAACCTCTCGAAACGGTAGGTGTATGCCACCAGTGTAGAGTAGAGTGCGGATATAGTGGGGTGTAATCACCTTGAAGTACGTGCGTGCGTGCGTGCTTCCGATCAATCATCACGCAGGCGATCATCATCATCATCAATCGAGTGCTGGTAACAAACAGCCGTTGAGACTCGCGCCGAGCCTGATGGTACTCCTCCGGTTGGACCCGGACACGCCTGACCGCTTGCTTGATTCTATGTCCTACGAGAGTAGGTACTCGGCAGCCCGTGGATTAGTGCTGCAGCTATCTACCTGTAGTAGAGTAGCTATGTCTTTCTCGAGCATCGAGCGACGAGTGGCGGATGGTGTGGCTTGCATGGTGGTGATGGCTTGCAGCGCGCTGGCCAGGCAACTCACCTTGGAGTGTGTAGAATATGATAGCACGATATCTACCGGTAGTCTACGATCTTCTTGTTGTCTGCCATCACCATGCGAGCAGCGAGATGTAGGATAGATATAGGGATCAGATAAGATGGGAGGAGGTGCTAGTTAGTGGGATCGGTGGGTCCGAATGGTGGAGATAGCCGGGCTAGCCGGATCGAGTGGCACCGAACGTTGTAGGCAGCGGAGGAGAGCCATGTTCGATGGCTCTTCGAAGTTGAATAGAACTTCAACGTCTCAATCATCCTTCATACTCGCCGTTTCACTTCCAAGGCTGCGTCACCTCTGCAGCTGCCGCTCTTCAGTATCTACCTGTCCTACCCGCTCAACATTCAACATCCACACAGTCGAGTCGCTCATTCTCCAGCACGCTGCTGCTGATCGGTCTACTGCGACATACCCAGCAGTCATCACAGCTCGGGGTCCGGCTGCCAACAGCTTCTAGCCATGAAGGATCGGATTTGCTTCGCTGGGTTGGGTACCGGCAGTTAAGTACCAACTAACTACTCCAAGTGACAACCACTCGCCTCGGAGGTATCATCACCTTCAGATGCTGAGATACCTACCTTGGTTTGGATCATCCGGCCAAGAGCTCTCTCTCTCTCCCGGCTCAGCAGCCGCAGTCGCCGCAATCGGTCTGAAACGGAAGTGCTATCGGTTTGAGACAACACGTGTGCGCTTTAGCTGTTGTTGTTGTTGCGATACTCTATCGACCGATGTTGATCTAGAGTAGCTTAGGGAGGTTGTCGATGGAGAAGACCTTTGTGCGCACCGTGATCCAACCTCACGCTCCCTCCCCACCACCTCGCCTCACCTCGCCTCACCAACCCAATCGTCAACTGCCAGGCTAAACCGCATTGCGCACGAAAGGCCAGAAAGAATAAAACGGACAAGGGGGGGTCCTTCGCTTCGCGAGCGGCGCCCGTGGGAGGGAAAAAGGAAGGATGCCGCTTTGGGAACCCATTGGGCGCTTGGGCATAACGTCTTTTTTTTCTGAGAGATCCCACCTTCAGCCCGCAGTTTGCTTTTGCTTTTTCCAAGGCTGCAATGCTGCAATGCTCCGGCACATCGAACACCTTGTTACACACCCAACAACATCTTCAGCTAAACCCTGAGCTCGAACTATCTACCCATTCGACTCGGAAGCCAGCCCACACACACACACGCACACACGCACACACGCACACACGCACACTCGGAAGCCCACCCACACACACCACACACCACACACACCAGGGAGCCAAGAAAAAACATTGCGACTGCTGGAGCTGTCTCCATCGATTCGGAACGAAAGGGCATCCCGCAAGATCTGAACCACTGGCACGGTGTTTTATCCACCGCTGCCGACGCGCCCCACCCCCTCCCCCCCTCGTCCAGTTATGCTTGTATTACTTCTTACAACCGTACCGCCGCGTCGACGGATGAGGGCAGCAGGGAGGCTACACAGCACAGCACCCAATACAACACAGGTAACTACAGTTACCGTCTCCATCCAATGCCACCGCGTTGGGTACATTCAACTATCTACCAGGACATGCACACTTCATCGTACATGCAAAGTACTTCAAAGTACTTCAAACCTATGTACAGTGCTCAGTCAACGACCTACCTATCTCTATCCGAATCGTTGAACCACTCCGCCTTCCCAGATTCATCACATTATTCAGGCAAACCTGGGCTATAACATCACAAGCACCCACTCCCGGGGCACAAGTTACAACGCACCAGAGTCCAGACAGCTCCCGAGAAGAAAGAAAGAAAGAAAGAGGAAAAAAACACCCACCCCCCCCATTCACTAGTACCTATTTCCCCTCTTCTCCAGCAGTGCTTCGCCGCCGCCCTATCCCCACCCTTCCCTTCCAAGTCACGGTTCACCATCAACCGAAGCCACCGTTATTATATCAGATCCTGATTCCCGATGCGCGTCGATAGTGTAGGTTTGTACGAACGGTGTGCGTGCGTGCGGGTGTATGTGGGTGTGTGGGTGTGTGTGTGTGTCTCTGCCCATTCACATCAGAAAACCGAAGCCCATGAACGGCGGCGTCGGGGCCGATCTCCGATTCCAAAAGGAAGTGCAAACGCAACACACCCTCCTCATCTCTAGTTCAGTCTAGATCTTTCTCTTCTCCCTCTCCCTCTCCCTCTCTCTCTTCTTGAGCTCTCGATGCAGGGTGAGCGTGAGGGTGACGGCGAGAGGAAGCAGCCCGAGACACAAGGCTGAGGGTGGTGGGGGTGGCGAGGATCATCATCATCCTGCCGCCGCCTCCTCCTCCTCCTCGGACAGTCGGACTCTGAGGAGTCTCGGAGTGTGTGTGGAGGGCAAAAGCAAAAGCAAAGGGATGTAAAAATAAAAAAAACCATACACAATCTACACTGGCTGAAGCCTGAGATGGTTACATTATACATATCATACCAACGGCTGGCTACCTGCGTGTCTTCGTGCATGCTCTACTTGCTTCACCGCACAGTCGGCCGGTCAGTCAGGCAGGCATGAGGTGGGTGGGTATGCACATGTATGTATGATGTATGATGTAGGTAGAATATCGGGGGGAAGCGAGACGGGCCGGGAGGGGTGCTGGGTGGGACACTCGCAGCGCTCCAGCCAGCCAACGATAGCTCGGTATCTTCATGCTTCATACCAACATTCAACATTAGTACACTTCCGCCTTGTGTGATGGTGCTGTTTCTTCTTCTTTCTTCTTCTTCTTTTTCTTCTTTCTGGTGCTGCTTCTGCTGCTGCTGCACGAACAAAAGAAAACGAATGCGAAAACCGGGGACTCCTCACTCCTCGCTCGCGGGTTGAGCTGGGCGTTGATCTGGGCGTTGGGCGTTGGGGCGTTGCGGAAGACACGATTGGCGGCGATGGGGCGACGCGGTGACGATGCGGCCTGCGGGGCCGTCGATTATGCAATCGATGCAGGAGGTCCGACTATCGGCCACATCTCGGCCACAGCCATCCAGCCAGCCTTTCCAGTCGTTTCCGCTGTTGCCGCCGCCGCCGTGACTACTAGCTACCGGTAGTAGCGCATGACACACACGACACACCACCACCACTACCACCACCACCACTGAATGCCTGCCTGCCTGCCGGCGTCCCCTGTGCCTACTTGCCGTAGTTGGGTGCGTTGCGTGCCGTACATACATAATTACCTACACACATACATGCATACATAGAATCGCGTCCCCGGCCAACGGGCTGGGCCGTTTGCTTCTGCTTCTGCTTCTGCTTCTGTATCTGCTTCTTTGTGCTTCCTTCCAAGTTCCTTCGTTGGTTCGTTGGTTCGTTGGTTCGTTGGTTCGTTGGTCGGTTGGTTCGTCCGCTGGTTCATTGGCTGTTGGTTCGTTCGCTCGTTCGTTCGTTCCCGTCCTGCGTAACTGCGTAACTGCGTAACTGCGTATGTAACTGGGTTCGGTGACCGGTCCGGCCGCGTTTCGTCTAGGGCTGCACCGCAGCCTTGGGGCCTACGTACGGTACGGGGGAGTTGGAAGGCTGGCTGGTCGGCTGATATGTAGTCCTGAGGACGAGTCGAGTACCGTCGGCACCTAACAACCTAACATAGGTACCGACTCCACGAGCTTACCCAGGTTCCACACGGAAAGCCGCCGCGGCATCTCTCTTCTCCACAATGCAACGGCTCGGAGGAGGTGGAGAGGGAGGGGGGGGGGGGGGGGGGGTGCCTCGCGCCGTGCGTTTCGTGGCGTCCACTAGGTAACCACCTAGATCCCTCGTGAGTCGTGGGAGCAAACCGGAGACAGCAGCAGCAGCAGCAGCAGCAGCAGCAGCAGCAGCAGCAGCGGCGGCGGCGGCGGCGGCGGCGGCGTGAGGGCGTGAGGGCTTGCTTGCTGCTGCTTGTGAGGGGGTCGGGGGCGCAGAGGGCTTTTTTCTATGTATGTAGCTACCGGTAGGTATCTGGATCAGTAGCTACAGGTAACCACATGTGTAGAAGTTATGTATGTAGGTGTGATATGAGGTATGTACCGTATGTCACAACGGCGAGCCGACACACACCGCAGGAGATATGAGATATGAGATATGTATCGTGGCCTTCCTACTGCTTCTGCTGCTGCTGCTGCTACTGCGCGCGCACGCGCCCACAGGGCTGCCGTGGACGGTGGGATACGGTACCGGTACCGGTGCTAACTATCTGCAAGGCCGGCGATGGCCGGCCGTCGACTCGATGCAACAGGGTGTACATACATCAAGATGGCGGATAAGCTACGGTCTTCTGCGGACCCGTGGTGAAGGTCTGCGGTCTGGTCTACTCTACTCTACTCTCCTCCAGCTCACAGCGGGAGATGTTTCCCCAGCAACAGCACCAACACCAGCACCAGCAGCTAACAAATGTATCTACATATTATACCGTAGGTAGACTACGTATGATACATACTTCGATGGATGGATAGGTAGTTCAAGATCATCACGTCAATCCGCATGCCGCATGGGAAACGTTGGACCGTCCCTGGATCCATCCTCTAAATATCGGCCATCCATCCGCCATCTCATTGGTTGATTGAGCGAGGTCACAGGGCGAGTTAGTAGTACTATAGTAGCAGTGGTGGTAGTAGTGGTAGTAGCAGTAGCAGTAGTAATGGTGGTGGTGGTAGTGGGGAAAATGATGCAGCAGTTGCAGTTGCAGTTGCAGTGGTGGTGGACGGTGGTGGTAGTGGTGGTGGTAGTGGTGGTGGATAGACAATCTATTTTCCCTACTGAGCTCTCTCGAATAACTGCCGGGCTTAACTGGGAGAAGCAATAGGACATCCCCCCATCCCCCTCATACCCATCTCCCCGCTCGTTCCGACAAGGATATGGTATGGGTATGGGTAAGGGTATGGGGGGGGGGGCAGTTGGAAAAGTCACCATGTATAATCCAAAAGAGAAGTCGTTGAAAGTCAAGTGTAGTGTAGTGTAGGTAGTGTAGACTGTGTATAGTCCCCGAAAATCCTCCTTCTGTTGATATTTGTCCCCCCCTCAGGCGAATACGACGTATACGCATACCTCCCCCCACCACCACCACCGCCGCCTCCTCCCCCAGGTTATTATTCGAAAGCATCATGGATATTCGCAGAATCGCAGAGCGTAGCAAAAACACACACACACATACACACATACCAAAAAAAAAAAGGAAAAAAAAGAAAAGGAAGCAACAAAAGAACTGATATTGCCCATTCCCTTCCCCATCCGCTTCGTCATCCACTTCCCCCGCCCGTCGTTGATGATGAAAATGATGATGATAGAACCCAATACAATAAAAACCTATCCTAAGTATCCCCACATAAAACAAATAAAAAGAATATTTTGAAGCAACAGGAAAGAAAAAAAAGAAAAGAAAAAAAGTACGCAGAACGCCTCCATTTTTAAAAGAAAACCACGAGAAATACACCCAAGTCCCCCATTTCCGCTAAATAAAATAAAATAATGGTACAAGAAAACGGCAGTAGCCAAAACATGCTCCTCTCCACATAAAAATCCGACCCGAATAATAATAAAAACCCACTCCCCACGCCCATCCCCACCCCTTGACCAAAACAATAGAAAATCATACCGTGAAGTATCCCGAAAAGCTACCCCCCTCCCCACCCCATCCGACGCAGCTATACAGGATTGTAGATTTGAAAAGAAAAAGAAAAAGAAAACCCAAAGATGGAAACCCCCAGAATGAATACCCTAGTGACAAAAGAAATATTCCCAAGATGAGGGACCAGAAAAAAGCCTCGAAGTAGTATGTATATAAGTTTTTGACGTCAAGGAAATGAAGTATTTTCAAGAATGATGATGCAAGAGGTGCGTGGGAGGGAGTGGATGGATGAAACATCTCAGCCCAGGAGGAATCCGAGGCTCATCTTGTTGCCGTCGTTTTGCTCCTGCAGTTGGGCCTCGGAATAGGAGACCGCTCGCTGCATGGGCTTCGATCCGAGGTGGTCCGAAATGTGCGAGAGCTTCATCTCCGCTCTCTCCTGGAACGAGCCGTGTTGGTGCGTGTACCGCGGCGAGTCGTAGATTTCGGGAGAAGTATACATCGCCGGCATCGACTGACGCCTCAACTGGTTGTCGTGGTGGCCCAGAAGAGGAGGGAGAGTGTTCTCGTATGTCGGCGAAGCCGGGACCCTTGGGGAGGAGGTGGAAAGCGAGGAGGCCGTGTCGGAGATGAGGGAAGGAGTCTGGCCCCGCGAGTACTCGGAGTACTGGGAGTAGGTGGGCGAGACCATCGGTTCGTCTGTGTTGCCGTGGATGAAAATGTGGAGTCCACTCTGTTGAGGCAGAAGCGATGGCGAAGACATGGGAGATGGCGACATATCGTGGTGGTTGTTGCTGTTGCTGGAACGATGGCTGTGGCTCTGGCTACCCCTCTGACGGCCGATCATCCGTCGTCGTCGGTTCATCCCACCGTTCCACCAGTTCTTGACGGCATTATCGCTCCTTCCGTTGAGCCGCCGGGCGATTTCCGCCCACCGCTTTCCCATCTCCGCTACCAGACGCTCGATCATCTGCCCCTCCTCCGGTGTGATGGGGTCGTGGTTGAGTGTTGGCTTCAGGTTCTGGTGAAAGCGTTCCCGACACTGCTTAGGAGTCCTCGAGCCGATCAGAGCCGAAATCCGAACCCAGTTGTGAGCTCCATGTGTCTTGACCAATGAAACAAGCATGGTGTCCTCATTTGCGGACCAAGGGCCTCGTCGGTGTCCCTGCATTTTGATGTGTGTGTGTGTCTTTGGGTAGGTGATGATGTTGATGTTTTTTCTAAGGGCCGACTTCGTTAGCCTGAGGACTGTGCTTACGGAGCAAAAATTCAAGGGGAAAACAACTCACCGAGATAACTATCGAAAAGTCGTTATGGGTCCCAGTATCCTGTGTAAACAGATATTGATCCGAGAGAAAACAGCTTTGGGATTATGTGGTGATGGTTTTTCCGGTGGGGTACTTCGAGTCCAAAACAAATGTCACAGGAACGGGACCTGGGCGGACTTATGATGTGGTTGCTGCTGGTGGTAGTGGGGCCGGGCTAGCGTGGCGCGTGCTGGCACTTGCTGGTTGAGATGCTAATCGTGGGGTGCGGTAAACTGAAGGGAATCTAGGGTTCGGTGCGCAAGCTTAAGTCGACCAAAGCTCCGAGATTGATGGCGCTGGCTACGTGACTACACAGAACGGTCGAGGTGGGATCGGAGGGCGAGGTGTGTGTGTGGGGCGTCAGGTGGGGTGGTGGTGGTGCGGGAAGTGTATATATTTATTGCGGTCTCGAGATGGAATAGGAAGGGGAGGAGGTAGGATGATGAGGATGAGGAGCAAAGTAAATACTCTTCAGACAAGATGTTTGATGTGGAAGAGGCCGGATATTTGTTCGGGACCAAGAGGATGTGAGTATGCACTTGGGGTGGGGAGGGGGGTGTGTGGGTGGAGGTGGGTTGGTTATTTTTTGATGGAGTGGGAGATCCGATGGGTCGGGGTCGGGGGGGAGCTCTCGTGTGGCTGGCGAAACTTCCGCCAGGGCGTCCAGGCTTATTATATGCGGAGAAGGGAATGGGGGTGCTTAGGCGGTACCCGCGCTGTCTGTTTTGGCACCCTACAAACGAGAAAAAACAATGTGGGTGTCTGTCTGTGGGAAAAGTTGGTGCCAGATTCCTGGGAAGCAAATAAAGAGTTAGCTGGGTGGGATGTGCGACAGGGGCCGCCGTTGTGCGGGATGCAATAATATCAGGCCGAGTTTTGTGGCAGGCGACGGGCGAGAGACAACACTAAGGTCGCAAGTACTCGATACAACCCGCGCATCATCACCACCATCACCATCCCCTGTCCCCTCCCCCCTCCCTCACCCCCCTCCCCCATCCCGGGAGAAACGCATTTACGGGCGACATGATTGTGATTATTGATTGTATGTCACCGCATAGCATCGCACAGCACAACACAGCACAGGCAGCGGAGAAACACACGCGGCGAGGCGAGAGGGCCCTGACTCGCGAGACTCGACTTGCCGGGAGGCACTCGGCGGCGGATCAGAAGCAGGCCAGGTCAGGCCTGGATCGGACAGGAGGACGGACGGACGGACAGACGGGGCAACGAGGGCCAGGACAGGATGGACAGGGCAGGGCAGGGCATGCCCGGCATGTTGTTGCTAAGCTCGTTCTTGTCAATCGTGTCCAATCTCGACGGAAGGGAGACACGGACTTATTGGCAGCGAGGGCGAGCATGATGGCAGGTTCGTCCATGGATATGGATGTCAATCGATTTGGCATTGCCTGAACAGTTGGTTCTTGAGTAACGACGAACCACCAACTAGCGAACCCAACGGACGGGGCACCGTGTAACGATCACCGCCATTCGAGAGCATCTATGTACTCGAAATAGCCAAAATGAGGGTGAGAGGGAAAGTGAAAGTGAGGCTTCCAAAGATAAGTTCCTGTGATCTACTACTATAGAGTAGTACCTAGAGTATGCTCTACACGGTCCCGCGCCCTGTTCAGCATTCTCCCCGCTGGGCGTTGGTGCGGATGGATGGCTGGCTGACGGCTCTCGCCCTTCTGCCAGATCGACATGTAATGCAATGTTACAATCGACTATCAGAGTACCTACCTACTTACTTGGGCCAACTTCTGTCAAGCAAACTACAGGAGACAGGGCAGAGAGCCGCCGTCGCCGTCGTCGGGCTTCCAATTGCACGAAGCACGTCCGGATACCAAGGAATCAGGAGTACCTGCCAACCATGTATCTACCGGTGCGTGCTCACTGCTGGCTGCGAGATACACTCCCACCCGGGACATCTGGCCGTAGCCTCCTAAAGCAGGTACATACTCGACCGCCATCTCGGACGGGCTCCTTTTCGAGCATCATCGATTAGACTGTTCAGCACGGATGAAGGGTCTTAGTTCTTCGATAGTCTCCGTAACTCATGATGATCTCACGGGCAAAGACATCTCTATCGTCCGCTAGGCCCGGAGGATGCCCACCCCGCAAGATTAGTTACGATTTCTCAGCCTTTGTTTCTTTTCTTTCTTTTTTTCCCTCTCGCTCGGGCCACAACTTTCTCATCGGCTGACTCTCTTTTTTCCTTTTCTTTCTGTCTTTCTTTCGTTCTTTCTTTCTTATTTCTCCCTTTTTGCACTTGCGCAAAATACGCACGCCGTCGGTCTTGATATGGCAGCCAGACGGTGGCGTTGGCTCACTCCGCCCCTTGGTTGCTTTTTTAACATTGGTCCATTCGAATCGGGTTACAGACCGTTTCCTGTTCGCGCTGTCGGAAACTGCTGGCTACTGGCTGGTCGGGAAGCCCATCAACTGCCGAAGGCAGCACATCATCATCGTCATCATACACAGCACTAAACAGGACTAAACACGACCAAATAATTACACTTATTCCAGAGTAGAGTAGGTGGTTAGCCATGAGGCTGCTAAGTGCGTGCGTACCTACCTTAGAATAGAGTACTCTACTTTCTACTATATCTACACACGCAAATGTATCCAGGTAACTAGGCTTCTTCCTTTCTTTCCCCTCCGCTCCGCTCCCGAAAAACTTGAATTACTCCGATTTCGATCTGTCACGGTGTTCAATCAGGGCTCTCAAAAGACGATTTCAGTAGTTGGATACTCTAGATACTAGTAGTTCGACAGGGTTCCCAGCCAACACCAGTGGACGGTCCAGCAGCTGCACACCTGGGTGGGCCATGTAGATACCACGGTACTAGATACTAGAGTGAAGTAGTACCGTAGTCGCTATGTATGTAAGGCAGGCCACAGTATGTATGATACCTAATAATTTTTCCCCTGCGAGTGAGCTACAGTGCGTGCTAGAGCTTGCTTGCTTGCTCGCGAGCGAGTGGAGCGAGTGGAGGATCCTCGATCTCGGGAGGAATAAATTAGAACAACCCCCCCTCCCCCCCTTCCCCCTTATCCCTCCCATCCCCCATGAGACGCACGGTCCTCAGATATTTACCGTGCCTCGTGCTCGTGTGGGACAGATTTCGCCTCTGTTCCCCGTGTCCGTGGGTTTTTTCTTCGACACAGATCCAATCCTGTCCAATCCAATCCAATCAGTAATCACGGACAGGAGGTCGCCGAATCATCAAGCTAACTAGTACCTACGTGAAAAAAAAGATCCGATAGTTAATTAATCCTTCACCGAAAGTAAAGCAATGCATCTCGCTGATGTCTGATGGTGCCAGGTGGAAAAACCTTTAGGGGATCACCGAAATGCCGGCACGAGGGGATGCATTGCAATTGCCACTCCTCTCGAAACGATACAGAGATGATACTCTACTTTTTGTCCCCACGGGGGGACGGGGGCATCAACGACGACGAGGCGCTGGACGAGGCGTATACCGTACCGTACTCTACTCTACCAACTCTACCGAGCACGAGGACCATGATTCATCTCCTCCTTTTTTGCTCCTTCCTTTCGAGGCCCAACCAACCAGCTAGGAGACGGTGATGGTTTAGGTTGTCCGTGTCCGTGTCTGCCAGATCCCGGAACCATCGCCTTGGCTTGGAGCGGGGGATGGGGGACACTCCCGCCCGCATCATATGTATCTACCGACTCGTATGTAAGTAGTTTTGAAAGTCGAAACTTTCCGCCTTGACTCTTGAACAATGAGGGATCTTACGGGCCACAGCTTGAAGCCGTATATATGATATGTAGAGTACCTATACTCTACTGTATCTATACCTAGTAGTATAGTAGCACAGCTTCCGCCTCAACCATGGGCCCGGACTTCCTCCATTGAGAACCGCCATCGAGTGTATGCGTGTTCTCCCCTTCTCCCGCACCCGTACCCGTACCTGTACTCCCAGGGAGATCGTTCGGCATGATGTGCAGGCAGCCAGGGCATCGGAACATGCTATTCTGGTTGCCAGTTGGTCTCCTATTCAATATCGGAGTTGGAATTGGAGTTTGGGTCGGGGATTCCGCGAAAACAAAACTGCTATCTACTCGTGAGTCGTGCAACGGTATAGTAGTAGTAAAATGTAGTTGACAATAGCAATAGCAATAACAACTAGAGTCTGGCAATAACTGGCACTGGAACTGGGTGTTTTTGCGTGGACGCCGTACCCAACATTCAATTATTAGCCGCCGGCGCCAACAACAACAACAACGATAATACGGTAATAATACAGTAATAACACACAATAATATTGACAACTCCCAACCAGGAACCCAAGCAAGCACCAAAGCAGCATACCTCCTAAGCGAGGGCACTCTAGGTACCGGTATCTACCATACCTACCATACTACGGTATATTCGCTACTGATCTCCCTGAACGGCTGATGTGAACCACGATACCCGGCCGCGCCGCCGCCGCCGCTGCGTACGGGTGGAGCACTGGACACTGGACTGGAGCATCCCGACATGTTGGGTCGGAGGAGCGCAAGCAACTGATCGTGAGATACGGTACGGTACATACGGTACATAGATACGGTATTGTACATGGCAGCAAAAGTTCACGCTGGAACTTGGGTACGCACTGACTGCGCAGCAGAGCCGGGGGATCCAGGGGGACGGGGAAAAACTGCGCACACGCACACGCACACGCCCGCACCTGCGACTGCACCAAAAGCTCGATGCATCGAGTACCGAGTACCGACCCGACGACCGACGACCGACGACCGACGCAGAGCATCTACATACAAACATTGTACATACACAAGTAAGCACTTACTAAGTAAATAAGCGGTGGTTATCAGCTCCGTATCGATAACCGTATCCCCCGCCGCGAAGCCAGCAACTATCTGTCGGATATTTATTTTCGTCGGTTTTTTTTGCGTCGCCGAAATCAGCAAGAAACCTTGGACGTGGGGTATTTCTAGCCTCCAGCTTCCAGCTTCCTTCTTCCTTCAGCTTGTCGTCGTCGTCCTTGTCGTCGTGGTCTTGGCTCCTGTCAACTGTCCGCCGAATCGCCGAGGACTGCTATGTATTGTGCAAGTACCTACATTCACACGGTAGATACTGGTACTGGTAGTTTAGGCAACGGCCGCAAGAAACACCCCAGCCCCCGGACCGGGACCGGGACCAACCCCGTCCCAGGGCGCGTCCCGGAGAAACGCTTGCAAGTTTCGAGGCGAGAGTCGGCGAGACGGAAGATCGTTTACTCCAGCATAGCAGAGCTGCAAAGGATGGCGAACGTAACCAATATGCACCTACCTTACTACCTTACTATTAGTCATAGTAGAAAATACCTGCATACATAAGTATCGGTAAGTACTCTGGATGCAGCGAACACGGCGGCCACCAAACAGGTAAAGGTGGTGATGGTGATGGTGTGGAACGGTCAGTACGAACAAACAAGGGGTTCACTTTCCCGTCCGGGGACTATCTACCGTACCTACCTTGTACTCACTCTACGAACCACGGACCAACTCGAGTAGTTGGAATTGGATAACCAACCTGTATCTACCGTATATATAGTAGAGCACATAGTACCAAAAACCCTGGTTGGCCATCTCAACTGCTGAGGCAGATGCCGGGTCGGTCTGTTCCATCATGCCGGGGAACGGGGGATCTAACTACTAGTAACAAACACTTATGTAACCCCAACAACGATTGCACACGGACATGGCTCACCTTTGAGAGAGAGGAGAGTATAGTAGCTATAGAGTATCTACTATCCCTACCATTACGAGCAATGAGTCTCTCAACTTCCCCCTTCAGTGTCTTACTCCGCGTGTGTGAGCCTCTTCCTCCTCCACCTCCTCCTCACTGGCCTCACTGACCTCAAGGGTAGTAGAGTAAAGTACCGTACATACCAGCCAACAACAACAACAACACTACTGCCGCCCTGATATAAACACACGGGAAAGGCCATCCCCGGGCCCGGCCCGCTCCAAGGAGCGGAAGCCCCATCGGGCCATCATAGCGGGCGTGAAAAAGCGGAGGAGGCATATTGCACCTGGCCGCGGAGGTGAGGTTGTGGGGCGGGCACATAAGCCGTGTGCACGTGAGTGCACGTGTGATCGCTGGACGGAACGTGGCGGCGCGGGGAGATCTCCCTTTTCCATGCTGCCCAAGGGTCAGGGTTGGCCTTTGGCCGTTGGCCATTGGCGATGGGAGCTTTGGTACATACTCTAAAGCTTGGTGCTGTGGAAGTGACCACCTCATGTATGTAACTACTTTGTATGTACATGCACTCCTGACGGATGCTGAAGAGCAGGCGCATCGCTCTGTCCGTTTCACGTCAACCGTGCTGTCACTGCTGTAGAGTACTGTGCTGTGCTGTGCTTATCTTCCCCACGGAGTTCCATCCTCACCACGGAGGCGGCAAGTTGCAACCGCCCATCCTGCATACAACCCACGGTGCAAAACTTCACTAGAACCCCGCGCCGGCGACATGTTTCTTTCTGATTCCTACATAACGGGGTGGGCACTGGTCACTCCGTCGTAGATCTCTCCGGCGAATAAGGCGATAGCCTATAGGTACGGTCCCTTACAAAGTGCGCATCCTACATCTCCGATCCTGGTCTATCAGATATCCTCTCTCGCGGATGTCAAACGACAGCATGATCACCGACGTCCTTACAATCCACGTCTACATACTCCTCCAACCCGTCTGACACATCGTTATATAGTTAAGCAGAGGACGAACCCCTCCGTAACATACATATCATGCACATGTACCCACCAGCGTTCGCCGTCATCTTCCTCCGTGTTTCAACGTTTTTTCCTTTCTTTTCTTCTTCGCGTTGCTGACATCGCCGTTCTATAGAGTGCTCTAGTGAGCCACCATGCCAGGCTAGACAAGGCGTCGTCGTCTTCATCAATGACGGCGATTGCTGACACCGGGAAAACGAGCGCCGAGAACCGAGCGCCCGAGCGGTCGTTTTCTCCCTCAGACTAGATATCGGTAGACAGAAATCTCGTTGCAACGGCGACACGGCACGGAGGAGGGTGGCCGTCGAACTGCGGGCTGATCTGGATTTTGGATTACATACGCAAACTAACGAAGATGGAGTCGGGACACGCAAAAATATGTTTCCGCCAAAGCATGTCGGAGTTATGGAGCGGCCTTCGTATCATCCACGATTCCACGTGGAGCTACTCTGGAATAGTAAAGATGCAAACCGAAGAACTACTCTGTGTATTCGGGCCACAGATGATTCGGTGGGGATGTATGAGGTATGTACTCTACTCTACATACATTCGGTCCCCCCGCGGTGTTGTCTGCCACCACCATGAGAGGAGAGATATCTAGGGGATCAGATAAGATAGGATGAAGGGCTAGCCGGATCAGGTGGTTCCGAACGTTGTAGGCAGCGGAGGAGAGCCATGTTCGATGGCTCTTCGAAGTTGAATAGAACCTCAACTTCTCCATCATCCTACATACTCGCCATTTCCCTTCCAGGGCGACATCACGCGGCCCCCGCCAGGGAACCGAAAACTGCGAACCCGAGAGCTCTCATAGTATCTACCGAGTTTGGTGCACGTGATCTGTCATCACCATCATCATCACGATCAGAGACTGAAACACAAGCATAGGCAGGCAGTTAAACGGGGATGCAGACCGTCACCGTCACTGGCATACATAATAGTATTCTACATAACCATCCATCTCTCCATCCGTATGCTAGTTACCAACAGAAATCTGATCGGAAAGGATCCCACCAGAGTACCGTATCTGAAGCGGGCCCTTTCGAGATCGGCCATATCCATATCGACACCAATTTGTTGTAACATAGAGTATGACTGGCATCATATCATTCCCACCGGCTTCTCCGAACGTGTTGGTTTTTTTCTTTTTTTCCTTTCTTTCCCTGTTCATCTTCTCTTCCAAATTCCCAATTGCACGCACGCGGTGGCTAACTATGGGTCGGGTATTTTTAGGCACGATTATTTGCATTCTGAACTGAGCTCGCACCAGGCGCCCATGGAGTCGACTGGTAGTTACTCGACATAACCAGTTACCTACGGGTGGGCGTGCGTACGTGCGTTCTGCGTTCCGTGAGGCTGACACCCACTCGTCTAAGTGGGAGATGGGAGATGAATTTCCGCGGGCGATATCTAGGTAGAGTATCTAACTACCGTTGAAATCGAGTTCCGAGCCGGTGGAGTGGAGTGGGGGGAAGGGAGGAGGAGGATCCGGATCGCTACGTAGGTAGCCTGCGCTGCGCTTGAGCCCCCTCCACAATTGGCCAAAGTAGCGAAAAAATAATAATCAAAAACAGGGGAACGGCCAGGAGGATGGATGGATGGATGACTGCAGTCGTGTCGAGTTGCTGTGCGGTAGGTTCAGGTTCAGGTTCAGGTTCGGGTTCGGGGGCCCGCCCGTAAGTTGGTTGGTTGTTCCACTACGGTACTGGGTATAACATCCTCCCAGCTGGTTGGGTGAATCGAGCTCCAGGCGGCTGGACCCTGCGGCTGGAAATTGCGATCCGCTGGGGGGTGGGAGGGGGGAGAAGGGGAGGGAGGGGGGAGAAGGGGAGGGGGTGGTAAAAAAGCACCTGCAATTTGGATCCGGCCCGAAGCCTTACGGGGGGAGCCTATCGAGAGTGTGTGTAGTATCGCGAATCCGAAGCCCAGCAGCGGGCTCAACTCAATTGATCAATCAAGCACCAGGTCACGCAAATCCACTCCACTCCCTCCACCCCACTCAACTCTACCCTGCTCCAGACACAGACGACTACGGTACGGAGCGGCAACTGCGAAGTCCACTCTCAGTCCCACTCCCATTAGTCTCGACTCTCCAAAGCCCGGCTACGGACTATGGCCCGTATGTATGGTATGTGCGCAGACGATCCCCCTCCCCCGGGTGCCCGGCCAGACAGGGCAACGCCGACCTGACCTTCCTAAATCACATTCAGCCGGAAGCCTGCCACACACACAAACCTCAACTCTAGAGCACCGTACCGTACGCAGAGTACTGGCATGGAATGCGACCAGACCAGACTCTAACTGTTGCGGACGTCGGTCGGTCGGACGCTTCCTCTTGTGCGGTCGCGTCGCGATGTGCTGCCATGCCATGGCGGTGGCTTGCTATTGAAACCGCACGAGCTTCAGAGCTGGTGGGGGTTGCAGGTGGGGGGTTGGGGGTTGGGTTGAGGCCTTCCCTTCCCTTCCATTCCATTCCAGCATGGAAGATGTGCCGGACACAGATAACTCTACTCCAGAGCACCTACCTGATCACCTGGTTTCGGAAGGCCCGGGTTTCGGAACGACTCCTGATGCGTTGCGATGCGATGCTCAGGCCGCTTCGCCAATCTGTTGGTATTCTGCTCGAACGGCGGTTGTCTTGATAACCAAGGTACCAGTACTGGTGCTTACACCTCGAACCACCGAGGACGGATAATCGCCGCTCGCTCGCTCGCTGGAACTAATGAAGATTGTGATCACCGGTGATGGACTCTCTCTCTCTCTCTGATGATGATTATGATGATGCTGATGATGATGCTGATGATGATGCTGATGATGATGCTGATGATGATGCACGGCGAATGTATGCATAGGAACACCGCACATCGTTTTAGGGAGTTTACCTTTTACTCCAAACTCTACTCTACGTACATACATACGCGCCTCCTTGTTTGTGGGGAATCGGAGCTTTTCACGTGTGGTGGTCTCGATGCACGATGCAATCGACGAGATCGGCTAGTTAGCCGGATGAAAACAAAGCCGTCACTACCTACTAGGACTTAGGTAAGTTCGTACTAGGTACACGACGGACGGGCCTGACGTTTGGGGTGGGCAGCCGCTGTTCCACGGTTCGCAACTACCGTACGGTAGTCTACGGTACTTTACTAGTTGCGCCGCGCAGCTGCGCAGGTGCGGCGGCGGTAGAGTCACGATACCTCCTCACGTGCACCTTACCGTATGATTAGTACACCGGTACTGGATCCGATAGATAAGCATCCGAAGGCAACGAATCGATCTCCTACCTACCATCCATCCACACATCTCTACATATCCGCCAAAGGGACTACCTACCAACGTGTTCGTCGCCGTGTCTCAGGTCTCCGTCGTCGCCTGGAACCATCTCGTTCTCCACCAGCCATTCCCGCACGTGCGCTCCGGCCGTTTGCGTGATCGCAGCCTAGCTTTGCTGCACGGCTATCATGTATCTACTGCTAGTATGATAGCTATTACCGGTAGAGATCTCCCACGCGCCAGCCTTGACTCTTGACTGTTGAGCTTGTTGGAGTGGGGTGGGGGGAGTCGTTGAGGAATCGTTGAGGTATGCTACATATCATACCTGGTATGTACATGCATACATAGGGGAGTGGGAGTGAGCACCGCGCTACGACGGCGGCGATGAGGAGGAGGAGAAAGAAGAGGAGGAGAAGATGGAGGAGAAAGTCCAACAATCGGGACAATGTTCTCCTTCTCGACCATTTGCCGAAGGCCCGAAGATGCATCATGAGGGTTTTAGATACGGGAGGGTGCCGTACTACTACCTAGTATATGGTACCGGTAGGTAGTGTGAGGTACATACCGTTACTATGTAACTAGAGTACCAGTAGATATGGCAGTATCCGTCCCGCGTGCTCTTTGGCACGGAAGAATACCGTACTGCTAGTACAGGTAGGCATCGTTACTTTGTCCCGCGTGCTCTTTGACGAGAGTTGAAGCATGGTTACCGGTATGTACTACGGTATGGTACTAGGTATACGATGATGGTCCTGAGATTCTCCTCGTCCTGACCATAGAGCACGCTACATAGAAAGCCCTTCGGAGATATACTTACGCGGCGCATTGCTTTTAATTTTTAATATTTTTCCTCCAATTTTGTGGATTCGGCGCCCGGAACATCACCCGAGAACCACGAACGCCTGGCTCTAGCTTGCGACGGACAATACGTAATGTATGGTTGGGGACGCCTAAAATAGGAGTGAAAAAATGCCCAACTCCACCCTCGGTTTAACTCAACCACAACACCCAGTAAAATTAAAAGAGCTCTATAGCACGATAGAGAAAGGGTTATAGTAGGTCGCTATAGAAGTAAAATAAAAATGAAAAGCGTGGTGAATTAATTTAAGCGGGTTGAAAAAAACTGATTTGTATGGGGAGGATTTTGGAATGTCGCAAATGATAGCATGCATTAAGGCTCTAGCGCTCTTTTATTTTCTTCAAGCGACAATACGAGTGACAGATATTGAACCTTAATCCAGGCCTTGGCGCCGATTGATCCTTGCTCACCCCAACTGAGCTCGCGCATGAGTGCTGTTCGACTTGGACCTCCTCAGGACACACGCAAATAGGTCAAAAATGGGGCCATACGGCCCAAAAATCTTCACAATTACGAGAATTACTTGCTCTGTATTCGAAAAATTGCCTGCGCCGCACTTCTTGACCCTCATTTTGGCGTAGACACACTTACTCACTCGTGATTTGTCAGCGAAATGAATGTCGCATTTTACTCCGGTTATAGGCGTCCCCAACCATAGGCACCCTTTTTTTCTTTCTTTTTCTTTCGTTCTTTCCTGTCGGCAGCTGCTGGAGGGGAGCTGAAATGGCGCTTCCGGAGCTCACTAACTAACTGACTTAAGCACCTAGTAAAGCCCTGTAGGTTCGGCTCATGGATCACCTCAAATCCGGGGCTCAGACTACAGGCCAGGGGGGGATCAAATAATCGATGCTGAATGGAGCTTCCGCCTGCACACGTCAGGTTTCCATACCACGCCCACCCTCCCCCCCCCTTCCCCGGCGGGTCGCTGATAATTATTGACATCTGCTGCTCTGTGCGACCCCCTCCACCACCGTTGTCAACGTTCGTGCATAATGAGCTAGTCTCGAAGCGCCGATATCTAGCGAAGCCAATACTCTGCACAGCTCTGCTCTCCTCTGCCTGCGCTCATGAGGCAACTTACTCTACCACTCTACATACTTGCCTGCCTGCCTAGCGAATTTTGTGACCAAACCTTTTTGCTACATACCGCACATACCGTACCGTACTCTACTCTACCTAGAGGGTACCTACCGGCTCCTGGGATTCATCATCATTCGACGGATTTTCTTCGACCGCTGATGCCCGAAACTTGATATCTATGCCTGATTGGATCTGATCGCGGAGACGGTGTTGCGTGTCCGAAATAGGTCGCTGATTCTCGCCATGTCCTTGCCCTTGCCCTTGCCATGCTTGGCAAGGCTCGTATCGTGTCGTGTTCGCCGTTGTTGATTGTTGATCATCGATAGCTGAGCTCCCCGAGCTGAGCTGGTGGGTGCCCCGTGTGTCGTTGTTGGTGGTGATGGTGATGTTGGTGGCGGCGACACTGCGACAGTCGGTTGCAGGTTCCACGCAGGCGCACGGTTGCATTGCAAACACGGCTCCTCCGTGATGTGATGTCGTGTTCTCGACACCCTCTACTCTAGATAGGTACTCTGGATACACAACGGGGAGCCTCAGACCGAGTCAGGATGTGCACTCGGACTCTCTAACGGTTGCTCATTTTCGGATAAGCGCGCGTTGACTGGGGGGGAGATGGAACAGCCAGATGCAGATGCAGATGCAGAAACAGAAGCTCACATCGAAGCCCGTGCTCGGTTGATAGTGGTGGTGGTGGATGGCTGTGAGTGATGCACCGTGTAAGCCCGGCCAACCAGACGAAGCCAACGGTTCGCACTCCACAATCACAATCCGTAATCCACATCCACCATCCGGCCCCTCCCCCTTCACCCCACTAGATGTGGGGCCTAACTAAGCACGTAAGCGCTCCAGCAGCGGTTAAGTTTTGGGAGTACCCAGTATTATGCGCAACCCACATAGGTAGTCATGGATGCTACTCTACCAGCCCAGCGCTGGGCGAAGTCCAGAGTCCGGAACTCGATGTCGGCCCCATAGGGCTCTCGGTAAGGTCGGACAACCGGACGCTACTAACTATACCTAGAGTAAGCAGTAGTAGACCTACATACATATCTACCTTTCCGAACTCCGTTTTCCCAATCCACTTCGCGCCAGTATGTAGTTGGATCAAATAAAAACGTGGCGGAAACGTGGGAATTGTGGGGGGAAGGGGGGCGGGGGGCGGGTCTCGAATAGGGTATCTATCGTTATGTGGTTACGGTACCGCATCTAGGTATGAAGTTACCGGTGAGAATCGAATCGAATCGATCGGGATGATGACGACGACGGGCGGCGGGCGACAAAGACGACGCTGGGTTGGGTTTGATGTGACAGCGAATTTTCCTTTTTTCCTTCTCCAACGCATACAACAACTATACTATACCTACATCATACGGTCGATGCGATCTGAACCTTCCGACGGACGGCAGGACGACAGAGGACGGACGGACGGACGACAGCGGACGGACGACAGCGGACGGACGGACGGACGGGACCGCCCCTCTCCGCCGCGGCCGCCCCCATCTCCTCTCCGCCATCTGCAGCCCGTCCGAATCGAAAGGGCTTCGAGATCCATGAGAGGGGTTTTTTTTATTACATGCCTGCGACTCTGCGACTCTCCTGCGACTCTCCTGCGGGATGATCCATTTGCCCGGACTTTCAACGGCGGCGGTGATCATGATCATTAGAAAAGCCGGTGCCCGGGGAAATAAGCATCGCATCTCATGCAAACGACAGGCGACATACCCAGGGAGGCAATACATTGACCGGTTCGCGAAAAACGCTCAACCTTCCATTAGATATTGGGGGGCTTTGGGGGCCGTTAGACGACGACGACTCTGCTTCGTATGTAACTCGTTTTTTGCCACCTATAGATGGATGTGTGTATGTAGGTAGAGTAGAGTGCTCACCGCGATCCCCCGGTGACGATCGCGAAATCCTCCGAGGCTACATACATACCTACATACCTACATACGCGCGCTTTCTCCTGCGCCGGCACAACTCCGAGGCTACGGCTTCGGATCGGAGTTGTAGAGTGGGTATGTGAGGCCTTCTGCTGTTACGTTCCAGAGGGTTGCCCCTGCCCTCGCAGTCTCGCACAAACATAGTCCGATTCCGAGGAGCCTTGGTTAACTAAGTAAGTAACTTAAGACTATGGCTAACTATGGCTGATCCATGATCCATCTGCCGCGTTTGGTTTTTAAAAACAGTTCGGGTGGGTGGGTGGGTGGGTGGGTGGGTGCAAAGATGTGCCGAGTGCTGGCGCATGTTTCACCTGCCTGGCACAGAAAACGGTAGGTGGAAACTTGAGACGCATCGAACGGTGTTCTCCGCCTATGTAGGTAAGATGTAGTTACCTGCTCGTGAGCCAGTGAACACCAGTAGCAGGAGCAGTATGTAGCAGCGGTAGCAGCGGTAGCAGCGGTAGCAGCGGTAGCAGCGGTAGCAGCGGTATTGCACCCCAAAGAGACAGCCGGCTGCACAACACCACCGCCGCCGCCGCAGCAGCAGCACCGTACCCGTCGGCGGTTTCTGGATCTTTCTTAACTACCTGCCAACCTGCCTGCCTGCTTACCGCTTCACACCAGCTCAGCCCAGCTCCGTTAGGCCGCAAGCCTCTCCTCCCCCCTCCCTTCCCTTTTCACGGCACTTGTGGCCTGTCGAAGTCCCTCGAGCTCCCTGGGGCCTGCACCCCACTCGCTCGCGTCTTCCTCCCGCTTTCCCTTTGCTTCCTTTTTCTATTCATCTAGGTGGAGTATCGCCGCATTTTGGAGAGTTAGGTATGATACTCTACCTCGCTCCCTTCGCTTCATTTTCCACCTATGCCATACGCTGCCGCTGCCGCTGCGCCGTCAGGCTCAAAGTTCAAACTCCGCTGGGCGTTCTGCACACTCAAGGATGTCCTGGAAGCTCCTTACACGGTTACCTGCGTATGACTGTAAGATGTATCTATCTACTGGGTCACTGCCTGCTTGCCTGCTTAAACGTACACGCGCCTTGCGTGTGCAGTGTACTGTGTGCTGCACTGACATTGCCGTTGCCGAGCCCGCCGACGACGACGACTTTTCCTGCGCGGTTTCATTTACCGTAGTTACTTAGAGCATGACATGTAACTACGGCCGGTTGGCCGGCTAGGGTAGGGTGAGTGGCCATGGCTATCAGTCAGAATACCTATCCCTTGATTGGTCGGTCGGTCCGCCGGTCGGTTTGGCTAGCTGGGCGGCGGGAGAGCGTCTTCCGGTACATACATACATCCTACATACATCCTACATACCTCATATCATACATACCTGGGCGCCTGGTGCGAGTCGCGAGTGATGACTAGTGCCCGCTACAATAGGCTAGCACACAAGAAGCGGGCGCCGGGCGGGTGAGTGCACTGCACTGCACTAACTACTACTAGTATAAATAAGTAGGATGTATGTAAGTAAGAGGTAAGGACTTGCTGGCTTGGTTGAATCATCTCTGAGTCCTTTCGTTTGTATGTAGATATTGTACATACATACGCCGAATTCGGCATGATTTACACCGCTGCGTCCCTAGGGTACAAGCAATGCGCTAATCACGCATTTATTGCACCCGGATTGTCGCAAAATGCGTTGCACATCGGTTTTTGACAGATACGCACTGTGATAATTGCGTTGTTGCTAGTAAATGCGTGAATTCTGCCAAAGCTTTACTCGCAGGTGACATACTGAGGGGGGACAAAAAACCTCGGCCGGGCAGGAGTGTAATTCGTACGGCGCCACACCATAATTCGTGACCATTCACCACGCCAAAAATTGGGCCTGTGGTGGTTACGACTATTGGTGCAGTGCCGGACCAAAGGAAAGCTTTTGTATTGGTCTTTTTACGTACAAGTGTCATCCGGAAAGCATTGGAAGAGTCAATCAACCGAAGTAGTTGGAGTCATTGAGGGTATGACTCTAATCAATGATCACGAATGACTCTAGTCATTGAAGGAATGACTTTAGTCAATTAGCAGGAATGACTCCAGTCACCGAGTAGGAATGACCAAGTAAACCTGCGAGACTCGAATAAAAACCCAACCTCAACAGTCTATTGAAGTTTATGTCGACAGCGCGATGATTTTGGCCTTCGCGATGCGCATCACGGTGATGTTGGAGTACTCCTGTCTACCTAGGTAAACTGCCGTAGTCTGGTCTCCTCTCGGCGCCGCTGTAGAGTAGGTATACGCATCGGCACTCCTTCTCCTATGTGAGGACATTGAAGAAGCCTCGTTCATGAGTAACTATTCAAAGGGCGAGAAGGTAGAGGGGGGGGGGGGGGGAGAACCTAAATTTCCGGCTGTGAGTAGTGTATAGGTTTAGAGATCCTTCGACCGCCCGCCGCGCAACCATATGCGCGTCCACCAGACCGTATTTGTGCCAACATCTCTAGGCATCCAAAGTTTGACACCTCCTCTCTCTCTCAGCATCATCATCATCTACAGAATAGACGATCAACCTCTACCTCATCCCTCTCTACATAGTACCCATTTCAACGAGAGCAACAGATCCATGGCGAGGATATTAGGTTATTTAGTCTTGCGAGGGCTCTTTTGTTGAAGCACCGGCGGCGGTAGGCCACCGTCGCTAAGTTTGTGGCCTCGTCACCAAGAAGTTAAGCTCGTTATCACACCGTGTCCTTTTGTACATAGTACACTCTCTATTTTACTTCTGTATCATACACTGTCTTTACATGAGCGTCAATACATCCATTGGCATCAATATCTTTTGCTGATTCTTCTCCAGGTCGACCGGCGTGACGAGGATGGGGAGCACACACAGGTGACAGTGGAGAGAGCACACACACAAGAGAGACCAGAGATGGGAGGTTGGCCGTCTATTAGATAGATGATGATCAAGAAGAAGAGAATCTTTGGGTGCCGACTTAGGTCCCCCTCCTCATTTGGTCAACCCGGCCATGCCCACCAAAGTTGATGCCCACTACTACCACATTCGTTTCCTCTCGCTGACAGCTCCTCTCACAGACAGCTCCTCCTCTCACAGACAGCTCCTCCTCTCACAGACAGCTCCTCCTCTCACAGACAGCTCCTCCTCTCACAGACAGCTCCTCCCCCACTTTCTCCTCTCGCCTACAGCTCCATCACCACTCCGCCACAACAGTGTACAACCCCCGGCGAGAAGGAGTTGTGTAGTGTCCCCGGCTGGAAGAGTGTGGGAAGACCAAAGGTTGACAGCCAGCGCAGGACAGCAAGAACAGGGACATGGATGACTACGGCACCAGCGGAAATGTGCTATCTGCCGAGACGGGTGGGGTATGGTATCCATGATGGGAGAGTCTGCTATCAGCGGCGGGGAGAGTGCGGTATGCAGCGAGGCAACTGTAGGAAGGCATAGGGGGACAAGGCACATATGGAGTATTTAGTATTATAGATTAATGCAACACATTTGATAACACTGCAAATTACCCAAAAGAACGCATTATACACCAGCCCATTTTGCGACATCGTGGAATCCCATTTTGCGACACCGTGGGCTGCATTTTGCGACACCGTGGACTACATTTTCCGACACCGTGGACTACATTCTGCAGCGCGTTTTGCGACATCGTGGACTACATTCTGCAGCCCATTTTACGACGTTAACGTATATCTCGGCGACTACGCATTCCTTGTACCCTAGGGCGTAGATCTGGTGGATCTAGTGGACCTAGTGGGGGGGGGGGGCTTGTGTGGTGTTGATTACACACTACTGCTGCTGTTAGTATGCAGAGTACCGCCGGTCTCACCGCCGGTCTGCAACCTGTCACTCGCCGCTCTCACCGCACTGGCACGGCACGACACGGTATGTACATACTAGAGTGCCTAGTAGCGGCTGCCGTAGCTGTGGCCTCAGTACATACCGGCCGAGCAAGGCTTCCGAGGACCGATAGTTCTTGCAAGTTACTCGTCGCGATCGCGAATTGTAGCTAGGTAGGTACCAAATTTGCACGCCCCCGACGCCCGTATACAGGCAGGTAGGTACGTAGTTACATAGGCACACACGATACGCCGGTACGGTACGGTACGGTACTACGGTTCACCCACTTTATCTATGTAGCTATAGTAATCATCGGCAGCCTTCGACGCATGTCGATGTCCTTCGCAATAACCAGTAACTAGTACCTACTCGAGTAACCCCCCGTGATTCGGGAAAAGATTCGGGAAAGCAAAGCCCCCAGATGTCTACTGTCCGCCGGCCGGAATCTGACAATCACACGGGATCACTCAAATTTACCGTTCCGTTCAGTGAAAATGTCGATATTTGCGCCCAAAATCCAACGATCGCGCAAGGTCTGGGGGTTGTCGCTACGTCACAGCAATTTCAAGAACGACTGCATCATATTTTCTGAATCCTAGGGGTTGAGGGCAGGATTTCATGTGGTGGTGGGGGGGGGGGGCAGTATGGTCGTGAAAAGCTGTGAAAATCACGCGAATTTGCACTTCTGTGTGGAAAGTGGGCCTTAAACCATCCTCACAACCACCATGAGATAATTGAAACCCTTTATGGTATCTAAAGAACAACTATATAGTTATAGTCCTAATCTGGAGTGTTGGTGGTGCGACTGGGTGGGTGGAGGAGTGGCCATTTCTGAGACGATTTGGAACTCTAGCGCGGTACGATCCATAGGATAGTATTTGAGCTCGTAGCTTGCAGCTTGGCTCGTTCCTTACATGGCTCCTTCTACGGCGGGCTCCGATCATTGCTAGAGAGTAAATAACGAGTGACATATGGTGGAATTGATATTCGATAATACGTCGTTCATTCTGCGTATCCTGCTCGTTGGTTGAAGGGATTTACTATACTGTCCTTCACATTGCTCGCCGTGACTGCCGACTAGACGTGAACGTTCAGAGACGGGGATATTGAGAGAAAGAAAGCAGGATGTAAAAGTAAAATTGTCCATGAATTCTTTTCTGTAGCTAACCCGCAACATCATGCGCCATGACTCACACTATCCCACCTTTTGTATTTTCGAAAACCGCCAATACTTAATCCCACAAGTGCAAATACTGTAGCAACCCCGTAACGACCAAAACGATTCTACCCCCATGCTCCGGCGCCTTCACAACGGTCCCCAGCGGCCATCCAACGCGCCAGTCGCCCTCATGATGCCCGCCCTACCCATCAACTCCTCACGGCCCTGCACCCACATCCTCGTCTTCTCAAACTCATACATGACGCAGTTCCTGCGTCCCGCCCTCTTCTCGCCAGTACCCACTTTCCTTCCGACGAAATCGAACTCCCAGACCCCGCCCTCCACACCCGCAAGCACCTCCCCACCGCCAGGGGATCCCGAGGCGAGCGAGTACACGGGCGATTCCCGTATAACAGCGTTGCGGGTGTTCCGGTGCGGCGTGTAGCGGTTGCCGGTCGAGCTGTGCAAGTAGGTTGCCCAGCCGTGGGTGCGCTCGTCGGAGCTGTTGTTTGCGTCGAAGGATGGGTGGTGCAGCGGGGAGCTGTAGGCGCGGCCGCCCGGCATGCGGATATCGAACACTTTTAGGAGACTGTGGCGGGCTCCGCCAGCGATGATCCTCTCGCGTCCGATCGGTAGCAGGGAATAGATCTTGGAGTTATCGATAGGGTCGAAGAACTCGGCTACGTGCAAGTCTGGCGAACGGAGGTCGTGGACTCTGCGGAATGTTAATCCACGGGAACCGAGAGGTGGAAAGGATGGAAACCTACAGTGTGGCACCGGTGTACCATCCCGTGATGAACACATCTGATTTGGCTCTGATGTCTGGGAAGGGCGCGATGGGATTCACTGAGGATGTCTGGCAGCCGACACAGCCCGAGGCATCGTACTTGCGTAAGAGCGTCAGTCCGGTCGGGGTGATGCTGTAAATAGCGAGTGGATCCTCGCTGCTCTTCCCAACCGCGAGCAAACCTGGCGAGAGCAGCTGGGTGCTCCATGGTTGATCTTCAGTCGACCATGTCGTGATTTCGCTCGCGATATCCACCATCACCTTCCCGCCACCCCCACCACCACCTTCAGGTGGTAGTCTATGCAGCGCAACAAGATCATTTCCCAGCACACTTGACACCAAATCCCCGAGCATACTCGCATTTCGTACCTGCTGTCCCCTAGTATTGAGGGACATATCGACCGCCACGGAGCCCACGCCACCGGCCGTCGCATCCGGCGTCAAAAGCCTTATGCACGACATCGTGCCGTTAGCTCTTCCGACCAGCGCTCTGGCCTCATCTCCGTTCGAATCCGCATCCGAAAATAGCTGCATCGCCGTGATATCGTCTTTGCCGGCCACGTGCGCCGCATCTGCATACACCCACCACTTCTCCTTGACCCCTCCGCGGCGCCTAATCAGCAGATCCTGACCGGCGCCCATACCCAGGGTGTTGCCCACAGCATGCAGCACGGGATGATACCCGACACTCTGCTTCCCGTCCTTGACCTGGACAGCCGCTGCCCAGCGATGGTACTGTGGCGCGGCAGGCCTCCAGTGCGCACCCTGGGCAGCCGCGCCACCCCTCCAATCCCCGCGAGTATGCCTCGCGGCATAGAACCTCAGCGGCTTCTGGATCAACACATCAGGATCCAGGACCTCTGCGACGAACGCGCGACGGTCGAAGTTGTGCGACAGCAGCGTCAGCTCCTGCGCGTGTCTCTGCCAGAACTTTGCGTCCGCGGCGACGGCGGCGACGGCAGCGACATCTTCCGGCGGCGATAGCGTGGCGTAGATCGACGGAAACCGGGCCTGCACGAAGATTTGCCAGCCGTGTTGGCGCGCGACGAACTGGTGGAGCGTCCGGCAGGTGCGGCTGAGGGCGGCGAGGGAGGACGCGTCCGGGATGTGTGCGATTACCGCGTGGAGGAGGTCGAACGGGAGGGTCGCGAGTACCGGCTGCGGCTTAATGGCGGTTGTGGTCGTTGGTTGGTTGGCTGGTTGCTTGTTGTCCATGTATGTCGTGTAGAGAAAATCGATTTGAAGGAGTTTGCAGGAGATGTAGGAGGTTAAGAATACGTATCTTCTGTACCTCTTGATAACAAAGGTGAAGAAGTAGGCGAGCAGCAGGGCTGCAGTCAAGTGCGTCATGGTCTGTTTGGTGCATGATGACAAAACACAAATCTATTTGTGGGGAGGGAGGGGGGGAGTCACAATCAACTGGCAACTTTGGATGGCTTCTGCAGAGCATATTGACTCTCGGGTGAGAGAGCTTGGAGAATCAAGGTCTGTTGATCGGTAAGTTTGGCGATCTATCTAGCTGCCGCCGGGCCGTACCGACAGTCAAGGAGCAGGGAGTTTTACCAGGTAAACGCACAGCGGAGAGCCGGATGATACGAGAACAATCCACTAGACTGCCTTTGTGGAATGGATCACCGCTGAAGCGCAGGTATCACACCGTCACTCAAGAATGCGTCAATCGCGGTTAGTGATTTAATTGCAATAGTCACCCAGCCAATTCTCCATTCATGCAACATTAAAAACAGTGCAGATGCCTCATGAAAACAACCCAGAAATTGTGGCAAAGGCAAGTTATGACACAGCACGACACCAGAAACATCAATCATGAAATGAGCCTTTTAACCTCCAAGTAAAACGAAACGCCCGAAAACCCCGCGGACCAGCCTATGTGAATCTCTCTAAGAAGCCCGGCGGCCGACTGCCGATAGCGCGGCCACCCTCTTGGAAAGGCATTCCTGCGTGATTCTGTCCTTTCACTCCTTTGACTTCCAGCCCCGCGCGCACCATGTTCACCCTCACCAACTTAAGCCGTGCTGCCCGTTCGTAGTTGCGTGCCATCGTAAGGGTGTCTTTGTGTACCGTCGCCCGCATGTCCGTTTCCTTCGCCACGAGGAGCTTCGTTTGTTAGTAAGAAGACCCCGGGAACGAAACATAGAACCACGTACTCTGTTTTTGGTATCAATCCGAGCATCCAGGATTCCTTGGCCAATCATGCTCACCAGCTCTTTCTCCAGTTGAGTCTCATTGGTATCGAACGCTTCGGCCATGCTTGCCAAAGTGACGCACGAAAACGGGATAAAGTATTGTACAATACTCTTGGATTGGATGATATCGTAGAGCCACTTCACGTGTCGCGTAAGGTGAATATCAAGTAGGTAGTCATTCCTGTACTCGTTTAGAATCTGTAGACAGTTGCTGTATTTTGCCGTGTAGAAGTATGAGATGGCATGACGGATTTGCGGTTCCAGCTCCAAGAAGGATCGAAAGTTACTGTTGTCAAGAACCTCTGCTTTGAGGGTGCTGCGGTCCATAGACGCTAGAGCGCACAGACCACCGTATACTGCGACATCGTTGGCCGAGATAACCTCGTTGAAGCTATTACCTAGTGTCGACGGGCAATCGAGGAAGCATCTTGCAGCGTCCAGGTAGTGGCTGTTACTGAGGTTTGCCAGTCCCATGGCGGCGGCAAGCTTCGGTTTGAGTTCCTCTTCCTCGTCCGGCGTCCTCTGAAGGTTCCCGATCTTTGAAACGTGGGACTGCACCGACATGTAGTTCCCCTGCTCAACACAAACGCGGATGATCTGAAGTGACATGTCGAGGACGTGTTTGGGAGCCGTACAGAAGTCGCGCATGCGGCTGTACGACTTGAACGCGTTAGGTAGCTCGCCCGAGGCGTAGTAGTGATTGCCTAAGTCTTCGTGGCCCATCTGCGCAAAGATAACCCGTCAGTTGCCGCATTCACAGAGAGAGAGCATGGGATCGGAGCGCTGAAAAATACCCTGATGCTTTCTTTGATCAAGTTATGCTTGTAGCTCTTCAACGCCGCCTCCATCTTTTCCGTCTCGGCCGCAACCTTACGTGTAGTCCTATCCGCCCATTCTTCATCCGGCTTCGCATCGGGATCGTTCGGAGCGATCTTCTGTAGGAACGAGACTGCAAGCCTGTAGCACTTGACGTCGGAACCTTGCTTGAGGAGCTTGATGGCGATCTTCACGGCTTCGACCGAGAGTGGGACAGAGTGCGTGGCGATATGGATCAGACGGCTGATTTGCGTACGGCCTGTAGTATCAGATACATCAGCTTCCAGCAATGGGGATGATGTTCGAGGGTGTCGCACCATGGTAGTTCGCGATGTAGGTCTCAAGGTCTAAACGTGGGGCGCCTAGTGGGGTTAACAAGACCTTCCCAGGCATAGAAAGAACAGATGAAGAAAGGTACCATGAACAACGGTATGGTTTGCAGCTGCCCGGCCTTCGAAGTAGGCATTTATTGGGTCGGACGACATGATTGGGGATGGAGGGAGGTGAGGGTGTGCTGTGGTTGAAGGTGCTTGCTCAAGCTGCGTGGGATAATGGAGGTTGGCGGCTGAAGATGGGTAAGCTAAGCTAACGATAAGATACATAGGATAGGGCCGGTGACCGGACACGTGACTTAAAGGTTCACTAGCAGACGCTGGACGGTGCTCGGGTGACAGAGAGTTGAGTGGATTCAATTTGGAATTTGAGGTAACCGAAAGTCGTCTCAACCCCTCGATGCTATTTCCGTGAGTCCATAATACCTAACAGCAGTCCTAAACATCTCTTGCACACTGTCGAGTAGGTATTTGAGCGGTAGATATTTGAGCGGTAGGTATTTGAGCGGTATGTAGAAGTATGATGTAAACTTTTACATACAAGGATGTTCTAACTCGTTACTCTGGAGAAACATGTTCTTAACTGCTCTCCATACCAGGACCAACGCTTTCACCGATTGGGACACCCTCCTGAACATGGCTACCGTACCAACATCCTCCACAGGCTTTGCGACTACAGAATCTTTCATAGCAACTCGAGGAACATCATGCACCTTATCTTCTGCTCTCAGTTAACTACCAAGGGTGTTTGTCGCCCGCATCCTCCTGATGTCTAATACCCGCAAGGATCCCTTCTGCCCCAACTAATGGACCAAGAAGAATGAGGAATCATTCAAGGTGGAGTTGCCTACCCGACGACTGATAGGCGAGGCCTCACCGATTCCGACCCCCCGTATGTGATGATGTACTAGCCCACTGGGAAATGCTGTCGGGATGCCATTCGTTCTCAGGACTGCTCTATGTGGGGATCGGCTCAACAAGATACGAGCCAGTACCGGGCTTAGTGACATGACAGAGTACCGGAGAAAGAGCACCGGTCTCGCTGCGGCCTTTGTACAGATTTGTCTCAACCAGCCTCGAACGAACACATCGGATGCTAACGAATCACTAAACTCGAACTTTCTGTTTGCAAAATTGCTGTACAGTGGCACTCTGACGATAAACGGAGATCACATGATCACACAATGCTAGCTCCCAGGCTTTCAATAGCTCTTCGTGACTACAGAAGAGTATCTCCCTGGACCACCACCGCCGCAATATAAACTCAAAGTCTCTCAGACGAAGGAAAAGTTTAATCTCCACCGGATAACCGTCGTCCGGAGGTTTCTTCCCTTTCCTAAGGCTCCCAAAACCGCCTCAAGGTCATCCTCTAACACTTTCCCCCTGGAACGGGGGTCTGGATTCTCACTCACAAAGTCCTTCACGTGCTCGTCCCGTCGCCCCCCACTAAAACACCAAAAAGATACATATTGGAACTGATGAGATCATATGACCACGGCAGGGATCGAACCTGCAATCTCTTGATATCGGAGTGTTACTCGTAGTCAAGCGCCTTGCCATTGGGCCACGCGGCCAGTAATTGTTTGTCTTGAGAGCATATTGTTTCAACATCAATTTGGATTTGCACGGTAGCTTCGGATGGTTGAGGTCGGTCATAACTTTCGGGGGGCGAGGCAGGCGGAAAGTTCCACTAATCGGAAAACCCCGAAGCCTACTAAGAGCTCACCAAACAGACCCAATTCTCATAAGGAGGCGAGGGACCTTACCAAGAAAGACGTGATCCGAAGCGGGCATATGTATACAGGCCGTGAAGCCTGAATATCCATAAGCTTGGGGACGGAATGGATCTATACGGGGTTTGACGCGGTCTTATCCCGTGTACGTCGCTTTTCCAGGGAATTTTCACAAGCTAGCACTCGCATGCGAAGTGCATCGCGAATATACTTTGAGTGTGAAAGGCTGAAGGTTTCTGGAGCTAGGCTTGAGTTCGAAAACGTTCCAAGAATAATAGCACCAAAACTTGCTATTCACGGCTGCTCGTTTGAAGGTTTGCTGTGACGGGAGTTCACGCCCTAACTCACATCTTAACTTACATTCCGCCTCGACCAACATCTCTCTTCAACCCACAGCTCTCCATCTTTCTCTTCAATACCTCTTTCTACCTATATCTCTCCTCAACCAACAACTCTCTTCGACCCACAACTCTCCTCAATATCCCTTTCGACCCACAACTCTCCTCAACCAACAACTCTCCTCAACCAACATCTCTCCTCTACCAACACTCTTTGCCCCGACCCATACTATCCACTGGCACCGTCGATACACTCGACTTGGATTTAGAACCTTGACTGCAGAACAACGCGCAGTGTACGTACATGCAACTTCCTACTCTGAGGGTTTGGACCATCGCTAACAGTAACTCCAGCTTTCCGAAGAACACATCCCCTGGAGAGCGGTGGGCGACATGAATCCCATTATCAAGAAACTTCGCGCCATGCTGGCCTACATAGCCAGTACGCCCTTCTACCGATTTTTCCGCCGGCTTTCCCGTCGGCGTCCCGCTCCATGGGAAAAAGCAAAGGCTGCCCGCGACGCTGCCTTCGCCAAGCAGACCGACGACAGCGTTGAAGCGCCTAATATCCGCGGCGCCTCTCTCGATAGCCAGATCGACGACAGCATGAAAGGCATTTCTATCCGCGACAGTCCGCCACCAGAGCCCGCCGACAGTCACCCGAACTACACGGAGGATGTAACCTTACTGTGCCAGGCAGACCCAGTCTACGCCTTCACCGCCACCACTACCACCACCACCACTACCACCATCAAACAACTGCCCAACCACTACCACACCTTCCACAAAGAATACGTACTTCAGCGCGTCGACTACGTCCTCATCCTTCCGCCAACAATTATTATCACGCCATGCGAGGACAACGATCCAGAATGGGTAGAGAGCAATTACCCGTACGAGCCTCCCATCCGGGGACTCCTGAGTCGGAATTGGGGAGCACGGAGGCATGAGACGTCGTGGCAGTATACGGCGTTCTGGGAAAGACAGGAGAGGTTGTCGCGGTCCCAGCAGAAGAGGCTGGATCAGAAGTATGGTGTTGGGATGAGAGTTGCGAAGCAGGCTGGGGAATTTAAGACCAGTAAGGGGGATGATTGTTACTGGACCGATGATGACGACGAAGATTCGGATGATGAGGATGAGGACGAAGATGATGAGGATGAGGAGGAGTAGGGCCAGGACGAAGATGATGATGGGGTGTATGTATCTGCTGGGGGTGGAGTACCCCTTGGAGCTTGAAGAGAAGCAATAAGGAGCATATACCCTTGAATCTACGGCCATCTCCTGGGGGTAATTTTTTTCATTCTTTTTTTTTTACTTAGGAATATAATTTAGTAATCTTTCCCACTACTGTTGTCTCCGCTGTCTTCCCCCGTGATCGTTCCACCTGAACAGAGGCTGGAAGAAGGTTTTCGTCCTGGACCACATGGCAGACGAGTGCCCTCAGTAACCAGTCGTTGAAATAATCAGGAGACCAAAAAAAGCTAGCTACCTCATTCGTTCCTACGAGATGAAAAGAACCCCTATCCCCGACTATTAACCATAATATGTACATTGGCCAACATCAGACCTTCCCTCTCAGAGCGGCCTCGCGCTTAACTCCTGGACAGTGCCTTGCTTTGACGGATCCAGCTCATAAACGCCATGTCCTACTCCGGCCTCGGGGTCACCCTGACTAATCTTCTGCTTCCCGCCACGCTTCCACGGTCTGAACATCTTCACCGCAAACGTCAGGTACGTGAGGTACAACACCCTTTCGCGAGTGACTGGAAGTCAGCAATCAATTGCCAGAACTCGCACCCGTGCCCGTACCCCCTCGGAAGGAATTCTCACAGCACTATAAGGTACCCAATGAACCGAGTAACATTCGCATAAGTAATTACACCGGTGCCGTAACTGGTAATATAATTCACCATGGAGACACCCGGCCAGAGTGAAGATTATCGCCAGCAGGCTCCATATCGATGCGATCGATACCGCGTAGGTGGGCCGTAGATGGCATTTAAAGAAGAGGATTAGGTCCAGTGCCGAAAGGAGGATGAACTAGATCTGGATCGGCCATCTGTGATTACTTTAGCAACCTATGTATCTACCTAGGGAGGGAACATTTGGCTAGGGAAGAGGGAAAATCGCACGTGAAAACATCAATGAAGTAGCCGTGGACCACTAGGTTGACGCCGACGGTCCCCGATGATTCTCCAGAGGATGCGGATGGGATTGTGGTCTTTCCAGCGCGGATCACCGACAGCCGGGTTTGAGACGAAGACGTTCTTGATGGGCATGGTTTTCGTTTCGTTTAAATTGATCGTGGGAATCATCTGTGGTGTGTGGGGTCGGGAACTACCCTCCTTAAATATGGCCTACACGACCGCCTTGACGACGGGTAGATGCATAGCCAATGCCCCCATGGATCTATTCGGGGAGCGGGATCGAATGGCGGTCTGGCAGGTGGTCACACCGCATAGTGAGTATTCGCTTGGGTTCTCCAACCGCGTGAAAATTCTTCAGCCGTGTCTCACAAACCCCACCTACATGCAGCACTTGAGCTGCCGTCCAATGGGGAAATATATATGTACCGGTACGTAGCTCAAACGGTGGTACTTACCGGTAACTAGTGCAACAGTTTCGACTCCGTCAAGAGGTTGTATGTAGGAGGCTGTTACTATTACCGGGGCACAATTCGAATATTGAACCAACGCGCCATGTGCATTGCGCATAAGCCAAGAATACAACAGCACTTCCAAGTTCCCCACCTGCTTGGAAGATGGATCCTCCCATTCAAATTTCACCGACTCTTTTCCCCACGATGACTACGGGTATTATGCAAGGGTTTCGTACTGGAAAAGATAGGAAGCACCGGCGTGTGACGGGCCGCGGGTAGGTACTCGAAAGCCAAGGGACTTGGATGATCGCTGGCTTTTGTCTTTCCTTTTTCGAGTATATATTTCTTTTTGCTGACAGGAGTGGCAAGTCGGATCATAGCCACACTAGCCGGATTGGGTGGCCTCGAACGGTGGAGGTATCATAGCTTGTGGCAGCAGAGAGCTAAGATGGCTCTTCAAAGTTGAATAAAACCTCAGCTTCTCAACTTCTCATTCATCTTCATTTTCGCCGATCCTTTGCCGCGCTACTTTATCTTCTCTCTTTCTCTTCCTACCTTCTCCTCTCTCACCAACATAGACACACACACAATCTTTCTGTCCACAAACACACGCACACACTCTACCTCTCTCTCCACCGACCTTACGCTTCGAACACACCGTCAAGATGCCTCGTGCAGAGAAAATCCCCAAGATTCCTAGGTAGTCGTCCAGGATCTCAGAGAAGCGGCAGCCACGGCAGCCGCGGCCGACCACCAAAGCCCAAGAGTTCAAGGCCGAGTAAGAATCACACCCCGCCCTCATCCTCAGTCTCCGCTGACCAGAATTCTCTTACCAACATCTTCAAGAACCTCGTGCTTTTTGCCGTTATTAATGGTTGGTGGGCTGGGGCCGACACCTACCATCTCCATCGGGAGCTTCTCGTGGGGCGTTGTCCCTACTTCGCCAGCCTGCTGTCGGCAGATGGTGAGGAAGCCTCTGCGTATTCCGCGAGGCTTCCCAATCCCGTCTCGTCCAAAGTCTTCGAGGCATTCGTGGGGCTCCTGTATACTGGAACCTACACGTTTCCTCAAGGCGCCACCAATCAGCTCCTCTTGCACGCGGAGCTGGCCATGTTTGCAGACGAGATGCTCATGGCCGAGCTCAAAGACGTGGCAACGAGGAACATCTCTTCGGCGCTTCGGCGTCATGCCTCTGGAGCTGATTGGGAGTACGAGATTGTTTTGTTGTTGGCCTACGTCTACGATGAGACCGAGGACGAATACGCCGATGGGGAAGCATGGCCAAGCCGCAAGGCCAGTCTCCGCGACATTGTCACGGAGCACTGCGCTAGGAACATGAGTGCATTGTTGAAATGCACCGTGTTCGTGGCGTTGGTCAAGGAATTCAGGGAGCTGGCGCACACCCTGTTGTTGTGGCAGACGCGTATACATCGCACCGATGACTCGGATACTGAGTGAGTTGAAACGAAAGTCCCCCCCGGTGTGCGTTATACTGATAGTGTGGTTACATGAATAGGTGGTGATCTCGGGAAACCCCCTCACCTTTTTTCCCCTTCTTTTTTCCCATAATTCGTCGATATACTATTGTTTCTTTTTCCTTTTCATTTTCATTGGCTTTGTTGGTTCATATTTTATCTACTGGTTCCTTGGTCTACTGCGCTCGATTATATCTTACCTAGACTTCCATTGCTGGCGTTTCTTCCTCCAATATATATTTGGTATTTTGTTGCGGCCCAAAAGAATGATTATGTAGTCACGTTACCAAGCGTTCGACCCGAGTCTTTTCCGCTGCGATCGGCGTCCGCAGCTGCTTCACCCCTTCTGAGGATGGATTCAGTCAATTGGATGCAATTTGATCGAGTCGACAATTCAGCGGCCGAGCTACACCACCCATCACTCATTCAAGAAACCCACTGAACGAAGTTAAAGCATGATGATGCAATTCGAGTACAGTACACCCGTATTCTGTAGGGTCTAGAGTGTTCTATACCTACGATCTGATGAGGCTACTCCCTTTGGATGGCCTCGGTTTTCAGTTCCAGTTTTAGAGTAAAATTCAGTTCCCCGTCGGGACACCGAATACCGTACTGTTCGGTTTCAGTTTCTGGAAAACCTTGAGGTAAACAGAGTGTTTGGCAGTTCTCAGTGTACTCGGCCATAAGTCTGAATAATAGGCTTCACCGGAACTTTAATAGCAGACACATTGCAGTCCCGCTTTTTTCTCCATGGTTGAAGTTAAAATACGGTACTGAGTGCTGGTGAAGAAACTGACCTCCAGAGGTTAGTTCCCGTTTCATCGCCGGGGCCACACAGTTTCGGTTTTTTTTCCTCAGTTTTTGTGCCATATTTAGGCTAAGATGTGGTGGTTGCGGGGAAAGCTTATTCGCTTCCTGGTTCGCGTTATGTAGATATCTAAAGGCCGTCACCACTCCAACTAGTGCACAGTCGTAAAAACCTTTGTAGAACAGCCGCCAGCTCGGGCGGCTCCGTTGACCCAACTGCAGCACTCATATTCTGAATCTATCGAACCGCCATGCATTCACCTGCCCCACGCCCAGACCGCGTCTATGGCCAACCCCAAGCACCTGCCCACGGCTGCTATGTCTAGCTTAATACTCTAAATTTTCCAGTTTCTCGGAGGCAATCATCACAGGCCGCGTGGCCCAATGGCAAGGCGCTTGACTACGAGTAACAACTCCGATATCAAGAGATTGCAGGTTCGATCCCTGCCGTGGTCATATGATCTCATCACTTTTTGTGAATATCTTTTTGCTCCTTCTGGTGGCTCATCAGGCATTATCTTTTGGTGTTTCCTCTCCATGGCTGATAAAGATCCTTTATTCTTTTCGATCACTCGGGTTGGTTTTGGAGCCTGATGAAGTCTGCAAAAACAGCATTCGCGGGCACTACATAGAGAAAATCTCGAAACCCCCCATTCTCGCCATTAAATAAGAAAATAATATCAACCCAGCATTAAACCTTTCTCGCTCAGAAGCCCCCGGCACCCGCCTCACGTACAGCGCCCTATTGCAATGGACCCAACCCCTGAAAAGAGGGTCCCTCTCCCGTCGCAGTCATCCACACTTGTCTTCTGTTTCCCACCACGCTTCCATGCCTAAACGCCTTTACCGCAAACGTCAAGTACGCAAGGTACAACGCCCTTCCGGCAGGACCAGAAGTCAGTACTTGCCAGCCAGTATCCGTACATATGTACGCATACCCTTTGGATGGAGAAAACTCACAGCACGACCACGGTAACGATCAACTGGACAATATCCGAATACCCTCGCGACGTGTGGTCGTACCAGAGGCACGGGGCAAAAAAAGACATACGGTAGGATGCCCAGCCAATACAGAACAGCGCAAATACGATCCATATCGATGCGATCGATACCGCGTAGGTGGGCCTCAGATGCTTCTTGAAGAAGAGGATCAAGTCCAGGGCGGAGACCAGGATGAACCAGCATAGGAACGGGGTTCTATGGTTGGATTCTCAGCTACTACTCAGGAGGACTGTCCAGGAATGCGGGGGGTGGGGGGTGGGGGTGGGGGATATCGCACACTAGGTTGATGTAGTAGCCTTGGATCACTAGGCCGATGGCAGAGGTGGCGATGATTCCCCAGAGGATGCGGATGGGATTCTGCGATTTCCAGCGAGGGTCGCCGACGGCCGGGGCGGGGACGAAGACGTCTTTGAAGAGCATGGTTTTCGTATCGGTGTATGTAGATGATTGTGAGGATTGTGGGGATTGTGAGGATTGTGAGGATGATTCGTTATGGGGTCAGGAAGCCACCCTTCTTAAATACAGTCCATACGACCGCCTTTTGACGTCTAGAATAAGATCACTGAGCAGTCTGCTCGTGAGAGGGGAGCGTAGAACAGATGGGCGCAGCATTGCTTGAGCTTCACGGGTTCCACCAGAGTCTCTACTTGTGCCTCACATTCTCCACCCAGGACTGCGTTGCCAAGTGCGCATTCGCATGCGATCCGATCGACTGGTAAGGTTTTGGCAGTGGATACAGTGCCTACGATATCGTCTGGCAGTGGTAGCACTGATTCAGGCTGCCCACAGTCCACCACAGGCTACGGTCTCTGAGACGGCGGGATCTCCGCGCCGATTGGGGCCCCGCGGGATGGTAGGAGATCACGGGCTTTGCAGGCAAGGTGTCCAGAACCACTCAGGTGGCGGAGCGAGTGTTCTCATGTGTTTCCAGGTGGTTTTTATACTACATTGTTGATTTACATGCGAACATTCGGGCCATGGGATGGCGTGAGAGTGTGTGCTTCACTCCGTTGATGGCTGCCACCTACTATGTATGTGCAGTCGCACAATCGTGAAAACTTTTCGGCCACGGTCACCAGCTCGGGTGGCTTTCGTCAATTTGATTGCCGCATGCGCGGTCAACCCCCCACCCCTCGCCAGACTGCGCCTACGGACGATCCCCAAGTGTCCATCCAAGCCATATCCGGCGTAGTTTGCTCAAGTGTGTTAATTCTGAGAACAAACATAATCGGCCGCGTGGCCCAATGGCAAGGCGCTTGACTACGAATCAAGAGATTGCAGGTTCGATCCCTGCCGTGGTCACTCAACATGAGTGTGAAAAATACCTTTTTGCCTTTTTTATGGGCTCCAGAGATATCAAAATGTCTTCAGTTTTCTTCCAGAAGATTAACGGCAACTTTTGCTGGTTCGGTCTCGAGATTCATATTTTCTCACATGCCCAGCTCCATGCATGCATGCTTGCCTACCAGATTGCGATCAGAAAGCGTGGGAAAACAAGAGTTACACTGCAAAATGAATAGTGGTAGATGTGTACATTTGTAGATGGGAACTTTGCAGAGTATGGTGGTGCGGAGAGGAGAGCAGAGCACAGCGGCGGCGAGATGAGAGCGGAGTGCAGCAGTACAGAGCGGAAAACATAGCATCGCAGTATAGACAGAAGTACGCCAGTTGTCGGTCTCCCTTACCAGGCCCTCCGACAGTGCGGTGACACTGGCCTCACGGTGATATGCGAGGGCCTGGTAGGGAAGACTAACAGCTGGTGTACTCCTGTATATACGGCCGTGCTCTGCTCTCCTCTATTCTCCTCTGTGCCTCTGTACTCAACCCTCCTCTCGACGCCGTTGTGCTCTGCTCCATTCTCCGCGCCGCTGTACCTATTCAGCTCTCCTCTCCTCGCCGCTGCCATATTCCGCTCTCCTCTCCCCTCCGCCACCACCTCAAATAGAGGCGCTCTGCCCGGCGTGGCCGCTGCCATTTTCTGGAAAATTTTGTTGCTCATGAATCGTTGTATATATGAAGTATGTATAGAATATGTACAATCATTCTCCCGAAGAATTCTTACTGAGTCTATACACACTAGTCAAACCGCTTATTTCCCGAGTAGTCTACTTTCGCTTAGCCCGCCTACCTGTGATCTCAGTTTGCGAAAGGTCTTTTTCGAGATCATTTGAGGGCTCGGCACGTTAAGAACTCGCCTCAGCTAGATCCCTCAGGGAGACTACCATCGGATCAATTGTGTTGCCACAGATACCTGCTCTACGATGTTCACTGTCTGGAGGCTACTTGAAGAGGATTTCGAACAGCGGCTTCCGGATATTCGGATTCTATTTGTTCCATATGATTCACACGGCCTGCAACTCTTAATCAAAGACGTGGTTGAGAAGATTCCGTGGTTTCAGATCGTCAGTCAGGGAGTGAGAAAGGTTGTGTCCTACCCCTATCGCGTAATGACTGAAGCAAGAAGCGAAAGATGTTTGCCGTAATGATGTAGTTGACGGCCTCGAAGAATCGCATACTGAAGATGTGCACCGCGGAAGTAGGACACAACCTTTCTCACTCCCTGACTGACGATCTGAAACCACGGAATCTTCTCAACCACGTCTTTGATTAAGAGTTGCAGGCCGTGTGAATCATATGGAACAAATAGAATCCGAATATCCGGAAGCCGCTGTTCGAAATCCTCTTCAAGTAGCCTCCAGACAGTGAACATCGTAGAGCAGGTATCTGTGGCAACATAATTGATCCGATGGTAGTCTCCGCGGGTAATAACTCCCAACTGCTCTAGGATCCAATTGGTGTAATTGCGTGCAGTGAGACTACGACTGCCAACATCTTCTGCCCTGTGAAAAAAGGTCAAACGACCGACATTGACGCTCATGCTAACGATACGATGCTTTGTGATGTCGGCGCTTTCGTCGGTGATGATGTTCAAGGCTCGTCCGTCTAGCATTTCTTCCACTTCGCGGCGCGTTCGTACTCCTGGCGAGTAGTGTTCATCGCATCGTCTGCCCCGCAAGCATTGCACCCCATCCGTGGGCACTTCAATCCACCCAGCCATCAGCTTTTGATTTCGCATAATGTCAAGCACCCCTATTAGAGCATATAGGTAGGTACCTTGAGGCCAAGCTTCATGGACTTGGTAAAAGCTGCAGCCACATCGCGGTTGGACTTGGGGTTTGGCATCTTCCTCAGTGAGTGTAGTGAATGGCAGAGATTTCACCCCACCCGCCGTCCGCCGCCCGCCGCCTGCCGCCCGCCCACTAGTATCGGCCATGATCGACCGGCCATGGCGGAGTCATGCGGATGGCGCAGTGTGGCGTGTGGCGTGTGGGGAGCTTGGCAGTAACATTACTGCCAAGCTTACATCGTTACGTGGACACTTTACCGTCACGGCTCATACTTTACGGTAATCCGGCATTCCTACAGGGAGTGCGAAAGAGCATTTGGGAAACGGTCATGTGATGGCGAAATTGTTTTTAACCATGCGTTTCTGCTACTGAGTGAAGCTGCGTGACCACGCCGCTGCCGGTCAGCAAGACGCAGCGTCGGACGTTTGACCGACACTCGAGCGGTGCACGGCGATTTCACGGCGGAGACAAAACCTGGGTTTCGGGATTCAACCTATCGGCCTCCACTAGCGTCCGTGAAGGATATCCCGCAAAATTCGTTTCGAGCACCAATACGGAAGGGGAAACACCGAAAAAGAAATCCGCAGGAAGTGTTAAGATCATATGACCACGGCAGGGCTCGAACCTGCAATCTCTTGATATCGGAGTTGTTACTCGTAGTCAAGCGCCTTGCCATTGGGCCACGCGGCCTGGGATATACCATGGTGACCCTGCTACACAAATCGTACCAAGCATCCTACGCAACCCGGCGGAAAAAAGCTAAGTACCCATATATCTACGCCTCTCCGCTTCAACACACTCAAAGCAATACGAAAAGACAAGCAAATAAGCAAACAAGCATGCATTCCGTGATTCGCCAGTACGCCGCGCACTCAAAATATCAGATAGGCCAAGGTAAGGTTTACATGGAAAATAGAACATAGGAAAGGAAGAAACTCGCCAGCCAACCGAAAAGAATAATAATGTGCTCTGTCTCTCCGCGTAATGCGATAGTTGTACAAAAGTCAATGTAGATGTAGGCGGGTGAATGATTTCAAGAAGAAGGAACCGCTGGAACTATGGGATCGGCCGCTGTCGTATGCAGGGTCAGAGTGACGTCTGGTAACATCGAGGGCTGTTTGTCTGCCGCATCCGTCATCACTGAATCTTCATCTTCGGTCGCTCCATCCCTCCTCGGCAGGGAACCGGTCTTCCACTTCTCGGCGAATTCGGTCAATCGAGTGGCCGTGTCGGTATGAAACAATCTACAAAGGTCAGCCTGTACTCATAATATCTATAGCAGAAGCACCTCACCCTTCCAGAGCCCTCTCCACATTTGCCCCAGCCTCTAACAGCAGCCTCAGCACACCCTCATGCCACTTGCCATCCACGGCCAACCTCAGCGGCACCTCCGGCCCAACATTGACTTCAGCTCCCCACTTCAGCAGATGCTTGACGACCTCGACATGACCCTCAGCCGAACTACAGCCGAGCGGAGTCCATTCACTCTGATCAATCTTGGCATCAACCGACGCTCCATTCTCCAGCAACAACTTAGCGACCTCGGCATGTCCGAAATCCGCCGCGCCATGGAGCGCCGTGTAGCCATCATCGACCTCGTTCTGCGGGTCCTTGCACATCGCATCGACCTCGGCGCCGTGCTCGAGCAGAAACTTGCACACGAGGTGATGTCCCTTCTTCGCGGCGGAATGCAGTGGCGTAACCTCCGTCTCACCGCGTGCCATGATATTCGCATTGTGCTCGACCAGCAGCTTCACCACCTCCAGGAACCCACCACGGGCGGCATAGTGCAGCGGAGTTCGCCCCGCGTCGTTCCGGACCTGGACGTCGGCGCCTGCCTCGAGCAGCACCTTAATGAGCTTGATGTGACCGCGGGACGCCGCACCGTGCAGGCAGGTTTGGTCGGCCATCGGGCCGTCGCGGAAACACAGATTGGGTGAGACATTGTAGCGGTGGATGAAGACGGAGGCAACGTCGGGATTGCCGTTGATTGCGGCGTAACGCAGCCCACGGGTGCCACCGTTTTCGCGGAGCGCTTGCCGGTAGAAGTCGGCGGTGCATAGCGAGTTGAGGTGTTTGTTTGTGCGCAGGAACGCTGCCCGGTCGCTCAGCGACAGCTCGTTGGCGACAAGGATGACGATTTCGTTGGGGATTTGAAGCAGCATTGGTGGTGTGTTATGGATGGTGGTAGTGGGGGCGGGAGTTCCGGAGTCAGAGCCACTGGGGATGAAGGTTGTGGAGACCATAGGGAAGCTTCTAGCGACGGCGGGGGTGGTGGGATCAGTAGTAGTGGTGGTAGCACTAACGGTAGTGGAGACCAAGGGAAGGGTCATCATTGAATCCAGTTCCCTCGCTAGTTTTGAAGCATGAAGCTGTCTTAGCCCTGGATAGCTGTGAAAGCTGATAGCTATCGGCCCTACCGGGTAGGTACCTGGTATGTCGATGGGATGCTCTGGAACGGAACTACTGGGCCTCTAGTTGGAGCTCTAGTGGGGGTGCCATCGCTAGGAACGAAACTTACCCGGCGTTCGTGTGATTAGCCATCACCAACCCACATCGCAAACATCACCAAATCCAGATTACCGATCATGCAACGTTAGAGTTCACCACAATCACATGTTCGCACCAGTTAATTGAACAAAATACAATGACCGAGAAGTAGAATAATCATACTGTCACACACACGCCCCCCTCAGGGAAGCAACTTGAAGCTCTAGCTATCGAAATACCATGGCTCGCAAAACCCAATCGCAGAAAGTCAATATCTGGGGGGAAAAAAAGTCTGTACCCATTAGTCAAAAACGCATGAAAAAAACTCCGGGAAAGATGTGAAATATACGGACAAAAAATCAACGGCCAGATTAACGATACAAGGTCCCTCCAGTTTCCCCAGTACGAAAATTCAGACCCCCCGAAAAGATGGAAAGATGAAGAAAAAAAAAAGAATACAACGCAAGTGGAATCGCAAATAAGTTTCCCAACCCAACGGACAAGTAGACAAATGAAAGGAAAAGTACACAGAATACGCACTCGCTCAAGGCCCAGAATTTTTTACAATGGGACTCCCAACTCATGAGCCGGACTATTCGAAGCTGCCACTAACAGCAAGCGTCCTCTGCAGAGACTGGATGTCGCCATTGACCTCGTTAAACACTTCGAGGGCCTGTCTGGCCACCTCCTCGCGGTTGTAGTTGGTGCGGGATTTCCAGACATAGTCCATGATCGCCGCGTTGACCTGCTCGAGCTGCTCAACGTTGTAACCGGAGGTGCCTTGCGTGAGTTTCTTCTGCACACCCTCCATGATAGCAGCCGAGCATTTCAACATCGGAACCGGGGGCGGAGGGATCGGCCAGACCTGCGACGGATGGGGAACCGAGGCGGGCGAGGAGTCCGTCTGCGAGTAGGGGAAGATGGGTCCTGTAGCTTGAGAAGCAGGTGTCGAATGTGCGTAGCCCTGAGAACTGTGCTGACCCTGCGACGACTGGAGGACCTGGGTAGCAGGCAACTGCGAGTCGCCTTTTCCAGGAATGCCGAAATCGCCCCATTGCTGCAGTTGATCATGCGAGTCTCCACCGTAGCCATTGCTGTTACTCTGCGGGTTCGAGTGCGGCTGCGAGCCAGTCCCTGCAGTTCCATCGGATGTGCGTTTGCCTCCAGAGGTAGTAGTCGAAGCGTCATTAACGATCACCGACAAGTCCGTCGTAGCCACAAGCGCCACACCAACGATGCCACCAGGGCCAGATCCCATCTGCGTGAGTTGAGTAGGCTGACTGGGTGCCATCATCGGACGATGGAGAGGCGGCGTATGATACAGGGAGAAATTCGAATCTCGGTTCGATTCCGGAGGGTGAGTGGTACCGCCAGTCGCAGCAGCGGAAGACGCAACATTAAACATTGCTGAGTCGTCGAAACCACTCTGCTCACCGAAGAGCCCGCCGACGGGCTGCTTCGGAGCAGGCGTCTTGGGAATCACGATCGGGGTCTCGTGAGGCATTCCAGCGATTGCGGTGCTTTCGGAGTTGCTCTTGGATCCCGGACGACTACCATTTCTGCTACCAGCCTCAAGCAACTTCTGCTGTTCGCCGAGTGCAGTCTTCTTTTGCTCCGCTCGCCTCTTCTTCTCAGAGGCTCTCTGCTTCTCCCTCTGGTACATATCCTCGCACTGGCCAACAAAAGCGGTATCCATCTCAATGTCCGCAATGTAAACCTCAGCATTGGTAAGCATCTCGTTAGCCTTGCGCTGGTTTTCCTTGTCCCCAACGAGCTTTGCGTCGTGTCGGATGCGTTCAACATCCATCAAGAACTGTCTCGGGGTAGAGTAAAATCCATTCGAAAACCTGTCCTCGATGATGTCTAGGTCCATGTTGTAATAGACCTTTCCCGTGAGGGTGTCTTCGACTCTTAGCACATTATCGGCATCCTGGTAGGGCCGGAAGCGCTCTGGCTGCGCAGGAATATCGGATTCGACAAGCGACGAATTGCCAGCCGGCGGGTCCAGAATACGTATTATGACTTCGTGCTCGATAACCGGCTTCTTGAATCGCCTATACTTCTGCTTCAAGTTCTCCATCAGATTGTTCAATCGGAGCTTGAGATGGTTCTTCAACTGGCGGTCCCGGAGAGCAATGGCTCGCTTCTCGTCGTCGGTTTGCTCACGCTTCGGGGGAGGCGAGGCACGCTCCAATTCAGGAAGCTTTCTCTTCTTCCGGTTCGTTGGATCTTGCGGGAAATCACGAGGCGACTTTCGGATGTGAGACATGACCTTGTCGAAGTACAAAAACCTAGCGCCCTCGTCTGGCCGCTCAAGCTCAAACCTGTCACGCTTAGAGTAGCCAAACAAATCCCTAGTGAGGTCTGGATCAAGTTTGTCCACCGGCACCTCAGAGATACCGAACAATAGAACCCTGTCGTTGGGAGCAATGGACTGCAGAAGCCCCTTGAATGCTGCGATCGCGGCCGCCGGCAGGGTGCGGTACCACACGTCCACATTCGGAATGAAGATCACACTCGGCTTGTGTCTCTTGATCTCCGTAAAGAATTGCACAAGAGCTGTCTCCGGGGTCCGAGTGGCATCGCTCAGCAACGTGGCGAGGTCAAATGACTGAACGTGGACCTTCTCCATGAAATGCAATACCGCCGCAGCGAGGTATTGCTGTCCCAGGCCAGAGGTACCATGAATCAGCAGTCTGGGACGATAGATGCGGGCACTCTCGAAGTCTGAAGAATCATTAGCATCGCAATCCACAACGGTGAGGCGGTGAACTGCTACTTACTCTCCATCATCATCTCCCGTGCGAATCCCTCCTCCGCATCCAGAACATCGTCCTCGTATTCCGCTTCCTCCAAAGGAGTCAGACGCTTGAATTCCGGGAAGATACCCTTCAGACACTCCTTAACACGTTCCAACTGTTTGGAAAGTAGTGGCACGACGTGTTCCGGCAACGGCGACGCACCGGAAGCGGTCGACCGTTCCGACGAAGGAGTAATCTTCCTTAGCGACATCATGAAATCTCGTGCCGTCACGATAACACTGTGCGGATCGACCTTAAGTTTATCCAGTGACTTGTAGATCTGCGGGTACGTGCGCTGCATAGCATTCAACGCAGCCTCGGTACACAGTGCTCTCAAGTCGGCACCTCCGTATCCTTTGGTGAGCTTTGCCAATTGGTCCTTGAACTCATCGGCTAGTGGCGGTTCCCATCCTTTCGAATGGATATCAAGGATGGCTCGCCTCGCCTCAGTAGTCGGCAACGGGAAGTAAAACTCTCGATCAAAACGCCCGGGACGACGAAGGGCAGGATCCACGGAGTCGGGCCTGTTCGTTGCGCCGATGACAACAACCTGACCTCTCCCGTCCATACCATCCATGAGCGCCAGCAAGGTCGACACAATGGAGGCATGAATCTGTTCCTGTTTACTGGATCGTACCGGCGCCAATCCATCGATTTCATCGAAGAAGATGATACTTGGCTGGTTGGCCCGTGCTTCGTCGAATAGCAATCGTAGCTGTCTCTCTGCCTCTCCAACCCACTTACTCAGGCAATCGGCACCTTTGCGCATGTAAAACGTGACCTTCTTGCCATCTGCTCCAGTAAAACTGGACGCAACGGCTCTCGCCAACAGAGTTTTACCAGTTCCCGGGGGACCGTGGAACAAAACACCGCGCGGAGGTGTGACTTTCTTGGCCTTGAAGATTTCGGGGTACATCAAAGGCAGCATGACCATCTCCTTCAACTGCTGGATACGATCGTCGAGTCCACCAATGCTGTCGAACGTAACGTCCGGAGAAATACCGAGAGGATCCGCATCGGCCAAGGCATTCTTTGCCGATTTAGTGACCTTTCCGAGGTTGGCGGGGGCACCAGCTTGCAAAGCATCGGCATTGTGAGTCTGAGCGACGGCAGGCAGTAATCCAGGCGCATGCGCTCCGGTTGGAGTCATTCCCGACATGCCACCAAGCCCAGTACCTCGACCGCGTCGGCGAATGGCTTCTTCGTCACTGCTGTCAGAGTCAATGTCTACAGGCGCTGTATGGCGTCCAAAGAACGGCACAACGTCGCCTCCGAAAGGGCCGTTGGTATCGAACAGACTCTTGGAGTGTGAGAGAGCATTGCCAGCCCTGCGCTTCGACGGAGTAGATGTCCCAGCATCATTATCGTCCAAAACAGCCGCCATCTCGGGTCGGAGAATCCGGTAATCCACCTGTCCGACACGACGTCTGAGACGCGGTTCGGTAGCAGTCGCACTCTCGTTCCCAGAGAACTGTCTGCGTTGGGTTCGCCTCGGTCGCTTGGGAGATGGTTGGAGATCTTCAAGCTCTTGCTGAAGCTCCGCCTGGGATTCAGGTTCTTCAGATCCCGGGCCTCTAGCCCGTTTCCTGGAACTCCTAGCGTCCGAGTATTCTCCATCCTCGCCCGAACTGTTTGCTTTTTCCTGGGGTTTGGCGGCAGCGCGAGTCCGCGATGACATGCTGTCGTCCGACTGCTCGGCCTCCTCGCCTTCCTCATGGTAATCCTCGTCCTCGCTTCCGGCCTTTCGACTCGTTGCGCGACCAGCTCTCTTGGCACCCCTTTTCAAGCGACGAGTAGGTTGAGAGTCCGGCTTTTTGGACTTCTCGACACTGCTCGTAGGATCACCAGCCGAGCGCAATGTTCTAGGAGAAGGAGTCGAAACTGGGCGAGAGGTGGCCGCTCTAGTTCGAATTCGTTTTGTAGGTCCGTCATCTTCATCTTCGTCGGCCTCGTGACCCGTATCATCTCGAGATATCGATTCCCCGACCTCAGCAGCGGCGGTAGTCGTCTCGGGTACATCGTCTTCCTTTGTTTGGTCGGTTTGGCTTTCTTGTGCTTCAACATCACCTTGCTGTTTGTTGCTAGCACCCGTGTCGTCATCACCTGATTCTTCGTCCGCGTTCTCAACTTTTTCAGGCACTTCCTCATCCTGTTCGTGCTCCCTAGATTCTTCAACGGAGCTCTCTTCAGGGATATCCGAGGGAGCAGTGGGTTGCAGGTTGCTCAACACGACGTGCTTGCCGGAGTTGCTGAAAGCGGCCAACGGTACGTCTGTGTGTGCCAATCTGCCCGACCTCCTCGAAGGCTCAGCGCTAGCCCCACGACCCCGGGTCGCCTTGTACCCTCCCATAGGACCTTTGCCTCCCACGGCCGGCCGCTGGGACTGAGTCTGAGACGGAGTCGCCGCAGCCGCAGCCGCAGGAGTCGCAGAAGTAGCCCTCGTTACCCGTCGTGTGGGCTGCGGCCCCTCAGGGTCTGGCGGATCCTGCGTCTGGGCAACGAGTCTAGACTTGTATTTCAGTACAATGATCGTCGTAGGACCAGTACCGGGTGCTTTGGCTGCTGCTGACCTCCTGGGATTCAACTCTTTATCACTATCGGATTCCCCGTCATGACTATTAGACTCGATGGACTCGGAATCGCTGGATTGCGCCATGACCGTAGCGTTTTTCTGAGCCTTGAGGGCGGCACCACGTCTCGGTCTACCATTCCGACCGATCGCCACAGGCTGTGTGGGCTCCTCCTCCTCCTCGGCGTCTTCCTCGGTGAGTATCTCCGACAGATCCGTGTCCTCGATATCGTCCTCATCCTCTGAATCGTAACGATTGGTCTTCTTGGGCTTTCCGCGACCTCGCCCCGCACCGCCAGCTGCGCCCTTCTTTTTGCCTGACGGCTTCTTCCCCGGCGTCTTGCGCGACTTTCGCGGACTACGCTCGGTCACCGCGTGATCGTCGTAATTTTCATCATCGGAATCGGACTTTAAAAGGTCCTCGGTCGTCACGTCTCTCTTGAGAGTGCGTTTCGGCATCGTGTATATTGGTGTGTGTGTAGGAGGGGGTTATGTTCGTCGCTCGATTAGACCGTGCGCGTCTGTCCGCCCAGAAGCCAGAAGTTAGAAACAGCTTGTCCGGTGTCCTTCCTCCATCCCGCCACGCCAACTGTCGGTCTCGACATTTCTCGACTCAAACGGCACGGGAGTGGGTCATTGTCTTACAAGGAATTTGATGTTACTTGAGTTCTCTCGACGCGTAAAAATGTGGAGCGGTGTTGGTCACTTTGGCAGCGTTGGTGGCGCGTGGAGCACGCGACTCGAGCGCGTTGGGAGGTTGGTGGATTTCGAGGGCGGTGATCGAATCCGAGAAGGGGAGTAGAGGGGGAGAGGTCTGTGTTGGGTGGCGGCGGGTGACAGCCAAGTGGACGACCAACACTAATAGCAGCTGTCCAGACAAACCATGAAGGTAAACTATTTTTCTGCGTGTAAATAGAAAGCCCGAGCAGTTATGATTGCTTGTTTCCAAGAGGTAAGAAGAAAGAAGCGAAGACGAGGAGTAGATTTGGTGATGAGCGAGTGTGTGGGTTGAGCGGATCCCTCTGTCAGAGCGAGAAGAATACGGTGGTTATTGGTGGTGTGTGTGGTGAGCAAGACGCGGCTGAGCAATCATCCACCCCATCCTCCGCGCCAAGCCACAAAACACCGCATCACCAGCAGAAAATCAAGAACCGAATCCACGGTTCCAGCCCGCTTGCAGAATTATGCTTAAATTCTCCGAGAGACCCGGACAGCGGGGCATGCCTCCAGGAGGTGTTCCTGCAGCATCCCACTTCTGCAATCTTTTTTTTTTCACAGCAAAATGAAATCTTGAGCCCCGCGATTTATATCCACCCAGCGAGCCTCGCAGCGAGAAGCAGCTGCGTCTTCTGCGTTCTCGATGATCTGTCTGTGCAGAATTGTGGTGGTGCTCATTCATCCCAAAGTCATCTCCAATTCGATCGTAACGTTTCCCCTGGAAAAGCAGATCTAGAGATTGTGGCCGTTCGCTTGACACAGAGCCGCATGCTAGAACCCACGTGACTCTCATCCGGGTAGGACCCGGTCCCATGCATCTCACTCGTATCGCCACCGATTGCAGAATCTGACGATACGGATTTCGTCCATGAAATCGCAAAGAACGCCTAGAAGAGCAAGTATTGGTATTCGAACCCCTAGAGAAAGAAAAAGAAAAAAATCATGAGGCATCTGCAGAGCAGAATGAGACCCATGTGCACCAAAAATCCTACGGAACAGAAGAAAAAAAGAACCATAAAGAAAGGAATCCGTACACCAAAGCGCCCACTGGTATTGTAACCAAACCAAAGAAGAAAAAAGAGAAACAAAAAAAAGAAACCCAAATCCAAACATGCGATTACTCAAGCCTTCTGCTGAACATCTCCAAAAACGGAGAAGAGTTGCGTCAAAATCTGCGACTTTGGCGTATCCACCGCCGCGCCTCTCCTCCTGCCAGTATTCTCCACATCCTTCAATGTAGTCATCAACTTTTCCGTCCACTTCTTCTTCGCACACAACTTGCGTCGAATGGAATCTGTGGTCGCGAACGACACCAGTATCCTCATGGCGGTCAGAAGAAGCTCGTACTGCGGGGTTCTCATGCTTGCCGTCTTCAACGTCTCGATGCAGTGAAGAATGACTGTGAAGATATCCTTCCCGCTTTTGCCAACTTGTCGGCCTGCGAGAACATTGCGACAAGAAGGCACGCGGGCGACATTTGCGATGGTGTCGATGGAATGAGTCAAGGTCCGCACGGCGGCTGCCATAGCGGTCTTCTGCACTTGCACGACCGAGGTATCGATGCAAGCCAAAATAGCAGCGAATCCGACTTCATCTCCCGCGACTATCACTGCGCACTCCGAAGATATCCTGGTCTTGCTCTCTGCAACATAAAATCGTTAGCTGAATTCGCCTCATGTACCGGAGGATAACAAACCGAGTACTGCGATTGCCCTAGCAAAAAGTGCCTTCTTCTGGACCATCTCCAAAGCCTTCGTGGTTTGGGCTCCAATGGTATCCTCCTCCGCAACCTTGCCATTCGAGATCTTCTGGATTCTCTTCCGAATCACACGGAGCCTAGGACCCGACTCCTTCCTGACTAGATATCCTCTCCAAGCACTCTGGATGACAACCGCTCGCTCTCCGAGACGGTTCATCCTGACAACCCAAGCCCTGGCCCTCCAAGCTCTCTGCAAGACGACCGCGGCCTTCGCAATCCGCTTCTTCTCGAGATATCGCATTTTGATCAGCGAGACACACGCAACCATGAGTTGATATTTCGCAGACAGCTCTCGGGTCAACACTGTCTCACGCCGACGCTGCTGTACGAATATAGTAGCGCTTCGAAGACGAACGTATTCAGCTCTGACCTTCCGCATCTCGGTTAACCGACGGTACCAAAACTGAATGTATCGGATGTCGACAACGCGGTCCACGCATTGGAGGCGAATAAGTTGACCGCGAGCGAGGCTTTGTAGCTGAACCACCGACCAACGAGTCTCCAAAAACAGTTGCCGTTCCTTCTTTGATCTAATGTAGCGCCTGAAGGCTCTCTGGATGCCTATTGTAGCAGCTCTTTGGAGCAGGTATGCATCTCGAGCTTGTCGTCCGACGATGACCTTCTTCCAGACTGCTTCAATCACCTTCACGCTCCTCTTCAGCCCATGAACGTTGTTCCTGGCTAGGATACCACGAATAATAGCCTGAACGCCGACGATCGCACCCTTCGCCACGCCAATTCGCTCATGATATTTCGCTTCGCGAACAGCGCGCCACCTCCGCTGTATAGCTGCTGCCGCCCAGCGCGCATCTTCCAGGGCGCGACGAGCCAAAACTCCACGGCCCAAGGATTGGAATGCAACCGTCGAACGAATCAACAACTCGATTTTCTTGTGAACATACTTTCGGAATGCTCGTTGAATGGTGATCGCCGCGTTCCGCTTGTTGATGATATCCGCGCAGTGGTGAGCTAGGATTACAAGTCTGATGCGTTTGTGCACATTCGCCCGAAAGACTACGTTGCGGTAGACTCGTTGAATCATCGTTGCAGCTCGCTGTTGGATCGAGGGTTGTACGAGCCTAGAACACAGATACGCCAATCCGGCGACAACAAAGTCTTTGGTGAAGACCCGGCCGCCATTGTCCTCAGTTTCAAACAAGCCAGCTAAAGAGAGTCATTAGCACAGCCGATAAATAACTTCAAGTTTAGGATAATCACCGAAATAAGAGTTGCATCCAATTCCCCGGAGCTTGATCTGTAGCGAAGCGGCAGGACCACTCTTGGCGTACGAAGGAAGGTATCGCTCGTACTCGCTCACAATGGCCGTGAAGACCTTGCCATCGGCAAAGCTAGTCGTGAGATTCGTGACGACAAGCCCATGCTTAGCTGCGATGCACGTCGCCCAGTTCTTCAAGAGTCCGACGTAATCCCGAGAATCAGAAACGACGTCGTTAGCCCTGTCTGAAGATTCCTTTGTTTCCAGCCGGGCGGTTTCGTTAATGACCGTATTCCAGTCCAACAGCAATTCAAGCCCCCATTGGCTCAAAAGACCCCATAACAATCCAACCGTCTTCTCTCGGTACCCATCGACGATGTCCTTTGCTTCGATGCGATGAGGCTTTCCGCCAGCGTTATCCAAAGCCGACAGCGCAAGATTAACGTTGTGCATTTTCTGGACACGAGAGGTGGCTGGATGCTGCAGATGGAGAGACAAGGGCCAGTCATCCTCCTCGTCGTCCTGCTCGCCGGATAATGATTGTCGTCCTTTCGAACGCAACAGCACCTCTGCCACTCTAGTGAGACGGATACCATCTCTCATGTCGACTGCGATGTTGTCAATCTTGTAGTCGAACTCCGAAAGCGGGTCTTGGACGGCCTCCAAAGTGTAATTGAGATGGCTCATTGGCTTGGATATATCGCCATGGGAGGGGATGAGCAACTTCGAAACCGCTCGCAACACCTCCAAAGAAGATTTCAGCGTTGATTCCTACTTTGTTAGTTAAGCCTGTATACACTCCATGCATTACGAGACATACCTTCTTGAAGAGACACTGTCTCCCGAGGGCACCTCGTGACTTCGCCTTATCCAGCAATAAAATAAGCATGAAGCTCCTGAGAATGGTCCGTCTGAGCATCCAAGCTGGAGTCCCTATATCCTCATCCCCCTTGGCGTTTCCTCCTAACTTGACACCCTTTTTAGGCACCTGAATCGGTTCAAAATGGGTCGAGAGGATATCCTCCGAGTTTATGAGATACCGGTCCATGTATGTCTCCAAAACCTTCTTCTCCGACTCGCCCGGCATAGCGTACGCAAACATCTCGCGCCCCACTACAACCTCCAAAGCCGTAATCAAGACGGACTGATCGTAGCTCTTCATGAATATCTCCAAGAATTTCTCTCTCGCACCAACATCGGTACCCCAGCCACTGGCTACGGGGAAACTATTTTTCGGCGGAACCCGAAACGTCCTTGCCACCGAGCTTCCGCTGAGCACATACTGTGTTATAGACAGCGCACCATACAGCAAGCTGGCATGAACACGGCCGTAAGTGAGGGGGAATGGCTGAGCAGAGTACATCAAAAGAAATTCCTTCCTCAAGGCTAGTCTCTTCTTGCCGGTCGGTGTGGGAGAGAATGTCGCGAGCAGATGATTCAAGAGCTGTGACACCGAGGACTCCTGTGCCGAAAGCCACGACTCCTCGTACATCTCACACCTTTCGATATCCTCCGCGAGAACTGGATCCAGAGGACGCTTCTTGGCCGGGTTAGGTTGGTATGAAGTGGTGCCTGGGATCAGGAATTCTGAGGGCGGCAGAAGATCGTTTTCTTCCTCCTGAGTGAGCCCCGGAGGCGTGGGAAGAGATGCAATTGATTTTTTGGCACGCTTCCTCAGTCGCAGGGTGCCAAAAGAATCGGTATAGGTACTACTCGATTGCGAGGTAAATGATGAGCCTTCATCGAACGAGATATCGTCGGAGTTCCGCTTCCTCGATTTGTTGGGATTTTTTGGTACTGCCGTAGGCGCGGGTGGTTTGACTGGAGGTGCAGCTTTTTGAGCTCGTCTGCGAACTGGATCATCGGATAGCCGAACTGATTTCCTCGTGGGCGATTTATCCCACTTATCTGCAGCACGTTTTCGGGTGTCGCGTTCGGTGGGCTGTAAGTTTTCCTTGCCACTATTGCGATCCCTCGCTCCACCGATCGGAGCCATCGTCTGGCGAGGCTTCGTGGCAGGCATCATGGTCAGTCGCTTTGGCGGTGCCTTAAGCTGTTTCTGCTCTCCTCCAAATAATTGCTTCTCCACTAGCTTGACCATCGGTGAATTCCGGGCCTTGTCGATGAGAGCTGTTGGTTTTCCGACTGCTTCATTGCTTGTGCGAGCTGGACGGCTCTCCGGTAGTGGTGCTCGTGCTACATCCTGAGCTGCCGCTTGCTCTAGGTTCTTCGCCTTCAGTAATGCACTCACTCTCCGACGAGAAGGCCGCATCGCTCCGAGTCCGCCTATCAGAGATCGTTGAGGCTGTTGCTGAAGCGCACCCTGTGGTCGCCGTTCCGGTTCCTGGCGATGCACTGGAGCTGCCTGCTGATCCTCCGTCGATTTCCTACCTCCTACCCCCGCATTCGTCTTCCTTTCCTTCTGTTGCGGCAGCGGTTGCGGCTCGTGGCGTACCGGCGGAACATAATTCGTGATCCTCCGCGGCGGTTCCTTGAGTCCCTTTCCCTCCCTCTTGCGCGTGTCCCTATTAAGGAACGGTTCGATGTCGGGTAGTGCTACGGTGAAGTCAATGTTCGCGGTGTTGTCGTCGTCATCGCCGGAGAGAGCGTCGCGGTATATGTTGAGAGGAGAATTCAGGAAGGAATTCACTGAGGTGGTCCGGACCGGACACGGTGTGCCATCCTCGTCCATTATTTTCGGCATTGTGCGACTTGCCGAGGAGTCGCGATCGATGGTGTCGGTATTTTAAGGGTTGTGGCAAGAAGCAGGTGGTGGCGGTGTGGGTGTTGTTGTTGGTGTTGGTCTTGGTGTCGTGAGCGTCGTGCGTGTCGTGCGTGTCGTATCTAGCGGTGTTTGTTGCCCGTGGGGTTTCGTGAATGGGGAACTTTGATGATCGTTGTAGCGGTGCTTGTTTAGTGCTAGCTCTCGGTTGCTAGGGCGACAGCCGGGATCACCTGCGCGCACCCCTTGTATTGAGGTTTCACGTGCCGTAAAATCTGATAAGAAGCCCGGGAACCCAGCTCCATGAACTGTAATCTAGCCTCTGCTTCAGTCGGTCTGATGCGGCTCCGGAGCTACCAGTCTAGAGATGCCAAGTCCACCAGCGATACTCTATTCATAACTCGTCACTCCGTCGATCGCACAGAATCAGCAGCCGAAGCCGGGCACATCTGTGAGACAGGAGACGGGTGCACATGGACCTAGATTTCGGATGGAGACTTTCGCCAACGGCCACACCGGGATATATAATCACTTTGCAGATGCGCCGGCCTATTCTTGATGGATCACAAAACTACCATCAATAAGCCGAAAGCATATGAATAAAGGATAAGATGCATCATCTAAAATACGGGCCCCGCTGCACCGCACCACACCGCCTTGTTGGTAATTGCAATTGCTGCATCGTGTCTATTGCCTTGTCTACACGCCGTACCTACTTTTGGAACTCGGAGCCACTCGTCTGAACGCCCGGATCCGATGGGCGCGCGAAACGAACGAACGGTACTGGTCAAGTGGTGGGGAGGATAGAGTAGTGGCTTCTTCTGATTCTTCCATGGGGCACTTCGAGTGTTTGGGCCGCAGACCGACCTGCGCGCACTACATAAGTCGGATTTTCCTGGTGAGCTGGGCCACACACCAGTAGCTGTCACGTCAAATTTTGTAATATCCGCACATATCCAAGTATCCAAGTATCCACCATCCCTACACAGCACAGCACTGCGTTTGCGAATCCCAGGCCTCGAGACCCTGCCCGGTTTGTCGTTTCTCCTAGCACTTTAAAAGCTACTTAGAAATATGCGTTCAACGGGCACCCGTTTCCCAATCCGGGATATTCGCCGAGCAATAACGAAGGATCCCTAACTTGACATGAAGCAGCCGGCGGCGTTCGGCAGCTGAGGAGGAGGGAGATACTTCATACTCCATACAACCCCGCATGATCCCAATGTATAGTCGTCGGCCCCGTACCTATTCGGAGATAGATTGAGTGGGGTGAAAACCGATCATCATACCTATCTTGACTCGCCAGCCGTCGCTTCCTTCACCCCTCGCGTTTACGGCCACTTAGGCTGCGCATAACTCCATGTAGCCCGCGTACCTTGCTTCCTCGAATATGTTGACCGGATGAAGTTTATGGGCTAGGCATCCACCTAGACCGGTATATGCGCTACGGTGCGGTGAGGTGCGGTACTGATGGCAGTCAGCCCTATCCAACAATGATGAATCTGACGCATTCTGTATCTTACATATCTCTGACCGAACCGTTTTTGAAACCTTGATAATTCTCCGGAGAGCTGTAGTTAGAGTACATAACAGGCGCCGCACCCGATGAATAGTACTATACGGCACACACACCGCACATCCAAGCCGTTCAGGATTTCTCTTCATGTCTCCGTGAGCTCAACCTTACCATGCGGCAAGCCGGGGCCAGGGGGGATGATGGACGGATGACACGTGAGATTGGAGCCGAAGAACTGCCGAATCAAATGGGCCGGTTGCTCTCTTGCCCCCCTCCCACTCAGCCTCACGGCCACGGAATCGAAATCGTCGTTCACCTCGCATCGTTCCGCTTTCGCTTTCCCAGATAGCTGGAGGATCTGTTGACTGGAAAGCCGTCGTCTTGATCGTTGCCCGAGAATTCGACCGTGGGCCCGTCTGTGAATCGAGCGGAATATATTTCCCTATATACTTCATGTACAAGGTAGGTGTACTCTACTCCATGATCCATCTACCATGCACGCCGGTGGTGCTGGACCACCTTGCCTCGCGGCGACTAGACGGTCACCACCATGACGGCGGTTTCTCTTGATCCCCCGCCTTCATCCTTGGAGCCTCAATAACCCGCATGTGCCTCAAACATATGCACTACTACGTACTTGCATTGTACCTACGTGGGGTACTCTCGAGGGCATGAGGGTCGTTTGGTGCTAGTGTAGCTGTTGCGGACGAGCTGAGAAGACGGACTGGAGATTGAACAGACGGTCAAGACAGAGGAACGGACATGGCCGCAATATAGAGCTTGATCTTGAGTAGTTATAGGGGTTTAGTTTCTTCTTCTTCTCCGTGGCATTCGTGTGCTGTGTTGCTGTACTGTTTGCAGTTGTGCTTCTAGGTTGGAGGATCAATACAATTGCACAGCCGCACAACCGCACAATCGCACAATCACATTGCGAATCAGACGCCCCGACTGCCGTGCCCAAGCGGGGCCATGGTGAGGGGAACCGAATGAGTGAGCTCGAGCACGATGAGCTATCTAGGCCGGTAGGAAGCTATTGTAATTTGGCACCTTAGAACTTATTTTGAGCCGCGTCCCACGCAGATTCGCAGGATGACCAGGCCCACCTAGAGTACTCTAGTTACTCCACAGCGGATTCGAACTAGGTAGGTTTTGTATGTAGCCATCCATCTCACTGGGCACCACCACCACCGCAGCCCCATAACACCCGCTCCCCTCCCCCTTCCACCACCCTTTCCTCCTACATATACGACGACAGGCAGCTGTAGAACAACTCTCTCACCTGGCAGCTCACAACCCCCCCACTTCCGCCTTCCTTCCCCTCCCCCCCTTTCTCTCTCCGAAGGCCGTCAGGGAGCCTTCTCAGAGTCCCTTGGGTGACTTTTCGTGTTATTGTTGTTATCAAGGCTGCAGTGGCTCGCACGGGCTGCTGCTTGCCAAAAACAACAAAAACTCGCGCCTAGTCTGTCATTTTTACCACTTGCGGATAGTCTTGGTCCCTATTTAAGTAGGTAATTGGTTACCCCCTCCAAAAAAAAACACACCCAACCCTCAAGCAGCGGTCGCGGCTCTGCTCTTCGACCTTCAGAGCCTCAACCCGCCCGCCCCATCGAAAGGCGAATCACGACCTGCAACTAATACTTAATCCGCACCAGAAATCACCAATACACACAAAAGGAATAACAGAAGAACTTGTACCCCACCCCCGATTGTGCGCGCGCTCAGTCGAGCCTGCCGACTGGAAACCCATCCGAGTTTTCCAGTTACGCGATCGCAGGAGTTCGTTCCAAACTTCAACTTCAGCCTCCTTCGACAGATCCCCGACACGCCTTAGCCTCCCTCCATTTCAGGCCTTCGCCACACGGTCCTCGGTAAGTTGCCTCCATGAATCCTCGCTCCGTTTCCATCACCTCCCTTCGCTCGTCGCTCGTTCGATGGTTCGCTCGGTCGGCTGTTCGTTCGTAGTACATGCGCTCGTTCGTTCGTCCGTGGCGTCCCTGTCTTTCGTGTCGTTCGTGTCGTTCGTTGCGTTCGATCCCCTAGTCTTTTCGCGGTCGCTGCGAGCCTCACGCACTCTACATAAGCGTTGATTTGAGATCTGCTCGCTTCATGCCCAGAGCCTCAAACCAGCCGCATCGCATGCTCGCACCGAGAGTGCTTGTACTCTTATGGAACCACGTCGTCAATTGGCTGCTTTCATATCACTTTTTTTGTTGGTTGAGCTGCGCGCTATGGCAAGAGACCTATCGCCTTCGCTGTTGTTTCTCCTGCGCTGGCCGCCCCTCCAACTCGTTGGTACTGAAACAGCGAGCGGCTGTCATGCTTCTTCCTTCTCCACCTTCACTACCCCCACCCCAAAATCTGCCTACGACCGGAACGATTGCTGAAACAGTGTGCTAATTGTCGTCCATGAGCTTTTCAGATCATTCATCGAGCCTCAGCGTTTTCTTCTCTACTGCGTATTCCGTCCAACCGCTTCCACACGGCCCGCACTTCTTAGGTCAGCACCAGCTTTCAGCTCGTCCACGAACCTCCATCCGCGGCGGGGGTTATTATCAGGCAGTGCTTTTCCCACTCGGCGCTTTCTTCTGCACTTCGCCTCCCTCCCACGGACTCGAGCGACAAGCGGTGCCACCGGTATCCCAGCTCTCCCAATCTCTTGCAACTACCTCGACTGCCTGTCGCGGTAGCATTCGGTCAGATAGCTCCTCACGAGGCTACGGTTACACAGAGCAACGATTGGGCTGACTGAGATCTCACCTGTCCAGTCACTGTCTACCCGAAAGTTGGACGTTCCTACAACGTCCTTCACTCCTCCACGACGAGTTCACATCAGAACCACCCCGCAAATTCAAATACAGACGAGAGCGAAAGCAGTTTTTTCGACGATTTCAAGGATTTCAGAACCGCAAAAATTTCCGCCGCAAAGACCCACAGACGCGGTTCCATCAACTCCGACTCAACGCTGTCGCCCGCGCCAGAAAAAAGACACGGGCTGGCATCACAGGGAGACGAAGTTCTCATCTCTTTTCTGGCTCCTGAGCATCCACATATAGCTCAATTGGCTGGGCAAGTCGCCTTGCCCTGCCTAACCGATAGTGACCACGAGATGGGAGAAGGAGGTACCGGCGGCGGCGCCGATACGGGAGACATAAATAGTCGCAGCCCGAGCCCGCGACCGTCAGATCTGGCAACCCAGCCGGCGAAGAGGGAGGGGGAGGATATCGTAATGACAGGGAGCGACAGTGATCAGACTCGGTCTGAGGGAGGAGAAGGTGGGATGACTAAAGCGAAAACCAACGGTGCGGAAGCGGCGTCGGAGGTCAAGGAGGATGGAGATATAACCCCGGCCCAGTTGGCGGATCCGCCAGTAGATCCGGAGCTTGTGAAACAAGGACTCTCGGAACAAGGCTCGAAGGAAAGTGTAGGGGGTGTTGCGGCTGATCCCATGGATATGGGTGGTTCGGAAACAGTGGGAGATACGGCTGCAAGCCTTGTTTCTCTTGCTGGTGGTGCTGTCAGTTACCTGTCTGCTGCGCAATCGGCAGGCAATGGTACGGGCTGGGGGCCGCATGGACTCCTTCCGTCGTCACCGGAATCGCCAAACAAGCGCTTCGGGCTCAGTTCGTCGCCGCTACCATCAATGATGATGGGTCAGGGCTCATCTTCGCCCACTGCAATTCGAGACGGTAAACACACCACCTTGCCACCAATCAACTCCATTGCAGATGTGCCGCTCAACTCGATTGATGTTCTAGCCGAGTTGGCCACCAAACAGGAGTCGCCGCAGCAAGGTGGCTGGAAAACCGGGAGTGTTGCTAGGACAGCTTTCCCGCAAGTCCAAGCGAATCTCCAAATTTCACCGTCTAACAGACCACCGGCGACAGCTCCCTCCCCAGGGTTACCGACTCCCGTCAGTTCCGAAGGAACACCGCGACCAAATTTACAACACATGAGTGTGCAACAACGTCAGCACGTAATCATGGCTCCGAACGAGACGTACTATCCCCATCAACAACCCCACTATCCCCCCATCAAGGATGCCTCGGCCAGCCCTAGATCCGGATACGCTGCTCAGCCTGCTACTCCTACATCGGATAATGCCAATCTGTTTGCCCGTAGTGGATTTGCTGGACCAGGTGCCGAGGGTCGGAGGGTGTCAAACTCGTCTGAATTCCAATACAACTCGGACCAGGCGACTCCTCAGGGACCTAGTACGGGCGAGACCATGGGTTCTGCAGCCTCGGAGGACACTATACCGCAGCAAGCACAACAACATCGGCAGCAACAATCACCACCGGTAGGCGCTCCACGCAATTCTAGCGCGAGAGGTTCGTCGGGTCCGATGGTTGCAGGGGGATTCAAGTGCGAATTCGAGAATTGTCGGGCGGCTCCGTTCCAAACACAGTATCTTTTGAAGTAAGATCCTTTCCCTCCTTCCGCGCGAATATTTGTACTCAGTCTCTAACCAACTCTCTAGCTCACATGCCAACGTCCATTCGTCTGCGAGACCCCACTACTGCCCGGTCAAAGGATGTGCTCGGGCCGAAGGAGGAAAGGGTTTCAAGAGGAAGAACGAAATGATCCGACATGGTCTCGTTCATGACTCTCCCGGCTACATATGTCCTTTCTGTCCTGATAGAGACCACAAGTACCCCAGACCGGATAACCTTCAGAGGTATGCTCAACCGCGTAAAACAGCCTTGAAGACCGCATTCGCTAACTCCAGGTATAGACACGTGAGAGTCCATCACATGGATAAGGACAAGGACGACCCTTCGCTCAGAGAGGTGCTCGCGCAACGCCCCGAAGGTGGAAACCGTGGCCGCCGACGACGGATGGCCCAGTAGCCCGCTACTCCTTCGACCTGGCCACCTGCGACATACCCCTCATTTTTTTCCCAAACCTATCGAGCGGGTTATGAGACAAATCAGGGCCCGTCTCCCAATATCAATTGCTGTTTATGGGGTGTCTAGGGGTTTTTTCTTGTTTGCTATCAGTCCACCCGACTAGCGAGTACACATCAGCGTCGGGCTCTTGTTTCTTTGGGAAAAAATGTTCGCAACGGTCGTTGGGGTTTAATAACCTTTTTCCTCTTATTTCTTCCTTCTCCAAACCTTTTTCCATCTCTGCGGCGTAGTGTGCTTCAGTCTTTTTTCTGCTTTGCTTGCTCTACTTTTTACCTCTGTTTCCCGAATTTGCTTTTCACCGTACGGAGTTTTCTGCTTTTTTTTCTCCTTCTTCTTTTTCTTCTTCTGCTGCTTGTCGTTGCTCTACTCTACTTAGGTATTTCTACTTCTACTTGATGGGGGGCTGCTTGCTACTCAACCGGGGTTTTAAAAGCAAAGAGCTTGCAATGGCAGGATTTGCAATTTGCATTTGCAGAATAAACACTTGGCTTTTCGGACTTCATACCTACATCTTCACATACTTCATACACTTTGCAAATGTCTCCCGTCTCGTCCCGTCTCGTCTTGTCTCGACTCCCGTGCTTCGGATGGGATGGATGTGCATGTGCTGTGGAAAATACTTACCTAGCAAGTAAGTAAGTACAAGTAAGTAAACAACACCCGGCAAGTAAGCACCATATGTACGGCTGCTGCAGCTTACGCCCCACCATCCCTATAGCTACCTACGGCGATAAGTCAAAGTGTATGTACACTGTAAGGCGTAAGGCGTAAGGCACGCCGTGTTAGTCGTGCTGGGCGGACAGTAGTGTGGGTGGTGGTGGGTGGTGGGTGGTGGTGGGATGGTACATAATGGCCTGGTGGGCTGGTGGGGGCGGCGGGGGTAGGCTGTGGGAACTGTGGTGCCGACTGGCTGGTGGGAGGGGGGTAGTTCGTAGACGGGGGAGGACGGCAGACCACCGTCCAGCAAGCGGAGATCTTACGATTTCCGTGGGCGGACGACGGCAAACTTGTCCATCCACCATCCAGATCGGAGCATGGTGAGTGAGTGAGTGAGTGAGTGCTTCGCAGGTTCGGTTTTTTGGTTTGAGACGATGCTCTGCCAAGTGCGAGTGAGCCTACAGGCGTGGAAGACTTTTGATCTTTGACCAGGTGGACGTACTATGTAATGGTTCAAGAGTGGGAGGGGGCGGGAGTGGGAAGGGGAGAAGGGGAGGGACGTGGCACGGGTGTGTGGTAGGAGGGAGGGAGGAGGGATCAGATTTGATTTGAGTGCTTATCGCGGAAGGCATTTTGATTTTGTTCGGGGAGTGTGTGTGCTTGTATTCTTTGAACGGAAACACTGGATACTGGTTGGTGGGCATAGCGAGGCGGATGGTGACGGACCACTCCACGCTCCTCCTCGTCTCCACCTCTCATCCAAGCCAGATCGGAAGATACACAGACACAGACACAGATACACAGGGGGGTGTGGACCGTATGGACCGTGTGGTAACTGTGGGAGTGTCGCCAATTTAGAACGGAGGGGAAAACTGGCAGACTTGACCTGACTTGGTTCTGATCTTTCTTGGTTCTGACTTCTTGACCGTCTGGTTTGACAGGATTGTTTGATACCCGATAATCATGCCTACGGTAACGAACTAGCGTAGGTACCCAGTTTTTGCCCATTGCCCAAACGAGCAGGACCGGACGGCGGACGACGGAGATCTTTTGAGCCGCGGTATATAGACTGTTGAGCTTGTACATAGTGTGGATGGGGGATCCCCCAAGGTGGGTCGAGTGTACTTGTGCATATATATATGGCGAGTTCAGCTGGCCGCTTGCATATGCGTCCGTAGGTTTTGTGATTGTGATTGTGATTGTGACTGTAACGATCCATGGTCTGCCATGGCAGGTCTGGTGGCAGGCCTAGACTGAATGTGGGGCATCGTAATTGCGCTGATGAAGGCTGAAATATAGTTGAAGGGTTGGTTCGTATGAAGTAAAAGGAAGGACGTCGATGGTGGATGGAACTGTATGTACATACAACGAGGGTAGGGAAATTATATCGGCTGGTAAGAATGTACTGCTTTGATCGGTGCCTGTGTAATTCTCCTCCCACCGGCGATAGGAAACAGCTGATGTCAAGCATTAGTAATGGAGGATACAGTGGAGATATGCGGAACTGTGGCATGTTGGGCTTTGACAGCTGTGATGCGTTTGAATGTACTGGTACCATGGTGTATCACTCGGCTTCTAGTGTACGAAGGGCTGTGAGATAACAGTGGAAGGGTGGTTGCCGCACTGAGACAGTGACTCGAGCTATGGACGGGAACGGGAGAAAATGTGCGCCGTCATAGTCTAAGGAGGCTGAATGAGAGTATGATCAACAAAAAAAAACCTGAAGATACACAGTTCACGTCCATCATCTTCCAAGCACTCATGTTCGCTCGACACGTTGTCTCCATTGTAACAATTTACCAGAGCACCCATTTCCATCGCCGCCTGGTATAATCTTATCGCACATTCCAGTCAAAAGTCCCTCTACACAGTCGCATCCCCACGCTCCTCCTGGGCCAACAACCCCCTCCTCTCCCCCTCCACCTCCTCCCCCTCTCCCTTGACTCTATAAAGCACGTAATGCTGCCACATAAACGCCAGGTCAAAGCCCATCGCAATCAATGACAGAAAGAACTTGACGGGGTTTCCGGTGACTCCCGACCAATCACTCTGCAGCGACGAGTCCAGCAGTAGCTGCAAGAGCGACAGCAGGCCGCCTGAGAAGTCGAGAAGGATGTTTTCGATCGACCACCCCACGGTGGATTTCCGTAGGTAGTTCAGCCGAAATTGAGGGGTGTATTTGAGCAGGCTGATGGCGAGTTTGAGGGTTGTTAGCGTGTAGACCTGTGTTTGTTAGCATAGGACGTCACTCGTTGATTGACATTTGTGATGAGGTGGAGTAGCGAAGTCGTAAATGTATGTGAGCGCTCTGGCTGTAAATAAGAATATTGGTTGGGAATATCCATCCGATAGCGCCTTGGAACGGGTGGAGCAGGATTCAAAAATCGCAAAGGAGAAGGAAAAGTACTCACCACGTCAATCCACCCCCAACTGTCACTGTCTACACAAGCGCAACTAATCCCTACAACCGCGAAGCACCCTGCGACAAATGCCTTCATAGGCCTCGACATTTTCTGTGTCGGATGCCTCTCATATCCCCACAGACTCGTCCAGAACTGCGACAACGTGATCATACTGATCACCAACGCATGCGCCGCAAACGCAAGATCATTTCCCCGCACCGTCGGCTCCGGCGCATCGGGGTGGCGATCGGCATATTCTTTGCGGACCACAGGGAAGAAGAGAAATGCGATACATGATACGGTGTAGCAGGCGAACCCAACCACGTTGAGGACGAAGTAATCGAGTGCGAGGCCTGTGACTGAACGCCGTTTTATGTTGCTGAGGAGTTGGGGGTAGAAGGATATGCCCTAAGGGATGTTAATGGCGTCGCAGGGAAAGGTGGAGCAGAATGGACATGTACCCAGCAGAGGACGTAGGACCAGCCAAGAACGCGCGAGACGGCGTGCGCCAGGACGGTCCACTGGTCGGGCTCTTGAGATGGAGGCGACATGGCAGCGTGGAGCTTGGGAGGGGGTGGCGGCGGATAGCTCGGGATATCCAATCACGATGGACTATTGGAGAACAAAGACGACTCGACAGATCGATAGCTCTGCGATCTCTCTTTCCAGATCTCGGGGATCGATTGTTACCGGCAGGCAGCTGCAGCTTGCGTAGATGCGGTGACACGTACTTACAGCACGGACAGAGGCGCAGACGCGGGCGACTAGGGAGTCTAGAGTGGGGCGGGTGTCTCTGCTTGCTTACCGATCTAGTGGAACGATCGCCCCTCGTCTAGCAACAGAATGATGGAAGATGAGGATGACGAAGGCAACTCTGATCGATATTCCATCTGTCTCCTCCACTGTGCCAAGGCCAAGAAGCGAAGCCTGACGCGGCTCTTTTCGCAAACAATCGCCCTCGCCAGACAATCAACCCGCCGCCTAACCGCCGCCATCGCACCAGCCAAAAGCAAAGCGCGACGCCCCCCCTGCTCCTCAGCCACAGCAAGCTTGCTCTGAGCCCCAAACCCAACCTCAACTCGTGCCAACCCCCTATCGCGAAAGAGAGAAGAACCGAAAAGAAACTCCGTACCGACACCAACTATACCCTACGTACCGACACAAGAGAGAGACGGAGCAGGAGAGAAGACGACAGGCGAATTCCAACTTAACTTGTGCTCGTGGGACGTGTCGCTATCGCTTTCACCCCTACACAACTCTACATGACCGGCGCCTGCACCGCTTCTTGACTGGACGTGTGAAGGAAGCCAAAGTCACGTCATCCTCCGCCGCCGCGATCTCCGGAACTCGCTGCAGCCATGACTTCGAACTCGCCCAAGACAACGCGTACGCCCTCACAGACTCCCGTGCGCGGCCGAGGACGCGGAAGACCGAGACTGTACCAGCGGGGAACGAGCACTGCGTCGAGGAGGAAGGCTAGCACGCCTGCCCCGAAGACGCCGGAAGGGACTCCTACTGGTCGTCGGCGAGGGGGAGGAGGAGTGGGAGGGTCCGGAGGGACGTACTCGAATGGCTACAGACCCGGGGGCGCTGGTGGCGGCGGACGCTATCTGCACCCCAGCACTGGAGAGGAAATCCCGGCTACGGTCTACAGAGATCTTATAAAGAAGATGAAGAGCGAGGGAGGAGGGGGAGGGAGCGGGGGAGGGGGTACTGTTGCGCGGAGAGCTGCTGCGGCCATGGCGCAGACACCGGTGATGCCTCTACCCAAGCCGCCTCCAGTGGGTCCAGATGGTGTTTACAAACCACGCGAGGAGCGCAGCTACACGGAGTTTCACCCAGGATTTGATGTGGATCAACCGTTGCTTGTGCTGCATGCGCAGGAGGTGGATGGGGAGAACTACAAGCCGCCGGTGTTGCCTGATGGGACGACGAAGACGGTTAAGATAGTCGATATAAAGGAGGAAGAGGAGATGCGGAAAGATATGGCTCCTGCCGGATCCATCAAAGAGGAGTCTCAAGGTGAGCGCAGTGCCTCGATTGCAGGCAGTGCTCCCTCCGAAAGCTCTAGTCATCGCGCGCGCAATACCACAGAGGATTATAACACAAAGAAGTCGGCAACCTCTCCGGTCTCGCTCACGTCCAATGGTGTATCTACTGCTACCCACACCGACTATGATCCCGTGTCGGCTACCAGCAGCAGCGCCAACAGGCACGTTGATCTGTTCCCATATGGATTGACGAACGATTTGCCCATTGATCCTAGCCTTACAGCATTGACACCGCCCCCACTATCGATGCTGGACCCGGCTCTCTCGGTTCCCATCGATCCGGCATTGTCGGCTCCAGATGCCCACCCGCCTCCGGCTCAAACACAGACGCCGGCTGCAACCCCCACCGACGGACCGCTGAAGGACGAATCCGTTACCTCTGCACCTACCCCACCACCAACTACACCGGCTGCGCCGGAGGTCGTACCTTCTCCTACCAAGAGGGGTTTGAGTGATGTGCCTACACTTGCATCGCTTCGTGCGCACCGTACAACGGCTGGCAAACCACCACCCCGTGCTCCCCCACCACCGTCCACTCGGAAGCCAAGGTCGCAGAACCAGAGTCAGAACCCGCACGAGAAGCTCCATTTGCGCGCACCGTCTTTCCGCCAGATCCAGTCTTTCACATTCGCTCATCGTGGATTGGGAGGCAGTTCTGGCAGCGGCAAGGGACCTCACAAGCTTGGTGGCTCTCAGCCCTACAATGAAGCGCCGATGTCAGACAAGATGATTGCCATTGGCTATCAGCATTCGACGCACTTTGAGTGTCCGCCGAATTTGATCAGAGACCAGCCGGACGTCACAGTAGACGAGGAACTCAGCGGGTTGGGACTCGACGTGGTGGAATACGACATGGACGAACAGGATGATAAGTGGCTCACCAACTACAATTCTCACCGAATGATAACCGGCGACGATCTGGTCGACAAGGAAATGTTCGAGTTTGCCATGACCAAGATCGAGAAGGAATGGGTCAACCTGGAAAAGAAGATGCCAAAGATACAAGCCAAACCACATGGTGTCGGGATGTCGAATAGGCGACGGAGTTCTGGCAGGGCTGGCGAGGAGGACGACGATGAAGGAGCTGAGGATAGCAAGTGTGCCATCTGCGATGACGGCGAGTGCGAAAACGCAAACGCGATTGTCTTCTGTGATGGGTGCAACCTGGCTGTTCACCAAGAGTGCTATGGAGTACCATATATCCCCGAAGGACAATGGCACTGCCGAAAGTGTCAGCAGATTCCTCGACAGGTCGCTGTATGTCTCTTTCCCTCTCTTTCGATTTGCTCGGGACCAAGCTAATATTGTAAAGCACTGTGTTTTCTGTCCCAACATCGACGGCGCATTCAAGCAGACCAACACGAACAGATGGGCACACCTTCTATGTGCGATCTGGATTCCCGAAGTTCGGCTTGCCAATCCATCGTTCATGGAACCTGTCGAGGGTGTTGAACTGGTACCGAAATCGCGATGGAAGTTGGTGAGCATTGTACCTATAGCCTCGGTCTGAAGGTCCCTAGCTGATATCGCTTATTTTTCAGAATTGCTACATCTGCAAGCAGAAAATGGGCGCCTGCATCCAGTGCAGTAACAGGAATTGCTTTCTTGCATTCCATGTTACTTGTGGACGTCGTGCCCGACTGCACATGAAGATGAAGAACACCAGTGGATCAGGAGCTCAACTCGAGTCGTCAGGCTTAAAAGCGCTTTGTCACAAGCATGTTCCGCCGGATTGGAGAAAGGAAAATGAGGTAGATGCTGCTACGGAAGACGCCATGAACTACTATGCCAACAGCTTCACCGGACGCGAATGGGGCGATTCCCATGCGGCTGCCATGGCCAGATCGGGCGCTTCGGGAGTTGGCGATTTCGCACGAGCTATCCATAAATCGGGCGACAAGCGGAAGCATGAATCCGAACAGAGGACAGTATGGAAACTTCAATCGGGGGCGCCAGTGATACCGGTGATTATCTTGGATGTCATCATCGATTCTCTTGTGGACTTTGGGATCTCAAATACCAAGAATTTTGCGGTCGAAGCTTGTAAATACTGGACTCTGAAGCGCGAAGCTAGGCGGGGTGCTAGTTTAGTCCGAAGATTCCAGGTGCAGGCCGATAGTAATAGTTTTACTTCGTCAGAGGTCATCCGGAAGAACTATGCTGCCCTGGGACACACTCAAGGCGGCAAGAAGCTGGAGCGCCGACGAGACTTTTCTGGAAGTCTTGAAAAGGATCTAGTTGGCATGATTGGTGTCGTGAAGGCAGTCGGCACCGGGGAAAATTCCATGCTCCGAGAGGCGGAAGTTCTCGGTGCCTACTTCGATAGGATGTACTTTCCGGAACTTCCTCTAATGAGAGAGGTCCTCGATGGAGCACAGAAGTAAGCTTTTCACCACCCCTTTGACAGTCACAAGTTGCTAATGAACAGCAGATTGGACCAAGAGACAATATTCGAGTATGGGTTCGGTCTCATTCGCGATCGCATTGAGGCCAGACTCTATCCCAACGTTTCCGCGTTCATTGCCGATATGCGGTCCGTGCTGCGCTCTTCGAGTACCGATCCACACCTCGAGTTCGACATCCGAGCCAGTCGTTACATCCAACCACAACTGCCGCCTTCTTCACGCTTGCTCAACGAAGAAGATGTCAAGACTATTGGTGGCAAGATCATGGATGCGCTGGAGCCTTCCTTCAAGAAGGCTTTGAAGAAGCAAGAGGAGCTGTGGGATGAGATGGCAGAGCGACCGGCAAAACGACCGCGGTTGTTGGAGCAATTCAACGGCACGCTATTCGACGTTCCTGTCAACGGCACCGCCGGCTCGTTACCAAACAGCCCATCGCTCCAGCTCGTTAAGGAAGCCTTACCGGAGCCACTCAAGAATAGGACCTCAATATATGAGCCTTTGAATCTGCCGAAAGGTGGCACAATCATTGGTGCTCTCGCGAAGACCGTGGCAGGAGAATGGATAGTCGGATCCATCGACACCGTGTCTCAGCCATGGCAACCCAGGGACCACAGCGCCTCCGTTACGGAGCTTGACAACGAGCCCTCGACTTTGGGAAATGGCAAATCATCTTACGGCTCAGTACTGGCGCCTGAAGTTGCGAGGTCCCCTTCGGCCGAAAATCCTAGTGGGGTTTTGCCAGACAAGCCTGTGGATAGTTCAATTGTTGACGAAGATCATGGAATGGAGGACGCACCTGCGGATGAAGAGATGGAAGATGCACCTGGGGATCCCGATGACGAGTTCTTGCTTGATGTACCGCCGACACCGGTGCCTACCGAACTCGTACCACCCGTACGCATGCCGGTCTTACCTCTGGATCTCCACGATGAGGACGCAGAGGGTGAAATTGACGACGAAATGGCTACGCAGTACACTGTCACCTCAGAGGTTCCAGAAGCCATCAATCCGGCGCCGGCCACCACCACCACCGCAACCACTACAACCACTGCAGGCGGCGCAACCGGAAACTTGTCTGATGTTGATGACAGCATGCATGACGGGTTTGCAACCGACGACGATCTCCTCGGTGGATACCGAGGCGAAGATCTTCCCTCGCCGCTCGGAACGATTCTCGGCTCCTCCGCTGTCGTACCAACATCCACCACGAAAGCGGCTGGCGCTGTTGCCGCTTCCTCCCCACCACGCTCACGCGGTGCACAGGCTCGAGATCCGATGATAGATCTACCGGACCTCCCACCGAACAATGGAAGCAGCACAACCGCCACCGTGGATCTGGAGGCACTTAGTAACACTAGTGTCCTCAGCGACTACCCGGACGATCTCGACGAGAATGCAGATGTTGGCGTGGGTGCGGGCTCGACCGGCGACGAGAATAATGAGGGCGAGAATGAGAACATATCCCCACCCTCCAGGAGCCGCAAGTCGGCCAGGGAGACGAATGGTAGGTTCGGGAACACGGGAGCGGGAACCTCGAGGAAGAAGAGGCGATAGTCCTTTTCCTTCCTATTGCTTTGCTGTGATTTGTACCTATGCTCCTTTTCATTTTGTTCGATTGGTGTTCTTTTGATTCTTTCTCTTTCTGGTTTAATTTGGAGTGAGACTGGTGAATACTTTCTTCTCGTGGGTTTGATTTTCTGGGTTCTGCTATTCTTATCTGTCTACGAAACGGTGCCTGTACTTTTTTCCTTCCTTCCGATATGTTCTTCTACGACTTCTTTTTTCTTTGCTTCAGGGTTTTATTCTTATTTGGTATGGTTTGGGATACGTTCTTGCAGTGTGATTGGTTTTCGGTGTACGCGGTACCAGTAGAGAGCGGGACTGGGAGGGGGTGTGTTGGGGGGAGGTGGAGAGGGAGGAAGTACAAATCTATCTTATGTGCTCAAATAATGCTCACGATATGAAGAATGAAGAGGATTGATATTTGTAAGGTGTACGACTATGTATTTTGGTCCTTATGTCAGTGGACGATACCGGTGGACAGTCCATCTATTCACCGACAAATGTCCCCATCTGTGAACTATATGAAGCATCTAACGTGTTCCATTTCCGCCGCCGTTGCAGCTTCCTCGAGTCACAAGGAGGCCAGCGTATCGTACTATACAGTGTCATTCACTAAGACCTCTTTTTGCCATATAAATCGATCATCTGGCTTAGGCCTGAAGTCATCTCCATCGAAACCCGCGGAGTGCCGGATCGCGGCGTGGGGTAGGCGGAGGCGGGAGTTGATCGACGCGTGGCGGTTTGCGGCTCGCGCTGAGGTTTTAAGCATACTAGAGTAGCAGTTAAGGCCACGGCTTGTGGAAGGATATCCAATCGATCTTATCGCTGGCCAGCCTCGCGCTTTTACTCTGCTCTGCTCTTCTCTGCGGCCCTCTCAATTCAATCCCCACGACAAGAAGGTCCTTCAACTCTCTCAACTTCTACGAGAACTGCCTCTGACTCTAGTTATTCTTCGCTCTCTCTCACTAACTCACTCGCTAAGATACCTGTTCACTGTTACTCACACTTTTGCCCTCTTTGATTTCTTAGCTCGGCTTGTTTGTTGTTCACCCCTTTTGGGAAAGGGCTAGGCAAGGCACTGTGCTGGGTCTTGGCGCAGAGTCGCCTCGTCGTCGTTCGCGCTTCTCCCTTTTTTCTTGCCACCAGTCCTCATCTCCTTCTTCCTTTCAACCACCATCACCATCGGACAGCAACTCCGAGCACCACCCTTTCTCTCACTACCACCGTCCTCCATCCCCCCACAACCATCGCCAACAACCTTTGACTTTGCTTCTGTTGTAGCCCCTAGGTTTTGCTCGTCGTCAAACCAGACGTTCCGTTCTCTTTGTAAGTTTTGCTTTCCTTCGAAGGAAACTCCCGGTCGCGTAGAGGCCGGTTGTCTTCGATTTCAATTTAAAACCACGAACTCTGCTTACACTCCTCCCCCCTCTCGAACAGGATAGTTCAACCCATCGCATTTTCGACAAACTACATTTGCCTCCATGATGGATTACGAAAACGAAAGCCGCGGCTACGATGGTAAGCTTTCCGACGGTGATTACCCCCACTCCTGTTCCATATGCTCGTCACGGGCATGAGCGCGCACGCACACCTTGTCCCCCATTTTACGTCACGATTGTTGCGTCAATATTACCTCGAGATTGAGTCCTCCATGGAGGACGCCGAGAGCCTGCACTGCATGGATTGGCAACTTCATCATTTCCTTGTTCCGAAAGGAGTGGCGCGTTGGACATCGAGCAGCCCTGGCTTGGAATCCCCTGACGCGTCGCACACGCACATGCATAAACACTTCTGCACAGAAAGCTGACAATGAGCTTAGATGGTGAGCCTCGCGACCAGTATGCTAGGGACGACCGCTCCATGTCTCCTCGTAGACGCGAGTCCCCTCCTAGACGGGACCGCAACCGCAGTGCCTCTCCTGGAGGTAGAATGGGTGATCGGTTTGTCTTACACTGCCTCTTTGCGTATACAGTTTGCTGACTTGATATAATAGCGCTGGTGCTGAGCGCGAAGATCGCCGTCCTGCTGGCGATGACGTGTCTAACGCGTCTGACCGTGGTGGTGACCGTCGTGGCAATGGCGGTGCTGCTGATGCCGCTACTAACACTGGTACCAACCTCTTTGTCACTGGTATTCACCCGCGTCTCACTGAGGACGACGTCATGCGTCTCTTCGCCAAGTATGGAGAAGTCGAGAAATGCCAGATCATGCTTGACCCTCACACTAAAGAGTCTCGCGGATTCGGTTTCGTCAAGATGTCGACCCTTGAGCAGGCCGATGGAGCCAAGGAGGGACTTCAAGGTGAATCCTTTGAGGGTAGGACCCTGAGCATTGAGAAGGCGAGACGTAGCCGGCCCAGGACCCCGACCCCTGGAAAGTACTTTGGACCCCCGAAGCGAGGTAGATATCTCCCGTCATGGACCAGTCCCACGATGTACTCTCAGCTAACTTGCCAGCAGATGATTTCCGCCGTGGACCCCCCGGTGGAGGAGGTGGTGGTGGTGGGCGTTTCGGTGACGACCGTCGTCCTCCCCGTGGTGGCCGTTACTACGATGACTACGACCGCCGTGGTGGAGGAGGTGGTGGTGGTTACTCTTCCCGCTACGATGACCGTGATGCTGGCGAGCGTCATTACCGCTCTCGTGACAGCCGTGACGACTACGGAGGTCCTCGTGGCGTTGATCGTTATGCTAGCCGTGAAGACAGATATGGCGGCAGTGGCGGTGCCCGTGGCGACGACAGGTACAGCAGCCGTGGCGATGATGATGACCGTCGTGCTCCCCGTGAGTCTTTCGCTTACGGTGACCGTGTTAGCGCGTACCCTCCTCGTGGTGCTCCACCTACCGATGCGCCTCCCCGCGCACCCGAAGGCGGCAGGAGTTATGGAGGTGGCTACGAAGACGACCGTGCCGGCTACAGGAGATAAATCGATGGTTGCGGCGGAACCTTTTGCTAACCATCATAGTACCGGACACTTTGGGGCGGCTTTTTAATACTTGTCTCCATGTGCTTTGATCGTCGAGCTGTGTACCCCTCTGCAAAATATGTTCAGTCCACAACCATTTTCAGCAAAAGTTTCTTACCCCTTCCTCGCTTGTACTTCTTAATTTGGCTTTCCTTTTCCTTGTCCTTGTCCTTGATTTCATTCCCACCTTGTGTGCTTTCTGTACTTTTTTTGTTTCATTTCCTTGTTTTTACACGCGGCGACGGCATTGGCGGGGATTTTCGACTACGGTGTGGTGGGAAAGGTTCGGGTTTTCAGAAGATCAGTTCAGAAGGCAACGTTTATCAGAGTCAGTCAAAGCGGAAGGAACACAAAACACAGAAAAGAAAACAATGCACGACTTCGGTGGTCTCAGTCTCTTTTCCTTTGGATTGGCAACTCTTCACTCTTCACTCTTCACTCAGTCGCTTCACTTCACTTCACAATCGCTTCGCGTCACGCTTCGGACTTCTGCAAACAAATCATACAAACAATAGGACGATGGTCGATTTCTTTTCAGATGCAGTAATTTTCGTTTCGTTGTCATATCGCCTTCGAAACAGTACGGCCCAGAAAACAAAAGCCATGGTTCAGTATTTCGCTCGCAAGCACGGCCAATCGGCAAATCGTCTTCGTCTTCCATGGTGTCGCCATCTCAGTATTTCAGTATCTCAGTAATCCAACTCGTCTCTTCTCTACTTTCGCCTGCGACATGATATCAAACAAACAATCGCTGGCCATGGTCCCTTCTCGACTCGCAATCGACGGGACTTACTGGTCGAATGTTCCACCATTAATCGCTGAACTAAGGGAACAATTCAACTCAACTCGTCTTGCCTGGGCAAGCCTCGGCCAGCAACCTCCAAAGTATAGCGGTTCACTGGAAGACGGTGACGCCTGGCCTGGCCTGGAGTGGCAGCAACTGTTATGGATATCATACGAACTACAATCGGATTACCTATACTGTTTGATAGGGTGCAGTTGCAGCTGCAGACGGGTGGAAATGACGGGATGTGCTAACGGGTGGACATGATGAATGGATGGGCTTGGTGGTTTGTGTTACTCGGATAGAATACTATAGAATACCTACTACTTGATACATACAGGATGCAGTTCGGGAAAGTTGATTGTGATGCGTGCGGCGCGATGCGTGATAAGTGAATGTAGATGTACATACCGTGAATGAGCTGTGAATGTTGTCATCTGGATATCTCGGGGCAAGCGATGGTCATACCTACCTATCTATCTGTTGATAACTGTTATTCTACTTAGTACTGAACAACCCCAAAAACTTTACATACGACCCAAAGCTCCAAAGCTGTACGCGGCCATACCTACCTCACTCTTGGCCATGTGACAGCCGAGCCCGGGGAAGTGCAGGATCCTGTAGGTACCTATTCCTCTGGAGTATGCCCCGTCTAGATACCTATTCAGGGGGAGAACAACACTTCCCTCTTTCTCCTCTAAACTCCTCCAACCCATATGTACACCCGGAAGTCGGCACCTCGTCGACGCTCGTCGGCATGTTATCCGGTGTTACCGTAGGTATGTAGGTACCCTCATGTTTCAGCATTCCACCAACCAACCGGATGCATTCGTGGTTTCCCCCTTGGTCATGATGCACTCGTGAGTCGTGGCGAAGGGAGGGATGCATAACTCCAGTCTCCAGCGACCCCGTACGGTGCGGTGTTGTGTAGAATGTGTCAGCAAGGTTCTGTAGCCATGGCTAACTAGCCGCTGGTGGTTGTGGTGGGGTGTAGGTTGTACCAAACTCTCTCACATGCTTGCATGCTTGCATGCTCGAAGCTCGAAGCTCGAAGCTCGTCCATGCAGAAGTGAAACTGAAACGTCGGTTTCGATTCCGCTTCACACACGCCGCAACACCAACACCACTTCGCCTACCAGGCATGCAGTATGTACTCGGACCCGGACCCAGACCCAGCGCCACGCAAAAATAACCGACCAACAACAACTGGTAGCATACGCTCTAGGTACTCGATGCACCCTCAGCCATGAACCCACGACTGCTCCCGGGTGGGGGTGAAGGTGAGGCGCCCATGGTTATGGTCGTACGGAAGGCGTGCGAGTTAGAGTCGAACAATCCACGGTTTTGAAATGTTGTCTGTCGTGCGGATGGAACAGCGTGTAACGTAACTGCGTTCCCTTCAGGCTTCGACGTCTATTATTGTTATTTCTGATCCTTATGCAAGGTATTTCGAGACTGTCGTCCCGGAGAGCTTGTCTCGGACGCTCCAGACCTGGAGATGGTTGGTGAGCGTGCGTGGGAATGGGAACGGAGGTGGGTATAAAGTGGCTTCGTCGTCGATTATTGGAATTCTTCAGACAGACAGACAGATCATCACAAGCCTCCTCATCCTCATTCTACACATACACCTACACCTTGTCCACGAAACAATAGAAAGGCAGACAGCAAGAACACTCCTCCCTCCCCACCACATCCACCACATCCACCACACCAACCAGCATGCATTTCCCCACGACCACCCTCGCACTCCTGAGCGCCCTGCTCTCGCTCAGCAGCCTAGCCAGCGCGCAATACCCCTCCGCCGCTGCCTCGGCCACCTCCACCGCGCCCGCCAGCGCCACTTCCGGCGCCGTAACAATAGTCCGAGTATCTAACGCGCAGGGCGCCTTAACATTCTCACCGTCGGAGCTGACAGCGCCTGTCGGCTCATGGGTCGAGTTCCGCTTCTGGCCGCGCAACCACTCAGTAGTGCAGAGCTCATTCGACTCGCCGTGCGCTCCACTCGCCAGCGGCAAGGGGATCTTCACGGGCTTCCACTCGGTAGCGGCGGGAACGACCGACGTAAGTTTCTTTTTGCCCCTCTGGCGGCCCTGGGGCGAGCACGAAGCTAACGGCGGACCCAGTTCCCGACATACACGATCCAGATCAACGACACGAAGCCGATATGGTACTACTGTTCGCAGGGCCAGCACTGCCAGGGCGGCATGGTCGGCGTGATCAACGCGCCCGCGGACAAGAAGCTCACCACGTACGTCGCTGCCGCAAAGGCGGCCTCGGCCAACCTCTCGCCGTCCACGGGCCCCTTCGGCGGCGTCAATGGCTCCTCGAGCACCAGCGAGGGTAAGGATCCCTCCGCGAGCGGAAGCGGATCCGCCGCGCAGCCGAGTGCGACCGGTGCGGCGGGTAGGGCCCAGGTGGGCGCGTGGGTTTTGGCCGCGGCGTTGGGGGTGGCTGTGGTGCTTGTTTAGATGGTCAATATGGGGACGGGGCGTGGGTACTTACTTGCATGTGCGCTTTGATAGCGACTTGGTCGGTTTTCGGAATTTGTACAGGCGCTTGGGTTAATAAAACATGATTTGCTTGTACTTTGTGTTATGAATGGATGGATACGTAACTCACCATTGTTCTCCCACTACTACTGCTCGAGTGATCACCAATGTCTTCAGCATATCGGTCAGTGGGCCTCACAGTCGCAGCAGGTTCGATACCGAGAATTTCACGATTGGGGCTACACTAGGTGGAATAACCAGAGCGAGTGCTTCATATTGTCCACGTCACGTTTAGCACTGATGATGGGACACATTTCATTGATTTGACCTCGACCAGACATGTAAAAAAAACCCCACGAAAGAAACCCCCAAATCGCCATTTTTTTACCCCGTCTCTCCATCTAAACGCATGTCTACTACGCCTTGAGCGTCTCAAACATAGCAATAAGCTCCTCCAGCGTCTTCATCTTGTGTGTCGCATCGTTGAGCTTCTCCTCGACCTCCTCAGTCTTCTTCGCCTTGAGCGCCTTCTCGAGCTTCTTCTTCGCTCCGTCGACGGCCACTAGATCCTTCTTTTTCTTTGCAATCAACGCGTCAACATCGGTACGTCCCGTGACAGCGAGGTGCACGGAGCACTTTGTCGAGATGGTCTGTGCGTAGCAGCCGTGGGGGATGCTGCCGGAGGCAGAGGAGACGGCGGTGACGGAGTCAAGGCCCTTGACCAGCGCCTTAATGCTAGGAATCTGCGATTCAATAGTGGCGAAAGTTTCGTCATCCGAGGCTTGAATGTAAAGCTCGGCCTTATCATTCGGAATCTCACACTGCGCAGTCATTGACCGGATCTCTCTGGTGATCTCAAAGATCATGTCGTAATCCTTCTCGACCTTTTCGTTGTCCAGATCCTCGCGGAACACGGGATAGGCGGCCTTGCAGACGGTGCGCGTCTTATCGCCGGCGCGCCGAGGGAGACGCTGCCACAGCTCTTCGGTCACGTACGGCATGAACGGGTGGATCAGGAGAAGTGCGCCCTCGAGACAGGTGTAGAGGGTGTCTTGCGCGGACCGCTTCTGCTCGGGGGTTCCCTCGAGGATCAGTGGCTTAGAGTTCTCCTACGCAGGCTTAGTATATGGCTATTAAATTATAAGAAGGGTCCGTACGATGTAGACATCGCACAGCTCTTTGAGCCAGTACTTGTGGACGGCCTTGGTAGCATCCGAGAAGTTTCTCTCCTCGAGGAGCTTGTTGACCTTCTGCGCGGCCGCATTGAACTTGTGGAGGATCCAGAGCTCGACGAGACTCTCCTTGCCAGTCAACTTCGAGTCTGGCCTGGGCTGGTAATCGTCGCCGAGACGCATGAGCGCGAATTTGGTGGCCTGGTACATCTTGTTACAGAACTTCCTGTATCCTTCAACGACCTTGATGTCCATGTTGATATCCCTTCCACCGGTGGTGTAAGCACAGAAAGCGAAGTGCATAGCGTCACTTCCGCACTGCGGGATACCGTCTGGGAAGGCGGTCTTCTGGTATTGCATTGCGCGCTCGACTTCCTTCGGGTCGAGGTTACCGGTCAGGAGCTTGTCGTGAAGCTCTTTGAGCGGAATTCCGGAGATGAGGTCGAGCGGGTCGACGACGTTACCGAGGGACTTGGACATCTTACGGCCTTCGGAGTCGCGGACGATGGGGTGGCAGTACACCTCTGTGAACGGGATCTTACCAGTCATCTTGATTCCCAGCATGATCATGCGAGCTACCCAGAAGAAGAGGATATCCCAACCAGTCTCGAGAACCGAGTTGGGATAGAACTTCTCCATGTCCGGTGTCTCGTTGGGCCAGCCAAGGATCGAGAACGGCCACAGACCACTGGAGAACCAGGTGTCCAAGACATCGGGATCACGCTCAAGGTGGATCTTCTTGCCCGGGAACTTCTCCTTCGCTTGCCTTTCGGCGTCCTCGAGAGTACGGCCGACTACCCATCGCTCAGGAAGTGCACCGCATCCATTGACCTCCTCGTCGTCCAGGTAGATGTAGTAAGCCGGGGCCTGGTGACCCCACCAGAGCTGACGCGAGATACACCAATCCTGGATCTTCTCAAGCCAGATGAAGAACTCCTTCTCGGGCACTTCGGGCCTGATCTTGACCTGTCCATCCCTGACAGCCTCCATAGCAGCATCGGCCATGGCCTTCTGGCTAACCCACCACTGGGGCTTCATGACGGGCTCGATGACATCCTTCGACTTAGCGCAGCGGGGCACCTGCATGGGGTTGTCCTTGGTCTCGACGTACAATCCGAGCTTGGTCAGCTCCTCAATGACAACCTTACGCGCAGTGAACCTGGGCATTCCGTTGAACTTCTCCCCACAGGTCTCGTTCAAGGTACCGTCATCGTTCAGGATGTTGATGAACTCCAGCTTGTGGCGCTCTCCGATCGCGTAATCGTTGGCGTCATGGGCGGGGGTGATCTTGACACAACCAGTTCCAAACTCCTTGTCGACGTAGTCGTCTCCTACAATGGGGAGTAACCGGTCAACGAAGGGGTGCTTGGCCTTCTTGCCGATGAGGTGCTTGTATCTCTCATCTTCGGGATGGACAGCAATGGCAGTATCTCCCAACATCGTCTCGGGACGAGTGGTGGCAACAATGACCTTCTCCGAACCATCCTCAAGCTCGTAGGCGAACGAAACAATGATACCGAACTCGACCTTCTCCTCGTAGCCGGGGACGGAGAGGAGGGTTCTTCCGGTAAGCTCCTCGTTCTCGACCTCAAGGTTAGATAAGGTGGTCGTGAGCGCGCAACACCAGTTGACAAGCCTGTTGGCACGGTAGATGACGCCGTCTTCGTGCAGACGGACGAAACACTCGACGACAGCTTTCGAGAGGTTCTCGTCCATAGTAAACGCCTCCCTGTTCCAGTCGTACGATGCTCCCATCTTCTTGAGCTGGTTCTTGATGCGAGTGTGGTACTCCTCCTTCCACTCCCACACCAAGTTGGTAAACTTCTCACGACCAAGATCATGTCTGGTCTTCTTCTCCTGCCGCCAAAGAGTCTTCTCGACAACACTTTGGGTACTGATACCGGCATGGTCGAAACCGGGCACGAACAGCGTTGTCTTTCCCAACATGCGGTTCCATCGAATCAAGGTATCCTGGATCGCGATTGTAAGGGCGTGACCGATGTGCAGCGCACCGGTAACGTTTGGTGGGGGTGCGGGAATGACAAAGACACCCTCGGGCTTGATCTTTCCATCCGCCGTCAATTCGGGCTCAAAGAAGCCCTCCTTCTCCCACCAGTCGTACCAGGCCGACTCGACGACGGCTGGGTTGTAGGATTTGTATGCAGGGTCATCGAGGGACTTGAGGACTGTGCGCAAAAAAATCGTCAATGACCCACCCCTCTCCCCTCCCCTGAAAAGCTAGAACTCACTCTTCTTTTCACCCTTCGGCGTTTCCTCAACGTATTCGGGTACGGGCTCAGCAGCCGCCGCCTTCTTCTCCTTCTTCTTCTCCTTGGCGGGATTGGTCGTTGCCGTAGCCGCCGCCTTGTCGGCCGCGAGTTTCGCCTTCTTTGCGTTGAACTTTGCTAGCTTGTCGGCCTTTGCGCGCTCCTTCGCCACTGTGTCGGGGTATAGTCAGTCAATGTGCCCTTGGTTGTGAGGGTTTTCGTGCCCCCACTAACATTCTTTCTCGGACTTGGGTTTCTCGGGAGCATCGCCAGCGGGAGGAAGGAGCTCTGCAGGTGTAGCCTCTGGACAGGAAATTAGAAAGAGTCAAGATGACAGTCAAGAATGGAGCGCTCACGACTCGCGGTCGGATTCATCGCCATGGTTGATGACTTGCGGGTTTTTGAGTGGTGAACTTAGCGGGTGTTGAAGTGGGGTGGAGGGGCACGTCTTAACGCGGGGCAGAGATGGGGATCGCTGCGCTTGACTCAGAAGGTGTTAGAGATATGAGGATAAAGAGTCAACGGCTGGGTTTGTACTATATTTGGGACGCAATAATTTCGGCCAGACCCACTCGAGCATCACATTGAGATGGACATCAAAACGACAGTTCGATACACTGGTTAAATTCGGTGTATTCAATTTAGTCTATAGAAGTGGAGGTATCTCGCTGATCGAGACCATCTGTTTACAACATCAAGCGAAAACCGAGGTAGCTCTTGGAAAGGAATCGAAAAGCTTGAACTCAAAAATATATGTATCGGACCTTAGGTACGCCATCCCCCAACTATCAGGAGGTGGTGTTCGTAGGGTACGAGTGTATTACTCTTGGCACGATAGAATAAATTCCTTCAGCACGCGTAGGTAGGGTTCCTTCGGTGCTGTACACACAAATGCCTGACTGATTGGAGAGTCACTCTTTCCGCCTTCCACCTTCATTCCTCGCCCATTCTTTTTTGGGTCACTGGGCATCTCAGACAGCTTGTCATCCTCCAAACACAGCTTCCATACAAGTCGGCAGCCAGCTGGCGAAGGCAGGGCGGTAATCGGCAGAAACTGGTGGTCGTGATGATGAATATTCGTCGCAATCGACATCGTATGCAAAGCACGTCCATTCACAGCGCGTCGCTAATGTCACCGGGATTGAGAAAAGAAGATGATTCTCATGTCGTGCGCGCCCAGTAAACCCCCAGATTGACCGAAATTTGCAAGAAACCCCCGTGTATGAATCGGAAAACGACGACGCTGAAACACCTCTTCCCTTTTCCACCGCTCACATTAGATATGGAATATCTAAGCGGTCTCCCGCTTGCCGTCCTTGAACTCCTTCTGTAGAAATTGTCAGCTGCTATTCCGGAATCGAGGCTGTGGTGTCGGTCGCGGTGGAAACGTACGATGGCCTTCATGGTGCCGTGGAGAGCATGTCTAGTTTCACCTCATCAGCCAACTCCTCACTGCAGTCCCGGATGCGATAAAAACACACCTGTGGTTGCGGCGGAACTTGGGGTCGGTTCCCTTCAAGCTCGGATAACGGAAAGTCTTAGGCTTCTTGATACCGTTCCTATGGGCTGTATTTCGGTCGTACACATCAGCCCGCGATCTCCCTGCGCCCCTCTATCCTCCGCAATCGGTCGAGCGTACCCTTCTTGGACTGGTTGTGCTGGGACGAGTTCTTGGATTTGGCCATCGCGACGGTATTCGGATTGTCGAGAAATGGGGGTAGGTTGTCGGCGTTTGTTTTCGATCGGTCGTTAATTCGTGAAGGCCGGCGGGAAATCGCTAGACTTGGATGACGGGGGGCTTCCGCCGTAGTTTGTGTGGGTGCGGGTTAGACAAGTCACAAACCCTAGTGTGTGGGTGTTGTTGGGCAGAGCCGCGCACGGAAAGCATGAAGTCTCACTCGAGAGATTCAAAGCACGTCTCCTTGCCTTAATTCCGTTAGCCCAAAGCAACCGGCTTTGGTATGCAGTGGCGCGGAACGGACTGTGTGCTAGCGGAGTTTCCACCTCGATCCTTTGCAGAGCAGACGGGAAATGCTAGTTAGTTTGGTTCGCCATCGTCTACATAGTACGGCTGTATGCGAAACGAATTGATGTTCTCTCTCTCGTCAGTCCAAAGCTGTTTCTTGTGTCCTCTGTGGCCATCAGAATGGCAATCAGTGATAGTCCTCTCTGCCCAAAAGCATCCTATATTCCCTCCATCTAGACATGAAAGAAACGTTCTCCAACTCCCAAACGCCCAGAAAATAATATGCACACATCACCTAATTCCCCAAATCAACAACGGGCCCGATCTCATCACACTGTCTAACAAACTCGGCCTCAACCCGAAGATTCTTGCTCCTCCCTATGGCTCTCTCGATCTTCGCCTCAGCCTTCTCTCTGACTAGCTGTCTGAGCGCCGTAATCAAGAACCCACCCACAATATCAATACTCCAATCGTCGGGAATAACACTCAGGACATGAGTAACATCCAACCAGCGCCCGAATTTCTCGAGTAGCTGGCTGGTTTGCTCGATCCTTTCGTTCATGTTCTTGAGTTTCAAATACTCGTCGAGCAGGACGGCGAAGAGCTCGCTTTGCTCTGCACGGTCGGTGATGACATTTCGGGTCTGGAATATGCTCAGACCGCCAAAGAGGCAGTAGTTGATCGCGGTGTCAAAGTCTCGAAGGTCGTGGGTGAGGAGCTTTAGTGCGTCCGTGTGTTTGGATTCGCGGCCGTAGAGGATCACCATTTCTGGTACGAGGATTTCACGGTACTGCTTGATAGACTCGGAGACTTGGGCGATATCATAGCCACTAGCACCACCGAGGAGCTCAAGTAGTCGCATGCGGTTGTGCCACCACGGTTCGGAGCCGGCTGCTGGTGAATTATCGACGATGAATTCGTGATAGGTGGGTTTAGGTGTGTGAAGAGCCCGGTAAGATTCATATGACGTTTGGAGGGCTGTTACCGCCGAAGGGTCGACTGAGAGCGTATGAGTAAGATCGTCGAGGTATAGGAAGATGAGCTCGTTGGCGTGAGCTGTATTCTGAGGTGCAGAATTGAGTTAGAATCTTGTATGCGGTAGGTGCTGTGAAATCTCTACCTTTTTCTCGAGAACAAGATATTCAACATACGGTCGAACCGCTTCAGGAGCCCGTGCACGTAGCATCTCAAGCACCTTTGCGGTTTCAAATTTGACTCTCGCTTCCTCGGCAGCGAAGACCTGGATTCCCAGCACGGCATTACGTGTCGCAAGCCAGCATCCAAATTCTTCTACGAGCTCTGGGTCCCTCATCTTGAGCAGATAATTTTTGACCCTGACTTCTCCATTCTCAAACTCGCCGGAGGTGTCTTCTCCGTCGAGTATCCGTCTCCAAGTGTCGAGTACACCTCTGAACATCTTCGCCTTGGAGTAAAGAATGCTGAGAACATAGAGTCGCCCGAAGGTCTCGAGGATAGAGGCCGTACCAGCGATATCGTCAACACCGGCATCGATGAAAGCGTATAGCTCCGCCCGAACATTGCCTTCAGGGACTACAGTCTGTCCCCTATCGACCAAGTACTTTTCTGAGTCCAGCATCAGCAGCACCCTCAGCATCGCCGCATCAACCGTTGAGAAGACCTCCTTCTCATCAGCCACACTGCCAAACCCTTTCTTGCTCCTCCACTGAGCGAGGGTACCGCTTCAGTAGCAGCAACACGTCTCTAGTGAAAGCGCTACCCACTTCCTTCGACTCCTTCAGGTTCATGAACACCTCCTTCACTCCACCATAAACCCATACTCCGCCGTCCCCTTCCACTATATCCTCCTCAAAGGCGTTACCAAAAAGAGCGACAATAAACCTAGGATCGAGCGCACTCTCTATTAGTGCCACCTCCACTTTTAGAATTTCATCGGCTGTGATATCGGCGGTTTGCTTTTGCGTGATCTTTAAGAGTTCCCCAAGTACCAGTAGCCCACACTTCTGCCTAACAAACGACACCTCATGGAAACTTGTCTCGGAGTCCGGCTCCATCGATTGCACTTCATGAAGTACATGAAGCACTCGTCGCACTCTAGCAAGGATGCCATCGAAATTCTCATCGGAAAAGTTTGGAAGGCGCGAATTGAGCCGTACTGATAACGGGCATGGGAGTAATGTCCACACTTTTGGTCCAGCAAAGACAACGACCCTGCTTTGTACCGTGGAGATACGTTGCGCTATCACTCTTTCCTCCTCATTTCGCTTTTGGTCGGCCGGAGATTCGCTGGGTGCGCCATCCACGGGTTTAAGCGGTACACGAACGAGTCGAAGTGTCCTCCCAGCATCGGCTACTATTGTGCCATCCAACCCAAGCACTTCCTGCAGCTGCACCTCGCCTTCTAGCGGTATAGTCCCCTTTTTGTCCGCCTCATCGAGGGAGCTTTCATCCTCTAGATCCCACCGCTGCATATCTAAACCCTTGCCATGTATCACAGCAATGACCCAGCCACCTTGTACGATTAGCTGGTCAGGGTATCGCTCAAATTGTATTGTGCCTCTCGTTCCATCACCCTCCATATTCACAAATATCCCCACACCCGGATCCTCCGGGGTTGTACCAGTAGTCAGCAGGAATTCGCCCGGTGACGGCGATGCAATGTGTGGTTTTAACGCGCCCCTTGGTTCAGGGCTCTTTGGCGGAGGTGGCGGAGGAGCAGGCGAAGACACCCGAGACCCTCTGGATTGTGAGCGCCGCCTACCCGTCGGCGGGGCTGGGGACGATGTCCGTGGGGTTCCGGAGTCGGGAGTAAGGTGGCTTTGCCCTAGCCGGGAGGTTGGTCTGCGAGAGCCTCGCTCACTACCCCCAGGGGGTATGTTGCCCGCGCTCACGGATCTGTTATGGGTGACAGCCGTAGACCCCTCCCGAGTGACCGTGGCAGAACTGTTTCTTCTTTCCCGGACGGCAAGGGAGGACGCGCGCGGTGGATGGAGCTGTGAGCTGGAGTCCTCAGATGCTTCTTCCGCCGGTGGTTCTGTCGGTGGTTCTGCCGGAGGTTCTACCGGAGGAGCTGGAAGATCTGGATCCGAAGCCGTAGATATTGGGAACAGCGGTATCCGCTGGATATTATCGATATCGAGCATATTGTAATTCTGGTTCGTTGCCACGCAAGCGATACTATCGCGCCGTACCGCCGAAAGGGTATTCGATAGTGGTATGTCCTTCTCAATTATTAGCCCGTGTTGACGATGCCGCAGGTGCGCCCATGTAACCTTGACGAGTCGAAGCTCCTCGCCGATCCGGATCATTCGTATCCTGCTTTTAGCGAGGGCCATAACCAATTTTGGTCTTCCTTCACTCGATTCGGCACCAGGGCGCTGGTCCGCCTCCTCTTCGTTGAGGTTGAGACCACCGACATAGGAGACTTCTTTCAGTTTGGTGCCCTTGAATGCTGGTGAGAACTCTGGAAGCGTGTAGAATGTGAGAAGTCCGGTGGATGATAGCACTAGGGCTTTTGACACTGTGGGTAGAACAAATATCTGTTTTATGAACGGCTGGCCGGAGGTTGTAGGGGATGATTGAGGTTCCAATCGAGAAGCTTGGATATATACAGGCTTCGGAGATGCGGGATTTGGGGTCGCCGGAATGGAAACAAGATGGAGGATTTCATGCGCGGAGGTTCCCACGTATAGGTTGTTTCCTACGAGTCCACATCAACCGTGTTAACACCCCACTGTGATCGGAGCTTCATGTACACGGGCGAACTCACCCCAAGATTCAAGGCAGGTTATGGTAACATTCTGATGCGCCAGAGTATCCAACGGCAGATCATCCACCAGGTCCTGCAGGATGTAGGGCCCAACTGCAGTTGAGGTAGGCTCCGCCATTATATGTATCGTAGAAGTAGCGCTCGTGGAGATGTGCCAGGTTGGCGGGACTTTGAGATGTGGAGAGCTCTTTCGCTTGAGGTGATGATGTGCCGGGTAAATCCTTGTGTGACAGCTGTTCACGAGCCAGAGCTTCCCTGCGTCGTCGGCGTTGTTTGGCCTCTTCTATAGATGCGCAAGGTATCTCCATCTCTCTCGCTCCACGCTCACAGACCAACCACTCTCTCGCAATAAATTTCCTACAGTCCGAATACCTACATCATACTTCGACAGTGCAATAAAACCGTACCTATTCCTTTCCAACATTCCCAACTACACTGGAACTTCGACCAGCATAACTCCCCCGGCCTTCATAATGGCTTCCGAGCAGCAGCGACCTCGAACCTCCACCGATTCCAATCCCGCCAGTAATGTCGCAGCAACTTCAAATGGCGAGGCGCGAAATTCTACGGATGAAGCCGCTGCCGGCGGGGCGTCATCCCAGACGAGCGCATTCCAGGCTGCAATCAGCGCCTGGAGAAGTGAGACTACCTATGGCCAATTTAGCTCTCTATGGAGCGACGACTGACGGACTGCCATGATAAAGGTATTGATCTGACGCACCTACAAAAGTCACTCGACGCGACCGCCGGCGACATCGTAAACGGCCAACGGGAGAGCTTAGTGGAACGCAAGGAGCTCGCGCAGAAGACGAAGGAGTACCGGAAGCTTGACGACGAGCAGAAGAAGGAGGAATGGAAGGGACTACTGAAGTGTAGGTACTGGAAGAGAGGAGTGGTATGGACTGGCGACAACCCGGCTGACGAGGCTGCACAGCGTACCAGATCTTCATCGACCATCTAACGACGTCGAAGAAAGCTACCGAGACCTCATTCCTGGCGTTATATTCTACCCTCGCGGAGGCGCCAGATCCATACCCGCTTCTAGAAGCGACGATCGACTCGCTCGTGAACTTCTCGGATGTGCAGGCCATGACGAAAGATAATGCCTCCCTCAAAGCCACCGTAAACCGCCTTTCGAACCAGATCACCAATCTGGAAGCATCTCTCGCTGCCAAGAACAAGGAGCTAGAACGGAAGGAGAAGGAGAAGGGGGAAGAGTCGCAAAGGGTGGAGAAGGTGTGGAAGGGCGTGTTGGACGAGAAGACACGAAACTGGGAGGGCAAGGAGAAGGCTTTGACCGAAAAGCTCGAGCACCAGGAAACTGTGCTTAAGGAGATCAAAGCCAGCTTCGAGGTTGCGCAAAGGATGGGACCAACCAATCTAGGCACTGAGGACGGCTTGCTGGGCAAGGAGCGGTCCGCCGAATTGGAGATTGTGAATCGGGACCTCGAACGCACGACACTGCGCCTGGCCGAGGCAGAGGGAAGGAACGAGCAGCTGCGACTGGAACTTGCAAAAGCATCCAGCCAGGGCAACTCTGGGCCGGCCCAGGCAGTCGCCGAGGACGATTCTACCATCCTGCGTCTGCAACACGAAAGCGCCAACCTCCTCCGCAAAGTCAACAACGCCAAATCCGACCTCGAGGCACAGAAGAAGGAGGCGGAGCGCAAAGTTCGCACGCTGGAACGCACTATCGACGGCTTAGAAAAGGACAAGGACATACTTCGGGAAAAGGTGTCCAAGTGGTCCGACTATGAAGACGTCAAGCGCGAGCTCGAGATCCTGAAATCGATCGAGTTCTCCACCGGTGACGAAGACGATGATGTTCTCGATTTCTCGGCCCCCGCCGAAACCTCCCCCCACGACAACAAGAAGGAAACACTAGAACAGCTCCTCTTAGCGCGAAACAAGAAGCTAGGTAACGAGCTCACCGTCCTCCGCGTCTCCCACCAAGACCTCACTAGCCGCCTCCAAACCCTTCAACAAACCCTCGACGCCATCACAGCGGACTTCTCCACCTCCCGCGCGCTCAACCAAAAGCTAGAGAATGACCTGCTCAAGCTGCAGGACAGCCACCACCAACCCTCCTCCGCCCTCTCGGTAGCAGGAACCTACGTCTCCCGCTACCCGCAATCCTCGATCGCACGGGGCTCCCGCCCCTCCCCCACCTCCTCCATAATCGGCTCCCAATTCGACTCCCTCCGCACCGCCAACGACAGCACACCCACGCCCAACGCTGGGATCCTCCCCATGATCACCGCGCAGCGCGACCGCTTCAAGACCAAAAACGTCGAACTCGAGCACGCGCTAGCACAAGCGCACACCAACATCGCCAATCTGCGCGACGAAGTCGCCAACCTGCGAAAGGACAATCTACAGCTGTACGAGAAGACGCGGTACGTGTCGTCGTACGCCCGCGCACCGCCCACGAACACGGCGACTGCCACCTCCGGCTTCGCGCCGAACGGCGGCAGCGGAGCAAGCATCGACCGCTACAGACAGGCATATGAAGCTAGAATCTCGCCGTTCGAGGCGTTCCGTGGCCGCGAGAGCGCCCGCGCTTACCACCGCATGAGGGTGCCCGAACGTGTCATTTATAGCTTTACCAGGGTCATCCTCGCAAATAGGGTCAGCAGGAACCTCTTCGCGGCCTACTGCCTGCTGCTACATGTCCTCATCGTTAGTATGCTGTATTGGGCCGGCATCGGCGAGACCACCGGCGCGGCTACGGCGGGGTTGGGCGTGGGTGCGGTTGGCATGGCCGCTGCGGCGCCGGGCGGGAAGGAGTGGACGCAGGAGGGGTTTGATGGACGGTTGTAGGAGCGGGAGGATGAATGGCGGTGTATCGTATGTAATGATAGATGAGCGTATGTTTATTTCCTTTTTCCTTCTTCCTTTTTCCTTTTTCCATTTCCGCTACTTTTGCTTTTTTTTTCTTTTCGGTTTACGTGGGGGCTTTGAGTGATCGATGGATGGATGGGGGGGTGTTCCGGATGAATGGATAGATAGATGGATGGATGGCAATTCTGCGGACGGACGATATAATTCTACGACTGGTGGCAGAAGAAGTCTCACTACGGTACGGTACTCTACCGCGCTGGTGGTACAAAGCCAACAGGCGACAAGTTGGTGTAACAACCGTATTCCTTCACTCCAATCCAATCCAGTGCAGTGCGACTCATTTCTTGATCCCAGCCTCGATCTTCTCCAGCAGGATCTCCGCTACACGAACGGACAATCAGCATCGCCGTTTGCATACCAAACTTCATACTTCATACTTGAGATGGGAGGGAAGGGGGGGAACTCACCATGCTTCTCCGCAAACACCAGCATGGGCCTCAACCTGACCGCCGACTCGCCGGACCCGCCGACATTGACACCGTGCGTCTTCATGACCTTCAGGAACTCATCTCGCCGCGGGGAGTCCCACGCAATGAACGTTCCCTGGCCCTGGCCCCTCAGATTGCGGATTTCGTCCGGATACTTCTCCGCCAGCGTAGCCAGGCCGGCATACAGGAACTCCCCCGTGGCCGCGGTATGCTTGACCAGATCGAGGCGCTTGATCTCCTGTATGATAGCGCGGAAGATTATCGCCCTGGCCGGATCACCCATCCAAGTATTGAACTGTCTGTACGCCTTATTCGGTCTTAGCGCGGGGTTTCCGAAGTAGTAACCCGCGGTCTGCGCCTTCTTCGAGAACGTGACGAGATCCGGCGGTGTCGGGAGGTCCCAATGCTCGTGCGCCCAAAACCTGCCCGTGGCGCCCACGCCTGTCTGCACCTCGTCGACGATGAGGAGCACGTTGTGCTTCTGTGTGACCGCGCGCAGCCCCCGGAAGAACGCTGGCGACGCGTGGTTATCGCCGCCCTCGCTCTGCACGGGCTCGATCACCACGGCAACAACGGGGGCCTTCCACCCCGTCAGGATCTCCTCGACGTGCGCGAGGCAGCGCGCTTCCTCCGCCGCGTTCTCGGCCGTGAAGGCGGCGAGCGGGTATTTCAGCGCTGGGAAATCGGCCTGCGGCCATGGGAACGCGGGGATGTCCAGCTTGTGGATCGGCTTGCTGCGGGTTGTGCTGAGTGTCGCAAACAGCCGCCCGTGGAACGCTTTCTTGAAGCTCAGGATCGCCAGGTCGGGGCTGCCCGGCGCTGCGTTGTTCATGCTGCTAGACATCTCCTCGGCGGTAAACTCCGCCCCTTCCCCCCGCTCCCGCCGTCGGTAGTACATGCACGCCGCTTTGTACGCCGTCTCGTTGGCGTCTGAGCCGGACAGCGCGGTAAAGACTTGGTTCAGCCCCGGAGGAGCGACGGACAGGATCCCCGTTTTGAGAAGGTGCGCGTAATCCCCCGGTGGGAAATTGCCCAATGCCGGCCGGTTGATCAGGGAGTTGACCATCTCGGGAGAGCTGGCGGCGGATCGCAAAGCCGCGTTGTTATAACCTATCGGAATGGAGGCGATTTGGGCGTAGCTATATAGGGGGAGATCAGTTTCGTTCTTTCGGTCTTGAAATATATTGACTGAGCTGTGGTGGTGCTGGTGCTGGTGGTACTCACACATCCAATAACATCTATATCAATGATAAGCATCATTCTTTTGTGTATGTAGAAGTAATCGCATAGCATTGCATAGCACAGCCAGAAATAGAGTACCTACATTCCCGTCCAAATCCGCAACATAATTCCCCACGCTCTTCTCATAGTCACACATCATGTTGATGCTGCGTGTATCAAATATCTCGTTCAGCTCCGCAATTGCCGTCTGTGCCGCGGGGCCCGGGATCGCACTCTTTACGGATGGCCCCGAAGGCTCGTTCTGGAAGTAGCTGTCGACGGCGGAGCTGTAGCTTCGCGTCGTGGCCGTGGCTGCGGCGACGGCTCGCGCTTGGAGCCGTGCGCCGCCTAACATGCGCGTACTGCGGAGGAGGGATTGCATTCTTGCTGCTGCTGCTGCTGCTGCTGCTGTGGGAAGGGAGAGGGAGGCGAGGGAGAGGGAGGCGAGGGAGAGGGATTGGTGAATGGATTGAGGGAGGGAGGGATAGAAGGGGAGGGAGAACCGTATTGTACAGTGATGTTGTGTTGGTGCCAGCAATTAATGCTGACTCCGTTAATCCGTTCGTTCGTTCATTCGTTCGATCGTTCGTGAGCCGTAACAGGTTACCGGTATGAAGTAACCGTCGCTACCCAGCTGCCGGCCGGACATCATGTGCCGTATGTACAGTACACATACATAGGGCCGCACACATACAGTTACATGTTACATGTTACATACGACTGCCCCGTCGATCCCATCACATCACATCACATCAGCGGCGGACCGGTGGTAACCGGTTATCCTCGCATCTTCTCGCTCTCCGGCTCGCTGGTGAATTCCATCCCCCAGCTGATACTGATGCTGATGCTGATGCTGATGCTGCTTCACGAAACGGACATCCATGAGTAGTCAATCAATCTACATAGCTTAACCGGGCGGGTTCGCAATAGAGTTGTTTATATGATACAGACCGACCTAGTTAGTCAGTGATAGTTATCTCCACGTGACATGCGGGGTTACGTTTCGGTTGGAGCATTGGCCAGGCGACTTGCGAGACGAGAGTCAAAGCCGGGTGCCAGCCGGCTGGTCGTGAGTCGTGACTCGTGAGTGGGTAGGCCACCCTGGCATATTTTTAGAACCGAGCGTGTTACTGTTCGCCTTCGGCGTTCGCATGCGACTTCTGCGTGCGGCTTTTAGTGGGGCGAGTGGGTGGTGGGTGGGGCGGACGAGTGAGGTCTCATGATACATAGGCCGTTTTCAACGGTGGGGCGGATGGGCGGGCGAAAGGCTGCGGAGAGATATTGAGGATCACCAGTCACTATAGTAACTACGGTCTGGTGATCAGGCGTCAAATTTGGCTATGTACGGTACTCTACGGCGTGCACGGGGAAGGCTTACGGTGGTGATGAAGTCAATATCCATTCGCTGATTCCGCGTGTTGTGGGGCTGGATATGCAGGTTAAGTTAGGTACATGTACGATGCGATACATACACTGGCACTTGGTTGCTTGCTTGCGCAATTGCAACGGCGCGCTCCCTCGCGCGGGCCATGGTTGTCTGTCTTCTGGAAATCGGATGGATGCGGAAACGGGGCAGTGGGGAGTAGAGTACGGTAGGTAGTATGTATGTATTTGTTTTTTGTCATAGGTAGGCGTTTACGGTTACGCATGGTTAACCTCGAAGCTGTTGGTGCGGCGAACATCAGGAAAGCGCAAAAACGCACCCGGAACGATCCTGGCTACACACTGAGCTGAGCTGAGCCGGCGTGTCCAAGGCGGCAACCGAAGGGAGGATGCACCCCCCCTTTAGTGTCCCAACAGGAACTTTTGGCTTACTGCTGTCTGTGACATGTGTGAGCAATTCTGCGGGTGGGTTCGAGTCAGTCAGTCGCCGCTGATGTTGCGGGGGGGAAGAGGCGGAGGGTGAGGGGTGCAGTGAAGCCATGGGGAGCAGCAGCAGCAGCAGGAGGAGGAGAGAACAGGAAGGGAAGGCAAAGGCGCGATATTTGCGTGCTGGGATTGGGGTTGGAATAGAGTGCTTGTGAACGGACTCTAGACTCGAAGCTGTCGTGCATAAAGGTGTGTACGGATAGCCTGTAGATCTGTGGGTGGTGGTGGTGGTGGTGGAGGAGGTGGTGGTGGGGGGTGGGCGGGAGGGAGGCAGGATAAAGGAAAGGAAAAGGAGGAGGGAGGGAGGGAGATAGATATGATAAAGTATCGAGATAGAGTAGATACGGACGGGGGAAGGGGGACGGGGGACGGGGAGACAAACGCCAGAGTTACGGTACGTGGGGCTGAAGCAGTTCAAAGTACCGGCATACCGGGGGTAAGCAGCAGGAGCTGGACAGTGGTGAATGTGGAGAAGACGAATGGATGAGGCAGAAGCAGAGGAAGAAGACGAGAGGAAGTCGAGAGGAAGACGACGAGAGCAAGATGTGTGCGAAGATGCTTCCGATGAACGGTTTGGCTGATTGAAAGAGGACACCATTGGCTGCGCGCAGCAGATCGTGAACGATCGATTGAATGAGTGACCGGTGAGTGATCGGATGGGTGAACGATATTGAAGCCTTCAACTATTCGTGAAGACTCGCGAATCATCCGTTTCCAGTGTCTCTCTGTCTCTCACTTGCCATCTCCGGGAATTAATCGTCCCATTTGCTGTCCCTTTGCCCTTCTTTGAAGTCGGGACTCTGTGTTCTCAGCATCATCACCACCACCACCACCACCACGAACGACCACCACCACCAGCATTATCCGCCTTACCTCTTTCTCCTCTGCGGCCTCACACTTGCCCAGGCCCCCAAACAAAACAACTCCCTGTAAACCCTCTCCTACTCCACCACCACCTAAGCCTCCCTAATCCCGACCGTCGCAATCTTCAACCACCACTACCACCACCACTGCCACCACTACCACCGCTACCACCACTACTACTACTTTACACCACCGCTAACCACTACTGCAAACCAACTACAACCACCACCACCATCCGTCTACTGCCTACCACTTCCACTTTCACTTCCACAGAACCCAACAACCCTCTTCGCCCCATCGCCGTCGTCGCCGTCGCTGTCACCACCAAAACAACTTCAACTACTACTACTCAACCCAGCTTCATCGCTTGCTACTTCTGCCTCCGTGCCTGCTGACCGCTGCTGCCTCTGCTTCTCCGCCTTGCCAACTTTCATCTCGAAACAAAACAACCCGCATCATTCACATCCGTCCGTCCAGTCCGCAACGCCCACCACAACCTTCACGCTCTTCTCGGTCTCTCTCCCTTTGCAAACTGGGCAAAGAAAGAATCTCGCGATCAAAAAGTAGCTATTTCTCCCTCTCTTTCGCTTGCTTCTCACTCTTCCCACCTTTGTTTTTCCCATTACCAAGCCAGAGCGCCCCGCAGGAGCAGCATACCTAAGAAATAGGCCGCTCTGTTTCCTGCTCGGTCGAGTTTCGTTTCGCTGTGTGAAGCGCCGCCTTGTTCTGGCTGTCTTGTCCTGGCTTGCGCACACCACACATAACCCACACACGCCTGCTGCCAACAGCTGCGTCTTGTCACTCTGGTGCTTGCCCTCCTCCTCGATCATACCTCTCACTCCATCCTCGTTGTTGTTGCTGTTGCTATTTCGCCCTTTTACTCTACCCCCGTTGTTATTGTTGGTGTTCAACACTCATCCCCCCCAACCCCCAAACTCCGACCCCCCTCCCTCGTCCTCATCCTCCTCCTCCTCGCCTCTCCCCTCCTCCTCCTCCCACTCATCATCGACCTCTGCCCCCTCTTTCTATCCAATCACCCTCTCCCAAAACTGCCACCACTACTGCCACCACTACTACCACTTACGACCCGCTACGGTTGTTACTACCTTACCCTTTACCCCGTGTTTTCTCGACTGCTCGTTTTATTCCATTCACCCCGCGCTGCTTTCCCCCTCGATTCGTCTGCTGTCGATCATCGTCGGCTCGGAATCCGTTGCTCACGACTTTCCCAAACTTCTAGTTACTCACTAGTGTTCTCAGTCTTCGTCAACCACACTTCGGACTCGTTGAGACTGTTATCTGTCGCCAGCTGCTGAGCGTAAAGCTACTGCTGCATCGCCTTACGAGCGAACCGATACCCCCTCCCCCCGTCCTTGCACTGCAACGAAGCAACCGCAACAAGAAGTCACTGCAACAGACCTCGATTTGATCGGCTCCCGCATCAAACCGATACATACCAAAAACACACAGCACTTTCCAGGATCGCGAGCCAGAGCGCATAGAGCAAAACAAACCGAGGTCGCATATCTCGTTCGTTGCTGTCGCCTTCACAAGCACCCCATCACCACTACCTCCAAGGGGCAAATCCACGCCGCCCTTCATCGCAATCTGGTGAACAGATAACGTACTTTAATCAACAAAGAGCATCTTTCATCACCTGGTACTTCTACCCCTCTCCTGTTTTCATCGATATTTTATTTTTTTCGATTTTTTTTGTTGTTGGTCGTCGACTTCCTCTCCCCGCCAATCGGCCATACTCATTACATTCGAAAATGTACAAGCGTCAACTTGAGATAATGCGACGCCCGTTGCTGTTCCTGGTCAAGAGGCTAGCAAATTCTTGGATCGACTTTTTTTAGTGGATGAGGAGGCGGCCTGAACTCAAACTGATTACGCGTGACGGACCAGATCTACTCGTTCCTGCAACAACACTACTCTCCAACCTCCACCGATCTTCCTTTCCTTCGTCCCATCCTCCCCCCTCCTCCCCCCACTCTTTCCCGCTTTTTACCCCTTCCTTCGAGACAACGCCGACTGCCATGGCAGACCAGACGGACGTCGATCTCGACTCCATCATCGACAGATTGTTGGAGGTCCGCGGAAGCCGCCCCGGAAAGCAGGTGCAGTTGATGGAATCGGAGATTCGTTTCCTCTGCACCAAAGCGAGGGAGATCTTCATATCGCAGCCGATCCTGTTGGAGCTGGAGGCTCCCATCAAGGTATTCCCATTGATTTCCGCCGAGCCAGGAATGAATTTTTTTTCCCTCCAACTGTTGTCTGAGGCGGCGCAACGGCAACGTCATGATCAATTGCTGACCAGTGCAACCCAACCCGATAGATCTGCGGTGATATCCACGGTCAATACTACGACCTGCTGCGACTGTTTGAATACGGAGGATTCCCGCCCGAGGCGAATTATCTCTTCCTCGGTGACTACGTCGATCGAGGAAAGCAGTCCCTCGAGACCATCTGCTTGTTACTCGCATACAAGATCAAGTACCCGGAAAACTTTTTCATTCTGCGGGGAAACCACGAGTGCGCATCCATCAATCGTATCTATGGATTCTACGATGAGTGCAAACGGAGGTACAACATCAAGCTGTGGAAGACGTTCACCGACTGCTTCAACTGCTTGCCCATCGCCGCCATCATCGACGAGAAGATCTTCACCATGCACGGTGGATTGTCTCCCGACCTGAACTCCATGGAGCAGATTCGCCGCGTCATGAGGCCTACCGATGTGAGTTTGAGGAGGATGCGCTTGGAAGAGGAAGACGCAGGCAGCTGACGGATTCGTGTTAGATTCCCGATTGTGGACTCCTCTGCGATCTCCTCTGGTCCGACCCCGATAAGGACATCACTGGATGGAGTGAAAACGACCGCGGTGTTTCCTTTACCTTCGGACCGGACGTAGTGTCTAGGTTCCTGCAGAAGCACGACATGGACTTGATCTGCCGTGCCCATCAAGTCGTTGAGGACGGATACGAATTCTTCTCGAAAAGGCAGTTGGTCACGCTGTTCTCGGCTCCTAACTACTGTGGAGAGTTTGACAATGCTGGTGCGATGATGAGCGTGGATGAGAGTCTCCTCTGCTCGTTCCAGGTATGCCTAATCCCGTTCGGCCACGGAAGGTTTCAGGCTAACACGTGCACAGATCCTCAAACCGGCCGAAAAGAAGCAGAAGTACGTCTACGGTGGCATGGGATCGGGGAGACCGGTCACTCCCCCCAGGAAGCAAAAGAAGAAGTAAACGGGACGCACGGATATCTCTATCACCACGATTACAGGTTTAGGTGGGGTACAATCGGTGAATTGTATTTCATCACCATGTTCTTTCGCAGATGGTTGTTTTCGGTTTACGGTCGAGCGGCTTGTACGTTGTGGTGGTGGTTAGAGGGTATTAATGGGGTTTCTTTTTCTTACTTCTTAACGTCTTTTACAAGGGAAAAGCAAAAGATTGTTCATCATGTTGGAACTCGTACGGAAACCCGCAGCATTGGATGGAGTGGGGGAGGACGGTGTTGGATGGGGATGTTTCGTGTCCTTCTTTGAGAACAGGAAGGAGTTTGGAAAAGGGATATCATTGACTATAGGCAAGGGGATGGGCATATTTTTCGTCTTCAGACCCTTGTGCGTGTTGTGTTGCTTTTCTCTCTATTCTTTATGCTTCTCTCTCGCTCTCTCTCTATCTCACTATCGGCGGTGCTTCGTTCTATGTGCTTCCCTCTGCTTTTTTTTGTTTTTTTTGTTTCGTGTGTCCGCCCTTTTTTCTTTCCTTTTTTCCGCTTTTTTTTTTCTTCGTTCTCGTTCGGTTCTGTTTTTGTGGTCATCGTATGTGCATGTGTATGTGTGGTGTGCACTGTGTGTGTGTTGTGTGTGTGTGTGTGTATGTGTGCGTGTGTGTGGTGGTGGACGTGTGTGGTGGACGTGGTCTGTGTTGTGATGATGACGATGCTACCTACCTAACTACCCTCCCCCTCCCACTCCTACTCCCCCCGCGACTACCGTGCCAACTACCTATACTACGATACGATACGCTATACGCTATACGAAATCAATGACATGGTTGATTGATATGTTGTACGGCCATGGTTAAATGTGATTCTGTGGTGGGCTATGGGAGATGAGGAAGGTATGGCGGATGGCGAAGGAAGCGGATGGCGAAGGAGGCGGATGGCGAATGGTGAATGGATGGCGGACGGGTGGAGTAGAGTAGTTAGTTGCAGCTCGGGATTGATATCGTATCAATGATATATGGTAGATGTTCTATATTCGCAATCGCCTTGGGACCGATCGGCGCTGGGTGCGGCGCTGGGTGCGGTGCCGTGCGGATGGTGGGGAGGATGTGAGTCTCACTCTGGCCCTAGAAGCTTGCCCTGATGGATTGATGGATGGATGGATACCGGTAGATGGATCGGCCGATTGATTGCCGCCGAAGCTGGTACCCAAAGACTTTGTTGGTATGTTGGTATGTATAGTGGCTGAAACGGGTCGAAAACGGGGTCGGCGTCGGCTGAGGGGGAGGCTGAGGGAGAGGCTGATACTTCTCCATGTTCTCCTTACCGTTAACTATTTGCCCAGCGGCGACGCTCCACGGACAAGTTGGGAAGAACGAGCCAGCCTGAAACGACCCACCTACCAGCGTCGCGGGCCTGGTCCTATGCATAGAAACTGGATCTTGGACCGTTGGATGCTGTGCACAGTGCTCCACTTTTAAGCGCTGGCGGCTGGTGGTTGGATTCATGGAACCTGGGTTCTGGTTGCGAGAGTTGTCAGATACCTAGTAGGTAGACGCGTACATGTTTCCACCGTTCCCGGTGGAGTGTAGTGGAGGTGAAGTCGGAGAAGTATCGTATCCAGCTCCAGTGCGCCACCCGAATGCCGAACGCCGGGGACCCGGGAATGCCGGCGTGGCCAAGCCGAATATGAAACATTCAAGCCGAACAATAAAAATAGCACGATTCCGGCTCTCCCGGCCCGAGATCGGAGCCGGGAGAGCCGCAAGCGTGGTAGCGGCGACGAATGCGGCGAGTTCCATAACTATGATATAGAGGAGGTATGTACGACAGTACGAGTGCTTCCGAACGACGTATTATGAGCTCCTTGAGGCGCGGATGCGGGCCTAAAGGGGCGGTCTTGGGGATTTACATAAGACTTGGAGTCGTAAGCTGTCCGGCTTGCACAGTCGGATTGGGAATCGGCTTCCAAGTTCCCACTCCCCGCCCACTACGGACCTAGGTAACCCCGCCCTGTCCTGTCCTCCTCGCCCCCTTCCCCTCCTCCTCCCCTCATCCTCCCCTCCCCTTCTCCTTCCCCCGCCGACCGCCGTCGCCGCCGCAAGCAGTCCACCTTCTAGACCGGAGTAGCCATACTTTAACGTAACAGATCGCCGGGCAGTTCCACAATTTCAGTTACGCAAACGACGACGGCGGTGGGGCGGGGGGATGGGGGGATGGGCATCACTTTATTTCGTCCCATCCTGCTGCGGGTGATCGGGAATCGGGATCGGGGCATTTTTCTTTTTTTGGGGTTGGGCTTGGGTTTGGGTTTGCTTTTTCGAGGGCGGGGGGGTTGCTTTTTGGAAGTTCGTCTTTGCGTGATGGGTTTCGCTTTGGAGCGGTGGAGGCCGCGAGTGCGAGTGGGGCGGGAGGGAGGGAGTGGGCGGCGGGGATGTGGGAGTCCGGTACCGGAGGCATAGTTGCGCAGCCACGGTCTCGGTATCGATATTCGGCTCCACATTTTCATGCTATGATCTATCGGCCGTGGTGGTGGAGCGTGGGTGATATTCCATGATTCGAGCACGCTGAGTACCCAAGTAGGCGGTCAACAACTTGGGCGATGATCCATCCGTCTACCTATCCGAGGCCCATACTGTACATACGCCGAATTCATCCGATTGTGTCCGATTTGCTGGTGCCAGCTAGGTTGGAAGGACTCGTGGGCGGCCGCGGACTCGGACTCTGGCGGGAACTTGGAAGCAACACTTTACTATACAAACGATTACATACACACGAACAACGGAGATGGAGTGCTGATTGAAGATGTAGAACGTTAGCGATTTCTACGCCGCAGTAGGGGAAAAGATTGCTCTGTAGCGATGGGTACGAGAGCATCGAGGTAGCGGTACGGAGGAAGACTAGGTACGAATGGCGCCTAGTGAACATCACCGATCACTCGGAAGCCTCTGGTTTGGAGAAAAAGATAAACTTCCTCGTAGGTTTCCTGAGTCCTTGGTGGCGTTAAAGTCAAAACACTTGGGAGAAACCCCTAGCAGCCAGAGCGTTGGAACTTGGAAAAAGGTCGCATCATCATGGAGTAGAGGGCATGGGCATTCGGTGTTCAAGAACTGATCATCACAATCACAGCTCATTCAGACAATGCACGATAGGTATGCATAGATGAATAAACGATACTGTTACAAAAGCCCCAAACAATGAAGATATCTACAAAAAGAAACCACCGAACCAAAAGTCAAGCAAAAACGCAATGCACACACACACACCCCTCCCCCCCTCTCCCTCACACGCACTGGGAGTAAAACGTATTTGAAAACGTACAGGTATACGGCGACACACAAGCCGTGGCGCCAGTCCAGCCCTGTCCACCGCACTGACCATACTGCTCCGCCCACAACCAACGCGCGTTAGAAAAAAATCCTCGATTAGAAGGCACGGATGTGGCGCCTAGACGCGGAAGAAAGGAATCTCTTTACCCTGGCGACGACAGTGCTCGTAGAACTTGTGGTTGCCGCCGTGGTCGTGGCACTCGTCGTTGGGAAGTTCTGCAGCGGGATCGCCAGGATCTTCTTGACCGCGTGCTCGGCTGCTACGAGGATAGGCGCCGAAGGGTTCGTGGAGACATGACCGGGGAAGATGGAGGCGTCGATTACGTACTATGGAGGTCAATATTGGAGCTCATGGAGGAAAAGGGGGCGGGGGGGAGGGGACACATACGATGTTGTTGGTGCCGTAGACCTTGGTGTTGAGATCCACCACTGAGCCGGAAGTACCGCCGAGCTTAGTGCCGTCGTCAGTGCCCAGCCTGGCCGATCCGAGCCAATGGTTGCTACCACGGCTCTGGAAGTACGAGTCGACGTAAGCCTGGGCGGTCACACCCGACGCCGGTGAAAGCAGGGTGATGGCGGTGCCGTTGGCGTCGGTCCAGCCCTTGATGGCGGTGAGCATGTTATCGATGCCCTTGACGATGGCGGCCTTGTCCTGGCCGGTGGTGCCATAGGGCTCCGTGCCGACAGTCATGCCGAGGTTGCTCTTGATCGTGATACGGCCGCGGCTGGTCACTCCCGTGCCCAGGTACTGCGATATGGTGATCAGGGTGTCGCCGGAGTTGCCGAGAGAGCCTTCGGCACGCGCGGTCCATTGCATCTGCCGGGTGATCCCGTCGGTGCCGACGACTTGGTCGTAGAGAACGAGGGGAATACCCGGGGCCGCGGTGGAGAGGATTCCAGCGCGGTTGTCGAGGTAGGCGTTCTTGTCGGCCTCGATAGGGGTGTCGTACGCAGCGTAGAAGTCATAGGCCTTGATGTTGGGGTGCGAGACGACCATATCAGTGTTGGTGTGGTCGAGAACGTTGTAGCCGACGGGAGACAGAATCCAGTTGGCCGAGGCGATCATCGAGGAACCATCGGTGGACGAGCTCTTGACGATGTCGAGCATGTCTTTTGGCCCGATTCCGGAGCGGAACAGGATCTTGGCGGTTCCGAACGCGCCGGCGGAGAGGATGACCCTTCCAGTGGCCTTGACCTTGTAGATACCAGTTTGGCCGTTGGAGGCAGTGGCGTAGACCTCAACACCGGTGGCGGTGGCTCCGCTGCGGACAACACGGCGAACCATGGTGTCGGTCACAAGCTTGAAGTTGACCCTCTTCTTCGCAGTCCTGAGGTAGGTGGCCAGGGGACCACCACGCTCACCGTTGCTGAACATGAATGGCGAATGGCCGAAGGTCTTGAGCTTCTGGTTGGGGGCGGCGTTGATGCTTGCAAGTTCTGTCCATCCGGCCTTCTTCACGGCCGCTCCAAGGACCGAGTAGGTCTCCTGGATGTACCGCTTTCCGTCCATCGAGGGGGTGTCAGTGCCGGGGATACGGGCAAACATGCGCGCCTGAGCAGCCGCCACGTCCGATGCCTTCCACCCAGTGGGGAAGTTGTAGTCCCAGTCGCGATCCTGGGGAACGAAGAACATGCCGGCGTTAACAGCAGTACCGCCTCCAAGAACACATCCAGCCATGCGGTCAACATCATCACAAGCAATTCCAGTGCTGTCCACCCAGATCTCGTTGCAAAGACCAGGGATATCGAAGCGGGTGAGGTTCTCGGCTTTGGACCATTCAGGGGCGATCGCTAATACACTGCGTCAGCATGCTCTGTATCCGAAACCCGACGACGGCATGGATAGACTTACTTCCGCCATGTTCACCAGTAGAGGGAGGACCACGCTCGATCATGAGAACGGTCGCGCCAGACTCGGAAAGCCTGTCAGCAGCAACCAGACCTCCGGCACCACCTCCAACAACGATGTAATCGTACTCTCCTAGGACATTTGTGCTGGAAGGAATGGGTGCTGCCGTCGAACTAGAAGATGGGGCCACGGTGGTGGACGACGCCGGGGCAGTGGTTGTAGGACCGCCGACACCGGCAGCATCGAGCCAGCTTTGGTAGAGAGAGCTCTTCGCTCCGGCGAGGTTCATTCCGTACTGACCCATTCCGTTGTTGTGGTAGGGCAAAACCGTGTCGGGATCCGTCTTATCGGTCAACGCATCCAAACTGATGGCCCAACCCAATACTGTAAAGTCGGCAGTAGGGTCCCAGCTAGAGCCGGAATCCCAAGACATGCAGTTCTGGCAACGGAAGGTGTACTTGAAATGGGTGGTATTCACGGACGAGTACATCGTCGTGGCGGTGGGCCCGTCATAGACCAGAGGGTCAATGTAGGAGTCGATCCAGCGGAACGAGTGAACGACCTCATTTCCATTTGCCCATGCGACCAGAAGAAGGGAGTCCGTCATCGAGCCACGGAGAGAAAGACCCGACCAACCGGCTATGGGACCGACCTGAGTGTATCTTCGTCAGTTGAGTCACTGGAGGGCAGTGGATTAAGAACATACGATGTGTCCAATGAACTCGTCGGTAGGTGATGTTGGCAAAGCCATACCGAACACATATCCACCAGCTGACACTGTCGAGAACGACTGGTAGGCGATGCCAGTTTCGGAATCGGTATATGCTGTGGAGGACTGCGCAGAGGCAAGTCCCACCATCGCCCCAAGGGCGAGGAGACAAGACTTCCAGTTCATGATGTGAGGATTTTCGAGCTTTCCAGAGTCGAGTTTGCCGTCAGGTTAAAAAATTGGGAAGCAACACAAAAAAAATGAAGGACAGTTGGTTCCAACGTGGGGAATGAAAGGAATGAAGCACGATCTGGCGATGTGCTGGAAGAAGAGAATGTGGGTCCTGGCCTGGTGGGAGGCTTTGTGGATGAATTTTGAAAAAAAAGAGTGCGAGATCTGAGGACCTTATATTATCTGGAGTTCACGGTGGGGGATTGATATATTGGAGTTCGGGTAAGCATGGGCCCCACGATGTTGATGCCAAATTCGAAATTAGAGTACCTGACCATCAGACAAAACGCAGGCTGCAACTGCCCCTGCCATGCACCGTCATGGCGCGGAATAGTGGGCTAGCAGCTCAAGTGAGGTTGATTTGGCGGACATCTGGAAGGCTCCCGATTGGAGTACGGGTTGTCCGGACGGTACGATCCGACAGTTGCTGCCATCGACGTCGGCCAGGACGACCGAAGGTTAAATTCCACGGCCCTGCTGGGCCTTAGCACGAACACTGCTATCATTTTGTTGTGGCACAAAGGCATAGTGATGATGCTTTTCAAGCACAGCCTGCTGCCTCAGTTGTATATGGCTATTCCAACGCCTCTGGTGGAAGGAACCGACTCTATCGTCAGGCTCCGTCAGTAAGACTCCACAGAGAAGTGGGTATCGATCGAGCACGAACCCATCTGGAACTCACCGGCGTACTTCCCTCGCCTCTACTGTAAACGCCTCTTTCGTGCCGACGTAAAGGGCGGCGTGGTGAGGCGCCGCACACCGGCTCCTGGTGACGATTCCGAGGTAGCGAATAGAGTATCTGCCAGGACAAGTCTCCTGTAAATTGACCGTACCGGTTGAAAGCGTCGGTTTCGGGGGTTCTCACCGCCACTCCGGGACCTAGAATATTAGAACCCGGAAGGTCACTCTATGATTCCGACTGCTACTACCTAGCGTTTGTGGATGAATTGGACCTGGTCATGGGTCCCACGTCTCGCCAACGATATGTATGGCGGGTGGCGGTTAAACAACGTCGCTGCATTCGCCGGTGCCGGGATGGGCGCCAGTGCGTGGTGGTACCTTGCATGCTCATTCACCCCTAACAGAGATGACTGAGTAACCAGTAGATTGATGATGAGGACGACTGTTTCGCGGAGTCGTAGTCAAAACACAGTACCTATGCGCACACCGGACTCTCATGGGCGTTCACTCCAGCCACCGTGCGTATATAAGGAGCGCCTCTAGACACTGAGCGTCCGTGGCTTCGGGAGAGCTTTGAGAACGCCTCTGGAACAGGAAGGCTTGCACAGATCGGGTGCCGCCGACGGAGAGGGAAAGCGAGATAGCCAGCCACACACACACCCAGCGAAGCGCAGCCCGGATAGGCGGTAAATACCCCGCGCTTTCCTTAACCACCTACCCTACACTCGGGTCTTATTACTGCAGGTCCGATGGCATCGCGTAGCTTTTGGGGTTTGTTGCACCATGCGGGGAAATCATTATCTGGGGAAGCGGCCCTGCAAGGCACAATCCCCCCAGAGGTACTCCGAACTTGTACGGGCACGTGAACAGTGGCGGGCTCCAATCTAGGATAAACGGCCAGTAACCCCGATCGAATCCGCCAGTCTGGAAGCCATCTTCAAGGCGGTGGCAAGCCCTGGTGTCTCCAGACTTCGTATTCTCCATCCAGGCTTCGGATTTCTCATCCATAGCGAGAAGATTCGATCCCTGTAGATGCAATTTCTGCCCTCCTAGCTAGAATAGGCCACTCTGCGATGCATGCAATTCTCGAACCTTGACAGTCCAAGTAAGGCCCCCGCTGGGTACTTTCCTCAGGTACCTACATATGCGCGCGTTATATTCGAGGTTTATATGAGGCCTGATATTGCACCTACCTTGAGGCAATACGTACATCATGAATCTCGTATCAGACGAGGCTAATCAAGTCCCAGAAGGCTCAGTATGATATAGTAACACTGCCCGGAGTCGATGTCCATTCTAATACAGATGTTGGATTACCTACTCGTCCTAGGTTGAGCCGACGGTAATCAAAACCTCGCTGTCGAACTGCGCATGTGCTTAACTAGCACCCCCACGAGTTAGTCCGTTAGCATTAATGATTAGTTAGCATCAGCGGGAGCTCAAGTTCGGGCGATGTCAGTCTGCGAGTGTATGAGCAAAAGGAATCGTCTTATCAAACCCAAGAACAGATGGTGATAATCCGGCTTATCACTTGTAGAATGGAACCCAAGAACAGATGTTGATAGGTAGTCCGGCTTATCGAGTATTTGCAGAATAGATCTCAGAACGAGCATGAATGATAGCTGAGGAAATTCTCATGGTCCCGAAACAGCCGTTCATAGGCGTTGTTGAATTTGAATGGCAGCGTGAATGTGTTTGTTCGAGTATGTAAAGAATTGTATGTCCACGGCCGGCCAGGATCGACCTCGCATAACAACCCTAGCCACTCCCGTGTGTGCTGTGTCAGCTTCGTCACTACTGCAACTCTACTTGAAGCTCAACATAGCTCCACGCTCATTGCAACCTCCAGGCAACGCCCAGCGACAGCCGCAATGAGTTATCTGCTTCGTCGTCTCCCACTCTCACCAGCCGTGCGCCCCCTTCACGCGACAACCTACTTATTCGCCGTACCCCTATTCTCTATCGCCTTCCTCGTCTTCCTCAACAGCAGTCTGAGCTTCCTGCTCACGCACCTCTTCCATGTCTCGCCCAAGAAACTCGGTAGCATCGTCGGCACCCTTGGCTTCGTCGATGAGCTCGTCGCGATCTTTGCCGCGCCGATATGGGGCCTTATCAGCGATGGACGCGTCGGCACGCGCGGAGTAGCGAGCATGGGATACCTCGCGATAGCAGTTTCGTTGGTGCTTTCGGTGGAGCTGAAGAGCGTGTACCCGGGTTTAATAATCGGGCGGATCGTATTTTCCCTCGGTGCAGCAGCAGTGACAACGATGGTTTCCGCGATCCTACCTGAGATGACGAATCCTCCGTCCTTATCGGATGACGAAGCTTCGGAGTTAGTGGCGAAGCCTGCGCCGACGGGTCGGTTGGCGGGACTTGTAGGACTTTTTACGGGATTCGGCGCGTTGTTGGCACTCGGGCTGTTTCTCCCTCTGCCTACGCGCTTCTCGACTCACCCCGGTGTCACGCCTGGGGCTGCGGTTAAGATCTCGTACTTCATCGTCGCCGGTATTGCCGGTGTCGTTGCAGTGTGGTGCTACCTCGGCCTCCCGCCGCCTAGGAATCCTGCGGCTGGAAATACGTGGCACGATATCAAGACGTGGGTGTGGACGCGGATCTGGGGCGGAGATCCGGTATTCGTAGCTTCTCCTGAGGACGAGGATGGACGGCGGAAGGGAGCTGCGCAGGTGAGCGGAATCCGCGGCCTGTTGGTGGCGGTGAAGTTGGCATGTACGGATGGCCGTATCGGTGTGGCATATGTGGGTGGTTTCGTCGCGAGGGCAAGTTCGGTCGGGATCAGTCTCTTCATCCCGCTGTTTGTGAATCACTATTTCGTCTCCACTGGACGCTGTCAACCCACCGTTCCGGAACTATCGAAAGAAGAGTGTCGGAAGGCCTATATCCTCGCCTCAAGTAATTTTACCTCTTACTATTTATGCATACGGGGAAGCTGACGGAGATTTAGCCTTAACGGGTACGTCGCAACTTACCGCGCTTCTCCTCGCGCCAGTTTTTGGTTACCTCACCGACCGCCTCTACACCACGCCCTCTCTCCGCAATGTTCCGCTGATCCTCTCTTCCGTCCTCGGAATCGGATCCTTTACGCTTTTCTCTCTTCTACCTACGCCGACCAGCCCTTGGGCGTTTGTCTTCGCCGCATTTGCAGGCGCCAGCCAGATTGGTGCCATCGTTGCTTCTCTTGGCCTTCTATCCCGCGGAATCGTCGAGGTCGCATTACCAGGCGACCATCATGTGGTTGACGGAGCTGAGCAACCATTGCTGTCCGGTAGTGTGCGCCAGAATGACAAGACCAGAGAGGCGTTCAAGGGCAGCATCGCGGGCGTCTACAGTCTCTTCGGCGGTGTTGCGATCCTGCTGCTTACCAAGGTTGGCGGTAAGGCGTTTGACGGTACAGTTGGTGCGCCATTTTGGATGTTGGCTGGATTCAACGGCGTGCTTTTGGTTGTGGCGGTTGCGGATGGAGTTTGGACGTGGATTTGCGATGGGCGGTAATATCGAGGACTGTGGACGGAATTTTTGGAGGTTACGAGGGATATGATACGGTATACGATTGGCGTATGATACGTTTGCCTCATGCGTCTGTTTCTTTAAGGCGTTGTATGTTTGAGTTTTTCTTCTGATTTCTGGATATCCGCATGGAGATGAATGAGTTTTTGATAGTAGTTAATATACTTTTGGATAAGTTTACTTTGCACAGGCAGGCCAGCGTAGATCAAGTTAGCCGCGGTGCTCGTTATCGGAACGAGCCGTGAACATCTAACATAGATCTACAGAAAACTTGTCACCCGCGTGCTTCGCCATGTCGCAACTTCAACACCATACAGTCGATGACGTCACGGTGAATTCATCGGTGTCAACGGTCAATACTACCCAATTCGGCCAGCAAGGAAAATTCCACCGTCAATGACAAGACGATGACCTAGGTGGACACCGTAGGATCAAAACCGCCGGATTGTACCCATTTATTTAAACAAACAATGAACCATTGCCGGCATACTCCTCTTCCTCTCCTCTTCCGCACACTCCACACATACAAACCACAACTATTCCGCAGAATACCACTACTACCAACTACCGTACGCAAAACCACATATACAAGCTTCAGAATGGCATCCTCGCAGGCTGGAAAAGGAGGCGAGTTTAAGGCCAATGTTCCGAAGCAGGAGCAGCCGCTGCCGGGGTTAGTCACCTCCTAAAGTGCTTACTGTTTGTGGGCTTGTGCTGACATATGTGCAGTCTCGAGAAAGACATGGCTCCTACTTCCGAGTCCACCAAGCTTGAGGGATCCGACGGATTCGTCGAGTACGAGGGCTCCGGAAAGCTGAAGGACAGGGCCGCCATCATCACTGGTGGTGATTCTGGCATTGGGTGAGTTCTTCGATAATTTAGAAATAGAGATCGAGCTAACGCCTGCACCCCCACTAGCCGTGCCATTGCCGCCCTCTACGCTCGCGAGGGTTGCGATAGCACCATCGTTTACCTCCCGGCGGAGCAGGAGGACGCCGAGGAGACCAAGCGTATCGTCGAGTCCGCTGGCCGCAAATGCAAGCTCATCCCGTTCGACCTCGAGAGATTGCGGGACTTGCACGAGATTGTCGACGCGCACATGAAGGAGTACGGTCGCCTCGATATTCTTGTCAACAACGCCAGCAAGCAGGTCATGTGCGAAAACTATGAGGATATCGAGATCGACAATATCGAGTCTACGTTCCGCAGCAATATTCTTCAGATGATGGCGCTTACGAAGTTTGCCGTGCCGCATATTCCAAAGGGTGGAAGCATCATCAATACGACGAGTGTGGTTGCGTTCCGTGGAACCAGCTCCATGGTCGATTATGCTGCTACCAAGGGAGCGATTGTCGCCTTTACCAGGGCTCTAAGCAAGTCTTTGACCAAGAAGGGAATCCGTGTCAATGCTGTTGCGTACGTTCTCTGTCCTTTCTCTTTCTCTCACTCTTCACCTGTGCTAACACGCCAAAGACCCGGCCCCGTCCACACGCCTCTCCAGCCCGCAAGCCGTCCCGCCGACCAGATGGAAGGCTTCGGCAAGCAGAGCCAGATCGGACGCGCTGGACAGCCCTCCGAGATCGCCACGAGCTTCGTCTTCCTGGCATCGAAGGACGCATCGCTCTACTACGGCCAGATCCTCCACGCCTACCCGATGGGTGATTAGAGGGTGGAACAAACAAAACTAGAATTTCGGCGAAATCTCTATGGGCGTTTTCTGTTGATTTCTTTTCTGTTCTTTGGGCCAGTCTCCTTGTCGTTTGTACTGTACTTTAGCTGCGATGTGATGCGACAATCGATGTGAACATCACTTGATCGCTCGGTTTGTTGAGATAGTGAAGTAGCATCATCATTCGCCATTCGTTTGAGCATGGCGGGCATCGCGTTTTCCTCTCCAGGCGTGGGATTACTCCCCTAGATGTAGCGGATAACATCCCCATAAGTATCTAGATATTCTACCACTAATCTAACATACAAACGCTGTATACATCGAGTCCTTCCAGGTCGTTTCCACCGACTTCCTAGTAGCCAAGGCCCCCCGCCTTGGACAACTCGGTCATAATAGCGTGTTGTTTCCGGTATACGTAGGAACTTAACCGTTTGCTAAAGCCTATTCCGCGAGCGAAACTTACACTTTGTAACTCCCACCTGCGTACGCTCATATTCGAGCATCAGCTACAATCCCGATGCCTTTCAAAACCCCCTCTAATCCTCCGCGCTCCGTAAAGAACTCCCAATCCTCGTCGCGCTTGACCATCACCTCACCGGCAAGCACAGTGCCGTTGATCCCCACCCCCTCCCGTCCTCCGTCTTCCGATATCCGCGGCGCAAGCGCGATCCACTCCCGCGTGATCCCCATGTTGTAACTACACCCCTTCCCCCGCGCCTCCTCGCACCTCCGGAGCAGCGTCTCGTACGCCTCCACCACCTCCGGCACGCCCACGGCCTTCGGGTAGCGGATGCAAAAAGTCAAGAACGGAAGCCGCGGGTGGGACCACGCCTCTCCATCCCCCTCCCCCTCCTGACCCTCGTCCCCCGCGGCGCTTCGATCAAACGGCAACTTCCCGCGCTCCGCCGGAACGGGGAAGAACTGCACGTGTCTATGCGGCTGGCTCGCGCCGCTGTCGGGCCCGCTATTGAAGAAGCCGTACAAGCGCTCGCCTGTGGACACGTCCTCCCAAGTCCGTAGCACGGCGTAGACCGCGGCGAGATCCTGCGGGCGCAGCGGCTCGGTCTGTGGCTCGAACGTGGCGGTGCACAAAAGGAAGTGCTGCGGTATGATTGGGTAGCGGTTCAGGATCAGGTTGTAATCGGGGATGCTGGCGATTAGGAGGCCGCGCTGTGGCGGGAGGAACGGGTTCGCCTTCGCCTTCGGCTGAGACGAGGATGAGGAGAAGGTTTGGGGAGTGGGAGTGGGTTTGTGTTGCAGCGAGGGACAGAAGCGCGCGCGGTAGACGACATCGTTGATGCGCAGGTCGCGGGTCGCCGCGGACGAGGTGAAGATTACGTCGCCGGCTGCGAGCGCCGCTGCGTACGCTTTTGCAACGAGCGTGGGGAGGTTGGCGGGGAGCGTGGGGAAGGCGGGCATCAAGCAAGAGCTCTAGGTTTGTAGATAGCGGGGAAATCGGCTAGTGTGTTTTGTTCCTTGCGGAGAACCTTCACTGATTTGCACTCACTACTAGGGACGCTAGCCCGGCTGCAGCAGGCTTGGCACTCACGTGTGCTGCGTTTGTTTCAACTCCACGCCTTCCTCCAATCAACCTTCGCCTTTGGCATCATCACACGCCCAACACCATTTTCATCTCGCTTTCCAATTCATTTCGCCCACTTTAAAAAAGAGTTGATAAGGGGGCGATTTTTAAGAGATCCTCGAAATGCTTTCCCGACTCGCAAAAAAAACTGGGGACCTTGGGAATTCACTCGAGCGGAGCGCTTTCGAAGATCAGTCGACAATATTATCGCAACCGTGGCTGGACTCAACCGAACGATGGCTGCGCTGCGCTCTACCGACTCGAGCTACCGGTAGTGCGCATTCGGTAAATCACGAGGCAACTCATCGGCATCATTCCGTTCTGCAGAGGGCTGCTGTCGTCGGCTTCGCTGTCGTTGCTACCTGGTAACCCATTCACCACCTTATGTCAAACTGGCCTGAAGGTGAGTATTTTTGGGTGGCGCATTGGATGAGCGATGGACAGAGGTTTCGTGAAGGGGGAAGACACGTATGTACTATCAATGCTGTCTGTCTGGTGGGCCAGCTCGCTGACGCCTTCTCGAACCGGGTATTCTGTGAATAGTGGTGTGAATTATGTGTGGCATGGGAAAGAAGAAGCAGCCGGAGGAGAGGACAGGACAGGGTGAACGGAGGAAGGCTGTGTCCAGGAATGGGGTGGGGCAAGAGGGGATTCCGCGCGAGAACCGAACAACGAAACCGACAGCGACAGCAGCGACAGCACCACACAAACTGACAGTTTGGAATTGAGCCACCACCACCACCACCCCCGTTTGAGAAGCGCCATCCGGAATTCAAACCCCCATCAATTGTCGAATCCTGGACGGAGCCACGATATTGACCCTAGGTCAGTCGTCCGTTCGTTCGCTCCGTTCGCTCGCGTTCGCCGGTCCGTTGGTTCGTTCGCGCGCTGCTAAAGTAGATGTGTACATGCTACATATGTGGCGGGACACACCTGCGTGTCGTCAACGAACTGCATGGTGGGGTGGGGGTAGGAAGTTGTTTCGATCGGAAAAATACCTCGAGACAGCCAACAACCACAGCAGAGCCGCCAATGTCGCTGTCCCTGGCGGCGAGCGAACGGATGCTTGCATTCGACTCAATTCAATTCCAGGAATAATTTTCTCTCGCTGTCTCTTTCTCTCTCTCTCCGTCTCTCCCTGGCCGCGGGAAAAAAATATGGCGGAGAACATATGACGTTGCCAGTCGTCAAGTTACTCGTCCCTAGTAACTGAATTCCGGGGGTCCGAGTCTCATCAACTACGGTGCCGTCAGTCAGAATCGAAGCGAGCGACGTTGGCGACTGGCAATTCCCAGAAGGCCGGCTCTCGTCGTCAACTGGTCACAAAATGCGGTGCAAGAGCCGCCTGGCACTGACTCTGCAGCACGGCTTGTCGACGACGTCGACCAGCAGGATGCAGCCCGCAAAGCAAAAGCGACAGCGGAAACGGATGAAAGAGGATGAGAGCCAGAGAGAGAGAGAGCGAGAGAGGTGTAGGGTGCAGAAAGGGCGTGGTTTCGGTTTCGTTGCGGAAAATTAATTATTTTCCCATCGGATTGTGCACTCTTCGGTGGCGCCACGTGCTGCTTGACAGGTTGTCTCAATGGTCTGTCTCTCTTCTGTACGGAGAAACCCCTGGCGGTCGTCATCATGCTCTAGAGCCGGGAGCGAGTGACAGCTCTGTGGGGAACATCAAACGCCCGCCATGAACGGTACTCATCAAGGTACCCGCTCGCTCGCTCATTCATCACCAGGAAACAGAACTTTCGCGGCCAGGTAGAGGTAACATCAAGAAACCACAGCAGCCCCCCAGTCTATATTGAACGCCTGAAAATCTATGAACTGAACGATAGAAAGAAGACCAACTAACCTATACTTTTCAGTGCTCTCCTCCGCTCTATCTTCATGACATGGAGCCCGGCTATTTTTGGAAATAGTACCGTGCAGCACGCACAACAACCACCAACACCCTCCGACATGCAAGAAACCAGAAAACGCACAGCAGTGCAATCGCTAAACCGGGAAAAGACCAACCAAGAAATGCGAGATGCAACATCCAAAAAAACAAACCAAATAAAAAAGGAATTAAAAAAAAGAAAAAAAGAAGGATTGAACGAGGAAAAGAAGAAGAATGAGAATGGCCTCCCAAGAAAGAAAAAAAAAACTGTGGCACCACGAAGAGAAACGCCCCAAAAACTCAAAGAAAGCAGAAAGAAGAAAGAAGGGAAAAAAGGACAACTCCCGCCAATAAACGCCCTGCAACTCGCAGCCTGCCAACCCTCAATACGCCTCGCGTCAATCACACACCTCGAACACTCACTCACTCAGTCTCCACCACCATCCCACCGATCCACCTGTAACGGATTGACTGGGTCATTTTCCCCGCGCCGTTCGGGTTATTTCCTCCTTGCAGGTGACAACCAGTCACTCAGGCTTAACAGTGCGGTGCTTTCTCCTCTTACTGGTCTGCACACCCTCGCTCAACGGCTGAGCACGGCCTTCTTGAACCAATGCAAGGTACTGCTTCTTGCAGGTGCTGGACCCAAATTTGTAGCTGCCACCTCGCGCGACGATGTTGTCAGAGACCTGCTTCCACTTGATGTGTGGCAGGTCCGGGTCGACGATTTCCAACAGGAGTTCGATCTGTCCAGAAGGAAAAAAAGTCAATTAGAAACGGTTTCTCGAAATAAAGTTGGAGTGGTGGGGGTAATGCTCACATCTGTTTCGGCCCAGACCGGCTTCCGGAGGCGCTCGTTCTTGGGCTTCGTCAACGTCCTGAAACGTCCACGGAGCGTTGACTCGGCTTCCTCCAAGTTCAACTGGATCTTGATGGTCTTGTAGGACACACCCTGCTGCCGCAGATATACCAGCTGTGCGTCGGTCTCGTCGTATTTCTCGCTGGCGGGCACGCAGGCCGTTGGCGGGATGGGTTTCCGCGCACGGCGCGGGCTCGAGCTCGTGGTCGATTTCTTGGCCGACGGACGAAGGTTCTGGCCGCGCGAGTGGGGGTACGTGGACGACGATGAGTTGGCGACATCTGGCGATGACGATTTCGTGCCCATTGGGGTGATGGGTTCGGGGGACTCGCCGCCGGGAGAGGCCGAGGACTCGGCGTAGTAGGGCGAGCCGTTCTGGATCACGATCGCCGACATGTCGTCGTCCTCATCCGTCTCGTCGTAGTTGTCGCAGTCGTCGTCGCTGTCGTCGAAGTCATTGAAGTCTTGCTGCTGGCTGTGGTGGTGCTGGCCGTGGTGGTGGTGGTGGTGGTGGCTGGCGTGGCTGGCGTACGTGTATGCCGAATCGTAGTTCGCGGAGGGCGATTTGGGCATTGGGTACAAGGATTCCGGCGTTACCGAGCTTACACCATAATGTCCCCGTGGCCGGTCGCTCTGCGATGGGGAACGAGTGCTAGACGGCCTGTATGATGAGCCCAAGCTAGGATCCACCATGGCCGGCGAAAACCGCCCCCTGGAGGTTGTCGACGTGTAGGACGAGCCGGAGTAGAACGGGGGCCGGACGGGTGCTGGCGTTGCTGCCACCGAGCGGCTCGAGTCGTCGCCAGGGTAGTGGGTTTCGTTCAATTCGGGGAAGAGCTCGGTGACTGCTTGTCGAGCGGCGACGGCGCTGGCCTCGCTGCTCGGTGCGAGTTGCACGGCGGGCCCTCCGCGGGGACTCCAGCGGCTTTCGGCATCGGTGGAGCTCTCCGGATATGCCGATTGGCCCCGGCGCGAGTGGTGGTAGTGTTGTCCAGCTCGTGCCGCCCGCGAGTCGCCGGAATCCGAGTACGGAGAGTTGTCGAAGTCTTCGGTCGAATGTCTGCTGTACGACTTGGTTGCGTAGGTGGAATAGTGTGCTGTTTTTCCCAAGGGTCTCAAATCAGCATTCAATGGCGGGGGAGGATAGACGGATGTGAAGGAAGGAAGAAGTAAAACTCACCACCGGAGGAGGTTCTTCGGTCCTGGTCGTCTCTGCTCTGTCTTGAGTACCAGTATGAGGAGTCGGCATCGGACGCGGCGGCACTCAGCGGGTAGTGATCGTACATGGTGTCATAGTTGTCGTATCGGGGGTCCTCTTTCGAGGGCGAGACGGAGGAGGAGGAGGCGGCGGCGGAAGCGGCACTTTGCGGGCTAGCAACTCTTCTCTGGCTCAGCTCTGGCCTGTGCGAATAGTATGAAGAAGAAGGCTCAGGGGTGGCTGAGACTCTGGTCTTCTTTCTGGGCTGACTCGAAATCGGCGGCGTAGGAATTGACCGTGGGTCATTGCTACCTCCACCGCCGCCAGAACCACCGCCAACGCCACTACCACTGCCACCACCCGTTGCAGTGCCTTGTGGCCAGGGGGAATACTTCTGAGGCGTAGGGGCGTACATCGAGTAATGACCGGACTGGTACATGTCTATCCTGTCTGTGTTTCGGGTACGATAGGGGGGTTTGTTTGTGTCCGAAGTTCTATGCCAGAAACTGGTCGGGGTGGGTCGGTGTGTGGATGGGTGGGGTGGGTTGGATGTGTGGAGATCTCTGGGTTGATATGGGGGGAGAGTTCTTGTTCTTGTTCTTGTTGCTTCGGCTTCGAGCTCGAGGTTCAAGACACTTTGTTGACGGTGGTGGTGGTGGTAGTGGTGGGGCTGGCTGGATTGAAGGTTGTGTTTGAGGAGAAGGATATGGCGGGGTCTTTAAGAGTGTTGTTCGTTGTCCGTCCGGTTGGCTGGCTGGCTGGCTGGATGGATGGTCTGGATGGTCTGGATGGGCTGTCTGTCTGGCTGTATGGTCTGGATGGTCTGGCTGGCTGGATGACTCTGCTATTGACCTGTGGATGTGTCCGAATATTTCAATTCTGTGTTCCTGTCGAGGGTCCGATGAATCCCATTAAATGGAGGCGGTTTATTGCTGGCTGCTCTGCTCTGTCCTGTCCTGTACTGTCCTGTCCGATGGAGGGGCGACGAGGAGGAGGAGGGAAATAGATACATTCACACCTTATAGTTAGCACACACGGTGTAACTCCATAGCTACTACCTACTACCTACTACCTACTACCTACTACCTACTACCTACTACCTACTACCTACTACCTACTACCTACTACCTACTACCTACTACCTACTACGCTACCTAGCGGCAGGCCGATCCACCACACAGGGACAGCCACCGCAGCTCCCGGGAATGCGAGCTCGACCTACCACGATGGCCGCCGCCCATTGGTTAAAGCCGAGGATGGAAGGAACGCACAGAAGATCCAGGTGCACCCTCCCTCCCACAGTCACACACCCTTCCACTCCCCACCACGACCCCCGGTCAATACCCACCCACCCATCGCCCACCACACTACACGCAGCACGCTACACACATACCGTCATTAATCGGAAAAATAACGTGGTTACTGTAGGTGTAGAGTTGAGGTGTGTGTTTTACCACCCACTACCCACTACCGTACCTACCCTGGAAACTGTCTGCGGCGGCGGCGGCGGCGGAGGTAGCCAGGTAGGTAGCTTCGACGTAGTTACGGCCAGACGTACAGTACAGTACAGTACAGTACAGTACTCTACCGCACAGTACAGTACAGTACTCTACCGCACAGTACAGACGTAGAGTAGTAGAGTAGAGTACCTAGAGTAGAGTAGAGTGTGTGGTCCGAACGCGCAACTGTTCAAAACACCTATTTGCTACCACTGGCACTGGCACGAAATAACGCTATGCAATGTATCTGTTGGCAACAGAAGTGGTGGGTACGGTACGGTACGGTTGGGTTGTTGCAAACCCGGCACATATTGCTTTGCTTTGCTTGCTTGACGGTGCCACCACTACTCTAACTACCAGCGAGCGTCCCTTTTTTTCTTCGGATTTATCCTTTTCTTTTTCTTTCTTTTTTGTGGTCCGTTTTCTTTTATTTGCTTTTTTCTTTTCCGGGGGGAGGAGGACGGGGGTGGCCAGGGGGAGATCTGGCTGTCTCTGTCTCTGTCCCTGGCTCTGGCTGTGTCTCTGGCTCTGTCTCTGGCTGTGGTCTGGCTGTGGCGCCGATTGATACGTTCGCTGGTCGCTGGGAAGTTGTGGTTTGGTTTGGTTGCGGCGGGAATCTTTTTTCTCGTCTAGAGTACGGTACTTTGCTTTCCTGTCCTCAACTCTACGGACAGTGTAAAAGAATGGGACACAGAGAGATGTAGATAGGTGGCGGCTATTGGCCAGAGTACAATACAAGAGCCACCTCTAGAGTACCTCTACCTCTCCACGGCAGGTGCGTGGCAGAGAGCTCTTCGCACCAGGGCCGCTCCCATTTGACGAGCGCTCCCTCTCCCTCTCCCTCCCTCTCTCTCTCTCTCTCTCCCTCTCTCTCTCTCTCTCCCTCTCTCTCTCTCTCTCCCTCCCTCTCTCTCCCTCTCTCTCTCTCTCTCTCCCTCTCTCTCTCTCTCAAATAATAATTTCAAAAACGGCGAAACCGACAACCGACAAGCAGTTGTTAATGTTAACGCTGTCTGTCGCGGTAGGACCAGTAAACTAGCGGTCGGTCTGCGGTGGGATGTGTGGTGGGATGTGGGACGTCGTGGATGTGCGTCGTTCCACACACCACACACACACAACACAGGAAAGGGCCGGCGGTTTGGGTTGGTTGGGCCAACGCTTTTTCTTGTGGGGGTGTTCCTTTTTTCTTTGCTTTTGCTTTTCTTTTCATTTCTTTTCTGACTGAGTGGACTGGACCGCACTGCAGCAGCAGCAGAAGAAGAAGAAGCAGAGGAAGAAGAAAGACATCCCGGCAAAGGCAAAAGCTTCTAGAACATCAGTGGAAGCATTAAGCAGCAGGAGCAGCAGGTACGGCCATGCAGGTCGCTGCCCCTGTCGCTGTCCCGGCCTCAGCCTTGGTAAGGCCAGCCAACCGCGGCGCAGGACACGTTGACACATCACACACACACAGAGACACACCGCTGAACGACCATCGATCGTGCATGCGAGACGACGAGGAGGATTGACTAGGTCGGTGGGAAACTATGAGCGAGGGGGGGTCTGCCGGCATCCCCGCGAGCGGGTTCGCGGTGTGCTGACTGCTGAGTCTGGCGAGTTCTGTTCCATGAGGGGCGCGCCGGTCGTCGGTCGTTTGGCCCACGGGGACGACGATGCGAAGGTGGTTACTGCTGCTGCTGCTGCTGCTGATGATGATTACGGCCGTTGAGCAGGAGGCACAAGGCTAATCCCCCCCCCCCCCAAAAGCAAGGCTACATAAAAGAAAGAAAAGAAGGAGGGCCCGCCCCACCAGGGCCACCACCACTACACACAGTGGTGGGCCCGCACGGCGCATGCAGGGGGGACGGCGGAGGAACAGACAGAACACTTTCTTTCTGCACAGCACTCTGGCTGGGCTGGATGGGCTGGCTGGTAGGTAGGGGCTGCACATCCAGATTCCGTGCATTAGCCCAGAGGCACCGTGGCGTGGCAGCCCAGACGAACGGAAGCATGGAAGCATGGAAGGTCCCGTATTGTTTCTAGAAGCCTTTCATCTCTTCGGGTCAGGTTCAGGTTGCATGGTGGGATGGTGGGTGGATGCGCCGTCCACGCAGGCTGCCTGGTGACATGGGGACAGGGGGGTAGGGGGGAGGGGGAGGACGAAGTGGAGGATGGGGTGGTGGAGGATTGGGTGCGGGAGACGGAGGGGGAGGGCCGCCAAGAATTGCTGCTTCCTCCTTCGCCGAATTGCTTTTGGCAAGTCAGTCGGTGTCTATTGGATGGACGGGGGTGACAAGTTCTGTTCTGTTCGGGTTCCTGGCAAGTACTTCCCCCCCACCCCCCACCCCCCCCCCGTCGGTCTCCTACGCCGACAGCTGTACATAGTAGCAGCAGACGAGCCTTGCGGATAAAAAATCGCCGCGGAAAGAAAAGAAAAGTCCACGATCGATTCACCGTGTGTCCATAATTGGAATTTGGAGTCCGCCCAACCGAATTCGGTATCCGGTCAGTGGTGGGAAACGGGACAGGACAACAACGTTCATCCCCCCCCCCCCCCCCCCCCGCCGCTGGGCCATCGTCCAGGCTGCCCTTTCCGTCTCCTCCCGACCGGCTGACCCACTACGGCCTTCGGTGAGTTGAGGGAGAAAAGCGTATACTTTACCTACCTACAGCTTCACGTCGCAGTCGCAGTCGCAGTCGCGGCATCGCAACGGAAGCTCGATGTTTCGACCATCACACATTACGTGCGTCCATCTCAAAGCATTGGATGCCACCCTGTACAATGTACATACTGTACACACCTACATACGTCGGTTGTCGGACTAACTACTGCGGGCTGTCTGTCTGTCCTGTCGATCTCGTCGAAAGCTGAAACTCACCAGCTTTTTCTCCTCCCCCCCTTTGTCCACAGTCAACCACAGGAACCGGTCCACACCTACCCACTATACTCTATCTGCTGCATGTACCCGTCAAACATGGCTGCGCGCGATTGGAGCAAGGGCTAGAGGGGAGGAGGCGGCTAGAGATGGGCCCCCTTTGCGTTGCGTTGTTGTTCCTCCTCGAGCAGAGCAGAGTCCTCGCTGTCAGCCACATCGGAGGGAGGGGAGAACTCAACTCCACTCCTCGGGGTGATTCGAGGTGGCCCGAAGGTATGTACTGTTGTGTGGAACCCCCCTTACCCCCGAGGAGCTAGAGGTAGTTGTGGTATGTATTGTACCTGTTTGTCCGCTTGGACGGACTGCCGGCGTGACATCGGGGAAACCGATGCGATTGGCGATTGCCGGACACAGGAACACAGGAACACCCACCCTCCCTCCTGCGTCATCGATCATGGGCGCCAGAGCCAGGGCCAGAACCTAACTCAAAACTAAGGCTAGGGAGACGGATGTCCTGGGGATGCGGAGACGACACAGAGCGATCATACTGGCGGCCCCAGCAGCCGCCTCAGCAGCAGCAGCAGGTGCAATGCCATCCATTACCTACTCTATGTGTACCCTTGAGGACTAGGCCCGGTATGGCAGGGACATGGGCGACGGCTATTGACAGTTCGTCTGCAGGATGCATGGCATGCGTACCGTATCGTACCGTACATTCATCAGGCAGGTACCTACATACTCTGCCTACTCTACCTACTCTACCTACTCTACCTACTCTACCTACTCTACCTACTCTACGTCCGTGCTGTGTGCGATCTTGAGTGATTTTTCCTTTCCTTTCTCCTGATCGGTGGGTCGGTGGGTTTCTTTGGCACGCACGGAGGTGATCATGGCGCACAATCCTGGGGGCGGACTGGTCTGTTGGGACTGTCTATCTGGCTGGGTAGCTACATGCTTCTTGCATAGTACTCACTTACCTACATACATCCTACCCTTTGTCGCAACGTCCCGCCGTACGCCCGCCGTACGTACGCCCACCGTACGCCCGCATGCCAGGCTGCCATACCATACCATGCCATGCCATGCCATGCGAAGAACCACTTGCGGATCGCCCCGTCATCGGATAATCTACTGGGTCGGTGGGGGGGGGGGGGGGGGGAGATCGTTTTAGGCCCGGGACGGGACACCTTCCGTACGGTGGCCCGGTGGGTGCATGGCAGCCAGGTACTTAGTTTAGCTAGCTCGTTGCGGGAAAAATTCCGGCAGCCTTGTGCGGTAAAGGTGAAGGGTGAAGGGCGGCCGGCCGGGAAAGGCAGCAGGGGCAGCAGGGGCAGCACAGGCAGCAGGGACAGCACAGGCAGCACAGGCAGCAGACCATGCTCTGCTCTGGGAGGCAGGGCGGTCCATCGTCGTTTCTTGCACGATGGCGGATCTATCATCTGCTCGGATCAACGGTTGTGGCGTCAGAGAGGGAGGGGGAAGGCGTGAGTACTCCTCCTCCTCCTCCCGTCGGCGTGGCACAGCCTACGGGTTGATACGGCACTAGGTACTCTACTCATCCATGCTTTCCCACGATGCTCCGTCCCGACTCCCAGGTGGCTTAGACCTCGCCATCCGTTTCGACCGTGCACGGGCACGATCCAGCAACATCCAGCACCAGACAACCAGACAACTAGACAACCAGACAATGAAACATCTAATCAATGAAACTGGTGATCGCCGACAGGGAGCCGGTATGTCGTCGTCGTCGTCGTCGTCGCTGTGGTGGTGGTGGTGGTGGTGGTGGTGGTGGTGGTTGTCCTCCAGACACTGGTGGTGGTGCCTGGTGGTGAGCCACTTTCTTTCTTTCTCCCTTCCTCTCTTCCTTCCTACATACAGTACTCACGGACCACATGTTCCCGACGGCGGCGGCAGGTTGGCAGGTTGGCAGGTTGATAGTTAGTGATAGGCCTCGCCTATCCTATATCCTATATCCTATCGAGAAAGAGAAACGCACGCACAGAGTTGCCACATCATCCATCGTTGACTAACTGACCTACCGACTGACTGACTGACTGACTGACTGACTGACTGACTGAGTGAGCGAACACGTACTGCGTTTCGGTTGAACGCCGCAGTGCCCAGTGCCATAGAGTACCGACCGACTGGCTGGCTTGATCACACTGCCGCACTCGCACTCGAATCGAATCCGGGCGGGTTTTTCCCTGGGATGGCACAAAACTATTCGCCATAGTCTAGATAGGCTGCATGCGAAATAAAACAGGAAGATTTCTCTCTCTCTCCTAGGATAGCACGGGGAATTCAGTCTCGGGGCTACCCCCGAAAGTATGCATCATGTAAGTAAGTAAGTAGAGTATGAAGAGTAGATGTATACTAGGAATATACTAGGAATGCTGGCGGCGCGCGGGGGATTTCGTGCAGGGCCCGATAGTATGGTAGGTAGTATGGGATCGCCAGTAGCATCGCCAGCAGCATCCCCCGGCGAAACAGATCTAGAATCCATAGAATCCATCCGTGGCGGGTTTCGCGATGTATGGGGGCGGGGCTCCACTATTGGCTGGTTTGAACATACGTCGATCGTTCTCTTGTCTCTTCGGGCAGGGCGTGATTGGTCGTGCTTGCGTGATTTGGGTGGTTTGGGTGGCTTGGGTCGTGCTGTGCAGACTGACGAGCTGGGGAGTGTCGATACACGCGGAAACTTCATCCATAACCACAATTTTCACATTCTGACTTTTGCTCTGGATACACTACGGAGTTCTCGCTCTATCTCCCGCAGGAGTACAACACTCTTAACGACCACGGAGAGCGAGGCATCCAGGGCTATCACTGCGAAAGGTCTCACGAGCTTTATCCTCCGCAAATCATGCGAACCTTCTCACATCAGAGTAGTTACTGTACAGTCAAGGGGGTAAAACAAAATGGTAGTGCTCACGTATCTTTAAGAAAATGCTAGTGATATCGTATCAGTACGGTCAAATACGTTTTTTTATGCCGTGATACGATATCAATATGCGTCCAGCGGGAAACAACTGGCGGAGAAACGGGGGGGGGGGGGGGGGTGTGAACGGGTAGACATTGCCATGATCTAGATAGGTCGCACGCAATCAATGAACGAACGAGAAAAAAAAGAACAGCGGGAAACAACGTTTTTCTTACCTCCCCGCCTTGAACTATACAGTCCACCAGCCACGGTACAGTTTCTCCTTTCCTATCCCTTTCGAAACATACAAAAAAAAGATGGAAGTCAAAATATCCGCCGATGATCCTTCCCCGCGGGAAGACTTCTCCCTCATCATCTGTCCCCTATCATCTGCCTCCTCCTCCCCCCTCCCCTATTCCCTAGATGTACACAGTATCTACCACAAGAGACGAGCAAGAACACGACACGTCCTCTCCGCACACTCCACGTTCCCCGTGGCATTAATCACCTTCGCATCTCTCACCTCTCACTCCACCAGCAGTATACTGCGCGGTTTCCTGACCAAACCCAGGACGTTCCGCCTTTCCCTCCAGCGGTGGTCAGTGGTCAGTGGTCGGAAAACCGCAACCATACGCAGCCACAGTAACAGCAGGCGGCCATAGGTGATATTAAACATAAGGCTACGTATCCGCCTACGCCACGCTTCGGAATATAGACTATAGTAGTTAGTAGTTATTAATTGCCGGCGGCAAGCCACTGGATGGTTGGCCCCTATGTACCTATGATGGAGCTATGATGGAGCTACCTATAGTATGGAGCTACCCAGCTATGGAGCTATGGAGCTATGGCTCGAACACCACCATCACTCGCTCGCGGGCGAGCGGGCGAGTCGACGGATACACGTTGCAACATTCAATATAAGGAATATAAGGAGGCGAGAAGGCGAGAAGGCGACAAGAAAAGAATCCAAAGCTGGTCATCAGATACTAGCCATATTTTCTGCGCGAATTGAGGACGACAGGCAGCCAATAGACACCAGTAGAGATACTGGTACTAGTAGAGTGTGGCTCTCGCACCGGCACGCGGGGGAGACGCTTGACGTCGTGGTCCAAGGCGCCGTTCGGAAAAAAATAATGATTCTATGTATTCTGTGGCAGAAGGCTATGGGGTACCGCAATGTCGGGACCACTAGCACTGGGGTTTTAATCATGTAGGTACTTGTGAGAGGAACATATGAGTGGTTACTTGTTAGCTGGTGGGGACACCTCTTGTTATGCATGGGAATTACGGCAAGCACGTACCACCGCCCACCGTTTTTTTGAGCTTTTTTGCGCCTTCATGTGGACAATTGTGATTAATTGGAGTACTGGGCTCACCACCTGTGGCTACATGTATCTTTCGATTTTAAAAAATTTGTTTTTGCAAATCGGGTTTCAAAGTACTCCACTATGTAGGCGCGACGAAATCTAGGTACTCTGACGGACGACTATTGAGCTTCATATTTTATATCTGTTTTTATTTCTTTATTTTTCCTCACCGGGGATTTGGGAAAGATGATGGACGTCATACTCCACTTCTACTATACATCGCATCACGATCACATGCAGTCATGCTTGTCAGAGATACAGTAGAGTAGATATAGTAGATAGAGATTGGTCTCTCCAGACAGTTGGACAGTTGGACAGTTGTGGGGTCCGAGGGGCCAGCGAGCGACTTCGCAGCATACTGCATGTACAAGTTAACGACAAAAAACACCAAAAAAACTGGATCCGGCCGAATTACGACGGTAAAGAAATCCTTTATAATAGGTGTGCCTGTAATTGGTTAAAAAACTGAGGTACCCACGGACCCACTCACCAACCCTCCCCCCCCAGATTAATCCAGAAATCGCGGTACACATATCCAGGTCTACTAGTCGTTACTACGCCGTGCGTGAGTCGTGGCCATGATCGATAGTCAACCCATCAACCATGGCCCCGGGTGCACTGGGTAGGATGCACTGGGGTGGGCCAGAAAGAAAAAAACTGCCGGCATGCAGGTGGCTTTTTTTCTCCGAGTGTGTAAGTGGATGGGGGGTGGTGGGCGGTCGTGGCTGCGAGGTATCGATCGCCGCCGCCGCCGTCGACCGTGAATAGAGTAGATACTGAGTACTTGGATAGCACCACCACCACACCCGGTGGGCCGGAGGTTCAACTCAACTCAACTCAACTCATTGACGAGGTTTACTCAATGCGGATACACAAAATAGAGTAGAGTAGAGGTGTTGGGTATTGGGTATTGGCTGTTGGGGCGTCCTTTCACCGGTATCCACATCGCCTGCACATACGCACGCCGCACGTACGCACGATAGAGTGAATAGTACAGGACGAACATAGTAGGATGGATGACGTTCAACGTCCAAAGTTTCGTAGTGGAAATACCGCCCAACCGATAGATTCCCCACTCACACCATCACACGGGGAAAGGCTGATTACGGTACTTTACGGAGCGGGCCGCTGGGGGGGGGGGGGGGGGGGGGGGGACTGCGTGTGTGATGTGTCCACTGGTGTGATCGTGACTTTGGTTTCTTCTTGGTGGGCGAAATCGAGGGCGAGAGGCACTGGGACAGTCCCGGATAGATATAGTAGATGCTGAGTACCTACCTCGTACATACTGGAGTAGCTCGGAGGACCAATATTTACTATACATTATACATACCTCATACGGGAGTGGATGACATGCCACCGCATAGCTTCCTACATACCTCCGAGTACATACCTCCGAGCGAGCATCCTGCTCAGCAAAAAAAAATACAGAGCATCTGCTTAATGTCAGAGACAAAACTGAAACGGTACATACGGAACACGGATGACATCCAGTCCCAGTCCGCACACTCCTCCAGCCCTCCAGCCTCCTTTCTTATATGTAGGGGGGAGAGAGAATCACTTCGACGCAAGCTGCACTGCTGCAGGAAATAAACGTGGTAGGCATGTAGATAATTGGATATTTTATGCCTATCATATGTGCCAGTGGCCACTGGCCACCACCTAGTTAACTCACCTCGCATGCGCCAGATGCAAGGTACTAGCGGTCTAGCAACCCTACGTGGGCGTCCCGGAAAGGCTGTACTCTAGTTAACCAGTTAGCGCAGGAGCGCATCTACATACACAACTAACGCGCAGACGAGACGAGACTTCTGACCGGCCGACCTTTTTCCCCCTTGGGGTCGCCGGTCTAGATCTGTATCTGCGGGCCCTCCCTGCAGCGACGGTTCGTCCAGTTGGGAGCTGCGAGGGAGCTTTTCGACGTATGTATGGTATAGACCACCCCCCGGTACGTATCGTAACGACTTCGATATACTCCGCTCCAGATCTCCAACGAGCCGACACGATTCCGCATATGTACCATGTACATATATACGAGTAGGTAGGGAGGTTGGGAGGTACTCTACGTGGTGCCGTACCGGTCGCAAAGTCGTATGTACTCTACGTCAGCTGGCCTGGACAGTGGAGGACGCCTGTGTACCGGGGGGTAAGGGCGAGGTAAGGTGTGGTCCGTGCTGGAGCCCTTTCCGCCTTTTCCGCCTTGCTGTTTCACGATTGGCCGGTCGGTCGGAGTTTTACAAACACTTCGTTCTCTACATAGAGTCTACATAACCGTTCACATGTCCACTACGTACCTAAATAGGCACCTAATAGAGACCATCCCCACACCCGCCCTCAGCCGCGTGATCATGGCTCGCGAACTTCCCGTGCGTTCCCTCGGTCCACTCCGCCGCCGCCCACCTATCCCTCTCCCTCGGCAGCGTCCTCCTCGGAAATCCCTCCAGACTCCTACCATACTTCGCGACCAGCCACGCAATGGCCTTAGTATTTTCCACCAGTGCTCCAAGGTCCAGATTCCTAACGGTATCGCCAGGCTGGTGATAGTTAGCATCATACGGCTCGCCGGCCTTTCCGCCAAAGAGCGCCGCCTCTTCGCGCGTCTTGATGCCTTCGGCGCCGGTGAATAGCCCGCCCGACGGGATGTTCGCAGTCAGGAACGGGCCGTAGTCGCTACGCCCCGTGAACGCGGTTGGGACAGAGGGCCGCCCCACTGAGGTGAAGTATGAGGTCAGCGTGTCCTCGATCTCGGCGCTTCCGGCAGGCCCGGAAAGGTTGAAGGCGCTGCCGTCGCCGTCGTATACGCTAAGTACGTAGTTGGGAGAGCCGATCCTAGGTGGCGGCGGTTAGTTGCGGTGATTTAGAGGGTGAGAGGGCGAGGGGTAGTTACATGTCGGAGTTTATGTACATGGCAATCTTGAGATTTTCCTCTGGCGTCAGGTTCTCAACGTAGCGGTGCGCGCCGAGTAGGCCAAATTCTTCGGCAGAGAACCAGCAGAACCGTACAGCATTTTTGCTGTGCGCCCAATCAGCCGAGTGATACTCTATGAATAAGTACATAAGTACTCACAGTTTGAAATCCTTCAACTTAAGCAGCAGCTCCAAAATACCAATCGTTCCACTTCCGTTATCATTTATGCCTACCGGGCTGTCAATACATGTATGCGTACCTACCTATATCCGCCGGCGAAGTAAACTCACCAGGGCCCAGCGGCACCGAATCCGAATGCGCGCCTACGACGACGACCTTGTTGGGATCTCCGCTCTTAGTCTGGGCGATGACATTGTACGAGACACGGTCCTCGGCGAACGAGTCGATATCCAGCTCGCCGACCAGCTTCTCCCCCGCTGCCAGTTGCTCAATCAGCTCCAGGCCGTCGGAAAGCGAGATCGCCCCCGTCGGCACGATGTTGGGCACAGAAAGGAGGCGGCCATCGAGGACGGTGCCGGGGACGCTCTATAGCAGCGGGGAGTCAGCACCGCACCGGACTAAGGGGGAGGGGACGGACGTTGTAGATGATACAGCCCACGGCGCCGGCCTGGAACGCCAAGTTGCTCTTCTGGGTGACCGTGCAATTCCCGCGCATGAACAGCACGATCTTCCCCTCAACATCGGGCGGATAATCATCGGCAGTACACCCCTCGCCTCGCACTTGCGCCAGCAGCGCCTTCATCCCTCGAGCCCTCGGCGAGCCGCGGGATGGATAGAACAGCACGTCCTCGCCGTCGACAGCGAAGGACCCATTCGCCGCCGCGTACCGCTCCGCGAACGGCTGCAGGTACACGTCATATGCGCCGGTGGCGGCGACGAGGTCGTGCACGTAGTTGATCGTTGCGTTGTGTCCCGGCCCGCCGAAGCCGCGGTTGCCGCCCGCGCCGCGCGCGAAGGCGAAGGAGCTGAGCTTGTGCGCGTGTGAGAGGAGCGCACTGCGAGTCAGCTGCCGCCGGAGCTTGGAGGAGTCGACGAGCGGCCGGGGATCCTTTTGTCCCAGGGCCGCTGGGAAGGCGGAAAGCAGCAGCAGCAGCTGGAGGAGCGGGAGCGCGGGCAAGATCATGGTGGCTTCAAACTTGAGGTGGAGGGAATGGGAAAATCGCAGCTGGACGGGGTTATAGCCGTCTGTTTATCTACATACAATTGTTCATCGGAGGGGAAAAGGACCGGCTGGGTGCGCGGGAACACACCAGCTGGATGGCCCGTATTCATGCAAGTAAACGTTGATCTCAATCGCACTTGCTCCCATACGGCGGCCAAGATACAATGGCCGGTTCCGCATCTTGATATGGCGAATTGGAAGGGAGCCTGCACTTGATACACGGATCCTGTGTAACATATAACGGCCATGTCAGGCACGAGCCAGTCGGAGATCTGCCGAATCTGGAAGCTGTGGTCAACATCCTAGAAGGGCCCAAGAAATGTACGTCGGCTGCGGGCAGGGCCACTGCAAGACGAGATAGGGTCTGGACCGGCGGATGCGGTCGCGGCTGTGGCTGGGCGAAAGCGTGGGGGAGTGAGATCGCTGATAGCCGGACTTATTGATCTTCCGTAGCCATAGTGATCTTCTTGATATGCAATCAATTATCGGCGGTGGTCGCATGGGCACCGGCGCCATGCCACTCCGAGTGACGGAGGCACAAAATCAGCATGGGTATTGGAAAGACAATCAAATCGGTAAGTACGGGTAGACACGGCTCGGCTTTGTTTAATTCCTAAGTCCCTATGCAGCTGAATGGGATGCTCGTGCTCATTCCACCCCGAGCTCACTCTTCTTCGATATCATCATCATCGAGGTCCATCTCCTCGCCCACCCATAGCGTTCCCTCGCTAACCACGGTAATCTCCCACGGCTCACCGCCCTTGCTCCCCAGCCGCTCCAGAACAATTATATACCCGCCATCAATCCATTCCAGATGCGTCTTTGTCGTCCTGACCCCCATTGGTAGATCCACAAACGCGCCGCCTCCACTCTGTGCCACGAGAGCATCCGCCTCCACCTCATGCGGCTGGCGAATAGCTCCAAACACCGTCAATTTAATAGCAGCAACACTCCTCGCTTTCACCCACAGCCCCATGAACCGCCCCACATCCATGGGCCAGACCAGTTTGGTCCTTCCGGGCGGCCATACTCCCTTAACCACTGTTTCGAAGCACCCGGCAGTTTCGGAAGGGAGCTCACTAAATGTGGCGGTCGAAGCTGTGGTGAGAAGAGTGATCTTAAATGCGCCGAGCTGTCCCGACTCGAAGGTACTCGCGACGACGGTGTATTTTCCCGGGGGCAGGTCGGATGTCGTGGCGAGAGCGGTGGAGCGCTTGTATTCTCCGCTCTCGGCCACGATTTCGCGAGTGGTCACCGCGGCCACTCGCTCACCCTTGGAGTACACCAGTTTCACGTGTACTGGGTGTGGCGAGGGTGTTTCGAGGAGCAGGGCAAGGCTGGCAGCTTGCGTAGGTAGCGTGATCACGAACTGTGGGTTCTTCGGGTATTCCGGAGAGTGGGCGTTTCCGCCGGCCGTGGAATCGGTCCATGCTGAAGAAAGCACCAGTGAATATGGGTATGTTTCGGCAACGGGATTGATGGTGAGCGTGGACAATGAGTATATCATCAGGGAGAAACTGTGGGTGGTGGGTGAGAGGTCTTGTGATGATACCGCGAGTGTATAGTTTTCGCCTGCCGGGAAATTGTCGAGCGACAGGAGAGTCTGTGGCGAGTCGACGTACGGAGTACGATGAATACTAGGAGAGGATAGGTAAACCCGTCGTCCAGCTGCATCGAAAAGGTAGAGCGAAATGAAGCCGTTATTAATCACTCCTTCGTCGGCAGTATTCGATAGACCCAAGTGGCGCGAGAGAATGATCCATACCGGCCCAGCAGTGGACGAAGGATTCGAGATGGAAAACTGTGGGTTTTGGCCAAACGAAGTTTCGGATACCTTTGTGGAGAGATCCCACGAGAAATGTGATTCATAGAGCCTGGTGAAGAGCGTCGGGTTCCAGTTCAGATATAAGCTTGCGAAGTTTCGAAAAACATTTTCCAAAGATATCCAAAAGACGCCGGGTTGCAGTGGTTCCCTAGAAGGCAATGCATCTTTGACGTCTTTCATATCCAGCCCATCCTCCGACGAACATGGACTCGGTGCATCGAAGTCATAAGGCTCATCTTTTTCATCGTCGTCATCCGTGGGCGCACCCCTCCAGACCGTTCCCTCGGACCACGGATTCTTGACCAGCATGAACCTATCACCATCTTCTTCCTTCATATCAAGGACAGCATAATCGTGTTCACCAATCAAACCCAGCTCCGTTTCCTCTCGCGTCGTCAAACGGCCGGTCCCCAATGTTATCAAAACGTCACCAGTAGTCCAAGCACCCACCATCCGTCGCCACAACGCACTGAGTACCACTTCATCTGACTGGAGGAACACATGCTCCGGAATCCATCCCGTTAAAGCCAGTAGATCAGTGCCTGAATTTGAGCCTGGAAAATCATAGCCTCCCATGATTTTAAGGTATGCCTTTTCGATGAGAGCGGCAGCGAACACCGTAGGGTTTCTACGACAGGTAACGTATAAGGATCGGTCGGACTTGGAGACGGGGAGATAGTCGTCTATTATGACCTACACCAGTATGAGTTATATGATTTCCGCAGTGTTGGATAAAGCCCGACCGACCTTGCGGTAACACCCATTGAAGAAGAGCTTCACTATGTACTTTCCGGAGGGGCTGACCACCGGCCGTCCTTTATCGTCTTGGGGGTACAATATATTAATAATTGTCTGTCAACTGTCAGCACTCCCATCCAATTCTCCAATAGCGAGAATAACACGCCTGTCCGAACCCCTTCTCTTCCCTCCGAACGCCGGAGCACAAGCTCGCAACAACCGAGCAGTCGGTGATAACATCCTGCGTAAGATCTACGATTTCATCTTCCCCGGGCAGTATCCTCGCATTCTCACAAATCTCATGTGGCCGCTTCCAATCGTCGAGTATAGTCTTTTGCAAATCTGATAACTGCAGCATTCCTGCCGGGTCTCTCCGCACAGTCAGCCACATCCGCCCACTCCACCGCCGCCTCGAATCTCGACTTACTGAAACGGCGCACCCGCAAACTCTGCTGGCGCCGGTGGTCCCTTCCACGGCGGAAACACCCCGCCGTTGATTTTACTCGACTTGAGCAGCACCGTCTGCTCCTTGACGCTTAACGCCCTGGTCACCTTCGGCGTCGGCCGCTTCCGCGGGGGTCTGCTCGGTGGCTGCGACGGCGAAGCTGCTAGGCCCACTTTTGGCTGTAGCTCCTCCCCCTTCGACTTCTCCCCCGCGATCACCTTCTTCCACCCCTCCGCCTTTGCCAGCACCGCGGAACACTTCCGATCCAGCAGCTGCTTGTCTGACTGCTGCGAGGTCTCGCGCCCCGCGCGGATGTAGAGCTCGGCCGCTTGGATCGCTGCTTGTAGTGCTGCGGAGCAGTTGCCGTCTGCGTGGAACGCGTCGGCGCGGGATTCTGCGGCCTGGACTCCGTTAGGCGTGAATGGCGGTGGTAGAGTAACGCGTGCTGGGAATTACTCACAGCTGCAAGACGAGCTATAGAGCTATTGTGCGCGGTCGTCTCTTTTCCCGGAGCGGATTTCTGGACGGAGGCCATGGTGGGAAAACTCGAGTTCAAAGGCTGTATCTAGGTGCGGAATGCGGGGAGTGGGGAAGGCTTGGGAACTTGGGCAGTATGTAGGTTTATGACGCTCGTGGTTAAACTCTATTTGGACCCGTGCACACATGGTAATACCCGTTGTTACGCCCAGTAACTACGGTAGCTACGAGCCGGCCCGGCGCAGGACAAGGGAAGGTCACGTCGCGCCCCCGCTTTCGTAGGTACGGCAGTGGGGAGGGCCTGGATTGATTTATCAAGGTAGAATGCTATGATCAAACAAAAAGAGGCCCGATGTGCGAGTCTTCTGCAACCCTCTCTGCGGAGTTGATCATCAATATATTGCCAGTATAATCTTGCACACGACCAGATTCTCCACTCTCATCCATATCTTCAGGCAATGGACATACAGCAACAACACCAAGCATCCTCAAAGCCTTAAAACTACCATTATATAAAGTTGCATACACTGATACCATGTGACGAGAGCACAATAATCTTTAGTGAGAGCAAAAGGTCAGAAGTAAGTCTGAAGAAAGAAGTTCAGAAAACGCCTTACGTTTGAATATCAGGAACCGGCACGGCGTCATGATTCATCAACTTGAGGTAACCAAGTACATCCGCATCTCTTGTGTTCAAACCTCAACCTCGGTTCCTGTCCATGTGGGTGAGGGCGTTGCATTGCGTTGGGAGTCGCTTCCTTGCATTGGATGAATGAATCATGATGATCGTCACGATTGGCTGCTTCTGGTCCACCTATTGTAGTGGTCGCCCACGATGTTGCGCAGCATCGTCGAGAATAGATCTGCGATCACCTCTTCCTCAGGACCGCGCTCACGAACCGGGTTGGATTGCTTCGGTCCCACTTCTCCGGCCCGACGTAGCGTTCGCCGAGAATGTGTTTGATAGAAATGTGCCACCGAGGGCTGAGGTTGTGATGTGCCATTGTAGTTGTCGTTGTCAAGTAGTGTGAAATCTACGGGAGGAGTTGCAGACTTATAGTCGTCGGGATTGAAACATCAAACGTTCCAAGAAGTGCAAAGATAATCACGGAATCGGATGGAAGCTCGAGCAAGTTGAGATGGTCAAGATACCTAGTGGATGCTTGGACTCTGCTCATAGTGAAGCACATGAGAGCACTAAATCGTAATGCTGGCCTTTGACCTCAAGTGGGCAAGTTGTGGATCAAATCATCCTTTAGCACTCGCCGCGAACTTCCAAATCCCAGCATGCATAGTCCAGTGCTCCCACAGAGCCACTGCAAACCTGGAAGCCGTTGAGACACTCCGTTTCACCGTGACTGAGTTCAGTCACGCTCCCAAGGCTGAGCGGCGACACTTCACGTATTCTCCATCTCACTCTCTTCCTTACACGGAAATGATGATGATCCTTGCATGCCCCAAAACCTAGATTCCAACATCCTCTACAGTCTGTATTTCGTGTATCTATCGTTCTAACCGTCGAATCGGCCCGGGCCATCGCTCTGCAATCAACGGCTACGCGCACCTCGCGCGCGTCGAGTCGGCGCCTCTATGATGCAGCCCAGTTGCAAAGACACCCGGGAGTGTAGTAAGAGTGCCGCGCATGCCAGCCCGGGTGTCCGAGACTGGCCAACTTCTTTGTGTTCCGTTCCGACTACGCAGCCATCTCGCTCACCCCTTCAATAGTCTCTCCCTCAGCACGCCCTTCTCCATCTCCATCTGCTGCTCCGCCCAACCCTTGCCCATCATCAGCCAAGTTCCGTCTCTCCGCTGAGGGAATGGAATACTCACAATCGCCTCCTTCGCACTCTTCAGATCCCCCACCACGCTCTCGAACAGAGCCTCGACTTCAAACACATTCCGTCCCGGCTCCAAGTCTGGCGGGGGCTCGGCCCCGTCGCTCTCGCTTGCCCGCCGGCCGTCGATATTCCTAATCACCGACTTTGCCTCGCGCAGGGCACGCAGGGCGGCAAGCGACTGCCGCAGCGATTCCTTCAGCAGCTCTTCTGGATCGGGCCAGTGCGCGTCGGTTGCCACGACGGGATGCAGCGAGAGGAGTGTCTGTTGCGCCGTGTTAGTTGGCAATTGATGGGCGGACGGGGAGAGTGCTCGCTTGAGAGAGAGGGGGGAGGGGCTGCGTTACCATCGCCTGGGCAATGCTGTCGAACGTCTCCGTCGTGTCGTTGTGGTCGGGCTCGGCGACGATCGCGGCAGCCTGAGACATCACCTCGTCTTCGTCACGTACTGCGGAGTCCATGTGTGTTGTGGTTATTGTGGTTGTGGTGGTTGGGGGATGTGTGGATATGGTGGGGTAATGGTTGTTGCTGTTGTTGTTGTGGTGGTGGTCGGGGCCGGGGTCGGTGACAACACGCTGTAGCAGCGACGCTGCCCCAACAACGCCGGTTGTTGTACCTGCGGGTGACGCCATGATGAGGCTGCGACGGCGGCGGGCCAGGGACGAGGTCGGCTTCATGGGACTAGTCGGTGACGAGACGGGATTTGTAAATGCCGACGACGAGGAGGACGCTGGCGACGGTGGAATGCTGTACTGTTGCGGATACGGGGTGTGTATGGACCGTCGCTTAAGACGGGGCGTGACGGGGGCGGGTACGCGGAATTCGAAGGTCGGTGGGCTAGCAGGAGGGTCCATTGTTTGATAGAGGACAGTGGGATCAAGAGGATTCTGAAGAAGTAGTTGTGGATTTGTATGGAAGGTTGCGGTTGTGGACACGGATGGAGAAGAAGCTGGGAGCTGGGGAGCTGGTGGAAAGCTGGTTGGAGGGGGAAAGAGGTGATGCCGGCCGGCGGCTAGCCTGGAGGCGATCCAGGGCGCTCGATTGGAGATGTGTGAGCTATGGCCTGCAGCATGGCGAATATGGAATCTCTACTCGGAGGTCCCTGTTGGCCGGTGCGGCACAGCATCATGATTTCACGTAAAGAAGTGCAGTTTGTTGGGCTTGCCCAAGGGCGATTTCGAAATCAGGCGGGCGTTTGGAGTAGGTACTATTAGAGTGCCTGCCAATCGTAGGACCTTTGACTCCGATTCTCAACGGATTTCTTCAGCTCAGCATAGGTGGTCTTCTTCACGAGAGGCCGTGACGAAGGTGAGAAGCCGGTCAGCAGAGCTCTGTTTAGCATTTGCACTTTCTACCTCCGCTCTCCGACTCCGGAGGGCAGAAAGCGGAACGCCGTCGGGCACACTGGACCTGAATGATGTACCGTATCACCCAAAGAATTATGCCCCCGCTCTGTCTGTCTCAACAGCAAATCCGACTCGGCCGTATATAGTTTATCGACTCCAGGCATGAGACTCGGGCAGCTCGACATGGAGTACTCTATACCCCACCGAACGAGAAATATCCCATCAAAATCACAGGATCCCCTCGCAAATGCAAAACTCCCACTCTACATCCCAGTAATCGAAAAGGCCTCCCTTCTACTTGTTCTTCATCTCCGTAAATTCGTCCACACTCACCTCGCTCCTCCTCACCTCCGCATCCCTCCCTCTCTCCCTCGCAATATCGATCTCTTTCATCAGCACCTGTTGAGCCTCCTCAATCCTCTTCCTCATCTGCCTCAGGATATCCTCCCTATCCTCCCTATTCTCCCCCTTCTTCGGTCCCTCCTCCACATACTGCTTCAACTGCTTCTCGATATCTGCCGCATCCTTCCCGGTAGCCAGATGTTTCCGATACGTCTCCTCGCTGCCAAAACACATACCGTATCCGTCGCAGTAGCAAGCGTACTCGCTCGGGCAAACCGTGGTGGTTCTGTTGTCTCTATCCGAGAACATGTAATGCCAGAGATACTCCATAATCCTGCCGGAGTACCGATCGACCAGGTCTGTATGCAGCAGCCACTCGCGCCATTGAACATACTCCTCGCGGGTATTCCCCCGGATCCTGTCGCGGGCAACAACAAACTGAGCGCAGCACGCGCTCGCCAGGGTTTCGGGCAACCTCACGCCGGGGAAAAGCTTCCTGAACTCGCGGTGGAAGTACATTTCCTCGCCCTTGTCAGGGGTGTAGCGGCTGTTGTGGGGCTTGATCCACGAGGGACAGCCGGGGTCCCAGTGGCACCGCAGGTTCATGAACCCGAGCCGCGCTGCCCGGTGGTAGTTCAGCTCCCGCAGCATCAGCGCCGTGCTGAGCATGTGCATGTCGTTGTTGTGCCAGGCGATGTTGGACGCGTGCGTGAACACTACGAGGTCCGGCAGCGTGTCGTAGTGGTTGATCAGGTACGTCAGGTAGGTCATGGCTTCGTTGCCTTTGTTTTTGGGGACGGTGAGCGCGCCCGGCGGGAGCGTGGATGAGGAGGTCGTGGGGACGTGGTAGACCTTGGGGGTGAGTTTGAGCCATGGCGGGAGCGCGGAGAGCCACGAGATGTCGTCTTGTGGCGTGCACGGGAGGACCAGGTGCTTAGTGTAGTTGTCCGGTTGGAAGATGCTGATCCCCCGTGTGAAGCCAAAGTATTTGTATGCTTCATCGATCGTTTCTTCGTGAACAGTAGTGCGGGGCGAAGGCGTAGGTGGTGGGCGCGCGGGAAGGTGATAGAAGAGGTAGAATGTTGCCGCTAGGAAGAGGATGAGCGAGAGAGTGCGCCGGCGGGGGGGCATCGTTATGGAAGCTGCCGTACGCGGCTGGGTTCGGATCGGAGACGACAGGCTATCGACAATTCGCTGTGAGAGACATTGGTCGGTATATAGTAAGTCAGGCAAGCTTCAGGCCGGGAGCATATCTCGTGTTCCAATCGCGCCGGCGCAAGGTAGGATGACGCACAATTGCTCAACGTTTCGTGGATGGCGTGTTACGTTTGCTTGCCTGGTCGGAAGCTGGTGAAACGAACGCGGGGACCGGAGCAGCCAATCTATTACGCGCTGCATGCGTAGAAGTAAGAATGGCTCTCCGAGCACGTGTAATGGTTGTTTACGAGTGATAGCAGTGCTTTTGTGACCGCGACACACGACGAAACATTCTCTACGCAGATCTGTATCCCTTATCCTGTCCAAACTGTCAAATTCTACAAGATCGACCAGTCTATATAAATAGAGTATTGAAATGTAGATTCTCCGAGACTATCAAAAACAACCCCCCCCCCCCCCCCCAAGAAAACAGAAACGTGAAGAAAAAAAAACAGAACGAAAAGGTATATGCATAGTCTACAGCTTAGATAAGAAGGAGGGAATAGGATAAAAACGCAAGCAAAGGTGGAATGCCGTCTCTGTACCCATTAGTCGGTCCATCATACACTGTCGACAGTGCTCTTAACCAAGAGCGCCGCCTTCTCGGCAATCTGCTTCTCCCGCATTTTCAGCAGTCCCCGGTACATCAACAAAAAGCTCAGCTCCATCCTCTCCTTCGTCATCATGAGGAGGCCTTGCACCATAAGTCCCTTCATAAGTTGCGGGCCGATACCCTTGAAGAGACCCAGCGCGCCCTCGTGCTCGATGATGAACTTCATCACCTCAATGAACCCCTTGAAGGGCTTTCCCTTCCTCTCCGGTGGTGGCCGAGACTGCAGTCCCACCTTGGCGACGATGAGTGGCTGCGTAGCGCAAGTTGCGACAGCCTTCGACATAGCGCCCAGCAGGAACGATTCGAAAGGCGACAACCGGGCCTTGTTGGGGTAGAGGACCTCCTTGAAGCGCTGGTAGGAGCCGTAGGTGATGGCGGGGTTCACAACGAGCACCAGGGACGCCTTCAGTCCTCGCCAGAGGCCCGACATTCCATCCTCGGCGATCACCTCTCGGGCCGTATCCATCAGGCCGACGTACGGCGCATTGATCGGACGGGTCTGCTGCCTGGTGGTGACCACAGCAACGGGGATGGTGAACAGCTGTGCGAGCGCGCCCGCCACAGCGCCGAGCAGGAGCTCCGTAGCGGTGCCGAGATTCGACGTCGCGTTGGTGCGCTTGATGTACCAATTCCGCACAAACGTGTACCAGTAGAAGTAGGCAAAGTTTGTGGAGGCCACACCCAGGAGCGAGCCCGCCATACCCGAGTATAGCCCGGGAATACCCGCTTTCGCGACGATCTTGAGGATCGCGTCGAGCGTCGAGTCGTAATGCTCGTGTTGTTCTTCGACGATGACGGCGGCGGCATCGGTCTTGTCCACCGTGGCGTCCGTGTCCGCGTTTGCACCTGCTTCTGCATCTTTGGCGACGCCGTTGGTGGCCGCGCTCGGGGACTTGCGTTTCTTGACTTGGACTTGGAGCTTGGTTTTCACACTGTGAATATTAGCTGTGTCTGTTGCGGGAATGGAGTGGGGAGAAGAATAGCTCACATGTCCAGCGGGTAGACAGCGGCGTTCGCCAGCACTGCGCCAGTCGCGCCGGCGACGGCATATCCCCACGGGGGAAGAGCAGCGTGTGATGACATTTTTCGCTGTCCGTCGAAGAAGGATGAGGAGGAGTGGAGGAGAGGGTGATATGAACCGGAGTTATAGAAGAGGTAGAGGTGAGAGTAAGTGATGGCAGGTGCGTAGATCGATGGCTATGGGTGGGTACTGACAGAAAGTATAGACGCCACGCAGTCCGGAAACAAGGAAGAACTTCGCGCTCTCTTTCTGTTTTTTTTTTATAGATATGATTATGCCGATACTCATCACGGTTCCTGGGGGAGGGGGGGGGGGTGGTATTGCATCACTATCATTTTTGGGTGCTTTCTTCGGTGGTGGATGGGAGCCGACTGTGCCGAGGCTCCACACGGTAATGAGGGATACACAGGCTTTCACCCACTGCCATCTGAAAGGCCATGGCACTGGCACGCTGCACGCATGATGCCAGCAGTGATTATCAGTGGCTTGAATGCCGCGCCACACGCACAGACTCAGATTGATTGATTGATTGATTGTTCATACAGCATGGAACCTGAAGGTTATGGCCGATAGAGATATCTACAATACAACATTTTGACAAAGAAATTCCACCACCAAATCCATACAGAAATGACAAGCCAAATCCCTTCGTCTCGCAATATTTTGAAAGTGGGCCTCCGAAGAGGCTCGGGTTGTCGGTTTTGCGCTGTAGCGGCGTTTCGTAGCCCTCCTCTTCTCCAAAAGATACCTCCACTCTGTACTACCCTCAACATAACCAGTCTAGCGCACACGGCATGGTGCTCGAAAGGAATCGTCGTCTCGGGGTTTGCGTAGCTGTCAAGGCCGGGGCCCGATGAATAGCAGCGAAGATATTTGGATCGAAGGCGGGACTGGCAAAATGCCGCTTGTCATGGTCGACGTTGTCCTGGGCCAAGCCCTGAGCTCTCCCCCTGGAGTTCACTCTCCTCCCCGCCGTCGCCGTATCGCCTGCTAAACAGGCTCTCCTAGAGTGATAAAATCGATGATGATGTGCGGGGAAGCGATGGCGAGACTTCTTCAGAGGTTTGGACGTAGCACCCGTGGTGGTGCAGTTCTCCGGCCAGGGACCGAGGCTCGATTGATCTCTATCGCTTCATGCTCATCGTCGTCGAATTCGTCGGTCGGGGTACTCAGTCCGCGGTCGGAAAGAGTGCACAGACTCAGAGGCTTTACCCCACCTCCGCCTTCGGTGCATGGCATGCATGCCACCCAAGGCCGCGTTGCGAGCTCAGCCCAGGAGCTGGCGCGTGCCTACAGCTAGAAGCGTCTCCTGCCCAGCAATGAAGAAGCCGAGAAAACCCGCCGCTGCAGTGGCTATCAGGCCGATAAGGTATCGCGATTCGTGAACGCTGAAAGTCAGAGTTGCCCCGAGGATTTTGCAGCTGGGAATAACAGGAGCTCAACATCGGATTGGGGCTAGATAGCGGACACGTGATAGGTGCGACGCGGTTGTGGTCGGAGTAGCTCCCCCCAGGGCCCCCACATCTTCTCTCCGCACTGTCGGTAACCTCTTGAACTCCTGCTATGGCTTCTTCTCACAACGCATTGACCGATAACAATAACAGGAAGACAGCAAAAGAACACGATATCTCCGCCCTACACCGATCCTAAATAGCTGCAAAGTTGCAAACACGTCTCAGAGAGAAGCACCGAAACCACTTCCAAAGTAACCCCGCGCTCCTGCAATGCCTTCCCAAGCCCAGCAAGCATCACGGAGAGCACCAGTGCTGTGCCTCCTGCCGCAACCGCCTGCTTCGCGAACCCGCGAACCCGCGTGCGCCATAGCTCCGCAGGAAAGCAAACAGCGCCCTTTCCGAGACATTACCGATGCGAGCCTGGAGCATTGCCGCGGCGGAGCCTGGATACCTGCGTCAGTGACGGGGCTAAAGGATTCGGGATACGCGTGCAAACCAGCAACGATGCCGGCCTCGCCGAAGCCGAGCAACATAAGCAAAGCGTTCAACGCGGAAACCGCCAGAGGGAGTAGCACCCAAGGATTCCTAACTGCATGGTCGAGCACCGACGGGAGAAATCCGACTGCCCTGGTAACGAGAGATTAGAGATCCTAGTCGTCGTGCTCCTGTATCTGCTTGTTCTGCGTCATGGTGTGCGCTTGGTTTGCAAAGTAGACGGTTTCCACCGCGGGCCGAACAGCGATATCGATGTATGCTTTCCCAGCGGAAGTGACATCTTCCAATGCAGGCTGAAGGGTGCTCTGGTAGTAGGCTCCTCCGGCAGCAATCGCGGAGGCGATGCCGTCAATCACCCTTCCGAATGCGGATTGGAAGTCGATATCAATCGCTACGGCGGCCCCGCACGCAAGGGAGATAAGTAGGAAGGGGCGCATAGGTACTATGGAAGCGTGGGATTGTTTGGTTGAAGATATGAAGGGTTGGAGTCGAGTTAAGGAATGTGTTGTCCACGAACTGCGTCAGTACGCAGGTGGAGACACTGCAGCAAAGTCTTTCGGTGGGTAAAGGAACAAGCAGACGGGGATGGAATGAGGTTCCAGCGGCACAGTTTGTGCTAGAGATTCAAAGAGAATGTTCAACGAGGTGGAAAAGGCAGCGGTACTGCCAAATCAGGATTCCGGAGGAGGAGAAGCCAGCGAGCTTTCTGAACTGGCGGGCGGGGCAGGCCAACAGAAAATCCCGGAAACAGGAATGGGCTCCATACCGGCGACCCAACATGAAGGAAGGCCCGCCGGGACGAGGAATCCAACCAATGCAGCGACCAAGCTACATAGCACTTGATCTCCTCACGGATACGGATATCGGCAAATCGGTCCCGCTGTGAGGCTTTTTGTTTAATCGTGTTTTCATTCGGACCTTCGGAAGGCGGTAGGGCTACATACATAAGTGTCGGAGTGTGTTGTCGGAGTAATGAAATGACGATGATGATCCATTATTGCGTACATACATCTCATATCCTTCGCATATTCGCCAATTTCAATGCAGTGGCTACTTCTTGAATTCTTAGTTATACACCTTCACAGCATAGCACTCAACGATATGTTGAATGTGCACCACAGCCCCTTGGCTTATGCAGCTGAAGAATGGTGTCAATCTCTCGACCCCTCGCCTGGGGGTTCTGACGGCTGGATCGACCTTCTCTCTCCAGACCTAGGGACAGCGGAATGACCTAGGCCTCACTTATGCTTAGGAATTCACGGATGCGATTTCAATCCGGTGGAATAATGGTTGGAGGAATGGGATCCATTCTTCGATCGTGACAAGTACGCGGCCATAAAGTACGCCTTTGGTTACACGCGCTGCTCAGGAACGCTCATTCATAATTCCACTCCTCCATCTAGTATTCTGTTGCCACCCTTTTCTCCTGGCATTGTCTCTATGATATGTATTTGCCCACGAGACTTACCTATCCCGATCTTGTTCAATTATGACGGAAGGAAGTCAATTGCTGCTGGTGCACACACCTGGAGGATGCGGTATATGGATGTGCTTTCCCGCATGCCCGCAACTTTTCTCCCTCGCCAAAGAGCTATCCTGCCTATTTTTTTCTGCCTGTGGTGCGATCTTTGGCCGTCCTCTCGGTCACTAGCAAGGAGAAAACAAAAGAACTCTGAGAGCAAGCACACTAGGTATGATGATCTAAAACCCCCAATGACAATAGTTAGAGAGGGAGGGAATGATTAACATAATGGTGACATAAAGGTCTTTGCGAGGCAGGCACGGCTTCCGCCACCCGTTGCTAGTCGGAGAATCTCTTCCCAGTGCCTCTGGGCCTTGATTGGCCCGCCATAAGGTCCTTCGGCGGTGTTCAGTCGCGGAAAAACAGAACAGTTTTCACAGCTTCCACTGATTCTATTTGTTCCACTGGTTTCACTGTTTAACCTGCTTCCTACGGCGGTCAAGACTCAAGACCGTCCGTAGAAAGAGGGGAAGTGTTGTAAGCCACATTAGGCGGTAGAGAAGTCGAGGTACCTATATTAAACCACAGAGTTGAAGCGTGCAAGGAAAGGACTAACAATACGGCATAGATTTCTTCGAAAGACAGGCTCTGCTTCCACACCCAGTGCACAGTTTGGATAGGGATCGGTGGCCGCACACTGACGTTCGAGTACTGAATCCTGCCCGGACCGTTTCTCGGCATCGACTATGGACATGTCGGATCGCAATCGGATATCCGTTTCTGGGAACGAGACGAGAATGCCGCCGTTCGTTGACTCAATCGTTCTGACGCCCCCCGAAGCTGCTTCTTCAATCAGCGCTATCTACGGATTTACGGCGCACGGGCAACCTTCAGGAAGCTTTGTGGATCCGACATCAACCCCCAGGCTTCATCTGGAATATCGGCGAAGACAGCCAGCGCGCGTCCTGATTCGGCTTGACCACCCACATGGCGCACTATTGGGTGTTGTCGTCATCCTAGAGCGGATTTTACTTCCTACAGGCGTCTTCAACACCGGCAAGGAACCGCCGTCGACTAGGCGGAAGAATGATCAGCAGCCACCTGATCCCTCTGGAGAGTACGTTGATTCGGTATGGTACCTGTTTGCGAAACGTAGCGATACTGCTCCGTACTGACAAGTATCGAAGGTGTTGGATAGAAAGCGGATCTCAGTGCTCGTACTGTTCATCTCTGGACCGGAGGTCCTATATATATACAGAATCTCGAGTCTCTCCCATAGGTCATGGTATAGCATACCGATGACGATGCGTGCTGGTACATTGTTGCCGTCTACCAGCATTGCTGCAACCGTCATCGACCCATTCCGAACGCCCAACTCTGACAGAAGGAACCGCCGCCGACCAGGCGTCGCCTTCACGGCCGTTATCGTGGACCCAGCTGTGACCGAGCACCGCTCCCGAAACGGAATCCACGAACTGTACGCCGCGTTCGGCCCAGCAGCGACCCAGACTTTCACCAATGTCGGCAGTCCCACCCTGCTGGCTTTCTTGAAACGGTAACGAGACCCTCGCTGGCCGGGAGTCCGCACGATTTTTAGGTGCCTAGTTCGACCCAAGACGCAATCAACGTTGGACACGGACAGCGAGTGAGATCCCGTTCACACGGGGTGTTACTAAGACAAGGGCAGACAACACAACTCTCCTGTGGTCCGACCGACTACGAGGTGATCTTTCGATCCGGTTTAAAGGCCGCCCTGGGTCCTTATCCTCCCCGGTCAGGCTGCCGTTACTAGACTCTTTACACCTTCAACGAGGGCAACGAAATCCCTACGAACATCTCGAGTGGCAAAACAACCTGCCAGATGAACTCACCGAGTCTACTGTACACTCACAGTCACCAGCCGCTATAACTTCAGGTTAGGCTGTGCGAGTGAGTATTACGGTGCCACTATTACTCGAAACACCGCTCGCATGAGTGAGTAGGTACCGTGCCACTATTACTCGGATCGCCGCTCGCATGCCTGGCGTACGGAGGAACAGAGCACCGAAACCGACGGGCAACAGTCCGGTTACTGCCTGTCGGAGTGGGGGGGAGGGGGCGGTGGTTATATCGTGCTGCTGGTACATACAATAACCGTTAGCCCTTTGTAAGCTCCCCCAGTTGATGTGCAGGCCGCAGTGCGTGCACTCGAGTGGAAGCCTGGGAGGGGTGTTGCGGTCAGCGAATAGATAGATATGAGAGTCTCACCGCTGAACCTACGCACTTTCACTATGACGTCGCCGTCCGGGCCTTTTCCGGGCCTTTTATAGTTCTCGTCAGAATCTCGTGAAAGGCCTCAGCTGTGACTTCAGGCCCTGCGACTTTACTGCTGATAGTAGGTAAGCAGTTACTAACCACGGTGCGGTGACAGTCCACAGTCCAGTCCACAGTCAGCACTGCGCGCACACACGTCCGATCAACATACCAGCTAGGTAGGTACTTACCTGCTTACCAAGTACTTACTCACTTATGCAGCACCAGTCACTTTGTGCGAACCGGAGTGACAGTTCGAGATCCCCAGTGCCCAACCGCATTCCATTTATGGATCCTCCGACTAGTCACCCGGATAAACGACTTCCGGCCCCAGCTCTTAGTCACCGCACTCACGCACTCACGCAATATATACCAGTATGTAGGCCTCCCATACTCGAGCGCGCGCACACACGGAGCGCAAACCTCATGGGGTCACGGACAGCCGAGCGAGCGAGAGTGTCGAAGGGTTATTAATCATCATTCACGTGCCAACTCGTACCATCTTAACTATCGATGCAGCTGCCATCAGGTCTCTATTTTAGAGTTTCGCTACAGGATGCAAAACAAGGTGCTGGGCCTGACGTTACTATAACTACTCTACTCTACTGCGCAGGCAGATGGCCGGGGTGGTGCGCGGGGGGGGTGGGTTTTTTTTATACAGTTATTTACGATTATGCAGGCCATTCAGCCATTGCGTGGGGCGTGGGGTTGAGCGCCGTCCGCAACTGGGGGTATGCGGCTAGTACCCTGCGGATTTGAACTGGTGTAACCATCACTGATACTCACCACCACAGCAGAGGATGATGGAATGGCGTCAAGAGAGATGGAAACAACCAGAGATTCATGCTGTGAAGTCATGGGGAAGTTGGAACGAAGCCTCTCCATTCTCCATTCTTGCCACTGCCAATTGCGCGATCGCAACATTAGGGGATCGTCGAGATGGTGAAATCACTTTCCGGTAGAGTTTGTGGAATGTGGCCGTACCGGGTATATAGTAGCACCTGCTAGCGCCTGCGCCTTGTCGAGTGATAGCTCATATGTGGCGGTGCAGGTACTTTTTCCATGTAGCCGCTCGAACACAGTGAGAATAGCAACAACACCACCGTGAACACCCCTCACTAAGCCCTTTGCTCCATGTTGCTCCTCATACCGCGCACATACCCACACCACCACGCCGTCATATCCAGTGGACGGAAAAAAAACCAAGCCCCACCGCCTGTTCGGCCATGTGAACATTCCCATCATCCCTTGTATGATGCCTACTATCCTGATTCCTGCTGGCCAGTTATCGCGTCCCCGCCCCTTGCAGCTATGTATGTATGTATGTATGTAGCTGGCAGTTCGGCTCGGCCCGCTGCTGCTGCAGTGCTGCTTGCCGGGTCCCGTGCTACCTACGGACGCAGCTACGCTCACTTACACCTCCACCTGCACTTGCGGTTGGTGGGCGGTTGGTGGGCGGTTGGTTGAAGGGCGGGGAGCCTTGAGAGTCTAGTCTCAGTTGAGACGGACTGCTCTACTAACGGGGACGAGAGGGGGGTACAGTTATGGCATGCTGTGTGGCACAGTGGCAGCGCTTAGGTTTTTAATGTAGGTTTGTATGATACTCGCTTGGTGGTGTTGGTGGTGGTGGTGGTGGTGGCTTGGTAGCGAACCGGCGACGGGAGAGGTAGGTACTACTTAGTACTAGGCACTCCTAGGTGAAGGATTGGATGTGTGTGCGTGTGCAAGTGAATCACCACTCACCGGGCGGAACATCGCCTCGCCCCGTGCTCGTGGTCCTGGTCCCGACGTCGTGGTTGTGCGTGTAGGAGTTAACTAGTTTGCGTACCCAGTTGCGGGCAGCACATACTATACATACTTGGTTTTGGTACATGATACATAGTACATACCGCTGGTCCATAGACCCATAGAACATGTTGCTATGTCATCGCGCGGGGAATGCGCCGACTCCGAGTAGCAGCAGCAGCAGCAGGATTATGGATGGATTATGGATTATGGATCCCCCACTTCCCGCCGGTGCGCACTGCGTCGATAGAGTACCTTGGTGCTAGGTAAGCAGAAGCCACCCCCCCCCCCCCCCCCCCCTCCCCCCCCAATATCCAATATCCATTCCGTGCGCAAAGGATTAGATGTAATCCGGATTCCTCAAGCCCCGAGAATTCCCCGAGCCCCCCGTCATATCTACTGTATCATACGGACCAATACTTGAATCGGGCTCCGTTATCTGAGTGCTTACTACGCTGGTGTCGACTTGCGAACACTCTGAAGATCCCAACACTATCGGACACCACTGTGAGGATTGTGAGGATTGTGCTTGGTGTTGGTGGTGCGCCTGTACGACCTCTCCTAACTAAGCCTTCGTTCCAGAGGTCGGGTGCGGTGAGTCTGCAGTGGTAGTGGTAGAATGGGAATAAGTACTTCTGCCTACATATATACATACAACCGCCACTGTCCAGTGTGTGCTTAAAGACTTCTGCCTGCCCAGTCATCAGTGGTTACAATTTACACAAGGCTCCAGACAACCAACCAACCGTATATACACACAACTGAATCTGCATCTTCATTCATCAGCCAGCCTCGTCCTCGTTAGTCATCGTCTTCACCGCCCCCAAATCTCCATATACAAATAGCCCACGCCAATATGGACACCTTCTTCGCCGGCCTTGGCTTCCCGCTTCTGGACCGCACCATTCACCCACACACGCACTTCCAGCGCCTAATCCAGCAGCGCGGCTGGGCCGTCGGCTCGCGGAACCACCGCCGAGCGACCGCCGCATTCAACGAGGCATTGCTGGCCACGTTCGCGGAGCGCTTCGGCAACGACGCGAGTCCGCCCGTCGAGGTGTGGCAGCGGCTGTGTGCGGCGCTCGGCGCTCGGACCCTGCCTGAGACGGTGACGCAGTGTAAGAAGGTACGTGCGTTCGCGTGAGAAGGTGTGTCTGAGTTTGTGTGGGCTAACGCGGTCTGGTGGGTGCACCAGTTCATCAAGCGCACGCACGTAAACCTGGTGGACCTAATGGCTGGGGCGGATATCCACGTGTTTAGGAGTAAAGAGGAGCTCATTGAGTATACGAGAGCCACTGAGAGGTACTTTCCGCGGAAGATGGCGAAGGAGCGCGGTGGTGGGCTGCTCAGGTGTCTGCTGAGGGAGATGCCCGCGGCGGTGCTGGAGCAGACTGCGGCAGAGGAGGAGGTGGAAGAGGTGGGAGAGGTGAAAGAGATGATGATGCTGGTGGTCGGGGAGGCGTTGGAGGGGCTCAAGATGTGAACGGATATGGGCTTGGGCTGAAGCTGTGGTGGAAATGTTTTGTCCGAATCATCGGGGGTGAGGGATGAGGGGCTGGGTGATGGGCTGTGACCTCTGCTCTTGTTTTTGTTTTTGTTCTTGTTCTTATTTTTGCTCTTGTTTTTTTTTGCTTTTTTCGTCGTTGTTTTCTTTTCTTCGGCAGCGGAGTTTTTGGCTGTTGTAAAAAGGTTTCCTATGTAGAATGATTTTTGGGGATTTTGCGGTTATAAACTATGGTCTTTTCCTAGGTACGTTGAATATACTCGTTTGGCCGCACTGGTTCGGGTTTCTTTTTTGTGTTTCAATCGTCTGTATTCGGCCGTTCGGGGCCGTTCAAGGCCATAACTGTGGGTGTATTCCGCGCTGATCGATGTTTGTTTTTGGTTTCATCATCATAGCATTCGACCTTATCAGATCATGGCTGTACTCGCGCTGATGGGTCGTACCAATGGCAACCGAATTAGAGTACTTAGGTATAAGCTTGAGTACTATCCAGTGATGCTGCTATGCCGAGGCAAGGCTCGAACTCCAAGAGCAGTTTTACTCCTTGAGGGGAGGAGCCACAGTATCGCTATGACTAAGGAAACCCAGTCGCATAGGTACTTCTCAGAAGAATTCCGGAGAGCTATGTATGTACCGACTTCGGTGACGCTCTGCCTTCACTGGCTGAACCATACCGTACACTGGGGTGGAACTGGACGTGTGTACAGCCATGATCTGATAAGGTCGAATGCTATGATGATTAAACAAAAAACAAAAAAACCGATGACTTTTCGTGGTGACTTTGAAGTTGCGAGGGAAATTTGTGACCGGCTCCCGGTGGAATGTGCAGAGTGGCACACCAGCACGGGCACGGGCACGGGCACGGGTTGGCCAATGGTCGAAGGCCGGACGTTAGCTCTCCCCTCCCTCGCACTCTCGCCGCAAAAGCAAAAGCAAAAGACGGACGGACAACAAACACCGAGTGTGGGGGTCTGCAGTACCGGCAACATCAAGGCACTGCAACATCATGGCACAGCAACATCAGGGCACTGCAACATCACGACACAGCAACATCACGGCACAGAAACATCAAGGCACAGCACCAGGATTCCGTCGAAGGGGCCAGCAGATTGGTTCAGACCCTCCAGCACTAGACTACACTAAACGCGAGCGCCGCAAAGGAGCTCCAAGTATCGCCTCGACTTCACGGGGTGTCACTCGCTCAACCCGTACGCTTTGCCGGGTTCGCCACCATCGCGCGCAGATGTGACTTCACCTGGCCTCTCGCGCGCAGCTCACCCGGATGCACGTCTACCGAGAATGCTAGACATTGGGGGTATCCACCGCGTCGTCTCCCCTTTCCCCGTACCAACAGGAAGAGGCCACATCGATGAACCGACGTCTGTAGATGATGATCCGGATATTTGGGACGATCTCTCCTACCCCTCGGCACCCCACGTATGTCACTTCAGCGTGGGGCCGTGGCAATGTAAACCACCCCACCTAAGTATGTACCCAGAACGTGGCTCGCCACACAGTACACAGTACACAGTACACAGTACACAGTCCGTCCACCAGTGCCAGTTCACGGCAACCTGCATCACGCGGCTGCGACCTATTTGCGCCCACAGACCAAGAGTCCAGAACCCAGGTGACGCCGCAGCGATCGTCGATAAAAACAACACTTCCGCCAAGGCCCTCCCGTTTCAGGTTGCCTTACAGAAATTCTAGGGAACCATACATAACATATGTAAGCATATGGCAGGCTATATACATGATACATACATACATACATACAGACATAGATCGTATCGTGACGGACGTTCATGTGGTTGGCCGTGGAATGGCCGGTCACATCCGCCCTCGCCGGTATGTATGTAGGTAGGTGCGATCCTTGATGCTGGGGGAGGGAGGGAGGCCCTGCGCCCATGGACATTGGATTGGACACTGCTGCGCAACGGAGCTCCGGTTCGAGTCGGAGCTGCAGGAAGAAGGAATTAACGGTGATCAGTATATGCACCGGTGGTGCCCAGACAGACAGACAGACAGGGCGCCCCACGACTTCAGTAGGCCCTGTCTGACATGTATGTGTGTATGTACGACCGGTATGCACATGACGACAGCACTGCGCTTCACCGACAGAACGACACTTCGTGAAACTGCACGCTCCACGGTATAGTGTATAGTATAGCACTTCGGCCCACTTGCCCTTCGCGACGGTTTCTGCTGCCTCGTGCTGGCGGCCGCCTGGTCTGGCGAGATGCTCGAGACCGGAATAGAAATCGACACTCGACGGACACGGAACCAATGAGTCAATGACACCGTCGTCATCCGAATGCCTCGCCGGTCGTCCTGCTTCGGCTAGTTGCTCGACAGCCCTTCTGCAGCTAGACGCAGCTTCCGCTTAGCTATTGGCGGGGACGGGGTCACGGTGCTGTGGTGGTGGTGGTGGTGGTGGTGGTGGTGGTGGTGGTGGTGGTGATGGTGGTGCTGTTGTTGTTGGCGTATCATACATACGAACATACGATAAGAGTTTCCAGCCAGCCGTTTCCCCGTCCGCCTTCTTCCGCGCATCACCTGTCTTCTGAAGTGCTGAAGTGCTGATATGTGCCCTTTCGCAAGCTTCACGCAGCTCTTGAAGATTTGAGTTTTCCGCAGCTCAGCGACTGAATGAGTGACCGGGCAACGACGAGGGAACGCTCGGCGCCAAATTCCCGCCAGATTCTTCCGCCACCGCCTGCCTGCCGGTTCACTTGCCGATACCTGCACTGTTGCTGCGTCTTGACCTGACCAGACCAGATCCCACCAGTTACACGGCGCGCGCGAACTGTGGAGTTCGGTGGGGGAAATGATTTTATTTTATTTTATTTGCTTTGCTTTTTCGACGGCGGGGGGCGGGACGGAAGGAGGAGGAGGAGGAGGAGGGGGAATGTGATGTGATGTGAGCTCGGGTTGATGGATGGAAGTGTTGGAGGAGTCGAGTAAGTGGTTAGGCAGATAGGTACTCCTGAGTGCGCACCGTAGGTAGAGCGTGTGTGTAGAGCGTGTTCGTGTGTGTACTCTATGTGTGTGTGTGCTCGTCAAACTTCTTTGGAATAGATACCGGTAACCATCCTGCCCACGTCTGCGCGTATAACAGGTAGCAGCGTAACTACGATCCGCTCGTCATTCCCGATGGCGGAAGCCCGGCAGCCTGGAGCTGTTTGAGCTACTGGCGCATGACATCCGAGCACGTCGCCGTCGCCGTCGACGTCCGCGAGGCGAGTCTTCGCCTCTTTGCTGCAGATAACTACATGGTATCGCAATTTCCCCACACCTACATAGAGTAACTAGCCGCGGCTAAACCAAGGCCCACCGCCGCCCACCGCCCCCCAGAGTCGCAGAGTCGCAGAGTCGCAGAGTCCTAGAGTGGCGATCGATGCACCGCGGCGCAGGGCAGGCAGCGCAGGCAGGGCAAAACCTGTTTCTATAGTACATTCATTTCATGCGCTCACGCTGCTGCCGCCTGGTTAGAGTCCTAGACTGATCCGCGTCTATGTATGGTTGGCAGGCTGTCCCCCTCCCCCCTCCCCCACTCCCCCTCGCCCCCAACCAAGAGGTGCGCAGCACAGGTAGGTGCACCAAAACTCCCCACAATCACACCCGCTCGATAGTTTGGTTTGCCGCATTCCATTCCCAGAATCGAAATGTCTCGTTGGATCGAACACTGTCTCACTCAATGAGGACCCGGGATGGGGATGGATGGATGGCTACGACTCTACTCTACATACGAGCCGTCTCGCACCGTCCACCGCCGGTCAGCGCTGAGCGCTCCACGTTTACAGACCTGGACAGACCTGCTCGGACGCATCTTCGCCCCCAAGTTCCAAGTTCCAACACCCTCATCCTCGTCCACATCCTCACGCTCACCCTCATCCCCACTCACACTCATCCTCAGAAGGCTCCAGAAGTCCTCGTCCCCCCCCCCCCCCCCCCCCCATTTCCCAGCTGCCAACTGCCAGCTGCCACTCACTCACCCACTCACTCACTCACTCATGCACAATAGATACTCTTATAGGTACACTCCATGTAAGCCGGACTGCCCGGGATCGGGGAATCGAACGTTTGCAAACTCACCCATCACACCCAAGCACACCGGGCCAACCAAACAAAACAGAACAGAACAGCATAGCTAAGAGGTAGGCAAGTACGAGGATGTGCATGCTCACCTACCCTCACCCACCCTCTCCAGACTGTGCCTCACAAAGGAAGGGAGGAAGGAAGGGAAGGAAGGGAAGGAAGGGAAGGGAGGGAGGGAGGGAAGGAGAGGATGAGGCGGTGAAGAAGGATGAGCGTAGGGGAGGAACTAGGGGAGGTGAGAACAACACTTTATCGACTATTCCGTCGATTGTTCCTTCGCTCTCACGAGAGTCGCGGGCTCTGTCGTGGTTTTTGCACTACTCTGGTTACCTATGTGCGGAGAGTTGCATGTTATATATGTACGGCATGTACCGCGGGGAGTCGGAAGAGTCGGATTCACATGTAGTCGTCGTCGTCGGATTCGCAGAAACCATCGTCCGAGCAATCATCGCCGTCGTCGTCCGAGTCGTCGATTCATCGTCAGATGCAGAGTGCAGTCGCTAAGTGTAATCTTCCAGTGCAGTCACCAGTGCACTTTCCATGCGGCGCGGAAGACCAGAGCGCTCCGAAGCGCACTCTGAAGCGCACTCTGTATGTAAGAAGCATGTATGTATGTCGAGACGGTACAGCAGACGGAAGATCACGCTGCCCATTGCCCGTGTTTCCCGCGCTCGGAGAAAAAAACCGTTGAGTTAGTGAGCCGTTGTCATTGTCACGAGAAGTGAAGTGAAGTGAAGTGAAGTGAAGTGAAGTGAAGTGAAGTGAGGCGAGGAGAGGGTGATGGAGGGAGAGGTGAGGCCAGGGTGAGGACAGGGTGAGGCAGGGAGAGACAAGGCGAGGGAGGGGACGCACGCGAGCGGCGGATGCTTGCACTTTACCACCACTGTAGAGTACCGGTACTTACACGGTCATTTGCAAACCACCATCCCAGCGGTACCTCCAGTACCGCTTTCCCATCCACATCGCTTTCCCATTCATAGACCAAATCATCATACATAGTCGTCATGCGCCGCAGTAATCTCACCAACTGGCAACAACCCTCGCAGGCTCTCCACCCAGTCAGCCAGCCAGGTGAACCCTGCTCGCGAGTCGCAAGGCTATGTAGAGTATGTAGAGTAGAGTACCTGGTCCATCCCTCTCCTCCCCCTCTGCATCCCTCTCCTCCCTTCCTCTGCTCTGGACAGGACGGGGGGCCAGTCCATCCCTCTCCTCCAGACAGGATGTGCCGGTGCTCTCGAGGATGAGCCAGTCAGTGCACTGTGTTCGAGGAGGGGCAAATAAAAAGCAAACAGAAAACACCCCCGATCGATGATTGCGATACCAGGTACATAATGTATGCAGAGGTCGCTGTGGACACTGGAAGCATACCGTGTGGGTGCGGAGATTTTTTTCTTTTCACTTTCTTGCTTTGTCTATGAGTGCAGGAGAGAGGGAGAGAGTGAGGGTGGCCTAGAAATGGGTGCTCTTGGAAGGGTGCTCTTGGAAGGGTGCTCTTGGAAGGGTGCTCTTGGAAGGGTGCTCTTGGAAGGGTGCTCTTGGAAGGGTGCTCTTGGAAAGGGGTGGGAGGTGGGATGGAAGGGGGGAGGGTGAAGGGGGAGGGTGAAGGGGGAGGAGGGTGTTGGGTGTTGGGGGCTTCATCGAAGGGGAGAAGGAGGAGGGGAGGAGAATGGGACTGGCAGGTGTTATTGTGTCGTTGTGTCGTGGTTGCGTGAGAAGCCTGAATGGCGACAGCGATAAGAATGGACACATCAGGCGGAGCCTCGGAGGAGATGAGCGCTGAACTGACCCTCCCCTCCTATCACTCCTAGATTCGATAGGTCGAGCTGTGGGGAACGATGGATGGTCCTGGTGGAGGGCGACAAGTGTTAATTTGTTAAGTTGGGTCTATCATAGTAGATGTAGAAATGTTGAGGATTATTGTGATGGAAAACATTACTTACGTAGATGGCTTCACGCAAATCACCACGTTGATCGTCTCGCGACGATATTGAGCAAGTAAAATAAGTATTATAAAAAAAGTCCCAGTGGGCAAGTAAACTGCCTACATACATAACGGCGTCGTCATTCGCAGATCCCCCAGGCTGCCCGTCACTAACAATAACCGACCATCATGACAGCCATCGGTTGAACCAGCCAGAAACCCTCAGCCAGAAACCCCCCCAGTGCCCCACCCCCCTCATCCCAATAGACACCAAAGAAACCCTCCTCCTCCCTCATCTGAATACCAAGTAAACCGACGCCCAAACTCCCCCTCCGAAATCAGCCAGACCCTCCCGTTCCTCCCACATCTGCGCTGGCAGCCATCGAACCCAACCCACCGTCGTCGTCGAAAAAGCGATGTCCAAACAAGAAATAAAGTAGAGTGAAAACCAAACCAAACGCCAGCCAACAAGTAAGAAATATAAACCGTGTAAGAGGAAACCGCGAGCCTGACCTGTCGTGCACCCACACCCACACTCTCTCAGGATCACGCCGACACCGACATCGGCGCTGCCGATGCTGATGCCGACACTTCGAACGCGAACGCGCTCCAGAACCGATACCCCTCCGACTTCTTGCTGTGCGAGTCGTCTTTCGCCGCAGCGTCCACACTTCTAGGTGGATGATGGGGAGCGGGGGTGTCGACGGATTTCTTGGGCTCCTCCGCCGCTCTCTTGGCTGCGTCGACGCTTCGGAACCGCACCGCTTCGAAAAGCACAGTGCCGTTGAAGGCGACACCCGGTGCAAATGTGACGAGTACCCTGTTGTTTCATGTTGGTCAGCAACCGGCTTGTGGCCCCATTCGTTGGAGGACGAGGAAAAGCAAATAGCAAAAAAAAAGAAAAGAAAAGAAAGACAAAAGAACGAAAAACAGGGACGGGAAGCGACTCGACTTACTTCTCGTTGCCCACCATGTCGACCCTCTGCATGCTCTTCTTCCGTTCGTAGCCGCGCTGCGAACAGAGCTCACGCCCAAAAAACTCCTCGAACGTGAAGTTTGTGGCTGCCGCTTTGCTGTGAGACGGACGCTGTTAGTAACTAGGGGACATGGGTTCACTTGGGGTTACACAGGGCCAGTGAAGGGGGAGGGCGAGAGGGATGGGGGTCAGCTTACTATTTTGCCAGCTCTTCCACGACGTCTGCGACCTTCACACCGGCGGGGTTCTCGACCAACACGTGCGGATGGTACTTCATGACGTCCAGACGAAGTTCGGTTACGGCTGGCGACGTGGCTAGCTGCTTGCTCACAGCGGCGGACAGGAGCTTGCGGGGCGACTTGCGGACGCCGTATTGGGCGTCTGCAGCATCCACCGTAGTGTCGAAATGGAGCTGGGAAACCACTGGGTGCAGCTCGATGTCGGCCACGGGGACAGTGGGGTTGTGGCTGGAGGGGATGAAGGCATTGGTACGCAGCCGGCGCCTAGCCATGATCAACTGGTTCCAGAGGCGGCAGGTGTGGCTGGCCACGACGAGGTCCTGGCCGGGCAGGTACTCGAAGACCTCCAGGAGGAGGTAGTTTGGAAGCTCAAAGGAGAATTCCGAGAGGGCTGTATGGGGAGACATGATGGGTGTCGGGGGGATGGTGTTTTGAGGAGGAGGAGTGTGTTTTGGGCTGTCAAGGGAGGAGGAGGAGGAGCTTGGGGCTTGAGGATGTGAAGGTGACGCTGTGGCAGGCCTGGGGAGGGAGGTTTTATATTGAAAGCCCTTCCGGGTGGCATACATGGTATTTCTTGCACTTCCAGCCTCTGGACCGTGCCGTTGCGTAGCTGGGGGGGAGGGTGGGAGGGCGGAAGGGAGGAGGGCGGGCGTTCACTGTTGCTCGATGGTATGTGCAATACTGGAGGGCTGCGGCCGGAGAGCAGCGTCGCTCAGCGTCGCTCGACATCACCGTAAACAGGCATAACTGCTACCTTGAACCTGAAGGGGCTGCATCTGTTGGAGCAGAGATGATCCACCAACATCACTGGTCGAGGAAGGGCAGAAAGAAACATTGCCTCTGGATATGCACGGGTTGCATTAGACTTGAACCCGGGAGATTGGTTCATCGTTGTGGCTGACCCATGCAACCGGATGCCCACCACCCATCCCTACCCCCACCAACTTCTGGAACAAAATCAGGAATTCCACTGAGTGCCCTGCCGTGCCGTGTGGCATCCTGCCGGCAATGCTCGATCGTGAAGGAAGTCATATTGATGTGCGTCTCGCGATGATCCCTTTTGGACGTCAGAGCAGTGTATTGTTGGTGTCAGACGGAAGGAAACGTCGCCCACAACACCGACAACGCCCCAACATCCCCAACATCTCCAACATCCCCAACATCCCCAATACCCACAAACCCACAAACCCACAACACCCACAACACCCACAGCACCCACAGCACCCCCCCAACAACCCAACCCCCCCAGAGATCCAACAACTTGCCCGTCGAATGGGATGGTAGCCAATCACCGAGAGGTGTGCTGTGACAGATTTTGCACGTCATGCCCATCTTACAGGGCCGGCCTGCTGGACGTCGGCGAGTCTGCTCGACTAGATACGGGCCGCTGTCAGGCGTGGGGGCCAGAGACGACGTCCCCCGATGTGTGCTGCCCACATCCACCGATGCGAGGCCCAAACCACCGATGTGAAGTTCCAGCTCACCTCTGGCTCCAGCACTGCCCGGCAACAACAACTGCGAATGCAAACAACGGGGGATCCACCATCCACTGCTCTGGGGCTGGAACAATCACACTGCAGCTACCTACTCTAACTACATCTCCGCTCCTGTGGTGTTGGGTCGAAGCACACCCGCCGCTGCTGCTGGGATTCCCGCGTCGCTGCGGAGGCCCTGCAGCCTCGTCGAATGAATGTTTCCCGGAGTCTGGAGCCCGGCGCCTGGTGCTGCTGCAGTGTGCAGCGTCGGTACCTACTCTAGAGTTCTCCGCTAAATCAACTGGATCTCAGGTGAGATGTACCGATCATGGGATGGAAGCATCGGTGGTACAGACGGTACAGACGGGCATTGCATGACGCGCAGCCCCCGACGTCTGGGATCGAGTCTGGTATTGATTAGATCGTGGTGGACTTGCGACCCACAGGAACAGCAATAGCAGCGTCCCCCGCCCCGCCCCCGCCCTTGCCGGATGATAGCGCAGAGTGTTATGGATACAAGAATAAGTCAAACCCCAGGAGCGATCGCATGCGCGGACGTCATATGGTATGCCTGTTCGAGTATCCTAGATCCGGATCGCCGAGGTGAGCGGCGAGCCGAATGTCCTGTTTTCCTCGAAATCTCTCAGCTCGACGTCTCGGCGCTCGCTCGCTCCTCCGTAGAATTTGGAACCCGCATCCGATATAACACGCAACGAACGTCTGTGGCGCTAGTTCTAGCACGGCTCGCAACCTTGGCTCTGGTTGCAGCCGGCGCCGTGGGTTTACATATCAGAAACGAACGGTGGCAATGGAGCTGAACTGAGGTTTGCCGTGATATCATCGAGCCTCATCGTACCGATTCCAGAGGGTGTCTGAAGCCGCGCTGGCCAATCCTACAGGCGGCGCATAACACGATCTCCGGCTTCAGTTCTATATCCAATTCGGAAACATGTCTAACGATCAATATCGGGTCTCCGCCACCGAGGCTGAAGAGATAGGTAGCCTTGTCGGTGTCGAACCTCATCTCTCTGCCTGCCCATTACCAGCTCCCTTCTCACCCGAAACCTCCTCCTCCTCCTCCCTTCACCTCTGATCCAAAGATCCAAAGTGCATATACTCTACTCGGGACGAGCCGCCTCGCAGCGGCTTCACCATTGGCTGCGCGGTGCTGGATCACCGACTGCAGAGGAAGTTGCACTTTCGTAAAATCCAACCGTGGTTCCACTCGGCAATCGCGGCGACAGGGACGTGAGATTGAGATGGTCCTATACCGGACGCCGCACACCTATATCGCAGCTATAGATACTCGGGTCTCGGCCGACGCGGGCGGTGGCAAACGGAACATCCAGGATTGGTCAGTCGAGCTGCCGCCGAATCCTTGCATCGGATGTGAGGCGGTTGTCGGCTGCGAAAAAGACATTCACTTTAGATCCTGGCTGGGGGGATGCCGAGATAAGCGCGGCATGCTACATAGCCGGAGGACCACCGCGTATCCAACGAGCGAGCACTCGTTCACCGAGCGGGCGGGCGGCGGAGGAGGACCCGATCGCGGAACCGTCTCGCGTGTCCGTTACGACGATCATAATAATTGTTCTCGAGAACTAGTAATTGTGGCTGTGTCGCCCTGACGGTGAGGGGGGCCGATTGAATCTGGATTCAACCTACGGTTTACGACTCCGAGTGCGAGTCTGTGAAGGACTGTAGCCGAATTTCTGTAATAACTAATCCGGCGCTGAGGGAGATCATGTTGGGGGTGATGAAAGAGAAAAGTAACGGCGTTTCCAAGGGAGTGGGAGACACGCTGTCGATATGGTAACTATCTATTGTTCCCAACTTCCTCCATGGCGAATAGGTAGGCGTTCTGGCTGCGTTAGTTGGTAGAAATTTCGAACACCATTCAAGGCACCGGAGACTCATCCGCAGCCCGCTTATCAAAGATCGCAAGCAAATCAGATAAGTAATTATAGCAGCTACATAATTACGGTATTCGAGAAACTATTGAGGCCGATGGCTCGTCGGGTCATGTCTGCCAGGGCTGTAAATGAACGGAAAATGCACACTCCCGTCGCTCCCATCCCCTCCCGTCACACCCCATCATTCAACCTTATCCGCGGCGACGGCCTTCTCCTCATCCGGCGGGCCTGCGCCCACATCCATATTCACATTCACGGCCACGGCCTGGGTACCCTCATCTCTCAACTCCAACTCTGCCATCTCGACCTCGCGCACATCCAGCTTCTTCATGGTCTTGGCCACCTTGACGGGACTGACCTTGTCCACGTACGCGCGCGCAAAGACAATGTCGATCTCTTCCAGCGAACGCCCCGCTGTCTCGGGGTAGAAGAAGTAGATCACCGGGATGAACCCTAGGTTGAAGATCGCGAACACAAGGTACGTCTTCCACCCGATCGCTGCGATCATCGTCGGCGTGATCTGCACGATTAAGAAGTTCTGCGGGTATCGTAAGCGCGCCTGTCTCGTAGGGTGCGCGGGGGGAGGGGGGAGTGGGGAGTGGGGAGTAGACGCACAAAGATCCAGTTAGTACTCGTGCTCAGGGCATTCGCCCTAGTCCTCGTCTTGAGCGGGCTCAATTCCGCCGGATACAGCCAGGGCAGCTCTAGCCAGGTGGCGCCAAAGAAGATGATGAACAGGAACAGTCCGGCGGCGGCTCCCTTCGAGCTCTCGATCGTGTCGGGGATCAAACAGCCCATGGTGATCAGCATTGCGACCGCCTGGCCCGCGCTGCCGATCAGGAACAGGTTGCGCCGGCCCGCACGCTCGATAAACACGAACGAGAACAGCGTTGATATCGCGTAGACCGTCGCGTTGACCCCGCCGAGAACGAGAGACAGCGTCCGCGAGAGCTTGAGGGAGTTCTCGAAGAGGACGGGACAGTAGTAGATCACGGCGTTGCAGCCTGCTGCCACGTTACTATCTGCGTGGATTTAAAGTAAGCGGGAGGGAACATACCTCCGAGCTGCTGAAACATCTGACTGCTCGCACCGATAAGCATGCGCCGCAGATGCTGTCCTTTTCCGCGGGAAAACACATCCTTGAACCCACTAGACGCCTCAACACCTGCGACGGCAACGATGGAATCCATGATGACCCTTTTCTCCGTCTGCGTCTCATCATTATCCTCAGTAGTAGCATTCAGGGCAGCCAGGACCCTCTGGGCCTCCGCCTGATGACCATGATTCAGCAGCCACCTCGGCGACTCCGGAAGAGCCAGAACTCCGCCGATGAGGAGGACGGCAAACACGATCTGGAAGCCGATGGGGAAGCGCCACTGCGACGAGTTGTCGACGTACGAGAAGCCAAAGTCGAGCCAGTACGCGATCACAGTGCCGACGGCGATCATCGCCGCTTCGATGCAGATTAGCAGCCCGCGGTTGTGTGACTTGGACGTCTCCGCTTGCCAAATCGGGATCGAAGACGTGTTTGCGCCGTTGCCAACACCCTTGGTTGCCGCATCAGCATCAGCATCACAAATTATCACCCGATCCGCAGGGCCAGCAGCGGAAACTCACCGTAATGATCCTCCCGACGATAAACTGACCCAACTCCCAAGATCCGCGGAACGCGGTGATCTGTACGATAGTGCCCAAGATCATGACCACCGCGCCGAACAGGATACTCTTCCTTCTGCCCACGCGTTCGCCATACATCAGGGCGGCGATGGCGCCCGCGAAGCAGCCCAGCTCGTACACGGACGTCACGGTACCCTGGATGGTGCTGTGGTACTCGTCGCTGCCCTTGGTGGCCGGAAACTCCTCGTTAAACTTTTCGCCGGTGATCTGGGGTGCGTCAGTCGGCTACTGCTGCGTGCTGTTGGGAGGATCATGGATTCATGGCTGCGCTGGGCTGGACAGTAGTGGATAAGATAAGCATGACTTCCTTGTCTCTTGAGCGAGCAAAAGTCCCATAGTTAGAGGTGGGGGATCCATACAATACCGCTCATCACGCCTTGGTCGTATCCAAACAGCTGTCAATCAATGGTTAAGTCAGCCCAGTGGCCCATATTTATCGAGCAGTGAAGCCAGCACGCACCAAGAAACCGATGGTAGCAGTAGAAGTGATCGCAGCTCGGAGCTTCGCCCCGGACAAGCCGGCGTAAGTTGGTATCATAGCCATCTTTTTTGTTGTTTATTAAATTAGCCTTGGAAACAAAGTCAATTCAGATTCCCCGCATGGAGGAGAAAAATAGAATAGTCGTCGGTAAGCAAAAGATAGGTAGCCGTAGACGGAATAGTGAAAGACTGGGAGAGTTTTCTTCAAGCTCTGGGGGAGAAAACGAGGGTGTTTATAAGTAAGGAGCATGGCAGTTAAGCTCTAGGTTGTTTTGTTGCCCCGACAGCTTTCGTGAAGATTTGAGAGGGGGGATGGGGGAGATTTTTATCCGAGATCACTTGGACGGCTGCAGTGCTCGACTACCCGTGCTCTGGCGGATGGGCGGGCTCGGGCTCCTCCAGAAAAATGCAGAGAATCGCGGCCAATTCACCGTCGCACACATCGGTCATACGCAAGCAAGAAGTTGATCACGTCGCATGACCGGATCACATAGGATCAGCACGGGTATCGATTTTAATTCTCTCCAGACACCATCGATCACCCATTGGCCCTTCCAGCATGACGCAAGCTGTCTCGTCGCCGGTCGGTGGCATTGACCTGCGGGTATCGTCGGGCAGCTCGCGCCATTCCACCCAAGTGCTCCGCCTAGATCTTTGGCAACTGAGCGGCCGGCTTCGTGCTTGCAAAGCCCCGCAAGACCTGGTCGATCACCTGCATAGCGTTGCACAGTGCGCCATCGTCCCCCTTCCTGCCAACGGCCTGCACTGCCATCGGCGCTCCAAGGAATGAATCCCGAAATTCCGGATTCCCTATGTGCAAGGTCGATTGTTAGACACGCTCGACTGCCTACGGTGGTGTGGGGAACTTACAGAGCGCCCGGTTGGCATCGTCGAATCGCCCAAGCGATGGTGCTGCTATCTCCTCGCCGAGGTCTTTCTTGGTCACGGTGCGTACCGGAATCGCCTACGAGATGAAATGTTAGAAGAGGCGGAACCCAGAGAGGGGGTCATATGAAGTGGCTTACACCGGCAGGATAATCCACCAGATTCCAAACGATGGCATAATCGGGGCCAGCCCAGCCATCCTGTTTCGGCGTAGGGTGTCCACTGACCGGACACAGGACGACATCAAGCGGTAGCTTTCCTTCACCACGCTCCCAAAGCGTCTTTTGAAACACGATCTCGTGCTGCTCTTTCGCGTGGATAAGCTTGTAACTGTCGTCCAGAGCATCGGGCTTGTGGCCCTTGCGCTTCAGCCCCAGTTGGACGAGCCACGGGGTTGGACTTTCGCCGGTCGACTCCATGAGATTGAAGAAATTGTTGGTGGGGTTGAGAGTTATTAAGCCGAGCGTAGTCCAATAAGCGGCAGGGAACTCGGGGAGATCGATGACCTCCACATTATGTCCCGCGGCGGTGAGAGCCCGATCGACTTCACCCAACATCGTCACAACCGGGGGAAGAGGAACCACTACACCGTCGCTCTTGAGGAGACCAATGTTCAACCGCTTCTTCGGCGGAGTTTTGAAAGTGTACGGCAAGACCTGCGGATCGTGTCTCCACGGCTCCAAGCTCTCCAAAACCTCAAAGAACCACTTGCAATCACCCATGGTCCGCGCCAACGGCCCAGCGACAGTCGTGATTCCGCCATAGAAGTAGCCGGGGATCTCGATGGTCTCCGAGCCCTGGCGCGGCACTCTTCGAGAAGTCGGCTTAACGCCATAGAGCCCGCAGCAGGCCGCGGGCACACGGATGCTCCCGCCCATGTCAGTGCCCATGCCGAGAACGGAGCCGCGCATCGCAAGAAGAGCTCCCTCTCCTCCTGTGGAGCCACCCACATTCAGCGTGGTGTTGAGAGGGTTGAGGGTCCGGCCCCAGAGATAACTGTGAGTGTCAAATGCTAGCTGGCCCTGTGGTGTGGTCGTCTTGACGTAGAGAATCGCACCCGCCGAGAGAAATAGCGATGCGAGAACAGAGTGTTCGGTGGCGAGCGTGTCAGCTCGGGCGGAGATTCCGACGGACGATGCATAGCCCGAGACGGAAATGCAGTCTTTTAGGGAGATGGGGAGCTGCATAGGGCGTTTTAGCAACAACCCCTCCTAAGTCCACAATGGCCATATCATGATTCGGAAGAATTGTGAAAGTGCTAACCCCGTGAAGCGGGCCGAGTGGCTTTCCATGCTCGGCCATGTAGCGGTCCAGAAACTGGCCTCTCTCAATCGCTTCATCAAAGAAGATTTCCGTAAGGCAATTTGTCTGCACTTGATAAGCTTCAAACGACAATGGGGTTCTGAGGCAGGCAAGCTCACCAATTGCTGCGCAATCGCCGCTCTCTTTGCACATGCCACTCAAGTCAGCTACCTATGCGGGACGAACCGCCAGAGCGGAACAGACCTTGCAGAACGCAATTACAACCGCCTCCGCTTTCAGAGTCCCCTTCGCAACAGCCTCGACAATCCCTTTCGCCTCGTAGTCCTCGGTGATGTTCAGTTCCTCGGCAGTAAGGATTCCGCACTCCCGCGGCACGCCCGTGACATTGATTCGCGCGGGGTCAATGCTGGCGAGTCGCCATTCCTTCGGAATCTTCGAGTCGCGTACTTGACGTTTGCGGGCAGAGATCTCTTCCCACTTAGCAGGCATAGCGAGTTGCTGGCTGGTTGATTGAGTGTCTGAATCGTTGGTGTGCCTGAATGAGTTGCTTCTGCGGTTCCTGTGGCTTCATATGTGCAGATTAAATACCCGAGTGGTTGCGCGCCGACTAGACCAGATACAGAGAGATATGACTATGTGCGGGGTACCTAGATACGAGATCCATATGAAGCTCACCAACGGAAGATCGTTTGCCCCATTCCGTAGTTGGAGATGCTTTGATGCTTTCACAGCCACAATTCTGAGGTTCCAGGGGGACGATCACTAAACACCACCTTGAAGGAGCACCTACTGCATCTTATTCCAACTTCCAGATCATTTGGGGTACGGTGTAACTACTCTCCGATACCAGCCTCCATTGACTCATGGGGGAGGGGCGGTGGTGTTCAATGTGCCGGGACATCCAGAAGCTCGATTTCACTAAGCCGAACAGAGTTACAACGCGGCCTCGCTATTCACGCTAGCTCCCCCTCCACAACCCCCACGACGCGTCCCACTCACCACCGACTTCCGCGGCCCGCCTACATTCATGACGCCCCTCGCATCCACGATAACCTCCGCGGAGTTCACTCAACTTCTTACCCGCTACGCCAATGCCGTGATCGCCGCCACCCGCCCAAATGCCAAACCCGAGCCGGTAGCAACCCTCGACTCCTGGCGGCGTACGGAGCTCCCCGCCACGATCGCGTCGCGGTCCCCTCCACACATGACGAAAGCGGAGCTATACCGGCTTGTCGACTGCAAACTGTAATCCCCATCCGCTCCGTCCGGCTCGCGCTCCGGCCCTCAGGCAGGCAGCTAACGGCCTCCAGCAAACGCGGCAAAAACCGGCCGATACTGCGACTGATCGAAGGGAACGCAGAAGATTTCGTGGTATCCACGACGACCGCAGCGTTCGCCGGCGACATCCGCACGTCGTTCGCGACGCTGCTCGCGCTCCGGGGGGTAGGCCCCGCTACAGCTTCGTATCTCCTCGCTGCGCACAGGTTCCCGCACGTACCAGTGTTCAGCGATGAGGCGTTCCGCTGGGTCGTTCATGACGCCGACTGGATGGCAAAGATCAGGTACGATGCGAACGAGTATTGGGATTTCTACGAGAAGGTGCAAAAGATTGCCGCACGGCTGGAGGTGGACGAGGAGGATGTCGAGCGTGTCGGATTTGTGCTGGGTCGCGAGGCGCTGGAGAATGGCAACGGTAAAACTACGTCATCGTCTGCGGTAGCAGCGCCGGTGGCGGATGGTGCTCCTACGGCGGCGGGCAAGAAGCGGAAATCTGCGGCAGAGACGCGGGAGCACGAGGATGAATTCGCTGCAAACAAAGTTAAGGCGGGAGGGAATACAAAGAGGCAACGGTCGAAAAAAACAGCGACCACCACGGACCTCCAGCCCGAAGTATCTGCAGCCAGCACTACTCGCTCATCATCGTCACGCGTTCTCCGGTCCCGAAAGACGGCTGGAAACGGTGCATGACGGGGGATACTGTTGTTTGGCAGTCAGGTTTCCATTACATACCGCACATTTCTCCCTTTCTCCCGCAGGGTATTCTTGCTTCTTCTGCTTCATCTCATTGTTCCCTCGGTTTCGACCATGCCAGCTAAAGTCTTTTGCGCGTTGCGCACTCTATCTGCCGGGCCCGAAGAAGCATACATATGGTTGGGGACGCGTAAAATAGGAATGAAAAATGCTCGCCCCCCGCCTGGCTTTATTCAACGACGATACAGATAAAACATAAAAAGAGTCTATAGAGTGACGGACCAGACCTTAAAGCATCTTGCAACAGAGCCATTAGGAGTCTTGGTTAATTAGGTAGCTTGTGGGCCTTGAAGTCAGGCAGTTTTGTATGGAGAACCCCAAGAATGCCACTCAATAGGGAAATATGAACGCCACGTTAAGCTATCGGCGTTAGGTTTATCTCCTAAAACAGCATCACGAGTGACCAGCAATGAAAATTATTCGAAGACTTGGCACCCAATATCCCCTGTTCGCCCCATTGAGCTTGCGCAGGCGCCATTCGACTGGGAACACCAAATGCCGAGGATCATACACACGGCCCAAACATCTTCAAAATTACCAAAGTTTTCTTGCCCTAGATTTAATCAAAAACCGCCTGCGAGGCCTATCTTCGGGGGTTAATCCTCGGCGTAAACACCATTAATCACTCGTGGTTTGTCAGGCTAGCTGAATAGCCGTTGCACTGCCCACCGCAACTAGTCTCCAATCGTATCGTACATACATCATACATACCGGTATCATACATAATGTAGTGTACCATGCAGAAACACAGCATGGCCAGACCAACCGACCAACCAACCGACCGATGGATTGATTGGCGGGCCTCCAATACACCCACGAGCTATTTATCTGCTGGCATGCGCAGCGCTGCACACGTGAGCCACTCCGGCACCGTCCATCGCCATCCATCCCCATCCATCTCGAGCCAACCAGAATGTCGGCCCGAAGACACAGACAAAGACACAGACAGACACAGACAGACACAGGCACAGACACAGAAAGACACAGAAAATTTCCAACACAACAGGCAACCGCCCATGGCATGATATGGCAGCCGGGCCTCGCAGTCGAATTGAGGCGGACACTCAGCACTCACTCACTCACTCACTCACTCACTCACTCACTCCCCGGTTTCTCAATCCCAATCCTCGGAACCCATTGCCGATCAGGAATTGAGCTAGGTTGCTGTCATACGGATTCGCGGGAACAGATCACTAATCTAATCGCGAACGTCCAGTATCCAGTGTCCAGTGGCCACCGCAACTGCGGCGAATCTGCGACCAATGACATAAACACTCGATGCAGACGGCGAAAAAGTCCTTTGCGTCAGCGTGTCTCGTGAGTTCCCCCCCTCCCCCGCTCATCACGTCGTGTCCATATCACTTGCAGATGTTACTCTGATAATCTATCTACTGTACTCTCGCAGAATGGTGACATCAAGCAGCAGGAATTGGGGGGTAGGGGATGGGCGGGCGGGTGGGGGGGGGTGCGTGATAGCGTAGGTGTGCTATGGTTCGAATAAAAACGCAGAGCACTGTCGAACCTGCCCTGGAGCACGCGACACCGTTAGTTAGTTCATCCAGCATCCAGCCTCCAGCATCCAGCGACAAACCGCGCAGCAGTGAGGCGACCAACGATAGGCAGCCAATTCATCCACACTCCGGAAAGAGTATGTAGATATGCAGTTATCCATGATATTGGCGATTCTTCTTCAAGCATCAGACCCCAACCCCACAGGTGATTATGTACCGGGTTCGCCGCCGCCACGGGCGCTAAACGAATAAACGAATGCTCACGTTTAACATCAATGGACGATCGTTGCTGGATTCAGTTGGATTCGGTTGGACGCGAGCGTTGATCTGTGTGTCGAGACAATGGCCGATCGTTGCTGAATACGGTGGTTGTGAACGATGATCTGTGTGTCGAGACGACGACGACCGTCGACGGCCGTAAGCGTGCGGTGCAGCGCCGAGGTAGATATCCAGCAGCCCGACCGTTTGCAGTGAGGACACGATCGAAGACCAGGTGATGGCGGGCCCTCATCCTCCTCCGGCAGTTTGTACGTGCAGAGGAGGATGAGGATGAGGACCAGGAGGAGAAGACAGGCAGGTGGGAATGATCTCGGACCATAGCCATGCACTCGACTGCACCGCACTGCACCGTACTGCAAGATGCAGCCCTTCCGACTAACTAACCGCCTATAATTAGGAGTCATTCAGTGCATGTCGGTTCAAGGTTGCGCTGGGTCTCTGGGAACGGGGCCACTTGCCCATCGTTCTCTCTGCAGGAGTGTAGATATCGTGTGAATTGAGGTATATCCATGTGATCTGCGGGCGGCTGGAGAGCCTCGATCAATTGATGAACGCGTAAAATGCAGCCATGCACATACATACGAGACTGCCTATCTGCCTCACAATCCCACCCCACAGCAAGATGTGAATCCAAGCGAGCACGCGAGCAGACAAGCAGCTTGGCTGGCCCTCTTGTCCCGATCCGTGCACGGCCCGTTTCTCTCTCCCTCCGTTCTCTCCTGAGTCCGGTCAGTTTCGCTGACCTGAGGGCGACAGGAAGGGAATGGCTTCGAATCGATCCCACGTTATACCCTGAGGAGAGCAAATGCTTAGTTTACGTGGCCGGCAGATTCCCCCTCCCCCAAATGCGTTGGTCAGGCAGCCAGCACCTTTAAACAGACCCTCGTTCCCTCCCCCACAATTCAAAACATCCCCCATTACCTGCTACCACCACCGCCACTACCATCACCACCACCCATCCTAGACTTCGTTTCAGATCTACTACAGCTTTACAATTCTTTGGCCCTTGCATACGTGTCTGCGTCCCCTTCCACTACTACAGCGACATCATCGAATCGGCCTCATCACCATCCGCAATTCCCTTCCCCCGGCACTACCAGCGGAGCCATAACGATAGGCTCCAACAACGACAACCTACGGCCAGCGCCAATCGGCACACACAGCTACGTCAACCAAAAGTTGACAAGTATCGTTTGCCTGCACGGCCAGAGGTGAGGGTCCAACCAGATGCTGGCGATAGTGAAGAAGGGATTCAGGGCTGACCGCTAATTAATGGCCACAGCATCTAGTGTCGCGTGCCCACTTGCCTATTTATCTCTCTCGATCTCTCCACCCACACTCAGCCCAGCGGAAAGTCGGCATATTAAATAATCAACCGTCTGCCCCCCGTCACGTCAACCATCACCCACAAAAACATCTCCCGCTCTTAACGGTCTTAAATCCTCCTAAATCACCACCACCAACATAACTATAACCACAACCGCTGCTGCTGCCATTGTCACTATCACTCTTCCTCATTACAGAATCCCGTTCATCAAGAACAGCGCAGACGAAGCAGCAGCTACTTAGCAACCTTCGCCCTTGTCTCACACGACCACAATCCTTTGACGTGGTTACTTGTTCCGAAAGCTAGTCTAGTTCAACAGCACTACGGAAAAAACAGCGAGCCAGCCAGATCGAAGCTAAACAACAGCCTCCGCCCAACAAACTAACTTTACCATCCTTCCAAAGTTCTGTCCTCTTCCACAATGCTGAACGCCGCGGCATCCTTCTCCTCTTCTGCTACCAACATGCTAGGCTTCAACATCATCGCCACCACCACAAGAATGCCTCGCTCGGTACCACAGCTCCTGCTCTTTCTCGGATCGATCGGCGTCTTCACAACCGTCTGGGCCTCGCTTCGGCAAACACTCCAGAGCGCACGCGACGATGAGCTCGAGCGGACACAGAGCGAGGCCGAGTTCCGAGAGAAGTACGACTCGTGGGTCCGTGCCCACCGCGCTCGGTATGGCGGATACTAGGTGGGCAGCGACGGCGGCGGCGGAGGTGGTGTACCTATCGGCAGGGGAGAACCACAAGGACGTGTGGGGTTGGGGGAAGAGGGAGTAAGAGGGGGGACAACGAATCGAGGGATGATTGGTATGTTGCACTCCCCCCCAAATCCCCCCATTACACGTCCTAACCTCCATTGTAGGTTTCTCTTCCTTCGAAATGTTTCACGCGTACGTGTCTGCTTGGTGCTACTACTATTGCTATTGCTACTACTACTACTATGCGAGCGATAGCGCGTTGTTGGTGGGATCGAAGACCGCCTTTCTTGCTGGCGATATGGTTTCTTAGGATTTGGGAGTTGGGTGGTGTTTGTGTATGCGGCACATTGCGGCCGTTGGCTTGTCATTGTTTTCTTCTTCTTCTTTTTTTTCTTCCTCTTGGGATGTGGCCTTCCTTATTCCTTATCGGCACTGTATGGAAATCATCCCAGACTCTATCATGGTCTGGTCAATTGATGACCGAGATTTACATGATACGAGTTCGTTTGCTCGTGTGTCTGTTTGCTCGTGTGTGTGTGCCGGTCGGTCGGTTTGCTCGTGTGCTTTCGGGGCGTCAAGTGCTCAACAACCTACCTAGGTAGACGAGATACCTAGCTCCGGCTCCTGGTCTGCCCACTGCGCGACGTCGACCCCAAGCTGCAATCCCGACCCCAAACATCCCTGAGCAGAGCTACTCTACTCTACCTATGATCATGGTCATGTGTGTGACACATCCTCTAGGATCTACAGACAGGGGAAACGAGACAGCAAACAAAAAAGAAGAACTTCATGGAAGTCTAGAAGTCTAGAAGTCTAGAGGGACGATCCCCGAATGTTCCGTTCGGAGTGTGCGCCACGTGCCACTTGCGTTTTGGTTAGTTAGTTAGGCCCGGGCGACGAAGAACCGTAGAGTACCGTGTGTACATACCGTACCGCACTGTACCGTCCCTCACTCCGTCTCGGCGCGGGTGGCTTTGGCCTCGCTTTGACATCACGGGGAGTGGAGTGGAGTGGAGTGGGGTGCGGAGTGTGGGGCTGCGGTATGGCACAACTCCAGAGTCCAGGGCCGAAGACGGTTGACTGCCAAGGTGTGGATTACGGAGGTGCGACTTTCAAGGGTTCGATCGAGCCGTCTCCGGTCCTCCGGATGCACAGTTGGCTAGCTGGGTGTGTAGATGCTCTAGCTGTGTAGATACTAGTTGGTAGAGTACTAGGATGCATGTAGAGTACATAGCGGGTGGGCGAGTGACGCGGCGAGACGTCCCGTCCCGACTCCCGCCCCGTCGATCCGGCTGCAACTGTGGCCTGCGGCCGCAAATTCTAACCAGCGGATGCAGCTGTTGCTTGTTGCTTGTATGTAGGTGTAGCTGTAGCGGTATGTGGCTGTAACTGTCGCCGTACATAGCTGTCGCCTGTAGGCAGCTGTAGCTGTTGGTACGCATATGTACGGTATAGCCGCCCACGATGGCGGTTCCGCCGAGTCACGATTACTATCCTTAGTATGTATGTACTGCTTCATCTTCTCCATCTTCTCATGCTGCTGCTTCTGCGGCTTCCTCGTAGCTACTGCCGCCCACTCTACTCTGCTCTAGTAAGTCGGCTTAGGGCGGCGAACAGGTCTTCGATCTGAGACTTATGCGCTCACGTGCCCGTGCTGTGCCCGTGTCTGTCTGTGGCTGTGTCCGTGTCTGTGCTCGTTCTCATGCTCGGCATAGTCGGCGCTGCTAACTACCCTCTACGGTACCTGGTTGTGTTGAGTACGCAGCAACTGCCTGGGAATGTGATACATCGCACCCCGTCTCCACCCGCCATTCCTTTCGATTCCATTCCGCTTCATCCCGCACCGATTCGTTTCGTTTGCGCACTCGACCTCAGGGCGTCAGACCGTCGATGCATCGGCGCGAGTGCACTCCACGGACTGCCACGCCGCTTCTTTCGGGCTCGGGCTCGGGAGGGGGCCCGCGGGGAGGGGAGGGAGGGTGGGGGGAGGAGGGGTGGGGGGTGGGGGGTCTCGGGCGATGATCGATCGCATCGACGGGGGCGTAAGCGATTCTGCCAAGTACTCTACTCTACCTACTCTACAAAGGTTATCGGCTGGGCTGGGCTGGCTGGGCTGGGAGGCTACTGGTGTGTGGGTCCTGGGACTCTGGGAGAGGGGCTTCGGCTCCGGGACGTCGCGCAGCGCCGCGCTGATCGCTGATCGGTTCCCGAGGGTTCGTCACCTACTAGTACTCTAGATAGCACTGCGACTGCACAGCACGGTACGGCGCGCGACGACATCGGACATGTGGGCGAGACTCGCGAGAGATATAGTGTAGTATAGTAGGTACTCTATTCTACGCGGGTTGAGATACGGACTGACTACGGATAGGGACATGAACAAAATGGCTACGGACCTACGGTGCTGCGGTGGCATTCGCCGATGGCGACGGGATCCCGAGCGTACCGGATAGCGTGCCGGTGGCGGTGACGACCGATACGCCGGAGGGAATGGTGAACCCTGGGGGCAGGGTGAGCCCGGGCGGGAGAGTGATAGTAAAGTTCGGGGGCATGCTGAATCCGCCTGGGCCACCTCCACCGGGGAACGTCATCTCGAGGGGGTAGTCCATCTTCGCATCGATGCCTATGCTAAGGAACGCGAGCACGCCGTCGTCGAGCTCATCGCCCAGGAGCTGGTAGTCGGCGAGCGCATCGTACCCGGTGTTTTCCTGGTGGAAGATGAAGTCCTACGTGTTCTTGAGCCGGTTGATGGTGTTCTTGCTGTACGGCAGCGCGCTGTCGATTTGTGTGAGAAGCGCCTCGGGGAAGAACACCTGCCCGATGTGGGTCGTGTTGCCGCCGACGTACACACGCTTGCGCCGGTCGATAGCCCCGCCGACGTGCGCGGCGATGTGGATGTGTGTCGCCCGTCCGCTGTACCAGCCCGGGAAGGAGGTGGTCATGTGCATTATCTCGTGGCGATCTACGGTGGAGGTGTCAGTCCGGTCCCATTAAAAGGATCTGGGGGCGCCCCTACCAGTGGGGTGCAATCCCCGATTCAACGATTCGCCAACGGTCTGCTCCACCTCAAAGCCCGAGTACTTTCCAGTGGTCTATGTCCGCCAGTCAGTCAGCCATACCATACCATTCACCCCCCCGCGCTCCAAGGGTAACCAACATTGCAATGCCAAACATCAACCATAACGTTCGGAACCGTCTCGCACGTGTTAATATCGACAAACTGCAGATCGAGCAGCAGCGGCACGCCTCTCTCGCCCTCGCCCTTACGTATATCGCCGTGTATCAGCTGTTCCTTGACATCTATCCATCCACGCACGCATCAGCGTCGCCGCGTATCAGCTGTTCCTTGACATCTATCCGTCCACGCACGCATCAGCGTCGCCTCTTATCCCCTCCCCTCCCCCATCCCCCATCCCCTCCTCCAAGCTTCCAGAGTAAACCCACAATAAGGCCCAATCGTAACCTCCGGCGCCAGAATACACGGCTCGCTGCCGTTCCCCTGGAGCTTCGACATCGGGCGCGGGACGAAAGCGCGCTTCTCGACGCTACGGCGGGAAAGGTACGATTCTATCAGCTCCGCGCGCCGCGCGAGCCGGTGCGTGGCTAGCTCTCGCAACCGCAGCTTGTGCGAGCACCGCGAGAGCGCCGCGCGCGCGTCTAGGTGGTAAGCGCTGCGTCGAGCGAGCGCTAGGGGTGAGGTGGCGCCGTGCGCGGATACGAAAGACTGGAGGCTCAGGGCGAGGAGGAGGGTGGGGAGGGTGGGTAGAAGGGCCATGGCGAGGAGAAGGAGCGTGGGTAGGTAGGTGGGAGGGAAGGAATGGATGCGGTGCGGTGCTGATGATGGAGATGGAGATGTGGAAGAGGGTGGTTGATAAACACTTCTGCGTCCCCCTAATGGCTCTATCTGAAGCATTGCACGTTTCTGCTAGCATGATAACTACCATTACTACTATACGTCAATCAATATATCATCATACAATCCACGGTACGATAGAGCCCATTTTCCCACCACTCAGCTCCCCGCCGCCACACTCCACCCACCTACGGAACCAGCGCGACGCCCTAAGTTGGCAGACACCATCCTTAATATTTATTGCAGGACCCGCAACTGCTTTGACATATATTGACACTTGGCATTCCTTCCTGTGTCTTAATATCCTATGCATTGTTATGTGGTCGGGGAAGAAGGGGAGGGGAGCTCTGGTAACGGTTGGTGATCGCACAGCCGCGGTCGTCGGCCGAGCGTTGCGGATAGAGCAATAGCACGCACGACATAAGATCTTCCCCGTTTCCTCGTTTCCCGGGCGATATGGGTATGTATCTGTCGGACAAGGTTCCCGATCGTACCGGCGGCTCGGGCCCTGATTCCTGAAGGGGAGCCACTGGACTCTGGAGTGAGAATGCGAAGGCGGGCCGGCTGGACGGGTCCCGGAGACGAACGGCTGGCGGTAACGTTGCCGTTGCCGTTTAGGCACGTCTGGAAGCTGGTAGACGGCCGCCAGGCTCTACTCCAGCATACTACAATGCCAACGTTAAACCGAACTCTTGGGTTGCGTTTTCACATTGGGCCAAGCAGTGTCTACACAACTACCTACCCGAAGCACGTACCGAGGCATAAGGCTGCTGGGACGTTGATTCCCCCCACCCTCTATGTTTAGCCGCATGCGGGCATACTTACTTATTGACTGGACTAGAAGATATATTGCAGGCAGGATTGGGGGAAAAGTGCAAGTGGGGCCGGCGGCTGGCCGGTGTGCACTGTGAGAGGCGTGTATGTAGAGTGATGATCTGTGGGTGATGTGTACTGGAACTGACGACGGGATGGGAGGGCACACGGCGTGGTATTCTGTGCTGGTGCATCAATGATCTTGGCGGTGGTGTATGGAGGACGGACGGATATAATGGTGTCTCCCTCTTCCCTATGTGGTCACTGGTATAGCCGATTCCGTGGCGTCGCTCTTTGGCAACGGAGGCGCATCACTAACTATCGCTCCGGCGGGCTCTCGGTCTCGTCTTATGGTGACTTACTAGAGTAGGTACCTAAGGTAGCTCGTCCACTGACGCAAACCACCTACCATCTATGTGTTTAGGTAGACTACCTCACCTCACCGGCTATGTCAAGGCCCGGTGAGCTCGAATGCTCTGCAATGAAGCCAAAATACTGCTGCTGCTGCGCTATCTTTATCGTTCGTCATCAGATGCATTCAAAGTACACGGCATATTGTTCGCTTGCAGCGTTGTGGCAGAGTGTGTCCGTCGCGGGGGGAAACCACCACTTTATAAGCATCAAGTTCATATTTCCAGCACGGAAAAAACCCCCGCGTGGTCTAGTGGTCTAGGCCACGCAATCGGCAAGGGGAGTTGGGCGGAAGCTCCCGGTTCAAACCGGGGTGAAAGACTCAGCTCTTGGGGCTTCCAAGCTACCCACCGGGGGTGGTTTTTGTTTTTGTTTTTGTTTTTGTTTTTGTTTTTGTTTTTGTTTTTTGTTTCGGCGTGATGGAGGGAGCACTGGTTATATGGATATCACTCGGTAATATCACGTGATACGTTTTACGCTACCGGCTGTGGAGGAGAGAATCCACAAGAAGTACTTGGTTCTTGCCATGATCTTAATAATTTGCCTTAAGATCGAATGTATATACTCTAAAGACTGTTGGAATACTCGGTTAGAACACTATATCCGGAAACTTTCTTGGAAAGCTCGTGATGACCAGTGTCTTATACCAATGGGAACAGTAAGAGCACTGGCTAGCCGTAAAAGGGGAGCCGTGGCCAGATGACGATGGTTCTGTTATGCGGAGCGCGGAGCGATGGAGGAGTCATCGGCGAGAGGAAGCAAATGTGGTTAGTAGTGGGCATCGAAGTTGGTGGCAACCAACGTTGGCTGGCATGGCAGGGTCGTCTTCTTCTTAATCTTCTTCCTATTCTTATTCTTCTTCTTATTCTTCTCCTTCTCCTTCTTCTTCTTCTTCTCTCTCTTTCATCATCTACCGAATAGACGATCAACCTCCATATCTCCTCTTTCTTCTGTGTGTGCTCTCTTCTCGATCCGCCTCCGGCCTGGAAGGGTGTTGTCAAATGAGCCGTCCGCAAAACTGTCAACAGCGACAAGAGTGAGAAAACATCAATTTATTGTCACATACCTACGGCCTTTCTACTAGTAGACTATGGCGACCCTGCTACCATACCCCACCTTCCCTTCCAGCCGTCAACAGCGACAGTTCTAGACGACGTCACGTACGGCCGCCAACGGCCGAGTGATCCGAGCCGGGGGGTACGCTGTGGCGAAGAAACCGTTCCAATTGGACTCACCAATTCTGCTTGTCAGTGGCCACGTATGTTACGGGTTCCCACGCACGCTGGGGACTGCTCAGCACTATCATACCTACGCCCTCCGAGACCGTGTGAAACCCTGCCGTGACCGACTGAGCCACCGCTAGGTATCGACCTCCTCCGAGCCGCGAGCAATCTCCAGCACACCCTCCCTGAGCAAGCAGGACGTTTGCAGAATTTAACGGTGAGTCGACGTCGACGATGAAGCCGGTGTGCAGTTGGAAGGGTGCTCATATGGAAGCAGCGTTATGATTACTTGGAACTTCATCAATAGTCACAACAGGAGCGGAAAGAGTGCTGTACTCGTAGCACTTACGCTCCGCCCGGGAGGAAAAGCTCTTGCGACACCTACCACCGGCGAGCGAGACTATATACGGGCAACCATCCCATCATCCGCATATCCTCTTTTTTTTGTTTATTCATTGATTGCATGCGCACACCAAAGAAATAACACTAGGAAAAGACAACTTCCGCTCCCTCGACTCATCCGCAGCCCCAACTCGCCCCTGCCCCAACGCAGGTCACTAGTCCGCCTCGCCGCCTCCTGCCTCTTCATCAGGGGATGCCATGAAGGAAGGTGTGGGAAGGAACAGCGGGCGTGACCCCGGCTCCTCGACCTCAGCACCCTCCTCCTCCCCTCGCCTCAGCTCTGCCTCCCTTTCTTCCCGCTCACTGAGCTCCCACTCGGACACCTCGCTTGCTGCGTCTTCCTCAGCGGCCTCATCCGCCTATCCTCGAAAGCCGTTCCACATACCGGAGCTCGCATGATGAGTGACAATCCATGATCCGGAACTCATTTACCGAGACGACGCACTAACCTCGGCCCCGGGAGTCGGGCGCACATCAGCACATCACCAACGTCACGCACGTTCCTTCCTTCTTCCTTCCGCAACCATGTCCATGGCGAAAATATCCACCCCGCGGTTCCTGACATCGCTGCGCGCGATCCCGCACCTCCCACCGAACAGCTGGTACTACCTCGCGTCGGTGACCTTCGCAGTGCTGAACCGGCCGCTTGAGATCCCCGCGATCTACACTGCGGCGTCAGCTGCTTCGGCTGCTTCGGCGGCGGCGGTGGGGGGGTCTCCGGCGGCAGAGCGCGCGGTCCTCGACCGCACGCGCGAAGCCCTGCTCAAGGCCTCCGCCATCGGCGGCCTGCCCAGCTCCATCAACGCGCTGAACGCGCTCAAGGCCGTTGTGCCGCCGGAGCTGCTGGACGCGCCGAGTCCGACTGCGCGCGCGGAGGGCGTGCGTATGCACGCCGGCCAGATGCTGTGGGAGAGTATCTATGGAAAGGTCGGCCCGCGAGTCATGAGCGGTATGCGCAGGAGCTACGATGATCTCGGCACCGTCGCTGCGCTGGTATATGCGGGCGTCCTCGCTGAGGAGGCCGTGTTGTCGAATAAGGAGACTGGCTGGGTCCTTGTTGCGGGCCTGGTCACCGGTGGTGAGGCTTGGGCCGCGCAGAGGAAGGGGCATAGAAGGTGCGTGGCGGGGGTGGGCCGGGCGAGTGCCGCGGGGTGATCGGTTGCTTACGGGTGGTAAACAGGGGGTGCGTCAATAACGGGGCTACGTGGGAGGAGGTCGAGGCGGTCGAGACTATGGCGGAGAGGATCGTCGACGAGGTAAAGCGAGTATCGAGAGGAGAGGAAGACGAACTATTGAGGGCAACATAGACATGTCGGGATTGATTTCACTCGACAATCCGCATCTACATACGGTATCTAATTCACATATGGCATATGCATCTTCGCCTATGGCATATGCATCTTCGCCTATTCCCACACGTTCCCTTACCATTGAACATTGAAGCCTGACCGCTCGGGTATGTATGTACATAGAGTACCGGCACAATTGCATCCCGACGTGCGGTGCCGGAACCCACCGGCCACAGAGCACAGGCCACAGCCCTATGTACCCGCGAGCAGGGCACACCTACATACCTACTATACCAGGTATTATATCCGTCAACAACAACCGCGCCATGAATCTATGTAGAATCTAGATCTTACTCGATATACGTATGCCGATGCGCGCAGATGTACCTGCTCTTTGTGCCTACCCATGCACCTACCTCATACCTACACACATCCCTAGATATATTAAATATGTAAACCCGTGTAACCCCCCGGACCCGGATAGGGATTGCCGAGCGACTTTTCGGGACGCCCGATCCTGGCTTGGTCTTGTCTTGTCTTGTCTGGGGGCCGGGGGGACGAACATGTCTAAGTAGAGTACATTGTATTATATCTACCGAAAGCTTGTTAGTGGCGGGTGCGAGGTGTGTCACAGGCAGCGCGGGCAGAGCGAGCAGGACAGGCAGAGCAGGTGGAGTGGAGCGGAGTGGTGAGTGGACCAAAGCAGGTAGGGTAGCCAAAGCAGGGGCACCACCCCCCAGGCCCCCGACCCCAGGCCCCCCGGAACATCCGGTACGGTAGAGTATTACTCCTACTCCTACTCCTATGTAGAGTACGTTCATCCGCCTATGTGCCTACCGTAGAGTAGAGTAGAGTAGGTAGGTAGAGTATCTTTCGGCCGGCCGGCTGGCGAGAGATTCTCCGCCCCATGCCGCCATGCCGCGATGCGAATGGTCCCTCGTTCCGTCGTAGGCATCGCTCTACTCTACTGCTCTTCCTACTGCAATGATCAATCGCGCGCCCATTGGCGATGTTCCAGATTCTGCATTCTGGATCAGTTCTGTAGGCAGCATAGGTAGGTTAGTGGAAGCACTGAAGATCACTCAATCCGCTTTTGGGGGCGACGCGTGGTCAGTTGGAGTCTTGGACACATGAGGAAATGCTATGACATAGATGTAGGTATGGTCGGGAATGCAATGATGATTAAACCAAAAAAAAAACAGCAGAAGAGAAAAAAGCAGTGACATGAATTATGAACAAGACAGTGAACGTCGCAAAACCTGTCGTATGTAAGTACCTACAAAATCATGAATGATCACCAGACGATCTCACGATTCCCGCACAGTGCACAGTGCACACAATCACATCACGTCCAATCGTGTTGTGCTGTCCATTCGCATGAAAAAAAATGAATTGATTCCTAAAAACCCCCCCAAATAAATATCCGTAACCCCAAATGCGCCCAAACCCAATGCCAACCACCAGTCCACCACCACCACCACCACCGAGAAAACCCCCAATAAAACTAATGACACAGAATTCCGCCCAACCTCGCAGACTCCGCGATCGCAACCAGCAGCGAGCGAGTTAAAAAAAACAATACCATATTACATATCCCCATGCGTGCCCCAAAGGTGCAAAATAACTCCATCCCCCTGGAGTGCCCCTTTCCAAAAGGAAGTATCCAGTTAAAAAAAATCGTAAATCATCCAACTCATGGAAAAAATGAAAAAAGAAAGAACCAAAAAAAAGAAGAGTGAAAAATAACGCCTGGACCCATACAGAAATGGAAGGGACTAAAAGATGCAAGAGGAAGGTCCGTCTCATCGTACCCCTCCGATGAGGGGAGTCGCCTCACCGCCCCGGCTGGGTGCGGAATCCAAAAAGGCCTCAGCTCGCCGCAGGGTCCAGTAATCAAGGTCGGACAAGTCTCCGACTTCGGCGCGGACTTCCCATTCGGTGCTCATCATCATCTCGTCCTTGCACAACATCTTGGGGCCATCGTAGACTACTAGACACCGTCTTTTGGTGACCATGTGTTCTGGTGATGCGCCCCATCCCGCGGGAAAGTGCTTCTTCTTCTTTCTCCGCCTCAGAGGCTTCGTGATGGCGTTGCGGTCCCCTAGGCGGCTACTGCCAGATCCGGACCTCTTGATGGTCTTCGCCTTGGACCGAGTGGTGGGGGCCCGACGGTTCTTGTTGTTCTTTTTGACGGGACCACCGACGTATGTCTCGTCCTTATCCTCGTCGTCGTCCATCTCGTCGACATCTCCGAGCTCCTCGTCGTCATCCTCGTCATCGTCGTTGATGTGTGCAAAGTCCTCCTCGAGATCCTCGAGTTTGATTTGGGAGAGATTCATTTCGTTGGCGGCGGCTGCCGGCTCCTCTTCCACAACCTTGGAGAGAACGCAGTCGTCCAAGTGCTCGTAGAACTGCTGCGCGGTGGCGAAGGTGATGCTGCAAGTGCTGCACTTGCCGCTCGAGAAGTGGTTCGAAAGGTCGTCCTCTTGCAATCCCTTGCCCTTCGAGCTCTTCTTCTGTCTACCGTTCGGTGGTGTCTGCTCCACGTGGTGGACAGCCATGAGATGCCTCTTGAAGACATCTGCGCGGTTGAACGACTTCTCCATCGCCGAGCCCGAGCCGGGGCAGAATCCGCATACCATGGTGCCTTTGTAGTGAGTCAAGGTGTGGCGCTGGCAGTCGTATTTGCGCGCGAACCCTTTCTTCGAGTATTCACAGGTAGCGATAGGGCACTTCTCAGGTCTCTCAGCTAAGTGGGTGTATTGATGGGCGCGGAGGTCGCGGAAGCACTTGTTGCATTCGAGGCAGAGTGTTTCCTTTGCGTCCTTGGTAGGAGGATTTCCTCCGGCCGAGCCGGTAGCACTGTTGATGCTTTCCGAGGTGCTCTCCGCTCTTGCGTGTCTGTGGGAACAGTTGGATTTCTGAGAGGGCGATCGACTGGGTGGGTATCCCATCCCGCTGGGGATATACGTTTCCTCTTGCTCCAAGTTGTTGACGTGCGGGGATCCCATGGATCTGTGGGAGTGTACCGATCCGGTCGAGGGTCTTCGCGGCGAGTAAGGGATGTGTCTGGTGTACGCTTGGTGACCGGGGGTGAGTCTTCCGGTCTGGCTGTGTTGTCTTCTCAGGTTGGGGGATGGAGGGCCCGAATGCATCGTACCCCAGGTGGGAGAGCCGTACGGGGAAACGGCCGAGAGCGGCTGCTCGGCGGGAGGCGAATTGGACACCAGGGAAGGGTCTATGTCTGGTGAAAGGGTCAGCCCTCGTCGCATATGCGAATGAGAATGGCGCGTACCGGTGAAAGCAGGGTCGACGACACCGAAGCTGCGCAGGTGGTCTTCAACGCCGACGGGAGGGTTGAAGGGCGAACCTCGCACACTGCCAGCTTCGGAGCCCGATAGGCCACTCCCAGATCCATCGAAGCCGCCGGCGGACGTTGCGGGGGAAGCAGAAGGTGTCGTTCGGTACTCACTAGGATGAGGAAACTGATTCGCGTGATAGGAGAGAGTCGGAGGGTGGATCAAGACATCGGGGGCGGATGTCAACGACTCGGTCATGTAAGTGGAACGAGGGATATCGGAAGCCCCAAAGTGGCTGTAGGCCATGTGGTGGTCGAAGCCGGGGGCGGAGGAGGTTACGGGAAGCTCGTGTTCGATACCGGAGGTGCCGAGAGAGTAGAAATGAGTGTTCATGTTGCGGGCATCCGAGATGTGGGATTCTCCCAAGACGCCTGGGAAGGAAACGTCGGAAAGGACCTGGGGGAAAAGATTGCTGCCGGGGTGGGAGAAAGATGGTGTTCGATATGTAGTGGCATATATAGGATCCTCTCCGAAAAGCACGAAATCGCCGTGGTGCTGTTGCTGATGTTCCGACCCGGAAGACGTCGGTCTGAGAGTGTGAGCGGCCATGTTGTTATTGATATTGCGGTCGAGAGGCCGCTCCGACGAATCCGGTTACTCCAACCAAATTTCCAGGATGAGAGCCAGCTGAGATGGATAGCTTGTGTTTCGGCAGCAGACTGTCACACCATTAGCCTAGGTTCCGGGTTTCCCTCGAGAACGGCAATACAAGCACTCCCGCTTGACGTCAAAAACAAGGACAGGAGTTTACGGCTCTAACTGGCTGGTGCATTGGGAATATTTATGACAGGACGCTACGGCCTACGGAGGGGATAAACATAGCGAGGGAAGCACTAACCTTAGGTTCGTACACTGTCGAATAGTGGCTACTGGCAATGACGCTATCGGGGGCTCTGGTGAAACAGCAGTGGCAAGAACAATAAGAGTTATCGAAGCAGATATAAGAGATGTAGGGGCTTGAATATTCGTAGAGTCCAGTGTTGCGGTGAGGGCGCTCAGTGTGGATGGGGTCGCCGCAGTCTGCCTCTGAGTGTGCCTGCTAAGGGACGGGGTGGGACGCAAGTGAGATCAAACCCGACAGCGAGGGTGGTATTGATCTGGATCGTAGGGCTGGCTGGGGGGGTGGGTGAGGGATGAAGGCGGACTTATACCGAGTCAGATGGACGGGGCTACTGCTTTCTATATCTGTTGGGAGCACGGCGAGGGATCGGGGTGTGGGGAGAAGAAGTTTATGTAGGGTAGAGTAGAGCAGTAGTGGAACAGCGATTGGGAGGGAGGGGGGGGATGGCGCGGGAATTCGAGAAGCGTAGGCAGAACGACAAGTATAGTAGAGATTGTATATAATGTTGAGCAGTGTGCAAAGTTCTTGTGACACTGGAAAAATAGCGAGTTGGATAGATAGATTGGACTGTCTGGCACCACCACCACCATATTCACCACCACCACATTTCACCACCACCACCACCACCACCACCACCACCACCACCACCATATTTACCACCACCACATTTCACCACCACCACCACCACCACCACTCCGTCTTGTCTCGGACATGGTTGCCTGCCGGGATGTGCTCTGCCCTGCGCTTGTGAGGGATGGGGGGGTGGCAGGATGTGGTGGCCATGAAGATCCTGGCGTGCTGCGACCCCGAAAGCGGTCGAGACCAGCATCCCCTTAGCCATGTTCAGTGTTTAGGCGGGATATAGGCGGGCGGGCCACACAAGCAGAAGGTGAGGTGTGGGTGCGAATGGGTGTGTGCCTGCGGTTTCTGGGATGGGTTAGCACCCAAAGCCACGGGGCGATTGGACAGCCGATGCATGACATCAACCGGGCCATCCACTGCGAGACTGCGAGATGTTATGCTGGCATGTATGTAAAGGAGATACCGTCGAAGTGGCCCGCGAAAGGATCGATTCGAAGAGGCCGGACAGAACGGGCGGGACCACAGGGGGGAACGGGAAAGGAGTAGGAGGAGGGAGGGATTGAGAGAGGGGAGGGGGCCATTCTGTTGTCGATTTTTCCCCTGCCGGCCCGAGCACTGGACCCTGGCGAAAAGAGACGTGATGATGGTGGTGAGAACAAGCATCAGGCGTAAGTCTGTTGGCAGTGGCAGACATCGGGTATCCGCTGAGTGCATATACTTACACAAATGTAGTTCTGTGGCAGGGCTGACACGACAGCGGGGGCGAGGAGAAGGGACGGACGAAATGACCGCGTTGGCTCAGCACGATTAGAGTACTGTACTATACCTACACCGCATACACTACTAGATGCCAGCATATATCTCCTAGTTACCACCGTGCGTGCACACTCATACGCCTTACCCGTATACACAGTGCCCGAGTATGGAGGTGTGTATGAGTGTACTCAGTTGCTTGCTCTGACTGTTTCCGTTTCGTTCGCGCCGTCGAAAAGAAAAAAGAAGGCATGTCCGTGACCCTTCATACGGCTTCCCGCGCGCTCGCGCTGTCGAATGTCATCCGCGTTACAGATGGCCTCGGAGAACGGGAAGGTGGAGGCAGTGAGGGGGCGGGGCGCGAGGAGCGAGGACGAGCGAATTGTCATTGTGGAGGATTCTGTTCGGTTCCCGTCGGCAGCGCATCGGCGCATCGGAGCTCACCGCCACCACAAGCCACGACAAGCCACGAAACACCACACACCAAACGGCGCCGGCAGTCCACAGCCCCTCGGCTCCGCAGCAGCCACAGCCACAGCCCTGCCCAGTACCGCAGACCCCCCCATCAAAATTTCCAACCCCACGAAAATAGACTCCGCCGTGATCGATATTACTCCGCGTCGATTAGTCGCCAGGCACGGCCTACGGTACTATACACTTCGAAGAATCGAAGTTCGTTCCATGGATTCCTGGAACCCCATCGCGCACCCGACCGAGGCCATTTGGTTGCGGCGATTGAAATGCTGCACTTCGCTTGCCGGGCACGGTGTCGAGTACATAGAAATCCGCACCTCGACACGGACATCTGTCGCTCACCGCCCCAGATCCCCCCCATCCCCCCGGAGTAAGCAATTGATGATCGAGAAGGCTCCCGCCCGCACCAGGCGTGACACACCGATTTGCGATCCGCGCGAGCCCCTTTGCCTACTTGCTGCTTGCTCTGTTTCCAGACATCCTCCAAACCCTCCCCCCTCCCCCCGGGAGTCACCGTACGTACCCGGACGACTCCAACGCAGCGGCAACTAGCCATTGGGCCCCCCCTCAGATCCCGCCCTGTCGCCCCGCAGCGTCATTCGTGTCCCCACGCTCTCATCGGCTGCGATCCTCACTTCCTGTGTCTCCTGGCTGGAGCACCTCGAATACCTCGAACACCTCGAACACCTCGAAAACTCCTCCTCCTCCTCCACTCTACACACTCTACTTACTCTACTCTAGACCAACCCGTCCCGATGTCAAAGGAAGAACCCCCCGCCCACCCGCCCCGCGTGTTGGGGTTAGATTCGCTGGAGGGTCTGCAGCGTCCACGGCGGCGATTCGCCGACCAAGCATGCAGCTGCTTGATCGGGACGCTGTCGAACTGCTGTCTATCCCGATGCGGGATACTATTTTCTCGTTCCCGGCTCGTTCCAATGGCAGCGCTGGGTTGCGGTGTAACATCTGCGTGTGACGGCCGAAGTCGTCCAATCGCCCCCCAGGCTCCCACCGCCCAGTTACACCCACATCCATGCCTCGCGAGATTTTGTGAGACGATTTTCCGGTTTCACTGGCCCGCCCCCCTCCACCTCCCATTTCTCGAGAATGCGAAGCCTCGCGCGGCCGTGCAAACAAGCGAGATAGAGAGAAAGGCAGGGGAACTTGCCGCCACCAAAGGGGGAGCGGGGGGAGGCAGCCCTAGGCATGATCGTCAGCCGTCGTCGGTGTCTAACTGAAAGGATCCTTTGTTACAGGATGTACTCGTACACAACTACATACCAGTGCTGTCCCAGACTCTCTCCCAGTATGCCTCTGCGCGGGCGCGTCTTGCATGAAGCCTATCTTTACCCATGGCCACGGCCCACCCCCGCCACTCGCTGCCAGCAACTCCGTGGCCCACTCTCTCCCCACAACCCGGCTCAAGGAATCCCCAGAGTCGAGACAAGGTTGCGGGAGTAAGTCCTTGGATATAGGTATAACAGGCGCTGTTAAACATCGTCGTTGGATACCTAGACTGCGATACCCTCCCCTTCCCCCCGCGCCGCCGGCCTGAATGCGGGTCCCGTAGGCCGTGGCGTCGAGATCTGGAAGGCCGGATGTCCTCGCAGAGTCGCAGGACCCTCCCTCCTGCGTCAACGTTCGCCGGCAACCGTGACGACAACGGAGCCAGGTTTCTCGATAGATTGCCAATCAAGCCGACCCGCGAAGCCTTGCGCGGCTTCCTCGTCGCTATTCGTCAGTGTGGCGAGTCCTGGGGGTGGGAGCCTTCTGCGCACGCCTCTACTCTAAAGTAGAGTACCTACTCTACTTTCAACCGATATCGCTTGCTTGCTCGGCGCTCGCTCGCTCGCTGGGAACTGCGGACTACGGTATAGTTAGATACCGTATGTAGTACTCTTACATACTCTTACAAAGTAGCTTCTCCAAGGAAAAAGCAAACACGAAAACGTGCTCACAAGGACACCCACGCACCTTCTCCTTTGCGAACGCGCGCAGTAAGTAGAGTGGTTGGAGTGGTTAGATTTGCCACCCGCCCAAAGTTTATCGTATGATACTCTCTCATCGAGACCGAGCTTCCCCCCTTTGCGGCTTTGTGGCTTAGGGACTGCCCAATCAGTTCGCGGGGCAGGTCAGGGAGGGACCGCTGCGGAAAAGTAGGCTGGTGGGCTGGCTGGCTGGCTGGATGGATGGTGGCTCCCACATGATGCGGTACATCATGTGGAGGAGTTGCCACTAGTTGTAGTAGTAGTGGAAGCATGTAGAGATGTATCTGCCACCCTACATACACATACCTATCCGTCGTGAGGATCGTCTCCGCATACCAAGTACCTGTACCTAGCTTCGTATGTAGTCCACCTATCACACGCGCTCCACCTATCAAGGAAGCGAGGAAGCGAGGAAGTGAAAGGCAGATGGATGTCGGTGAAATAACAAGGCTGCGCAAGATTTGATGATGAAATTCCCTACAACACCAGCACCTACCAGCACCCACCAGCACGGCCACCTGTGAACGGCAGAACACGGAATCTCAAATGAAAGAAAGAAGAAAGAAAGAAGAAAAGAAACAGTTTCGAGAATGGCACGCAATAAGAGCAGGCACAACACCCTCTCATACACTTCATATCAGACTCATCATCGGGAGATGAAGGTTGGGTGTATACTCTATTTTCGACCTGATTGAATCCGGCGGGCGGGGTTGACCATTTACCGTTTACCGTCCGTCCGATGACTCGTTGGGTCGTTGAGAGAGAGAGAGAGAGGGATTTTTATTGGACCCTAACCGGCGACGAGCAAACCATGCGTAACACCCACCCACCCACCCACCCACCCACACACGCTCACACGCTCACACGCCCCCGCCATTCGTAGGGCCGTTCTTATTTATTCTTATTCATCCATCCACTGACGAGGCGCAGAGCACGCAGCAGAGCACGCAGAGCGGGCAATCGCGGTGCGGTGCAGTGCACACTTGCAGTGGAAAATAAACAAACAAACAGACAGGAAAGAAAAGAAAAAGAGAAGAAGAGGAAAAAGAAAAGGAAGAGCAGGAAGGAAATACAGAAGAAAAAAGAAGATATGGATGGCTAAGCAGGGTGCATCATCATTATCATCATCACCTTCGTGCCCGGTGCAGTGGCATAGACATGACTGGGTTCAAAGCTTGAGTCTCGAGGTGATATTGGAACGCTCGCGCAGTCGGATGGACTTCTTCGATGATTCTAAAGATGGAATATATCTATGATCCAGAAGTAGCACTTAGCAACGCAGCCAAAGGCCCAAAGGCGAGTCGGTGGCTGCTTTTCCGCTTACGAGGATCTGTCTTTAGAACTTCAGTCTTCTGCTCTCTGGCTACTAATGCGCTATACCGCCTAGGGAAACAAGATGCTTATGATGAGGTAATGCGTATGATGCTTATGATGCAGCAGCAGCAGCTGGCGATGATGATGGCGGGAGTCCCCATGATCGCGGGCCGGCTTCGTCTGGAGAGTCGAGACACGAAATGTGTGCGTGCCGTAGTAACTATGATGCATATTTAGGCTGGGCGTACTAGGCATACACACTGAAGATTGACAGCCTTCATTCTTTGTAATGCAGCCGTCGATGAGGGGAGACACTCGACACACTCATGGCCTGCAGCAGCAGCAGGGGGAGAAAGAGGAGTATGACTGCCGCAGATCACTGTGTTTGGCGGCAGACATTAGAAGTGCTGGTCCATCGTCGACGTCTTACCCCCGGCCCCCGCTCACAAACGAATATTCGAGCACAGCAAATCAGATCACCTAGCTGGCAGTTCTTGAATCTCCAGTGACCTCGTTGTCTATCTGTATTTCTGTCCGTTGGCCAGCCGACCAGCTGCAAACCGGGCTGGTAGGGCTTGTAGAACCATCGTCACGGATGTACCGTAAGAGTACGTTTATAGCGCCCTACCCAAAGTTCAAACGTTGTGAAATGGTTGGGTGATCTTCCTTCCTTTTCCTCCACCGCCTCCTACTCCTGCTCCGGCGCACACGCTGACCGATCAACCGACCTCCCGCCACGATTTGCCGTGCGTGGTTGCGTGGTTGCGTGGTTGCGTGGTTGCGTGGTTGTGTGGTTGCCTAGCCTCCCCGCCGCACCATTCGGCCACGATGGCAGATGCAGATAGATGCTTTAGAGATGTTTTGCACTCATGATCGAGACAACGTCGACAACGACAGCAGCAGCAACAACATTCCGACGTTCCAGATCCTCGGGCGCTGCAGGCATGCAATGCGCATTGCGATGTCGGATCCTCCGCCCCACTCTTCGACTCATCAGCCAGCGTGCATGCGTGCGGGCGTACGTGCACGGGAAGTTGACGTCGACATGCTACATATATGTCTACTGACATACAAGTAACAAAACCTCCTGGCGGTGAGAGATGAACTGCAATTCTGCAAGTCTGCAAGTCTGTAACCAAACCAAACCAGAGTCCTGGACTCCTCAGCCATCTCATGCCAGTGCCAGTACCTATGACTGCCTACTCCTCGCTAAAATGCAGCCTGAAACCCACGGGTCATGCCGGCGTGGAATCAAAATCATCGTGGCGGGACTTCCGACGAGTCAATGATGCAGGAGATGAGCGCGGAACGGCAGTAGTGGTGACTAGTAGGTACGGTACATAGCCTGCACCCGCCGCCGCCTCTTCTTGCCACTGGCGCGTGTGTCCAGGCGTATGTGTGTGTCACGAAGGCGCGGTAACTTTTAAGACACGACGGCTGCTGGTGGGGTGTGGCAAGCCTCGTTTACCCCTCGTATCGTACGGATTGTATTTATGCCATGCTGCACAAGTATCTAGCGTATGATACCTAGGCATGTAGTTGGGTTGCATCAGTATGTTTGTGGGTAGGTTTGATAGGCGGGTATGTAGGCTAGAGTATCGTACCCCGGCGTTCGTTCGTTCGTTCGTAGAGTAGAGTACCATCGTGCTGCGGCCTAGTTACAGGCCCTGCGCCAATCGGCTGTTGCTCAGAGCTCTGGCACGCTCAACTCGGATGAATCATAATCCTCCTGCCAACCATAGGTATCATACTCCACTTGGGTTCTTGCACGAAGAAACGGATGCCTCCAGCGACAGTGCGACACCGTTGAGGATTTCCGCCGGCGCCGATACCGGTACTCTGCTTGCTTCAGCCTTCCAGCCCGCGGACGCACGTGCTTACATGCCGTATGTAGCACACCGGAGTATGGATATACCGGTAGTAACATAGGCACTCGGGATTGTATGTAGCCATCGGTTGGCAAAGCATGCCTGTCATTGCCTGCCCGCCAGCGCGAGACCAAGCGCGGTACCTCTACATTCTTGGCGGTTCTTAGCCGATGTGTAGAGAAGCCTTGGATCGTCTGATCTGATCTGACTGCTACTCTACGATAGGTCCTACATTACTAGTATACACACAGGACACGACTGGAGTATATAGATCACTTGATTCAACACACACTCCTCAGACCTGCGATAAAGTACTGACTTACCTATCGACGCTGAGATCGTTCTGAGTACATACAGAGCGAGAGGATCCATCTACCCCACCAATCGTCGCCATCCGCGCCGGCTTACCTATCATCTCCAATCCTCCCATTCGACTGTGGCCGAGGTGGTCGCACGTATGTTCTGCAGACTGCGAGTCAGAGACTCAACGTAAGCCGCTACGGGGAGGGGGGGCGCAAAGCACTGCCCCATACGATCGCACATGCATCCGTGCATCCGTGCTTGGCCCATAGGGAAACACCTTAAATTTTCTTCTTCCTCTGACATGCATAAGTTAGCTCACGTATGTAGCCATAGCGCTCCACCCAACTTAATCTTACCGAGCCTGGCTTGGGCCCATCGCGGCGTGGGGTCTAGTTTGCTGGATGGGGCCGGGGGGTTCAGCTGGTCAAGGATCTTTGGGGAATAATTGCGACGACAACATCGCAACACCACCACCCACCAAAAGAGCGAGCGAGCGAGCGAGATTCGGCTCGTCCGATGGGGGGGGGGGGGGGGGGGGGGGGGGGGGGGGGGGCGCGCTGTACGATTGTTCTTTTTTGGGCAATGGCGACTCGGAGAGACGTAAACGGTTAAGCTGTAACTTGCTTCACCCAGAGGAGGAAAGAAGAGACGGTGTGTTTCGTTTGTTCGTTCGATTGCTGCGCAGCCTTAGCCGGGCCGTTCAACCCCCCGCCCCAGCCCATGACGTCTGCATTAGCTGGTCGGTTTCCAAAGCGCAAAGTAAGTTCGCCCGTTCGAATCGAACAATTAATCCCTCCGACATGTCGAGTAGAGTATCTAGAGTACATACCGTATCCACATACCCAGCTGGGACAAACGGGTACTTGTGTATACTCTAGCACAGCCGGCGCTGCGGATATTTTTTATTCCACAACAACGATCTCGATCACAGTAGGTCCCAAGAATTTTCGAAACAACGGCGATACACGGCGGGGTTTTCCCAGTTTCCTAGGAAGGGCACGGGCACTGACCAGTGGGGCCAGTGGGGCCAGTGGGGCCAGTGGGTCCGTAGGGTGGAAAACGACCCGACGATGCGGTCGATCACATGTATCAAGCCTTCTGGAAATGTTTATCGAAGCCCGCGTCGGCGTTGGTGTGCCAGGGAAGGGGGTGGGGCTCAGCATCACTCACATCGTGCGACCTGACTGCTGCTTCCGCGGGGCCAATCAGACGGCGTCCGTGTCGGTCGGCAGTGCGTGAACAGGTAGATATCATACATACCGCCGCCGGCTGATTCGACTACAGGTGAGGGGGAAAAACTAGCATAGCATACACAGCAACGTATGTGTGTATGGTATGCATTGCACAACAGGCGGTCGCAGGCCGCAGGTCTCAGCCTTATGGCCTGCAGAAGCTTACCTACCTGCCCCCAACTCACTCACTTCCTCACTCCCTCCCTCACTCCCTCCTTCACCTCGCCTCACCTCACCAGTGGCCACCCCGTCCCACCCCCCAAATGCTGACTGATTGACTAATCGACACACACCCTCCAGATGCTGACTGACTGACTGACTGGGTAATTGACACACACCCACGGTATTCGACTCCGCGTACATACTGGTTCCTTCCTTCATACGTCGGGGTCGTTTTGGGTTTGCAATCCCACTCGAAGATAGCTGTCATCCTAATCTGGAAGGGAGTGGGGTTGGGTTGGGTTAGATTCGATTTCGTATTTGGTGGGTGGGTGCCGGGTTGTGCCGCGGCCGCGACCGTATGTATGCACTTAGTTGCTCGCCCTTCCTTCGTCCGATGACTTCCAGGGCTTCGGATTGGCTTCCTTCCTGCTGGCAGGTATGTAGAGTATGGAGGTATGTAGATGACCGCGGGCGAATCATAGAGCCAGAGCGGTTGTTACTGTTGCTGCTGCTGCAGAGTATCGAGATTGAATTGCTTCTGTGGAATGCACCGGCCTTGTGTATGTACACCACATACATAACAGTATACATAGAGGTATTGGTAGTATTCGTAGTATCAATGTATCAATGTATCATATGCAGGTCGGTCGACAGCAATGGTGTTTATGCCGCTTCCCTCTACTCTACTCGCCTCTATTCGAACCAACCAAAGCCCAAAGCCTATGCATCGTCATCGTCATCATCCAGATGATAAGTACCTATCATACCTACCATACCATACACACCAAGTTATCGCAATCCAGGCCGCCGGGCCGCCAGGCTGCCACGCACAATCAACGGGAAAATAATACCGACTCGTCTCATCGAATCGATGGGCAGTCCTGGGTCGCCGGTTTCTTCTAGGAAGGCAAGTTCTGGATGTGGACGTCGTAGCCGGCCCATGTTCGTGTCAAAACTCAAAACATCATCCGTTTCGACAGTGAAGGCGTCCGTACATGAATAAGTGCGTACTAGGAGGGTATAACGATGTTGACGGTTACAGACTTGCAGTGGATATTATGATGATGCATCGATATCCTCCCCCCACGAGTGAGAGGGTGCCGAAACAACACACAGTCCTGCGATAATGAGAACCTTGGGTACGAATGTATGCAGACAACGATGGGTGGGGAATGCCGTGCGATGAACTGCATACCCTGCTGCCTACCTGTCCTGTCTGCCTGCCAGCCACGCAACAGTGCCCACGCCGGAACTCCTAGACTCCCACAGGCTGCTGTGCGGGGGGTTCCCTCGGGGGCCCACAAACCACTGTATGCAACGTAGGCACTTCACTTTTGCCATCCAGAGCAGGTATACAAAGAGCGCCTCAATGCGCATGCAATTGACTCTGGAAACAGAGTAGGTAGTCACTGCCTAGTAGTGTGGACAAAAGCGACGGGCCTGCGGGAGATAACCGTCCTGACTCCTGTTCGCGCAGTGCCCACATGCCTTCGCGAACACGCATGGTGTCTCCAGTGTCCACCGCCGCCCCCGCCGCCGCCTACACTACCCCTCCGGATTCTAGACTTTGGGATTGTCCTGATATGCTTCCTATCACAGAGTAGCCTTCTTCCTTGTCGGGCTCCTCCTGCTCCTGCTCATGCTCATGCTCATGCTCATGCTCATGCTCATGCTCGCCACCAAAGAGTTGTACAACCGATCGACTGCATTCCAGTCAGTCAGTCGAGTCAGTGCAGTCAGTCGAGTCGGGCGAATCACGAAATTCCCCACGGTCCCTCCCACACGGTCCCTCCTCTCCACGGGCCACACGCATATCAGGCCAGGCCACCATGCAAGACTCAAGAGCCGCCGCACAAAACCAAAACCAAAACCGCTGCCTAAGGTACCTATGTATCTAGATATCTAGATGAACCCAACCGGGGGGGAGGGGATGGGTGGGAAGACAAAAGCGGCGTCGAAGACTCGAAGACTCGACGCATAGCTATGCCGCCTAGCGGAACGGTAACGGTACCGGTATATGCGATGGGCTCAAGGGGGCGTCGGGTGCGGATAAGATTTACCCACATACATATCATACACATCATACATATGACCTGCCTGCCCGCCCCGCGTGTGAAGTCTTCAGATTCGTGGGCAATGGAATGGGCATTTATTACGTCGCTGCCGTCATCGGAAAGATCGCCGTATGTGATGCACGGGGGGCCCCTGAGGTTGGTGAGCGGGGTGCAGCTACATATGTGTCTATACATCGCCAGATGTATGTATGTACTCCATCGTAGCCTGCACTGGCTTCATCGAGTGGTTGGTATGATACTACTATGTATAACCATGCTTGGCCTGGACGGTGACGAACCGCGAACCGGCCGAGACTCCTCTGGACACATATGTACTCCAGAGTACCTACCAACTCGTATATACCCAGATATATTGTCAATGACATCGCAAGGACATGGGCCACGGGCGAAGTGGGTCGGTTGGGTCGGTTGTGGGAGCATTCGTGAAGAAGCCAAGTACAAATGTATGTAGAAACGTCTCTTGACAGTGTTGAAACTCTTCCACACACAGTAGGGAAGAGTACGATAGGTACGTATTCTGCCATGCATACACCACCACCCTTCTGCCCCGTCGGGCTGTAGTGGGCAGAGTACATGGCTACATACGGTACCTACTCTAGGCTCCAGACTCCGAGCACTCTGTCAGGTTACCTGCCAAACACGAATTTCGAGTGCTCCAGACTCCAGAGTAGAGTACGGTAGGTATGTACCCTCAACACACCCTATCTTTCGCGTCCGCGGCGGCGGCGGCGACAACGACGACGACGACGACGACGGGGCGGAAGATCTCCTCGATCTCTCAGAGACAGCACCGGACTCCCGGGGCCAACCCTACTTGCTTGCTGGCTGCATCGAGTGAGTCGACTTCGCTGACAATACTAGCAGATATGTAGTCTAATTATTACCTATGGGTCGCGGTAAATACTACCATGTAGTAATGTTTACTTTTCCCCCACTCCCAGTTCTCTTCCTTGCTGCTGCTGCTGCTGCTGCTGCTGGGGAGAAGATGCGGCATTTCCAGTGGCGTGACTGGCGTCCCTGGGCTCCAGATGATTGGTCGATGAAGCGAGTAACCACTTTATAGCAGCGACTCCCACGTTCCTGGGGCGCGGTGGTGCGGTGTTGCAGTGGTGCGCAGGTTTTTGGTTTTGCTTCTTTGCACTTGGCTGAGGAATAGCGGCAACGTAACTGGAGGGGGGTGGAGGAGGCGGTGGTGGTGGTGGAGGAGTGTTACCGTGGTACAGTGGAACTTCCCACCGGCGAAGATATATGCACCGCTGCAACAGAAGGTGGGGCGTCTGATTGAAGCAGAGGTGTCAAGAGAATAGTTATGTATGGCCGCGTTCCGTCCCTCGTCCCCCGGTCCAACGCCTCGCGCCCGCCGCCCCAGGCAGGAATACCGTATACATACCGGTATCTACCTACGGTATGTTTTTGTGGTGGCGGGGCGAGTAAGCACACACACACACGGGAAAGGGTACGGTATCTACTCTACATAGAGTGAGTGAGTATCCTGGCTCCGTTCACTTTGTTATTTGCTTTTTTATATTTGTTGACATGAGTGAGCGCTTCAAGGAGATGAATGAACCCGCGAGCCTGCCTGCCTACCTGCCTGCCTGTTTGCCAACTCCTTTCCCCTGCTTCTGAGTTCTTGACCCTTTTCTTTCCCCTTGGGCTTCCCCTTCCCCTTCACCGCCATCTTTTGCTTGCTTGCCGCAGTTACCAGCGGTGCCACTAACCATTTACCAGTGGCCAGTATGTAGAGTACTAAGAGCCAGTTGTTGTTGGGAACATTGAACGCCATGTTTCCGGGAGGAGATCCGTCAAAGCAGGCCCAGGGGTGAGTTCAAAACAAACTTCTCACTGCGCACGCCAACCCAAACCCCAACCATGCTTTGTTCGGAACGCGCGCGGGTGAAAAGGGCATGATATGTAACTATGGCTTGGATAGGATCTGACGGGCGAAATACATGCTCTGCGGTGTCTGGAGTCTGTGAGACGAGTGAGTCGTATGTAGACGGTTCGCTTGTTGAAGATTCCTGGGTATGATACCGGTACATATGGTTGATCCAATCCAGAGACGCAGTGTTCTCTACAGGAATGAGAACTTCACTGCAGTCACTGCCGTGGCTGCCTATTTCCATGCGAGCAGGGAAGTTGTCCAGGTCCAAGTTGAGTGGTGGTCACTGGTCAACTGTCATTAATCTGTGCAACCCGTGTTCCATTTTCTCCGATTTGGAATTTTGAATAGGCAAACCAGTGAACAGCCCGCAGGTCCGCAGGATCAAACAATCGGGCTGGGTATGTGGAGTATGAAATTAGATGGGGTCACGAACGAACGGGACTGCGGACAGGTTCCTCCCATGAACCCGCGGAAAATTGCGGTCCCACGGTTGTTTATTGTTGATCCGTGGGACTTCGCCGATATCCCCTCCCATCACTGCTCACTGCCATCCCCAAGGTTCAAACAGTATGATTCGCTAAATATGCAGATTGTGGAAAGGATATGTATATCTACCGGTAATACCTAGGGATGGAGACGGAGAAACGGGGGTAGATATGGTGCGCGCGGTTTGGGGTGCGCGGTTTGGGGGTGCGGGTGCGCAGTGTGCGCCGTGCGGTGTGCGGATGCGTTCGGGTTCATGGTGCATTGCCGTGGGTTTGCATCGTAATAGTATCTACCGTAATAGTACCGTATACACCATCTCCATACCATCACCATGCCATCTCCATACCATATCCATACCATCTCCATACATACCGTCCACACCTGCACCGGCTCCGTGTCTGCCTGGGAGCCTTGAACGCACCAGCGAGCGAGCGAAGGATTTTGGGGTTTCTTCTTTCTTGCATTCCCTTTTCTTCGTCCAAGGTCTTCGGCGGTGTGATGTATGTACGGTAGGTACTTGTGGTCGATCGCAGCACTCGCATCTTGTCCCCACGACGGGTAGAGGTTAGATGCGCTGCTCTGCTCTGTACTTCTGCTCTGCTCTAGCTAGGTATGCATATGGTACTCTACTCTCCTCTCCATCTGACCTGAGCAGTGAGTGAGCAGTCAGCGGACTTACTCGACCATGCGTGTGCTGGCCGTGGCTCGTGCTTGCAGCCCCAGTGCCCCAGTGCCCCCGTCTCGCTCCTTCGCTAGCCAACCAACCAGTGGCTGGCTCGAGGCGGTGCTGCGGCTTTGCTGCAAAGCTGCTTCCGCCCACATGCTCTACTCGAGTAGCTAGCGTTGTGCTTTTGCTTGTGCTCACAGCCACAGAATCGGCTATGATAACTACTAGCGTGAACATAGTTGCTGATAGCTATTATCTAGAGTAGAGTAACTAGTAGTGAGTGCAGCGTGCTGATGTAACTATCTTGAGCGATCCTGCATGCGCAGCAGCAGCAGCAACACAGCACACACCTCATCATCTTCATCACCACCGTCATCGTCATTCTCGTCTCGTCAAAGACGGAAAGATGGAGCGAGCGAGCGAGCGAAAGAAGGAGGAAGCCGAGCAGTGCTCGATAACTATGTGACTTCGTACGGTATGTAACCATCTGTCGAGGTCATCTCGGTGCGTCTGGGCACTGTGCCTGTGCCTCGGTATGCATGCATGCGTTCTGCCCGCTGGAGAGCAGGTATGTGTACATACATACATCTCTACGTACTCTACATACTCTACATACTCTACATACTCTACATACTCTACATAGGTAGATTGGTTAAGTGGTCGACACTGGAGGCTGGAGCAGGTATGCTGCTGCTGCTATCCGCGGGCAGGCAGCCTGGGCGCTGGGGAGGCTGGAGCACCGACATCAATGAAATCAAGGAACCGGACGCAAAATATTCTGCACAAAGTTCGAGCCACGGCCTGGAGAGTCGATGTGCCCTTCGCATCGGTGGACACGGTGGTTGCCAGCAGGTAAGGGCACGAGTAAGTATGCTGGGTATAATATCAGTGGGTATGACAGTAGGTACCACGGTCGTCGCCGTCGCCGTCGCTCGGGTCACACGCATCGCGCCGGCGAACACTACATATTTCATCATGGAGCAGGATTGGGTTGGGTAAGTTGTGACTATTGCGCGCCAGGTTCCTCGGCGGCGGCGGCGGTGGTGGCCGCAAACGGTAGCCGCAACCAGCGGATCCGGCGATCTCGGAGCGGACGGCCGGAGGAATGCTGGCTGCCGTCTCCGATCCGTCTCCGACGCTCCTACTCCGTGCGTGCGTTCGTGCGTGCGTGGTTACATGCTCGCCCCGGGCGCATGAAGCTTCGGGATACACACACATTAATTAGGCGAGGGATTGGGCGCGGCGGATGGCATGGGGATGTCAGGAACTCCGACCACAACAAACGTGGAAGGTACTGTCGATCAGCTTGTGCGGCTCGATGCGGGATTGTATGTATCGATAGGACCGGAAATCCGGGTCCGTCGGGTCGGAGGGCGACAGGAGGAGGCTGGAGTTGTATCGTCCATTTGGGTGACTCGAGTGCTGTGGTTTATTGGCTCGAGTCATTACGTATTGAATCAAGTCATTTTACTTTTTGGCTCGAGTCATGCGTTTTGTGACTACTCACGTCAAAGTCCATCATAGCACCCACCAAGGTTCAACGGCGCTACCCGTTTGTTGTTCCAAGCTTTTGTGTCTCCCAACCCTCTCCCCACATCTGGGGAGTGGGGTTAGTTTTCCATTGCGTCGAACCCCCCGGGCGAGTATGATGGTGCCGATTAAGATCTCAGCGTATAACTACTCCCGGATCCGGTACGGGGTCTCGGAGGTGAGGTGGTGAAGTGGTGAGTTGGTGAGGTGGTACTGGGAACTCGCTTCGTGGCGTGGCTGCGATCTGTCAATCCATTGTTCACTCCCGGCTGGGTGTCAAACACGGAACCTACCGTTTAACTATTGCGCCATATTGAGTAGCGGCGCTCATGAGCCGTGATTCGGCTGACTGTCGGCGAAAACTGGTTCCTTGGTGGATGTGGGGGGGGCGTCGACGGATGTGCGTGGGCGCATTGTTGGGGGTGCACCGGTGGTGGTGGTGGAGGGGGGCGTGACGGTGGTGGTGGCGGCCGCGGCGGCGGTATGTAGCGGTGGTGGTGGTCGAGGTGGGTGGTGGGTGGGTGGTGGTGGACATATATCCTGTCAGCAGTTGAATGGATGCGCGAGGCTTTATAAGCCCATCCGCACCGCACCTTACCCACCAGCCGCTCTTGGGAAAGACACGAGCCTTCCCTGGTACGGAACGGCGGGAGTGCAGTGCGGGGTTCAGCCCTAGAACAAGCACTATATACCCAGCACATAGGGCTGATGTCGTGACGCCGTGCATTCATTCTGAGCAGGGCGGTGTCCGCGGCGCTCTAGATGTGCGGCTCACGAGAGGAGCCTACCTAGCTGGTGCATATCGTTGGGCTGGGTGGACGTGGGGGAGAGGGGGGATAAAAGTGCTTTCAATTCGTACACTAGAGTATACATGTACCGAGAACACTATCGACATGCCGCACTCGAGCACGCCCGCCTGGCGCGGGGTGCCACCGCGCTCTGCATCATCGCGTGATTATAGCGATCTTGCTTCCGTTCATATCGGCAGCTCCTTCGTTAAGTGATGCGAATTGGGCGAGCGGCTGCTCGATGTCTGCGGGATCCTGCTGATATATCATATGTATGAGCGGAAGCACGTGGAGAAGGGGCCGCACGGGATAAGACACTTTCTGTAGGGCCATCTGAGATTCTACTTTCCGTAGGGCCATCTCTGAGATTCCACTTCTCGCTTCGATCCAAAGTAATCGGCGGTGCCGGTAGGTACTGCGCCGGTGGACGTCTCCACACCCACTGGACCCTGGACAGCAAAGTGAGTGAGACGATGGATGGGAGCCGACGTGATGACATGTGATTCCACCGCCCACTCCGTGAGGCGCTGGAATTTCAGGGAATAATTAACTATCCTCAGCCTCATCCTCGTGTGAGGGCAGGAAGGGCACATTGGTGAAAGTTAAGGAATCTCCACATCCCGAGTCCGGTTCTGCCCGTACAACTTGAGGGCCCTTACGTAATGCTGGAGATGCACCACAGCGACGACCGTTTGCAGTGGCGGCAGCAGTGGTATTGTGACTACATTGCTGAGCATTCGGGCTCACCGAGCCTTGAAAGTTGACAGCGCCGGCAAGGTGAGGTAGTCTACATGCATGAACGGTAGATAGTGGTTTGCATCAGGGGACGCGCTAACTATGCCCCATTCAGTGGGTGTTAGTTACGCCTGTCCCCGTCGCCGAAGAGCCTTCTCTTTCAACATTTCCGCGGGGTACAATCCTTACAGCAATAATGAATGTCCAATGCTCAATCGCATATACATCCCCAGTTCACATTCATGTCGTTGTCGACCAACGGCATGTACCCTGCATCATCGGTCCTGCGATCCACCGAGCATGATGCGGTGCTGACATATCGTCACATCAAATGAACAATCCCACATTTACACGGGCAGCAGAGTGATCTACATACCGGCGAAGAAGCGAAACGTCATGCCTAGGCAGCAGTATTACCCTCCACCAACCAGGGAAGTTGGCGGACGGCCGGGAGGATGCCCGCTTATCGCCGACCACAGACCGTTTGTTTTACCATAGATTGCTGGTGGCCTATCTAGAGTAGATCATTGCAATGTACACGCACTTTTTCCCGTTCACTGCCCGAGAAATTCGCTATCGGTTAGTCCGCGGGCGACTCGGCTCGTTGTGGCTCCTCCATGGATGCAGGTGGTCGCGCCTAACCGGTACATACCTCATTGCGAGTGACTCGCTGTGAGGGTATGTGCCGGAATATTTAAGTAATCGTGACGGTACTTTCATATTGGCATCCATCTAAACGCTTACTGGCTTCATCTCCGACGTCGACTCACCATGAAGTTTCGTAAACGACCTACTTGCTTAGGGGCGGTGTGTGGGAGATCGCTCGTGGCTCAGAGAAGGTCGACAGCGGTGGCTCCAAGTCGGTCACGGCGGGCTTTCACACAGTCTCGGGGCTGTAGGTATGACAGCGCCGTGCAGTCTCCAGCGTGGAGATACGAAGTGTGGGTGGTCACTGACAAACAGAAGGGATGAGTTCGATTAGAACGGTTTCTTCACTCACAGCGTACCCCTGGCTCGGATCACTCGGCTACGACCGAGTGATATCCGGCTAATGCTCCCTCCGTCACGCCGAAAACAAAAACAAAAACCATCACCACCCGCGGCAGGTGGCTTGGAAACCCCAAGAGCTGAATAGAAAGTTCTTCTACCAGGGTTGAACCTGGACCTTTCCCTCAACTCCCCTCGCCGATTGCGTGGCCTAGACCACTAGACCACGCGGGGTTTTTTCCGTGCTGGAAATATCAATTCGAAAATTATAAAGTGGTAGGTGCCCCCACGACGGACACGCTCCGCCACAAAAATACTGTCTACGTTGAACGAACGAACGACATGCCGTGTGCTTTGAATGGATCTGATGCGACGTCTTTCTGCGCTTGAACGAACGATAAAGACAGCGCGGTAACCATGGTAAGGCCAGCAGGTTATTCGCGGCGAGACAGTGGGTTTCTCGGGGCGGGCCAGTACTATATCCACAGCGAGGCTAACAGGATATTAGTCGTCACACAGCTGGCAAGAATCGTTATCCTTCGCCGTCCTTCGATTTCTGAAAGTCCCTGCAGTTGATGGATTACGGTACACGAGCTGATCTGTGTGCCTTTGAGGGGAAAATTAAAACTCTAGATGAGCCCTGTCTGCGATTTCCTTGCGTTCCACGTCATCCTCAGCCACTGTCACTACCAGGAGAGGGGGTGAGGACTAGTTTGTGATGGCAGACGGTTTTAGAGGTCGGAAAAATGCGAAAGCTGCCTCCCGCTTCCGCCGTCAAAGTCTTGACGGTTGGTTGGTCAGCAGTAGTGGTGGAGCCATTTTATTTCTTCACCAATCTGACGGTATGTATGATGATAACAGCGTAGTGTGGCTGATGCATCACTCATATAGTACTCCGAGAGTTTACAAGTTGCTTAGGTACGTATTTTACAGTAGTAGAAAGAGGGTGAAACCGTTACCGTACTTCTAGATGATGCCGTAATCTTCATCCTATTCTTTTTACCGCGACTTACATAACAAGAGTGGCTCGGGCCTTCGTTGGTGGCAACCATTGGGCATTGAGTCACTTTTGCAGGGTCTGACTGTGCGCGGCACGGATCGCAGCTTACGCCACACATCACTTTCCATAGGCTCTACGGCCCTTTAGATCATATCCGATACAACTTCTTCTTTCACAAACTTCGGGTGCTTGAGATTCACCCATGTTGCCTTACCCTACGGATCCACCGGTGGCTGGGCGGGCGTTTCGGGTCCGGATCGTCACCATGCGCTTCTAACGTCGGCCGACACCCCCCAGATTTTCACCACCGAGTAAGGTGGCTCTTTCAGTCGGTCGGTCGGCCGTTCGGGTAAGGTACATACTAAGGACGAGTGATGCTGACCCAGGTGAGAAATGACACGACATTGGCAATCTAGAACTATGGGAACTAGGTAACCGGAGACGTCTGCGGGCAGCATCATTGACCATAGCCATGTGACTAAAAGCGCGAACTAGAAAATATTGGCAGAGACAAGAAACCCGAACGTGAAACTGACTCTCAAGGACGTTGGCTCATATCTTGACGTTCGAGTGACATCATGTGTTTCTTTGTAGAGTCTCCCGAGTACAGTTCCAGCGACCGAGCAGGAAATGCCGGATTGCTCGCCAACTTGTCAGAGGAGGAGTTTTTTTAGAGATCAAGCCTTCTACAAGCAAAAAAATATCCTTCTGCCATAGCCACACTACCACGAAATCCCGATTTCTCATTCTCGTCTTCGAGACTCCTTCTCTTCCCCGGTCTCCTTTCCAATCACCAAAATCGCGCCGCTATCTACGTATCGGCCCCCAAAACGAACGTGGCTGGCCTTAACTATAGTACTCTGCATAGCCGAACGAGCCTCTCCACAGTCCAGCCACACTTGTTTCCGATTCTCGCTAACCACAGCCGTCGCCGGGGGGGGGAGCCTTAAAATTAGACGCGCACGGTATGTAGATATTTCCGTCCCCCGCGCCCGCGCTCTTGCCCGCGCTCGCCTCGTGGATCTACCTATGCCAACACGGAAATAAATGCGGTGACGGTGGATGTGGAGTTGAATTACAGTATTTGTGGTTCTGGAATCAAAGTCGGTGTATATGTAACTACTTAGATTTGTCATTAAGGGAAACGTGAGGTATCAGAATAGCATGAGGGATGTATATTGCACATACCGCGGGTCGGTAGATTTGCAATGCTCACGGTACACGAAAGCAATAAGGTTGCATGTATGTATGTCAGGCCGCGCAGGTGCGGGTATGCACAGCTTTGTCGGTCACCGGCAGGGCATAAACGCCTATGATCCCCACCTTGTCCCCCCGCCAAAATAAGCGCCACGGCCACCAGAATAACTTCAATCGTACATACTTGCTAATCCGCTCTTCTAGATCTCTACTCTACTCTAGAGTGGCAGACACCCACCCACCAAACCCAGGGATCAGCTCGGATCCATGCGGATACCGGGTTGCGCTCGCTTCTTCGGGGCGGTGCACACGATGACGGCGCCACAATGATGTGTCGGTTCCACCCATTCGTTATGCGGGTCCGAACCCCGGGCCGTACCTAATGCGAGATCCGCAAAACTACGCCACACCTACCAAGATCTCGAACACCCACCTGCGAATTTCGGAACCGACGTCGAGGTCTGTAGTTGAAACACGGGTTCACTCGCCCACGAATTACGGAGAAACAGGGTTTGGGTTTGGAAGAATTCGAATTCCATTGTATTGCATCGACAGATAAAACATTGTAAAATCAGAAACAAGCAAAACAAAACTCGGCATCCAATAGGAAAATCTGTTCCAAGTAACCAGCCATATCAATGGGGCTTAACCCCACCCAGCTGTAAACAGAAAAGGCAAAGACTGAAAGAAAACATAAGAAATTCGTAGGATCACGTTTCGCTCCACAGGTGCCTCGGCGCCCAGCTAGTCCCTGACATGGCTATGTCAAAAGTGAAGATTCCAGAAGCTACAGTGGCCAACGCAGCCCGGGTATCCCCAAATTGAACCATGAGGGATTGGCACCAAATGATTGGTTTACCAGGCCGGCGCGGTTGGCCAATGCCTCAGCAGCTGTTCCACAGCTCCTAAGCAGAATATCAGCATAAAGTCGGGATATAGTTGAAAAATGGCAACGTACTGGTCCACTCCTGGCTCAAAACATTCGCCAGTTCGGCAGCGTTCCTGGGATCGGGGTGAACACCACCCCACTGCGAAGGCTGGTAGGCTACCCTCTGTGCGTACACAGGAATCAATTGACTGCAAGCAATCAAACCCTGTCAGCTTTACCGGCCTGGTGAACCCGTGCCCGAGGACGAGAACTCACTCATTCTTGATTTTGGCCAGAAGGAGCCAAGCAAAGTTCCAGGACCTGCTGCTGCTGGGGTCGTTGAGTACCCGTGCCTTGGCATCCTCCAAGAGCTCGTTGCTGAAAGGATACTGCCTGGTGAGGCCGCGGAGCTCGTTCAGAAAGTTGTTCGAGCTCACGTAGTAGCCCCAGGAGTCGGTTATCTCATGGATGAGCTCGGTCGTAAAGTTGGGGAGCGTCGTGAGGACACTCTCGATTCGGCGGAGCTCAGTGAGAGTGTTTACTCGGCGGCTTCTCAGAGTCTGTCGCATCTGGTTGATCTCCGTGATGGAGATCACCTGGCTGGGGCGGGCCTGGTGGGAATAGTCGGGGCTGGAGTAGCTAGGCATTTCGTCTGCTTCTGCGGAGATTTCAACGAAGTTCTTGTTGAAGTAGTCGGTTTGGCCTTCGAGGACTGGGTGAAGATAATGGGGCTGTGAGGAAGAAGAACAGGAAGCTTTGGAGGATGAGATGGATGAAGGAAAAGCTGGTATGCTGGGGTATCTAGAAGACTGTCTGTTGTTTCCTCGACTGTTTGATGCCATTTCAAAACCCGGGTGAACCAAAAGTCTTATATGCGAGACCGAGATACTTCAGAGGCAGTATAAGCGTGGGAGAGGTAAGATTCCGGATTCGGAAAAGTTGTAAGACCTCAAGTGAAGACGGTAAGTTGGGTTGCCTCGATGATTCTCCGGAGATCTGGACGATACTGCTTGCATCTGCAGCATCTGTATAATATATGCTTCTCCTTCCCTATACGGTGATAGCATGGACTTGAACCGTACAGCTGTGGACTGGGGAATGATCTACTGAGCGTGCGGACTGACTAACCAAGCCGTAGGGCTCTGCTGGATAACATCATGAGCCCCAACAACCATGGCAGCGGATCTGATCAGTCAGTTTGTTTCGTAGGGGGTAGAACAACATCCCGGGATTACTCCAAGTCTCACGCCGAAGTTAATACGAACTGATTAAGATGCCCGCAGTTGCGGGCCTGTGTTCGTCAAGCCAAGCAAGCGGGGAATCAGGTGAGGCACCTCTTGAGCTCTGCGATCCGAGTGGACAGAGAACTCGAGTTCCACGGATGAGATCAGGAACAAGGGCCTCTAGGGAGAGGAGAGGGACGGCCTGATCTGCATAATCTCTTTTCTTTTTGATCCGGCAAGCAGAGGTGAGATTGGCTGGCGGCTCGAAAGTTTGTAGCTGTGAGACGTTAGCTTGGGCTGAGAGCTACAAACGGATAGTGGCTGGTGAGCTGTGCGCACGCCACAAAGTGGCCAGAACGGCCAATTAACAGCATGCTAACAAATCTGAAACGGTAGCATGGCCTTCTAGAATCACCCCTAATAGTGCCCAATGCGGTGCTATTAACAATCAATCCGTCGGTGAGTGGTGAGGCTGAGTCGAGGCTGCTTGTGCGACATGTGGCTGATGCACCATTTCTTCAACACCACGCGAACTTCGGATCAACACGGCAATGACTGACGCTATTATCGATTCCGTTAGTCACGGAACCTGGCCAGTCACGTTCCTCCGGTAGTTATGTATCAACTGATATGTACATCAACACAGTCTGTGAGATTGAGGTGGTAGCGATAGCTCGGGGGCGGCCTCAATGACCGACGTCGTGAATTTTAGGCCCTCCTCCGGGGGTACGGCCAGTCATACTAGATGATGCGTGTCTACTCCACACTTGATCTGGCGATAGAATTGTTAGGAAATCGCTGGAACGGAGGAACTTCCTGACATGCAGTAATTTCAAGAAGACGTGCATTCCACCCGTGGTATTACGACAGCATCGATCACTGAATCGATTATCGCCCCGAAGGAATCGGTTGATTCTGAGCATTGGTCGACCGGAGGAGTCACGCCAGATGGGTTATCATCCAGCGATGTCAAGAAGCCCAGTAGTTGACTGGCTAAGCTCCGGTGGACAGTCCGTGACACGATGACGAGGGGTTTCGCCGCTGGGGAAGAGAGCGTCACCGACAATCATCCATCGCATCGAGTCTGCCCGGGTAAAGGCGCTTCGAGGCTGCGTCTCCACTGACGCATGTTCCCTCCAGATATGCATGCGGTCAGATTAGCGGGTATCTCGTTTGGATGTACTTGAGCTCTAGTGTAGACTCCCCAGGCGAACCCGACATCCTTCGAGTTGACTTGGGCCGTGCCATAGCGTAAACACCTTAACGGACATAGTCACCTCGAGTTTGCACGTGAACATCTCTATGTTCAAGACCCGGTAAAACTCCAAGGGAGCTTCGCCGGTGGGCGGCCTACATAACTGGGGATGGTTGCCTCGAGGTAGCACAGCGGGGTCAAGGCGCCTGTCTATTTTCGGCAAAGCCCGGTAAAAACCCGAGTATGTTTCACGAGTTTCTTGATAGATCAAACGATCGAGAAAACGCCATGAGCAAGTTCTAGCCTAAGTTTCACCGGCGGTTGCGCGTGCGCGCGTCACCCAGGGCCAAAATTTACACGGCAATACAGACTTTTTATTACCTGGCAGATATGTGATATGTACCACTGCCTGGCTACCAGAAATCGGGCATAACAACGATAGGTCGCCGCTGTGCTGAATGCCTAACTCTATGCTCCATCAGCATTGAGCTTTCCTTGTATGTAGATGTTTTGCTCGGAGCTATCGCCGGCCGAAGTTTTCTAGGTAGTTTGGTGATAGCCCCATCGAACGGGAAAGGCTGGTTCTCTAGTGAAGTGCTTACAACCTCTGTGCCTAGCAGAATTACTCTACTTAGCCCCCATCCTGCCTTACTGATAGCGGTGATCACTTTCTTCCCTGCGGCAATCTTCTTGGTCTGGTCCAGCTGTTCCTCACTGCTCGTCTATGAGGATCTCGGTTGGCAGCCCGTAAGCAGGGCACCCGGCAAAGCGGGTGCACCAGCATTCAGCAAGGCGAGGGTGAATAATGAAGTTGCATGTCTGATGGCTGACATGTTCGTTCCTGGGGCAGATCGCTACTAGTCATGCTCAGAGCGTGCTTTATGGCCCCAATGGCCTGGTCTACAAGCGAGAACCCGACAGCCGTGCACACCAGATAGCCGCAAGGTAAGACGGGAGATGTGGGTGGGGAAGAAACTAGTCATTTACCGTCCGTGAGCTGCTCTTAGAGTCACAGAATCTGACGGTACATACTAAGTACTAAGTATCCCCGGTTCCGTTTCATGTCTGGTAATCCGGGAAGCCATCATACTGGTTTTCGACACATTAGACCGAGATGGCTCCCAAAACCTACAGGTATCGTTACTGCCCTGCACTGGATAGTCGACGGTGTATGGAGAAGTGCATTGATGACTGGCAATTGTTTGTAATATGTACAGCTGAATGAAGTCCCGCATCAGAACATACACTGTGCCCAGCAAACGGACGAATATAAAGCAATATATAATTGTGTGGTCGGTATCCATCACTGTGGATATATAGTGTGCGGTAGTGCTTACATATGGTTCTGGCGGAACATGGTGTCAACACATGGTAGCACTGATACCTCGACTCCCATTGGCCTCCGGAACTTGCCGTGTAATTATCAATGGGATCTACATACCAGCTGTCAAAGACGACTATCGTGCAACTTCAGCTCTCAACAAAGTCGTTTGATGCATATGATACTTGAGTTTCTGCTAGTAAGGTCGGTTGAAATATGGCATTGTCGACACGGATTGACTTGGATTGTTTTTGACTCCATGCTGACAGACTCACATGAGTTGAAAGTTCGTAGACTCGAAGATCGCGCATTATCCCAGAGAACTTCTCGCCTTGACTCATGTCTCGTCACTTATCTAAGGACATAGCTTACCTTGCGACATAGATTGTTAAGACGGCCTGAAAGGACTGGAGATAATCGAGTCACACACAATGACGTCCAAATCGAAGGTGGGCGGTGGAGCGGTGGGGCTGATGAAGTTGAAAGTGGAGTGGGATGGAGCTAAACAACGTAAAGACATAAAACCGGGCATAGGGCGGGCGGTTGGACTCATGATGACGGTGGTGATGGTGAACATTATGCAGACGTTGGTGAAGCAATTGAGCGGATCTACTCGCATCAGATGGGAGGAAAGTATGAGCTAAAGAGATATAGCCACCTTCTCCTGCTCACCGACCACTCTTATGCACCCTTCCCTCGCCTCCACAAGTCGACCTCGGTCCTTTAGGGTTTCAAGCTTACTGCATAAGATCAACTGTACCCTCTTCCTTCATGTCACACCACGCAAGCATGCACACACTGAATCCTGCCTCCTACTTTCCTTCTCTTCATCTGCTACTCTCCCTTTCCTGCTCCTCCTTCCCCCGTTCTGCCCTTGTCTGCTCCCCGCATAACCGCCCTCTTCGCTTTTCGATCTTCCTCGCCTACCCTCTCGTTTGACCTTTCCGGCGTGGCTCTATAGGGAAGCATTGTTTCTCAGTTAGTATCACCACATAATCTCCCTAGCGGGCCGTATCTAGGGCACACCGCCGTCTACCGCGCAATGGGTATTCTTAGCTGACATCGTTTTTCCTGCTGAACTGCTGGAGGATACTGGAGTGATTGGGAAGGAACGGAGTCTCCTCCCGTTCGTCAAGGGAGAAATTCCTCCTAAGTAACTCGCTGTTGCAGGGAATCCAAAACCCGTGGAAACGAGTGCTAGCCCAGGCATTGAGCCCTCATCGCACGGAGCTTTGTTTCACATTACATTCGGCCGTTCCCGGCCGTTCCCAACCATGACACCTATCTGTCATATCCCGTCTCCTCCAGGTTCCATTCGAGTACTCTAGAAGTCGCCTAGCGGAATCTCCGTTGCCGCCCGCCGCCAACGGCCGGATGACATAAGAACTTACGTGAGCGCACACCCGCCACACATCTTTGCCACCGTGACAGCTCACCTGCATCTCGCTCTTCCTCTGCAAGCTCCATCGCCGCAGAAGAAACGCAGTATAGCCGGGCAGTGCTTTCTTCCGCGAATAGCTCCGATATGTATATCTGAACTTCAGCCTTCCGCTTCTTTGGCTTACTAAACTCCCCGCCTCCGCGCCGGCGCTCACAACAGCTTGCAGTGGCTCCGCCATGCTACGCAGTCCTCGAAAAGATATTGAACCCTATTCGTACCGCTAGTCTACCCGCTTGCTGCGTTCGGGCTTGCCGACGGGATGCCGTGTATTCATGGTTCATGGGGAAAAAAAAGAAGTAGTGACAGGAGTGGGACTTGAACCCACGCTCAGTTTCCCGAACCAGGAATCGAAACGATTGTATTAAGGTGACCTTAACCTGGCGCCATAACCAACTCGGCCATCCTGCCTTGGATGTTCGAAGTCGGTAACGTTTACAGCTTGACTTTAATGAGTAGCTTCGCATGCAAGCAAAGTGAGATGGGGGACCAACAGAAAACACAAATTTTCACAATCTCCGGTTAGGAGCTTGAGATTAGGAGTCGTAAACATGTTACGGTGGCGGCCAGCTCGTGAAAGACAGCTGCAAACGCCCGGATGCATAGCGCCGGTGGAAAGCGGGAGCTTGTCTTGCCGGCGGGTGGGCGGCTGTTTACTGTGATTCAATAAACATTCGTTAGAGCTACTGTAGTAACGAGGTGGAATGGAACGGTATACTTTGAATGGCAATTGAGGGGATTATATAGGCTGCTCCCCAGTAAATTGTCCAAAGCCCCTGATGAATAAATGCCTCCATAACGATCACTCGGAAACTTTTATTTCATGAAAACGAGCAAAGATCACATACAGTTATCACATTCTAACACCACAAATTCATGCACCCTATTACCAGTAATCCAGCCAGCAGACCTATCTCGAAGAAAAAGAAAAAAAAGTAGAAACAACGCCAAAGTCCATATTACATTCAAACATTCTACACAAAAACCAACGCGGCCGCCAACACCGCCACCAACGCGCCAATCGCCTGGCCCGGTATCCTGAGGGTAGCCGCCGCACCTGTACCCGCACCACCAGTAGCAGTCGGCGACAACGTAGCGCCAGTACCAATGGGAATCGTTCCATTCGGGCGGCTCTCGTCCCCGGGAATGGTGCTGTTGCTTCCTCCGCCAATGCCGCTGGGGATACCGGTCTTTGGCACGACTGCGGCTGCGGAGACGTAGGAGGAGAGTTGTTTATCCGCGGGACTGTTTCACGGGTTAGCTAGGAAGGGTAAGGGGAGAGGAGGGGAATACGTACGGGTTGATAACTCCCACCATGCCGTTTTGACAGTGCTTGCCAGTGGCGCAGTAGAACCAGATGGGGTCGGTGCTGTTTATGGGAATAGTGAATACCGGCATAGTGGTGCTCTCAGCGGTGACCGGCATCATTCCGCTCCAGAACCCAGTGGTGTCCGCAGACTCAAGGGGCTGGCATGGTGCGTCGAAGCTACTCTGTGCTACGGAATGCGCCTGGTGGAAATGTCAACAGAGGGAAGTAGAAGCGTGAAGAGATGCGAACGAACCTGGGGCCAGAAGTGGAATTGGACCAAATCTCCGGCGTTAACGCCTTCCAGAGTGTCTGGGTAGAACTTGAGTGCACCGTCTTGATCTCCAACTTGAATGACGTGTGTCATGACGCTCCCCGGTGGCACTGGTACGGATGAGTTCTGTGCCGCTGTGACCTGGAGGAGGATGGCCGTTGCGGCAGTGGCGAAAGATGATCGTGAGAAACGCATGGTGTGGGTATTGTATTAGGGTGAAGTAAAACTCGGCTGGCGAGGTATGTATGAATGTGTACTGATATCTGTATCGCGACTGGCGCTTTGATGAAGGTAAGAGGTAGGAATCGGGCTGGCGATAACCTAGAGGAGCAAAGAAACAGAAGGGAATTAAAAGGGTAGCGAGAGGAAACCCATACAATGTGCACGGTATTGAAGAGATGAGATTGGAGAAAAGGAAAGAAACGAAAAGGAGTGCTGCTGGAGAGGTTTATACTCCCTCATTCATGATATCCAAGCTATGGACTGTGAAACTTAGGCGGCTGTGCAGAGTCTCGCAACTGTAACGTTTTGGTGTTTGATATTCTAGGAGATCTTCCAGGCTCGATCTTATGGAAGCTTGCATAAGCGCGATCCGTCGAACATGAGACGACTTGACGACATATATCAACATCTTTCCCGGCGAGCTCTTGATGAGGACTGGTCGAGAAAAAAATCCATATCCACCAGCGCAGTGCCGCCTTTCAGTCATCCCAGACGCTTCCATCAGACACTACGGCCATAACCGCAATGGAAATCGTCCAGAGACACCATTTGGCGGATAAATCGAGCACTCCAGCACCTGCAACCAGGGGTCCCAAGAGCCGCCGACAGACGTTTGATGTTGGTGTCACAATCTACAAATCGAACATCATGCAAGGATCACGACACCATCTACCCCAACATCTGACACGGCATCCAAAACTCCATTCGTGTGGTTCGCTAGAAGCCTCAGGCGCGATAGACCCTAATCAAGAATATGATGATCCTCAGAAAACATCGTTGTGACTCTTGAGACGCCTCGCATATGGAAGCAGAAGTCCGATGGGCGAGTGTGGAATCGTGATACCTGTCTGTCGCATCTGGAACGAAGAGGGCCACGTAGCATCACAGCGGAGAAGTGTACGTATGTACCTAGGTATGTGTATTCGTAAACCGTGAACGAGAACTCCCATTGCGCCTGATGACCGATCCCCAACCCTTTAGAAATCCAACATGAGCTGCGGCGCAGCCTTCTCTATATCCTCGACCTGTCGCCCCACCCCGGTTTAGCATTCGTCCCTTCCCTTTCTTCCGCCACACATAGCCCTTACCTCAAGAAACAGCGTTCCCCCACCGACAACCCTCCCGCCAACCTCGTCGTCTTCGTCGCCCTTGCGGCTCTGCGCCGCCCGCCAGATCGCTTCGCGGATGAATGTGCGGAAGTATTCGCCAAGCGCGTCGACTGCCGGTTGTGAGATGCGCGTCTTTTTGTCTTCCATGAATTCTGTGATTAGACGCTGAAGCAGCGCTGGAGGGATTCGGACTTCGTCGGTGCTGGACATAGTGGTAACTGGGTGGTAGTGGTGACTAGTGGGGAGGGTGCGACGAGAACTCGAGGATGCGTAGGGAGCTAACGGATGTAGTCGCGGAGAGTGGTCGTCGTAGAGGTCGAACTGGGGGGGAGACAAGTTCTCGGGCGCTGCGATGTTTGCGGTTGGTGGAGTAGAGTACAGTGAACCGGCAAGTGCCAGCAACGCGAGGCGAGGCGAGGCGAGACGCGATGATCACCGCGACCACACCACATGACAAGTTGTACGAGTGATACCCGAACGAGTGATACCGCATAGGATACCCCCCGAGACCTTAAGTGAATACGCTTCACATGCCTCGAGCATCTTTGGCACCTTTCGATACATGTACCTCCCCCCCAAAACCCCCCTCAACAGCAATTCACAGAATATCACTCACAATCTCGTGAAAACACCTACCACCACATCCGACCGTTCCGTTTGCACAACGTAGTACCACGAGCCGGAAAGCCTGTTTCCATACAACATCGTCGATACAGTGCCCTTGCCTACCTGCATTCCTGGATATTGGAATCCCGCAGGATCGCAATCTACCTATCGTACCGGCCACCGAAAGTACGTAGGTGACCGTTCGTACTCTAGATTGGTAGGGATAGTGCTGGAGGGAGGGAGAAACCGTTGTAGCCTTGTCCTATAGGTTTCATCGTCCTGGCGTCCGCACGTTCCCGTGGACTGTGAACCTCCACAACATTGGCAGGGCAAGAGGTGACGGAAGGCGGGGATGGAGATGGAGGAACTGAAGTTTACTTCCCACCCCTTTGCTTCACCACTTCAGCAAAACACAGCTTCTTTTGCACGGAGGATTCAAATTACTGAACCAAATCCTGGCGTTCTGTTGAAAACATACCGAGAGCAGGCTGGACGATATGATCATCACCAGTGAAACAGGTTGCGGAGGGGGGCACTTTTGCATATGGCAGTATGTACCCGAACTCCACGTATACTTAATTACCGTCCCTTGATATACACAAGTAGGTAGAAAACCTGCAGGCTCCCACCGAGCGCCGAACTGACAATCACCAAGTAACAGCCTCCAAAATGTACTCCGATGCCCCTCGTATAAGAAAATGAACCCTTCACGCACCAGCACCCATTACATGGAAAACGGAAAACCAAAACCAAAACGGATAAGCATTCCAGCAAAGAACAAAAAAACACAAACAAGATACAACTCCGTTCCAAAACCTCTCAAAAAACCATCGGAAAAATGAAATGGAAAGCAACAAATGAAGGGCAGTACAGAATCTGGAATAGTAATAGTCCTATTCCATAGATTGACAGATCACTCGTGGGCAGTTATTGTAAACTCAATTGGTGATACAACCAACTCATACGTCCCCAAAAGTTGACCAATAGACACTGTCAGATAAATCTCACAGCCTGAGCGGATGGTCTGACTATGTCGTGCCACGCTGCTGTTGACCTCGCAGAAACATGTTGAGCATGCTCATGCTCTTCTTCTGCATCCGATTGTACGGGCTAGTTGGCCGTCCATCGCTGTCCACTTTCAGTTCGGCGGTCGCCAGCTTTTCCGCTTTCTGTTCCTTTCTCGACAGCTGCCTCTTGATGCTCTTTTGTCGGATCATGTTCGCCTTCTCCGCGTACCCGGTCCTCTTGATCTCCTCCGTCTCCATAGTACCCAGGACCGTTTTCCCCCCAACAGCAAAGTTGGAAAACTGGGGATCCACAAACCGAATGTACCCACGGCATGCCGGAATAGTGGAATTTGACTCGATCCAATCTGCGAACACGGCAGCGTTCCGTCTGTTGACTGCAGGTGATATCATGGTGACTGAGGTGATTGTCATGAGATACGCAGCGTCAAAGGTTCCGCCGACCATCATGCAAGCGTTGTGATCCACCACCACACAGATATGCTCCGGCTCGCGGTTGTATCGAGTCGCGATCATAGCCCCAAGAATCATGGCGAATTGAAACTCGTCCTCAAGCTAAACAGGTTTCCAGCAACGGTTAGCTTTCTTTTTCATGGCCCGAGGTGTCACACGACATTCCGATATACTATCGCGGGGTTGACCGAATCCCAGCTTCGACACAAGCAAGTGACAAGCTTCGGAACGCAACCCAGCAGCGGCAACCCTGTGAATCCCCCGCTGAATTGGGTAGGAGGAAAACTGGGTATCAACTCACCACCATATTCGTCTTGAACTCAACACAAATACCGGCTGTCTGCGGTATCTTCGGCGACTGTCGCACTCCGAAGACCTCGTCGTAATACTGGACTCCCTTATTGGGCTTCCCCGAGGCGCTTCCCTTTCCGTTCTTGGGAGATGTGCATCCCGCTACGTCGTGTTCGATGTCTCGCATGATGAGGTCGATGTTCTGTTTTGGCTTCTGAGCTGGCGTCGGATTCTGGGTAGGCTTCAGAGTTGGCGACTGAGGTTGCAGAGGCTTAATCAAATCGTCGTCGTCGCCGACTTCAAACGAACGTGTGGTAGGCGCCGGTGAGGGCGGAATGGTAATCGCCGGACCGTACTTCGAGCCTGGATGCGGATGGCTGTTGATACCGGCGTTGGGGTCGAGTAGCTTTGACATTTTTGACAGCGGTGTTGTAATCGAACTCGAGATGAATGACCGCAGGGATTCTATACCTAGGGCCGACCGGTCGAGGAGAGATGATGGAGTTTCGTTGAAGGTTTTAGCTGAGAGAGGCGGCGACGAAGGTGAAGGTGGGGGGTGGGGAATACGAGACGAGGTCAATGGCGGGTGATGGTGGTTGGTGGTTGTGGGCGAATTGAACAGAGGCGGGCAGTCCAAGCTTTATCAAAAGAAGCCTCCCGACAAAGCAGTGCAATTGAACGGCAGCAAGGGACAACCTCTCTTCTATCTGTTTCTTGCCGACCTAATATTCTCCTCCGTCTCTCGCTCTCGCTCTCTCACCCCAACCCTCACCGCCTGCCGGTGGCGCCCGGGATGATCATCATTCCATGAAATGTTGATTGAAGTCTGGAATTGCGGGGGGCTGCAGCCACCACAAGTTCACCGTTTTCAGCTCAAGTACTTACATACCTCCTGTACTGCCCTCCTTTGCAGCAGTCGACTTGCTGTCGACTGCTCTCCGAACCCGAGTATCGATCCATTGCTGCTAGTTCAGACGCAAAGAAACGCAACCGCGCAGGAATGGTATCTGCCTACAGAGCGGCTCCGGGGCTGTGGGCCTGGTCTCAAAATAAAGACTGCTGGTAATTCCCGCTACCAAGCTCACCCTCTACGCACTCGACTCATCAGCAAAGCTTGGGACGAGTACATATGAGGACTTATCTTGCTAGCGACGAGAGAGTTGAGTTTCCAGTGCCCTGTCCATGCTCTGCGGCTACTGTGGGCTCGGCAATTTATATTGCTCCTACCTAGCATAGGACACTAACTAGATGATAACTCAACTACATATACTTCTTATGCGAAGAAGCCGCTCTCCCTTTCCGACGCCGAGCCTATATCCGTTGATCATCGGACATACTAGTCACTGTCGGAGAATTGCAAATACGAGTTGGCGATCGGTACGCACTGGGAAGGAATCGAGCATCCCCTTTCCGCCGCAGTGTCCCGGATGCCTCACCGAGATGGTATGTAGCTGCACCGAGCAACTGTCTCCTGGAAGAGATTATGAGCTTACCAGCGTGATATTCAGATTATTTAAAGCTCGGAAGCCAGCCGACGGACAGACATCTGACCCAGCTTACGTGGGTGAAATAAGTATTACTCGTACCTATTATTTCCAGATGCACTCTAATACACATGTGTTGTACGGAGGTTTTAGAAAAGTGCATTCTTTCTGATCCACGCTTTGCCAATATACCTCCGCAGATGCCATGTTTCTCCCAAGAGCTGAAGCTCGGCAGAAGCTCTTGCAGGCCAGCATCCAGAAATCGCTGCGTCACCAGGGAGATGGCGTGTGACAGATCAGATCCAAGTCAGCGGAGCGGCACGGAGAGGAGGTACAGATGAGCTGCGCTCGGCATAGGTATTAGGTACGTATCGTTCCTAATAATAAATCACAGATTCGATGCACTTTGGCTCTGCACAGATTCGATGCATGGCGCCTTCCACGAGGGGTTTTTTGTCTGTCTTCCCCTGAGCTCGATGGTGGATCTTTTCCGAACGGAGGTATCTATCATATTGAAGCTCTTTCTTCTTGTAGGTGCAAACCCTTTGCACGGTAACTAATCATTGCAGCCCTGCGATCATGCCGCACACGAGCTACCTACCTCATGGACACCTGCTTTGTTGCCGGAGTAATCGGTTTTGGATCAGTGAGCATGGAGGGCGTACGGCTGCTTACCGAAGGCATGCGGCCGAAAGTTATGATATCACTGCAATAACCAATTCATCTCGTGTGTGGCTGGTCGGTAGTAGCTCCAGGAGTTGGGGAAATCCTATAGGCACTTTTGTTGGGCAGATCCGCAGAGTATCGCAGAACACAGGTACCTACCGTATGTAGAGCACAAGGGACTCTACCCGTCGAACGCAGCCATCGCACTGGCTCCGGGAGCTATTGTCTGCCAAAGGTTCGCAATCGACAGGTTGGTGGAGCCGAAGGGCAGGCGAGTAGGTATTGCCAGTAAAGCGCTGCATGGCAGATGGTCCACCTACCACATCATAACTATCCCACAGCGTTCCCCGTGACCGTGTTGGAGTCTTGGAGATGCTGCGCGTGCTGCGGCTTCCTGCACGACATGGGCGGCCTGTCTTATCCTAGGGTATGATATTGCGACTGGCTCACTATATAACAATCGGGAATCGTGAGACCGCATCTGTCCCTTTTCCTGGGAAACGCCATGGGCAGTATCAGAAACAACCTTTCCTCAAGGCCCTCGCGACCGGCGATCACCGATTAGTAAGTCCTGAAGATTCCTCAAGCTCACGGATTCTGTAGGACTGTTCTGATGTTGTCTGGGCCTAGGAAATCGGACGACTTTATGTTCAGCTTAAGATGGGAGGTTGGATCCCGGTCCTCAGCTGATCTGCCTATCTTCGCCGGTTTCTGAATGCGACTAGCATGAATCTACGCATGCCACCCCCTAGAAATCTGCGCACTTGTAGGATCAACCTTGTCTCTACATGTATAATGGGCCTCATCCATCTTGGAGCACTTTTGCTTCAGAGATCCCTCCGGATTCTGGAGTTTAATAGAAGAATTAGATGTTCAAAGAGCGGCCTTTGTTCATTCCAGTCAAGACTGGCTGGCTCGGCTTCGTGGTATGAACGATCATGAAGCATGAAGTGAGGTCTCGCTTAGCCACTAGAGTGGCTAGTCGTGATCTAGGTACGTCATCCCGACCATGGCCGCACGATCTAGAACATCGTCGCTCACCAAGATGCAGGACTCGCGACTTGAGGTTGACGTTGCTCTTCTTAAGCTGTGACGGGACTCATTCCTCAAGCCAACGCATCCATCACCACCACCACCACGCTCTACGGACAACGGTCAGCAGCTCTGATTACAAGCCTTGATCTTCAGCTCTTGCGAATACCTAGCAGCAAACGTACGAACGTCCGAAACACGCCATCATGTTGGGAGGATCGCTTCAGTCACGAGCGCTCAAGACGCAATCCCTCCCACTCTCGTCGCTCCTCCGACCGATCCCGCCGGTGCTGGATAGCAAGAAAATCGATTCGATGGTTCAGACGTTAAGGAACGAAACGCCGGACTATATCCCGAGCCCTGCGCCCGAGGCGATAACGCCCGGAGAGCTGCCGCCGGTGGATGTGTTGCACTATCGCGCGCCGTCGGGGAAGGACTTTTATTTCGCGTTTGGCGGGTGCCATCGTCTGCAGGCGTATGAGAAGGCACAGGTGGAGAGTGTCGGTTGTAAGGTTTTGAAGGTTACGAGGCCAATGCTGAAGGTGTACTTGGGAGGCTCAGTCGATGCCATTGTTGGGGATGAATAATTACGTGTATTCCAAGTACCTAGATGATGATACCTGACCTGCGCGGGGGCGGCAGTGCGGCAGTGCGGCTTCGGCCTTATCTACATCTGGAGTCACATACCATATGACTCAAATTTCAAAGTGACTCTACTTTACCGTTCTCCTCAGAGAATCGCCTCCTTACTTCCGCCTAATGCCAGAACACAATGGATAACTACTAGTACTCTACTCTATTGAAGGGCAGTCTACCATAACACTTCTGCAGCTTTGTGAGTTCACCGCTTAACACCGCCACACAACTCCACGCCTTAGCTACAGCCCTTTGACCGTGACACTGACACCGCACGCAGCGATGTGTGTTCATTTCTAATTTACCTATCCACAGGCTGTTATAAAAGTCTCAAAAACCTCCCGCACCAAGGCGTCAAGCAAAGCGCAGACTGACAATCCTGTATACACGGACCACCCTGCGCCACAGCACCAGCTCTCGCCAGATTCGCCTACGCTAACACCGGTATATAGAGTACCGCCTACCTGCTTGTGCCACATGCGTCTGCAACGCCAGCCTGCAACATCAACCTCACGTAAACAGCTTGCGGAAGCTACCCCGCACGTAAGTTACCCCCATCAACATGCACATGTTCACGTAGATAACCCCCGGCACTAAGTAGGTGAGAGCGGTCACAGGTGCCTGAAGGAGACTTGGAGGTCCCTTGCGTGCAGGTCGTGAAAGGAGACGGGTACATCGAAGTTTGAGTGGTGATCGCCAATACAGGGCTGAGCCCGTAACTTCCAGACCACGATGGCGCGTTCGACCCCGCACGACTGGTCACTCGTGAGGGCTCCTGCCCCCCAAAGCCCGAGAAGGCTAGCGGAACCAGAGAGGACTTGGGGCAAAGTGAGCTCAACCAACTTCCCTCCTCCGAAACGCTCACCTTTCTCTTTGCACAGCGCCGAGTACATTTGGAGTCAGCGGCAGAAACAGATCGTCGATAGAGAGTTCATCCACGCATTCGACAACCTCACCCTTTCTGCGACCGGAACGCCAAAGATGTCTGACCTCTCAGGCGCCCTTGAAACGCTCGGAACGGAGACCTGGATGGATATCCTTGATTTCGTATGTTCAAAAAGAACCCAACCACTATCGCCACCACCACCATCACCACCACTCCCTCCACCCCCTCCACTCCCTCCTTCTCCCCCTTCTCCTTTCTACCCTCATCACCACAACTCATGAGACTAATCAATCGCAGATCGATTCACCTCAAGACTTGCTCTCCCTTTGCCGCACCAGCAAATTCTTCTACACTATGTGCATCGGACGGCTCTACAGGACGCTCCGTATCCGCTCACCATTCTATACCGGAGATCTGGCCTGCATATTCCCCAATGAGTTTGACGGGGACATGATTCCGTTCAACTTACTACTAAAACCTTCCCTATTCACCACTGGCACACAGATTCCATCAAAATTTCCGAGTAAAGACCAACTTGTGCAGTACATCTGGCATCTCGACATTCCACTTTGGAATGCGAAATTGTCAATGACGTCTCCACCGCTACCAGAGCCACGGCCTTATCTAAGTCCGAATTTGGTTCAGTATGACCTCCGGAGATGCTTCCTTCAGATTGGTGGGATCATCACCATAGCTATTGATAGAGTTTCCGGTCGTGGTAAAATTTCGATCGACCCATATTTGGCGCGCCTTCTTACGTCAATGTGCAATCTTCGAAGTTTCTCGTAAGTTCTGCTTCCAGTTCTTTCAGGTCTCCTCCGATATTGGGATATCATCCAATATTCCCTAGTTTCTGCTACTGACCGACCGAATAGCTGGTGCCCACTTCCACGACCTACCACCAAGGTGATCCCGCCCGTCTTGAGGTTGGACGATATTCTCGACCGAGGCTGGATCAACCCACATAATAGAGCTTTCCTCACCGCAGATGTCTGGAAGGAGCTCAAGAAGATGCCACGACTGCAGACTTTGACGGTCGATTTCGAGCACTCCGACCCTTTGCTCTACGAACGAATGAGTCCCGCGCTGCCTAGGCTCACAAACTACGTTCCAGCAGTAGATGGGCTTGTCGGCTTCAAGAACTTGGTGTCCCTCGACCTGCGTGGTGTCGGATGTGGAAGAACTAGCGACCTCCGGTTTCCCGAGATTGCGGTGGTCATCGCAGACTGTATTGAATCCGGAACCCTGCGGAACTTCAGTCTCGGCCTGGAGCTCTGGTGGTACTGGCTGATCGAAAAATACCTAATCGACGAGGAAAAGGACTTATGGGATTGGATTGAGGATCTATGGGCCAGGTGCTTCGGACTCGCACAGAGGAGGAGGGAAAGGATTGAATACAATATCCCGCCGGCATTGACGATCAATGTGAACATTGATTTCATCAGGACTTCCTGGCAGTTCAGAACCATCGACAACTACATCTTGAGGCCAGAGATGTTGGTGCAGATGTTTATACACAGTGGACACATCCTCGGGAAGAGCTCCTCGCTTCTGAGGAAACTCGGTCAGAAGCAGCTTCCGAATCTGCGGGTTTTGTTCTTGAAAACCTTTCTGATCAATGCCTTCCCCATCATCGCGGCTACCACTGGACTGCGGGAGTTGTACATCCTGAACCCAGGCTCAAACAACCGGATCCGGGCTGCGGCTTGTGGAACCATTAAACAGCGAATTTTTGCGTTTGAGGAATCGCAGAGACAGCCTGTGCAACGAAATCCGATGAACCGCATGATGGAAGTCTTGGTGAAAAACCATCTCAGGACTCTAGAAGTTCTCGTCATCGATGAACTTATACCAACGCCGTCTCGTGAAGGCGGCCTGAAGACTATGAGCTCACTTGCACAATGGAAATTCAGGAGCTCCAACATCAAGGAGCTAGGGCTTTGGCTGATGGGGCCATGGGAACGTATTGAGATGTTCGTCGCTTGCTTCCCCTCGTTGAAGTGCCTGCATCTTTTCAACCCCCAGGACACTTGCGGCAATCATTGGATTCCGTGGGTTCCTAAGGACGGGCAAGTGTCCAAGCTCGACTCATTTCTGCACACTCCGTACTATTGCAACGCATCGTCCATGGCCTACATAGTCGCCCGTGCTTGGGCGAGGGAGATAATTTCTGGCAAGCAAGCAATCGGCAAACCTCGACAGTCCGAGGCCACTCGTTGGATCGGAATTGGGCCCTGGTACATCCAAGATGACGTTGATTGGAAGTGGGAATGGGATGAGAATATGGCCCTCATGTACATTACACAATGGACGCGTCCAAAATTCTGTGGGACTATGCCAGGACAACCTAAAGTGGACAAAACGAGCCATAAATGGCTTGAGGACTCGAAGATGTGGAGGCTACTACAGGATTACATTCCTCCCAAGCCGTAGACTCTGTCTTTCATCGGGAAGCCTGTTCGACTGGTTCTTGCATGCCATGGTGGTAAGATTGGGCGGTTTGTGTTTGCTGAATGGTTGATTTTAGGGAATTTGCTACTGAATGGTTGGTGTTAGGAGATCTCGGGTGCCTTTCTTTTACAATGTCTTTCTTCTGCAATGTCTAGTGCTCGCTCTGCAACTGAGTTTCTTCCCATTACCCATGATGAGATTTGTTTCTTCAGTACTTTACCACTGCCGTGTGGGTTTATTTTTTTTGTGAGATACATGTGAAGCTGCGGGCCAGTCCAGATGGCGGCGTTGGAGCTGTATGCATTTCTGTACGAGTTTGGAAAGTCCGAGTGTCTGCATGATCTAGCTCTTAAAACGAGCTACTACCTTCACTTCCTCTTCCTTCTCCCTCGCATCCTCTCCTCCTCTCCTCTACTGAAATCTTCTCATTCTTCTTTCTTCTCGCTCTCGTTCCTTTCTACTTCCATCCCCAGTGCTCCCGTATTTCATCTCTATCACCGACTTTGGTCCGTTGCCCTTAACCTTCAAACCAATCGACAATCATACGCATAAGTCGTTCAACCATCATGTTTTCGTCCATTCTTCAGGTTCTCCTACTTATGGCTGCTCTGCCTTTTACTCTTGGAGAATACTATCGACTGGGAGGGGCTTGTGCACCGTCCTGTGAGGTTGTCTACAAGGAGGCCGGTCAGTCATACCTCCCTCCACCACACACACACTGTTCTTCCACATCGTACAATCCAAGCTAAAGCTGACTTCAAATATCTGTAGATATGTGTAAACTCAACAAAAACCCCGTGCTCTCCTTTGGTCCCCTCGGCTTCAACTCGTCCTGCCTCTGCGAACCCGATACCTTCCGCGAGAATGCTCCTGCCTGCATTGACTGCCTTTTCCGGGGTGACATCGAAGAAGGTTCACGGGATTCCCTTCTTCGTGGGATGGATGGCTGCACGAAGAGTCTTGAGCTCCCGGCTTGTCCTAATTCATGCCAGAACGTTACTGCATTGATGGCTTCTTGTGGCCAGGAGGATGCTGCGAGCTCGGCCGCTGCTGTTGAAGCTACGATGGTTCCTACTGAGGGTGCGATGGCTCCTACAGGTGGAGATCCTTTGGCCAACCCTGATGCTACGGCTACTGATGCTCCTACGCCTGTTGCTACCGAGGGGTATGATACCTCCTTCCCTTTGATGCTTTTTTATATTCCGGTGCTCATTTAATGTGTTCTAGTTCCGCTGCTGGGAAGCGGAAGAAGGTCAAGGAGGACTTCACTAAGAAATGCGTCTGCAAGCCGGAAAATCAGGAAGTGGTCCAAACGTGCTACGACTGCCTCAAGAATTATGATGTCAACGTGGCCGAGCAAGTGATCCTCCCAGTACGCCGATGTGACCCCAACTACGGTATCCAAGGACCTCTCTACCGTTACTCGAGTTTGCCGGGTGACGACGACGACGATTCACTTGGTGGCGTCAAAGGGGTAAGCCCGACTCAGTCTGATGCCAACCGCGCTCCGATTATACCTACTAAAGTACGAATTCCTCGGCCGGGAAAACAGAGGAAGAACCGCAAGCTCAAGAATTTCGCACCAAGTGGAGTCTCCGGGGTCTTTACTCTTATTTGGTGGATCGGTATTCAGATCCTTTGTGTGTTGGGCGCTATCGTGTACTTTATTATTTGAAGGTGTGTTTCTTCCCACTCTTCTCGATTTGACTGTAACTGATGGAGGGCATGCAGGATCGGATCCACCAGTGCCCATTATGTTTTCCGTGCCCTTGATGATGCTACGGATGTGCGTGGAATTGCGGGGCAACTCGGTTAAAATTCCTTAATATGCCCTTTTTGTGTTTGTTTTGTGCTTTCGATAGGCCGTTTGTTTTATTTGAGCTCGATTGCTCTATTTTTACCACATTGAGGAGACGGTTGTTTGTATTCTTCTAGATGAGACGGTCGACGAAGGGTGGAGGTTATGGTATTCTTCTACCTAGGTGAGACTGTCGACGAAGGGTGGAGGTCATGGTGGGATTGTTGATGAGGGGATGATACGTATTGGTTTACAATTGGCCACCCCCACCCCTTTCTCCTCTTTGCTTCAAGTTCGTCTGCATGAATTCGGACCATGAATCGTCGTCTGCCCTCCCGATTATCACTCGTTTCCGGCTACGTCCGGGTAACCCACCGACCCGCTTTCCAGCGTCGTCAACCAACCCGCGCCCGGCCGAACCGACCACTCGTCATTGCATCCACCACCTCCGAACTCAGAACCACCACCAAAATGGCCGGCGACCACGGAAAACGTATCCCTCCGCCACCCGCTCCGACTGCCTTCCGCTAACACCGTCACAGCAACTCTCCACGAAGACCCCGCCTTCGTCCGCTATGCCAGTACTTCCCCCCTCCCTCCCCCGGCTCAATGGGATGACGACTGATGCTGGGAAGCTCTGAATACGAACCGCTACCGCTACTTCCGCTGGACTCCCCGTACCGCCAAGTTTACATTCCTATATGTCGCCGTTATACCCACTGTCCTTGGGTACTTAGCGTTTGCTACTGATGTATGTGCTCCATGACGAGAGCGGGTGGGGATAGGAGAGGGGGATGAATTGTGGATGTGGATGAGGGCGGTGGCTAATGATGTGGGGGCATAGGGCAAATGGGAGTTCCGCGGAAAGAAGAGGGGTGATCCCATCAGGGAGTTCTAGAGCGCGCGATAAGGGTAGATTGGTGGAGGTGGGGGGTGCGCTGAAGGCAACATACGGTGCATACGGTACATACAGCTGCTGTCATGAATTGGGTGCAATTGCAAGCGCGCGCTGTAAATTGATCATCCAACTGAAATATTCTACACTGATATGGCCCCGCTCTGAAGCAACAAACGAATAAATAACGGAAACACGGAGGATGATACTGGAAACTAAGCCGAACTGAAACACGCTCATCGAATGAACATCCACTGCCATTCCAAACACAGTACAAGTAGCGATTAAGAAGTAGATGACCCCACAAGCACGCGTCTACTAATCGTGATATCTCCTCCCTCCACCGCCGCCGCCTCTCCGCCCCCCTCCGGAGCCACGTCCCATCCCCATCGGTGGGGCTGCAGTGCCTCCAAACGAATCCTCCACCTTCTCCCCACGTCTCCACTCCCCACTCGGCACACCACCAGCGCCCACGCGTCCCTCAAACCCACCCCTCGCCGCTCCCCTAACCTTAAACCCTCCGAACCCATTCTCCCTGCCCGGACCCAGAACACCGCCCCTACCGCCCGCAAACCCACCCCTCGCGCTAACGCCCCCATGGCCTTCCGGATAAACCGCGACGTCGATCCAGTCGCCGACAACAAACTGCACTTCGCTCAACGTCTTTTTCGCGGCGCCCTCGTCGCCTCCACTGCCACCCACGGCGCCCAGGTCCTTACTCGTGTACCGCGTGCCGCCGTGGCGCGTGTCGGCAAAGATGAGGCGGAAGCCGCAGCGCGAGCGCGGTGGGCACACGGCGGGGAGGGCGTCGGAAAGGAGGATCGAGAGCTCTTGTAGCGTGCAGTCTCGCCATGTGTAGATTTGGATGAAGTCCCGTGGTTGGCTGGTGCTGCGGAAGTCGTCCAGGCGGTGGAAGCCGCCTTGACGGTAGTAGAGGTGCAGTAGGAAGGGGGTGGTGCGCGCGCGGTCGACTTTGGTCGGCGGTGCGTGCGGGTGCGGTGATGACATCGTGGTTGTGCTTTGTTTTTTGGAAGGCACGACGCGGGGTGGGATGGGGAGAGGTGGAGGAGCGACGCTGGTGGTGGGATTGTCGTGTCGTGTTTTCGTGTTGGGGGTTTGTTGTCGCGAGTAGAGTTGGGAAGACGCAAGGCTGCTTGTCTCTCGGTGTCTCTTTCGTGTGTCGCGCGGCTCAAGTGAGACACACCGAAGGGGTGCACTAGTGCTTTCACGGAGGCTTTCCTTGGAAATCTTAGGGCAAAGGGTTTGGTTCAATCCATCGAATCGCACTCCGTGTTTTGGCTTTACATTCGTTTGTACAGCTCCGGTTCCTGAAGCGTCCAGTTAGCAGAAGACAGGAACGAATGTGAAAGTAGACTGCTCACTCTATGACCATCGCCACGCTTGTCAACCAAAACAGCCCCCGCCTCAACCACTCCCTCGTGAGCATGAGTAAGGAAATCACAACATGCTGGTTCAGGCTCCTATCATCGTCCAATCCAAAGTTGTTCTAAACATATCTGCCCGGTTCGCATTCTTGATTAATATTATTCGATCTAGATACCTCCTACTTCTTTACCGGAACCCAAGTCAGCAGAACCGAAATCTTACTCATATAAATCGACAAGACCACCCATGAAGGAAGAGGGCATCAGTATCGTCGTGGATAAGAAGGAATCTCTGTCTCGGGACCTGAATCCCCAGCCTCTATTGACATCTTCAGCTGGAAATCATCAGACTCAACTCAGGCTCAGTTCAGCCCAAGTCCCTGTCCCGATCAGGACGCTAGTCTACTATAGCTCGTGACATCCACGCGCCTCGGAGCCTCCCCGAAGATGGATCCCAATGCTACTTCTAATCCCGACCCCAATCACAACACCAGCAGCAACCAGCACAAACGACAACACTCTCCCACGCCCTCCTCCATCACCGACGACGAGCTCCTCGATACTCTGTTCGCACCGTGGTTAACACCGACATCCGAACCGGCGTTTAAACTCCCCCCGACACCGACACCGACGCCCACGATATCTCGTCTACCTGAAAGCGATAGCCGGAAGCGGCGCAGGATGAGCGGTAGCAGCGCGAAGGATGCTGGTGGTACCGATTCCAGGATGACGGGGAACTCGTGGTTCCCGGACATTCCGCGGATCTTGCCGCACGAGAAGGTAGGCCTCCGGCAGAATTTTGGAGGTGGATGGAAGAGCTGGTGAGCTAACTGCGCTGCGCGCAAAAGGTGTATCCCATACAGATAGGGAATCAGTTATTCCGTCTCAGGTATGTGTGGAATCTGGAGTGCTGCATTTTTTCAATTGCGCCGGGCAGCTGGGCTGACGCGGTGCGAATAGTGGAGCTTCGATATCGTCAGATGGTCAGTCGTGAGCCGCGCATCGTGTTCAAAGGCAGGAACTGAGAATTCTAGAGCTCCCTCATATTTCTCGCAGTTCTTTGAGCGGCAGTTAGCGACGATGGAGGATGGGCAGCAAATCCGCACGCTATATATCGACCGCGATCCGGAAACGTTCGGCGATATCGCAAGACATCTACAAGGTCGCAACTGGAACTGAGCTGGGATTGGAAAAGCACATGCTTATGGCGTTACAGGTTATCACATTTCTCCGAGAGACGGCCCGCATTTCGTACGGCTCTTTGCGGACGCTCAATTCTACAGTCGTTCGTGGTCCCACCATGCACACGTCTGCACGAGATATCACTGACTCTCCGTAGTGCCAAAATTAATCTCGCAACTGTTCGAATCCGAAATCTTCATCTCCATCGGCTCGCAACACTTCCAGATCAATCGTGACCTATTCCAAGCCCCCGGGAACTCACCCAACTTCTTCACTCTAGGCTTCGCCGTCTTCTTCTCCAATCCCTCCGAGATCTTCCCTGGGCTGAGTCGCGAAGGCCTGCTACGACCACCGTCGATCCTGCCTCCCGAAGTTCCCAACCGTTCAGCGGAAGTCTTTGCCGAGCTCCTCCACCTCCTTCGTGGGTATCCAGTACAAATCCGGTCAGAAGAGCACCGCCAGCAGCTCCTCCGCGACTGCAAATACTTCCACTTCAAAGGCCTCGAGCAGCGTCTGATTCCCCATGAAATCTCCTACAACCCATCTCGCGGCAAATCCGAAATTTTGATCCGCATCGAAGACATCCGGCCCAGCGGCGTCTCCTTCGTCCCTGACAGCTCCGAACCGCGGACCGGAGGGCCCACCTACACCCCGGGATGGGTCAACTACTCCCGCCCGTTCGTCGACGACCAACCGCGCGAACTAATCATCGAGATCATAGGGGAGTCCACACGAATAGACTGGCGCAATTCACGCGCCGAGTTCACCGGGATGACGAACCAGCGCGTCTCGGCGCTGCTGCAAGTGGTAACCAATAAACTCGGCCTCCCAGTTTCGCACGAGTACCCCATGGGGCTCAAAATGATCAACGACCGCATGAACGGCGCATCCTCGGGCCCCGCCAGCCCGGGGAATACTCCTCTGTCCGATGACAAAGTCAAGATCCGCATCGGCCCGGAATGCTACATCAATCTTGACGGCGAGGAGCTGTGGGACCGCGACGGCGTCCCGGTCGTCGAGCTCGACCACCACCAATATCCGCCGCCACCACCCACCACCACGGAGTCCGACAGCGACGCGGGGAGAAGCTCGCCCAGCATACAGTGGCCCTCGCCATCCCACAGTCGACCACCGTCGGCCAAGCCGCAACAGCAACCACCACCACCTCCGCCACCACCGCCACCGCTACCTCTGCAACAGAACCTGCCCATACCCCCGTCCCTCACCGCCAACAGCAAGAAGCGCTTAAAGCGCAAGGCTAGCATCGAGGACTCCCACGAGTGGATAATGAAACGTGGGCAGTTCCGGTTGCGCGTGCAGCAGAGTGGCGCGGGCAAGGGGATGGCCGCGATCCTCGTAGGCGTCAAGCTCGAGGTGCTGAGTGGCGAGTATGGAAGGAACTCGAAGAGGGGGTTTTTGACGTAAACCCGTTTGTGTACGCATATTTAGACATTCGTTTTATGAGATTATTTGGTTGTGGTTTTTTTTTCTTTCTGTTTTTCTTTCTTCTGTGGCACAGGTTTTCCCCCAACCCCGACCCCGACCCGTGGCCCTGCCCTGCCCTGCCTCTAACGGAGTGGAGTGGAGTAGGCTTGCGTTGCGGAGATCATTTTCTTTGCTTTTTTATGCATGTGTATCTATGTTGCGAGTCGAGTCGGGGAGGGGATGGAGAGGGGGAGGGTCTGGCATCTGCAGTGCATGTTAGGTACCGTATGACGCACATAAAGTCTCACTCGATATGTACGTTTTTTTTAAGGTACCAATCTGCGCAAGTGGCGTGATAATTGATTCATCCTGAGGGCTGGTGGAAGGGTGGAAGTTTTCCTGGCCACACTCCCACCAACTAACCGCCTGCAGCGCGGAGTGGGAGTTAGCTTTCATACTCTACACATCTCTCTTTGTGAAGAATCCCGTAGCTAGTATGTAGGAGGATGGTGGTAGGGGGAGCGAAGGACGCAGGGAGGGTGAGTCGGAAGGACTTACTGCTTACTGCTTGCATACATACCGCTTGGAGGCGGGTATCGGAATGGTTGTGGAAGAAACGGAAGATCTGTGTGATGGGGATGGGGACGGGGATGGCGGAAGGGTGGGGACGGCGGAAAGGTGGGGAGCACGAGTGAGGTCTCGGGTGAAGCGTGAGCGGGGTGAGGTGGGGCGGGGCGTCGGGTCAGAGCTGGTGGGGCTGGGATATGAGGTAGGTACCGTGGGTCGTGGGTGAGTGGTTGGTTGGTTGGTTGGTGGAGTTCCGGTGTGTATGTACCGTATGTACCGTGGTATGTATGTACCGTGCGTATGTGTGAACGTAGCGTATATATGGGATCTCACGATTTGTGATGATTGACACTGCCCAATCGTCAAGACCTAGCAGTCTACTCTACTACCCTACGTGTATCTAGATTCAATGATGCCGCCTACTTAGGTAGATTCAACATGATAGGTACATCTGGATACCTGTACATAACTACACACCAGCCGATAAACCAGATCAACCAGATACGCGAGCTCGCTCGTTCACTCGCGCACGGTCTGGACGAGCCCGAGCGCTGCGCAGCCAGCGCAAGATGCGATCCCCCCTCGTGATCTTGGCCAGGCCACGAGCTCCGCCTCCCTCCCTCCAACCCGGTGAGATGACCGTTCGGCCTCGACCTCAACCTTCGCCTCCAGCGCAGCACAGCGGCCTTGGTGGGGGATGCGGTCTCGGTCTCGATCTACCGTACAGGGGCGGGGTGGGGAGGGATGGGGAGGGATGGGGAGGGGTGAGGCTGCGCACGGCCCACGATGTGTAGCCCACGTGGGATCATCAAATACTAGGTAGAGGACCTATCTATGGACGGGGAACACCAGCCACGGCCCACTACTCTACTCGTTTCGTTGAGATGAGAGGAGATTCGTCATTCCGGACGTCGCGAAGTTCGAGCTCATGATCTGTATAGTACTCAAGTAGTAGGTATTCGAGTAGAGCTTGAACTTCGGGGACGAGCCGGAGATTCGACCGGATCTCCGGCTGCCCAAGTATCTACTCTGGAGTAGCTACAGGTATCTCCGCCCGACTACCGAAGCTCCGCTCCGCGACATTTGAGGCTTTCGAGGTTCGAGGTTCGCGATTCGAAGCCTAGATACCTACCTAAGTGCCTACCTCGCACATGATCTCTCTCGCGCTCCGCCAAAGCTCCGTCCATGCATGCATCCGAAGCTCTCTACATACCACCTACGTACGTGGCGGAATACCTACCTATGTTTCTCAGCCCTCCACCGGATCTCCCGGGTCGTGGCCGTGGTGTTTTGTGTTTGTAATGGTGTTAGGTCCGCCAGCCACGTTCCGCCAAGGTACGCGAGTCCGGCGGGGCGAAGTAGAGTAGTTAGTGCTGGTCTCGACCGCCCGCCGCCGCCGCGACTCGCCGCCGTCCTACTGTGATGTATCTAGGGACGACTTCCGTGACCTGCAACTCCGCTGCACTCGAGTCCACCAAGGGCGGTCAGTCGGCTGAAAGGGCGATGGGCGGAGGGGGAGGGTGGGAGGGGGGAGGGGAGTTCTTCCGTCCCGCAGAGCAAGTAGAGTATGTATTACTCAACACGATCGTTCGTTCCGCCCGGCTCGGATAAGTTAAGCCGGGTATGTCGAGTACCGTATGTATCCCTCGAATTCTCCGAGTGGTGTGGTCACTCTCTCGAGTGGGGACGGATGGTGGGATGGTGGGATAGTGGGGAGGTGGTGGTGATGGGAGGAGGATGTCGCGTGTAGGGGAAATCAATTAAAATCCGAGCTCGAGGGACTCTCATAGGTTCGATTGGATAGCCCCCCCTCCCCCCTCCCCCCTCCCCTCACCCTCTCTGTTTTCCCGCCCAGCTAGCGTGGGTTTAGGGGCCGAGCGAGACTCGAGAGAGCACTGCATGGCTGGAGTTGCCATTTGGAGATTCCGTACCTAACCATCCATCCAACCTTCACCTCTATCTTTTTTGTGTTGCCTTGCCTTGCCCTGCGGGAAAAGGAAAGAATTGCAAATCATGTGGAATTGCGCAAGATGCTGGGCGGGTAGAAGTATGCATGTATGTATGTGTGCCTGTATGTATGTGTGTATGTATGGACGTGGGATGTATGGGAGGTTGCGAATCGGAAGGGTTGCAGGAAACCCACCCCACGCTGCAGGTCTTTGAAACTGGATGAGGATGGATGGAGTTGAGACTGCGGCTCTCCCATGTGCGAGTCTAGTTACTTTGGTGGCTTTTTTCTTCTTTCTTTCTTTCTTTCTTCTTGGGAGAGGAGGGGGAGGGGAGGGGAGAGAGGGTTCTCGCATTGTCTGTCTTGACTTTGGTGAGACATGGAGTACTTGACACGCGCAGGACAGGGGGAATTGGACAGGAGGAGGCGTGAGGAGAGAAGGGGTGGGTGGCTCGTGAGTGGCAATGACGTGTAGATCTCTTTTTTCGAGAGGAATCTGAGGCTTGAGGATGTAGGCAGAGTATGTAGAGATGGGGGGGTGCTTTAGGTGCGAGTGCAAGGGCCTGAGAAGGCCTACTTAGGCGAGTACGATCATGATCGAAGGTGCGGCGTAGAGTAGGTGCCTAAGCAGATATCCCAGGAAGGTACTGTACCACAGGATGTGGGGGGAAATGGGGATGGGGGAAGGGGGAATGGGGGCAGATGGGCCGGAAGGCAGATCATTGGAGGCCTGGAGAAAGACCCGTTCAATACTATATCGATCGTGTTGGCCATCATCATCATCATCATCATCATCATGTGTGGATTCGGTCATCGATCTTGTCTTCTCCGAGTGGTTTCCGCATGATTGCAAGCAGATGCGGCTGGCCGGATGGACGCAATCGCAACGCCGCGGATGTGCGGATCCATATCCATCCCAACACTCGAGGAACTCGGGGAACTCGGATCATGATCGCTGAACGGAATTGAATTGAAACGAAACGAAACGAGGAAACGAAAAAGTTTGTGGGATTAGTCCTGTCCATCCGATCATCGTCCACCTGGCATCATTTGTCACAAGACGTATGTCTGTACATAGGATACCGGTACTTGCACTTGGTTGTGTACCTCTACTCCAGATATGTAGATACTCCGGCACTTGATGTGATGGTCTCCGCATGGTACTTTATCGACTTGCTAGGTACCATGGCAGTAAGTCTCTCAAGCAAGCGTGTACTGTAGGTACTATGTGATAGCTCATGGAACATTCTCTGCCTGCAATGGTTCTGCAGACAGAAGGGCGACGGCGCGAGTCAATTCTGTTCCATGTTTTGCCTGTTCGTTGCTATTATTCAGCCCCAATCACGTACCGTACCGTTCCAACATCATCCATCCGCCCCTCCCTCACAGAAAGAAAAAAAAACCAAAAAAAAAATAAGCAAGCAAGCCATGCACCCGTCCGGCATCATCACCACAACCACCGCACTAATAGCCGCTACCTCCGCTAACTATCTCAACCTCCGCCATCTCCATCTCCGGTCCGCCATTTGCAATACTCACCATATCCTCCGCCCCACCACTTACGGCAACATGACAAGCAAGCTTTTAGCGACGGTCGTCGGCAAGCATGCCATCGATCATTGAAAGGAAGCGCTTACTTGGTTTGCATGTGGCTGCTCTAAATGCAAGTGGCCATCAGATATATGCAATGTTCTTCACCCCGAGAAAAACTTCCCTCGCCCTTCCATCATATATCTGAGTACTTGTCCGCACACACCCTCTTCCTCCCTCTCCCTCTCCCTCTTCCTCTTCCTCTTCCCCTCTCCCTCTCCTCCTGTCCATCCTCACCTCGCAGTTCCGAGATCTAGACAGCCAGCCCACCACTGCCCCCACCACTACCACCACCTCAAAACCGCCCGCCCGCCCCCATACCCTGTCGGATTTCTACACCCTCCACTTTACCGGTGCTTTCCGTTCGCACGGGTCAGTTCCGTCTGACAATTCAAATCATACCACTGCGCACCACCACCACTGCCACAACAAAAACCAACCCGCCATCCTGTTGATTTGAAACCAATTCTTCCTCCGCCTTCTCCTCCTCTTGCTCTTCTTCCTCCTCCTACTTCTCCTTCTCTTCTCTTCCTCTTCGCCTTAAACGCATCCATTGAGCATCTTCTTTACACCTACCATACCTACTACGACACGCGCACGGCACTTTTTGCCGCTCAATTCTAAACCTCGAACGTCGTCATAAATATAATTTTTGAACGATCCGCATAACCTCGTCCTTATCCAGTCAACGCCCGTGCAGTAATTGCGCACCGAGTCCGAACTTACCACCAACAACCTTTCGAACCTACATCGACAACATTAAACTCTCCCCATGTCGACGGCCAATCGGCGCCGTTATACGTCATCCGACATGGCGTCATATCACCGAGAGTTGGCGAACTTCAGGGCGACGGACACTGTGATTGTAGGTACAGAGAGATATCACTCGCCCAAGTTTTGTTGTATTGGTGTTTAAGAGAGGGCGCCCAGGGCTTTTCGGGGAGCCGGGAGGAAAAAAAGAAAAGAAAAGTTGCATTTTTGTGATGAATGGAAGTGCTGACTAGGGTTCCCTTTGTTCTTCACAGGAAACGGACCTGCGGCTTTGTTTCTGAGCTATATGCTGCACGGCAACGTACCGAGGTACGATCCGATCACACATGGTCCGCACCCGGACGCGGTGCTGCACGGCAAGCTGTCGAAGGAGGTGAACACGCCGCTGTACGATGTACTCGATTCGCAGAAGTCGTGCGAATACCTGACGGAGCACTTCCACGCCTCCAACCACTCGTACTCGACTCAGGCTCTCCCGGTGAATACGTTGCTCGACACGCTGCTGCGTCCAAACGCGAACACGGAGATTGGAGAGTTGAAGTCTCGGTTGCGGTGGGAGCGGAATCCCGCGAAGCGCGTCGACCATATCGTTCTGGGATCTGCGGCGGAATCTGGAGGCCAATGGACCGAAGAGCCAATTTCGGCAAATTGGGACATCGGCACACTGAGGTATTACCAATCCATGCTCTTTCTTGCGGCTTGGTAACTGACCCATGTGCCCCCCCAGCTATGCCGAGATGTTTACGCTGCCGGGATATTCGTTTCCTGAACATTACAAGCGAATTCACAAGAAGCAGCTGCCCGATCTGATCCGACCGACGCGTCGAGATGTCGCCTCGTATTACGCTGCCTACCCTAAAGCCGTCGGAATCTCGTCGGCGTTATACTGCAACACTAATGCCCAAAAAATCACGCGAAACTCGCAGGGATTCACGATCCGGGTGCAGCGACGGAAGTCCGGTGAACCATTCGTGATCGTGTGCCGACACCTTGTGCTTGCCACCGGAATCTTCACCTTCACCATCCCCCCACCCCCGATCTTCCTCCCTCTGCTCCAGAAGCCCCCACAGATTCCCAATCTGCGGTCCGACGCCCTGCCGATCCTCGTCGTGGGGTCCGGTTTCACCGCCGCAGATGTCATCCTCAGCCAGAATCCCGGCAGGAAGATTATCCACATATACAAATGGATGCCTTCGCGTCCGAGTCCACTGAAAGGGTGCCATCCCCAGGCATATCCCGAGTACGCGCAGATCTACCGACAAATGAAACTGGCCACACTTCCCGCGAGCGCCCGCGGGGCCGCTACACCCCCGCTGCAACAGGAATGCAGCCGCGACTGGAGCGCCAATTACGAGGGCTTCCCGAACGCACAGGTCATCACCGTCTCGGCGGATGGCCAGATCAAGATCCTCACCGCAGACGACGAGGTGATCGAGCGGTCCGTGTCGGAACTCAAATACTGCGCGGGGCGCAAAGGGAGTCTTGGGTACCTTTCCGCCGAGCTACGGAAGGAAGTCGGAGTCGTCGACGCCGCGTGGGTTTCGGCGGACACGATGCGGAGACGAGTTGAGTCGGATCTCGAAGTCGCGTCGAATGTTTTCGTCGTCGGCTCCCTGACGGGCGACTCACTGGTGCGTTACGGACTCGGCAGCTGCGTCTACGCCGCCGGCAGGATCGTCCGCGATTTTGAGCGGGATCGGTCGGCCATCGAAGCCGCCGGTGGCGTGCAGGGTGGCATCGACAGAGGTGTCGGTATCGTTGTCAACAAGAACGATAAGACGTGGGGGGGCTGCACGATTTGCTGATTGTTATTCTTGCTATCTACCTATGCATACATCTAACTGTTCTATCTATCTATCTAGAAGGGGTGGGGGGTGGCGTGGCGTTTGTGTTTTATACCAGTGTTGTTGGCGGGAGTCGGTTTCGTTTTTTTTTGTGTATTTTTTTTTGGTTTTTGGTTTTTGTTTCGAAGCGTCATGTTTTGGATAATGTTAGATCCCGACTACTTACATACCTATCGCTGGATGGTTATTTGTGTGCTCTGCCTTTGCCCTCTGTTCCGTTCTGTTGTACATACATATAAACTAAAGTCCCGTCCTGTGCCTGTGCGGTGGGATTGGCATGGGAGTGTATATTATAGGTTCGAAGCCGGTGCTGGAGCAGGACAGCGGAACTGGAGAGTCGTGTGGAGAGTCGTGTGGAATGTTTGCATACTATAGATACGGGGAGGATACGGTGCCCGAGGAGAAGGTGTCTGAGAAGGAGGAGATGGCTCGAAGTGAGCCTGGATAGATAGAGTACATAGAGTACATAGAGTACAAAGCACGTTTCCGTTCTTTCGAGGTGCAATTGCCATGGTCTAGATAGTCGGGTCGCATGCAATGATAATCATCAATGAATCATGAATGAGCATGAGTAAACAAAGTCCTCGAATACCCGCCACAAGCCGCAGCATATGTGTGACGGTGACGCGCTCATGGGTGCGCCTGCTTGCTGTGGCTCACTGGCTTGCAGTTGGGTTGCAGTTGGGTTGGAGTTTCGCACTTGGCCTGCCTTATGGATCATACTTACACTTTACATGAAAAGTCAGTCCGTCAGTCGTCAGTCCGGACTCCGAGCCTGAGTTTGAGTCTGGAGTCTAGAGTTTGAGTTCTCTCGAATCATGCTCGAATCATGCTCGAATCATGCATGCATATTGCATATTGCATGTGCCATCATCTATGGGACGAACATGTTTCCGTTTCTGTTTCTGTTTCCGTTATCATTATCGTTTAGGCTGCGCCAGACTCGAATGCGCCACTGTAAGACTGTTCTTACTCGACCGTTTTATGATCTCGGTTACTCTAACTTTAACTCTAGTTACTCTACTGAGTCAACTCTAACCAGCGGGTATGTCCAGACTCCCTCCAGAGAAGAGAGGAAGTGGTAATCACACGCGGACCGCGGTGGGGGAGACCACTGGTACTCTATACAACCCCCCACAGTCCCACTGCTGCCCGCGCTCATTCATCGTGATCGTCATCGTCGACTTCACATCGTACCATATCCACCACATAGGTAAGTAAGGACATACTCTGGTAGAGAGTTACCCCACGCAGCGCACGCGAGGTCTACTAGAGTTCTACAATACCTAACGCATTGCTATACTAAAATTCAAAGGTACCCCACACTGCAGCGCACTCACTGCACTCACTGCAGACTACTACTCTACGGTAGTAGTAGCAGTTGCCATTGACCGTCTCCATACATATATATATACACAGACCCCCACACGCCCCCATAGTTACCCACCCCCATCCCCACCATCCCCCACACATGCCCCACCCCCATCCTCATCGCCTAGGTATGTAAACCGAAACGCTCTCGGTTCAGTTCGTGGCGGGTTATGTATAGTATAAAAGTTTGCCATCCGCTGCCTGCGGAGGATCGATCGTGATCGTGGAGTTTAATCTTTGTCTCTTTTTTTTTCTTGGGTTCGTTTGGGTTCGTTTGCGAGAGGGGGTGGGGATGGGGTGGAGGTCGTTTACAATCGGGCGGGGGGCGGGGGATCAGGTGGCTTGTTTAGAGGAGATGAGGACGAGGACGAGGAAGACGAAGAGGTGGGGAGGAGTAGAGTGAGGAGGGGGAGAAAGCGGCGGAGGGGGAGAAAGCGGCGGAGGAGAAGCAGGGACGGACGGAATTGAACGAGCGGAGAACCGACGACTGACGCTGTGTCACCTCAAATTCCCATTGGCAGCGATCGATCGTATGTAAGTGCCAACACTCACCCATTTCAACTCAATGGACGGAGACGAGGACGGTGGGTCGCGTGCGCTCGTTCACCCTTCCTCGTCGTGGGTTTGAACTTTGGGGGGTTTGGGGGGCTTCCTCCGCTGCGACCCAACCCGAGTCGAGTTGTCGAGACTCGAGGCCGGATGCTCCAGACCAGCAGCAGGTACTCTGAGTGCGGGTACGGCCGCCAGGCGAGCTTGCTGCGTAACTCCGACGCGAGATTGACCAGTCGAGCTCCGTAACTCCGAGAGGACTCCGCCGCCCACCGCCCACCGCCCGCCACGCGGAAAGACGAGCGAAGGAAAACTACCGGTACATGACTACCCCCGCACACCCGCACACCCGCACGCACCCGCACACCCGCCGGCCCGCCCGCTACCCACCCACGCGGCCGAGGTTGCTGACTTAACCGCGTGTGTAAGCACCTATCACGGTACGGTACGGGTCCCCGTCGTACGACGGCTACTAGTAAATAGACTGTGATGTGATATCGTGAGGCTAGAGAACGGGGACGGAGACGGTGGGGCGAGGGTGCAGAGTACCGTAGGCACGTACATATGATCTAGGTGGGCATGATGGTATGCGTGGGCGATCACTGCAGACTCGAGAGATGAAGACGAAGACGAAGATGAAATTTGGCTGCAGCTTTCATCTTTCATACACAGCGGTGGAGATATGTACCTTCCTACATAACCCACATATCTAGGTGTCTACTCGTGCTAGCAAAGGTACCGTAGATAGTATCATAGTAGCCTCGAAGACGCTCGTGAATGGACGACGTCTAGATGCGCATCCAGCGGCGCCGAGACGCCTTCCCGACTCCCGAGACTAGGTAGTAGAGCACAGTAGAGCAGCTCGGCTTTTCCGCGCCATCCCCCTAGCTAGAGTACAGTAGCATCGCTTTCGCCTTCATCTCTTCCTGCTTCATCTCTTCCTGCTTCATCTCTTCCTGCTTCATCTCTTCCTGCTTCATCTCTTCCTGCTTCATCTCTTCCTGCTTTATCTCTCCATGTAGATATGCATCGTCGTCGCTCTCGAACGCCCCACTCCCCACTCGCAACGGAACTTTGGGTTGGGATTGGGGTTGGGGGCTGAGGGGTTGGGTTATGGTTGGCCGTTTGGGTTGACCGTTTCGCCGTTGGTGGGGGCTGGCTGGGGATCGTCGGATCGGATCTGTGCACGCACGCACGACCTGGCGACTCGAGTATCTACTCCATCTATCCATCTTATCTGCCGCAGTGTGGCGCACGGGCACGATCGTTCGTGACCTTGACCGTGACGTGCAAATCTCACGATCTTGATGCGGATGCCTGCTGGGCGTGCAAGACTGCTGGGCGACCGGGTATCCGCGAACCGAACCGCCACAGCCGTTGCGAGTGTGGCCAATTCATTCAACCAAGTCGTGGGGCTGGTGGGGGTGAGTGGGAGTGGGGGGAGAGGTTGCGATTTCCGTTGCCATGTATTTCCGTTGCCATTCCCGTTTCCCATCTGTTGCCCCCCCACCGCCTACCGCCCACCGTCCACCGCCCACTACCCGCACCCACGGAACCTACCATCTCCACGGACATCCTCTGTCTCCCTCTCCCTCCCATCCTCTCGCCAGGAGCCACAGCCGATCCCCCGAGACCCTCTTTCCCTCTTTCCAGGGGGGGCGCACAGTGCGGCTCAAAAGCTTAAATCCTAGCGCCCAACCGCTCCACCGCACCACCGCAGAAATTCGAGGGACAGGGACAGGGTCGGGGGGGGGGGGGCTGGAATTATGTAACAGCGTCGTTTCTTTCTCTGGCTCCTCTGGCGCGAGCGCTCGGACTTCGGGGGTTCCGGCTGCTGCTCTGGTGGATGGACGGACGGGGGGAGGGAGGGGAGGATGGGGGCAGGGGAGGGACGAGGGGGCAGGGGAGCGGAAAAACCGATGGATGGATGGACTCTGCTTTCTTTAGGCTGCGGATTATGTATGTGGTTAGAGCTTGGAGGGTTAGAACTTGGAGGGCTAGTCGGCGCTGGTCCGGCCCTGGCCAGGGAACGCCAGGGAACGAGGGAACTGGAAGCTTAGGTCTTGGGTCTTGGATCTTGGGCGCGAAGAAGCGTAGAAGCGTAGAAGCGTAGAAAACAGCATGGGCTGACGATGGGATGAACATGACGACGGATACGCAGGGGATGATTATCGCGATCCGCCATCTTGATCTGCTGTTATTATTTTGGGGGTTTTGCCACGGCGAGTGGTCACTGGTGATATGCTGAGCTGTGCCAGGGCAGACGGGAAGTTGAGTTGCTGTTCCTGTTGTTGTTTCTGATCGGATCGCAATGATTCCCGCATCTCTCCTCCAACCGGTACCTACATCTTCTTGCTTACCTTGGTACTCTCCTCCAACCAGTGCTCCATGGCCCGCATCACCCACATCACATCACATCACGTCCTCCATGCACGTATGTACATACGTCGTACGTATCTACTCCACCGCCGAGCAGAGTATCTAGAGTACCTACTCTAGCCTCTGTATGTACGAGCTGCACTTGGTTCTGGCAGTGGCACTAACTAGCTGGCTCTAGAGTAGAGTAGACGTCGTTTAGTTTAGTTCAGGGTCCCGCAGCGGCATCGAGCGACGAGCGCTGACCCAGCTACACATGATAGGTTCCGTATCTAGTCGTATGTGGATATCTACACAGGATCCCACGAATCCCACGAAGAACCGTCGAATCCACCGAGCATCACTGGCACTGGTGCCTGCTCTACATGCATCCGGGCTACGGACGGACAGGCTACATCTACGCACACACATACATCCATACATGTGTAGATAGACGGGTCACCATCCTCTCCTTGCGCCAGTGCGAAGGCCCACACCGAGATGAAGGCCGCTCGCCCGCCTAGCGAGGCACCACCAGAGGCATCGAGGGGAGTGGAGCGCTGGTGGATGGTGGATGGGCACGCTCGATTACATGTGCCGTCGCCCAGCACAGTCGCGTGTCGTGGCTGAACCTTATTTTTCGAATGGGGCAGCTCGCTGAGTGGGAGTGGGCGGACGCGGACGCGGGCGGACGGGCGGGGGCCGACCGACCGACCGCTTTGGTTTTGTTTGGGGTTTTGTTTGGGACTTTGCTGCAGATGGTGGATGGCCTGCGGGCGACGGCCGATTTCTCACGATGGCCGTTGCGGGTTGACACGGTACTCTACCCAGGTATGTCCCCCAGCACGAACAGGAGGAGCGGGGAGGGCACGAGAGTGGGAGGGCGAAAGAGGCGAGCGAGCCCTTGCCCTTGTTCGCTCTCCTGTTTCTCCGGGTGGCGTCGGTCTGGTCGGAGCGTTCTCTCCTCATCCTCCTCCTCTCCTCATCCTCCTCCTCTCCTCCACCCTCGCGGATAAGGACGATGGCCACTATGGCCAGGATTACCAAGCTAATCCGACCAATCACCGGCCGGCCGGCGAGTGTCTGGCCAATCAGACGGGGTTTCGTTATCTTCGCATTCCAATCCACCCTTCCCTCCCTCCCTCCCTCCCTCCCCCCCTCCCCCCCTCCCTCCCTCCCTCCCTTCCCCCTCTCCCCCCTAGCGAGCGAAGAGCGAAAGGCACTTTAACTACTGTACTCTACTCTAGCTGCGTGAGAGCGAGAGCGCGATGCAGCTCAATCAAAACGCCATGCGCGTTCGTTGCGTTAGGCCGGAGTGGGTGGTTGCGCATGAGAGCAGGAGCCGGACATGGTGAGCCCGGGAGTGATCCCCTTATCCCCCCTTCGTCCTCGTCTTCGTCTTCGTCGTCGTCTTCGTCGTCTTCTTCTTCTTTGGCTTCGGCTTCGTCTTCGTCTCATACATTCAAACTAGTGACCACTCTACTCTACGTCGACATCCCCTTCGTCCCAACTCTGTCCGTCCGTCGTCCTTGTCCACAAAACACAAAACTGCCATCCAGACCGGAGACAGCCTAACTCTACACACTCGAGCCCATACTCTAGAGTAGATAGCAGGAACGCTACCGTAACTCGTGAAGCCTGAAGCCTGAAAAGTGTGAAGCCTGAAGCCTGAAGCGTGAAAGTCTCGAATCTGAAGTCTGAAGCTTGAAGCCTGAAGCCTGAAGCCTACCTTGCTACTTGATTCCACGCTGTTCCCACCATCCACTACCCACTATCTTCCCACTACTCACTACCCACTACTCACCTCACTACTTGTACGGCCACCCGCACACAAGTCCACTCGCCTTCCCGCTACTCCGGCTTCCGTCCCCCCCCCCCCCCCCCCCCCAACAAAAAACCCCCGTTACCCAAGTGTTCTCCCCGCTGCTCCTTCGTCCGCCGCCTACGTACCCTCCACCAACTACGCCCTCGGATCCGCCGTAAATCGGATCCTAAACATTGAGAATATCCTAAGTGGTTGTGTGCATCCTATACATACTTCATACTTGCTTGCCTACATACTCATACATACATCCGCACCCACCACCACCCCCCCATAAATCGCCGGTCTGGCCAGCCGATAACATAACATAACATCCCACCCCACCACTTCCACCACTCACTTCCACCTCCTCAACCCTACCCACTCATAACCTACCTACTTACCGACCTACATACATACTCCTTGCTTATCCACCGCCAATCCATTCCACTCTCCTACCTCCTGCTCCTCCTCTGCTGCTTCCTACCTCCTACCTCTTACCACCCTTCTCCTCAAGCTCCACCCTTTTACAGCTCGCACCCATCCAACCCATCATCGATACCTCACGCGACTCGCGGGACCATAACACACTCTCGGGACCATAACCCTCACTCTCGAATCCACCACTACCACCACCCGTCCACCCACACAAGCACCATGTATCACCAGCCACCAGTGCGCCGCCTGAGCACCCAGAGCGCCCAGAGCGCTCACAGCACCCAGTACTCCCCCCAAACGTCGCCGCCCAACACCGCGAACGGTTTCCCTCAGCACAACCTTATCCCGGTACCCTGCCGCCAATTGCACCCTCCAAAGTCGCCGCTCTACCGTCCCGCGGTGCTGCGCGCCATCGACCACATCTCGTCGTCGCGACCGACCACTGGCTCGTCGCTGCTGTCCACCTCGCCCAAGTCGGTAACTTCAGCCGACCTGTTCGGCGACTTCAAACGCGAGGCCGAGTACAACGATGACTTTGAGGATGCGATTGGCGATGACGTCTGTGAGGAGGAGGAGGACGCGGGCAAGGTTACTGGACCGCCGAAGAGACAGCACTGGAAGGTATGTTGCGCTGCATTCTCTCTCTCTCTCTCTCTTGGTTATGGTTGTGGTTCCGGGCTGTTATATATGGTTGGAATCCGGCCACATCTGGTTGGGTGGTGACGGGACCCTGCTTGGCTCTTGCGTGCTGTCCCTCTTGCGTGCTCGGAACGTAATCGCTAACGCCTCTCGCGTGCCCTTCCAGCCTGACGCCGAAGCTGCCATCTGCGATTCTCCCGCCTGCATCAAGCAGTTCACATTCTACGTCCGCCGACACCATTGCCGGAGGTGAGCTCCCTCCCCCCTGATACCGTGCATCCCACGCCACACGAGGCCGAATGGAAAGCTGACAATATCGGTTAGGTGCGGCAATGTATTCTGCTCCCAGCACGCCTACCACTTCCTCCCGCTAAACCAGAACGGCCGCGTCCATCCGGAGGGAACCTCCTCCAGGGTCTGCGACACATGCTACGGCGACTACCGACGGATCCGTGCTGTCCGCCGCACCGGTTCGATGAGCTCCAGCTCCACCAGCTCGACGCTCTCCGGCTCTCCCCCGAGCAGCATTGGCATGGGCATCAAGCCGATCCCAAGACGCATAGATGATGTCGCTGGACTCGCGGGCAAGGTCGGCAGCTATGTCGGCTCCGTTCCGAGGGATTGGAGCTGGAGCACGTTCTAGACTGCTCGAGACGACCACGGCTCTTTGCTAGTCGCCCTGCCTCTCGCTCTCAACAATCAACCATCAACCATCATTAGCCATACGACCCATAACACCCGATAAATAATTCTCACACACACACACACACACACACACACACACACATCAACAACAAAGTATGCAGGGCACAGAGTTCAGACGGGAATGTGACTATTCTTGCTTCTTTTATCCACCATAATCGAACCTGGGCCTGACAATACTATTTCCCACCTTGTTTTTTTCTATTTTACCCCTCCTCCTCCGCGCGTAAGCATTTCCTGTGCGGGGGGCTTGCGGTTGAGTTCCATTTTCTCCATGCAGGCATGTTTTCTTCCATTTTACCCCCCACGATTTATTTGGTGGATTTTTTTCCTTTTCCATTTCCATTTACATTTTACTATGTTCGGGGGGCTGGTTGATGGGCTGGTGGGCGGCGGCGGCTATTTGATTTTGATTTTCCCGCATTTGTGTTCGCATCGCATCTTTCCCGATTTTTTGCTGTGTTTTTTTGATAATGTTTATATATAGATGGGGTACGGGAGTTCTCTGGGTGTTTTTTTTGTGTTTCATTTTTTCTGTTTCGTTTTGTTTAGCGGGGCGGGGGTGAGGAGGAGATGGCAGTTGGCAAGTGGAAGACGGGGGGTTGGGGATTGGGATATCTGCCGCGTTCGTTCGGGAGAAATGTGGGGGAGGGACGGACGGGGGACGGGGGACAGGATGAACGGGGGGACGGGAGGTAGACAGCGATTATTTTTTTGTTGTTGTTTAAAGGTGATGGCGTTGGACTTGCTTTTTTGCATCGTGTTGTCTTGGATGGCCTACATATGGGACTTTAGACGGTGGCAGTGCGGGGCCGTTGGAGGAGGGGGAGGAGGGGTGAAGACGGGAGGGGACGAGGAGGGGGGTTGTGTAACATAGTTATCGGCGCCGTATAGTCATCTATGAAGGTTGAACAACACTTGAAACAACGAAACGAAACGGTAAATATTGGCGTCAGTGGTGTGTGTTTGTGTGTGTGTATGCGACTACGTATACACGGGTGCGCTGGCCGATACCGGGCAATCGCAATAGAGGGGTCTATGTAGAGGGGTCAAGATGGTAGGTGAGATCTCGTGATGTACCGTAGGCATTACGTTTTAGAAGATGGGATCGTTTTTATCCGCGTTTAGAGTTTCCAATGGGCCCCCAGTTAGGGATTGTAGAAGTGCCGGGCTGAGATGCTTAACTACATTGCTTGGTGACACGGGAAGCTCGTGGGCTCGTGGGCGCGGGCAAGGGACAGGTGCGGGACAGGTGATGGCTATGGGTGCAGCAGCGAAGCCAGCGACGCCAGCGGAAGGGAGGAGTGCGACCGATTGACCAGCTGACTGACTGACCGATTGACATGACCGGCTGAACCGACTGATTGAGATGACTAATCGACGGCGAAGGGGCGTTTGTCGTGCTTGCTTACTTGTTTTGTTCCATCGTTATTTCGTGTGTTCGTTGGTTTGCTGGTTCGTGGTTTGTTCCATCGCTGGTTCGTGGTTTGTTCCATCGTGGGTTCGGGGGGTAGGCTGCCGGTTCGTTCCATCCCTGGTTCGTCCCATCGTGGTTCGTCCCATCGTGGTTCGTTGCATAGCTGGTCCATAGGCCCGTTCTATTGCTAGTTCGTTGGTTCGTCCCATCGCCGGTTTATTGGTTCGTCCCATCGTTGCATCGTTCCATCGCCAGTTCGGGGGGTAGGCTGCCGGTTCGTCCCATCGTTAATTCGTTCCATCGTTCGTTCGAGGTGTAGGCTGCTGGTTCGTACCATCGTTTGGTCGCCGGTTCGTGGGTTCTTTGGTTCGTTCCATCGCTGGGTTGTTCCATCGCTGGCTGGTTCCATCGCTGGCTGGTTCCATCGCTGGCTGGTTCCATCGCTGGCTGGTTCCATCGCTGGCTGGTTCCATCGCTGGCTGGTTCCATCGCTGGCTGGTTCCATCGCTGGCTGGTTCGATGGTTCGTTCAATGGAGTGGAGTGGAGAGGGGGGGGGGGTGGAGGGGCAGGCCGCCGATTACACGCAATCGTGACGATACTCTCGATACTTATCACTAAGCGTGAGCGCGCGGGGGCCGAGGACGGGTGGATGGCGGGTGGATATATGATATGGGAGCTCGAGTGGGAGCCGGAGGATGGGTGGGCTAGAGCTCGAGTGGGAGTTGAGTGGGAGCTCGAGTGGGAACCGATAGAGTACCGGTAGGTGAATGGGAACCGATAGAGTAGGTGAATGGGAGCTCGGAAGGCGGAGGACGGGTGGACTGGAGCTCGAGTGGGAGCTTGAGTGCGAACCGATTGAGTACCGATTGAGTACCGATATGTAGGTTAATGGGGCTCGGAGGGCGATTGAACATTGGAGCTCTAGTTGGAACCGATACTAGCGTGAATGGGAGCTCGAAGGGCGAGTGGCCACGGTAAGGTAGCGATCTATCGAGTGAGCGGCGGTGCGGGTTTGAAGTAAACGGGTGAGATTTCGTGGTTGGACTTCTTTGGACTTCTTTGAACTTTTTTGGAGTTGAGTTGAGTTGGATTCGGAGTTGGTATTGGTGTTGGCAAGGGCGGGGACACAGGAGATGGTATGGGGTGCGGGATGGAGTATGGGATACGGGATGGGGTATGGAATACGGGATGGGTATAGGATACGGGATACGGGATGGAGTATAGGATATGGGATGGGATACGGGATGGGGTATGGGATACGGGATGGAGTATGTGATACGGGATGGGGTATGGGATACCTATGGGAGATGGGGTACGATGCTAGTGCCCGCGAGTACTCGGAGAGTCGGAGACAGAGAGGATAAGTGCGTTTCCGGATTGCCATCGTCTTTCACGTATCACTGGATAACTACTCCTGTCACTAGTCTAAGCAGTGTACGGTAGTCACGGTATTGATGGCAGACTCGTGATATTGTCTCCCATCTTGAACCCCTCCCTGAGATACCCATTGGCCTGGCCCGGACTGGCCACAACGAAGAGATGCTTCCGGTCCCTATAGGTGTGGTGATATGCGTAAAGCCACACCCGCCTCTAGAGTCTAGACCGCTTTTCTTTCTCGGGTTCTTGTGGTCACCGTAAAATTCAAGCCCACCACTGCCGCTTCCTCTTCCTTTTTCTAGCACCAGCGTAGGGCTGGGTGTTCGTCACAAGGTCAGTATGAATCATCGTGTGGATCATCGATATTGTTGGTAGATATGGAAGCTGTTACCGACAAAAACCAAGGAGATATATAGTAGGCAGCGACTGTAGGTACTGTGGTACATACTAGGTCGTGGTTCCTGCTGTGCGGATACGAGGCCTGACTTATTTCCACCGGATGGATGTATCGACGTTGGACGAGGAGGAGGAGGAGATCACCGTTGAGCGAGCACCGTCTCAAAGCGAAGACCTAAGCTTCCAAACCTGTCTCCTCGCCCCCTCGTACAGTGCGGCGATTATAGAAGACCGCTTACTTTCACCCCGAGGAGCATGACATGCTACAGCTGACATGTTGGATTTCCAATCAAGCAACCATGAGTCCAGTACATTCCGAGCTCTTCGCCGGAGCTTATACACACCGTGGTATCGGTATGTGCGTTCCCACGGATGAGTGATGAGTGATATGCAATCATCAGTACTCATACAATGTATGTACTCATACTTATTGCGGATACCGGAATATCCCATAGCCCCCCAGAATAGGTGAGAATGAGTGACAGCCCATGACCGTGGCGTTGGGTCATCATTAAGCGCGCCACCTTCTCCGCCACCTTCTTCGCCACTTCCTTCGCCCTCGCCTCTCGGATGAACGCGTGGCTGACTGGCTTACCACATAAATCATACATGGACTTGGAACGCGACGCTGATGACTACACATTACACATTACACATTACACACGCCCACTCGGATCCACTCCACTCCACTCCACTCCACTCCACTCCCCTCCATGTGCGAACCCGCCATACGGTACGGAGACAAATACCCGCCCGGCGCCCGCCCTCGCACCCCGCCGATCTCTCCCTCTCCCCCCGCCCTCCCCACCCTCCCGCCGTAACTAGTCTACCTAGTCCACCTACATATAAGTGCACCTACGTACGGCACACTCCAGCGTCGTCGTCATATGTACATACGAGCTCTCAAATGTACCCGTTTCCCGTTTTCCACTTCCGTTCCCGCTCCACTCTACTTGTACTCCACCCCCGCCCCATCCCGCCGTCCTCCACTCCACTCCACCCCCGGCTGCATGTCAGATATCGATAGGTGGGCATCGCGATCTAATCTGTATCTGTATCTGGTCCGTGATGGGGTGTGGTGTGGAGGGGTGTAGAGGGAGATGGTGTGCCGCAATCTTGGGTGGGCAGATACACTTTCATACACCTCCACCGACGCCGCCGCCGCTGCTAGTCGTTACTTGAGCTGCCCATCCCCCGCCGACTTCGTTCGGGGATGCGCGTGAGTGAGAGAGATGTCGCTGCCAGATCAGCGCCTTGTAGTATACATACCACGCCCGCCCGGCTCGCCAACCAGCCTGCCAGCCTGCCAACCAGCGAAGACGACGACAGCGAAGTCGACGACGACAGCGCAGAGAGCCGTCAGCACTCCGGACTCCGTCGTGTTTGTCGTCGTGGTCGGTGTCGGACGCCCTAAACACGGTACTCGCATCCTCCAAGCTCCAGCGAGCCAGGTCAGCACCATACCGACCTACCTACCGGCCCAGTAAAGCCAGCAAATCCAGCCAGCCAGCAGCCCCCGGCGTCACAAAACAAACATATGTGCTGTACTGTACCCACGGTATCCGTGTGAAAACTTTACATACGCTCCGCTGTTTTGCCGGAACAACCCTCCGTCGTAACTACTGTACACGCACGCACGCACGCAGAGTAGTAGAGTGAAGAGAAGCATGAACAAGGAGAGGCCGTCATGTACCTACCTGTGTCTATCTATCTACCTATCTATCTACCAGGTAGGCATAGTAGATGCTAGGTATATGTATAGCTGCAGCGCCGATCAGTAACCGCCCTTCCCCTTCTTCTGCTTCTAGATACATGCTCCTTCTCCTTCTCCTCCTTCTCCTTTGTTTAAGCGGTGCAGCGCGGTGCAGTTGGCGCCGACGATCCTACCAGGCTCTGGGCTATCATACATACCGCCAGCATCTGTGCAATATGCGTGTGCGTGTGTGTGGTGTGTGCGTGTGTGTGACTTGTTCTGCCTCCGTACGAGGTATGTGTGTATGTAGGTGTGTATGTGTGCATGTACGTTTGCAAGGCAAAGTAAAGCAAAGCGAAGCAATTGGAAACAGCTCCGAGATCCAACGGTGTATGCGGGGGCGGCGCCCGGCTGCACACTTAAAAATACCCCCCCTCCCCGTCCCCCTCCCCCGCCAGTGACCAGCTCGCTCCCCCGGCGCCCGCCAGTGAACGGCTCGCAGCTCGCTCCAAACCCCCGTCCTGGGCCAGAGATATCTGCCAGTACGTTCGTTCGTTCGTGGGAATAGTAGAATAGTAGAGTACCTAGAGCATAGTACTTCACTGCCGAATGGAGGTGACATCCGCCCATCTAATGTCCGTGCGGCACTGTGTTTAGCACCCAGCTATTTACTTTAATTTCTCCCTACCGTTGATGATGACGATGATATTGATGATGTATTCGCAGCATCACTCGCAACCCAGTGCCCAGTGCCCACCCAGTGCACCCACCGCTTCGAAACACCCGAGCCAATGGTTGGACAGCGTACAGCGCAGGGATCATCACCACCAGGCTCCAGGCTGCAACCTCCAGGCTGCAGTCTCCAGAGTCCAGGCCGGGGGGGGGGGGGCGGAATAACGTTCTTCCGCCCTCGGCGGCGTCGGCGGTCTCCTCCTCCCACGTCTCGTTAGCTCGCGATGAGCGAGGAGAGGGGAGGGGAGGACTCGACTCGAGTTTCCGTTTTGCAAAGCGCCCCCTCCCCTCCACCCCCGCCCCACCGACGGCCGGAACCTTCCACAAGGCTTCTCCTTCTCTTCCGTTTCCGTTTCTGCCGCCTTGCCTGTCCGAGCCTGAACTGTAAGAGAGGCCACAGACCGAGCGTACCTCATTCCGGTTAATCGGTCCGACCCCGACTATTCCTTCCCTCCATAAAGCTGTGCTAGGTATGCTGGGTATGCTGGGTGGGTAAGTTAAAGTGACGCCTCACCGCTAGTTAGTAGACGTAGTGTGGTCAACGCAGTGTAGTCGACGGAACTTACCCCCCCTCAGAAAATTTTGCAGCACACGAGCCAAAGTCGAGCCAGTCTCGATGGAGGGGAGCCATCGTCGAGGGAAGCCAAAGTCGAGGGAGGGGAAGCAGGCGGATCCTTACCGTACCTACCGTGCCTACGTACCGAGATGAGAGGGGAGATGGCAGATGGATGGCCCGCACGCCGCAACGTGGCCAGCCTGCCTGCCAGCCTGTCTACCAGCCGGCGTGTCAGCCAGCCGGAAGCGTGTAACATGTACGTGCGAGCGAGTGCTAGCCTCGGTGGTTTACATAGACATCTACACATGTAGAAGCGGAGGGGTTTGGGGAGGAGGAAAGAAGGCTGACTGGCCTCTCGCCTCTCGCCTCTCCGATCTCGAGTGAACACACGCCGGAATTAGCCATGAGCGACCACGGAGCTGCCCGCCCTCCGTCCGCCCACCGTCCGCCTTCCATCCGTCCATATCGGCGACCTCTCGGCGTCGGCGTTGCACGTGTGCTGTCGGAGACTCGGAGAAGAGTGGAGTACACATTTCGGTGCGAGAGCGCCCTATACATATACCTATATACGCACCCCCGCGAGTCGCGAGTCGTCTGGGTATCCACTGCTCCCTTCTTCGATGCCGTCATCGTCGTCGTCGCCGTGTCCATCGTGTAGTGTAGTAGGGTATAAGGCCAAACGAGGCGAACCCCAACGAGTGCCCAACGAGTCCCCAACCAGCCCGGCGAGCCCCGTCGAGCGGTGAGCGCTCAGTTTCTCAGCTTCTCCGTTCCAGTCATGTGTAGAGCACAGGCGATCGGATCCGCTCCGCTCTGTCGTCGTCGGCTGCAGCGGTGTAGGTATATAGTTCGTTTGTACTCTACTCTAAGGCACCTTCCGTGCGTTCGTTCCGTTCGTTGCATCGTTGCAGGGAAAAAATCTTCAGGAACCAGAACCAGAAGCACGCTTCGGCCGGGCCGAGAAAGACAAGGAGGACAAGGCGAAGGCAGAAGGTCAACACGAGACGCAGAGACGAGATGATGTATGTGTGGGGCCCGAGCTAGAACACAGTGGCTGTTAGATGAGCAGATCCCATCTACCACCTATACTAGGTACCTATACTAGGCGCATAGATCGTCTACATAGGCAGGCCAGGCCAGTTTACTCCCAATTCCCAATTCTCAATTCCCAATTTCCAATCCCCAATTCCCAACAACCTGGTGATGGATGGCAGGAAGGAGGCTTGATTCCCAATTCAAATCTCACAGTAGTACTCTCTATAAGGCACGTAAGGACAGTCCAGTTCAGTTCCAACCAATATTGAATTTCATTCCCACCACAACCACCAAAGAAACTATCAAAAAAAACTCCTGCGATGAAGTACTTCACTAACACGACAACGGCGGCGGTTGAACACATACATAGGGCAGGGCGAGGCGAATCAAGCCAGAAAACAACATGTGTGCGCGTGTGTGATGTGTGTAGTAGAAGAAGCGAAACGAAACATAAAAGTACATACGGTATATAGAAGTAAGTTTGTAGTTGTCAAAAAAAAAGAGCAAATCAAAGAAACAAGATAGTCCCAGAGCAGAAATGAAAGGAAAGGAAAATGAAAAAGAGAGAAATAGAGAAAGAAAGGATTTGAGGCTGCTCTAACAAGGAAGAAGAAAAAAAAATGTACATTCAAAAAAAAAATAACAAACAAAACTGTGCCAGCCCGTCGCCGAAAAATTCCCATTCCCAAGAACAAAACGTGATGACCCAACCGACAGACAACTAAAGTGACACCGCAAGGCTGAACCAATCAATGAAAAGAACAAAAGAACGAGAGAGAAAAGAAAAAAACCAAGAGAAAAAAAAAACACAGCAATAAAGGCGATAAAGGAGAACGAGAAACACAGAAATGAACCCCCAATATCGTGTCATGTTATCGTCAGGAAAGAAAACTTTAAGAAATAGTTTTGCCCAACCCGTTACCAACTTTAAAACTGGAAATGCCCCAGAAAAAAAACACAGCGGAAAAAAATAAAATCCCGATAAAGCAAAAGCAATCATTACACCTTAGACACCGGTATCAAAGCACATGAGAACATAGGAAATATTATAGTGAGGAATTCCCTCGGCGCGGCCGTCATGTTCTGACCGAAACGCTGTGCTTCCTTCTGACGCGGTAATCGAACGTATCGTCGGCATCCTGTTGCATCGGCGACGAGTTCCTCGCTGGCTCAGACACAGCGCCCAAGCCACCCCTCGACTTGTTGACATCGAAAAGACGCGCGCCCGGAATCGACAGGTTCGAGCTCTGAGAGGCCGACGATAGCGATCTTTTCGGAATATCGCGCGAAGGAGAGTAGTAGTCCCAATCAATGTTCGAGTTGGCCCATCCCCGGTTCTCCATGTCGTCCTGCTCCATCACGTCCTCCTGCACCTGCTCGTCCTCGACGTATCCGACGATAAACCCTTCCCTGTCTCCAAACAAAATCATGGGCCGCTTATCAACCTCATCGCCCGGACTGTGACTCCGATCGATCCGACCGTTGTAGGGCTGCGGACTCGACGAGGCGACGCTCGAGTTGTTACTACGCGACGGCCGCGGCGTGACCACCCATTTCGCCCAATTCGAACCTGTAATCTTCTCCATGGGAACCTGGATCGTCCTCGGCTCCTTCCATGTCGAACTCCACAAATAAACCACGCCCGACGAATCCACCGAATCATCGCCTGCATTCTCGCATTGAATCATCAGTAGATCCGGGATGCTTGGGTGCCAAGTGAACGACTTGATCGGGTTAAGATGGACGAGAACAGCGTATGGACGGAGAAGTTTGATGGACCAAATCCACAGACTGCTAGGCATGTTGTCGTTCTTGGTCGCGACCAGCGTCCCGTCGGGATTGCTGAAAGCCATCGCAGAAATGCCCGTTTTCGGTGTCGGATCGGCTGGGTTGAACTGCAGGGTTGGCAGCGTGGTGGGCTGTTGGACCTTGTCGTAATATCGCTTTCCAGCCGAGTTCGCGCACTCCGACCACACAGTGACACCGGGCAACCTGATGGTGCGCGTATGGTTCATCGAGATGACCTATGACGAATCAGTTCATGTTTTCCCTCATCGAGATCGCGACCCAGCCAAAACTTACCGGTGAGAATGTGTAGTTGCTCAAGAAGCACATCTTCCCATCATAACTTCCAATCGTCAGAAAATCCCCCGATGGACTCCATTCCACCGTCTTGACTCCCAGTCCTTCGCACGGTTTCTCATGCGTCCTGTAAAGGTGGCCATCTGCCGTGTACACCAAAACCCTATATCCAACCGTCGGCGAATCCCAAACAGCCAACCATCTCCCGCACGGCGACCACTTGAGGCCCTGTGCGTCTATCGTCGGTAGGGTGAATGTCGAGCAGACCCTATATGTTGTGTTCTGATGGATCGAAACCACATCGTGCGTGCCGCTACGCGTGAGGATAGCAAAATGCGACGTGAACGGTCGGTATCCATAACCCTTGTTCGAGAACTTTGGGTGCGAAATTTCTACGTGCTTCGAGGTGATGAGATTCCAAACCGTTACCTTGAGCTGTGGGGACCATCATCGTCAGTCTCGAGTCCTGCGTCCTAACCATCGCAATAGACAGCACCGGATGGTACCAACCTGGAACTCGGAAAACACAACGACTTCGTCCGCATTCCTGCCGAATTCAACGTTCTTGATTCCTCCGAAGCCCTGGCTGATTGTTGCCGTCCATTTCTCATCTTTGACGTCGAAAACCTGTATTATGTCGCTGTCTGCCAGTAGTACCCGTTGGGTAATGGTGCCCTCCTCCTCCGAGTTATCGATCCCACTCCTTCTCTTGCACCAAAATCCATTCCACGCTGCGCTGATGACATCGTTGCTAGGCACTGGCGACCACTTCATGAATTTGACGTTCGCCGCGAACCTCGGATTCAGGTTGATGACCCGTTGTACGTGTAACGTCGAAGCCGAGCGGACGACCAGTTTCGGTGGGACTATCGAAGCGATGAGGGTGCCATTCGGTGACGGGACAGAGCCATTTGCGGCTATTTGGTTCGTCGGGTCAGTGTGACGTGGTCTTGGGAGGGGAGGGGTTCGCGCTCGCGGGGTGCGAAAGGGAAAAATGCTGATTCGAACATACCTCTGAACACTGATGAAAACTCCATATGGTTCGGTGGCTTCTCTGTCTCCTCCCTTCCGAATAATCACTGTCGTGAAAACGTACAGACGTAAGACAAAGATCTGAAGCCTCGATCCTGAAGTCTGGTTCGGATGCGGGTTGGGTGTGGTTGGTGATGATTATCGGTGGTTGTTGTGGTTGTTGTGGGTGGTAGTGGTGGTGGTTGTAGTGGCAATGGTGGTGGTAAGTGGAGGTAGTGGTGGTAGTGGGTGTGAGTTGTTGTGGTGTGGAGGGAAGACGCTGTGTATATGTGGAAGGCTGCTGGTCCTGTGGACTGACCGATGACGGGGGTGGGCCGAAGGGTTTGTCCAGACGAGGCGTTGACAGATGCGGAGAGTCAGCGTTAACCAGGTACCGGCCGGAGTATATTTTGCTTCTAGGAAGAATGCTGTATGCGCCGATCCCCAGTCTGTAGGTGATATGTATTCTGCGGAGAAGGCTGGCGGTGAGGGGAGGCAGAGGGCGAGTTATGGAGGAAGGTCCGATCGTGAGAGAAAAAGTCGATTTAGGATGGATGGGAAGGGGACGATGGACTTTTGTTTAGAAGACGAGAGGTGGGACCGGACATGTGTCGGTGGTTCTCTTTCTCTCCCTTGCTCAGCTCACTTTCGCCTCTCGCTGTTCGTTCTCACTCACCCTTGGCGTCGCAGCTACTTGTAGTAGTGGTAGATGGTAGTGGTAGTAGTATGGATAGATGAAGTGGATTTATTTTTCTGGAGGTTTTTTTTTTTTTTTTTTTTGGCAGTGTGATTTGCGGGACAGATGTGAGCAATGGAGGAAGGATGCTGAGAAAGCAGGCCAGGCAACACAAGTAAGCAAGGTCACGGTCAAGGAGCGGTACGATGCTGGGAGGGGGGTGGAGGGGGGGCGGTGAGGGAGTGGAGGACGAGGAAGATCCGGAGAGGCAACACAGTGTGATCGGCACGGGTCCCTGTTGAGTGTCTTCCGTCTTATTGGGGGGGGTGAGTGATGGGTGGGTGGGGAGGTGGTACTGTGTGAAGAGGGTGTGTTACTGTGTTTCTGTTTGTGGCGGTGGATAGTGATAATTGGGGCGGTGGGCGGTAGGCGGTAGGCAGGCGGTATGTTTTAGAGTGGTGAGTTGGACGGAGCGGGCGTTTTCGGTTTTGAGACCTGTGAGAAAACTGCGACCCGGACTTTCTTTGTCGTCACGAAGGGAAAAGGCGGTAGAGCTGGGGGGGCTGACTGGGGTGGTGGGTGGTGGTGATGGTAACTAGTGGTGAAGGTCGTGGTGGAGGTGGTGGACTCTGGGGAGTGGTGGTGGAGACAGGGTTCCATATGGGATATGGATGGATGGTAAGGGTAGGGGGTACTGGCTAGGGAGGGAGGGAGGGAGGTGCCTAACGACAGTCGGAGCGGTGAGAGGGGCGACGGTGGGGGTAGCGGGTAGAGGGGTGGGTGGGAGGGGTTGGTGCTCTGCTTGCCAGGGAATGGATGCTCGATATACCGTAGCCTCACTCACTCACTCACACTCTCTCCCCTCACGCTCTCACGGTCTATGCTCTACGCTCTCACTCTTCGATGTTTTTGCCTCCGTCGTCAAAGGCCTTCCTCTCCGTCCTCTTCCTCGTTCCGGTTCCGTTAGCAGGGCCAGAACTGGTGGGCCGGCCAACTTTCGGTGCGTGTAGTCGTGTCGGGGAAAACGAGTTGCGCTGCCTTGCAGGGACTCGACACACGGAAACCATCACACCACTCAGAATTCCGCATCTTGAACCGAGAAGTAGGGAGTGACGACATACCCAGGTTCCATACATGGACTGTTGACGCTCTGGAAGGACCCAGCCATGCACGGCTAGGCTGGCTTTCGATTAGGCCGCTTCGGGCACCCCTGCAGTGCATGCGAAATAAGGAAGTACACACCGGCCAGAAGTAGAGTACCGTATCTAGCCAAGTCCCCCCCCAGCGAGACCGTGAGAGAGCGAGAGACCGTAAGAGAGAGACCAAATCTGGGTGGGCTGTAGACTCGCCGCCGTTTTGGGGGCCCGCAGACGTCGACTTGGCTGCACAGCACGAGTCCCAGAGGCCACCGCTTGAATCCCTCCTTCCCTCCTTCCCTCTTCCCTCGCTCCATGCCCTGTGGCCTGCGCGTTCAGAAGGAGTCAGCCAGACGCTTTCTGTGGTCTGCGTTTCGACCGAGTCAGCCGGACTAGACAGCCTTGCCCGTGACCATGCGCCCGGGCGGTGATTGTGGCTCCAGCCGCCCGCTTAGCCACCCACAGCCGCCCGGAGGCCCCATGTGCCCGCACGGGTTGTGCGCATCGGTGGCCGCAGCAGAAGAAGAGGAAGAGTAGGAGTGGTTATGAGTGGGAGTACACGGGAGTACGATAGGCGTAGGAATAGTTGTGAGTGGCAGTACATAGCAGCACGGTAGGCGTAGGCGTAGGATAGCACCGAGTCATGACGGGCAGAGTCGAGTTGCTGCTCCTCCCCTCCCCCTCCGCCCGTGCGAGTGGCGGCTCGGCACGGCTCGGGGACGGTCTCCCGCAGTGCGTGCTCGCTCGCCAGCCGTAGGCGCCCGCTCTACATACCGATTCGAAAGAGAGAAAAAATGCTCGAATTCCCTCTCACAGCCATGCACCGGCACCGGCTTCGGATCATGATGGCCGACACACGAACAGAACATGGCCAAGCATGTGGCCCGGATCCGCGCTTAGAGCGTACGTATGGTATCTACTCCACTCGCGGAATTTGCGGCGAAGGGGGGAGGGGGAAAGAAATAGCTGATTGGATTTCTCATCAGCCAATCGAGGGGTAGCAGTGGAAGATGACGATGATGACCGAGGACACGGCTTGCTAGATGATGATGATGATGCTGCTGCTGCTGCGTACCGTATGACGATGATGATGATGATTTGGAACCACTCGAGACGCAAGCTAACGTTCCCAATCGATCGATATCCTTCTGATTAAGTGCATAGGTACCTCAAGTGCATGCACTACTCTACTTTTATGTATCTATGCTTCGCGAGTCCACGTCGAATTGTGTTCCCCGCTCACTTCAGCCTTCACGAGCACAACCGCCAGCCTCCACGCCCCCTGATGGATCGGTGACATGGCATCTTCGGGCCTATAGGGTTAGTAGGCTGGTGCACCTACGGTATCTCTTGTGTTGGCTCGCGTGCTGATCAAGAGTGGACCGACCGACCGGCCAACAACGACAACAACAATAACAATAACAACACGCAACGATATCAGAGGGGGGGCTGCTCAAGTAGAGTACTATATCCATCGTCTACTGGCTGTCGACGCGCGAACACTGTACAAACCCTTGTACCTCCTCGGAAACGGCTGGGTATCCAGAAGTTAGAACTGCTGTTGCTGCTGCTGCGTGCAACGAGAAAGCCACACCAATCTGACCAGACTCCTCGGTTCCTTCCCCCCCACGCACCGAATGTCCGGCCTAGCCCACAATGGCCCACTTGCAGAACGGACTTAGTTGTTTGGGGGGGTGAGGGTGGTTGCAGGGCCGACTTTTCACGATGGCAGGATAGACACTATCGATGCCTCAGCAAACTTCCGATTTCGCCCCGGCCCGATCTTCGCGTGGCTCTCTCTCTTCGTTTCACGCGCAGGTCGCTTGAGCTCTCACTCCTGTCGCTCAAGAGACTACATAAGAAATGTGCCCCGGTTTGACCGGTGCGTCTCTTTCTTTTCCTTCTCCTTCTTCTTCTCCTTCTTCCCCTTCTCCTTCTTCTCTCTCCTCCAATTTTGCTTCTTCTATTCCCTCCTCTCTACGGATCCCGTGTCCTTCTTTCCTGTCACGAACGAGCCGGACCGACGACAGGACGTGGGAGGTGATCTCCCAGGGTCCATCCACCCCACTCCCGTCCACACAAACCACACGCACGTTCTGACACAGCATTAACATTGCGTTCCCGCTGTGCCCACGCCCCAACGACCATACAACGTGACAGGAAGGACAGGACAGGATGGTATGGGACGGAGGACATGATGGGGGCAAGTCGACGCCAACAACAACAACACCAACAACAACAACACGGCCTTCCACATCGATGTAGTAGGAAAGTACAACAACATTAACAACCATTACGGTGATGGTCACCACCATCCGGCGACTCGACGAAGAAGGATCTACCCCACCCATACTTGGATATGCGTTCATGATCACCACATCACGCTGCCAGCCAGCTATCCATCCATCCAGCCGCCGGTTTCCCGCCTCACCGAGGCTGTGGAGTCTGAGTGAGTGCGCGCGAGCGGCAAGGTGCAAGGTAGAGTATTATGGCATAGTTGCCATTGTAGGTACCTACCGGTACTCGGTCGAGTCACAGCCCCGCCGATCTTCACCCCCTTGGGCTGCAAATGACGACTTCTCATGGCTCCTCCATTCTCATGATTCAAGTTCGAGAGGCGAAGTTGCAGAGAACGCTGATGACGCTGATCTCGGGTACTGAAGGATACGGGTTGGGCATGTATCGGCGTCTCATCCCCTACTGACTTTACTGACTTGCTCGCAACCCCGTACGTATGGGAGGTGGTTGGGTAAATGAGCGCCGTGAAGATCACGGGAGCTATTCACCCGTCCACCGGAGCCGTCCATTCAAGGGAAAGAGAGAGAAAGAGATACCGACGGCCGCCCTTTACAGAACGCCCAGAACGCCAAAAAGCCAGAACTCCAGAACGCCCGAACGCCCGAAAGCCAGAACACCACAACGCAAGGTTGCCGCGGGCGCCGTTCGTTGCGGAGGTCCTCTGAGATGCCAACTGCCGGCTTACATGGCTCTAGATACTCCGCTGCGTCATCGTGCATCGATCTCACCACACCAAACCACTGCATGCGGTCTAGGGCCTTTGGTGCTTAGCGACCGCCATCCACAGGGACCCTGAACGAGTGAAAGTGAGCACCCCACACACAGACACAGGTCTCGTACTTGCACACTCGCCTATCACACCGCAACGAACCAACATGATGTTCAAACGTCTCTCTCGAACCCCCAACCCAACCCCCAACCCCAACATCGTTTCGACGACAAATTCGCTCAGTCACTCTTCGGCCACAGGCCGAGCCCCCCTTCTTCACATTACTTCACCGTCCCCCGAAGGCAACAAGATTTATCTTTCTCCTTGAGCATCTGTGACGCGGAAGCTATCAATCAAACCTTCGTGAAACAGCCCCAGTGTTGTGTGGTGGTGGTGGTGGTGGTGGTGGTGGTGGTGGTGGTGGTGTGCGGGCCGGTCACAATCGCGCAACAGCTATCAAACCTCCCAACCAGAGATAAGAGCAACGCACACGGCGGTACGTACAATTTGTGTATCACACAACTCGCCGTTCGAGGCCACAAAAGCAATAACCACGCAACAGGAGAAGAGGACACGGCGATAGCTAGCGAACAAACAGCACACTCGCTCGTGCGCTCCCTCTCTCCCCCCCCTCCCCCGACGGCGAGAGTGAGCGAGCGAATTCATCCGTCGCTCTCCTGTCCGTCGCAGCTCGCAGCGCAGTGGTGGAAGGAGTCGATCGCTAGAGTGTTTGATCGTCCGCACAAATTTTAAAATAAAAAAAATAAAAATATATCATCCACCAATTATGTCATCCACCCCGTTTAAGGAGAGGTCAGGTACTTGGTCCCTAAGTACAGTACTCTCCTCTAGGTCGGTCTCTCGACTTTCGGCATTCCTGCCCCACAGGCCGTGAAGCGTTAGGTGGGGGTAAGGTAAGGGTCCATCCACACTCAATGCTCATGTACACACTCTATGCCGCCGCCGCCGGATCATCTTTATTTTGGCACAGCAACATTGGTGCTCTACATGGTTATCAACGGACGGATGCGTTCACTTCCGCCGGACCTACCACAGACGTCCGTTCGCGTCTCTGCTTTCCATTCGATATCGTGCCTTCCTCGCCCCCCACGCCGAGAACCTCGACTCTGCAATCATCCAGACATCTACTCTTGACCGGTCGGGGGACACGGCTCGGAACAACTTTGCCGCATTCGGAGGCGTAGACATGTGCATGTCTGCTGGAATGGCTCACCGAGTCTACGGGCCGGCCCGAGATACGGTGCGCACTTCCTAGGTACCCTGACAGACGCGTTTGGTCCCTTGGATGCCTTTAACCGGCCGGAAGGGTCCTCAGCTCTTCCCCGTCTCTGTTCTTCTTCTTCTTCCCTACCTACCTATCTACGCACGTCTCGGATATCACATCACATCTCATCCCCCCGACTACATACATATATATTCGCTCCAACCGCCCGCCTAACGCACGCACGGCAACAAAACTAATGATTCCACTATGTACTCACCACACTCTCGGACAGGACAGGACAGGGCAGGACGGAATTTGAAAGACCCACCTCGTTCGCAATATATAGAGTAGTAGACGTAGTAGACCCAAAGAGGAGAGATTTATGCCTTCCGTGCAGACGTGCTGTGTCGTGATGTGCTGTCCTGTGCTGTCCTGTCCTGTGCTGTCCTGTGCTGTCCTGTGCCTTGAGGCTTGGTACCATTATCTCGAGAGTTGAGACCCCGGAAAAAGTCACAGAACAGAACAAAGAACACTTTGGAGATCCCCGAGTCCCCGGCTACCCAGTTAGAAGTCTCCGGGGACCGAAAAGCCCTCCGTTCCAGAAACCCCCAGTTCTAGAAAACCTCAAAGTGAAGTGAAGCGTTTAAACCCCTCACCACTTACCACTCACCACTCACCCAGCCCGTCGCCAGCCAGCCCGCCAGTGATCAAGAGTCGAGACGGTTCCGTACGCAGGTATCTGTGTGTGATATATGCGTACTTAGGTAGGCCCGACAGGCATCCATCCATCGTCATCGTTGTTACTCCGCGCCGGAGCCGTGCTGCATACCTGCATACCTACTCTGCGTGGGTACTGTACGGTATTATACTGTACGGTACTGTACTACAGCCCGCCTCCGTGCAGTGCTATGTATCATATGTGCCGCTCGAATTCTGTGGGGAGGGGTCTAGATAGCATAGGTAGGTCTAGAGGTCTTGCAGTTCTCTTCAGGAGGGGTGGGGAGGTCACCTCCTGTGTCCATGGTACATACCTAGGAGGTTGAGAAATCTCCATATCTCCATACCTAGATCCGTAGACCGTAGACCTTAGACGAAATGATGTTATCTTACTCCCCCGCCAGAAGTGAGTGTTGTCGAGACTCGAGTCCGCCCGTGGGGGCACTGGGGGCGGGGGTAGGCGAGGCATATCGTACATACGTAGATTGCTACTATGGTAGTTGCCGCCCTGCCTATGATAATGGCTATGTATGCACCTCACGTGTAGAAATACTCGCGATATGTAGCTTCACTACCGGTACCATAGTATGTGCTAATTGGTAATCAATACGATCATGATTCATAACCCAACCGACCATCTATGATCCAACCATCCAATCATCCCGTCATTTAACCAACTGATAAAACCATCCAACCAAACAAACCAAACCAAACACCAACCTCTTGAGTCTTGAGTCTTAAGTCTCAAACGATTCACCGAATCACCGTAAACTGTACTATGGAGTAGTAGTCCCCCCCCCGGATTCTTAACAAGCACCTACGGATGTACGGATTGACGCGCTCCTAGCCTCCCCTTGACTCTTGCGCTCCGAGCCGTCAATATAGTACGGTAGGTACATAGACTATTTGCTGCGGTGTATCCGTGCGACAGTGCGAGACACATTATCATTATGCGTTAGGAATGTACCATATGTACCATACAGACATATGATACATATAGATGTGTAGTGCATGTGAATCGGCGGTCGCGGTTGGGCACGATGTTTGGTTTGTCGACTTAACTTACCTCCCGCTCCCTACATAGACTATTATGGACCTAGTAGTGAGGAGGCGGCGGGGAAAACGTGGAAGCGTGGAGCCGGGCAAAGCTTGGAGGCGGGGGCGGAAGAGGGGCGGGGGACCGGGGAGTGCGATAAGGTGAGCGGCTCGATGATCCATCCGGCACATACCGTAGATACACTTGACTCCATGACCGGCCCGCCGATGACTTACCTTTTTTCCTACTTCCGTTACCACCGTCCGTTATAGTAGCTACCACCGTCCGAGGCCCGGTCCAGTCTCCAGCCCAGTCTCCAGCCCAGCGGGACTCCACTGCAAATCCCCCCAGGTACCCCACGGACTAGACTAGACGGGGCGGGCTGGACGGGGCGGACTGGATGGACGGGATGTGCCGGACTGGACGGGAGCGCGGTCATCGTGAGTCGTGGTCACTGGCGACGAACACACACATGGTACATACCGAAGTACCTTTGTAGATAGGTACCTGCCCACGTGCTCCAGCGGCGGATATACCGAGCTCGCCATTTCCGACACTTCCGAATTTCCGACGTTTCCGACGTTTGTGGGCAGGTCACATTGTGAGAACTATTGAATCCTCCAGTATGTATGAATTTCCGATGGTTGCGAAACCAGTTACCAGCTACGACACATTCGGCCATCCGGACCCGGACCTGGCCCGCGCTCGTGGCTCGTGGCCCGCGCTCTTGGTCGTGGGTCTTCTTCACCATCATCGTCGTCATCATCAGCATCTTCATCGTCGATGCATCGTGTTGTTTGCCATTACCCAGGTACCTACTCTAGGTATTCCAAATCCAAACACCGAAGACCGAACGTCGAGCGTCGAGCGTCGATTTCGATTGGAATTGTGGCGTCCTTTGCGGGAGCTTTGCGGGAGGAGCCCTTTGCGGGAGCCCTCGAGCCCAGTGCTTTGCTTTGCGCCTCCTCAGCCAGCTTGCTCGCGGCGGGAGGGCACGGGGGCACGGGGGCGGGGGGCGGAGGGCGTGTGAACCATCTCGATCGTGGGGACGGAGCACGTGCGTAGCAGCGTAGGTACCTACTCACCGAAAGAGACCGCCTACCAGCCGCCTACCAGCGGCTGACGAGTGGTCTGTCGCCTCCGCCTCCCGCCTGCTCCCCAGGCCCCTCCCATGCTCCTCCCCGCGGCTCCCCATCCCCCGACGCCCCTCGTCCCACCCCGAATCGAATCGAATCGGCCTAATGGGGAGGCCGCACGAAACGCAATCGGGCCATCGGGCATCGCCCCTTCCCTTCCTGGCAGGCTGGCACCCCCATCGCATCGCGCATCGACGGCGACCGGCGACGGCAAGCGACGGCAAGCGGTCCCTCCCTCTCTCTCCGCCCAGGTCGCCTCACAGGTCGCCGGACGCTTGCCGACGTTCCGGATCGCCAGGCTGCACATGCTGCGCAGCTACGCGGCGCACACGTGATGATGATCTGCATAGGTATGTAACCTATTACTCTGGCTATGCTACTCTGGGCAGTAGTTAGAGTGCATATGTATGTAAGTACATACAAAGCGGGATCGTCGATGATGCCGTCATTTGGTGGTTGTATACATATGATATGTATGATATGTATGAATGATATGTGCATAGAACCCAGATGTGGTCTTGCGACCGCGGATGATATGTATGAATTATGTATGATATATGGATGAGATGGGTGATATGTACGGTTGCTTTTTGTGAGTATTAGGGGAGATCGCGAGATCAAGATTTGCATTGTACGAGGTGCAATGTGCACTGGGGATTGCTTCCCGTGGTTCGGCAGCTCGTGTTGCAGCTTGCGTGTACTCTACTATACTATGATTACATAGGGTGGGGGACGTAATGGGGTACACTGGGCAGTGGGTAGGCTGATATTCGGCCTCGCCGCCACCTCTGGTAGGAGATAGGTACTCGTCCGGGGAGTCGGGGGCCATACCTACTCCACCTACGACTCACGAGGGATGGGCATTGGGAGCAGATATGTAGATCCTCCGGGTATCTACATATACTTGCCTAGATGAGTATATCTATACTTACTCACCAGTCTCACCTCCCTCCATACCCCTCCCTCCGTCCCTCCGTCCCTCCATCCCCGTCCGTCCCTCCGTCGGTCTCACAGACGTCAATGTGCGACACGTACGAAGGCGTCAGGCATCAAGAATCACCCAGCGCCGCGCGCTGTGTTACATACATACCCTCCCCTGCGGTTCGGCGCCGGAAGTCTGGCGATCTGAACTCTGAACTGAACGATGGGCACGCTTGTCCGACTTCCGGAGTGTGTACCGCCACTACCATCCATGACATACTCTACCGGAGACGCGCGCGGAGGGACCGTGCCTTGTGGACAGTGGACCTCCGATGGGAACGGGAGAGGAGACGGGGGGGAAGGGGGTGCAACGGGTCAAGGACGCGACGCCTGATCGTTGATGTTGATGTTGATGGCCATGACTCCATGTCATGCCTTGCCATGCCTTGCCTTGTGCCCGAAATTGTGAGAATCTCTGCCTATGTAGAAACTCGTGATACCAACCGCCGACCGGCGAGGGCGATGGGGCAAGGAAATTCAAATACAAGTTTCCGGTATCTACACACCACACACGCTCTCTCTATGATAGAGTAGAGGGGTAGGCACTCTAGGTACGACTCACGGTGGTCAGGCCGTATCTACTTACCTAGCTAACTTCGGTACTCCAGCTCCCCGTTTGAGGAATCCAACGTCACCGTCACCGTCACCGTCCTCGTTCTTCCCCTTGCCGCCGTCACCACCACCACCACCACCACCACCACCACCACCACCACCACCACCACCACCACCACCATCCTCACCACCACCACCACCACAGCGACGAAAGACGAAAGCCGACGTCTGAGGGAAATACCGGCACGTCAATGCATTAAGTATACTATATTCGCGACCGGGGGAGCGGGGGGGCCGGCGGGTGATCGGTCAGGTCGGGTCACGTCTCTCTCACTCTCTCTCTCTCACAAACACTCTCTCTCAAGAGAGACATCTGAGAGACATCTGACGCACCCTCAATGTCGCAGACAGGGCAGACTCGTAGACTCGCAGACGGAGAGACGGGCAGACGGACGGACAGATCGTCATCCATCGATGTCGTGGGACGTGCATCGATCCCATCCCTCCATCCCTCCATCCCTCCGTTCTCACCGCTTCGTGGCTCCCTCCCGAGTCATAGTCGCGCGAGAGCGGGTCACACGCGCGGCTGGTGGTTCGATGCTCGTGCTGAATGCGCCAGAGAGGGGGAGGGGAGGGGGTTAACCACCACTACCACCACTCCATTACTAGCACCTAGGAGTACATAGGAGTGTCACGGTGTCACCCTCACCCCATCGCGGACTATTAGTAGAGCATACATAGTATAGTATAGCAGTACCTACCACGGACTACATATGGGGGCCGCGACGTCTCCAGCTCGGGCTCCGGCCCCGCCGCCGGCTGTGGCTGTCTGTCGCTCAGACTCCGTGCAATCTTGGGTCTGATCATTGCGGACCATGCGACCCGTCATAGGCACTCTGGGCAGATTGGACACGGGGAGATTGCTGCCTCTACGTGCCTCTGCCTCTGACGCGCGCGCGGGGAAGAAGGCAAGGGAAGACAAGGGAGGACAAGGGATGGGAAGGGATGGGACGGGACCGCGTCCATGAACTCGAGTCTCGCGGGTTGGTATCTACACACTAGTATCTGTACCCATAGTGGAATGCAAATACGCAATCTGTTCTGCCAGCTAGCCGGGCATGCACTACCTGGAGAACATAGAGTACCTACGTAGTTATCGTATCGTATCTTCCGCTCACCGCCTCCCTTGACGTTGTGTTGTGTTGTGTTGTGCTGTGTTGTAGATATTGTGTTTTCATTTGTTTCTCTCGGTGGTGGCGCCGTGGTGGGGCGGCGGTGGAGGTGGTGATAGTGGTGATAGTAGCACCGAGTGTCTCGGACTTGAACTTGCACTTCAACTTGCACTTCTCTTGCACCAGGCAGTCCGAGACATGAATTTATAGTCTACAGGAAGTATTTCGATCCAGCCATCTCCTGCTCTACATACACATCTACATATCCATCGTATACTCCACATATGTAGGAGTCTAGATATGTAGGTAAGATGTAGTTAGATATTCCACAGCGATCGTCAGTTCCCAGAAAAGAAAAAGAAAAGACACGAAAAAGAAAAGACGACGAAAAAGGAAAGATACAGCGGACTCTCGAGTCTCCCATCTCATCTATCTACTAGTAAATCACATTTCCTCCATTTCCATTTCCATTTCCATTTCTATATCCGCATCTTCCTCTAGAACCCCGCGTGGAAAGAAAGCAAGAGAGAGAGAAAAAAAAACGTTGCACCCATCATCTCTCCATCTTCACGCTTCATCTCTTTCTCCCCCATCTCGGCCAAGATCGGCAGGGCAGGGCGCACCAAGATTTTTCCCTTCCCTTCCCCTCCCCAGTGGTGCGCACCCCCCGGACCATGGGTCATGATGATGCAGGGTCCTGTCCAGGCCAACAGGGCAGGGCAGGACAGGGCAGGACAGGGCAGGGCAGGACAGGGTCCGCAACCATCCCATCGCGTCTGGCATGGAGCCATGGAGCCATGGGCAAGGAGCCATGGGCAAGGAAAACACCCGGTTTTTTTTCTGTTCCCTTTTTACCCCACAAAACAGATATCTACATATCTGCAAGGAGTACCTTCCTGCCGAACGCGGAGGGAGGGGCCAGTACATAGAGTACCGTAGAATAGTAAGCAGAGCGTAACGTTAGTCGCAGACGTCAGCCTCCGTTTTTCTTGTTCTGTATGTATGGAGTTAGTCACACTTGATGATGATGAGCGAGCGAGCGCGCAAGGCAAGTATGTATCAACACCAACTTCTCCAACTACCCTTGAACAACTCCATTCACGACCGTCGCCACTATCAGCCAACCCGCCCGTCTCGACGTCCATCACCCAACATCCCCGCCGTCCATAGTACTGGTACATAGGAATACACGAAAAAAAAACTGGAATGTAGAACAATCCCACAAGTACAAACCAGAAAAAAGAAGAATACCCTCATACACGGCCTCAGCCCCAGTCTCACACAAACAAACGGACCAGGTCGGTCCAGTATGTAAATCAATTAAACAAAGCCCCGGCAGTTAACGGATGACGCAAGGAAGTGATATCTCCAGCACTAGCTGCCCTCCTCGTCCTCCTACTCATCACTGCCATCTTACAAACATCGCGCAATTCCTGATCGACATGGCCTTCGGGGTATCTGTTGACGCAATCGTACGTACTCCCCGCGCCGTATCTCGTGCTGCTCTTGCTCCACGTCCTTGCTCGTGAACTCGTGCCCCGCCGTCTCTTCGAGGAGCTGGTGCTGATCTTCGACTGAGATTGAGCATCCGTTTCGAACTCCTGCATCATCTGCAATGCCGCTTCCCAGTGGCCACTCACGACCACATTCTTGGCTGCGATGCGAGCGGGGGACGGAGAAAGATCGTCCGCCAGTACCGCAGCCGACGCCGTTCCCTGGTGGGAATCAACCGTATGTGTGGTGATGATCTCATTTAGCGCACTGGCGGCCTCGAGACTCCAGCTGCTGCTCCGCCTGATCCCAGCAGATGTCAGCGGAGGAGGAGGAGGGAGCAGAAGCTGATGCTGAAGATCCTGATCGACATCCAATAACTTCCTCTCCCCCGAGACGTGCACAGAACCGAGGTCCCCTTCGAACTCCACTATGCTCTCGGTCCAGCCGATTGTGGAAACCGATGTGCGGCGCATAGTGGTAGGCCTGTGCTGGTTGTACGGCCCGGGTAGAGAGCTGATCCGTGGAGGGATTTCTATGGATGTGTACTTGGATGTGATACGTCTCTGCGTTGTCGGCGGCAGGAAATCTGCAACACGTTCCGTTTGTCTCAGATGTGCCATGCCCTGAGAGTCGGAAAGGGAACCTACCGGCCAAGCGCAACCCTCCCAACCCCATGGGGGGTCCGTTCTTTCCTCCTGCCTGCGCAAACTCCAGCAGCTTCCAGTTCTCACCGTGCCTGTTCATGAGCCTGATCTGACTAGCGCTTTCCAGCCGGGATCTCCGCAGCGACAAGAAGGATCGTTTGCTCTGTGCCGGCAGCTTGCCCCGAACACTCCGTTCACGCTCCGTCTTGAGATGTCGTGAGGATAGGATCAGGGGGTTGATTGGGTGGTGGATAAATGTCTTATGCTTATCTTCCCTGGAATCCATGGTAGGGAGAAGCTGCTTCTTCACGGTGTCGGTACCATAGTACCGTAGAAGCTCTGATACCAGAGATGGATGATATCCTGCGAGCTCACGTGAAGCCCGTATACGTGTAAAACGCCACCAGGGAACTCGAGTGACTAGCTCTTGAGATCGCTGCTCCTTCATGGCCCGGTTCAAGATCCTCAGGAACAGACTGGGACGCTTCTTGAGGCGAGCAGTGATCGCCGGGTCCGCAGACAGCAGCGGCGGCTGGGAATCCGCTGCAGTTTCTAGACGAGTGATACGACGGTGACGACGACGAAACGCTCGGCGGGCTTGTTGGTGGAGAATTGACCGACGGCGTCCTATAGTATGTGCAGTAGCGATCGTGCCCTCGCCATTCACCTCCTGTACTCTTTCACACTCATCCATCTTCAACTCCTTCTCCAATTCGATTTCCAACTTCATCACATGCCTCATCTCCATCTTCAGCGCATCACCCTTGTTCAACTCATAGCTACGATTCCATCAATTCAGCCCTTCTTTATCCTCCTCCAGAGCAAGGAAGTACCTATGAGCTGTCTTGACCAAGAGCCCAGGAGCACTGGCACACCTCTGCAGTGCGGCTCCCTCGACCTCGTGACGTTCAAGCTGTTGGTAAACGAATGACACTATTGAGTGGCGGTGGGCGGGAGGAGCTGCATCTCCGTAAACGTCGTGCATGACGGCAGTGGAAGCGGAGGACGGTGTGCACTGTGCTAGTGATGGCCGTATTGTACAGTGATGGTATTGTTCAATGTACTGTCGATGTGGAGAAGGCAGAGAGGAAGAGCGAAGAAGGGAGTGTGAGAAAGCGAGTGACGTAACCATGGCCCAATATGGACGTGCGCATATCGAGTTGAGTATTATCCTTAGACTCGAGCTCGTCTGGTATGGTTGATATGTATGTACGGACCAATGAAGCCAGGACTGTGCATCATTCCTTCAACTGTCTCGAACGCACACGCCTCTGGTCTTAAACTGTAGGGAGAATATTCTCACCACACTTATGATTATAACCTCAGGGTGAGGTTTGTCGGTCGTTATGGATATCTATCACAGCCCATCACTCGCTCTTCTCCTCCGCCCCTTTGAAGATCGCTGACCAAAAGTCCCTTAAAGCATCCATCCATCGGGAAGATGAATTAGAAAGAGCCCAGACCCGTCTCAACAAGGAAGAATGATTGTTTCCACTTCTCATCGGCATCGTCTGCTTCCATTAGAAGCAGCCAAACCGCACTCTCAATACGTATGGCTCACCTGCAGTGCTCACCTTATCACGAAGATTGGGATTGAGCAATTTCAGATGCTCTCGGTATCCGTGAGAGGACTCGGAGCCTGGAGGATTAAACGATACAAACAGGAGCTGGGGCGGGCTGGCGGGCTGGCGGGCTGGAGGCGGGGATGGTGCGGACATGGCCCTGTAGTAGTGGTCGCCACACTCGGGTTCTTGACTGAATGGAAGGGTTAAACACTTGCAAAGGTTCCAAAAAGTGGGGTTGGCTGGGGGGGATAAACGTGACTTCGTTGCCCGCTGTGCATGTAGCGTATGTACATACCATGGTGGAATTTGTTGCCTTGCGCATTCGATGTTCCTCGGGCTAATGGAGGAGGACAGTGTGTGTATAAAGTGGATGTGATTCAGAACAACTTTCGTCCTTCCAGCGCCAGTGGAGAGACTTCGTCCTACTCCTGAGTCTCGATCGCTATGTATCGTACAAAAAAGGAATCTCATTGTACATACGCAAATCCAACCGTTTTCAACAAGGCTACAGATAATGGTGGTACATATAGAGATTTAATATGACCTCTACGATCGTCCCGTCGGCTCCATGGATCCATCTCCGGGCCCGTGTCATAAAAGAGCCCGGCCAGCCATGACAGCCGCATGTGAAGATGTGCAAAACGGCGGGATTGGCAGCGGGAGAAGGAATCGAAGCCGTCACCCACACTTTTTCTCATACGTACGAACTTGGCCGAATCCCACTGCCGTACATACAGTTACATATTCGTTGTCATCATGTAATAGTATCAGTGAAGATAAGGGTGGTACAGCACATCTTTCGTGATCGTCCCTTCGGCCCCGGGCCTTCAGCGCTATAGATAGATCCACCGCTTCTTCGAGTGCCGAGCTCGAGTCGCTCCTACTAGGTAGTAATTGTACGAACTCACAAACTCGATCGGCATGAATGCATTCCCCTGTGACCGGTCGTGGGGTCAACTACCAACGGTATTCACCGTCCAGTGACCAGTCACAGCGCAATTGGAAGTCCTAACGTCGCGAGTCAAGACGACCGAGTCCGTGAGTTCCGTGTCGTCTTTTTTCCTTCTTTTTTTCAGTGGTCAACCGTCAAGCTCGTGAAGATCCCCACACATTCCACAACTACTATGTATGAAGTACCGTTGTCTGCGGGTCCCTGCCCCAGTCCCAGCCCCTCGAGCGAGCGTAAGCTTTATGTCTATCAACAAGCTATATCATGTATGTATGTATACCCCCTAGCCCAACTACATCATATGTATGTCTACTCGTATATATCGTCATGTATGTATGTATGTATGATGTTTGCGCTCCGCTCCGGAAGATATTTCCGTCCGTCGGCAGATGCGGCTATCCAACCCCCGTCGCGCTCATGCGTTTGTCTGCACGCAATAACTACGTTTAAACGCGGTCTGCAGACATAAGGCATTCATGTGCCGCGTGGTACAGAGACGCGACAGGCATGGGGGGAGCCTGGGGAGGAAGGAGGCTGTGCATATAGGCAGGCAGCAGGTCATATATATCACTCGACGACGATGTCGATGGAGAGGGGGTGTGTGGATGGGAGATTGTTGCGAACCGGCGGGAAATGACGGTAGGTACATACTCCGGCTTATTTTTTCCATCCCTCGGAAAAAAACGTAGTCTCAGCCTACGGTACAGTACTCGGATGTCAATTGCACTGGCGTTTGCAGATCATGCATATCACTCGCGTGTTGAAAGCGCGACACGTCACCGGGGGAGGAAAATCGTCACAGATTGAGTTTGGGTTTGCGGGGGATCATTTACTAGAGCGGCCGACGGCGGGTGGGAACTTCCGCTGGGGAGATATGGTGGGCTGATCTTTTCGGCCGTCGGAACGCACGGGCGGAGGAGCGAGTGGGCTTCTATGCTTCTTGGCTGAAGCTTCTCCTAGATATGTAACCCCGTCCGAAGACTCCCCCGAGAGATCTTCGAGAAGATCTTCATAGTAAAATTAATCTACAGCGGGCTACGTACGTACTCTTAGCACCTCGGCCTCGGTAACTAGTGGATGGCACTGAGAAATCGTGGTCGCAAAGCAACACAAACTGACATACTGATACATAACGAAATCGATGGATCAATAAATAACTAAACATGTAAAGAGCTAAGCCGGACTACATTGAAAAGGAGAAGGAATTGACAAGAAGCAGAATCAAAATGAGGGAATACATTGATATACAGAAAAGACGGCCCCCTGGGGGTGTGGGTATAAAAAAGACCTCAACGCGAATCAAGGCCACAGACAGAAGAGAAGGACGGAAATGGCGTGCAAAAAAAAGACAATGACCTCCGCGAATAACGAAAACTACCATTCAACAATCTAATAGGAAAGAACCATCATAAGAAATTCCCATTTTGACGTCTCACTCGAGCGATACCCCGTTCTCATCCTCGAGCAACTCTTCAAGAACGGCATTACCTATCTTGACCTTAGTCGGGTCTATACTCCTAGTAGCGCTCTCGACCTTCCAGACCAACGAGTGGAACTTGTCATAGAATTCATACGCATCCTGATGTTTTTCCAGTCGGTACTCGAGCAGATCCCACCACTCCCTATCGATCCAGATCGAAAGCCCGGCCCGGAACTTGACGTACTCCCACCAGCACGGGAAATAGCCGCTCCACTCCCAATCTAGAATCCCCACGACATGGCCATTTCTCACAATGATATTGCCGAAGCCGAGGTCGCCATGCGTGTAGGTCCAGGGCAGACATTCGGGCATTTGGGCCCGCAAGCGAGAGAGAGCCTTCCGGGGGATCTGGCCTTTGAGCGTCGCAACCATCGCGTTCCAAAGTTCGTCCTGGGTGGCGAACGGGCCCTGTGGTTTAGGCTGCGGGTAGTTAAACATCAGAGTATCGACGTTGCCACTCTCCTTGACCCTTCCGTAGTAGTTTGACGTCAGCCCCCGGAGCTCCTTCAGATATTTGGCCGTTTCGTCGGCCATCCTCTCCTTCTCCCGCCAGGTGAGCGTCGGCCACAACGATTCGAGCGACTCGCCGGGAATCTTCGTTTTGAGGGAGAAGTGCACCTGGCTCTCCTTGTCGAGCCATTCGTGGAGTCCCCTCTGCACGGGGATCCTGGTGTTCTCGCGGAGGAACTCGAGGATCGCAAACTCGTCGTTGGGCGTTTCGACAGCCGTGATCGGCCTCTCGCGGCAGACAACCTCCGACCCCAAGCCCCAGATGCGCCGGTTGCCCGACCGATGGAGCAGGCCCACTTGGCTGCGGACATCCCGGAACGTCGCGATAGGCGCGATGTGCTTCCGGTAATGCGCGGCCATCGCGTGGGCGAGGTTAGGGATCGAGCTCGGACGAGAGACGGGACGGGGGATGGGATGGGATGGGATGGGAAGGGATGGAGAGATGGGCAGCAAGTAAGAAAGAAGTGTGGTAGTGGTAGTGGTAGTGGGTTGTGGCTGTGGCCGTGGTTTCGGAGCGATATCGATCGTGCGCGCGCGCGGTTGTTTGAGCTACCTCGAATGGGGAAACTATGCTGGCTGGTGCTGCTACGCGCCACAGGAGGATCAATATTGCTCGAAGCGCGAGGTCGTAGAGTAGAAAGGGACGGACCGACCCTACTTCTTTCCGAACCCGGAGAACCGCAACTTTAGGATGCGGGAGATGGCCGACGGGAGTTTGCGCGGTCGCACACACGCCACGCGCAGGAGAGGATGGAGAGGAAATGCGCGAGAGAAGCCGCAGTGTGTCGGAGGAATCCGAACCGAATCGAATCGAAGCTATTGTTTCGCTGCTAGCTAGCTGCTCAGGAATATCACGGCATTAGGCGGGGCTGTCGATATATAGCGGATGCATTGAGACTACCTTACGCTCTGTTGATGGCCGGTTGCTGTCGCATAGGAGGTTGCACACGCTTTAGAATCGGTGTTCTGCGGCGGCGGGACTCGAGAGTGCTTGAGCCGTGCTTTATTGTCTGGTACTTTGAGCATTCTTGACTCCCTTAGCGCTGCATGAAGCCATGGGGGTTCTTCTTGGTCCACCCTTTGCCTCGCGAAATCGTCCCCAAACCCTGCAACCCCTCTTTGCGCTCCGCCTTAGCTCAGTCACCCGCTCTCAGCCGCGCACTCTGCCTCGACCATGGCTGGGCTATGGGTACCCTACACGACTCCGATCCAGTGATACTGAGACAAGCGGCCGATTGCGTCGCGCCGCTAGTTTCATCTGCATCGGATCCGAGCGGCTCACGCGCTTGTCCCAAATCAAGGCGCGGCCCAACTGCAACTTCTCCCTCGGGGCTCTTTCGGTATCTCCAGAAAACGAACTCGTCCTGATCGATGCTGATTCCAAGTGTACGAGCAGAGTCCGCTCGATGGGCATTCCGTACCGTTCTAGATGATCTGGCCGCGTGTAGGTGACGCTTCATGCGTACGGTATGCATCGAATGAAGATGACCGTCACGACGGCCGGCCACTCACCCTCCACACGACACATGGCATACGATCCATCATCTCACCCCTTGGCTGAATAGGTCCATTGTCAGCCGAGAGCCACCTAATCTCGAATTGCCGCCCACGACAGGGAAGACAGGAGGGATAATCGACAGCGAGTGTTCAGAGCTCTCGGTCGTGCTATCCGAAACAATGCCTCCCAGTTGATGGCCTCACAGCATCACAGGCTCCCCTCGATGCCCTATATCATCCGCGCCGACGTGGGCATCGTGAGCTTACGGATCGACACCGGAGACGTCACTGTGTGGCGGCGACAGCAGCAGCAGCAGCGGAGACACAGCAGCCATCCCCGAAGATCACGATATGTAGCCATTAGGCCACCATTCACCGGGGGTGGATGGGTGTGCGTCACAGGAACATTACAATCTTGACTTGCATCGGTAGATGCGTGCTGAACGAATCAACCCACTCGATGGGCGTTCGTTGGCAGCATTTTCTCTTTCCGGGGGGTGGGGGTTAGTTCCTGAATCGAATCAGACACACACACACACACGTTCCGGAAGCCGGTTAGCAACCAGCTGTCATTCTACTTGCTTGACCGGTACGACGTTGGAAGAGGTCATCCGGGTTGATGATACACGGATCATTGGCCGGGCGATATTCTTTTCGCCCTACAAAGTTGAAATCGGGATGGGATGGGCCATGGAGTTACTGGGCATCACCGTCAAGGATTTCCGGGTGTTTGTTTTGTTTTGTTTTGAATGCCATTTTTCCCGTTTTGAGCGGAGATAGGGGGGGGGCCCTCTTATTGTACATAGAGGACGGTGGTGAATGCGAAGGATTCTTCAAGATTGCCGGTTTTGGAACTTTGACACTTGGTATCGATCGACAGCAAAGAATGTTCCTTTCATACCCATAGTTGGCTGAGTGTCATCATGATCAAGACCAAATTGAATGTGCTATGACGAAACCGAAAAAACCATAGGTAGTGGACTGAGGATGGTGCTGAGGATGTTGCTGAGGATGATCGCGATGATGACGGTGGGTGATGATAATCTCAATGCGATTTGCGTGTTTCATGGTACGTACCTAGTCAGGAACGCACACGGATGGTGCTTCGTTGAAGAATTTTCCGAACTCTGCAATCGCGATAAACCTCCGCGCGGGGGAGGGGGGGCGCTAGAACCCATACTATCCTGGCGGTTCACTTCAGGGCTGGCGGCAAAACTGGCGCAAACCGATCATAGTGCGGTAATTGCTCCGACCTTTTTTTCGGCTTCAATATTTTTTGTTCGCGGAAAAGTAAAAAACTTGTGAAATCTATGCCCTACAGCGACGCGAGTGAACGAGCGGCGGAGAGAGAGAGAGAGAGGCTAGGCAGCCACAGACGCCATGACTATGCACAGACGAACAGCCAGACCCTTACCTACTCCGGCTACTGCGTAAGTGGCTGCGCCTTTCCCGCGCGCACAGTGCGTGTCGACAAACACAGAACTCACCGCAAGCATTTAACGGAAGTGCAATCGATAAGATAATAAGATAAGCGAGTGTCTAAGATGGAGAAGCGAGCTCGCGTAGGCTGTCTGTTTCGGTTTTATTTTGCCACCCCCCCCTCCTCTTCCCCCCCCCCTTCCCCGCCGACGTTACAGGGAATGTAAAACAGATTCGAAGGGGGAGTTACAGATGTTCAAGTGCGTCCAGCGAGCCTGCAGCTCCTCCCCGCGACTGGCCACCCCTCCCAGGAGCGCAAAGGAAGGCAACGGAGTCTTCCGTACGATATGCGACGATGGAGTCGAGCAAGGGTGGTGGAGGAGGGAAACAATGGAAAGGAGCGGAAGTGGTAGTTTGTTTCAAGGTTGTTTTGATAGAATGATGAACTGATGCCGGCGCGGGCGGGTGTTGCGATTATCGTCACTAGATTAACGGTGAGGTTGAGTATGTAGGACGGTGAATGCTATGATCGTGAGTGCGGCACGGTGCCAGCAAGCAAGCGATTTGCAGGCGAACGAGCCATTGCACCTCTCACGGCAGTTACCCCTCTCCTTAACTGCTAGCCATCTGGCCGCACCGTAGTGCGATCGGTCCTAAACGGTCGCCCAATGCAAAACGGGCATTCGGTGGCGGTGCATCTCTGCGGAGGGAGTCGCTAGTCGGCTAGCCACCAACCGCGCGCTTCTGTACCACCACACCAGGGCACGGCCCAAGCGTGCACGGTCTCTCTGCTGCCAACCGCTGACCATGACTGCCTGCAGCTTAACGAGCGAATTTTCGCCTCCGAAAAGCTCTGACCACTGCTAAAGCCTGCATTACCGGATCCTCTGCCCACCCCCTCCAAAGGCATGGAAAGATTCTGCACAGCTTACAGGCCCGGCCGCAGCCCTTCCGCCGCACGTGCCTTAGCCGTAGCGGGAGAGCTACAGCACACAGCCCCCATAGCGCTCAAACCATCGTCCAGCGTCGTTGGTGCAGACTGAGATTGGATGGAGCATGGTGCATGGAGCATGGAACCAACGATGGAAGGCAGCCAGCCCGTGCAGCCGTGCAGCCGTGCAGCACATGCTCCATGGAAGCTTCCGCAGACCTTCCACACATGACGCTCCCTGCATTTGCCACAGCGGTCGCTTGCTAGGCTGTCGTTTGCCGAACCTCCTGCGTTATCTGGTCGATACCACCTCCAACGATCCTTCCGCCCTACTCGTTCTCATGCACGCACGATATCCACAATTACTCCCAGTATGTGCGTCTCACCAGTCGGTGCTCCATGCCAGAAAAGGAGGGAGACCGTTCCTGAGCGATAGGGAAACGGCTGTGCAACATGTCCCCCAGACCGCTGGATCCTTTGGTATAGTGGGTTCGCATTGAATGGAGGTGGAGGTGGAGGTGGTGGTGGGTATGGAGCAGTTCAGGGGACAACGTCCCACTAACTTCAATCCTTCAGAGGCCTAAAGAATCATATATGAGGACCAGATCCAATTGCCTATGTTCGAGATATTCACCAACACTCTTCAGCAAGCTCGCCAGACATACATATTCCAAACCAACTCTCCCGACATCATCCAAACACCTCAGCATCTTCTCTCTCAATCCTCCTCACCGTACTCTATCGCCTCCTCCTTCGGGTCTTCCTCGACTCTTTCCACTACAAACACCTTCAATCAATCAACGCAATGAGATTCACTTGCCCTAGCTGCGGTTACGAAGTGACCTCGCAGGTCCCCGTCTGTCAGAAATGTGGGCTTTACTGTGGACGAAAGATGACTTCCGCGTTCCGCTCCACCAAAAAGGTTTGTAGTGTCCTCTTTGCTTTTGCTTGTTTGTACACATTCTGACATTTGCTTTTGTTTAGATTTCAACAATGGCTGCTAGACTGTGGAGCAGTCGGACCTAAGTCAGCCCTCGACACACGATCTCCGGCTGTGCCTCGAACTGGACGCCCCCACCAGCTGTGATTGGCTGTGGTGGTGGTGGCTTCCTCCTCCTCTTCCCTCATCCCTTCGGATTCGCTTTCCTTCCTTGTTGTATCTGCACTGTACGTGCCTGTCTGTGTCTGCCGTACCTCTTTGTGTTTGACTCTTTTTACCTCTCTTTCCTTCCTGAGCTCGGCCATCTATTCTTTCCTTACATATTTCACTTGATCGATTTCCGTTTGTGCGGTCAATAGATTCTGTTTTTTCATTTTCTCCTTGTCTCCTATGTATGTGTTGATGGCTTGTGGAGTCTGTACTTGTACTGTCTGTGTTGCGGTGGATTCTGTACCAGTATTGTCGAAGGACTGTGCGCTGGGGATGGATTTCCTTTGCTTCCGAGCTTGTGTTGTATGAGTCTATTCTACTGTATTCTAGCTGTTGCTCACAAGTCAATGTTGGTCACCATCACCATGATGCTTCCCTTTGGGCAATCCAGTCCGTCCATACTACAGTGAACAAAAGCGGCACCTCATGGTCCAATGCCCATAGTTACATCTGTACATTGATTCATGCCTTCCGACAACCACTACAATCCTAGCTCCAGCATCTTCATCACCCCATTATCCTGTTTGCCAGATCAATTGTCAGACTAGAATCCAGAGTAAACATATCCCCACTAGGCAGAAGTTGCTACACTTGGAAACAAACTACAGCTATCATACAAGTAACTGCTTACATACTTACTGTACCAAGTACCAAGGATGCATGCAACCGTCAGCCACTGTTCCAAGTGCTCTAGAACTTCATGGGCAACGGTCATGTGAGCCACAGCTGTCGTCCGTACTCTGCACTCTATGTACACCCTGCATCCTGCAGGCGTCAGGCTCCCCAGCCCACGGCCGGGCTTTCGAACGATCTAATCACGACTGAGGGGATAGAGATTCGAATCGGAGTTTGGAGGTTCATGCTGATCGACGACCCGGGGAATCCGAGTTTATGGCGCTGGGATGGGATGGTACAGTCAGGCGGGGTCGACGGCCAGTAAAGTTCACGGCGTCCCCGCAGCCAATCGTTGTCAGCTCTGTTCCAGGCTTCCAGCCGTTCCAGCCCGGGTACGTACTTTTTACACCCACGATCCCCGTCGCACATCGGTCCTATATATCTATCGCATAGATTCGAACCCTGATTCTAGGAGGAGGGAGGTGCATAAACGCCGGTATCCATCCATCAATCCCCGCCGTTGCGATCCTGGCCACTCGGTTACTCGATATTAGCCACACCTTGGGCTGGTAGATGTGCATAATCCACGCTCACGGTTTAGCATTACCCGGTGCGATGCATGGTGTCATTGCTGATCCGATATGAGCATATATATGGGCGGGGTCCCGGTGGACATAGAGTGTATCTGACAGCTTACCAGTTGAATCAACAGATCTATCTATCAATCGGCACGGCGCATCTGTGTGTTACCGCTCCGGAAGCGTTCGGCGAGCCGCGCTTCACCGGCGCAGACGCTGGGTTCTGGACTTGGTCGAGATACCTAAAGGCGCGGGTGGCGGGTTGTATAAACATGAATGGCATGAGTACCACTCTGCAAACAGGCCTTCAGTCGAGCGCCCGGTCAACGCCAACTCGGAAATCCCTCTAGCATCGTGCTCCGCGGTAGTCCGCCCCACCCCAACAGCGCATATCGATCACACCTCGATCGACCTAACCCGCACCCTGAAAGTGCCGCGCTTCTGTAGCGTATGTATGTACCCTCAAGCGGCACTCTTCGCTCGATAGATGCGCTTACGGGATATTGGATGTGGAGACGCGAAGTCGCCGGCATGTATGTACATACGATGCAGTTTCTGGGAGAGCCACTTGTTTTGCCTCGTAGGAACATGTGCATGAGTAGGCAGAGATGTATTGGGCAAAATTTACCGGCCACCGGTAAACTCATCCCTCTACCCCGCACCCACGAAGAGCCGATCGATGTAGCTCCTACAGACGAAGCCGTACCCGAGATGTGCTGCATGAAAAATCCACCGGGGCAATCCGGGGTAATGATTGCCCTACCCGGGCGTAGACGGAGATAGTTACACTAGTCGGCGGGTCGGCGACCCCGGCACTGTCACGAATCATGCCCCGCGATTCCTGTACACTCCGCAGCCCTCGGTACATATCATCCAGCCACACTTCAACTCTGCATCACCACTCGAGCTCACTGACCCCGCTCTCGAAGATGTGCCTTGTTTGGACCTTCATATGTACGGACTCCATTCCACCATCCCACCATCAAGCGAGTGGCACAGTACATACATGCGGGGTTTTAGCACCACATGTAGTTACTCATGTATGTAATGTGCATCACCGGCCCGCCTTCACGCCTCGTCGGCAACCCGTAAATCTTCATGACTGTGCTGTAGGCTGTGGGCTGTAGGCTGTAGCTAGAACTGATCCGGACAGGCGACGTGGAAAGAAGTACCGGACGACGGCTCCGGGACCGATCTTTTCGCAGGACGGACATACCGAAACCTTCAGAATATGGCACAACACGGCTCGGTCCCGACCTGAGCCGTGGCACCGCAGTTTTCCCGACAGGGGCCGCATTTCGGGCATTTAACGGATCGGATTGAATCCATGGTGCGCGAAGCCGAGCTTGATCGGTGATTCCATCCATCCATCGGCACATCCTCCAGGCGCGACCGAGAATCTCCACGGGAGCACGGGTACCTGCACCCGCACCCGCACCCGCACGCTTAGCGCTTAATCCGTCCCCCCCCCTGGCTAATCACGGTAAAGTCTGTATGTAATTAAGCGCCAGCGGCCGCTGCTGCCAACCATTATCCGGAACAAGCCGAAGTTCCGATAAGCCCGATAATCGATAAGCCACAATGCCAGGGTGCGCTAGTGCGCTAGTGGACGAGCACGCGGGGTGGGGCAGGACAGAGCCTGGTGGTGGTGGTGGTGGAGGGCAGACACGGCGTCCGCGCCTTCTAGACGGATGCCTCATCGGTGATGTACAGGCCTGGGCTTTGCGCCGATTGGTAGAGGACTCAGGAGATGTCTCTGATACATATCTACCTCATTTCGTTCGCCCGACTGGGGGTTCAAGGCGTGTGCGCACATGAAACTAGAGGGCTGAAGTTTGGACCACGGAATGTGTGAGAACCGGGAAATGAATGCATTGTTCGGAGATTCAAGTGGTGGCAAGGCCGCAAGGTACCGATCTTGGATGGAAAATGAGGCTGGCGAACACTGGACTCCCAGCCAGCGAACCATCATGGTTCTATGCTTCTCAGGCATAAGTAGAGCAACGGCGAGCAATAGCACATGTGTATATAACAAGATTCATTTCAGCACACACACACACACACTCCCTCCCAGCCAGCCTATAGCTTCACCATCCCACTACCCCTTCCCGCCATCAGCCCAAAGTCTCTGGCCATCTGGAGGGTGAGTACCCACTAGTTTTTTAAAAACTTCGCATGGTAGGCCACATGGTCCTCACCAAAGGTGGAGATGAAGAAGTAGCTGTGATCGTAATCCTGCACAGTCCATTAGCCCTCTCCCTCCCTGTTAATTTTCGTAGGAAGGTAACTCACAGGCTGATATCGAACCTCGACCTCGGCACCCGCCTCCTTCGCCGCCTTCTCAAAGTTCTCTGGCAGCAACTGTCCCTGCTTGTAGAAGTTGTCTCCAGTGCCGACATCGATCAGCGCCTTGAAACCCTTGCCCTTCCACTCCTTGAGGAGCTCCGTCGCATCGTGCGCCTTCCACGCCTCCTTATCCTCGCCCAGGTATCCGGCAAACGCCTTCTGTCCCCACGGGCAGTTGATAGGGTTCGATATGGGCGCGAATGCGGACACACTCTTGTACATTCCGGGGTTCTTGAGGAACAGCGTCAATGCACCATGGCCGCCCATGGAGTGTCCGGTGATCGACACGCGCGAGGAGTCCAGCTGGTCCTTGTACGCGGGGAAGAGTGTTGACGGAAGCTCCGAGGTGATGTACGAGTACATCTTGTAGTTCTTCTCCCACGGGCCGTTGGTGGCATCCACGTAGAACCCGGCGCCGGTACCAAAGTCCCAGCTGTCATCTTCACCAGCGATAGAGGCCCCGCGGGGTGAGGTATCGGGGTACACGATCGCGATTCCGTGCTGCGCGGCGTGGCGTTGGAGGAAGCCCTTTTCTGCGCAGTTGTCGCCCGTGCAGGTGAGTCCAGAAAGGTAGATTAGGACAGGGACTTTGGTGGTGTTGGTTTGAGGTGGAAGGTAGAGGTTTAGGGCCATGGGAGTGCCAGTGGATTTGCCTAGGGAGAGTTAGAGGTTATTTGGGGGCGCGGACTCAAGAGGACGCACTGTCGTGTTGAAGCTTCAGCAGCTTACCGCCGAAGCTGGCGATTGTAGCTTTGGTTTCGAAGGTCATTTTTGCAAGAGAGTGGTGGTGGGTGTGATAGTGGTGGAGGTGTACTTTCAGCGATTGATTACGGGTAAATCGCGAAGGGTAGAGGTGGAGATGGAGATGTGGATTGAAAACGGGACGATGATGTGGGAGGAAATAGAGATGGATGGGCTTCATATACGCACAACCTAAAGCTCATCCGTCGGGAATCGGAACGGCGGGGGTATATAGTGGGGCATCGTGCATCTGTTTGTCTGGGCGTTTTTTGGCGGGGAAATATCGGACATGTTAACCTTCGCTTCCGCTTGTCGCTAGATAATGAACTACCGCCAAATCCATGTGTACGGATACTATATGCACGGGGTATGCAAATCGAGAATTGTGAGTGCTTCCTCAGCATCTTACATGGAATACTATATCGACAGCGTTCGGATGGAACCCCGTAGATATGCAGTGACTGTTTCCCCATCTAAAGGAATCTGGCTTCTTCCCGAGCCCGTCTTCGCTTCCGTCTCCCTTCCCGCACTACCTCCTCGCCCTGTTCCTCCTCTGCTAGCCGCCGTATCTCGGCCTGCTTCGCGGCAGCCTCCTTCTGCAGTTTCTGTGCCTGCCAGAGTACATCGTCCGCTTCAATCTCCTTGATGACTGTAGATTTGCCGTCAATATCTCTTCCCTGGCCTGCAAACGAATTGGTGGGATACATACCCTCCTCCCAGGCCTTTTCCTCCGCATCCTCGCCCGTTCCGAGCATACGCTCCACATCCACCTCCTCCCCTCTGCCCAACCTCTCAATAACCTCCCTCAACACCGCAATCCTCCCATCCGCCTTCCGCAGAAAATCCGCATGCTCCTGCTTCAGGGTCAACTGCTGGATCGCCTGCGAACCGATCATGAGAAAGATCCACTGCGTTCCTGTCAGCGAACCCGCCAATCTTCGTAACCCGTAGGCGGCACGCACTATGAAGAACGTAGCCGGATTCCACGGTTTTGGGCCTTTCGTTTTTCTATCTCCATCCTTCTGGACACCACCCGCGTTCTTGTTGTAGTTTGGTCGGTAGGTGGATGGCTGCAGGAATAATGGGAGGAATGGGATTTGACGGGGCTCCGCGTAGTGAGCGGAGATTGCGTGGAAGCGGGCGGCGCGGAATGGTATTGTCGCGCGTAGGAGCGGTCGTAATCGCGGTATTATTGAAGACATTGGTGTGGACAGTGTTGTGTGCGGGGGAGAGTACGGACGCGGCTCCGCAGAAGAAATTATTTTTGGCGGGGAGAAAGTGTGGTAACTTTGTTGGCCGGCGGGTCCTAGTTGCTGTGGAGATGGCCGGGGTTTTGGCTGTGTACCTGAAGCTTCATCGAGACAACAACAATTGCCGCTGGAACTCAGGCACCAACCAGCCACCCACTCAACTAATAGCCACCACCACCCACCCCTACCTTCCTTCGCGCGCTTCTCTTCATCATCCACTCCTTTCCTTGTCGCGACATCTCTTTAGAAAGAAAACAAAAGCCGGCCAATTGCATCATGATGGTAAGTACAAGCTCCATGTAAAGTACTCTACCTTTGCATGTTACCCAACTCTTCACAACGGTTCCCCCACCATTCACATTGGCATATGGTCAAACTAACAATAACACCGTTCAGTCATTACAGTCAACACACACGCGTACCTCGAAACCCTCGCCCCTCTCGTCCTACCTCTCCCCCGCAGCGCACCCCTCCGGAACACCTCGATCGCTCCGGCGCAGCGCCAGCGGAGCTCTTAACCAGCTCTCCGCGGTCCAAATCAGCCAACTCAAAGAATCCTTCACGCTGCTGGACAAAGATGGTGACGGTGTGATCTCGCCGGAAGACCTTGGAGCTATGCTCGCGTCTCTCGGACTAGACGCGTCTCCGGCTGCCGTATCACAACACCTCTCCTCCGCGCCGTCGCCTTTCAATCTCGCTTCGTACCTTACACATCTTTCGCAGCACCTGAGTCTTCTCTCGCCTGTGGGAGACCTAATGGCCGCGTTTGAGGCGTTCGATGAGAACGATGATGGGATGGTTGACGTGGAAGAGCTGAGGAGCGCGTTGACCGGGATGGGCGAGAGGATGAGTTCTGAGGATGTGGACCGCGCGCTCAAGGGGTTCACGAGAAGGAAGGGGCTGAAGCGTGGTGGTGGAGGCGGAGATGTGTTCAGGTACCGCGAATTTGTGGATCTCCTTGCCGGAAAGTCGGCGGATGATGAGGATGATGGGGAGAAATAGGGTTCTTCTCGCACCGAAAGTGAGGCCGACTTGGAGAAGATCAAGAGTAAGGTGGAGGCGATAATGAAGATGGGGTGATTAAGATACACATGATGGTATGACTACGGGCGTATTCAAACGGTTTGTTTACTTCGATTTTGTTTACACTGGGGTTATGGCGATGGATGGGTTTTGGATCAGCGGGAAGATCGGTGCTTGCTTTTGTTGTTTTTGCGTTTCCGTTTGCTTTCTTATCTGTACTTCCTTACGTCCTTCCTGTCGATGATTATGATGATGATGACTGTAACTTTGTATGTACAATAGTCAAGCACCCGGTTGTGCTTTTACTGTAAAATTCAGTTCCTTTGAACGGAAATCAATACTTGTATCATCTGATCCTTGTCACATGCACGTAGAGCCAGCATTGTCACGACCACGGATATGCCACCATTGTTTCGCTACCTTCAGCTCACCTCTCTACACCGCCACCACCACCACATCACCCTACTTCCTGCGGTGACCCCACAACGCCCTACCACCCATCATGGCGCGACGAATAGTGCGCACGATAATCAAAGTAACGCTTCTCTCGTTCCTTCTTGCTGGTCTTCTCTTCGTTCTGGAATCTCGTTTTCGCGTGTTGCCGCAAAAGGTCCATACGGGGGTGCACTACCTCCTTCCCGAACATCATGACGGCACCATCATAACCGACATCGATTACCTCCAATGCTCGCCGTGGTCTAATTGCGAGTTGAGCGCCGACGACGGATGGACCAAGATTCCGAAGGACCTTTTTCTTGGCGGCTCGTGGTTGCAGAAGGGCTTCCTTCACTTCAAGCGCAAGAAGGAGACCGAGTTTACGCCCGCATCTGGGGAGAAGGTTGTATTGGACGTGCGGCTTAGTAGAAAGCAGCCAGAACCTTCGGAGGGCGCGGGAGATAAGGAAACAGCCTGGGAAGCAAGACCGGGAGGTCTATGGATCAAGCGACAGGCGAAGCTGAGCGAAGTTGCCATCACCGCGGTGGAGGTGCTGTTTGGTCCCGACGCAGTGGAGGTGCGGGAGGGCTGGCAGCTGAAGGAGGGGTCAATGAGCGTTGGCGAAACGCCGAGATTGACGGTGAGGAGGGGACAGAAAGTAGAGGTCAAGAAACCGCAGGTCATGATGCCGAAGAACCACAAGCTCAAGATCATTCAAGTTGCTGGTAATCCTCCTTCCCTTGCTGGTTGATGATGGCGGACTGATTGGACAGACCTTCACCTTTCGACTGGCGTTGGAAAGTGTCGCGATGCAGCCCCACCGGAGACTGCAAAGAACTGCGAGGCCGACCCCCGAACTCTCGACTTCCTCCGCAAGATCCTCGACGACGAGAAACCCGACATCGCGGTGCTCACCGGCGACCAGATCAATGGCGACACAGCTCCAGATGTCCAAACCGCGCTTTACAAATTTGCTGAACCGTTTATCTCGCGAAAGATCCCCTTCGCCACCATCCTCGGAAACCACGACGACGAATCCTTCTTGACGCGTGAGCAGATCATGAAAATGACCGCATCGCTCCCCTACTCGTTGTCCGAAGTCGGCCCGGAAATGGGTCCTCTAGTCAAAGACAGAAAAGGCCGTCTCGTGCATGAGGGCGGCGCGGGCAACTACCGAGTCGAAGTCGTCGCCCACAACCGCGCTGAGCACCAAGCGCTGACCCTGTGGTTCCTCGATTCTCACTCCTACAGTCCTGACCCAAACGTTGATGGTTACGACTGGATCAAGGACTACCAGATCGACTGGTTCAAAAATACAGCTGAGAGCTTAAAGGAGTCGCATAACAAATACTCGTACATCCATATGAACATGGCGTTCATTCACATTCCACTGCCGGAGTACCGTTTGGCCGGTGTTCCAATGGTCGGTGAGCGTCGCGAGAACCCAACATCTCCCAGTCACAACTCTGGCTTCCAGGATGCTATGGTCGCCGCGGGAGTCACTGTCGTCTCTGCTGGTCACGATCATGCGAACGACTACTGCCTCTTAGACAAGATGTGGCTCTGCTACGCGGGAGGAAGCGGGTTCGGTGGGTATGGTGGATATAACGACTACATCCGTCGTGTCAGATTGTTCGAAATTGATGCGACCGTGGCTACAGTCAAGACGTGGAAGAGGGTGGAGTGGGATGATAAAGGGAAGGTGGATCTTCAGACCATTGTCGAGGGCGGAAAGGTGGTGGTACCGCCACCGGCAGCGTAAATGCGAAGTCTTGTTTTATTTTTTTCCTGGGACATTGGTTTTGTTAATGCTGAAGGCGTTATTTGCTGTTGAATTGTATTACGATATCTGTTCTTGGGATCTATTTTGCCATTTTTCTTTAGAGACGTGATGATTATCACTCGTTTGTATTTTACCAAAACGGAGTGACTTCCTATGAAATCACGTGCACATACCATCTCCCATGAAATACCGACGTCTCGTCGCGTCTCCCCACGCGCCCAGCACTCCACGACCAACACCACTTTGAAATGGCAGAACTTCCGCTGGCCGACGCAACCCCCTCAGAGCCGCAACCCCTGCAAGAAGAGGCAACCCAACCTCCGCAAGACGAGCAAACGCAAAACGAGCAACCACAAGACGAGCAACCGCAAGCTGAGCAACCGCAAGATGAGCAACAACCAGAAGAAGACGACGAGCAGTCTCCCGACGTCCCTCTGATCGAAGGCGCACGAGCCTCAGCGCTACGCGCCGCCTACAACCGCGCGCTCAGCAAAAGCATGTCGCCGATAACCGTTGTGAACTTCAGCAGCTGTTTTCCGAAGCTCGCGAGCGCGAATCCGCGCAAGCTCGAAATGCTACACACGGCCATGACCACACACATGGTTACCCGCGGGCCGTCGGAGTTGGACCTCATCTTCCACCGGCGCAAGGTCGTGCAGAGCCTCAATGCGCTCGATGAGTTGATGGCTGAGGCGATCGAGAGGAGGAGGGCCGCGCCTGAGGGCGCGGTCCCAGTCACCCCGTCGCTGTTGCCGCCCAGGGATGTCGTCGAGGCGCATCTTAGGCCCGTGCTTAGGATGGCGGTGGAGAGGGAGGAGGAGAAGTTGGCGGAGACTAGGAGGAGGAATGACGTGATGATGAGGGAGATTGAGGAGCAGAGGAAGGCTATGAAGGAGTTTACGGCGATACTGGAGGAGAGTAGGGCTGCGTTTGAACAAGCTGTTGAAGAGGTTGTCGGTGCGGCTAGGGCGATAGAGGACGAAGATATGATGGCATAGATGTGCGGTGCTGGTGCTATATCTGTGCGGAGTTTTGCTGGGTTTTTGTCTGCTCCGTGATGTGTGTGGGATACCAATTGTATGATGCTATGAATGAATTTTGGTAATTTATGCTGCACGGTGTTTAGGATGTCACTTGATCTGTTATTGGCATGTTACTTTTGCTTTATCGCTCCATGACCTTGGGCAATGGACCGGGCGGAAGGCAATGGGGTACACATGTCGCGCTGTTTGGTTGCGGGCAGGACAGTGGGATGGAACTGAGTTGTAACTGCCATGATCTAGTAAGGACGAATGCAATGATGATTAAACAAAAAAAAACTTTATGATCTTGGGCTACGGAAAAGACAAGCATACTCTGCTGCGGGGTCCATGTTGCGGGCTACTGCCTTCGTGAACACTGTATTGATAGACTGGTCTCGAGCTTATCACTCGCTTCTTTCATTTCGGAGTCGAAATTCAATCTGCATGAAAAACCATTATCTCTCTCGGTTACCTTCTCAATAGCCACTGAATATACTCTTTGAGCTTGCAAGCCTTTAATCTATGCATTTTTCAAGCTGCTGCAGTTGAGGGCTTCGAGCCCTGTGGGCTCTTGGCGTTTCGCACACATCGCACCAAAGTCACACTAGCGATCGCACACAAATCGCAGCTGAGCTTGTCGCCGCAACACACACGGATTTCGAGATACGACGACTGACGACGACGGAACGAACCTCCCCACCTTGAACGCCAGCCGCCACGCCGTTTCAAACAACAAGCTACAGCAATCATGGTACGTTTTCGCGATACCTCCGGAGGGCGGCACTTGGGAATCGAAGGGGAAAAGAGGAAGAAGGATAGTGGGCTGATTTGGATTCGACGATAGGCCCCCGCCGCAGCTCAAGGAGGAAAGAAGCAGAAGAAGAAGTGGTCCAAGGGAAAGGGTATGAACTGCCCCACCGCACGCCCACGATCTTGCGAATTGCGACGCTGATATCGACGCGCGACTATAGTCAAGGACAAGGCCCAGCATGCCGTCATCATGGACAAGCTTGTCCAGGAGCGTCTTAACAAGGACGTCCTCACCTACCGTCTGATCACCACCGCTGTTCTCGTCGACAGACTGAAGATCAACGGATCGCTCGCCCGCAAGGCGCTCGCCGACCTCGAGGAGAGGGGTGTCATCAAGAAGATTGTTGGACACTCTAAGCTTTCCATCTACAGTACGTTTTGCCACCACGAATTCAACAGCCACCACAAAGGGAGATTGCTGACGGATATGCGTGTCTTTAGCGAGAGCTGTCGCCGCTGCCGAGTAGAAGGAAAAGATAGGACGTTAACTCGTGTTTTGTTCTTTCTTTTGGGTGGAGGGGAAAATACAAAATTTCTCTTCGTGCCTTTTGCTTTGGGTGTTGAGGGTCTTCTTCTTTGTGCATACTGGGAATGCGAATCAAAACAAAATAACGAATTCACGTTCCAAGTCCACCATCTGTTTCAAAACGCGTGCTCTATAACAGACTTCATGACGCTCTACTATCATTCATTCGTCCTTATATCTGCGCAATCTCTCGATAGACTCGATGCTCGCTGTCATACCTCAAGTGCTGCGTTGGTTTTAGATACGGTATCCTACCGTGCGCCTGCTGAGTAGACATGAATACGAATATCTCAGCACGGTTCTTGATACACTTCCACTCAATGCCCGCTTGAGTCCACTGACGTACGTAGTAAATAAACAAAACTATCTTCCCACTTGCACTTATAAATAGACAGAGAGACAAAGAGACAGACGCATACAACATCGTACACTCTACCACGCCTACCTACTCCCACCCGAAGGCGCTTTGCCCGCCTTGCCACCCCTCTTCCCCTTCCCCTGCTTCTTGCAGAGCTCCCTCACCGGCATGTCCTCTAAACTCTCATGCAACACCTGGCCGACATAAAAGTACTTATCATGGAACCTAAAGAAATTATCCCAATGATCAATCTGCTTCTTGACCTTCAGCAGCGCCTCCTGGCGCCTCTTCTCGCGCCTCTTTCTCAACCACCTAACGCGGCCCTGGGTCTCCTGCCTCCCCTCGGTGACCAGCGTCTCGATCTCCGCCGCCTCGGCATCATCCTCCACACGAGCCGTGCCGGTGATATACATCTCCTCGAGCCCGCGCAGGTCGTGCGTCAGATCCGTATCGAAGCACCCAGACACGAACGCGCGCGCCGCGTCCCGCCCCGCGAAGAAGCTGTACCCGCCGCCGGGGCCGTACATGCCGGGGTTCGCGGAGACGTCGAAGACGGAGCCGTTGACGGCGACGTAGATTGGCTGCCCGGCGTCCGCGCCCGTGTACGCACTCAGCTCGTGCTCGGTCAGGAGAACGGAGGGTTGCTAGGGGTTGTTAGCGGCCTCCTCCGGCGCGGAGAGGGCGGCGGGAGAGACGTACGAAGATGGATTTCAGAGTGCGCCAGCGGCTGATGCGGGGCCGGTAGTTCCACGTCAGTGAGGAGCCATCGGTTATTAGCCAGCTGAAGACGCAGCTGAGGACGAGGAGCCCCGAGAGCACGCGCAGGAGGTCGACGAAGCTGATGGTTCGTGGCAGGGACTCGTCGTCGTCGTCGGCACTTTTCTTGGAGGACTTTTTAGACCCTGGGGAGGCGGGTGGGAGAGGCGGTTTGCGGTTGCGGGGGACGCCGTCGGACATATTTGGTTTGTTTGATTGTGTTGTCGGCGGTGGTGAGGTGGTGGGCGTAGTGTGGTGTGGAGGGTGAGAGGGACACCGTTGCGTGTTTCATACGCTGTTCTGGCTTGTGCACCGGAGAGATAGATTTCACGGCCCGTCATGGTGGAACTAACACTGATCCCTGACTGTCGCGTCCCACCAATTCGGGATCCGGGAAGGCTCGCCGATCGATGGAACGGAGCCCCGCAGACTTCATCCGGTCACACAGATATATATATGGTAGGACTGGAATTCATCACATTGCCATCATGGTATTGTAGAATAACAATTGTGGCATTATGATATATAACCAATCGAGTAAAAAACGCCAAAGACGCCGCCCAAACGAAAGCAAATTCCTGCAATCACCGCCCGCCTTTCGTGACTTTCCCCGCAATCTCCTCGAGTCTCTGTACCTCCTCGGAATCCTTCCTATCGTTGTAATTATAATCCCCGCCGACGACCTCACCCTGCGCATTCAACCTCAACCCGGGGATAACCTCCAAATGTTTCCTAGTCATAACCTCGATATACTTCCTCCTCTCAGCCTCAGGACCCAGAGCCACGTCTGGCTCCTTCTGCAACCCCCGCTGCATCTCATCCCACTTCGGAGTCACATCCGCAACAAGACTCTTAATCCCGCTGAACTGCGACGCCACAAACGTCGCCGCATCTTTCGTCCCCTGTGCACCGGCGATTAGGGAGAATGGCGTTGGCTCGCCGGTGTACGAGGGGTTCGTAGATGCGACGAGAGTGCGCAACTGCGCGATAAGCCGCTCGTTCTCAGCTTTTTCGGCGTGCAGCTTGAGGTTGAAAGCGTACGAGGCCAGGTTGCTCTGTCGGAGTTGACGGAGTTGGAGGCGCTCGCGCGGAACTGGGTGGGCGTCGGTTGCGGAGGGGACGTCCGTGTCCGTGTCAATGTCCATTGCGGTGGGTTCAGGAACCTTGGCTTTGTCTTTGTCTTCGGCGTTCTCGGGTGAAGGTTGCACGGTGAAGTCGATTCCCTTCTCCTGGTCAGCACGAGTCCCCAACCCCCATAGACACGCAACCCCACCTTGTGATGCGCCAATTGCACCCACGGAACCAGATCCGGATCCACGACCATGATGTTCCTCATAGCGTAGATCTCCCACTTATCGAACGCTTTATCCACAGCATCCGTCCACAGGGTCTCTAGCTGATGCAGTCCATTTTGGAGTTCCCCCATCTCCTCTTCCGTAAGCATGAGCTTCCCGTTATCGTCCACATCACGGATCATTCCCGGGGCCGTCTTGAAGCCCAGACTTTCAGGCTTCATCTTGAACAGGGCGTTTTCGACGGACATCACCGCGCCGAAGACGAGCTCGTTGACACTGTTGATGACATCGTCGACAAGCGTGAGCGGCGTGTAGCCAAAGTGTTCGCTTAGCAAAGCGTTGGAGGATGCGGTGGGAGGGAAGGCCATTGTGTCTGCGGTCGGGTGGGTTGGCGGGGTGCTGGTGCTGAGGGAATGGTGGAGACGCGTTTCCTTGCGGACTGCGCAGGAAGTTACCTGGCCATCACGTGATAGAAAAAGCACCAACACAGCTGCAGCCGGAAAAGAATCAGTTGAATTCTGGTGATGTCTCCACAAGAATATCATCTCGATTCACTCTACTCTATCTAGCTCAATCAAGCTGACGTCTCGCCTTGTCTGCCTTTGGAAACTGTGTAGGGTATTGTGGCTATATGTATCATACAGACAAGAAATCGTACGCTTATGATGAAGAGCTACGGTTTCACAAACGAAACTTTGCTCACGAGCAGATGCATATACGAAATGTCTGCTCGATCGGCCTCGGTGCCGCGGATGCACGGCGCGGCTATGTGAAGTAAAGTGCTTCGCCAGCGGCTGACAGCCGCTCCAGACATTTCCCGCAGATCCCATAAACATCGGGAACTCTGAATGTGACGGATGATCTGCGGAGTCCAGATGCTTCCCACAGCCGAGCAATAAGCTCGAGTGCTGAGAAACGTCATCTCTGGACGGGAAGAAGCATCGGGAATCGGGAATGAACCCTTGCCTCTGGTGCGAGGAATAAGTCTGGCTGTATGCATTCAAGACTTTCCTTCTGAGGGGTATCGCCTGTGTGCCTGCGTCGTCTCGGAGCTTCCATTCTTCCATGCTCATCCACCGGCTTCATGGCGCGAAAAGTTCCGAGATGAAACACATCTGCTGATGATGACGGCTCGGCAGTTAGCACATATATGTCTCTGCAATGGCCCATCTCACTTGTTTGGTGTTTGCCTTGTTTGCTCCGAGAGTGCTAGGTGCAGTCGTTCGGCTCAGTGATGGCCGATGGGTGTGGGGTTTGTGGCCGTTTGTCCGTGGGTTGATGGGATGATGATGATTATGGATAAAGTTACTGGTACTGTACTAGGTATTAGTTCGTGCGGCTCCTTTGGCTGCTGGTTGGCTGCTGGTTGGTTGCCGGGTTGTCGCGTCCTCGTCATGGAGACGGAGAGGTCAATTGCGAAAGAAAGGCGAATGGAGTTATGACTCTGTCTGTGTACCCGTGCCACCAAGACGTCTTTCTCTCCCTTTTCCAACGTCAGTCCAGAGAAGAACAATCCTTAACTATTCCACCAACCACCAACCATCTCGACTCCACCCCGACGAGCCCAGCCAATCCGCCTCCTCCGAATCCACGAACAAGTAAACGCGACATCCCATCAATCGCTCTGGTCGCGTCGGACCTATTCATCCATCCGTCCCATCGCTGTTAACTACCGCCCCGGTCTGCTAGCTGTGAATCAGCACTCCCAAGTCCGCTGATTGCCTGGAAACTCGAAACCTCCCTCCTCCTTTGCCGCTACCGACCAATCTACCACTCACCGCTCACCCACAGCTCCTACACCCTCCTCCAAACACCAAGCATCCACCTTGATATATCAACCAGGTCCAGCAACGAAAAGCCCGTCAGCCCAGCTATACCCGCTAGTTTCGAGCCTGCGGTTGTGACGTTCCGTCCCTACTCTCCAAAAAGCAAATAAGCAAAGACGACCAGACGGACGGGGTAATTGGCTGATCCTGACTGCCGGGAAAAACCAAGGTTGTGGGTAATAGGGTGCGGTATTTTCAGCGCCGGACAGAGCAGAGACAGACAGCTTCGAAAAAGGCACGCCGTCGTGTGATCCTTTCTCGTCACGCCTCGCCTACAACCGATCGACTACTGGGAAAGCAAACAAGCAAGCTCCTCCGCCCACTCCTCCTCCCCCACATCGTCCGCACAGAATCTGTTGCAAGCAAGCAAAGCACCCCCGCTGCGCACGTTAACCACTATCGACCAATCCAAGCTTCAAGATCAAAGTCAGGCAGGCGCACAGTCAAAGTAGGCAGCAGGCAAGAAGCTGCAGATACGGCGCTGCTTATCGAACAAAGCACCAAACAGCAGCAAAGCAAAGAGTGCAACGCATTCATCTGCAGAAAAGTGAGTAGTCCGCCCAATGAACGGTTGATTGATGCGATGATGGGTGTCTCTTCCTATACAGCTGCACTTTCTGGCTCTGACTCTGACCCTCCGAAAGGAAGCTGATACAGACCAGGTTTTCTTGCACCGAGGAAGTTGGTGGGGTAAGAAAGAAACAGCAGGAGAACCAGCAGGAAACAGTAAGATTCCCGGCACCGAGACCGAGCTTCGGATGTTGAATTATTGTCAAGGTACCTTCAAACATTATCTTCGCACATACACACACACAGATCTACATAGAGGCAAAGTCAATACATACCGAGACCTAGGTGGAGAGAGACATAAGACTACAAACGGTACGACCTCAGCCCCGCCACCCACCATCTCTTCATCCTCAATTCCCTCCGGTCCATTCCCTAAGTTTTCCGAGAGGCTTGTCTTTGTTTTTTTTCCTCGATTTTTTTTCTTCACGCCCTTCTCTTCCCTTCTTTTCCCTCAGGCCCTGGCCCCTCGTCTTCGCTGCCGCCGCAACAGCCATATGGCATACTTATTCACGCCGGCCGTTCGTCTCATTTTTTCTCATGTCATCTTCTGGTCTCCGAGTCCTTGAGTCCAGTCCCGCCTGCTCCAATCGCTCTTCATCAACTATCATGCGTAACCTTTCCCTGGATACCCTAAGGTTAGACTGTCTATCTGCATAAAAGTTTCTCCTTCCCTGGACGGCAGCCCCCACCGCAACCACCACCACCTCAACCTACCAGCCCGCTGCATCCACCAACAAATTTTATACCTGCCCCGCGCACGGACGCGTTTGGGAAGTCGCCTACTACATCCCTAGCCTCCGGCCTCAATCCCATACCGTGGACCTGGGTACGAACGAAAAGCAACCCTCTCCTAGCGGGCGGTGGCTCCCTTTGTTTGCCCAGGCATTGAAACAACCAACATACCGCCCAACACGCATGTCAGCCGGAGGAACATAGAAGGAAGGAAGGAAGACAGAAAGGAACACAAAGGACTTCCAATCTCATCGCAATTCCGCTGCCGGAGGAGCAGAAGGACCGTCAACGATCTTCGCTCTAAAGACTCCACGACTCGCGAGGATATTTCGCAGCCCATACAAATACAGACATACACCCCACACCACAACAACGGCTACCATCTCACGACAACACCGCGCTCCCTTGCCTCCCGGAGACTGGGGCGCCGCTGCTCTGAAAGGACCTTTCCGCGGACCTGCGCTGGGACCATGGGAGAAGCAACTGTTGCTAGATAGACAGTCTTTCCTTGTTTTCAACTGTACCCTGCTCGCGGACTTGCTGCTCTTTATACCATCAGACTCGCCCCTACCAATTTCCCCTTTCTTCCCTCTACCTCTCACGGACCTTGCGAGCCTTTCCCATTTCCTTCATTCTCTCACATTGAACACTTAACTGTGCTTTTGCGAATTGCGATTTCCAAGCATGTCATGGAAAAACACGAGATTCATCGATGACACTGATGGGGATTCGTCGGCGACCGCACGGCCGCCGTCACATCCCAAGTTTGAGAGAAGAAGCTCTTACTCACTAGAACGATTCCTACAGGAACCGGACGAACAGGAACTCTCACCAGCTTCCAGTGTCGAGGCCCGATACATTGATACAGCAGAATTTGCCAGACGTCGCAAGAGAATGCAGAGTCCAACCTCTAGCACGGGACCGTATGCAGGAGGTATTCCTCCATCAGGGACGAATAGGAAGCCCAGGCTTCTGTTGATGGGTCAGAGAAGGTATGGCTTCGCAGGTGCACTCTTTCTCGAAAGCGCTGATACTAACTTTCTGCACATAGGAGTGGCAAGTCTTCGATCAGCTCTGTGGTATTCCACAAGATGCCGCCTACAGAAACGCTGTTTTTGGAGTCCACTACCCGCATTCAGAAGGACCCTATCAGGTTCGTCCCCGAGAGCCTCGAAATCCACCCCCGTCCATGCGCTGACAGATATGTCCACAGCTCGTTCATGGATTTTCAAGTATGGGACTTCCCCGGCCAGCTTAACCCTCTGGACGACACGTTCGACTTCGACAACATCTTTGGCGAGCTTGGAGCTTTAATCTGGGTCATTGATGCGCAGGATGAGATTCTGGACCCTCTATCCCGTTTGCATTCCACCATTATTGCGCTACAGAGGTCATATCCTATGGTCAACATCGAGGTGTTCATCCACAAGGTTGACGGCTTGTCGGACGAATACAAACTGGACACGCAACGGGATATCATGCAGAGGACCCAAGACGAGCTAGAGGATGGTGGTTACGATAACGTCCAGATCTCGTACCACCTCACCAGCATCTACGACCACAGCATATTCGAAGCGTTTTCGAAAGTCATCCAGAAGCTCCTGCCGCAATTGGGCACACTTGAGAACTTGCTCAACGTCCTGTGCAGTAACTCGGGCATCGAGAAGGCGTTCCTTTTCGATGTTCTCAGCAAGATCTACATCGCTACGGATTCTAGCCCAGTCGACGTGCAGAGCTATGAGATATGCAGCGATTTCATCGACGTCATAGTTGACGTCTCGGAAATTTATGGGTACGTGGTCTTGCGTTCTAGAAATGCCCAGGTTCCTGATCAGCAGTGCATGCAGTTACGACCGCAAGACGGGCCATGACGGACATGGCCAAATATCGCCGCCGGTCTCGCCCGGCAGGGTCCTAGACGAGACGGAAGAGCAAATTCCCGAAGTCAGCAGTGTGATCAGACTGCAGAACGGAATGGTCTTGTACCTGCGGGAAATCAACAAGTATGTTCTCTCATGCGTTTGTTGGTGCGTGTTACTGATCGCCGTTACACAGATTCCTCGCATTGATCTGTCTCATGCGCAAGGAGGGCATCGAAAAGCAGGGACTGGTCGATTACAACGTGCAGATATTCCAGACGGCGCTGCAAAAGGTTTTCGAGCTTGGCGGGACAGGTGTCAGATAGATAGAAGAAAGTGTCGTGGCTGTCGTCGTTGTCGTCGAAACATGGGCGCTTGGGGGCGTTATATCCTTATACCTTCGTTACTCTCGTTCGTTCGTTCGATGTTGGTTTGGTTTTTTATTCGGTTTTATGCGATGATAAATTCTTTGAGGTTGGAACTTGGAACAGGATCGTAGGGAGGGTTTAATGGGCTTGTAATGGCTTGCGATCTTGAGATGTTTCTAGATAGTCTACCTAGACCTACATGCTTGAAGTCGGAAATATAGATTGGATGTTGAATGAATGAATCCGCCTGAGAAGCTGAGGTGTCTGCACGATGTTTGCCCCATGTACCTGACTAGGTGCGGTAGTATACCTGGGGCTTGAGCTCGAGCTTGAGCTTCGATTGGCGCTTATCGCTGCGGGTGCACGGCGTAGTGATAACCGTACTCTTAATGGGCCGTGGAGGGCCGCCGAAGCGCCAGGTGGTTTATCAGGTCTAGATTGGTTGTGGGGGTGGGGGTGCCTGATAGGTAGATAATCCTCCGTAAATCACATTCATTATCCGTCTGGACAGTTCTTCACTCGAACTACTGGGGACGAGGCAAGGTACCTAAGGCACGTCGTTTCTTCCAGAGAATCCAGCGTTTCTGTGAAGATGTCTACTATACTGGGGAAGATGTGTAGCGTTCAGGTATGTACTTTGGAATTGCTCGAGTGATATATGATACATCTGTGCTCGCACTTGACTTTTTAGAGCTAGGTATCTCTGGCTACCACGAGATGCGGGATCCGGAAACTATCAGAAGTAGTAGTAGCAGCAGCACTGTTGATCAGTGATCAGTGATATCATGGTATGTCGCACCTGCTATAGTAGGATAGTAGGGTACGGCGACTGCGATATTCTCTGTATGTGTGGGCACTCACGAGTCACGAGTCACGGCCGCCACCATAATCGCCGCACCCCTCTGCTACTCGATACATGCTGTAGCCTGGGGTTCCGCTGTGGACACGTGAGAGTTATTACGACCTGGCTCTTCTGCGCAGTCCCCAGCAGAGCACGACGAGCTGTGCCCCACGAACTACTGGAAGGATTAAGGACCAGGGACCAGACATGGTGGGGCAGATTCCGCGCATGTAAAGCCTGCGAGACGACGTAGGTATCGCATCGTGTGTACCGTAGGTCCGTAGATGTATTTCACACGCATTGTCTTCGGTCCATGTGCACACAGGCGTGGTCGACTTCTCGCTCCGACGGCTGCATCACACTTGTTACTCGGTTCCCCCCGCTCCCACAGAACTGATATACCTAACTTTGCAAAGAAAAGAAAAGAAAAGGAACAGAAAGCGGCCTGGCTAGCTGGGAAGGTACCCAAATCACGCTCGATGGTTCTTTCCCTTCGGCTTGTTGGTGGTTCGTCGGTGGTCCATTCGTGGCTCGTTGTTGGCTCGTTGTATCCAAGTGCCGCTGCGGTAACGAGGGATACAGCGCCGAAGACGTGCACAACCTCATGTGTATATACCGTATTATACATGAGGTTGTAAGTTCGACCGTTCGAAGCTGAACAGTTGGAGCCTGGAGGACTCTGCGGTCTGCGAGAGAGGGGTAGTAGAGATGAAGTGGGAGTGCGGGCTCGAGGGAGAGTTCGAAGTTACCTATATTATAGCCATAAGATAAGTGTCAACTAGAATAGGCAGTGAAGACTCACGAGCTGTGACCAGATGTACTCTACTCTGGCGAGTGGACCGAGGTATGTAACAGGTGTGTGCGACGAGTGGTGTGAAGCCGCGGGAGGGCTGGTTGGGAGGGCGCACGCGAACAGACCAGATCTAAAAGCCTAATCAATGATCATCACAGGCCCCTTGCGCAGGTTGGTACATAGGCTCGGGATCTCGGAATTGTACATACTTTGTTCAGCTCAGCGTACCATGCCGAGTGGTTGCTATTGGGGTGGGATGGGATGGAGTGTACCAGTGCCGTTTGCCCATCGGCGGTGATACTTGCTGCCGAGAGATGATATAGTGAGGTGTATGGGTATATTAGCACTTCGTTGATACTGTATCTACTCGATCATTGTAACCGGCGCGCTAAGAGGTCAGAATAAACTTGCCGAGTGGCAATGAAAATTCGGTGGACGGAAGGGTCTTTGTGGCAAATGTTTTCGCAACTTCAGTGCTGAAAAAGCAGCTGTTTTGTTAGAAATCAGGAACTTTGGCCACGGTCTTGGCACGGGTGATGCTTTGTGCATCCACTCGGAAACAACAAAACTGCTGTTTCTGGGCCTGCTAAACTCTGGAGACGTGTAGTATTACACTATGGAATCGCCCATCCCTTCCCACCTGTATCAATTCATTTTTCCCGCTCGACATCTGTAGATACTAAGAGAGAGTTTTGAGCGAGAGCTCTGGCAGTGGCAAACTGATATTGCCACTTTGCACCCTTTTCATTGCTACTCGGTAAGTTTATTCTGACCTCTTAGCGCGCCGGTTACAATGATCGAGTAGATACGGTACGTGAGAAGGATGGGTTGCTGCCGTTACCGTTGCCGCCGCCGTGAGAAGCAAGCTTCATGGAAACTCACGATACAAAGGGTACCGGTATCCGGCTTGGTGATGAAGGAATCTTAATCCTGCGAAGACTCTCCGAAAGCAGCCCCGGGCACAATAGACCTTGGAGCCAGTATATTCCGGGCCGTGCGTGCCCATCTCTTATTGAGTTAGGTATAGATGGACGAGTAAACGGTTACATCATAGTTTCCGCACAAACGTGCAAAGCAAAAAACAATATCAGTTAATCCACAACTCCCGCAAAAAGACGTATGTACAATAGGTAAGCACCTCCGTCCGTATCTCTCACCAATAAACCTCACCACGCATCAACTTCCTCGCCGTGCGCTCGATGGCGACGCTTGTCACCCGCTCGCCCTCAAACCTCGCCTTCAGCCCGACAACTCCTCCGGGAATCTCGACACCCACGTCTCCGTTCCCATCACCGACGAGCTCGTGGATCACGCTGCCTTGCACGCACGCCGCCGCCGCCAGACAGAGCGCCACGGTGGACGGAATCGCCTTATGCAGTGCGCCCATACTTAGTGCCTTCGCAGCGATGTGGCAGAAATCCAGGGTTCCGCTCGGCGGAGCAACAAGGCAGATCTTTGGCTGTGCCTGCGTGGTCGGGTCGAGGCCCATCTTCACCGCGGCCGCTTGTCGGATCTCCTCCAGCGTTGGGAAGACGGCGTCTGGCCAGGAAACGGCGAAGAAGTCGTCGAGAGAGGGGAAGATGTGCGTTGCCGCGACGAAGACGGTGGGGTTGGTGGCGTCGACACAGGACACTACCACTTTCTGTCCTGACGTGAGCACAACCTCGTCGCGAGGTCGACCCGTCGGCAGCAGCTTCCCCGTCTTCGCTCCAGCAGGGTCTAGAAACTCGAGGACGACGCGGGAGCCCTTTCCAGCAACACCGGCGATGGCGATCTCGGATTCGTTCAGCATGGCCAATCCCGTGCTCCTTTCGACAGGGAACTGCGTGCAGACGATCTTCCCAGTGTTGGTATTGAGCAGGTTCAGCGTCGCCTTCCTGCGACCAAGATCCGTCTCTCCAGGGATCATCTCCAAGCTCGGGATGCGGCAGAGCTTCTCGTCCAGCGCGAAGATGCCAATGGCGGCGGTAAGGTTCCCGCAGTTGCCAGAGAAGTCGAGGATGCCGTCGCGGATGCCGACCTGGACGAACGTGTATGCGATGTCGTAGTCGCCGGTGGCCGTCTCGGGCTTCGCGGTCGAACAGCCGACCACGCAGATCTTGGAGAGCGAGCTGATCCCCCCGCCCATCCCGTTGAGCTGCCGCCCGAACGGGTCCGGGGAACCCATAATTCCCTGGAAGATCGGGCCCCACTCATCGCGCGACGGGGGGAGGTGCTTCGCGTCGATGAATATACCCTTCGAGGTGCCGCCGCGGATGAACGTGGCCGGCAGCGGATTGAGCGTGGTGAAGGCGCGGGCGAGACGCGGGATGTGGCGGGCGGCGAAGGCGGGCATCGATACGGGTTACGTGGTCAGCCTAGGGCGAGATCGTGGATAGGCGGGTAAGATCCGGCCGGGTGATGCTGCGCGTGTGGAGGATGTCTCGTGTGGTCGGGGGTTTCATGGTGGAGTGCGGTGAGGAGCTCGGGGAGTGGGCCGAGCTCTCTAGATTGCCCAGCACTATCTAGGACCCCTGTCCATGGCGGGGGGATGCGGAGCGGCAAGCCGTCTTCTGCGTGAGTGCTCGGTATGCTCGGTACGCATGCGTTTCATCTTTGATGCCGAAGGGATCCGGTGCGGGCAGTGTCGAGTACACACGGGCTTTCCGTGTCGAGGTCATCAGAAACCACGTAGATACTGGTATATACACACTCACGTAACAGCAAAGAGCAGAACAGACGATGACGTCAATGACCGAATGCGAAACCACGAGTAGTTCGTCTGTCTCTATGTACGACAACCATCAATTGACCTCATGCTCATGAACCTAGAGTGCGTGGGTGACGGGAAATGTGCTACATATGTGTACTATGAACATCTCACGGTTCGGTTCGCCATGCAAGGGGTCCATCCGACTCCCAGGATCCAGATAAATCTCGAAACCCCCAAATCTGTGGGTAGAGCAATCGCCACCGGGTGGCTGGATCAGGTTTATCTTCAAGCTTTTTGTGAGCGGAGCTGGGAGCCTAAAAAACGGGATGGGCCGCACAAGGGTACCGTAGGGTAGGAGGTCAGTAGCTACCCAATCATCCATGCGTTTATCTATCGAGTGGTACGGGCGTGAGCTTTTGAAGACGGCGTTGGAAATCTTGCCAAGAGATTGTCTTGCCCACACATCGGTGTCAGCAGTCGGTGGGCTTTCCTTCCCCGAGTCGGAAAGAATTCACCAAGCCCAATGTAAGCTGCGCAGGGAAAAGAGCGGATGCCCTCGCGCATATGCACTGCCACTGGTGGTGACGGTAGGGCCCTGATGAGCGTGAGTAGGATAGGCACCGTAGGAAGGACATCTCGGGAACCAGTTGCTTTTAGAGGAAAGCTCTGGAGAATACGGTGCTTTGCTCGTGTCTTTGACAGTTTGACTTCACTCTACCTGAGCTCCATGCATAGCCCTGTACCAGCACTGCCGTAAGACACGATATGGCATTTATGACAGGTTTGAAGCATCGTGACCTCAAAATGAGGTTAAACGTGGCACGGGAAAGATCATGGAGAATAGAACTATACGTCACCGGAAACACGTGCGGCATGGAAGGGCATGTACCATCCGCCGTCCATCCGTCCATCCGTCCATCCGTGGCCATGATAGGTACACCGTACACATCCATCTAATGAGCGGGAGTGGAGGCGCAGCAAACCTTAAGCAGCGAGTGGACATTCATCGTCGAGGGAAGAAAGAACTTTGATTGCGCATGGGGCAGAGCGATTGGCAAAGAGATGGCAATGTGCATGCCGCATGTATTAGAAAGGTGTGCCCCAGGATTGAGTAGGCATGTGTAATCCACTGAGGGCAGGATTGATGATGATTGGACATTGCGTTGGTGTACGTACCTACGGCATGCAGGCCGGAAAAGATTTTTGTATCCGGCCGATGATGCGGAATCCGCGAGCAGGATAGGTAATATGCCTTGAGTGCATACCTCCGGCGTTTGTGTCGCATCCCCAAACCGGTTTGGCCAGGACCGAAGATCTCCCTCAGACGAATATCAATGCTGTCCGTCGCCGTTGGACCTTCTAATCTGGATCAAGCAAACCGCGCTGGTGGATAACCATCATGTAACCCCCACAGGCCGGTAATACGGCAAGCTCGTGTTCTGAGTCGGAGATGTCTCAGGCCCAGCTTCCACCCTCTTGCACGGCATCGTCAACCTGCGCAAGCGTTGGTCCATGTGCAGCCGCGCGATGAAGAAACCGGCAAACAGCGACCGACAGAGCCCACGACCTGAAGGAGTTCCGATGAGAGCGGTTGGGCGGGACAGCATTCTGCCGGCAGATAGGCATATGATGGTTAGATATCAACCACCCGAGTAGTTACCTATGTAGCAGTTAACCAAGTAAGTACTAGGTGAGTAGGCATAGCGGCGAGGACACTCGGAAGCGAGGTCCCTACATACCTAGCATCTTTGCCTACGCCGGATTTACTGCCAAAGTGGGGGCGCGATCTTTGGAGGAGTTGCCCTGATCGGTTGTGGATCGCCGCGGGCTGGAGGACTGGTCTCGGGGCCATGGAGATGTTACGCAGAATTCGATTAGGTTCGGATGTGTGCAGGAGATTCGCGAGAACTATTGGCGAATCATCGGGTGCGGCGTCTTCAAGCGGACGCCAAGGACGAAACGGAAACGGTAAGCGTGAGAACCACCTCCCCCACTAGAGCCGAGTGGTATTGCGCTTGCACTCTGCATACGGCCCCACTCCACCAATTGATATCGATATCACTATTCACACTCGACACTCGACACTCCACGCTCACCCATCCCCAGTCCGACACTGATCCCGCGTTTCCCAAGACCAGAGACCTCGCCGAAAATCAACCCGCATCCAGAAGGAGGTGTGGTTGTGCAATATATCAGCACTCATGGACAAGCGCGGAGCTCGATTCGCGATGTTTCGGCTGGGGGCTTGCTATCAATCGGACTTTGCGATGAAGCAATGACACCCCTCGAGCTGAAATATGCAGTAGTGCCTTGCTGCTCCGGCGATCTTTAGCCTCCCGTTCCTGTGCCAGTCACCAGTGGTTGCTGCTGCAGAACCTAAACGTCACCCACCATGGAGACCTTTAAGACATCTCCAAGACATAGTAGGCCGGTTGGGGAATGGGTATACACGGAAAAAATGGTCGGCCACAACCAGTCAGCCGCGTAGGAGCTCGAGAGACTGCGTGCGACCCAGCACTAAGAGTCTTCTGCATCATCATGGTCCGCGGCATTCCCCTTGTGCCGTTCGTTCGTCTCACGTAGTTACCCCCTCAATCTGGCGTTGCGCCGGCGGAACGAAAACTTTCTCATCTCCTTCTCGCCTTCTTTCCGATAGTTGATAAAAGCCCATCCCTCATATGCTCAGATTCCCCCGGTTCCTCTTGTCTCTTCCATTCGTCAGTCGCTCTCCTCATCACGCTTCACACCTCACACATCTCGAAGCCTCGACTGGACGAGACTTCTCACATCCATCTTCAGCCAGTACTAGGCAGCCAACGCTCTCGACATATCTTGTTCGATACCTCTACGTCTTATAATGGAGGGAAACCCCAACGCTACCCCGCCTCCGCCGGCTTCACCGCAGATTCAAATTCCGCCGGGTGCTCGCCTGACCTACTCGCTCTCTCCATCACCGGCACCACAACAACGGAATGCACGTCCCAATGTTGCGCCCCGTCAGGGAAGCCAGACTGCCAATATGATTAGCAACATCCAAGTGGACCAGCCACGCAAGAAGTTGATTCTTTGCTTCGACGGGACGGGAAATAAGTTCAAGGGAAACTCTGGCGACACCAACATCCTGAAGGTTTTCCGCATGTTGGACCGCAGCGAAGGGAATCAATGTAACGATTCAATTCCCTCCAACCTTGCCTTCGCGATCTCTCTGTTCAGGAGGTGGTGGCTAACAGTGCGGGCGTCGGCGTCTAGTCCATTATTATCAACGTACGTTCCATTCCGGAGTACTCGCGGAGCGCGTACTAGACGCCGAGACTAGTCTCGTCCAACCCTTCCGGAGTATTGGCGCTGACAACCTCAACAGCGGGAATAGGAACTTACATCACCAATGGAGGGTTGTCGCGTGTGCATGTGGGCGCGCGTTTCAAGTCGTGGGTTAATAAGGCCATGGACGCCGCTGTTGGGTACTTTATTACTCGCGACCTGCGGGGTGGGGGAGTAGCTGAACATGGGTGCTGACGAGCGCGTTTTCGTTACAGAACATCGTTTGACCAGCATGTCATTGGAGGTTACAAGTTTTTGATGCGGTTCTATTCTCCCGGCGACGACATCTATATGTTCGGATTCTCGCGGGGCGCATACACTGCGAGATTTTTGGCCGAGATGATTGATCACGTGGGAATTGTGGCGCCAGGGAATGAAGAGATGGTTGGACTATCCTATCCGAGTTGGTGGGCGGAATGTTGAGACAAGTCCCCGTAGGTCCTATTCGCATGGAAGACGTTTTCGAACTGGAAACAACGGAATGATAACTCCAAGCATAAGGCACTTTACGAGTAAGTGGATATGAGCGCAGATAGCGAGAAACCTACTGACGCTAATCCTTCATGTAGTTACATGCGTGCATTCCGCGAAACTTTTGCTCGGCCAGCCCGTCGAGTACGATTCTTGGGGCTGTTCGACACCGTAAACTCGGTTCCCCGGTTCGAGCACGCATGGTTGAAGCGCTCCTCTGGGTTTCCGTACACTGCCAGGAGTAAGCCCGCTCTTCATGCTTTCACCAAAACTGGAATTGTGCTGACGATGCTTGACAGGCACCGCCCGAGTGATTCGACATGCAGTCGGCATTGACGAGCGCAGAGCCAAGTTCCGCCAGGACCTCGTCAACAAGGTAGACCTTGATTCGATAGCACGACAGCGGAGCTGGAAGGAAGAGAAGAAAGGCAAAAAGAAGAATAAGAAGAAGAAGGCCAAGTTCACTGCCAGGTCATCGAGCTCTGTCAACAGGGCTCAGTCCCCGAACGGCGGTCCGAGAAACGGCAATGCGAATGGACACCCGATATACGGACAGCAACTACAGACTGGATCCAACGCCATGTTTGCAGGCGAGAGTCCGGCGGAAAGTATGACGTCTTTCAATCTCATCTTGGACCAAGAGAGCGATTCGGACGACGACGAAGAACTCGGCCAGGACGTCGAGGAAGTGTGGTTCCCGGGAGCACATGCAGATATTGGTGGTGGATGGGACTTGCCAGCAGACGAAGAGCCTCTGAGCCACGGTCCGTTAGTGTGGATGGTCAGTATTCAGACGACGATATCGCTTTGGGAATGATGCTGATAGTCAAGCATAGGTGCGAGAAGCGAGAAAAGCGGGTGTTATATTCGACAAGGAGCGGATGAAGGAACATAATTGTTGGATCGAGGAATACGAGGACGACGATAGCCCAACGGAATCGTGTGAATCGCTAGTTCAAACCCAGCCCCAGCATTCATCCAACGGTGCTGCTGGAGCTCGGCGGCCCCCCGCCATCGAAGTAACCGGCACGTCACCCACCGAAGAATTTCCAAAAGAATTAGACAACTATCCTCCTCCGGATCTTCACGCGGCAGAAGCAGAAGCCCATCCTCTGCACCACCCACTCCGGCACTGGATGCGACGACGCCACCGGCAGGTGGAGGCGCCGCGGTACCCGCCGAAAGAGTTTCTGGAGCGGTCGTACACACGTGGGAAGATACACGATTGCTTGTGCTTTGGCCATGGCGTCGACCACATCGGTGTGCTGGGGTGGAACATGATGGAGTGGCTACCCTTCCGACGGATGGACCTGCAGCCAGATGGCAGCTGGAAGGCGATCATCTGGCCGCTCCCTCGCGGAGAAGTCAGAGATATGCCGGATAATGCCAAGATCCATATCAGCGCGCTCAAGCGGATGGAGGCGAATCCTTCGTATGTCCCCCACTCCTGTTCGCAAAGTTCACTCACTGATAACGCGGCAAATAGTTACCGTCCGGGCAATCTAATAGTCGGCGGAGGCGGCCGAGGAACACGAATTGCTTCCGCGGAACATGGAACAGGCGACTGGGTGGTCATCCGCGAAGAGGGAAATCTGATTGGCGAGGTGGTGATCAAGCGCTCGGCTTGGGAGAAGTTGACGCGGAAGCAGAAGGAAGAGCTGCGTGGACACAGGCACAGACGGATGAACGCCGGGGACGTGAGGGATGTGGAGAATCAGCTGTTCTGATGGGACGGTAGGTAGGTAGGCAGGCAGGCAGGCATGCAAGCAAGCGAACGAGCGAACGATCGGTTTTGTTGGTGATGTGTATTATGACGATGAGAACGGACATATTTACCACATTTTTTTATTTCTTGTCTTGGTTACTGGTGTGGTTTAGTTCGCACCCAGGTTTTTTGGCTATCAATGAAATCATGAGATGTCTTTCTTCCAATCTTCCAATCTTTCAACAGTCGATGCCATGACTCATGAGACACGAACTCCAGGACGTGAGTCGTGACAGCCGTTTCGGTAGCACTACATCTTGCCACACAGTGGCGGTTGGACATAGTATGTGAGTTTGGCTTTCTCACGGGTCCGATTGTAGGGAAGACGCATGAAGCCGGAGATCGGGGCGTCGGTGGACGAAGTACGAAGGACGGAGGACGTCAGGTGTCCACTGTGGTGGGCGGGTATGTACATGTAGGGCGCGGGGGATAGGCGGTCTAGACCGTACTGGATGAACGGGGCGGGGACGAGGGATATCCGGTGTATATGGATGTATGTACATTGATAGCTGTCGGCAACGGAATCGAGGGATGGTGGACGGAGCGGGGATGTTAAGCGGGGCGGCGTGGGCGGGCATGGGTGACTAGTATTCGAAGAATTAGATACTGCGGGCAACCTCTACGGGGCGACTTGGGAGGATTTTGAAATCCAAGACAGCCATGAATGCATATGAGCAGTGCACCTACCTACTCACTCCACTGCTCCCAGTGTATGAAGTAACTCCTGCCGTGTAGGTATCGGCGTATCCTTAGCTAAGGAAGGATGGGGCGAGAGTCGAGACTTCGTCCCACGATCCACTTCGGATCGGTACTACATACACTCCAGTCCGTGCTCATTCTCATGCGACACCTTCAATCTGTATAGTAATGTCACCACATCCATGAGTGGCGGCGATTGATGGTATGGCATTAAGGCTGCCCGGAACACCGTGCGACACCCCAGAGTACACGGTCCCCTGCCGGTCATAAATGAGTTATGTACGAATAGGTATGAGTAGATACGCAGCCCTTGACTCGTCATATCGCCTCTGTGTACTTCGTGTATACTTACTCGCACAGCTCTAGATCGACACTCCGGCAGCGGAGGTGAACGGCAGCGGAGGACGGCACAGCCCAGTTCGAAGTTTTCGGACACATTTGCTTGGCCGGTCACTCGATGAGCGAGTGATTAGGTGTGTGTGATGCTGCTGCTATGGACGCCTCCATTGATATCGCCGGTTGAGGTTCGAGGCTTGAAGGAAGGATGGATATTGGTGAATACAGGTTGGCCGGAAGTTAAAACTATCGACATTCTTCTTCTGTTGACACCAAAGTACTTTTCCTCTCCGAGCCGTCTACAGCGGCCATGGCTGACATCTGTTCGATCCCGGTATGTCTTGGTCCGCTCAACTTGCGGATTCAGTGCGTGCTTCACTGAAGAGATTGTAGGTATTTTGATTGTCGAAGTAGCAGATTGACCCCATCATGACGAACTCCAATCAATCTTCTCCCAGTACACTATCCCGAACGCCAAACCACAGAAACAATTGCCGTAAATGCCAATCCCAAGAGAAACCCAAGAACTGCGCCATATGAAATCTCATGGTCAGGATATCCCTTAGACACAATCGCCATACTAAAACGCATAGAAAGATGCCACCCATGATAATGCCATATGTCGTGAGAAAGAAAGCATAAAAAAAAACACGAGAAAATTTTGCTCGTCGCAGCAACATGTCCCCCCATATCTCTTAGCGGCGCTTCCTCTTCCCCAAAGCGCTGATCATCCTCTCCGGAAACTCATCCACGTGCACAAACACGAGGCTCCTCATCTCCGCCGCCCTACCCCACCAGGTATCACCGGGACCGAACCCCTTCCTCAGCACCAACGGGCCCTTCTGCACCGTTCTCACGTTCGCGGAGTACAGCTTCTTGAAGCCGATGACGATGGTATCCCTTCCGGGGAGCAGGGTGCGGTCGCGGACGGCCAGCTCGCTGGCATCCTCGTTCCAGTCGATCGAGACTTTCGGCGGGAGAGCATGCTCGAGCTGCTGGAACATGCGCGAGCGCCAGGCGTCGAAGCTGCCCATGCTGCCAAAGCTGGGCTTTTGAGATAGTTCGGAGAGCGGGGTGGCGGATTCGTCCCCGGCGGCGGCGGCTGGTGTGAGCTCGATACGGGCGAACTTGGCGGCGGCGGCAAACGGAGAACCGGCGGAGCTGGCGGAGGCGAATGACGTCTCCCCCAAGGATGTGGTCGCCGTCGACGTGCCCCCCTCCGTGGCCGTGGCTGGAGTGATCTCGAAACGGGCGAAGGTGGCTGCGACGCCGGACGGAGAACTGGCGGAACTGACGGAAGTGAATGTCTCGCCCGAGGATGTAGTCGTCGTCGACGTGTCCCCCTCCGTGGCCGTGGCTGTGGTGCGTTAGTGTGCGGTCGGTAGATGAACTTGTGCACTGGGTGTTTATGCTTACCGCCGAGCATGTCGCTGTCGCTGTCGGAGACTGCATCGCTGACTCTGGGTCGCTTCGTTGGAGGTTGCTTCGCTGGTGTTTCCTCTGTCATCGCTGACAGCTCCCTCTTCCGGGTACCGGTCGGAGCAGGACTGTGATCTTGCTCGGCCAGAGCACCTCCGCTGAAAGGAGTAAGTGTTGACTTGATTCTCGTAGACAGGCACAAATAGCGGCGGTGATGTGGGGGCATGACTGGATGATGTAGTAGGGTAGAGGAGGATGGGTGTAGATGTTAGGGAGACGAAGAGGTGGAGGAGTCCTTGAGAGGAAGAGGTGTGTAGGTGCTGGGATTTGGAACAAATATTGTAGACGCAGCTTGACGTAAGTGGATTTGAGAGAGAGAACATCAACTTATTGTCGCATGCAGCCTTACTAGACTGGGTCGACCACCAACTTCCCAACCTTTCCTGCCAGCTCCGCGGCGTCAAGAGAAAGCTCTACCACCACATCCTAATGCTGCGCCGCTGCATACTAAACAAATATTGTAGACGCAGCTTGACGCAAGTGGATTTGTGCTGTGTTGGGAAGACTGCCAAGGCGTGAGTGATACCATGTGATGGAGGACAGTCCATCATGAACTGCTCACTCTGTATTTGCCCTATTGCGGTTATCTACAAACCCTATCTACAAACCCTATCTTCTAACGGAAACCTCCAGAATGCAATATCCATTTTCTACCTGACTATCACCTATGTTCAGAAGTGGAACTTTAAGCCTAATAATTTCATCATGTGATAGAGAGTAGACAACAGCGAAATGAGTAGAAAGGCCGTGAGCGGCAATAAACCGATATCCTCTCTCTAGATAGTTCATTCGAAGTTCCTCTCGTAACCCTAGTGTCAGTGATCTCTCTCCAAGCCCTTTGAAGGACAACTTGTAGAAGAAGCGCTAGCGTGTGTGCAAATGAGGCCGTACAGACTCAGGGACCACTATACTCTCTTCCCTTCGAATCATTCTTTCAACTACATCATACCAGCCTTCCTCAACACATCGACAATAACCAAGTATCAGTATCTACAATCGAGACCGCCGCACTACGATTCAAATAGCGAAATGGATCCCGACCAGAATGACACCAAGATGGATAGCAACGAGGGGAAGGCCACCATTCGCCCAACCATCATTCCAATTCTGAAAAAACCTGCGAGTTTCAATCTCTTTAACCCGACAGCTCCTGCTTCCCACACTACATCTGTGCCTGCCGAGTCCCATAATACCACGGCCCCAGTCAATACGTCGACCTCGAGCTCTTCTGCTGCCAGAGATCCCGAAAACACGGCTTCGTCTCTTGATACATCGATTAAGCACACTCCCAAGGCCCTATTCATGGGGAAAGAAGTGTCGGTGAGTTATTCACTCTTGCCGTGCTTGACAATATGGCTATAGTCTCATGCTCCGGCTTCTAACACTGTCAGACTACCGTCGCATCCGATCCTCCCAAGAACTTGTCAGCCGCCGTTTACAACGATTGTCTCAAGTGGCATAAGAAGACCATTGCCAGCCTCCGTGAGGAAATCCATTTGTATACCGAAGACGCTCGGAAGTGGCTACACCCCGCGGATTATGGTTTCAGCCCGGATAACCTGGGGACCGCGACCCTGAGTTTCCAACAGGGATGTTATCGTCAGATGAAGCGTATCAACAGCCTCTCAATCGAGTTGTATACCATGAGGGAGGATTGCCTCCAACATATCGAGGCTTGGGGACCGACAGGAGTGGGAAAGAGGCTGGCCGCAGTCGACAGGGAGTTTGAAGACATGGTACAGTCTAGGACCCTTCTCAAGAACATCATCACGAGACTTGAGAAGAAGATCGAAATGAGGCAGCGTGCGCAGAGGCGTGCGGAGAAGCGTGCGGAGAAGATGATGGCAGAAGTGTACAAGGAACTGCACAAGGGGAGCATCAAGAAGGACTCAGATGATCGCATAGAGGTGAGGTCAACTATGGCCGATGTTAGTAGCATGGGGACTGACCGGAAAGCAGCCGGCTCGCAAGAAAGATACCCACGAGGGAAACGACACCAAGCCGAACAGTGCTCGAGATGGCAGTTTGATCACCAACACCGAGTAAGGCACATGCGTGGCTTTGCTGTCCTGAAAGCGAAATGGTTCTTGCATGATCTGGATCTGAGATTTCGGAGAGTTTGAATGTTATCTTTTTCTGCTAGGTATGGGACGAAAGGATTTTGTACTTGGCAAGGCTTTACGAGGGCAGTTTTCAGTCGTGTCTTACGTCTTTAATGATCTGTGGTTCGTTGTGTTGTTTGTACCATTAGATAGGTGCTTTCTTTGCATAGGTTTCTTCCTGCACGAAGAACTTCCTCATCGGGAATGCTGATGGAATTTATAAAGATTCCTACTTGAATTCCCATCTGATGTCTGCAACTCATCTTAGAAGAAAAAGTGCCACTACGATGTTGTAGGTATATCGCCGCAGAGAAATCCAGAGACACTAACCATCACGGATCCGATCGGCTGTTACACAACCCATTCCCGAATCCATCGACCGGCCAGGCGGAATGCGGGATTGCAAAGTTTGCACCATAGCGGGAGTGGACAGAGTATGGAATGCGCGAGGCTACAGATGGAGAACAATGACGAGATCAGTTTGTTTGGGAAAACGAAATCTGATTGAAGACTACTCCGACTCGCAAATTTCACACACGAAGTCCAGCCCTGCTCACTTCTTCCCACCAGCGACATGACCTAACTAGTTCAGAACCGGCGTCTCGGTCCCGTTCCACCACTGCGACACGACCGGCCCATGTTTTCCATTCCACCAATCCTTCACCGGCTCACCGTAGTCCCCCTTCGCCCACCTATCCACCTCACCTCCAGCAGCACCAGCAACAGCCGCTCCAGCTACCACGGTCACACCCGCAGCCGGGATCGCTAAGGATCCTAGCATTCCCATGCTTTGCAGGATATTGAATGCACTGCCCGCGGCGACGGAACCGCCCATGCTTGCCTGCCAGCCCGTCGCGAGAGAGCCTATTACCCCCGCACGCGTCGTAATTTAGCCGCTGTATACTGGGAGGACGAGGAGGAGTGGGAAATACTACCAGCCACCGGGCTCAATGCGCCGAAGCCCGCCACCGCAATGGGGTTGATAATGAGCACCACACCGACAGTCAGGAAGGCCAAAACTATGTCCGACGGGTTTTGGCTACGGAGGGAGGTGAGTTGAGCGGACACTGTTGGGTGGTTTGTGGAGAGAAAGCGGGAAGAACGGTGGCCTGATGGAGGAGCGGGAAGTGGGAATATTTATAGAGAGCAAACACAAAACATCGGACCGATGGTGAATAGAGCTGCCGTCTTTGTTGACCGGCCACGGGTTCCCCTCAGTTTGATATCATGTGGGCGACCGCAGATACGTATGCAGCCTGCCTGGAAGGTGCCGAGCAGATCGTAAACTATGTGCAATCAACATCGACAGCTTTTGCACAGCCGACAGACCGCGCCAAACATCAAACATCACACCCCGAACCATGAGCAGGGCTCGCGCCTGCTAGTTCCCGACTATATACTCGAATTACTAACTACTGAGGGGGCGAATCAGGCGTGACCACTACCTAGTGCGCCCTGTCGAAGTGCGTTTCCTCGGTGCATCTCCACATGCGGAAGTGAGTACAGTTCCTTCACCCGACAGATGGTCTACGAGAAGAAACTGCGGCTATAGCGTCTATGGTATGGTTCCAACCTAGGCACTAGCTCGTGGGCCCCGGGGGTTACATACCCACACAGAAAAGCTGCGTACTTCCTGAGGATACATAGGACTCACTGACTTCTCCCACCGATTGGACGGCCGTCATGATCCTTATCGCTGTGGTGATATTAGATAGCGCCGGGAAAGGTATCCGATTGGTTTACTGGGATTCCATAACACGGTCAACATGCATTCCTTTCATTCCACGAATGCATATAAAAAACTCTCGCAATACGAAAAACAGCAGGCTCCGGGCATCGTTCTCCTTCCAGGGAGCTGGAAATTTAATCTCATTCTCTCGCGCAGCGATAGTAGGAGCAACAACAGTGACTGCGGACTACCATGTCTCTCACACGTGACTAAGAGAATAGACCTTTGCCTTCTCACCTCTTGAGTTGCCCCTGAAATTATTTATGCGAGAGCGAGCAAGTTAACTACAGCAAGTCCCGTAGGTGTTTCCTCATCGGAAGTTACATCTTAACGCTTTCCTGGTCTCAATCACCCGGAATCACTCGGAGGGCAAGAACCTCGCCGGTAGAGGAGATCTTGTGAGGAAAAAGCCTCTCGGTCGGATCTGGATGGTGATCGATGAAGCGGTGTGTGTATACTCCCATCATCTAGATAGGGAGGTCGCAAGCAATTATGACCAAAGATAAGATCACTCGTCGTCTTCCCTCTTTGTTTCTGCTCATACTCTCCATATCACTCGCCCAGGCCGATAATAGTCTGTGAGTACCCTATTTTTCGGCAAGAATTTGGTCGCCGTAGTCCAGACAGGCCGCATGCGAAAATAAATGGATGTTCTCTGCCCGGAACCGACGCCGTATCCCGCGCAATCACAACCGCAGTTACCGCCACTACCACTGCTACAATTACTACTACTGCCTCCCCCGAGGCCCCCAAGATCATCGAGGATCATCGGGGGTACTTCATCCCAGAGATGCACGGCCAAGCGTACGAGCTGCATCGACGATCACTCGGACATGTGCTGCTGCGCAGTGGCATCCATGTGCTCGTAGCTTCTCCAGCATCTCCTACTCGTCAGCATTCTTTGCCGAAGGCCCCCGGGGGTTAGGCTCAGGCAGCTAAGAGGGTCAAGACCTCTCCCGCTCTTAAGCCTTCGGTAGCTGCACGGTACTCAGCCCATGCACCAGCTCTGTCGGACAGGGATCTTGCCATAGAGAGGAGGAGGATCATGGATGAGAATATGAGGGAATTGAATGTTCTGCTGACGCCTGTTTTCCTCCAGACGACCCTAGAAAACTCAGGAATCGCTTAATCGGAAGATCCGATGGTAACGATGGGGAAGCGAATGATGAAGTTGGCACCAGTCAGTAAGCTTTTGGAATTGTTCTATGGTAGATATCTGGCGTCGATTTCCGAGGCGATGTCATACCGGGTACCTTTACTAATTCTGGTCGTAGATCGGTCCCCGGAACTCCGGACACACTGCTTACTGTAGAGTACACCCAACCAGCCCGCCACTGGGTCTGTGCCTGTCCCGCATCCTCAGTCAGCCCAACGCCACAGTAATGCGGATGTACTCACGACGGATTCTTTGATTTCTCGCATCATCTGTGCATACGATGGGAGCTCGAGGAATATGAGTCGAATATTCGCAAAGTTGGTACACTCTGAGGCGCCTGCAAGCCACTCCGCCCGCCACAATGCGACTACGCACTCCAAAGGGCTAACCATCTCTCCTGGTTGCTAAGCAACGGAGGGTAACGCTGGAGGCGGCCCGGATTAGTTATGCGCGATGCACTACAAAGTAGAGCGACCTTTCGTGCTAAAGTGTTGAGTTAATAGAATCCATGATACATGCCAAATTATTCCTAGAAGTGCAGTGAATTCTCCAGCAAACTGTGGCGAGAGTAGCCTACAGGAAGCAGAGGCATCCGTGGCGCAGTACGTGTGATTATCGATAAGATTGATTAGCCGTGCGCCGGGCGATGTTATGGGCTGATGTTTGCCAGTCAGCCGAAAATTGTGGGTGCAGGAATCTGGTACCGACGCGCATGGTGTGACTCCCTTGCCTTCCCTGCCTAAGGCCCTGGGGCCTGTGCTGCATGGGACCTAACCGAAAGTGGACAAGCACTCCTCTTTCCGCTTAGCGCAGCGTTTCTTTTTTCAACGTCGCCTCATGAAAACGGGGGGTTTCCCAAGGGAGTATCTCAATAAAGAAATCACTTGGAGCACAGTTAAGTAGCGCGAGGTGCTGTGTGGAGCGCAGTATCATCACAGAAGCGAAGGGAAGTCATTTGAGTGCAGGCCGAGTGACATGTGGTGAAGGACGCCCCCACGTTTTCCCATCCTCCTATCCTGCATGCAGGCGCAGCGAAACAAAATATGACCGGGTATGTTGTTCGCTCATGAGTAGCTATATTGTACGACACAAAATATGACCGGGTATGTGATTTGTTCGCCCGAATCCGAAAAGGTCCTCTGTAGCAGTCCAATAGATGTCGCAATAGACGTCAACTATGATCTCCACTCTACCTCCAGTAAAACCAGGTGGAAGAAAACTTGCTAGACCAAATTTGAGGATCATAACAGTAGCTGAAAGCCATATGTCCGGGGTTAATGAATCGCCTTCACAGAAAACGTACTGATGTGGCACTCCGAGTGATTCATTATGACTAGCTCTATCCGCCAGCCGCTTGAGCTTGATAGGGAATGCTCCTAGGTTTTGGTATAGGCAGTCGTACTATTTACGATCACCCTCTCTTCGAAGCTGCTGTGTGGTGGCGTGATTTTTGAAGCTTAGAAAAGAGAGGGGTGGGAACACCCGTGGTGCAGTAGCAAAGTCTGCTGTGTATGTCCCACGCCGGCTGGCCGGACGTGTTAGACTTTGGCAATCCAGTCACATTACAACTGGTACTGTGTGTCATGAAAGAAGTATCCCCGTTTCAATTTTCGAGCTCCGGCTCGACCTTGCGGGTATGAGGGAGAGCCAGAGACTATCATCCAACCTCCGCCATCAGCACCTCGTCAGTACCCTAGCACTAAAGTCTACAGAGTGGTAGTTCTGTTCTACAGCGGCGACTACGTTTTAAGGCTATATGCCATCGATCTACGCCCCTTGAAAGCCACAGACAATCGAAAATGTTCAAAATACCTCCTCGACGGCCATTCGCCCAGCCAGCCAACAGCAATGACGTTTCCGAACATTTTCCAGCTAAAATGGTTGGGAGTGCAGAGTCTTCGAAGAGGATGGTGGTGCGGGGCATGGGGGGTGGGCTCAGCAACTACCGGGATGACGGATGGGTGAGGAGGAGGGAGTGATCAGCCAATGCTATGGCGCGGCGGTCACGTGACCATGCACAGCGCCCACACCTACTTCCCACCCGCCAACTCTTATAAGTAGGGGTCTCTCCCCCCTCCCCCGTCCACTATCACTTCTCCCCCTCCGTATCACACCATCAATCCTATCAACCACAACTATCAGAATGGACTTCAGCGACAACCCCGACCCACTCCCAGCACACACTGGTGACAGTGAAGACATCTGGGGCTATCTCGCATCTTCCTCCGCCGTTGATCTGGATTTCATGAGCCACAACTTGTCAACTCCCACCAGCATGGCCGAGCTTCAACAGCATATTCGCTATTGGCAAGATCTTGCGAACCCTGAAGCTTTCGGTGATACTAAGGAATCCCGATCTGGTAGAGCCCCCTCCTCCGTCATGGGTTATTCCCGGAAGAGCGGCTGCTGACTTCCGGCTCCAGTGCTTCCGAGCGAGCGGGAGAAAGCAATTGCTGAGATAATCGACGTTCTGCAAGCAATGGCCACGTAAGTATCCCGTGAAGACAGCCACGGAGCTGTTCGCATTGACTGGCACTGGGCAATGGGCACTGACTATCCCTCAGTGTTCCGCCTCAAGGCGAAGAGGAGCAGCGTCTGAGAGATGTATTCACACACTTCGAGAGTACGATGAACGAGATGAACTATCCATCACTCTTCTTCCGTCTTGCGGTAAACAGCTCCCATTCCTACTTTGCGGGATGTGACTGATCGGGGTTGTCTTGGCACTCAGGACGAGGGACCAATTGCAAACTTCGATTCGGTGCCATCTTCACACAAACTTGTGAACGCGGACATGTCCGGATACTACTCTCGACTAGAAGATATCGAGACGCCCATTGGGTTCAATCTGATGGAGCTAGACCGGGAACTGGAACTCTTTTTTGGATTCGATTGCAGCAGTCCCCTCAGTAAAACCAGCTGTTCTCCCAGATCCTCACGATCCAAATCGTCATCTCCCTGTGACGGCAAAACCGACGATCATGAGGATCTTTCTTCGTCGTCGAATGGGGGCGATTACACTTGCTCCGAGAAGTCGTGCCGCCAAAGCTTCAAGCGGGCCAACGCATTGCAGAGACACGTTGCATCGATACATGAACGGAGGGGACAGAAGTGCCCCTTCTGCCCCAACGGAAAGAGGGCATTCAACCGGAGCGATAATTTCCAGAGGTAGGAGATGAACCCCACCGATCCGCGATCGCCGATGGGTCAATGTAATACCGACTAATCTGTGTGGCAGGCATGTTACCGGTCGGCACAAGAGTATCCAGGCTGATAATACGAAGCTGCAAGCCTGCCTGCAGAGGTTATATCAAGGGAATGGAAGGCGCACGTCATGGAAAAAATGATGTTTCCGTATATTTATGCGCAATTTGTATGGTTAATTTGGAATGATTTTGTATGGTCTTTTGAGGTTTTTGGCGTTATTTTGGGGGGATTTCCGTCGATTTATTCTGTTTTTGGGCGGCGTATCTATCTTTTTTTGAATATATGGAAACGTTTATTGCCCATCTCTTGCCCACTGGTAATCTCGGGGAAGGAGAAGATGAAGAGGACAAATTTGTATATTCACAGATCCAGGCAAGACGTAAAATACGGAATTGAACTAAAGAAATACCACCGGCTTCAGATCTATGATTCTTTTGCGTGCATCACCTAGGTTCGTCAATTGCCCGTCCTCGAGGTCCTGCTTCGGGCATTCCGATTTTCGAGCTTATAGCTTAGCAATTCAGTCCCTACTCTCTTTCCTTAGCCTGCACTCCACACCTCGCACACAGATAATGTTAATAGTTTCTATACCTCACCCGTCCTGGGCATTCTCTGTATGAATCTCCATCCTCGCTGTTGTATATCGGAGGAATATAGGTTGTGAAGTCCTGACTCCTGAGCGTTCTTGTGCAAGGCGAAGGCCGTCACCACGCTGCTCTAAGACCCTTACGGCTAGCGTTGTGTCTTGGACCCCGTTCCTCATAGAGGGCTTTCTGTCCACCCCGCCGTCCGCCAACGCACTCCCGCAGTCGTTGAGCAGACTCTCATCCTCGATCATCGAGAGAGAGGGGGGGGAGGGCGGATGAGGAGGAGAGGGTGGATGAGGAGGGGAGAGTGGATGAGGAGGATACGAGGAAGAAGAAAAAAAAACCAAATCCGAATTTCCGGGTTACACGGTTCATTTTGCAAGGTTGGGCTAACTACATCTGGTGTGCTGCTTGCTGCTTGCGGGGGGCTCGGGGGCCGGGTCCGGGGGGGGGGCGCTCGTCGTTTTATTCAGGCAGCAATCAATTGTCTTGGCTTCGCGAAAATGGCACTGCAGTTGCAGGGGGGGGGGTTAAACCATTGCCACCGCTCTCCAGGCCATGCAGCTCCCGGACGAATCATGCACCGGCTAGGAGGGAGGGAAGGTAGCACTACTGCCGGTATCCCTATCGTCGATATCGGCCCGCGGAAAATAATAAAACTAATCTAACTCAGTAGCATGAATCACTAATTAGTGCCAGACGGGAAGGAAGCAGAAGAATTCAATGAGTGGGGAGAGGAAGGAGAATGGGAGGAAGAGTTGGGAGGAAAGGAGGGTTTTATAGGTGGATTTGGTGAAATTCCAAGCAACCACTTCTAGCGCACTAGCCGCGACTCCAAAGTTTGTTTGGCAGCAAACACCGCTACATTCCAAGGTGTCGACAGATGTGTGACATCAAACAAGGTCACTCGACATACCAGTGAGCACCAATGAACACATTCCCACAGCGAGGAATAGCGACAAACGCGCAAAACAATTATCTACTGATTAAACAAAACCAAACATTCTAAGGTTTTTGTTTTGTCATCATCATAGCATTCGACCCTATCAGATCATGGCTGTACACACGTCCACTTCCACCCCACCGTCTCCGACCGCTGGCCGCGAGCTCGATGTGGGTTCCCTATTGCTCTCCGCCCGCCCATCCGCACATTGAAAGAAAGACAGAAAGAAAGAATACAAATAAGATGACAAAATGAAAAGGAAAAGCGTCAGGCTTTCTCAAAACCCCACATCAAAGCTCGCTTCCCCACTCAATTCCTGCATCCAGAATGATCTAGTCTAACGCCTCATTTCTTCCCTCATATGCCGGTATCTCCGGCCGTCCAGCCCGTACCTTTTCCTGCGCTCTGGCTCTCACTGCGTCCCAGTCTATCACGCTGCTCGAGGTTGGGGTGGGGGTTGAGGAGATAAGTACACTTCGGATCAAAAAAGTGGTGCAATGTTTTTAGCGAGGCACCAGTGACTAAAACCAGAACACCACAATTGGAAGCGACTGGAGCGAGACAAGATTCAAGATTGATACACTAGTACTGGTGAGTTACCTTACCCAGCCTTACTGCTTCGGAGGTGGCGGCGCCTGCCCAGGCCACGGGCCAAACAGCTTCTCGATCTCCTGTCCACGCGGATTTCCAGAAACGTGCATGCTCCACTCCATACGACAGGCCTTCTTGATCTTTGGATCCGTGAGATCGGCATGGTGAGTGAGAATATGCCTCTGTAAACTCGTATGCTCGGTGTAAGACATGCCATTTCTGAAACAGCCGGGGACCGGGCAGCTGTTTGGAACCGTGCCTTCCTCTTCTTTCTGGTCGTCTTCTTCCTCCTCCTCCTCGTTGTCGTCTTCCTCCTCCTCCTGGTTGTCTTCACGAATTCCACTACCAGCCGAGTGGTAATCCCCGTCAGATCCGACACCTGCACCGTTAGAAGAAAGAGCGGCGTTCTCGGCATCATCTGCTTGCTTTGGAAATCCGTAGTTGGAAAGCACCTTGTCGGTGGCATCATTGCCAACATATGCTAGGACCGTATTGAGAGGGAGGCCATGCTGTTGAAGCTGTACCAGCTCCTGACTAATCTTGCTTCTGGCGATTTGTTCAGTGAGTGTGAACGCATCAGCCTGGAGCTGGTACAGCCTGGAGCTGGTACAGCCTGGAGCTGGTACAGCCTGGAGCTGGTACAGCCTGGAGCTGGTACAGCCTGGAGCTGGTACAGCCTGGAGCTGGTACAGCCTGACTAAGGGTTCCTCGTTTTCGGTGTCCTCAATGTCATCGGTGTCTTCAATGTCATAGATGTCTTCAATGACGTTGACCTGATCTCGGATTGAGTTGTCCTTGTAATTGAAGTTTGTGAGTGTATCTTTGAGCCACCTGGTGCCGCGGATATGTTCCTTTATTCAAGTTAGTCGGCTATATGCGCATAAGTGGGGTATGGGGGTAGCGGTACGTTTTTCTCTAGAGTATGAATCCAACAAAAGGGCCGGAGAATGCCCGGTGCCCACGCCAGACTGATGAACTCTATCAGACTGCGGATGCCGGTGATCATTTCGAGATTGAAGGTTGCGACGTATTGACCCGGAGTGACGGTGACATCCACGCGGGATGGGTTAGAGAGCCCCTGTGGGTCGGCCTGACTGGCCGCCTGCATCTGACTCAAGAGAGCCTGCATCTGATTCAAGGAAGCCTCCATCGCTTCAGCTTTCGGTGGTAGCGGTTTGTGAAATACCTGCATGATTTCGGTGGTGCTGGTGCTGCTGCCGGCATTGTTGCTGTCGAAGTTGTTGCTGTCGGAGCTATTTCTGTGGGTGTTGTGAGTGAAGAGGAGAGCTTTTCAGCGGCTTAAATGTTGAAGGCGGCTCCTGGGGCTGTTCACAGGGTGAAGGCGAGTGAAACCACGTGATATATTGTACTTCCTCCTCATGCTGTACTTTGTATGGAAAATGTTAGAGATCAGTGATGAACTTTGTAGAGGAAATATGAGAGATCAGTGATGAACTTTGTATAAGAAATATGAGAGATCAGTGATGAACTTTGAAGGAAAAATGTGAGAAATCAGTGAGGTTTTATAAGTCTTTACACCTTCGATGATCTTGTATGCTCTTCCGTCTTCCAGCAGCGGCGCCACACGTGGTTCGACCACGAAATTCTGTGCGATATCAATCAGCCAGCCACACAGTTCGACCCCAGAATATCAGAAAGTGGCAGTTGACTGTAGTCTGTGGCGGCAAAATGTTGGAAGGACAGACTACATACACACCACCGTTTAATTTTATGGCTGGACTGATGCAGTCTGTGCAGTCCGGACTGCACCAACTCACATTTCACACGTACTCACCGGAAAAGCTCTTGGGAACAGCGTCTCACTTTCAACTTCAATTTGGATGTGATTCGTAGCAACCAGCCGCCTGAGACGTAAGCCCACTGCATCATTCCCCAAAGAATACCATTAAAACTAAATATTTACCTAATCGTCTATCGTCTGCCATCTTGCTAGTTGTCTTCCACCATTACATTATTCCGCTTATTTTGTCTTCTCCTCAATTCTCATGGCCTTCGGATCGCACGTTAGTACATCGACTAAGGTTTGAAGAGCGGCAAAAATATACATGGCTTGCAACCCCCGCAGCAACAGCCAGGTAAATAATCTGAGGCTTTCACTTCCGCAAATGGGAAAGTTGCTGACCAGCTCAACACAAGGAAAACTCTTAGTGGGGCCCCGTTCGAAAAACCGGCGTGGTGGAGTGACGGAAGACCTATCGGTGAGAGGAGGAAGTGTAGTATGAGCTGTCAGGGGGGGAAATGTGGATGCTAGTAGTGGGGATCCGTCAACGTTGATGGGCATGGCGGAGTCGACTAAGTGGGGGGAAGGGGGAATTCAGCTGGGTCGTGCGGCGGGGGTTCTTCTTCTTCTTATTTCTTGATCATCCACTACAGAATAGAGGTTCAACCTCTACCTCCTCTTCTGTATTTGCTCTCTCCTTGACCTCGCCGTCGGCCTAGAGGGGTTTGGCAAAAGAGCTGTTTGCAAAACCGCTCTGTTCTACACAGCGAAAGCGAATTCAGGGTTGATTTTAGATGACAACACTGGCAGACTACTACGGACGGTTCACGAGAAGTTTGACTTAAAAGAGATAAAACTTTTATTCTTGTTCCTGTTCCTCCCACTTCCCCTCTCCCTCTCCCTCCCCCTTCAATCTTGCCACCGTGGGCCAGTCCAAAAACCGGTGGGAGGCAGGGACCACGATCTCAACCGAGATCGCGTCCTCGGGCACCTCCGAAACCTCGGCGATATGGATGATTCTCCTCCTGCCAGCTGGAGAGAGGACCATCCAGTACTTGATGGCCTTGGGCGGTTGCTTGGGCTGACCCTTGGAGGTGGTGGCGGCGGCGGCTGTGGTGGTGGTGGCAGCCACGGCTCTCTGTGCATTGTTAGAGATATAGATACAGTAGATACAGGGATGGATCAGCATGAATGAACGTACTTTGGCGCGCCGGCTTTTAGTATCCTTGGCCCCAATTGGCCGACGGCTGGGCTTCTTGGGGCGAAGGGCTCTCTTCTTCGGGATGACGCCCGGCGAAAGCTACGGGAAAATCGAGTGAGTGAGTGATGCATCAATTGGTGGTGAGGGAAGAGGGATTAGCTTACCATGACCGGCGCCTTGATGGTGGCGCGGTCACGGAGGAGGTGCCCGTAGGCAGCAGGAAAAGGTGGTGCAACCATCTATTTAACTGTGAGCGCAGTTCGCAAACAATTATAGATGAAGTATATGCGAGGGGCGGTTTATGTGTGGGGCGTATGTATGTTGTGGAGAGAGGAGGGGAGGGGGGGGACTTACGATTGTCGATATCTACCATCGGCACGTCTGCATTAAACACATAGATTGGCAAAGGTCATAGAATCGTCATATCCACTCTAGGAAAGCGCACATATTTCAGGGATATGCAACGAGTATGGTGTACCATAGCATTCAAGTGCGCTTGATCGCAAGCTACAGAGCTACTCAGGCTTTCTACCATCCCATAGATAGAGGATCATGTCTGTATCACGCTGAAGCAAATGTGACCGAGCATATTGCAGCAGTCTATCAGATTACATAGCCCTCTCTTCGGCTAATCGGAAGTAGCTGTACCATGTTCGTCGGATTCGAAAATCCACCGCCGGATTGATCACAACCAAGACCAATCATAATTCGTCACTCGCTCAACGAGTGATATTGCAAGCTAGGCTTCATATTTTAGCTGAAGCATCATTCACAACTTGCGCAAGTGTGAGTGGCACGAGGCTCTGCAAGAATAGAAACTAGCGTAAATCTTGGCTAGGTGCGTGTTTTTGAAGGGTGTGAGTTACGGCGCACAAAACCCACCCCCACTGCTCCCTCCCTCCCTTCTTCCTCACAATATCCTTCGCTACAATAGTTACGAATTGCTTGGATTTACAAAACAATTTGACTACAAAATATACTACGATGTTTCCACAATCACAAGGATCCCCGAGAAGTCCTGGCCGAGAGGCTCAGAACTTTCCTTGGAGTAAGCCCGATCGTATCCCATGTGTGAGTATCCTGCATTTTAACCCCCCCTGGATGAGATTGTGCTTACCACATACTCGTAGACCGAGCAAGAAATTAATGAGTTCGTGGAAGCGGCCGTTCCGAAAAGCCAGGAACGTGAAGATGACTGGGTAAGTGACTCCGATTTCTAACGAGAGGAATTCGCCCCTCATCACTAACGTTCGCGAAGGCTCAGCAAGACGAGATTTCGAGCCGGTATCATTGGAATCCGGTCTACAACAGTACCAATGGTGTGAATGGGACGCATGGCTCTCTCTCAGGAAAGCTTCATGCTATGCCCGATCAACTAGCACCTCTCCCTAGGGTGTCTAGCACTGCGGTAGGCGAGAGTGGGATACCATATGACGCTTCCCAGTGGTCCTTTCCGGGGGTGGACGGTGTGCACCTGGGCGCAAGCTCGGAGAATGTTGAAGAAATTGCTCGCACTCCCACTGACTATTCCATGGGGTACGCGGCGGCAGAGGAGGTGGGTCTGCAGTATGCTGCTCCACTTGGGACGGTGTCTTCTGCTGCTGGGGCTGGTGAGAGCGTCCTACCTCAGACTGGGATCAGCGCTGGTTTCAACGGAGCAAGCAAGACATCCGGCGATGATGGAACTTGCATGCAGCTTGGCTTCCACGGTGGTGAGACTGGCGCGGGAGGGAACGGTCTGGGCGAGCCGTCGTCCGTTGGGGGATTATCACTCGAGTACCAGCAAGCTAGCCCATCAAAGTATGGTGGTGACGGAGGCTATGGGTCTGCTCTCACAGGCCTCACCAATGCGAGTGGACAGGGTGGTGCTGAACTGCAAGGGAATAAGAGGGAGAGGGAGGAGTCAGAGGAGGTTTCGAGAACGCCTTTCGGCATGACCGATCTTCTGAGGAAGACACGAGAGGAAATTGAGAGGCGGAAGAGGTTAACTTTAACGGACTCGATGATCCCGTCGGAGGAGGTTTCTGTTCCGGTACGGCATGGGGGCGAGTTAACCAAGCGACGAGCTTCGGCTGAGCCAGAGGATGGACCGACCTCGAAGAAGGCGTTCGTGCGGAAGACGGGAGACGAGCAGCAACTAGATACCGTTCTTCAGCAGCGTGAATCGGGGATGGAGGCGGAAGACAAAAATGTCTTCGTAATCTATCGCACAAAGCCCCTAGGGACTGCTTTGTACCCGTCTAAATACACGCCGTGTGGGAGCATTTGGCTTGCGACGGAAACCATGGACTGGGTGAACAAGGTTCTGAAACGAGGCAGGGGACCCCAGGACTTCGAAGACCAGATCGTGAAGTTCAGTTATTTTAGACATAAGTACTATGTCAATCGCATTGCAATGACCATGGACGACGCTGGTAAAACAGCCGCCTACGAGAAGATTTACGATGAGCTCGGAGAGCTTATGCAGATCGTGGGGGCTGCACGACCCACGAAAGTCGCCGGGTATCCCATCCTCAGGAATTTGAAGGTAGATGGAAACTGGCGGACTTCCCAGGGGCAACCAGTGCGGGCTTACAGGCCCTTGCAACAACAGCTACCTGGTACTTCGCGGCCCTCTGTTACGCTGCCACGGATTCCCTCTGCTTATAGGCGTCCTGTTGCCCAAAAGCAGATTTCTGGTCCTTCGCAGCCTTCGGTGGTGGCGCAGCTGCAGCCTGGTCCTTCGCAACCCTCGGTGGTGGCACAGCTGCAGCCTGGCCCTTCACAGCCCTCTGTTACTCTACCACTGATGCCTCCTGCGTATAAGCGTCCTGTTACCCAGCAGCAGATTGCTGGTCCATCGCAACCCTCGGCGGTGGTACAGCTCCAGTCTGGCCCTTCGCAGCCCTCGGCGTTAGCGCAGCTCCAACCTAGTCATTCGCAGCCCTCGGCGGTGGCGCAGCTCCAACCTAGTCATTCGCAGCCCTCGGCGGTGGCGCAGCTCCAGCCTGGTCCTTCGCGGCCCTCTGTTACCCTACCACCGATGCCTCCTCCCTATAGTCGTTCTTTTGCCCAGAAGCAGATGCCTTGCCCGTCGCAGCCCTCGCTGGTGGCGCAGCAGCAGCCCGGTCCTTCGCTGCCCTCTGTTGCTGAGCAACAGATGCCTGGTCCGTGGACGCCTCCTGTTGTGGCGCAACAACATCCGGGTCCATCGCAGAACTCGGTGGTGGCGGAACAACAGCCTGGTCCTTCACGGCCCTCTATTACTGAGCTACAGATGCCTGGTCCTTGGACGCCTCCTGTTGTGGCGCAACAACATCCGGGTCCATCGCAGAACTCGGTGGTGGCGGAAGAACAGCCTGGTCCTTCACGGCCCTCTGTTGCTGAGCAACAGATGCCTGGTCCTATGAGGCCCACTGTTGCGCAGCAAACTCTGGTGCCCGTGCCGTCGCCGTATCAATTGGTCACCTTTGCGCCTAGGGAGGAGTTTCCGCCGGCTATGGAGTGGGAGCCCCCGCCAGGTCAATTTGACTATTCATCGCTGTCGACGGCAAACCCAGCACTCCACACAAGAGAGGGGTGGTTTTCTGGTCCGGCATCATCTGGCGTGTTACCGGGAGGGCGTATGCTGCCAACTTGGATTTCCGGTAATGCGAACCTTCCGATTCGGCCGCCTCCCCCGACGCCCCCTGTGCTGTCCGACGGTGCTGGACTTCGTCACACCTCGGTTTTGCGCTTCGGTAACATCGCGCAGATTGTTGTGGTCTCGCTGTCGCCTCCAAAACACGGGCGTCAAATGTTTCCTACTCAAGAGCCGTCTAAGGAGTACTTGAACGCAATTGATTACAGGGCGTTCGTGAAGACGATCAATGGTAGATACAATTCCGACACCAACCCTGGTATCGATCGCGAGCGCCAGAAAGTTCTGCCCCCTTCTCAGCCTCTTGCCTGTGGTGCCCCCACCCAGGCTCGTCTGGACTTTGATGAGTGTCGTCGTCTCCTCAGGATGCGCTTCGAAGAGCCGGAATGCCCTGTTCCCTTTTCGGGCCGTGGTCAGTTGCTTGAGAGGAAGGGGATCCTGGAGTTGTTGAGCTGTCCGCACTATTTGGCGGTGATCTTAGGAGTAGACCGACTCTTCCTTTGGGATAGGGGGTTCTATGACTCAGTGAACTTCGTGGAAGCACTTCTTGGCAGGCTCTCGTGGCATGGCTACCGATGATACAAGTGGTGTGGTTTTTTGGCCCTTGGGGTTGGTTGTGTGGTCTGGTTTTTAAGTTTGGCGTTGGGGGTGTGCTTTCTGGGGTTTGGTGGTGGAGTGTGGCGGGCATTAGGGAGTTTTTCATTTCCGTAGTAAATACGAAAAATGTTTCTTCCTTAATTGGTCTATCTTCGCGTGACGTTTGTGGTGTGTTCAGAGGGAAAAGTGTAGTTTCTTTCCCTTGGAGACTCATAAGATTCACCGCCTTGATCATGGCCTGTTTCTCGATCTTAGAAGTACCTAGTCCGAAAGCGCGAGGTGAATATTAGTTCATTCGGTTTTCTACTGCCAACAATCGAGCTCACGGAAACTTGGCGCAGGGGGGGTGGATAGGGTGTCCAGTCGGTCGTTGCGGCCATTCCGGACGATATTGCCTATTGGGCTGGGAATAATTACAGAGGAATAGCTTTCACAAGTTACGATATGAGGACGGATATCCTACAGGACCCGGAACAGAAAAGGCTACCTAAGGAAGTTTCTACACACGAACATCCCTATATGCGCCGTTGCACTTCGCGTTGCATTGCCCTCTCTCTACATCCGTGCCCGCCTCGCTGTCACCCTCTACCCCTCCCTCTCGTACCGGTGCATCCTTACCGCCACGCCGCCGTTTATTTTCAGGCCTGACGTTTACTGTTCTAGGTTTCTGAGCATGTTCTCCACCTGGCGGATAATGGCGATTAACTACCGCAGAGATACTACTCGGCGCGGCGGAAAATCTGTTCCCAGCGCGAGAGTTATGTTTGACGGTAACCTCCGGACCACCAAAGACTAGAAACTGCATGCTAATTACTTCAGGTACGTAGGTACAGACCTGTAGGCAATCTGGGTCTTTCATTCTCCGGACTGGAAGGACTAGTCCTTTGGAAAACATATCCGGGACGGTCCCGTCCTACGGTCCCTATTGGACTGGTGTCCGAACGCACAATTCACCACCCTGATTGTCCAGCCGAGAGATATTCAAATTCACTGTTATGGAGCCAGTCACAAGCTGATCAATGCGGTGTTTTGACTAATCAGGTTCCCGGTCAAAGCAACAGTTGCAACCGTAATCAGCTACCATAGCAGCTCGAAGCCTCTGTTCCTGTGCACTTGCAGAGCGGGTATCTAGCGTCTTCGGGGATACCCGAATTGACGCGGCTAAGCGCACCATTTATACTTAGCTGCTCTCGCTCTCTCGTCATTGCACCGCGAGAGTATGTGCACCTGGAAGGAACAACAGAAGGAACTCTGGGCGAGGGCGAAGAAGATCAGCGGTAGAGCATGACACCGCTGGCGAATAGCGAATCTCTTTACTGATGAGCGGATAGCGGAAGCATCCTCAAGTTTCTCAGAGAAACGGAGATTGGTAGAAGGATACCCGGCGAAGAACGGGAATCGGCCCGCTGCTGAGCGAGGCGTCGAGTTGTGAATCACGGGGGCAGGGAGTAGGAAACCTTACGAAGGGGTCAAGGGGAGCATAGGCCGAGAGGAGGAGAAAATTGGTTCGCTTTCTTTTGTGTTATCCATTGGATAGTGTACTCCTCTCTTGTGGGCAGGCGACGGAAGCCGATTAGCCAGTCTCGCGGTGGTGGCTCCCCTTGGTGTGGACATTTAGGTCAGTAGATAGGTCAATAAAATGATCCCCCCGCGAGAGTATTCCAGGTGTTACAAATAAGTCCTTTGCAATTGCCCACTTGGTAGATTAATTCTAGAATCTCGAAATAAATAATATTTAGAAGAAATGTCCTTTATGTATTCACATTGTGTGAACAGCGAATCATGGTGAGTGATGTGTAGGGTTTGAGTGATGGAATGATGTAGGGGTTCGTGGGATCTTGTAATACCTCTCGATCATTTGCCTTGGTTTTTCCTGATCTCTGATTGAGTGACGCTACCCGAATAATTTGAACTCCCAGACGTTGGAACTTCATACCCTATCACCCCACTGCACCACCCTCCATCCCTACGACTACTCCCTCGCCTCTTACCATTGCCATCCTCAACCTCTACAACTCCCCTACCCCCCTTCTCAAACATCTACAATCCTCTATATCGCCTACTATACTATCCTATACTATGAGTTACAACTGCAATACCGACATGAACGTCTCGCGACCCCGTCAGCTGGGGTACTCTACCGATCTCGGAGTCAGCTCTTCGGACGTGATCGCCGAGTCGATTTTCTCATCACCGGCACGGCCTGCTCTTACTCGTTCGGCTACTACGAGTCACAAACGCAATCTAACCCCCCTGATGTTTGACATGAGTGAGTCCTAGGTGCATTCGACCCACCATCCGGACATACTAACAGTTTATCATTCAGACCTCCTTGTTCCTCAGCGTCCGGCTTCAGTCACCCACGCCTCCGTTCTCAGCTTTACCGAGAGAGCTAGGTCGCAGTGTGCTGGCGAAGGAACTATCTGCTCGGCTGCCTCGTCGATTGGACGCCGCGGTTACGACAGCAATCGGGAGTCAACTGTCTCGGAGCCTCGCACTCCGGCTGCTTTCAAGGCTGAAGGAATCAAGAAGAGGGAAATCATCAAGGTTGGTCATAAATCCTTCAGGCGATCTCGCTAATTAATGTAGAGAATCATCATGCGTTACGTCAACATGATGCGTCGCTCCAGTGCGAAGTCACCGAAGGCTAGTGCCAGTACGCAGACCGATGCTGAAGGCTACGAGAACTTTGTTCCGGCGCAATGGAGGTTTGACGCCACTTCTCCGGCCGCCTCGCGGAGCGTTTCAACCCAGTGGGGCAGTCGTCCTCCCTCGGGAAGAGGTCTCGGTAGCCCCACGCAGTGCGCGGAAAGCCTTGCCGTCCCCAGCATTCGTATCGTCGATAACGATGAAGTCGACCGCGAGGTCGACGAAATCAAGCACAAGCTGAACGCCGTCACCTCCGAGCGCAACGCTCTTCGCGTCGAAAATGCCAATCTGAAGGAACAGCTTTCGGAGCAGCAGGCGATCTTCTCTGAGGAGCCTCTCAACCTCAGTCGCACCCGCAGCATCACCAACACCGTCGATCTCGCCCAGAATACCGGTGAAGGACTGGCAGATCACGCCGAGTACGTCAAGAGCATCTACAACAAGCTGCTCGCCTCCATGGCCGCCCGTCTTCGCCTCGAACGTGAGAAGAATCTCATGCACCGTCGTTTCGCCGCGGAGCGCCAGATGCACACCGAGAATCTCGAGAGAGCCATGGCTGTCATCGCTGAGCAGGATGAGGTTCTCAAGCGGACCGAGGAGCATCTGCTCTACGAGTCATGTCTCAAGGATGTTCGTCACGGTGCCAAGTATACCGATACTGGTGCTAAGTTCTACAAGAAGAAAAGGGCGGTTTCCAATTAGGTTGGATGGTGAGGAAAAGCACTGGAAGGATAGTTCTACAAGGTTTCCAATGATGAATCTTTGAACTACGAGGGTGCAGGGTTTGATTCTACCTTCTTCTTTCTACACAAGTATTTAGGCATCTAGATGCGAATTTGAAGTTTGTGATTTGCTACCTCTTTTTTAATGCTGTTTGTGCAATCTATGACTTTCGTTCTCAGCCTGAGATGAGCCCCCAAATCTAAGCAGCAGGTTGGAGACGGAGGATAACCACTTCACAAGCTGAATTTCCTGGGTACGTACTGAAGCCGAAACCCCTTCTACGCATGTGACATGTCACAGGAGGCCCGGACGGATTATGCTTAACTAGCGGGCCAGCTAAAGTTCTCCCCGTAGCGGGGAGAGCAACCTAATCAACAACCATCTACGTCACTTCCGCCAGGCTCAGCCTTCTTCTTCAGCCCTTTTCTTCAGCCCCGTTCCCTCATCGTCATGCAAACGCCTTCACCCGCACCGCCCCTCGGCCCGGCGCTCTACTGCGTTATAGCTTGGATTACTTCCATGCGCTATACTATAGCCGAGCTGGACACTTTCGTTACAGGACCTAAGAAGCTTTATGTACCCACGTTGAAACACACAATCACCAGTTTTCGGTAATTTGCTGATTCACACAAGAGTTCGGTCCGGCCCCTACATACTCGCTCGCGTCAGCATAGTCCCAGTCAATCACGTTACTCGTTACTCGACCCATGCACGCTTTTTCGGCAAAACACAGTGAAACGACTTGGCAACCACACACACTAACGTAATCTGACGTCGCCGGCTCAGTGCGACGAGTGACGACGAATGATGTGCGGCGGGTGATAGGTAGTGACTGTGTGACAAAGCGGAGGTACCTACTCTATGTCTGGGGTAGATATATACCGGTACTGCGCAGCAAAGCCAGTTTCATCACCGTCACGCATATTAGCCGTTGTTCAAGGCACTCGGAAGATGTTTTTGGCAGTGGGCTATGGGAACAGGTATGTCAAACAAAGTGTAACTTATCAGCTCAGGCAACTATTTCTACCTACAAACAAGCCGCAGAACAGCCGAGCTACGATTCATCAGGGACTTGGCTTCGGATCACTCACGGCCCGCAAGCGAGAGATCGCACGCCGACATCACAACGTCCATCGTACGATCCTATCCCGCGCCTCGCCTCGCCCCGCCCGGTGTCCTACCTAGGGTACCTACCTAGACTCCACCGTTGCACCCGCCACCGCCGCTCCCATCTCCTCTCCCAAACACCTCCGCCGCGCGCGTGGGGATGCCGTACTCGTAGCGCAAATCCACCACGCCGTGGGGGGAGGCGTAATCCTCCATCAGCGCCGACAGCGGCGTGGCGTTCGCCAGCAGCAGGACGCCAGTGCTGGTATAAATGCGCAGCACCACGCTGCGAAGAAGGCGTTGATATATCAACCCATACAGGTGGTTGTACAGTGTGGCGAACGTGCCGCTGCTGGGGAGGAGAAATTGTTCTGCGGTGGTAATGCGCGTGAGGTAAGGAAGCGGGCGGTGCGGGGGTGTGTCGGCCGTGGGTTCGAGGTGGAAGGTGATGTCCATGCTGTGCGAAACGTGAAGGGCCGGCGGATGGTGCGATGGGGAGGGGAGGGAAAGCACGGCGGGTATTTATAGCTGGCTGGCCGCTGGCGATCGGGCCAAAGTGCGTGCGGAATGAAGGGCGTGCGGCCGCAATCAAACTTGATTGCTCTGCGGGTCGGTGCTGGAACCTTCGACTGATGCTTTCAGTTCGTTCATCATGAAGCATCGCAGTCGTCGTGCATCCTGCAGCTTCGCGGGACAAAGGGAGCGTCCGAAGAGATCCAAGGTCATCACGCACTTCTCATCTCGAGTCTCGACAGCGAGATCAAACTGGCATTACGCACTGGACGACAGGCCTGGGAATCGTCCCGTCCGTCCTAGGCTATGCTCCAAACGGGACCGAATTTGTCCGGCCCGGAATATCAATAAAGTTGCCTGGTACGGCGGTCGAAAGGCTAGTCGCGCCACACCACAACAGACCGCCAAACAAGACAAAGAAGAGAGAAAAAGAGAGCCAAAACGAGAACGAAAATTGCGAGAGGATACGTAGGTGACAGCGAGGAGAGGGGTTTGGTGGAGATGGTGATGGGTTAGGGGTTTACATTTCAGGGAAACTAAGCCTTAGCCGGTAATACAGTGCTATCTCCACCATCAAACCCACTTTTTCGTTCGCGCCTCTTAGCTCTACAGCTAAGAACCACCATCATGCCTGCCGGCCTTCCTCCATGGCGCCTGAAAGGATCGTCTCTTGCGAAGAGGCGTAAGCTGTTCATGTACTATAGTGAACAAACATCCAGTTAAAGTTGTAGGTACCTACGATAGCGATTGAACTCTGATGAGTGTTGGGGAGTATGGAAACGAAATCATACTGTTACACTCAGCGAGCTGGCAACATATACCTTATACACATGGAAATACATATAGGTATAGGTAGATGAAGTTTGCCTTAACTATTATATTGGTTATCATTAGGGACCTATTTCAAAAGGCAATCAACCTACACAGTTGGAGTCATTGACGGAATGACTAGTCACCGAACAGGAATGACGGAGTCAATTCGCGAAAAGATGGCGAGTGATATCCGGTGCTTTCACCACATGTTTCAGGGTAACCATGATACAATCCCGTGGAGGGTGGCTCCGGACTGATAGTAGAGATTATTACATGGGGAAGCTTGGACTATGTCGTGTGGATTATCAAAGAGTATCCACCGCGACTGCCATGGTACAAGTCATTGAACCAATAGCCTCTCTTCCGCTCTCTGTTTTTCTCATCTTGTTCTCCCTCTTTTCCTCTCTTTTCCTCTTTCCTTTCTCACTCTTTTAGTCAGCGCTTTTTTCCAAAAAGGTGTGTTGAACATATTTGGCCATGATCCGTAACCAGTTTAGCCGCCGGCACGCGAGGTGACTTCGAGCCATCTCCGGCGAGGATGTAGCTCGTATCGTTTGCTCGCTCGTTGAATCTGACGAGAACGTTTTAGTAGGTTCTAGCGGCACTTCCACCTAGCTCCGACGATTGGCGTCATGTGTGCTCGCTGGTTCTAAGTGACGAGCAAGTTTGGTGGGGTCTAGCGGTCTGGCGACGGCGAAACTGAATGTAAACTAGCCACCCCACAACACTTATAAAACCACCCCCCCTCTGCTCCTCCTCCTCTCCTTCTCTTTACAACCATCACAGCTTCCTTTCCTCATCGGCTATTCACCCTTCCTTCCTTTCCACCCTCCATCCCTCCTTCTTTTCCACCCATCCACCTTCCATTCACCTAAGTTCGAGCTCAATCCTCAAGGTACGTCGTTCTCCCCCCCCCACTTTATACTTCCAGGATAACCTTACAGAGCTATCCTGCTTAGCCGTAGCAGCGAGGAACTGAGGGTTCCGTGCAACTGGTTTACAAAGTGGACTATTGCGAGAGACGGATCCAACCCTCGAGGCTGAGCAGAAAAGATCTACGGACGGGGTTTTCTCTTGTGCTGCCGGCACAAGTTCTTTCCCCCTTCCTCCGGGAGTCCAAGTCGGTCAAGACTCGACTTGCCGACTTGCTCCCTGTGGATGGCCTATCCGAAACCGGGTGACGAACGGTTTCGGATGAGATCCAAATAACCAAAGAAGTATAACTGGTCTACTACCGCCCCAAGTTATACGCGTATAACGTGGTTTATTATCCCCCCACGTTATACGCGGAGGTTGTCTTCCTTTCAAAGTTGAAAGGTCTTACCTCCTGGCCATGCATGAGTGGGATGCATGCGCCATTGGCCAAGTATTGTTGCTCTGGCCGCTGCGCGAGACAACGATATTTGCCCCGCTTGTGGATTACGCCGTACGATCCAATGTCGTGAGTGATCATCTGTGAAGATGTTTTCGACTCTCCGCTCTGACTTGCCTCTGCAGATGCACAGGCACAGGGGAGGACATCGTCGAGGTCTCTGACGGCTAGTTATGTACGGAGAGGTAGATCTCCGGCCTGGGCGCTGGGCACTGGGCGGCATAGGGCGGCACTGGACGGCAGTGTCGACTCTTTGAGAAGCGCCGCCCCCAGCATAGTCACCAGGGTAAACAGAAAAATAGGAACATTTGTCTACATAAGTATTCGAAATTGTTGCACAATGTTGCAGTTTTCAGACGGACCAATACCTTTTAACAACTACTTATGTTAAAACAAGTATGTAGACGAATGTTCCTATGTTTTTACTGGTGCGTGCGTGTATGGCAGGATTAACTATTCGCCAAGGCCGCGCGTGACTCCGTTCACAGGGAGATGGGCCATGTAGCCAGTTTCCGCAGCCTATATAGGCAGGTACGGTAGGTACTCCATATCCCTACATGTATACTTGTTTTAACATAAGTCGCTGTTAAAAGGTATTGGTCCGTCTGGAAACTGCAACATTCTGCAACAATTTCGAATACTTATGTAGACAAATGTTCCTACTTTTCTGTTTACCCTGGTGACTATTCTGGAGGCGGCCGCTCGCTGGTGGGCTTTCAATACGAGCTATAAGACCCACACCACGGGTGCAGTCCCTCAGAACCACCACCACCACCACCACCACCACCACCACCACCACCACCACAAACGCACACACAAGCACGCAGCTCTCCGCCACGCCTCCATTGTTGCCTCCAGATCTTCACTCAGCGTTCCGCCCATACTTCGAATACCTATGCAATCATCGCCAACCCGGAGGTCTCACCCGGTATCTGAGCTTATCACTCGAGGCCCTAGTCGGGCTCCGCGAATTTCGGACTTGTGACTAGACTGTTCTGCTCTATGTAGGGAGTCCGGCAACTTGCAAGTGCTCGCCCCGGACTGGACTGGACTGGACGGGACCGCGTTGCTAGGCCCTACCCTACCTAATATGTGGAGTTGTCTTCGGTCCGGACGGACTACTTTAGGTACTCTATCCTCAGCCCTACTGGACGACCCTTGGGCTTTGGGCCTTGGGCCTTTGCAGATATATGAGCATGCTGGAGCTCTTGATCGGGCATCCTGATTGCTGAAGGATCGCAGTCATCGACTCATCGACTCATCGTGCAGCTTCGTGGGATAAAAGGAGTCCGGAGGACCAGTACGTCCGAGGAGATCCAAAGTCTTCTCATGTCGAGTCTCGACTCTCGACAGCGAGATTGAACTTGCACCCTTTACAAAGTCCAGACGACATGTTGGAGATATTTGCACGCATCCATCCCATCATCCCATTCGTTCGTACATACACACATACTAGACGTAGAATACATCGTCATATCGAAAAGAAAAGCAAAGCAAAGAAAAGACATTACTGCTACACCCCCTCCATCCCATCGCCACCATAAATCCCTCTAGATCTCGCTAAACTCATGATTACAAGCTGCATGCCTGCGCTTATCATGACTGATCTGTTTCTTTTCCAGCACGCCTCTCTTGTTCATCCTCGGGATCCCCTCCAGACTATTCGCATAAGTCGCCAGCGCATGAGCAAACGCCTTAGTATTCTGGACCCAAGCGCCGACGTCGAGATTCACTCTTCCATCTCCCGCGAGGTGGTAGTTAGGATCGTACGCCTGGCCGGCGCGCCCGCCCCACCACTCCGCCTCCTGCGCTGTCTTGATCCCCTCCGCGCCGGTGAATATCCCGCCGCTGGGGATCCCCGCGTCAAGGAAGGGGCCGTAGTCCGAGCGCCCGTCGAATGCGGTTGGCGCCGAACGGATCCCGACACTGGTGAAGTAGGATTCGAAGAGGTGCTCGATGTGGTCTGATCCCGCAGGGCCGGTGACGTTGAAGGCGCTGCCGTCGCCGTCGTAGAGGAAGTAGCCGAAGTTCGGGGAGGCGATCTGTCTGGGTTAGTGGAGGTGCGGATATACGGGGGACGGCGTAGTTACCATGTCGGCGTTTAGGTACAGTGCGATGGACGAGGTCTGCTCCGCGGTGAGAGAGGTCACCCAGTGCTCGCTGCCGACCAGGCCGTACTCCTCGGCCGTCCAGAAGCCGAAGCGGATGGCGTTCCTGACGCTCCACTTTGGCAGGCGCAGGGCGATCTCGAGAAGACCCATGGCGCCCGAGCCGTCGTCGTTGATACCCTGTGTGCGATCTGTCAGCGAGTGCAAGAGGCAGCTACGCGGAGGGGGAGGGGTGACGAACAGGTCCAGCAGGCACGGAGTCCGTGTGCCCACCCGCCATGACGATGTGGTTCTTGTCGCCGCCCTTCGTGGTGGCAAGAACATTGCTGGTGTAGCGCATCTCGTTGATCGCATCAACGAAGACCTTTCCCTTGACCTCACCAGCAGCAACGGAAGCCACGAGTGCATTCCCATCGATCCCGCTGAGAGAGGCAGCGGGGACGTACGGGCCCTCTGGCCGCGAGGGCTGGCCAAGCGTTCCACCGCCGACAGGCGCATCAACGTTGTTGTAGATGACGGCACCGGCGGCACCGGCTGCGCCAGCGAGCGCGATCTTGAGTCCGAACTCGCAGCTACCACGCTTGATCAGGGCGATTGAGCCCTTGACTTCCGCGGGGAAGTTGGTCTGCATCCAACCATCAGCACAGCTACACCCCCGGCGTCGATCCGAGCGAGAATACATACCGCGACACAACCGAGCTCATTGACGATGACGACCTTTGCCTCCACCGTGCCGGCAGGGCCATACGTAAACCACTCTGTATCATAGTTCTTCTGGGCGCCAGCGATCACTGCTGTGAAATTCGCCGTTCCCTCCGAGAACAGATACTCGAACGTCTGCAGCTCCGTATCGTAGTACCCCGTGGCATCCAGCTTCCGCTTGATGTAGTCCACAGTCGCATTGTGCGCCTTCGTGCCGAACGCCCGGTTGCCGTCGGAGAGTTTCGCCTGCTCTTCTAGCGCATCGGCGTGCTTGAGGAGATTTGAGCGCAGCAGGAGCCGGCGCAGCTGGTTGGACTGGACGGGCGGGAGGGGCCGCGATGGCCTGGGACCGTTGTTTATGGGGCCGGGACTGGCGAGCACACTGACAAGGAGGGAGGACAGCAGGAGGAGGGGCGAGGCGACCTTCATCGTGGCTTGCGGTTAAGTGTGTGAAGGGAAGTGACTGACCGCTCGCTGACTTATGTGACAAAACCAGGTGGGGCGATACCCAGCTGTCTTATACACAGTCGCATCCGAGGTTGCTCGCAATCCGGATCCCTATCAATCTCGTGGACCGAGACTCAATCAATCATCCCATCACCATGCGCATGCCCATGCCCGTGCCGGCATCCAACAGCGGGAAACCCGGAAGTGCGCGATGTGATAGATGGCAAATGCGACTGCGACGTCAAGTAGATGCGAGTGGGGTGGGCTCCATGGTACTTCCGTTTCGGCTGATTGGATCGTGATACCGTGTACGGAGGTTGGTAGAGAGAGTATATTGGCATGTATGTACGCCCCCAGCAATCTCAACGTCGACGTCGACGGCCGGCTCCGTTGTGCGCCTACGTAGCAGGCGCTGCATAGTCCCCGGTCGGGGTTCCGGTTGGCCGCCGTTGTTTCCCCAGATATCTCCGGCAGTGTTTCTCCTCTGCAGTGCTCATCGCGTGTGCGGATACCTACTCTTCACCAGTAAGGCAGCATGGCCGCATGCCTCCACCCCTCCACTTCGACTCCACCCCCAATCTTCCATGCAACTAGGAGATCGCCGTTGGATCGACCAGGATCGATGCTTTATGCAGGAACTGGCCGAAGCAATGTCCAGTAGATACCTTCCCGATGCAGACCGCCGCCCGAGGCATGAGAATCCCTGCCGAGTTTGCACGAAATGCGTGCGGGGCAAAAACATCATCGATCACCATCCTCACAGAGAGAGAGAGCCAGAAAGAGAGAGCCACCGAGCGACGGGAGGGTGGGTAGCGGGCGCGGACACTTAAGGTAGGGCATATGCAATGGACATCTCCCCTTCGCCTTCGCTCACAGCGGCGGCGACAGACTCCGTCTCGTGGTCCGTCCGCTATCGACGATAGTTAACCATCATTATCGATACCATCCCATTACTCCATCCGCCTCCCGGAATCAGTAACTCGCCGCACCCCTCCCTCTTGCCTGGTCTGGGGACTTGATTTTGACGTACTCTGCCTATCCTGCAGATTTCGATATCGCGACAGCATTATGGAGCTAGGAACCGTCCGACAGGAATGACAACCTGGTGGCGGGTGTCGCCACGAATGCGGCGGAGGCATCTTCGGGGTGCCTGCCTGTGGCATTTGTCACTTCCTTCCTTCCTTCCTTCCTTCCTTCCTTCCTTCGTGCATACTGCTGTGATTGGAGCAGTGATAACTCGACAGATGTTGTTTGTTTCATTGCCTCTTTGTTTCATATGTTTTTAACTACGAACTCACATCTCAAGATTGCGGAGCCCAGCGGCCAGCCCCGACTCGCCAGAGTGGCCAGAGTCGCCAGAGTCGGCACGGCATTGGCTGCACGCACGCCGATCGCTGGCGCTGTCATTATTCCCGAACCCCAGACGCGCCGCTCACGTCGCACAGAGCGGTCGGAAGTGGCCGCTGCACTTGCGCTGGAGCTCGCATGATCAGCCAGGCGCGATCAGCTGCGAGTCTCCGACTGTAGCTGCGACCCCCGCTGCTGCGCTGCAGGGCATGGCTTTGCTTCGAAGGTGGGACCGTGCATGTGAATATGAGGTTCGTGAATGCGTGGATGGTTGCACCTCCGAAGTACCTACACGAGGTACACGGAGTACACGATGTCTCGATGGTAGAGTACTTACAATACAAAGGACTTACACCCGCCCCACTCGCCGAGGCAGTATTGCGGTGTGGTACCTATGGTATGTAACAACGGTTTCCGGAAGGTCGCACGATGCCTAGACCATGTGTATGGCGAAAGGCGAGTTGCAGATTGCGCGGTACGTGCAAAACCGCAGCACTGACACAACCAACGGCGAGTCGCAGGTTCGAAGCGCAATCCAACTGACTCCGGCATCGAGCAGGTGTTCCGGGCGGGACAGTGGACCTGTCTGTTGATCACCGGTCTTGGGGGGGAACATGATTGATCGCGTGACGGCCCATGGGCAAGGGATCTATTGGACTCATAGGATGCATGGATTCTCATTCATTTGCCTCTGCAACTACAAGAAGGGACACGGCTCTATACCCACCCAGCCGCCCGCCGTCCTACACGCCACTCCCGCACCGAAACTCCTCGGCCGAAATCCCACTCGCAACCCTCCCGATGCCAACTCTTCCGTCGACGATCTCGACAACACCCAGCTTCTCTCCGCGTGCCGTAATGGGCACATCTTGAAACCCCCGTCCCCACGTGCCAATGCTCTTATTCTCATTGATGAGTCTGAGAAGTTGTAGCGCGCCATCCGCCCTCCATGCCAAAACCCTATGTGGGAACTTTCCCGCCATCACCTTCCCCGCCGGGCCGTCCAGGAACGAGAGCGTAGTGATCACTAGCGAGAATAGGAGGATCAACCCCAGCCAGAACACGTTGACGGAAGTGTACCCGCTCTCATGGAACACGATCATCTTGCAGATGTGGCGCCACTGGGGTTGGATGAGGTTTCCGAGGGGCCCGCGGTCCTGCGGGTACGATTCCTTGGCTGTGCGCACGACTTCCATCTGGGCCGTCGCCAGCCCGATATCGAACATGTGGCCGGCCTCGATTTTCCACTGCTCGCGGGCGAGCATGATGGCCGAGCCGGCGTAGAGGTGGTCGGCCACCGAGAGGATCTGTGCGCCTTGTCCGATCGAGCTAGTGTACATGTTCATCGTGTGTATGTGGTAGCGGATGATCAGTGCGACGTCGGCTTCGCCGTCCGTTTCGGTGATGCTGAAGAGAAGATCGTCAGGGTCTTGAGAATCGACGAAGGGCGAACACCGGGATGTGCGCGGGTTGCAGAAGCGGTATTGGTCGGTGCAGCCCATTACTGTGGAGGGATGGTCAGCGGCGTATGTGGGAAATGCATCGTAGCCCGGCATCTGGAAAGTGCCGGTGAAGTTGTGGGCGCTAAACATTGGGTCATCGATTGCTGGGGAATGGTCAGTATTATACTGGGCTGCTGACTACTGCGATATGGGGCGCTCACGCTCATAGTAGGTAACCCCATAGGCCGAAATAAACAGCAAGGTAACATCGGCATCATCCCTTCTCAACGACGGGATTGGATCCAGCTGGAAGCTCCCATTCCGGATCCATGGGGTAGACGTCTGCATATTGAGTATATATCCCTTCGATCCTCCGACCCTCTCCCAATCACTGACCCAATGCGACGAGTTCCCCAGCAGGCGTACACCACCATACATGTAATGCGTAACATTCTCGCCAAACTTCCCGTCAGTCCGCACCTCCGTATATCCCTCGGTCTTTAGCGGCGCGCACGTGGTGCGGCGTTGCCACTGCATTGGATTCGGCGAGTTAATCCCCAGCTCCTCCGAGCTCCGCAGTCCAGTGTCCATCGTAAACGCGGCGTTCTCGCCCTCGAGACAGATCCCGTCTGCGAACGGACAGGTGGCATTATGCACCGCAGACCAGTTGAGCCGTCTCCTGGGCAACACCCGGCACTCACTCGGCGTCTCCTTTTCGCTCCCCTCGGTGTCGTAGCACAGCCGCACATACGCCCTCGCAGCCGTAGTCGAGAGCAAGCTCGTCTTCTGCCAGGCTATCATACTCCGTATCCCCCCGTCCTGCCCGGCCCACACGCCACACTCCTTGGCCTCTGCCCTAACAAACGGATCATTCCCATCGGCAACAAAACTAACCGCCACTCCGGCGACGAGGTACAGACACATATGCGCAGCCAGCAGGCCCAACGGGCCTATACTCCTCCTCCACGCCTTTGGCGCCGACTTGCGCCATCGGAACGCGATCCACCCCAGCACCGGCAGCGCGCCCATATCGGTCTCGCAGTTGCGCAAAATCACCTCCTGCTGGCGCGCCAGCCCGTCGCGCGGCGTCTCGTGGCTGCGCGTCTGGTGGAGGATGAATTTGAGGATCTTGAAAGAGCGTGCGCCTGTGTGTGTGATTAGGATCGCAAGGAACGAGATCAGTGCGAGGCCGTGCGCGTCATGGAGCGTCAGTGTGCTGCCGTAGATGTGCCCCCGTGAGTGGTTCGTCCAGACGCCCGTGTGGATGTTGGTGCCGCTCATGTTCGTGCAGCTGACGATGAGGATTCCCGGAGAGGGCTACGGTGCGGAATCAGGCTGAAAGGCCTGGGAAAGCGAGGTTGGAGGCATAAAAGGCGGAGCGGGCGTCGTAGCGAGACATAGGGTGCTTATGTGGGGTGTCGATTGTGGTGCGGTTATAATTGTGAGTTTTCTGCAGCTCGTATTCGATGAACAGCTGTGTGGCGATGCCGACGTCAGCAGATTGGTTGGCGATGTTACACGACACGATAGTCAGACAGGAGCTCAGCTTCGATTGCTTTGGGACAGTTAGCTCTGCTCGTTCTCGGCCGAGAGTAGAAACGTACGTACATAATGCCGCTACAGGGACAGAAGCGGAGAAGCAGCGAAGGAAATTCATGAATGGTCACTCCCGCGTTGGATGTTTCGTACCACGCCCTCGGACGGCCGAATCGCCTAATCTCCGCCAGGTAGTCGTTCGTGAATGTACCGTATTGTAGGCCTGCAGGCATTCGAGTTCCGTCTTGGTCATCTGTGAGGAGCCGGCAAAACGTTGCTTCGTACGTGCGGGTGTGGGGCGTTGGCCGAGTGGCGGGGACGGCGGGAGATGTATCAAGTATCATGTTGCCACCGCAGGTCCGCGGTGGATGAGGGGAAATGATCCCCACCTCTTCCGGTGACTGACCAGTACATACGATATCCACGCTGATATCAATCCCAATGGCCCCACACTCCTCCTCCTCCGCCACGCACTCCTTGCCACTGCCATGCCATGCATCCCAGAGCGGGGAGCATGCCCATATCCTCTTCACCTTTGCGCAGTATCACCTCTTGCGAGTGGATGGAGCCGTCACGTGATGTCTTGTGGCTTCGTGTTCGGTGCAGGATAAAAATTCAGGATTCCGAAGGAGCGCGACCGGTGTACGATATGAGAGTGGTAAGGAATGATGAGATAGGAGATCGATAGCGTATATGTCACGGTTTTGCGAGCGGTTCGTTGGTCAATACTCCTCCAGGCGGGAGACGGGATCTAGAGGAAAGCACACACAGAGGAACGAAAAGATGTGAGGGATGATCGTCTTATCGGATGATGATGATGAAAAGAAGAAGAAGAAGGAGGAGAAAAGCAGAAGTAGAAGCAGACGGCTAAGAGAGCATACGACTCCGCCGGACCCCCACCGCTGGTGCTGCCTACTAGTAACCGCATTCGCTTGCTCTCGCATATCTCTTCCACTCACAGATACGTCATCCTCCGCTGCCTGCTTCCACTGAACGCTCTCTCATCGTTCTGCAACGACGGTGTCTGAGCGTGCGGCCGTAGAGAGTTCCACGGTAGTGAAAACTCCAGGTACCGATGTAGACCGCCGGGATGGCGATAATTGTATCTTCGGCGTATAGGCGGAAAGCGAAGAGGAAAACCGTGAGTAACTTCGGAGGCATGGCGAAGAGCTACGTGCGTGTGTGCGGGTTTGCGGTGGTGATGATCGTGGTTTGAGAGACTGCATCCTTGGTGCGGTTCTTGCAGCTCGTATTCGATGCCTATCTGGGAGCGTATTGGTCGGAGACTTTACACGACATGGAAGGTAGACGGGAGATCGGCCTGACCTGTGCTTGGTGAAACATGTCAGCCGGTGATGCAAGGATGGAGGGGAAGAGAAAGTGACTTCTATTCACGGGTAATCACTCGCCGCAATGGATTTTACGGCGTAATCCACAAGCGGGGCAAATATCGTTGTCTCGCGCAGCGGCCAGAGCAACAATACTTGGCCAATGGCGCATGCATCCCACTCATGCATGGCCAGGAGGTAAGACCTTTCAACTTTGAAAGGAAGACAACCTCCGCGTATAACGTGGGGGGATAATAAACCACGTTATACGCGTATAACTTGGGGCGGTAGTAGACCAGTTATACTTCTTTGGTTATTTGGATCTCATCCGAAACCGTTCGTCACCCGGTTTCGGATAGGCCATCCACCGGGAGCAAGTCGGCAAGTCGAGTCTTGACCGACTTGGACTCCCGGAGGAAGGGGGAAAGAACTTGTGCCGGCAGCACAAGAGAAAACCCCGTCCGTAGACCTTTTCTGCTCAGCCTCGAGGGTTGGATCCGTCTCTCGCAATAGTCCACTTTGTAAACCAGTTGCACGGAACCCTCAGTTCCTCGCTGCGACGGCTAAGCAGGATAGCTCTGTAAGGTTATCCTGGAAGTATAAAGTGGGGGGGGGGGGGGGGGGGGAGAGAGAACGGCGTACCTCAAGGTATGAGCGCGGGCTACAGTGGAAGAAAGGAAGGGGGAATCTTCGGCGGAGGACCTCTGTTGACTAATAAAGAAGGCAAGTAAGTATTAAGCTGCGACAAGGTGGAGGAGAGAGAGAGGACGCACTGAGTGGTTGAAAAAGTTGAGGTTGACTAAACTAATTGTAGTTCAGTAGCATAAAGTAGCCATTAGTGCCGGGCGGGAAAGGAGAAGAAGTTAATGAATGGAGATAGGAAGGAGAGTGTGAGGAGGAGTTGGGAGGAAAGGGGGATTTTATAGGTGGAAGTTGAGTGGATTCCAAGCAACCACATCTAGCACGCTAGCGTCGACTCAAAAGTTTGCCTTTTAGCAAACACCGCTACATTCCAAGGTGTCGACACATGTTTTACATCACACGTAGTCATTCCAGCTCCGAGTGAGCGATTATGAACACGTTCCCACAGCGTGGAATAGCGACAAACGCGCAAAACATTATCTACCAATTAAACAACACTGAAACAGAATAGCGACAAACTTGATATGGTGGCCAGCACATTTGCTACTCTCCACACGAAGCCCTCCCACGCGCAGGCGTGTGCAGTTTGATGCTGCAACAGCAGCCAACCTAAAGAGACACACCGAGACGAGAAAGGATGATACTGGGGTCAATCCCGTCCGACTCAACACCTGCGCGAGGATCTAACATGGGTTCCTCTACCGGGAAGTCTCATCGTGGACGCATATAAACATCACCGCGACTCACTTTTGCAATCAACTACAGCCGTAAGGAAATGATAAATCCCTACATACCCCTCGTGTTGACTCGTTGTTCAAATTTCTGATAGAAGCACACATTAACTATCGCCCGAGTACCTATACTAAGAAAGGCGGTAGCAGGCACTAAGAATCGTATCCACTCGTTCATAAGACACAACCGCTACAAATCATGAATGAGCTTGCCGAGTGGCAATGGAAGTCCACTAACTACTTTCGCCGCCATTTGAGTACGATCTATGTGAAAAGCACCATACAGCGCTCTGTCGGCACACTCGCGCCACCCATTGACACTCGGTAAGCTCATTCAAATTTTTTAGCGGTTGTGTCTCATGGACGAGTAGATACGGCCGTCGCAATGGTGGACTCGAATCTACCACTCGTTAAACTCCCCAATTGACTCATTCTCTCGACGCAAGAATCAACCGTGGATCTAGAGTACAGAGTGCAGTCGGTCAAGCCAATATCATCCTCTCGCGGCCAGAACAGCAACATTTGACTTCGGTCATGTGCGTCATGACGCACATGACCAGGAGGAAAGACCTTTGCTATCACAGCAAAGGAAGAAAACCTCCACGTATAACCGGGGTCTCGTAGGAGTAGCCCCAGTCAACTTCTTTAATTTTTTGGTAGCTCATCCGAACGTCCTCCACCCTAAGGTGGAGGCCGGTTCGGGAACATCCATCCAAACGGCCGAAGCTCGGAGGATGGGGGAAAGAACTTCTGCCGGCAGCAGAGGAGAAACCCGTAATTCAATTCATGGTTCGCCCTGCTCGGCCGGCAAGGGTGGATAGAGCCATTGTATCGCAAGGATATCACGGTTCCTCTTCACTATGGCTGAGTAGGAGGTCTCTATAAGGTTATCCTAGAAGTGAAATGAAACGAACGCAATGGAAAACAATTAAGAAAAACAAAAACAAAAACAAAAACAAGTAGTAGAGGGAGAGAAGGTTGAAAGCAACCCAAGAAAACAAAATAAGAAACAGAAAAACAAAACCAAGGAGGCTGGTAGGGAGAGAGGAGGACGTAGATACTTCATGGTTGTGGTTGAGGTCGAGGCCGCCGGGTTCCTCTGCGCACCGCATAGGTTTTGAGTCCGAAAACAACGGATTAGTCAAGTAAATCAAGCAGGAATATCGATGGAAGGAAGGAAAGTTGTAATTGATGTGAAGAGAAGGAGAGAACAAGCAGAGGAAGAGCAGCGGAGGGTACCTGCCGCATGGAAGACCCATGCAGCCGATGAGCGGCTGCGAGTATTCTCCTCGGCCCAGGCGGGATTCTTCAGGGTCGCGACCTGTATCAATTCTGTCACTTGCACCTAGGGTGTAGCAACTGTGCGAGCGCGCAGGTGAAAGCCTACCGGTCAGAGGCAGGTACCAATCTAATGGTCGCTTACGGGTGCCAATTCACGATCACATTACTTCTAGGGCGCGGCTCCAACTATTGGGGACTTGGGAGTCCGAGTAAAGAGGTCGCAGAATCTACATACATACAATCCACCTTCCCATAAACCACAAATACTCCAGTTATCAACAAAAGAAATACGAAAACGTTCTAAAAGAAAAAAAAAGATCCCTTTTCACCATTAAGTAGGAAGTAAATCGTCTTAGCCATCAATAAAGCACATGCGACGCCGCTGCACTCGCCGGCGCCCGATCATCCCTGATTACGCCTATCCCGCCAATTCCGCCGACCCCTCCCTCGCCACTACTAGTCGAGATAGTTTCCACATCAACACTAACCTCCGTCCTCTTACTAATCCCAAAGATTCCCTCTTCACTCTCACTATCCGGCAAGCGCACCCTCTGGCCGTAAAGGATCGTGTGCGCGCTTCCCGCGCGGATATCGTTGCTGATGCCGTTCTGCGGGTCCGGTCGTGCGACGCCGGACTTGTTTATGCTCGAGAGCTGGTGGCCGCGGGAGTTCGAGAGCCCGCGGGTGCGTGAGCGCTCGGAGGAGTACAGCGCCTTGTTCATTACCCGCTTGAATAGTGGCTTCAGCGCCGGAAGCGACGCGCTGAGAATGCCGACGTTCACTTCGATCATCGTCCACATGCAGACGTCGCTTGAGTCCCCTGGTGGATGGATGGAGCATTAGTCGGTGGGGTGCGCGGGAAAGGATATGTATGTGTGTACGTACAGAGGAAATCGCCCGTCCGGCCGAAGTTGACGACGTACAGGCATTTGACGATCGAGGCGGACGCGGCGAACGTGCCCACCGAGAGGATACCGCAGATCATGAAGCGCTGGCGGCGCGGGATCTGGACGTGCCAGAGCATGGCGATCTAGGCCTTCCGTCAGCTCACGCACGCAGGTGGGTTCTGGCCGGTGAGCACCTACCGGTAGCACGACAAGGAAGAAGTCGGAGATGATGGTAACGATGGAATAGCTATATCCCAATCCCAGCCGCACTTGGGTGGACATGCAGTTCGCGTTCGGAGTGGAAACATCCCAGATGGCCCGCACGGGATAGCATTGGAAGATGATGGTCAAGGCGGAGGCGAACGAGTATGTAGACATGATCACGATGAAGCCCACACAGACGTGCCGGTAGAGCTTTGAGGCCGCGAGACGCAGCAGGAAGAGGCCGATGCTGACTTTAACCATGGCCAGACAGGGCACAGTGAGGATCTGCGTGAGGTAGTTGTACTGAAGGATATTGGTCAGCGAAGAACTAGGTAATACTCGGGTGCATGGAGGCAGTAGTCAAACGTACTTTGAGTCCTTCGGCCATCTCATCAGCCTCGAGGTTCCAAAAGTGTTGACCTGCGCCGTAATGTGTGGAGACCATGACGAGAACGTTCAGTAATATCGACAGTATCTGCTCACGCTCATTAGTACATACGCATATCATTCCATCATGCCGGGCACTCGGGACGTACGGTTGCGACTCCAATGCACCAGTCATCCGGGCCAACCTTGCCCACCATCGCACCTCTCACCCAGAATCGTAGGGGCACGAAGATGGCCACGCAGACCGTCATCGATATGGCCACGCCATTGATCTCGGCGACTCTGGTGACCGGAGGCCCCGGCGGCGGTACGAAGTTCGGATCCATGATGTCGAACTGCTACGGCGAGGAACAGTGCCAACAATCACTACCGTCGTCAGTGTAGTGCTGGAAGCCGCGGGTTCTGTCTTTCGTCGTTGACTGCAACCCCAGGCGTTCCACGGTAGTCTGCAGTCGTTGGGTTTAAGTTATATAGCGCCCCGCGAGAGCGGGCGGATGGGGGAGGGGGTGGGTGTGTATGTACGTGTGTATGTACATGTGGGGATCAACCAGACTGCGATGGTCTTATACCTTGAGATTTCCTGTTTGCGATGATGTCGAAAGCGATATGAACCACATCTATGGGATGGTGCGAAGCAGTGGAAGGGGAAAAATGCACTAGTTAATAGTGTACCTACATAGGATTTGTCTTTTCCAATCAGATGGGCCATGCAGACTCAGTGGCACATGGCGGCCACCACCAAACATGCATGCTTCAATCGATGTATGTGGTAACTACATAGTCTCAAGTCCGAGTCTCACTCCCTGTATGCTGCATCCACATATCTCCGTGCATATCATCATTTACCGGTCAAGAAGGGGGTGGGGGACATAAAGTACATACATACCCGCCGCTCATACATACGTAAAGCACATGAGAAGCCAAGTACCTAGCTTACGTGGGTACCGTAGACAGGTAACAGGTAACAGGAGGGAGGTCGTTTACCTTTAACAGCAACAGAAGCACACGCATGTACAAGGGTTTGGGTGCGGTGACTTTCGGTTTCTCCCCCTTGGTTTAGATGGATACCGCATCTCTCCTGCGCACTGGTTCGGGTAGAGAATTATTACTCCAGGTGCACGCCAAAAGGAGTTTTGACCTCAGTTCTGCATCATTGGTGTCAAGACTCAAGTGTGTGTAACCACTCGAACTGCGTGCTAAGCACGATAGTGTAACGATTGGTGGAGAAGCCTGAAGGCGCCAAGTTCAACACACGACACGACAGGAAAGACATTCATGGATGTAGTGAGTGAAACATGATCCGATCCGGATTTGTCGAGCCGACTGTGGGGGATCGGGTCAAGACAACTGCTAGCCAGAAGTGGGCACTCGATCATCCCCTCCATCGGTCTGTGGGGCGGCGAGATATGAAATGGGGCTGGCTGTGGATTTCCCGGACAATACGGCCTCTCCGCGTCCGTGTCTTCTCCCTCTCACATATCAACGACGCCCATAATACTCCCGCGGTCGGCCGGCCGGAAGTGATCGCGGTATGGATTGGATAAATCCCGCCCGGCGTCCCATCACATCCAGGAAGCTCGCAGAAAATAAAGAGAGGAAGTATCTACATAAGTACATATCTGCATAGCAAAACAATGGGGAATCGGTAGCGTGAGAGAATGCACGACTGTGTGTGTGTCACGATTCGTGCGGAGAATACCGGTGGCTTGTAGCCACGTTAGCTAGTGACGAAGTGGCGGTCGACTCGTTCTCCACAAACATTCCCCCCCCGAAAGAGGGGCCGCGAGCCTAATAGTCGGCCGCGAAACAGCATATGTGGAGTATTTAAATAATCAGCTGATTTCGTTCCAGTGGTCGGACCTTCTCCCTCCACTTTTTTTTGCACCGCCGAGAAGCTTGCTTGAATTGAAGCCCAGTTGTTGTTTTTTCTCAGCTCTAGGTACTCTACTCTTCACCGATGCCGCGCACGAACGAACGCATGAAACGTGAGTGCGGTGAGCGATGCGTTTGACGGAACGTCGGCGCGTACCAGCGGCGCTGCCTGTGGTGAGGTAGGGTGGGGCGGCCGTTGGTGGGGCGGCCGCTGGTGGGACGGCCGCGGGGCTAGCTGGGCTAAATAGCCGGGCCCGGGCTGTCAGGATGAGCTTACATAGAGTTCATATGCTACCGGTAGAGTTAGCGACGGTGGGAATCTGGATGGATTCTGTTCTGGAAGAGATGGGGAATTTTTTACGAGCAGTAGCTCGTGCAGTAGTAAACTGATTAACGCACAGGGCCTGCAGAGGATCGAGGGGATGGAGCGAAGGAGTGAAAGAGTTCCCTCGGGATACAACCGATGAACAACCTAACTACATTCTCAATTAGTATGCTGGCCGGTGAATCTGGCAGCAGTCAGGGGTTGGAAGGTTAGCCAACAAGAGGGGACTCTAAAGACGTGAGAGGGTGAGAGCAGCAAGCGGGGATCTCCCCGCCAGGTAGATGAATATAGTAGTGAACAATGTCCCTGTACCCTGAAAGGATGCTGAGGAAAACCGACTTCACCTTTTTGCATTTCACCTCAGACGGCTCCGATCAACGGATCAGCAGGTTCTACTCTACTCGAGTAGAGTTTAGTGAACACAGTCTCGGTCTCCTCTCCGCCGACCAGAATCCGTGCATTCTCAATCGAAGATCCCGAATATGGTAGATCAGTAGTACCGGTATCATATTTAGGGCGCCTAAGTGAACGTTGAATGTTGATCTTCGCAGCGCCTACGCCAGGTGTCAGTGAGGCCGAGCATCTCCCCGTGCAGCTGTGAGATGCGCCGGGATCATCACGACTCTTAAGGTTTGATCTCTACGGTTTCACTTTGCACGACACATACCTACACACACACACCACATGTAGCTGTTGCGAAGAGACGGTGGGAGGAGAACCTGAGAGAGGGTGTACGGTCATATATTAGAGTTATTATTTTCAAATCGTTCTGGGACGCTGTGAAACAGTGAAACTGTCGTCGGCGCATGGCCACAACTCCGGATTTCCGGTTCATGTGGACAGCGACAGTGACAGTGTATAGTATCATAGTAAACGACTTGCCGTTCCCGTCCAGTCGTGCGAAAAGTGTGCAGACGTCTACCGCCAAAGAGCCGAGCGGATCCCGCTCGGGGAGAATAATTACTAAATAGATGAATCCAATCTGGATGACGCGGAATCGTGAATGGTTCATGCCCGGGTGCGGCGTCGAGACGGGAAGTCGAAGTGAGAACGGAAAACTCGGAATCATGCAATAAATATAATGTAGAGTACCTGTTTCGCCACGGCTGCTATGGTAAATGCTGATCGGATGTATGTGCGTAGCTTGTGAAGTTGTTCGCCCAGTCGGCATAACGCATGAAACAATTATTCACGCGCGTGTACGGAGGATTGCCACGTGTGCGGTATCCCATCCCATCCGATACAATGAATCGTAATCGGAAGTCGGGAATACGGAGTACGGTTTAATGGAAGCTGGTGTCTCCAGCTGTTGGTGTAGCTGGGGCGAGACATCATCATCGAAAATGGAGCCAGTAATGTTGGGGTTCCCTCGAGTCGCCTAAAACATTCCCTAGTGGTTAGTGATGTCTCATTCGCTAACGTCGGCGTCTACGACGCCCACAGTTGGAGACACAGACACCCACACGCGCGCAACATCCGCCAGTGTTCTCGAGGAAGCAAAACGGAAGACGAAAGACGCCGCACTGTTGCAGTATTGTCACTGCAGGAGTAAAAGTCCCAATTGCAGATGTTAAGTATTGGACATGTTGACAGCTTACGCCGGCAGAGCTGGCGAAATCCCGGAACGGTCCGAAGAAGAAAGCCAGCCTTCCAAGTTCCCACTCGCCGGTTTGGGAGCTTTGAAGGAACTCACGGAAACGTTCCGTGCTTCGGCAGGCAGGTTACTAGACTCTAGAGTACTAACTAGTAGTCAACTGCCGGTGAAGAGAACCCGGGGTCTGGGTTTATGTAGGTACAAATGAGCAGTACATAGACGAAGGTGCATTGGCAGGAGTCGTGCCCAATCAGCACTAACAAAGCAGGTACATAGGCGGCGGCAGCATGAGGCCACTCCATCTATGTACATAACGCCCAGATTCCAATTGTCAATCCAAATCCAATTCAGGTACCGATCGGTATCCTTGGACTTTATTCTTTGCCTTACTTATACGCATCGATACCTAAGTTCGGTATGTCTCAACACTGGCCGCGGCTTGCCTATCCCATACCCGGCCCGAGGAGGACAGAACAGAACAGCCTCTCCCATTCCGACCGGCGTTCCGAAGGGCATGGGCTTAACGTAGAAACCCCGCCTGTCGAGTCCACGGGGCGTGAGGGATAACTAGTAAATGACATAGCAGGTACCGGTATTTACTCCTGAACCGCACATGCGCCGAGTCTGCGGTTCACGTGCGGATCCGGCGCCGCCGTAGTAAAGGGCGTGTATAATTCACTCACTGCTCTCACACGAAAAGGCGCTAACTGGGCTATCTGGTAGGTAACAAGTACAGTAGCCGCGTTTCAATCATGCACGGGCCCGCGACGAGCACGCATTGCAGATCCCGGCTCGATAATTAATAACCATTGCCATGGGCGGGGTTTTATATCAATATCATGGATCAATCAATCAATCAGTCAGTCAATCAATCTATCTCGGGGAATCAGTCCGAATCGAGCCATTAAACGGTTCGTATTTATGCTATGCTATCGTATCGTATCGTATCGCAGGAAATGACGAATCCACAAGCCACCACTAAATAAATAAAAAATACGGAAATAAAACATGGTAATAGGACAAATAAATAGATGGATAGCCGAAAAATAATATCCCCACTCATCCGAAACGTCTAATGCCATCCCCCATGCACTGCCACTACGCCCCAAAACTTAAATTTACTGGTAAGTGTAGCAGAGCTCGCCGTTGCGAATGTTCATCACTTTCTTGATCTCGACTCCGCTCTTGTACGCAAACTTCATGTCCAGGATGTCCGTGAGCGCGACGGGGCCGGAGTCGGGGTGGAACGGGATCCGGACTCCGCCGATCTCGGACAGGCGCACAGTCGGGTTCATCATCTGCCACTCCCAGTAGAGCTTGTCGAGGAAGGCGTGGTGGAGGTAGAAGATTGGTTCTGTTCCACGGGGGTTAGTTCGTATTCACCTAGAGATTCGCAGGGAGTGGGGGGGTTGTGGAAATACATACCAGTGCTACTGGAGATGAAATCCGTCGAGTCACCGCCGTGGATGTAGTGACCGGAGCCGTGGAACAGCTGAATGCCGTCTGCGGGGTTCATGTCCTGGGCACCCTGCACGGCGGCATCGTAGGAGAGGAAATCCGCCTTCGCCTGGGCGATTGCGACACGGGCGCTGGTCAACCACGGGATAGTATCTGGGTTCAAGCCGCGGCGGAGGCAGTGGGGGTTATGCGTGAGCGTCGAGCCGGGACCGACGTTCATGACGGTGTCCTTGAACGGGCCGTCGTTGACGCAGCCGCCGCCGGTCTGTCCGGCCAGGTACGGCCACGACGCGGTCACGTTCTGCTCCAAAACGAAGTCACCGTTGCCGCCGAACCCGTGGGATGGATTGTAGATTTCCCACTCCGCCATGGGCACGCCGCTGTCGGCGTCGATCCTCCAGTCCCAGTATGGCTGGGCGCCCGTGTAACCGCATTCATCGCGCAGAGCGGTCTCGTAAGACCACGTGAAGAGTCTGGTACACAAGATGTATTGTCAGCATCGGGGACGGTGCTGTTCGGTATATGGAGGGAGGGGGACTGTATTATACCTGTGCCACGCGAGGAAGAATCCGACCATGTGAACACCGCCGGTTCCTTGGACGAGACCATCAGAGCTCATGATGTGAACCGCATTGAAGTCGTCAAATCGGGATACCACGCCGAGGGTCAAGTTCGCCGGTGCTTTGGAAGGTTTCTTGGTCATGCAGACCACCGCGTTCAGGTACTGCTTGCGCTCGCTGATGGAAAGACTCCGCCTTTAGAAGTGGGGGAAATCAGTCAATAATCCGGGAAAGGGCCGATTCGTAGCAGAAACTCACCATTCCTTTCGTACTCTAGGGTTCTTGCACACCGCCGAGCAGCTCTTGGCTGTGGTTGTCTCCGCAGCCGGTGTAGGAACGGCGGTGGCAAGACCGGCCAAGACGGCCACGATTGTGAGGAAACGCATGCTGGGTTCAAATAGGTAATAATAGAGCGGTTTTATGTGACGATTCTATCGAGAAGGACGAGAAGTCTTTGGTTTAATGAACGTGGATGGGCAGGCAACAGATTGTAAAAGGGGACAAAGAAAGCAGGTCCTTTAAAACGTGAATTGCTGGCCGGTGGAGGATAAGAACGAGTTGCATGGTGGGGGATAGAAGCTGTCTTTTAACAGGACTGTACAACAGACAATCACTGCGAGGCTCGATGCCAGGGGAGATGCCAACATAGGGGGTGCCATCCCTAATTGGCATTCAGAACACACTAGGTGGAGCAATTAAGATGACCGTGGGCTTCTTTGACCGGATGGCCAAATATTCCGGAAATACTTCTTACGGAGTCAACGAAACTTACGACACCAGCAGCAGCACTAGGCGTTCGCTCAGATAAACCCACTTCCGTGCCGCTTGATCACTACTTCCCGCGGGAGGGCGTATGTACTAACTAGTCCCCTTTCCCCTCACACTCTGACAATTCTTGGGCGAACAGGCTGGGGTATGATAGTTAAACGTCTACCTTTTAGTAGCCATTGTCTCTAGATACACTTTCGCATCCTGCTCGCTTGCAATCGGATCGAAGCTATGTTAGCCGGTTGCAATATCGCCCAGCTGCGGCTAGAGCTCCTGCTGAACGCGGTTAACCCGTCTAACTCACCCGGGCCCTTTTGAGGTTTACAATCCGACCGCCTGCCAGACAGTAGTATCCATGATGCTCCTCCGACTGACCATGCGATCTCCTCAAGAATAAAGTGGCTGGTATAATCATATGTCCTCTAGACCGAGAGGGGGTACTTGCATAGGTTTACGAGGAGCCGGCCGGGATGATGGACTTGCAGGCCAGGAGCACTACGCATGATTGCCGCTAAACTGAATGCCGCGGCCATGGAACAAATCGAAGGATCCATGGATATATTTTTTCGTTCCCCACATACTCAACCAGGTACGGTGCAGCAGAAACCCCAGAAGACCGACCCCAGTCACCTTTACTAGTAGTCGGATTGTTCGAGTGGTGGCTTAGGGCATAGCGACACGACGATGTGATCGGGGGGTGAGACGTCGCAATATTATGCGCATTCAGGAGACACCGGCAATGGATATGCAGCTCTGTAGAAGGCAATTTGCTCTTCTCCAAATTCTGCACGAAAATTCTCAACGGGGAGCCCTGTGGAAAAGCTCACTTGCTATTGCGTCACGGGTTGGGAATAAAAATCGATTAAGATTCCGTAATGGGCTTAGGGCCATGGCGGATATTCCCCAGTAGGCAGGCAGCGAAAATCCGGGTGATTGACGTCGGTTAATACGCCGGCGCCGCCCCTTCACTCTATTTTGACTGCTGCTTTACACCATCCGGAGAACCCAAGCAAACTACTAGTCCTTCCGGTAGACTCAGCCCTTCTACCCCGTTCACGATTGTCTCGGTCAGAAGTCTCCCAACGATAGTATGGACAAGTCACGACTCCGTACATGCCAATTTCTCATTTCCTTCGAACTGCGGATGTTCCGACAGCTCGAGACAGGTTTCTGGACATGCGGCAAGCAGAAACGCGGAAGTACATCCATCCCTTGGAGATACTTGATGAATGCAGTCGGGATCTGACTCTAAAATGTGGGCAGGCCCGTCGGCACTCTGCAACCCCACGTACGATTTCGTTGGAAGACAAGGAATGCTCCGAAAGGGAAGCCAATAATTATCGATCAACCAGGGTTCGTTCTTGTCTAGGTATTTGGCTTCTACGACCGCCCATTGGAGCGCCAATTGCAGAACCCATCTCACGAGAGAACGATTCGATCGTGGAGAAACAAAGCTTGCCCTTTGACGAGAACCAATAGACCCCGGGGCCCCTCCAGTTACCCCGGGCAAGCCGACTGTTGAGACCAACACGCGACCGTATGAACAATACAATACAGTAGTCTCGTCCCATCGCAGGTCGAATAAACGTTTCGCACCCTGAAATCTCCCGAACGCATACACTTCCTCCTTCACATCTTCATACATGTGCGCTGTGCATTCACATGTGCATGCAAGTTACCAATACCTCTCACAGGTGCCGACTTCCGAGCTCAATCAATATCTTTCGCCACACTGCTGCGCCGCTGTGTCGCATCAATAGAGTACAATCTATAGGTAAGTACGTATTGATATTGATATTTATCTCTACATGGCGTGACTATATTCCTAGCCAGCTCGCTGAACCTTGTGGAGTCCAAAGTGTCGGTGCGGAATCGGCACGTTCCGCAGAGCACACACCGCAAGTCGGTATGATAATTCATGTCTCGGCCACGACGAGTGGGGGGGGGAGACGGCTGGGACTGACTCCCGCGGGTGGGCGGGGGGGCAAGTGTCAGCAAGCGAGCCGGCGGCCGTTGGTCGCGTGGGCGCGCGCGGCGCCAGTCTTTCTTCAATTGCGGGAATTAGGTGTCGTATCCCGGTCTGTGGCAGAAGGAGCAGGCGGGAAATACCCAAGGCATGGACGCATAATCTTTGTTGCCGCAACGTTCAGTTGGTCGTGGGTTCGGGTCCCATATACCCGAATAGCCGATTCGAAGACCCGGACATATGTACGGCGGGAGAAAGGCGAGAGTGTCGCCCGTCGCCGGTAAACGCAGACGGTCGGCTGGATGGAAACACTACAGTCGCATCGAGGTCCAGGGCGTACGTATGGTTCGTCTGCGTCCAGAATGTATGTAGGTACCACCGGAGGATACCCCACCCCCATGTGCTGACATGTTTGCGCATATGCTCGGGTCGCCGCCGATGTCGAGGCTGTGAGAGCAAAAGGAATAAAGGTATGTACAGTGACACCGGCAGTGACAGTACCTGCATGCGTTCCGGATTCGTAGGTATTCACGCGAATCGGAAGCTGTGAAACCTCACGGCCCAGACCCCACGACAGGATGGACGCATACACGCACTCCAACTCTTGCAAGTCCCGTATGTACCAATTAATTTCCACCTGTCCAATATCAGCAACTGCGCGGCGTAGATTCACGAATGAATACGGCCCGCTACCACATCTTCATTCGCACCTCGTTTCCAGAGAAGTGGGTCCTGTCGCTGTTACGGGTCGGACAGCTGCCGAGACCCAATGGCAGCCAGATCGTGATGCCCGGCATCGGAATTATCGGCCGCTCCGCCTTCCTGTGTGACTTTCCATGATGGAACGTAACAACAATTTCATCCCCACGACCAAGGTGCTACTAGAACCTCCAGCACCAAACTCAGGACTTTCTCGAGCCCCCTCCCCCCCCCACCGCGGGCTTGAATGCACATTTCCCAACAGCTTCTGGGAGTCCTTAGCGATCGTGATGGCGCTGGTACGAAATCGGTTTCCTCGTCTCTGAGACCCGGTGAGGAGTCAGCACCAGCTGGCGAATACTCCGACGAATCCTCACTCCCCGAAGAACGATCGTTAGCCTGGCGATACCCCCACCCAACCACCTTCCTACCACCAAAAAAGCCCCCATACCACGCGAGATGACTGGTAAAACAGGTTACCGTGATAGGTATCGATGGCCACCGGTACCGGTAGATTATCCAGGTGGGACCGCAACGTGGAATACGTGGGCCTTCGACGCAACTGCGCTGTCGGGGGCCGTAAACCCAGGCCCGAAAGTATGGTCCGATGCATCGTGAAAGCTCAGTCGTCTAGAGTGGCGGGGGTTCTGTCCACTTGCAGGTAATCCATTCGGTTCTTTGTTCGTAAATGGTACCGTGCCCGCATGCAAAATTTCCTGGTCGACAAAGGTAGTGATGAGCTATGTCGCATCCATCGGACACATGCCCGCGCTAAACCTATTCCATCAACATTCACCTGCCCCAATAATTCTCCTGCCAAGTCTCAGTCCCTGGCCCATCCACATGCCATCCATCAACTACGCGGGCAAAGTCGCAGCCTGCAGGTGTCCAATCCGAGTGCCGAACCGTGAAGGTAACCGAGTCGCGTCGCGTCGCGTCGTAGCGTCATTTCTCAAACATCGCCACAAAACCGACAAGTCTTTTCTGTTCAATTCCAGTCGTAAAGTAGTTCTCAATTATGAAGCAGTAGGAGAACATATCTGAGGTGGGGAATTTTCGACTATGTATGATGTATTCGCGTGTGGGGTAGAAACTCCAATGTGGGGTAGGTATGACTTAGGTACGTTTTCTGGTATGATTCCTAGGTGGGGCACTTATCCCGGATAACGCGGCCGCAAATGCGGCAACGAAAACTCTGGAGTTCCGCAGCGACTGAAGCGTCAGCTCAGCGTCCGTGTCGCGCATATTCTAGGTAGACGGCTTTCTGGTCGCGTTTAATGTGGGGTTGATTTCATTGTGTGTTGACCCCACTATGTGCGTAAGTGGCATGTACCGTACGCTGAAGAGTCGCGCGGTTCAAGATATCGCGGCGACCACGTTGGGGATGAAGACGGATCTGACGCGCACGAGCGAAGCAGCTTTATTCTTCCCTCTCGAAACTATTTTTTCGGATTTTCAACGAGTGAACTGCTTCAAGTCTAACCGGAGAATATAATACAATAGTCCTCGGAACGACTGTTTGGACTCAATAACCAAAGGACTCGATCCCCCCACTATGCGTAGCATTCCCTTCTTCCTTGTCCCGTTCACAATCGCTCCTTATTATCACTTATAATCATGGGACGTCCGTCCTTATACGTAGCTAGGTTCAGTAGGTCCCCAATGATGCGCCGCAAATGGCAATCGATATGATTCACCAACATGCACTCGGATGCCTACCATCTGATAGTTCTCCACGAAGTTCGTGGTAGCGAGCGACCAGTGGATATGGAACTTTGGAGTGTATGATGAGTCTTAAATACTGAGGGAAGTGGCATGGAATCATGATAGATATGAAATTGCTGTTTTACGCAATGTCGAATCTCGTTGGCTTGACTTGCTTCTGTTGCAACTACACCGCAGAAAATGCAGATACTTATCTACTTGGAGTAAATGTTCACAGTCGCGTGACTGCGTACGCACAAATGAGTGCAGTGTCTAGAAGATTTTTGGCGAGTCCACAGCTTTAAACCACTATGGAATAAATGAACGATACGATGGCAGCCACAGTCGAGTGACATATGAAGAAACAGCCATACGAAGCACGCATTCATAGTAACTCACTCGCGACATCGGCGGGTGATTTTATGTGAAGAGGTGGTTTTAAAAGCCGAGAACATGTATTCCAACATAGGAGACCATTAGTGATGGGATGATGGTACCTTCACATACAGTCGGCAACCTAAATGACGTCTTCGTTCCACCTACATACCTACTTCCACTCGCACGCCGCCGTGAACGCGCATCACTTCGCGAGCGACGACGACTGAGACTTCGCGAACCCTCTTAAGCTAAAGTTACAGTTCACGTTACGGACGAGAACAACAAAAACAAAGGAGTATAACTTGGTCTATTACCGGCCCAAGCTATACGCGCATAACATGGCCTACTAAACCCCCATGTTATAGGTACGCGGAGGTCTTCTTTCTTTCAAAGTTGAAAAGCCTTTCCTCTTGGCCATGCATGTGAGGTATTCATAGCCATAGGTCAAGTGTTGTTGCTCTGGCCGCTGTGTGAGAGAACGACATTGCCTTTGTGCGCGGCGAGCACCTGCAGTGGGCACTGGGCGGTTTGAACTTTGAAGAGCCGAACCAGTGACACGTTCGGCGCGCGAGGTGATTAACCCGTCTCCAGCGATCAGCGGGTCAAATTTTCTCGCTCGATCCATCTGATGAGCATGTTTTGGTGCGGTTCTAGCGGCCTGGCGACACTTCCACCCCGTCACCAACGATTTGCGTCACGTTTTCTCGATCGTTCCAAGTGACGAGCAAGTTTTGGTGGGGTCTAGCCGTCTGGCGGCGGCGAAACTGAATGTAAACTAGCCGCCCCAAACCACCTATAAAACCACCCGCCATCTGATCCTCCTTCTCTCCTTCTCTTTACAACCATCACAGCTTCCTTTCCTCCTCGGCTATTCATCTTTTCTTCCTTCCTTCCCACCCTCCATCGATCATTCCTTTCCAGCCTCCTTACCTCCTTCCTTTCCCCCCACCCGCCCACCCATCCACCCTCCTTCCTTCCACCTAAGCCCGAGCTCAATCGTCAAGGTACGTCGTTCTCTCTCCCCCCAACTTTATACTTCCAGGATAACCTTACAGAGCTATCCTGCTCAGCCGCAGCAGCGAGGAACTGAGGGATCCGTGCAACTGGTTACAAAGCACACTGTTGCAAGAGACGGATCCAACCCTCCAGGCTTAGCAGAAAAGATCTACGGACGGGGTTTTCTCTTGTGCTGCCGGCACAAATTCTTTCCCCCTTCCTCCGGGAGTTCACGTCGGTCAAGACTCGACTTGCCGACTTGCTCCCGGTGGATGGCCTCGCCGACACCGGGTGACAGCCGGTCTCGTGACGAGGAAGAAAAAAATAAGAAGTATAACTTGGTTACCATTCCCCCAAGTTATATGCGGAGGTTTTCTTCCTTTGCTGTGAGTCTGTGACAGCAAAGGTCTTTCCTCCTGGCCATGCATGTCATGTGTGAGAGACATGCCACATGCATGGCCAAGGCCCACCTCTCCGAAACCGGGCGACGGACGGTTTTGGATGAGATCAAATAACCAAAGAAGTATAATTTGGCCTACTACCCCCCCATGTTATACGTGGAGGTTTTCTTCCTTTCAAAGTTGACAGGTCTTGCCTCTGGCCATGCATGCAGGTCAGGCATGCATGTGCCATCGGCCAAATGTTGTTCCTCTGGCCGCCGCGCGAGAGAACGACATTGACTGAGTTCGCGGGTTGGTTGCTGCTAGGCGCGGTAGCACTGGGCGTACGAAGTGGCAAATCTGCGTACTCGACGGAGAACTAAATCTTCTCCGAAAGTTTGCGATCATTCTGCGTCGAGTACGGTGTATCGGCTTAATTGACTGCACTCTCGATCCACGGCTACTTCCCTTGTCCCTGGTTCATAGTCGGTGTGGCGGAGCGATGGGAGAGCTGTCGGTGACAGGAGGGAGGAAATGAATTTGGTATCCCATCGATCGCATTGCCGTGGAGTTTCGAATTCAGCTCAGAAATTGCCACTCATCCACCCACTCGGTCCCACCACCAGCATCCCAGATTAGGCTGTGACTAGATGGAATCGGTCTCCAGGTTCTAAGAAAGCGTTTAACGCATTGTATTGTGGTTCTGATGGTTCAAGACACACTTTCCACTAGAAGTGCAAATTCCCGTGATTTTCACATATTTCCACGACCATTCGGCATCTATCCTATATCTACAAATATATCCCTCAAGGAATATCCGCCTCCAACCTAGAAATACGAAGCCTCGACGAGGAAGCCGATCGTGAACTAAGTTATGATTAGCGATAGCCGAACCCGGCGACACAATTTATGGAATCGCTCACCTTCACATGCTGAAGAATGTGAGCAAAGTTCAGGGTGGCATAGGTATCCTGAGCCGAGTGAATGTAGGGCGAAGCGTCCTGCATGTTCTCATCGCACACGTAGGCAGCCGGGAATCCCGCCGAGTTGGCCGATCCGCTATTCACCGATCAGTGCCACTCGCATCAATTGTCGCTCGATTGCGAACTCACTGGTCGCTACATGCGTATCCGCACTGGTCGGTGACGAGCGGTAACTGGGTGTACACGGGGACGAGGGTTTTTAGGAAGTTCGTGAGAGGCGTGCTGACGAAGTCGGTGTAGATCGCGATAACATTGTTGGGACTATAGCCAGTCATGTCCTATCCACCCCACCCATCAGCAACTAGTTTCCCGTTCCACGCAGGACGAAAAGAAATCTTACCTGATTCATAATCGCAAGAACGTCGACGTTGTTTTTGACATAATTATTCATGATGTCCCGCGAACCCAACAACCCGCCTTCTTCGCCGCTGTAGAAGTGGAATTCCAACGTATTGAAGGGCTTATACTTGGCGGTAGCGAGAACCCGAAGGGCTTCTAGAATGGTGACAATCCCGGAAGCATTATCATCTGCTCCTGGAGCTCTACCACTGATGGTACTGCCGATGGAGTCAAAGTGTGCGGAAACGACCACTTTGGATGAAACCGGTTAGCGTACCATCCAGTTGCATGGGCAGGAAAACACGTACCGACGGAGCCAGATGTTCCAGAAATCTTCGCAATCACGGATGGCTGCGAGTAGCTGTGGGTGAATTTCGAGACAGTGATCAGAGGATTGCTGGCGGCGACGCTGACGACGGTGTTGTACATCCACGTTCCGGCCTGTGTTCCATAGGTGGATTTGTAGTACCGATTGTAGTAGCTACAAGTTGTGTCAGTGCGGCGCATCTTCGCTAAAGAATCACCTGGCCGAGCTTTACTTTGTTAAGGTCGTCGCCCAACTCTGCAAGTTTTTTGTCGACAACGCGGAAATCAACGGAGCTGCCACACTCTGGTGAGTAGGACCTGACGGAAAGCTATTCTGTCGCTTCCCGATCTTCCTTGCAGCACCGAGCTCTTCCAGTTCCTGACACATGTAAGCACATATGGCGGAAGGCGGAATTAACCAGTGAACCTACCCAAGTCTCGGTGATGTCGACAAAGTGAATGTGTTTCGAGATGAACTTATCGAACTTCTCGTCCTCGGTCACCCAAGTTCCGGCGTCATCCTCAGATATCTTAACCAGTCGCATGTTCTTCTCTGGAGGCGTAGGGCGAGACGGGCTGGCCGCAACAATGCTGGCGAGTGCCAGCAACGGGAAGATGTTCTTGACGAGCATGGTGACGGAGAAAGCGAGGGATATGTAGTTTCAATGAATGTCGAACGACCGATGATCAATGAAGACCACACGGATTCCTTCCCATCTTATTGAAACCGAATTGCGGGCACCTTATCTTACCGAACATCATGTATATTCGAATCGTTTGGTCTATACCGCGGCGCCGAATCATCTGGGGAAGCGTTGTTGTGACACTGTATCCGGGACCTTCCAACGGTAATTAGCCATACCTGACAGGGAATTAATCCCCGGCGCTATGCCTTCCACGCAGTTCTCCATCTCAGTTCAGTTTAGCAAGCTGCCCCACCGTTAAACCCCTGTAGATAGTTATCTGTGTGTCGATCTCCCGACTTCCTCATGTGGGGAATACTTCGAGATTGATATCGGATATCGGCGACGTGCTCTGATGTCGGCCATCGAGTCAGGGATCACGATCCTTAGTACATGACAAGCTTCCTGATGGCGGAAACATATAAAACGGTTGGGGTGGCGTAGGCAATCTCGTGCCTTGCATGGCAGGGACAGCGAAATGACTTGTGCCCAATCGAAGAGAGTTCAACGAATGTCTTGGGTCGTGTAGCAATATGAGAAACGACGGTATGGAAAAGGGAGTCTGGTTCTAGAAATGGAACTTATCCCAACACTCCGATAAAATGCCCGAGAAGCGATGGAGGAGGAGTAAACGCCGCGCCGGGGGGCTCCGCCCTACATACTTCAATCGTCGTCAGGTACATGACCGGCAATGCGTGACGGCGCAGCTGGAGCCTGGAGGAATAGGAAACGAGCGGAGAATCGCAAATAGGGAAGCTAAGCTGCAGGAATTACCGAATTATCCCCATCCCATGCGTCCGACAGAGTGGTTGTAATTGATCGACATCGTTTGAGCAACCGTCCTTTTATGTTCTGCTGGCCCGGCGATCGTGCCGATCCCTAGGCATTTGAAAACCCCTTCGGAGGTTCCGCCACTACCCATACTGTTACCCCGTTGAACACTGGTCGAATTCTGAGATGTTACCTATGTTGACAATCAACTTGTCGGTTAGCTTTTATCGTCATCAATATGATACAACTAGAACGGTCTCTCGAGACCTCGAGTCTCGGCCCCTTAGTTGTGAATGTGGAAATCTCATTCCGTCATGCGCAGTGCTTGCAAGTTGCCATCGATCGGGTTGATTGCACGGCGGAGGTAAATTTTAAGTCGACCAATAAGAGTGCCGGACGATGTAGTTATTGGGGCACGGAGTCGGAGGAGGGCTGATGCTCGACAGATGATTGGGCTTGGAGATGTCAAGGAACTCCGTCCATGCAAAGGCATCGAGCCGGGGTCCATAACTACCGCCGTAGTCTTGATTGAGCAGCTGCTGACATTCTGATGAATCAGACACGGTTACGTAATTGCGTGGAAACCTGGACACGCTAAGATACTTAGCCAAAGGGCTTCAGCCTTCGTCGCCACAGAAGCTCGACGAGAAACTGTCCCAACCGCAAATAAACAGCTTTTATTCCGATACACCACAAAACAATCACTTTCCTACGTGCCGCTTACCTATGCGCGCCAAATATGAGTCCTCTCCAGGCCGCCGCCGAGAAGATACCTATGTCAGCTCAGCGCAGTCGCGTCTAGCTATCACATCCGGACCGTCTTCGGCTTCGTTTCGGACAGGACAGTGACAACAGGGCAATGGCGGCCAGCTTGGGCACTGGCAGCTCAGCTCACAGTCGGCTTTTCAGGGTGTCAGCTGCCTACGAACCCTTCACCGAGCTGCCTGACCAACCCCCCTAGCGAACACGGCACCGTGCTGCCTGGCGAACCCGCCGCCGAACCTCAGAAAGGGTTGCTCGTGTATTTATTCGAGATTGTTAAAATTAAGCTATCCCAAGTTGCTAATAGGGAACACGCTGCATTCCTGAGGGCTACTGAAGACCACCGAAGCCGCGACTGAAGCCGCGAGCGAAGTGACAAAATCCCGAGCTATACTCTTATTTTGTCGTTTTACCCGTATGCGAAGGTTGGCTGCTGATGCGCGGGCTGAAAGCCGCACAGCCTACTTAGCTCTCCATCTCCCTGCAGGACCGGCTTCGCTGGTTCATCACTCGTCATTCGGTTTTTCTCGCACCTGTTGTGCCGTGGTTGACGTCGGACGACTAGCAACCAGGGACACGCCGGAAAGTAGCCGGGAATCAAGAGGGGGGGGGAGCACGTACCTCAAAGAGTAGACCTCGGAGTCGATATCGGCCCGTGAGAACTAATTATAAGTCAGTAGCATGAATCAACAAGCAGTGTCTGGTTACCGGCCTCCCATCTCCTCCTCCATCTTTGTAGATTCCTCTTCCTCCTCGGAAGCAGACTCATCTCCTCCTCCTTTCCATCCTTTTTCCCTAGCCGATCAGAAGGTGTGGGATGGCGCGATTTGGAAGTTCGCGGATGGGATTCTGGCTATAGAGTACATAGAACCTCGTTATTGCCTCTGAGAAGGCGAGGAGGTTGGTCTTCTTTGGGACGGTAGATACTATCACCGACTAGGAGCACGTCTTTGATGAGGCGAAGAAGGCGAAGTTGCTGCCGAAGGCTTGATGACGTGGTGGAATGGAATACGCGAATGCGCATTTGTTGCTTCAAATAAATCACGATATATCGCTCGGATTGCAGGTGCCGACGTTTCGAATGAAACTTTATTTCTCCATCCCATATCATCACACTACTAGTATAGCAGGGAGTGGTTGCATAAGTCGAGTGCATCCAAGACCATCTCAATACGCACTCTGATGTCTGCGATGCCATTCCCTCGTCCTTTCCTCCATGGTATCGTATCAGGGAGTTGCGCGAGTTGTGTTGTTTCAAATAGATTTGCGTTTTCGTCGTTATGGGTTTGGTCAGGACTTGTGGCTTGTGAGATCCTCGATGTGGCCGTCCGAGAGAGAGAGATCTTCCTGTTTTATTTCGCATGCGGCCTATCTAGACTATGGCGAAAATGTGGCCGTTCGTTCGAGACGTAGTTAGCAACTCGTTCGAAACGACGCCGAGTGACTCTGATAAAAAGGTTTTATCGTACGCCACGACCACCACCACCACCACAACGTCGATTAGTGTCGTCGAAATACTCGGTAGAATGAGGCGAGCACTGCAGCAGCCCCAACTCCAACCGTTGCCTCATGTTCAAGTATGTAGGTACTGGTGTATGAAAAGCTCCTCGGGAGAGAGAGAACCAGTACAGCAGCAAAGAGTTAGATGTAAATCGGTCCCGTTTTCTTTATGAGAATGAGAGGTCACTAGTCTAAAGGCGAATGATGGATGGCCTGGAGAAGGCTGCTGTTTGGGCTAGGTGTGGCGGAGGTGAGGCAGAGGTGAGTCGGTTTGACGGGGGTGCACGGGGAAGCTTTATGTATTCGCACTCGGCATGAATGAATATACGATAAAAAAAAGAGAAAATTAGCGAGGGAATGGTGATACTTACTTCAATCTGAATAGCGATAGACCGGCAAGGGATCTCAGAAGGCCATCCATCATCCCTCGAAACATGGGGAAAGGGAAAATATGGCGCTGAGGGCTTCCGAGATGGATAGGGAGAGGAGGTTGAGATGAATAGGCGGGGACGTGTGAAAAGCGGTTCTTTGATGTTTTCTTCGTGGGTACGAACTCTGTCATCCGTTTTACCCAGACGGAGGGCATGGGAGACGAGGTTGTCGCTAATGACCATACTAGTAGGTTGTCTAGATTTGCTGTATGCGAGTGATATTAAACACAAAACGACAGCATCAACGGGAGCAGCGACCGAGATCGAGATGGAAACCGCACCGTCCTCAACGCCGAAAGATGCGCCAGCTGTCGGGGAAGATATAGTACTCCAGCGAGCATGCACGCTTGCCACACCCCGTACGCCCACTGCTACCCCGCCTCAAAACAACTCGCGCACCAAGTCAAATGTTCTTCTCTCGCACAGCGGCCAGAGGAACAACATTTGGCCAATGGCACATGCATCTCACTCATGCAAGGCCAGGAGGTAAAACCTTTGCTCTGAAAGGAAGACGACCTCCGCGTATAACATGGGGGGATAGGTAGTAAACCACGTTATACGCGTATAACTTGGGGCGGTAGTAGACCAAGTTATACTTCTTTAGTTATTTATTTGCTCGTCCGAAACCGTCTGTAGCCCAGTTTCGGAGGCATGGGCCGTGGGCCACGCATGTGGCATGTCTGTCACACATGACATACATGGCCAGGAGGAAAGACCTTTGCTCTCTCACAGCAAAGGAAGAAAACCTCCGCGTATAACCTGGGGGGATAGTAAACCAGGTTATACGCGTATAACTCGGAAGTTATACTTTCTTTGTTTTTTTTTTCCTCGTCAACACGAAACCGTCTGTCACCCGGTTCCGGAGAGGCCATCCACCGGGAGCAAGTCGGCTCTCACCCGACTTGGACTCCCGGAGGAAGGGGGAAAGAACTTCGCCGGCAGCAGAAGAGAAAACCCCGTCCGTAGATCTTTTCTACTCAGCCGCGAGGGTTGGATCTGTCTCTTGCAACAGTCTATGTAGACCGGTTACACGGATCCCTCGGTTCTTCGCTGCTACGGCTGAGCAGGATAGCTCTGTAAGGTTATCCTGGAAGTCAAAAGTGGGGTGAGAGAAGGACTTACCTCCAGGTTTGAGCTCGAGCCTAGGTGGAAGGAAGGAAGGAAGGAAGGTAGCATTACTGCCAGTATCCCTATCGTTGGTGGCGGACCGTGGAAAACAATTAAACTAATCTAGGTCAGTAGCATGAATCACCAATTAATGTCGGACGGGAAAGAAGGAGAAGACGTTTATGAATGGAGAGAGGAAGGAGAAAGGGAGGAAGAGTTCGGAGGAAAGGTGGGTTTTATAGGAGTTGGTGGAATTCCAAGCAACCACTTCTAGCGCACTAGCCTCGACTCAAAAGTTTGTTTTGCAGCAAACACTGCTACATTCCAAGGTGTTGACAGATATTTGACATCAAACAACGTCACTCGACGTCCGAGTGAGCACCAATGAACAGATTCCCACAGCGAGGAATAGCTAGAAATGCGCAAAGAATTATCAAAACAAAATGTAGCGACAAACGTACCAGCAGTTACTGATTAAACAATAAACCCCCCCTCCCCCCCCCCCCCCCCCAAAAAAAAAAAAAAAAGAATAGCGACAAACGTGATATGGTGGCCAGCACGTTATCGAGACACTACAAGAAACAAGAACTTGGTTATATGCTCGTCGAAGTACTAAATCGCAACCACTCGGTCACTGCACGCTCCTCACGTAGAAAGTCGTGAGTTATATGCACAGCAAAAACGCATGGGAGCTAGGCAATGGTAGAAGCTGCGGTTCCGAGAGGTATAGGGTAGGTAACTTTCACGGATTGAGGATGTTCCGGCGAGTAGTGAGCAAGCGGTGAAGTGGAGGGAATCTACCAAAGATCACATAAGCATTGGGATATCATCAACAGGTATCTGACAGTCTGACATCTAATGCTACGAACATGGATTCTCACTCAAAAAGTGAAGAAAAATTATCACGTGTGACCTGACGAATACAATTCATGTATTGCCATGATCGATCTAGGTAGGAGGTTCGCATGCAACTAATCATCAAACAACACAAAACCGAACACGATTTCATATGTAGATGCGTCGCATACAATCAATGAGTAAACAAACAAACCGAATACAATTGCAATGTCGTACATTAATTTATGTTCAATCATAATTACAGAATTAAATCCCATATGCTCATCCCCCTGCCATGACCCCGCCTTCTTCCGTCTGTATACAAGCCCTTCTACCCCGCCTCCGCGCCTTCCGCTCCCGCCGAAAAATATACACAGTCCCACCGACGACCGATTACAAGCCGCAGAAAGAGGACGCAACCTGCGCATAATCCGCAGTGACGGTTCCCACCTGGGTAGCCAGGCCGCCGGTCAGAGTGTTCATGGCGGCCCTGCTGAGGACGAACCCGGTGCCACCGCTGGCCACGTCGACGCCGGTGATGTAGACGGTCTTGCCCTGGTAGTACAGCTTGAAGCACGTTCCGCACTGCGCCGAGTTCCAGCCGGTGATCACCGCCGCCGCGCCGACGTTCGGGAAACTGGGCAGCTCGCCGAGAGTCTCGTAGCCCTTAGTGTACAGCCCGTTGGCGCCGTCGGAGCAGGCCAGCGTGAGAGTCGACTGCGAGGACGTGTCATAGGTGGTATCGTAGCGGACCGAGGCGGGGGTACCGGCCGAGGCGACGGCGAAGGTCGAGGCGAAGAAGAGGAGGGCGGAGGTGAACTGCATTTTGGCTTTGGAGTGGTTTTTTGAATGAGGAGTGGTTGGTTGAGTGAGGAGGTTTTATTAGATTGGATCGGATGGAATGAGGATGTTGATAAGGTTGGATGATGAGCTCGAGATGCTGTTCTTGTTGTGTTGTTGGATGTGAGTGAGGTATTATTCATCGAGGTACCTATCGTTTCATTTATACCGCTTTCCATCTGGTCTTCAGCACATTCCATTGTCGGGCTTCGGCACAATGAAGTGACATCCGCATCCGGGAGTTCCGCAGCTTAGTATGCGAGTATGCGGAGATTCTACGCTGATTTTTCCTCATCGAGGTATCTCCACGATCGCGAGGGCCCTGTGATACACTTACAGCCCTGTCGCCCTAACGAAATCGGGCCCGCCTTTCCGACAAGCCTTCCGCGCCGGATCGTCACGGAAGTTTAAACCTGATGTTGTGATGTCATCAGCGTAGGCGGGGTGCGGTTGATGTCGGAGGGTATTCAACGGCGATGACTGCGCATGTATTCAGCCGGAGAATGCCATGTTCGGGACGTTGGGTAGGGTACATCCTAGCCGGCGGCCGACGGCGGGGATCTGGTTGTCAGCTCCGGCTACCAGCGACGCTATTTTTAGCAACGCGGCGGAAGCGTGCGGCAACGGATGTTGCGGACCGCGGTAGCTGCGGAGTGAACACATCACATGGACTACTACACAGACTCATTGCTACATATTGCTAATGCATCCCACAAAAAAGCAGTGCGCTCTCTGACGGGAATCTGAAGCCGCACCGGCGATAGAGGATATGCTGATTCTTGATCTAATCAGAAATGGTGCCGCGACAAGAATAGAAGCTGCACACCTTATGCTAGATGCTGCATCGTTCCGCAGATGGTTCCGTCGTTCCGATCTAGACAGCATATGTGCGGGTGAGCCTTATGTAAGATGGACCGCAAAAGGAAGACTTTTAAAATTCCGGCCAAACTTGCTATTTGTGTGCTCATCCAAGTGCGGCTCCGTCAGCCTGTACACGACAAATGGCCCGATCTCGTTCAAATACATGGTGAGATGTTTTGTTGGCCGGCCAACAAACTTGAAATCACCAGTCATAGAACAACGGATTCCACCCCCGCCCCCACAAGTGACTTTCCGCTAATCTATAAAATCGAATTATTAGTACTCATAGAGCTCACCGGATCTTGTGGGAGCAATTCTTCGTCGCAAACACCTCCAACAAATCAACTTCCCAATATGCTAAGGTCAGTTTTCTTCAAGTGTAGAAGAAAAAACCGAACTTCCTTTAAAACTACAGTCACCGCAAAGACCATCGTTCAATGATCAATCAAATTGCGATCCCGCCATAAAGTTTCAACTCGATCCTTCAAGCACAGCCATGAAGTTGAAAGATTTACGCCCTAAAAAAATGTTTATAAGCAGCAGTCTCCAGCGTTGACCCAAACCATCATCTCATCTCGCCAGTCCGACGAAATTCCAACACTGAAAACTGCGAACGGTACATACAAGCTCTCCCGAAACCTGCCACACAATCACAAAATCTGCCACACAATCACAAAACCGGCATGGAAACTGAGGGCTTGCACCACCGTACGGGGGACTCTACCCCCAACGTAGCGGCATCTACCCAATTCGGGACGGCGGGGGATGAAAAATTTCTTGTACCAGACCCTTTTAACGACCAGGAACCACGGCCACCGCGCACAGGCCGGCGTCGAAAACCACCCAAACGGGAACGGGTGAACCCGCAAGACCTCCATCCAAGGAATGAGTGAGCGAGCGGAGACTTGCAGGACCAGGAAAAACGGAGTAACATGTAGCGAATGTTACCGTTGAACTGGCCCTGTGTATCCGCCTTCATTCTGCCCGACCATACTGGACACTCGTGGAACAATACCGGAATGGTGGGCTAATTGGTAAGTCTTGCTGTTCTTTGGAATTTCCGTTTCTTTGTGTGGGTTGCGAGGTTGTCTTCTGTATGTCTTGCCCGAGGAAGCAGTACATACATTGGGTGCTTGGGGTGGAGAACGTGAACTCGTGCTGCGTAATGTGGGAAGGATGCAGGGGTAGAGACTGGTGCCAAAAACTACTTGTTATCTAAGTAGTCGAGCGTTTGTTGAAATGCTCCAAGAGCCACAGGACTTCAACTTCGCATGGGCCGGTAAGGGCGGGGATACTAGAAAGTTAGCCTTTAGACAGCGAATTCAACGAGATTGTATAAAGCTACACCAACCGACGTGCAACACTTGAGTGTGGCCGTTATGCAGAATCCCAGCTCTCGACGTAGTGATACCCACCTCTGTTGCTTCGAAGAGGCGAGATTTGCCCAACAGTGCTTTGTACAGTGCGTGCGACAATGTTCGATTCTTCGACTATTCCGGGACGAAAGTTCGGAAAACCGTTTTCTGTGCGGACGATTGTCGGGATTATGCATTGCGCCTTGGTAAGCGAGACAGGTATCACAACGTCTGTCCTCCGGATCCGCTTTCTCGGTGTCCACGAAACTGACCCGTCGGTGGAAAGTCTCGCTCATTTACACAGAAAATTCTTCCAGGATCTCTGAACTGAGCGTGCCTTTCGAGTCGCATAGCACGGAGAGTGAAACAGTCGTCATGAGATGTCATCTTGAGCAGATATAAAGCGTTCTTGTCAGGTCTCCATCTCGAACTAAACCGCACAGACAACTTGAATCAGCACCACCCGTCAAAGTCCAAAACCATCTCCGAGACAGGTTCACCATGCGATCATCCTGGACCATGACCATGCTTCTCTCGGCCGTCCTCGCCGCTCAGGCGTCGGTGAGTTATCCCGCGAGGCATATTCCGGCGCGGAAAATACCGAAATGCTGACGACACGAAGCCTACATTGGAGAAACGGTCTTGCAGCCGCGACCGCACTCCCGCCGCACGGAGTGTCTGCGAACTCTTCCTGTCGCCGGGCACGAATGAGGCACGGAAGTGCGAGCGACTGGTCCAAGAGATAGCGGCCATCAACTGCTTCTGCAAAAACGCCGCGGCCGTCGTCTACAGGCCTGATATCGATCACCCGTGTAAGCTTCCGTTCTGAGGGAGCGAGGGAAATGCACATGCTGTGCTTTACCGTGACGGGTTTCTGACCTTTTACCGTCATACATAGGGTGTCTCGATAACCAGAGTTGCTTGGCATGAGATATGTTGTGTGGTGAAAGCAGGATGGAAGAAGAATCTGGGGTTGCGGCTATTTTAAGTAGATTTAAAATCAAAGAGCAGAAGTTTCTCGGGTGAGTGCAAAATTCGCCTGTTGACTCATATTACGTGCAATCTATATAGGTCGTGCTACGTATTCCTATTGTGTCTGCCATCTGGGGAACAAGTTCGAGGCAGCGACTCACTTTTCACCTGGGGATACAAGATATAGGTTGGTTCACCAAGAAACGCGCACAATGGTGGCAGACTCAAAAAAAAGCTCCAAGACTCGCTCTTATACTATTCCACCACCTGCGCAAGCTCCTCGGATCTCCCCTGCTTCAATCGAGCCAGGAATCGGCCGCATATGAATGATTTCGACTCCCGTAGAAACGTATGCGAGTGACTTCTTATGATGTGCTGCGCCCCCCGGGTGGCTTAGCGTGCCCAGAGTCGCCACCACAGTCTTCCAGGGATGCTTCGTTGCCTCGATCCTCGCGCTCGCGGGACTGAGAACATCGCAGATATATATCCGATGCCCGAATCAGTCCTCTTTACCTACTGGGTAATTGACAGTCGCATGTATTGTACATACAGTGGGTATGTAAGTACCTCCAGCAGGCGTGCATTTCGAGATATCTAGCCTAGTGAGCCCCCATGAGATCCAAGATTCACGGCCGATGGTCACTTTCACAGCCTTGCAGTAGGTCTCCAGGGAGACTGAGCAAACTATCAGCCCAAAAAGAGGCCGGGGATCTTCAAGCTGTATATAATGGCCTTTCTCTGTTAGCACTTTCACTACCTTGCTCTGCTACTAGGTAGTACTTCCACTGCCCGCCAAGACCAGAAATTTGAACTGCGAATCCCGAGCCCAACGGGGCCCCACCTTCTCTACTGGGAGAAGCTAGCGGCCGTGGTGTGAGGAGGAAGGCATGCCCCGAGGCTCGCAGCCTTCGAGTTGCGGGTAGCGGTGGCGGTGGATGTTGTCGCCGCCGCCTGGTCGCATCTCATGCGTGCGCCCTTTTAGCGGCTACTCGGTGTTAGCAATGCAATGCCCCGAATGTACTACGGTATGTAGTCAGTGCGCAACGCCGCCTTCGAGTGATTCCGATCGAATGCGTATGATACATACGGTTGGATGCAACCAGATTAGAAATGCTTATCGCAATGTATTGTACCTAGTTCGTTGGACTCTGGAGTGCGAGACTCAGCCTTCAACGCAAAAATCCCCCCCTTGTATTTTTGCTGCATCCATGGAGGTGCGCCGCAAGGTGGATAGCTACATACGGCATATCCCCCACATTCTCGCTTTGAACGTTCCCAAACAACTGCATTCTTTGGCAGAAATACTTCGTCGTTGGAAGTAACGGGATAATCCTGTAAGCTGGAGTTCCAGGTCGGTTTCCAAAAAGCGCTCGCCTGTGATCGTCTGGCCACTTAGCTTCGTTCTGCGGCCTCCTCTAAGGCCTCCAGGACTTAACTTCACATAGGGACGGTATCCGTCGGTACGAACCCCGCAGAGCCCGGCGTGAGTAACCATTCGATGGTTGTTCGGATGCTGTTGATGAAGAGGGGGAGGGGGCGAATGCGAAACGTAAAGCGTCTGGCTGTCTGAGGTGTCGCGGGGATGGCCGCTAGCGCTAACCCAGTCATCCCCCTGCTGACATGCATCCACCAATGATCGACAGGGCATGACGCGCTGCGATTGGCCCCGTCAAAGCTTCGACCAAAACAACCCAGCAAATGCCCGCGCCTATTGGGCCTCTTTCCTTCGACAGCAACGTCGTGGCGTTCGCGCGGGTAGAAATCGTGGCGAAGGATAGGATAGGGCATCAAATTAAACGTCAGGATCCGGAGAGTGGGGAATTCGACATATGCTCCCGCCAACCAACACATGCACCCAGCTCGGAGAATTACCTTGAACACTAGCACCCGCTTGATGGAAAAACGCGCGGGGATCGCCCCTTGAGGTGCTGATATATCATCCTCCGTTACTTCAATCACAAGACAGGAGGGAAGCCACCTGCTACATACGATACAGGTATGTTCGCGAGCACATAGGTACATCTGTACCGGCAGCAATCCGCGGACTCTCGTTGTAGGTCCACCTCAAGCTCTAGATGGGCCCGCAGACTGATCGGCGGCGGCAGAAGCTAGCCGGTACGTACATACATGGGGGGAAACTTTCCTTAATCACCGGGGAGATTTATCGATACCAATCGTGTACCTCCCCGCCCCAGACTGAAGACACAGTCCAAGTTTCGGGTTAAAGTTCACTCCCATGCTAATTTCGGCCCTTGCATCCTGAAGGCTTTGCATGTGCAGTTCTCGCCGTCGACCTTCCCTCGCGGCACGTTGCTTTTTAGACTCCTGATGATATGATAGACCTGTATGAGCCTATGGCGTATGGCATGAACCGCCGGGTCGAGCCGTGTTGGTGAAAGCGCCGGGGGTCTGGTAGGTTGACTGACTGGCCCATCAACGCGTTCGATGCCTCACTTCCACTACATACAACATTCTGCGAGCACAGGAGAACTGCAATGCTATAAAGCATTGCCGGCCCCACGACATGATTATGCTTCTTTTCATCACACAACACAACCAGCACAGCACAGTACAGCGTTCGGGATCTGGATCCTCACACAATCTTTCACGGCAGCAGCAGTAGTACCACAGAACTTCACTCTTTTTTAAAGTAGCAGAAAGCCAGCCTTTCTCTTCTCTTCCATCTTTACACTACTGCTATATTCCTTCCTTTATAACCACTCCAACCGTCCATTCCCACAATGGTTTCTTTCCGTTCCATCATCGCCGTGGCTGCGGCCATTCTCCCGTTCGTCGCTGCCCTGCCAGCTCCCATAGCTCCTCTTTCCACCGGCGATTTCACCATCAAGGCCGGTTCGATCGTGCAGGACAACTACATCATTATCCTGAAGGACGAGGTCACGGCTACTCAGTTCGAGGAGCACAAGGTCTGGGCTACCAGTCTCCATCATAGACGTCTCACCCGCCGTGACGACACAAGCTTGACCGGTATCAAGTACAACTACCACTTCGGAAAGCTCACGGGATATTCCGGAGCTTTCGACTCGGTCACGATCGAAGAGGTTAATACTCCCCCTCAGGGTTCATATTCAGATAGTGACACTTTACTAACTGAAACCAGATCAAAGCAAGGGATGACGTCAAGATGGTCGAGGAAGACAAGGTCGTGGTTGCCTACAACTTGGTGGAACAGCGCAGAGCCCCCTGGGGAATTGCACGTATCTCGCATGAGTCCGCATCCGCCAGCGACAACAGCTCCACCACCTCCTACGTGTACGACTCCTCTGCGGGAGAAGGCGTCACCGCTTATGTCATCGACACTGGTGTGAACATCGATCACAAGGAATTCGAGGGCCGCGCTGAGTTCGGCACCAACACTGCTGGTGGATCCGACGAGGACGGCCAGGGCCACGGCACTCACGTTGCTGGCACCATCGCCGGAAAGACTTTCGGTGTTGCCAAGAAGGCGACCATCGTCGCGGTCAAGGTTCTCGGTGACGATGGATCTGGTACCAACTCTGGTGTCATCGCCGGTGTCCAATGGGTTGCCGAGGATGCCTCCAAGAGGGGCGGCAAGGCCGTCGCCAACATGTCTCTGGGAGGAACTTTCTCTGCTGCTTTGAACGAGGTTGTCGGCGCCGCCATCGAATCCGGTATTACCTTCGGTGTTGCTGCCGGTAACGAGAACGCCGATGCCGCCGACTCATCCCCAGCCTCCGTCTCTACCGCCATCACCGTTGGTGCCACCGATCCCGATGACAGCCGTGCCGTGTACTCCAACTTCGGTGCCAGCGTTGACATCTTCGCCCCCGGCACCGACATCGAGTCGGCCTGGATCGGCAGCACCACCGCGACTAACACCATTTCCGGTACCTCGATGGCCTGCCCTCACATCGTCGGACTCGCTGCTTACCTCATCTCTCTCGAGGGTCTCGATTCCCCGGCCGCCGTTGTCAAGCGCATGAAGGCACTGTCGATCGCCGGTATCGTCACCAACCCTGGTCTGGACACTATCGACAACTTGGCCTACAATGGCGCCGAGGGACTCGCTGGTAACTCCACGCTCCCCAGCCTCCCCTTCCGCAGGAGGTCTCTGTACACCAGATACTAGATATTTAGATCCATGCGAGCGAATGTTTGTGTTTCATGCTTTTTCGTTATGGGGATCATTTAATCCTCGGGCAGGATTGGGCTTTCTTTGGCGTATATACCATATTATACTATACTTTGCTATAAATATAAGGGGACGAGGAGAGGAGTAGAGGGATCTGGGAGGGTGGATGTATGTAGCTATCGATGTCTGAGTTAGAGATACATTATTATGACAGGTCATATATTACTATACCTAGTCACGAACCATGATTCGATGCGTGTGTCAGAACTGTGAGATCGCCTTGCGACATACGTACCTAAGTGGTTTTCCATGCGTCCGCCATTCCGGATCCACCCCCCGAATTTGAAGCGGCTAAATGCACATTCCCAGCGCCCACCGTTCCGAGTCGCCGTTCGCGGTACATATGTCGGGACGGTGGACACGACGCCGGCGCGCGTCCGTTTGATCCGTGCGTGATCGGCCCGGTTAAATTTTTGCGGCTGCCCCGGGAGAAGGTGGACTCTGAAACCGCACCGATATTGGCGTACTATCGGTGGCACGGTTCGTTCATGGACAGGCCCCCGGCCGTCACCGACTCCACGGGATATAAATGGAGTGGTGCGGAAGCGGAAGTATCGCCAAGGGCCCGGAGAAGTCCGAAAGATGGTATGTACGAGGTACGAGTCTCGGAGTGCAGGGCCGGCCACGCACGTGGTGCTTCGACTGTTTTGCTGGAGACCGGGCGGATGTGCCGGGACGTGGGCCGTGTCTTTTTTTGGTGTGATCGTCAATTGCTTGCGACCTATACGTGCCAATACACTCACCGTTTCCATGTCCGCTGCCCGGCCCGAATTTCGTCAGGCGGCCCCGCGTGGCTTTCCCTGCCCCCCGTCTTGGCCTTTCCCGAAAGTCCATGTAGAATACACCAAAGAAATGAAGCTCAGGAAAAGAAGGTCCGCTTCTCACTCCGTCTTGCCTTATGTCTCTCATCAGGAGATTCCAGGAAGAAGGGTATGGGAGAAACAGGGGGGTGACCCCACCGGTGCCTCAACCTCAGCACCCTCCTGATATTCTGTTTTCGCCTCCTCTCTGCCTATCTCTCTCTGCTCCCAGAGCTCCCACTCGGACACCTCACTTACTGCATTTTCCTCGCCGACCCCCGGAATTCTCTTGCCCACAATACTGGTGGTGAGAAATTTCAGGATGGCCTGACTGCACCGCTTGTTTACGAAAAGCTTACGTATCTCAAATTAATTCTTGCCCCTCCCGTCTCCTTTCGAATATCTGTCCTCAGGATCTGCTAGCGTTTCCATTCCGGACAGCATTCGAAGAGGAGTTGCCGGGTCCCGGTTTTGTAACGACAGCATCCGCACCGAGCATCAAGGCGGCTTTCTGTTTATTGTCGGTGGAGGGACTACCCCGTCCTCGGCTGATAAAACCCCGCAGCGCAGGCGTGTCGGGACGCAGGCCGGGATCGGATCAAATTTCTGGCAGGTTTCGGGCTGTGACGGTACTTTTTCCTGGTGAATTTTGCGTCGGCCCGTGCCTTTGCCTCTTCCATTTGGCCTGCGTGGTCCCACACTCCAGATGGTGAGCGAGGGTGCTGGCGGTGGCGGTGATCGAATCTCGTACTGGCTGAGGTAGTGTGTAGCCCCTCCATTCCGCGGGCGGCGGGGTTGTCGGCTGCCCGCCTGGTCCATTCGCCGGCCATTTCGTTTCCAGGATGCCTTGCAGGCCGAAAACTATCTGATATCGATGGCGATCTCAGGCTCTCAGCTCTTTTCTGGTATACTAGGGCTAGTATGTAGTAAGGTCCGGTTTTATTAGAAACTTGGGTCATAAATCAAGACCAGAGGTGTCCAGGGAATTCGTTACGGCTGTGGTTCAATGCAAAAGTGAATCGCAGCGATAGGAATCTATGTAGCTCCTCGCCCCGATATTGAAATTTGAGCCTGACGGGATTGCGCGCAGTATGTATCACCCTTTCTCGTCTCGCTGTGACTCTTTACGCCGGCTGCGGTTGAAGCATCAAAGCTGCAAATGTCTGCTCGTAGAGAGTTCATCAAGAAAAAAAAGCAAACGTGCTGGCCACCATCCCACCTTTATCGCTATTTTTTGTTTTTGTTTTTGTTTTATCAGTAATTACCTGCGCGTTTGTCGTTATTCCGCGCGGTGGGAACAAGTTCATACTCACTCACTCGTAGCTCGAATGACTGCGTGTGATGTCAAACATGTGTCGACAACTTGGAATGTAGCGGTGTTTGCTGAAAAGCTAGCTTTTGAGTCGCGGCTAGTGCGGTAGTATTGGTTGCTTGGAATCACAATCAGCTATAAAATCCTCCTTTCCTCCCGACTCTTCCTCCCTCTCTCCTCCCCCCATTCAGAACAATCGCTATTCAGTCTTTAACCACTTCCTCTCCTTCTTTCCTCCGGGCCATGCATGTCATGTGTGAGAGACATGTCACATGCATGGCCAAGGCCCGCCTCTCCGAAACCGGGCGACGGACGGTTTCGGATGAGATCAAATAACCAAAGAAGTATAACTTGGTCCTCTACCACCCCAAGTTATACGCGGAGGTCGTCTTCCTTTCAAAGTTGAAAGGTCTTACCTCCTGGCCATGCACGAGTGAGATGCATGTGCCATTGGCCAAATGCTGTTGCTCTGGTCGCTGCGCGATACAACGATATTTGGCCTGCTTGTTGGTTCGGCCGTACTGTCTAATGCGGCGAGTGACCGCGCGTGAAGGTGTGTTGTTTTCTCCTTCCCCTCCATCCTTGCATCACCGGCTGCTTCCCGGCGTGTCCCTGGTTCCTAGTCGTCAACCACGATTTGGAAGTTTCGTTGCTCCCATTGGGATACTCCATGTTCCATCAAATACGTCCTTCTACCTGACCGTGTGTGGGAGACATTGTGGCGGAGCAATGGAGGAATCCTATTGGCGGCAGCAAACCAATGTGGTTAGTAGCGGTGGGAATCACCGTTAGCGGCCGTGGCGGGGTCGACTGTGTGGATCCGGTGGGGTTTTACTTTATTCTTCTTCTTCTTCTTCTTCTTCGTCTTCTCCTTTTTTGATCAACCTCTACAGAATAGACGATCAACCTTTATCTCCTTTTTCTTCTGTGTGTGCTATCCTCACGATCCCGCCTCCGGCCTGGAGGGGTATATATTAGCAAAAGAGCCGTCTGCAAAGTTTCTCTGCCGAGGGTGTGCAACCTATCGACAGCTGCAGGGAAGCCTCGCGCGATGCCTGCGTATACTTCCCGGATGTAACTTGCAGTCTTTCCATTGGGTGCCGTGTCGCAAGATGACAGCGTATTACTTAGTCGACCGCTTCGGTGTCCGTCCGAGATCCATCCGTGTATATCGGTAGCCCTCTGTGTTGTACGTCTTCTACGTGCCTGTGCCGTTTATTAACCGTCCATGTTGGCCATCTGATGAATGACGAATGATGAATACTAGAAACGACATCCCGCCGCTGCCCAGCTGCCGTGCATTCTTCGGCGTTCACCCACCTATCCCACCTCTCCCACCAACTGGCCCCGTCCAAGCAAGAAATATTATGGTATACTCGGAGGATATATTCCCGGTATAGGTAGTACATTCGGGATGTGTTCTGCGGACTGCACTACTCGTAGTTGACGTCCACCGGTACTTCCTATGTAGGACGTCTTCCCAATGCCGCCTCCGGCCTGGAGGTTTGTCAGCAAACAACTATCCGCATAACCGCAGTTAGCAACTAGGAACTAGGAGGAACACGAGAAGCAGCTGTGTATCGAGGATGCAGTCGTTTAAGAAGCCAATGTCGTAATCTCGCACAGCGGCCAGAGCAACAGCATTTTGGCCAATGACCATGCATGCTTCACATGCATGGCCGGAGGAAAGACTTTTAAAAGGAAGAAAACCTCCGCGTATAACCTGGGGGGGTAGTAAACCAGGTTATACGCGTATGGCTTGAGGGGGGACAGTAGCCCAAGTTATACTTCTTTGGTTTTTTTGTTTGTTCGTCCGAAACCGTCTGTCCCGCGATTTCGGGGAGCTGGCCTTGGCCATGCATGTCTCTCACACACACATGGCCAGGAGGAAAGACCTTTGCTGTCACAGACTCACAGCAAAGGAAGAAAACCTCCGCAGATAACTTGGGGGGGATAGTAACCAAGTTATACTTCTTATTTTTTTCTTCCTCGTCACGAGACCGGCTGTCACCCGGTGTCGGCGAGGCCATCCAACGGGAGCAAATCGGCAAGTCGAGTCTTGACCGAATTGGACCCCCGGAGGAAGGGGGAAAGAACTTGTGCCGGCAGCACAAGAGAAAACCCCGTCCTTGGATCTTCTCTGCTCAGCCTCGAGGGTTCGATCCGTCTCTTGCAACAGTTTACTTTGTGGACCGGTTGCACGGATCCCTCAGTTCCTCGCTACTGCGGCTGAGCAGGATAGCTCTGTAAGGTTATCCTGGAAGTCAAAAGGTGGGGGGGGGAGGACGTACCTGAAATGATAAAACTCGGCGTCGATAGCGGACCATGAAAACTAATCAATCAGTCAGTAGTATGAATCAACAAGTAGTGCCGGACGGGAAAGAATGAGATGAAGAGGTTAAAGAGTGAATAGCGATTTTCTGAATGGTTGGAGGAGAGAGGGAGGAAGAGTTGGGAGTATAGCAGTTAAGTAGTAAGGAGGGATAGAGGTTCGGAGGAGAGAAGTTATAGGTGTAGCGGGTCGGATTCCAAGCACCTTACCCCCCACACCGCTAGTACCAGAAATTTGACCGACACTAGCGTGTCAACAGAGCTTCGAGTGACGGCCAAGTATGCAGTTTCTGCTGGATGCAACGATGCCCATGAGGGAGTTCTTTTTTTTGTTCGGAATTCTTCAGCTGGCTGTGTCCGATGATAGCACATCAATGTCTCATCTCCTCTGGGTTCAGCTCGATGTTTCCATCTTGCGGTGCCCCGCTCGTTGGAGCCTTGCCCTGCGAAAGCCGAAGCTTACAGGAAAGCACTCGCCAGATCACGAGCGAGACTTCATGATTCTCTGCCCTCTGATTGTCTTTGTTTAATCATTCCATTCGACCTTAGTAGATCATGGCGGATTAAATATCCCTTTCCACCTGGCTGTCACCGACCTCTGGCCGCGAGCTCGATACCGATTACCTATTGCTCTGCGCCCAGCGCTTCCTGCTCCCTCCCCGCTCAACTCAACCTGACAGAAAGTAAGACAGAAAGAAAGAAAGTAGGAAACGGAAAAGGAGAAAGAATTAATGAATAAGCTTTCGTAATTCCGATCCTCGTCCCGTTTAACCTCCCATGAGCTCGACTAGGACATGTAGTTCCTCTTCCCTTCCACCCGTATTCGCTATGTCCTCCGCCGGCCGGCCGTCTGCTCGCTCATTCTGTATCCTCCCCCAGGGGCAGGAGGGAAGGGAGGGAGGCTCTCAGCAGCCTGTCTCATTTCTTCCGCTCTCGCCACTCCCTCTGCCACTGCGGCTCATGCTCATTCTTTCTTCGCCCCTGCCAGGAGGTATGTAGGGTCCGCCGTCGCCGCTGCTATGTCTGAGATTTGGCTCGGGGGTTCTGGTTCGTTTTCTACTCCGAGGAGGGGTATCCTCCGGCCCCCGTCCGTGCTGGCGAGGAAACCCAGGACAGCCGTACTACAGTCTTGGTTCGCGAGATCCTTGATCTTGAATCTTTCCTTGTCCCGGCCCGTGGCTTTATGGATCCTCGTCCACCTAGGTTTCTGTTGTTTTTTCCACTGTGGGCAGCTCTTGAACAAATGCCCCCTCGTCTGGGTCTTGTATCCATACTTCCAGGCGCTGTACCATGAAGGCGAGGTTTACAGGAAAGCACTCGTTCGATCACGAGCTAGACTTTATGAAGATCTACATACTGGCTCCTCCGATCAGAATCAAGATTGATTTGGCTGGTTCAGATATCTGTAGACATTCATAGACTTTGAACGATTCGGTAGATGCGAATCTGGATTTGTGTGTCATGTGAAAACGTGTGTTGCCGTCGTGAACTGGCTACTTTGTTTTGGTGAGGCTAGTGTTTGCGGAATTCTTGAATCGCTGGTTCTACCCTTCATTCGCCCTCGTTTCTCACCACCAACGGTAAGTGCGACTTCAGTAGGATTGAGCCAACTCCACCCCTTCTCCTTCTTCCTTCTCTCCTTCTTCCTTCCTCACCACGACAACAAATCATCTCCACCTTCGTCTCAACAACTCCTGGTTCATCAATCTCCACGTTCGTCGCAACAACAACTCCTGGTTCATCCATCTCCACTCCTCACAACCCCACACAAACAATTCATCAAGACAAACAACATGTCTAGAAGATTCACCACCGCCGCCTTCCGCAGGCTCTGCAAGAAGACGCCTAATGGTAAGTTCTAATATTTACCCGACCCCTTCGATCCCCCAGCTAACCACGAGCCCTCCCCCCTCTCCAGGCCCCAGCGTCATCCAGAAGCTCCGCAAGAGCGCCGCCCAGCACGCTCTTGCCAAGGCCACCGACGACAAGGCCAAAGAGTTCCTCGCTCAGCGCAAAGCCACGAGGGACGAGACTACCAATAAGAAGCAGGCGTTCCTCAACAATGAGAAGATCAGATGCACCAAGGAAGCCGAGAGTATTAGGCGCGAGCTGATGTTGAGGGAGAAGAGGAGAGTGGCTATGAAGAAGGCCTGCGAGGAACGCGTCAGCCTCTATCGTGCGGAAAACATCGGTGCTCCTGCTTCTGGAGCTTCGGCGTCTGATCCTGGAGCTTCGACTTCGGCTGCTGCTCCTGGAGCTTCTGGAGCTTCGAAAGTTACTCCCCGTTCTCGCAAGGCTATGCTGCTCGGCAGAGAGGATAAGTTGCTTCTTTCTCAGGTGAAACCGAAGGATAGAGGGTTGGTGATGAGGCGTGATCGCAATTAAGGCATCTGCTAGTTATAATTACCAGTACACAACTGTATGGGGTACTCAACAAAGCAAGGCTGTTAAACATCTCAACTTCTCGTGACCATAAAAAACCATTAGTAGTCTGTGACACCAATTTTTTTTACCATGTACCAACATCGCCATGATCTAGCTACATAGGTCGCATTTAATCAATGATTAAAAAAAATCTTTTACTATCGTACTGGTGTAGACAGGCGGATCCCGGAGATCGCTAGAGAGGACGCAGCAATTGAGGTGCCCGAGCGGGAGCCCAGGGAACTGGATTTTTAACAGGCGGAGAGGGGTCGAGTGGGGTCGAAATGGGGAGGGCGCCGAGGTTGAGGAACTGGCGTCACTCCCACTATTCCTCCTTACACCCTCCTTCATGGCATCCCCTGAATCCTGATGGAGAGGCAGAAGGCGAGGCGGAGCGAGGAGCGGATCTTTCATTTTCCGAACTTCATTTTCTTGGTGCATTCTACATATATCTACGGGAAAGACCATGGGCAGGAGAAGCCACATCGTGCCCCTTGACGAAAACTGAGTTGGACGGTGGACATGAAAAGCGGGCCGAGTATATTTTCATGATCCACGTAAGACGGTAGGTCTCATGCAGTTACCGATTGAACAAAAACTTTTACTATCGTGAACTGCGTCACTATCTCAAAGAACCTCGAGCCAAATCAAGACTACGCCCTTTTAATTGCTATCTCGAAGAATTGACCAGTAAATCAACCAGAAATCCCCCGTGATAACTACCGAGCCCTCATCGTGCAAGCTCAGGCTTGGCAATCGAACCAGCATCTGTACGCCTGGATCGCATCGTTGTGCTTTCCATCTAGGGTAGCATCCTCGCGGTTGGTGGCAGAAAAGATGCGGAGCTTGCAGTCGTCGGTGCTGTGTACATATCATCATTGGTCAGCCACCAGCCCCTCGCACACATACACACACAGCAGGAAGGCAACAAAACAACGTACAGATAGAACGTGCAGCAACCGTTCGTAACCCTGTAGCTCGAGACCTAGTACGCGCGCACTGTCAGCACCTCATTCACTCATCGAGGGCGGAGCGGAGATGCTACATACCTGGCGGTAGATCGGCAGAGGCACCTTTCTGCAACCTGAGGACATGGGCTCCAGACTGTGACACTTTCCCTGGAAGTGGTGGTGCTCGCACATGCGCAGCTGCGTCCAGCGGATCGAAGTCTGGGCGTTGGCGAGGCCGAGAAGAACGATCAAGAGGAGGATCGGGGCGAAGACGTGGTGGAGCTTCATTATTGTTTTCTTGGTGCTTGATGCTCGCTGTAGTTTTGCATGTGTCAGCGGCTGGAAGAGCGGGAAAGGAAAAGGAAAAGGGGATATACTATTTGTCTATGTATCTGCCTCTGTTTGTCGGTTTTCGTGTGGTTGTAGAAGAGGAGACGAAGTCTTCCGTACAGAAGCAATTTGAGGGTGGGGTGCGGCGGCGAAACGACAATTATATGTAAATTGAATATCGTGGACCTCTCGAACCTCCGCTTACCCCAACCCTAGATTCAAAATTCCAATCCCTTCAATTGCTTGTGATCGTGATCATTCTCTAATCCCAAAGGCCAAAGCCGGTGCTCTCCTCCCAACACCTCCATAGATTCACATTCTTTACTTCCCCATTGCGTACATACATGCCCTTCTCGTGTGCAATGGGTATCGTGCAACGAGCAAGTGCTCATTCCTTGTCCCAGACCAATGTTCACCCTTGAACCTTCATGTGTCGATGTATTCTGGTATGTTACCCGAAAGATAAGTAGAAGCCCCCTCCTCGCATGAGAATATTCCCCACGTCTGCTCGCTCAACCCCCGGTCTATCCGTCCAGGTACCGAGATCAACAGCAGCGATGGGCACCCACCATTCCAGGAGTCTGGTATGTATGGAGTACCCAGGCACAGGATCGATGTGGATGTTTCACCCTTACATGTGAGCCATCGGTGCGGCAGCGTAATTCCGTAGCGGAATACCCGGTGATTCCGGGGAAGTTCTAGTAGGGGACCGAGGATCCGAACATGGATTATCACTCGTATTGACTATCTGTCTATATTTGGAGATTTAAATTTAATTTAGCCACGGTTCGCGGGGAGCTATTTAGTACATTTTATGCATAACTGCAGTCTGTATGATCCCATCGATGGCGATTAGAAAGCTTCAGTAGTTTCGCGTTGTTATGCTTCAAAGTTCAATGACGCTCCCCGTTTTGTTCTGTTGCTTTTCGCTCACTGCCATGACTTTGATACCCAAGTACCTACTCCTTACATCGTAGAGTATCGGAAGAGAACATCGGAATGCAACAGCTCTGTCGGTATCGGTAAGCCAAGCTCGACTCTCGATCTTGGAGAATGTAAGTTGAGATTCGGAACAAACCACATCTCGATCTAGTATCTAGTCACCAGTGATGGGTCATGGCATTGCGGAGTGCAATAGTACCGGTAAGCTGGATACCGCAGTGCTTTGTACTGTGCTGGCGGCGAGTGACTGTTTGCGGTTCCACGGGGACCTCGCGGACCGAGAGGAGAATATCATTCATTGGAGCCGGAATGTAAAACGCCATGTTGAACCGCCCTTCGTTTAATCTCGATTATCAAGAGTCCGCACCTCGTCCCTACGGACCTACGGTTCCACTCGCCAACAAGTATTGCGTCCTTGCTGGACCTGTGAGTATATACACTTGATAGAATCATCATCATAATCATCATCATCATCGTCATCATCGACAACAGGCCACCCTCCATATCCCACAGTCCACGGTCCACAGCCGACCGAATCCTCTCCAAGTCATCAACCTTCCAGCATTCGACAGTTCTCCCTCCTTCACATGAAGGTAACCATGCCCGCACATACCCCACCCTCGTCCATTGCCAGACCGACAGCGCCGCCGGGCCGGAGTCAATCCCGTCCCATCAAAGAATGCACCAAGCTTCGAACAGCTACCACGAATCATGCAACCTGAAGTCTCCGAGTCAGCAAATAAATTGTGAGCAGCCTAGCTATTGCATAAGTAACCGCAACAAGTCCCAAAACAAACATTAAAGACCTGCGGAATCAACTTTGTGCGATGCAAGCCAAACCAAACCCGAACTAAAAACCAAATACCAAAGCGAATGAAACTCCCACCCAATAATGATAAATAAACGAACGGTGATGATGCTGGATCCGCTGAAAGGATAATAAACAACAAAGAAAAGTAAAAGTAAAAGTATGTACGCAGGGTGGGTGGAGCGCTAGAGCTAGAGCTAGAGCTCTTCCTCGATCTCCATTGCCGAGTCACCACCCCCACTCCCACCCCCTCCTCCTCCTGACGAAGACGACGCCGACGCACTCCCCATCCCCGTCGGCCCGCCCACGCCCACCACGCCACCCAACACCGCCAGCCTCTCCCTCCTCCTGACATCCTCGTCCGCGCCATCATCATCGGGGGCCACAAGACTATACAGTAGTTCCCTACGTCTCACACCCAAATGGCTCATGCCATACTTCCCACGCACAGCAACCACCCTCTTCCTATCCTTCACCCCGGAGGGCGACGAAGACGGCGTCTTGCTCACCCTGCCGCCATCCACAACACCCGAGACACTCATGCTCTGCGGCGCGAACTTGAACACAGGGTCACTCGCCCTCCTCGCGCGGGCGTGGATCGGCGAGGAAGGCGCGAGCTCCTGTTCGCGCAGCTCCTGCAGCTCCGACACGAGCGCGGCGATATCGGAGTCGTCATTCGAGCCCTGCTGTTGCGGGGGTGGTGGTGTGGTATTGGTGGGGGGCGGGGCGGCGGATGGCGTGAGTGTGGTCGCCTCGAGCGCGTCGGACAGCTCCCGCTCCCGGTCGCGCTCATCGATCCATTTCGTTGCGGCGTCGATCGAGTCGAAGCGTCGCCGCAGGAAGTCGCCAGTCACAGTCAGGAATGTGCGGTGCACGTTGATTGGGTGCCGGTACAGGTATTGGATTGAGGCTGGCAGTGGGTCCGCCCTGGGTACGCGTGGGCTGTTAGCGAGTGGAGAAGTTTGAAAGGGGGGGAGGGGGAGTGGGCTGACGGACGATAGTAGATGCACACCCCGCTGGGGACCGGAGTGGATCGCGTAGATTGCTGGCTGCGAGGCGCCGTGTCGGGACGTCCGGATGGTGGTGGTGAGGGGCTGTGGGGCCATGGTTTTTTCTTTCCTGTCTTCGTTTGCCAGCGGTGTTGTTGTAGCGGTCGGTGATGGGGTGGCGAAGGGGATGTAGTGCTGGTGCGGGGTGTGTCGTTCGCGATAGCTATATTGAACGGAACAGCCAGCCAGCGCGCAGGCTGATGTCGGGTGACGTGTGTGACCCCGTCCCGGCTGATTTCACCTGGACAGGGATAGTTCAGTGCAGGGAACGAGGAAACGCACGGGCCATCCCTTCCAATTACCGTGGTCCGTGATGTGGAATGTGGAGTGTGGCCCGAGAGCGCGGGGATTGATTCGCCGGCTCGGGAAGTCTGCTTAGAGAATCTACAGAACTCGAGCTCCGGGATTTGCTATGGCAACGTCTTCATTCGATTGGGATGCCACTACTTAGTCAGCGGCAGGTGATAGTGATATACCATGACGCGGATGGGGCCTAGCCACATTGATGGTATGCTACCAAGTACTTCGCAGTGCGGAAGATACCTTCGAGTACAGTCACAAGATTTCCACCAGAGTTCAAGCTCATCGGACCCCGGCCTTGACAGCTACGCAAACCCGAGACGACGATTACTTTCGGGCACCATGCCGTGTGCGCTAGACTGGTCACGTTGAGGTACCTTTTGAAGAAGAGGAGGGCAACGACGCGCCTCTACAGCGCACAACCGACAACTTGAGCCCTTTCGGAGGCTCACTTTCAAGTATTGCGAGGATAAAGGGATTTGGACTGTCATTTCTGATTCGGGGGTTTGGTGGGAATTTCTTTGTCAAATGCTTTGTTGTATGTAGATACCTCAGCTGGCCATAACCTTGGGGTTCTATGCTGTGTGAATTATCAATCCATCAACCGGAGTTCAAAGTGAAGCCATATCCTAACTCGACGAGCGCAGTACGCATTCAACAGACGGAAAGAAATACGTGCTGAGGCGATTCCCATGAGTACCGTAAGGATTACTCCTTCTGTCCGGGAACATATCCTTTATACTCTACCTACAGTCTACATGTAGGGTACATACAGGTGACAGGAAATTCATTTGCTTTATCGCGTCGTAGTGCCCTTCACATTTCAATTTGAAGAGCAGTGACTACTGTTTAGACTTGGGTTGTTACTCTAGGTCGTCACCCGCCGCAGCACACTGCCTCAGCAAGCTACCGTAATAGGCGTTCGAGTACCTGTAGTTACAGCCTTACCAGGCTCCAGTGATATCCACTGCATCCAGCCCTGGAAGGTATCATGTATGCATAAACTTAAGCTTTCATACTTACTTGAGATGTACATAGCTCCCGCGCTTTCACTGCCACTCTTCACTGCCACTCGCCACTGCCATCCTTTCAGCCTTCAGCCTTCAAGTGGCGTGATCAAGTGTCAACCGCACATGTCATCACTCGCCGACCTCAACCTGAAACCCTTTCCGTGGGGTCCGAGTCCGGGCTTGCCATCTTCCCCGCTCCGCCGGCCTGCCTGCCATCCTTCCCCCACGACGCGATACAAGCTCAGGCTCAGGCCCACATAACGTAACCGGGTGGGGTGGGGTCCCATCCGCCCGTCCGCCCGCCGCTGATCCGCGCGAACGCCGTTCACTACAGTGGGTGTGGGATCTCACCTCGCCGCGGTCGCCGCCATAGGGCTGGGAAAAATCATACCTGGTAAAGGTTATTACATACGGTAACTAGCCGTCATGTAGGTACCAACAACTCTACTCTGCATGATTGACGGGGAGTACAGTTATATATGGATACGGGTACCTATGCCTAGATACCGGCGATCGGAAAATCTCGGATGGATGGATGGATGGATGGATGGACGGGCGGAGGAACGCCGGCGATGGATGGGGAAGAAGCAATTATACAAAAAGTATGAGATATGGATGTAGCATCACGCCATACCGGTATCCTGCAGAGTTTCCCGCGCGTTTCTCGTCAACTGCCAACTGCCAACAAAACACAACAAAACAAAAGGAAGAAAAAAAAACAGGAGTGGATGTTTTACAACATCTCTATCGCCGAGCGGCGGAAGACTCACTGCTCGGAAGACCCAGAGGAGCAATAGGAGGAAGATCACTCCATTCCGAACAGTTTTCGTTTTCGTCCTCCGCATTGCATGAGTGAGTGAGGATCTCCAGTCCTCAATAGCATGCGCATACCTCATACCTTATCCCGTATCCCACGAAAACCACATGTGCTGCATCGATGCATCGAGATCTCTCGGCGGTGACACATGAAGCATGTTGAAATAGAAACAGCCCGTGAAACGCCCGTGCGCGTCGTCACGGCTACGGCTACGGCCATCCAGGACAGGACTCTGGGGATGAATCATGACATGTGTAATTGTAAAGAGAGTGATGAGCCGCCGCGCATCGCATAGCATGAAGCAGCTTCGGAGCAGAGCGGCCGGCTGGTACATGGATAGAGTAATAGAGTAATAGAGTAATAGAGTGCCTACATATGATGTACACACATACATCCCACAGTTGGGTGCGAAATTCGCCTGTGGTGGGGTGGACCCGGAACCAGCGTCTGCGTCTGCGTAATACTATCCAGCCATCCGAAAGCTTGGTATATGTACTCGGGAGGAGAGTCTGGGGTAGTGTCATGATGGGGCGCGTAGCATATGTAGGTAGAGTAGATCACTCCAGATAGCCGAACAGTGGTGTTGATATAGAGTAGATAGAGTATAGTATGCGGGCCCTATATTAAATTCTCGACAACCCGTGCGTACGTACGCACGCCTGCATGTTTTGCCTTGCAGTGCCAGATACATACCTTGCTTGGAGTCAGTTATCGTCGGTCGTATACGGTTAACAGAACTCAAGCACGAACTACATACCCGGCGCACGCGAGACTCACTCACATGTCGATGTCGATGAAGTCGACGTCCATGGTGCTGGTGACAAGCTCCGGGGATAATCTGGGATAGCTACGGTAGTTAGGTAGTAGTTACCGTGCTCCACACATGCACACACTCATGCACACACTCACAGGCACGTGCGGATTTATCCTCCCTCCCCCCTACTACCTAGCCTGGCGTTCCGTTCTCGTTCCGTTCTCGTTCCCCACCCGCTCGCTCCCCACCCGCTCGCTCGCTCGATCGATCTCGGCATGTGGAAACCGAACGTGGAGACTCCCGTCCTGAGAAGAAGGGTCTCGTCTCGTCTGTTTAGCGTACGTGGAGTATGCATACAGACCCCGCTGCCTACCAACTCCAGTGAGTGCGGGTCTATGACTCACAAACTAATCTACGTCCCTCGGCCCGCGGCCCGCGGATATCGTGGGACCATCAGTTCGACCATGGACAGGTCAGTCATCGCCTGTGCTAATACATACCCGTAGATTGCAAGCACGAGCACCTAGATACCGGTAGTCGACCTCCAGCTGCAGCCTGCAACCTGCAACGGACGCGTGCCGTGCATCGTAGTATCGTACGATACTCAGGTCCGGGCCCGGGCCCGATATCTCGCGAGTGGAGTGCAGTGGGCCAGCATACCTACTTTAAACATTTGCCATCACGTTGCAGAGATGTGTCAATCGAGCCTGTGTATGTAGATACCCACGAGTTCCAGTAGCTGAAACACCCCCGCATTACGGTAATCATGATCTGCAGCCCTTTTCCACATCCCACCGGGCCCACCCACCCAGCCACCACTATGGGTACTATACCTCTAGAGACCAAGCTCACTTCCACGCACCCGTGATCCTTGGTCCGTGGTCCGTGGAGTCACAATCCCGCCAGCCCGCCAGTCCCGCCAACCCGCCCGCCCGAGGCACGCACAACCGCCATGCAGCCGGGAAGACCGGAAGGCCACACACACGCACGCGGCAAGCAAGGTTCGGAGGTTTGTGTAATCGAATCGAGTCATGGTCATCACGGTCATCACGGTCATCATCATCATCATCCTGGTCCCCCCCAAGCTAGATCACGATAACCTTAATTCATCGACAGTCCGCACTCCGCACTCCGCAGCCGCGAGGATATACCGGTATATACCGGTAGGTATGCATGTGGCTGGAAGGTATGGCATCTGTGAGACGGTGGACGATGGACCTGTTTGGACCGGAACCTGCGAGCCTGAAACTTGTCGGCGACGCAGCGGGGGTGAGTGGGTACATACACACGTTTGGTGGGCGCGCATACATACATACGCAGCTGTTTCTCGGGGGGAAACCGGAAGATAAGACTGTATGTAAGCACCAAAAGTGCAGACACGACGGAAGACGGGAGTCGCCGTTTCGTTTGAGATGGATGATCTGACTCATCCGGCACGCGTATATCTAGCGCGCAACATGTAGGCAACGTTACTTTGAACGACTCCGCAAATGCGGGGTACGGTAGAGTACGGTTCTGGAGTCTGGCCACCTCCGCGCCTCCGCATCTCCGCATCTCCGCCCACATTTTCGGTTCGCTCGGCCATGGCCCATGGGTGGCTGTTGTCCCGCCGGAAAATCTCACAGAAGTCCGGCCTTGCTGTCGATGCCGATTCCTATGCTGGAAGCTACCTAGATGTGTACTCTACCTGTGTACCCGTGGTTAAATGGTAGAGTAACTAGAGTAGACTTGCCACATGCGGAGTTGGGGTTTGGGCCAGACCCTCGATAGGTTACATGATGCCTGCCCACCGCCGCGCGTAGACGACCAGAAATTCCGCGAATAAGAGCCCGAAGAATTGCGTGCGAAGTTCGAACTGTGGGTCGGGGTCGGGGTCGGAAGCGTGGACTCCGTAGCCGTTAGTTACTCTACTGGCGGTCTGGCACTACAAGTCTACTCTACATACAAGTGTCGCGACATGTGACGTATGCATAACAAGGTACCCAGTACTCTAGGGAGTGTAGGTACGGTAGTGTAGTCACAGCACCCGAGAAAAGTTCGGGATGGACATCAAGGATTTAATAATCTCGGAGCAAGCATGGTCGGTCATCGAGGCGTCGTTGAAAACGCGGTATCTATCGAGCAAAGTGAAATGAAGTCGAAAGACGGTGGGGCTGCGTCGCGAGAGAAGTATCATGACGGCGATGATGACTTCTGAGGTAGCTACTCTGCTCTACGGCGACTTGCCTTCATCGCGCTGCGAGGGATGTTCCTGGCATGAATCATCGGGTCACAGGAAAAACAACGCAACGCAACCCCTCCGACTGGCAGCCCTCCGGAGTCTGGCGACGGCGCCTATAGTAAAACTGCCGCTTTGGCTTCGGTGGGTTGGGCGCTGTGACCGGCATATTTTCTAGAGGCTCGAAAGTTAGCAGCCACCAGCTCGTTCGTAAATCGTGAAAATTCGTCGGCGCCAAAAGAAGAAAAAGAGAAAAAAGAAAAAAAGAAATAAAGAAAAAAAGAGTCACATCGAGATTCCAAGAACCAACGTCGAAGGACGACACTGCGCGTAACTTCAACCACGACCACAAGAATTTGGCGAGTCGGGTTCTGTCTGAATGCGGTGCTGCGCTGGTGAAGGGATCTGTGGATGTTGTCGTCGTCGCCTCGGTGATGGCGTCCTAGTTGCTTTTGGTGTGGTGTGGGATTCTGTTCGTCCCAACACTTCCAGTCCATCCCCAAGCTGCAAATTTAGCGAGATCTGGGGAAGGAGAGGCTGGCATGCCGCAGCGGGCGCAGCTCTGGCTGAGGTCTGAGCTTTCGGTCCCGCAGCAGCCTATTCCCTTTGTTGCCTGAACGGCTCCACGAATCCGGAAGTTTTACTCTTAAACACAACCATCCGAGCCGAAGGGATGTGATACGGACGCAGTACGGAAAGAGATGATGAAGAGGAAAAAAAAAGCCTCAAGAGTTTTAGCTGTAATATGCGAAAGCACTGTGTGCATCGTGAACGAGTCTAACCGGGGTCTCGCAACGCAAGCGGTAGAGTTCTGGAACGAGCTGAAACGGAAGAGGCGAAGTGTTTTCCCTGCCGCTGTCTGGGGGGGCATCATCTCTGCTGGACGGCATGCTGGTTATAATCTCCGGTAGGTTGATGACAATTGATTGCTTTCAGGCACTGTGTAAGGGTGTATGCGTATGAGATGCCGGATTTGACTGCGATTTGTACCGCCTCACTCGCCGGGAAGCAGGATGCCGTGGGGACGTTTCTCTTCGCAGGGCCTGCCTAGTCACGGAGCCAGGAAACAAAGCGACACACGATAAATGCCTCACGAACCGTGCACGGCGGAGACAGCGGCGGCGGCGGTGAAGGGATCGCCGGGGGAAGGAGGGAAGGGGGGGGCTGATCGCTGTCTCTCGACGGTGCTTCAGACCGGCAGACGGTTGTGGAAGAGTTGCCGCTCGCGTCCCGTTACCTGCGCGATCAGGGAGGTTCGTTGAGAAGCCGACCGGGACGCCTCGATCGAGTCCTACGCTCTGTCTCTCTCCTTCTCTCTCTCTCTGCTGGCAGGCCCGTGAAGACTGAGCACGCAGCACGCAGCACGCAGCACGCAGCACGCAGCACAGCCAGCAAGCAAGCGCAAATAGCAGCATGTCGACCGTTGAGTTTGCTGCATACATAAGCAGCCGGCACGCTAACGCAAGCGGCTCTGGCCCCAATCCTGGCCTCCGTTCCCTGAACTTTGGGACCTTCTGGGATCCAAGCTCAAGGCCACCCCTGCCGACTCTGCTCCGGAAAAAAAGTAGTGCCTCGCAATTAATCCCGAAAGCTCCCGATCGAACAAGTGCAAACGTTCCAAAAGAAAGCTTCGTTTTCACTGCAACTTCTCTGGCGGCCGACCGGAACCCCGTGAAGCCCAATAACCCCCCACTCCTGCTGCCTGTCATCCGTTCCCAACTCACTCATCCACCCCCCCTTCCATCTCACCAGCTTTTCGTCGGCGTCGTATCCACACGTTGGAGTAGAAACCCACTTCGTCGCTGTGCTTGCTCACTCACTCAACTTCTCCCCCTGGCTTCCGGTTCAGCTTCACCACCCAACCCGAATCCTGCCCCTCAAACCCAACCCAACCCAACCCAACCCAACCCCACTCAAACCCAACCCCAACCCAGCCCCAGCCCGCGCTAAGTTCGGGATTTATCGGTGTCCCATTGGCGGAGACACCGAGAGGCGAAGGAAGCAACGCTGCTGACAGGAGTCAAGTTGGGAATCGAAGGGTGTTGCAAACCGCACTGCGACTCGGTCTGCTCCACAATCTTCAGACAGACCCATAGTCAGACAGGACCAGCCCATCCATCCAGGCAGCGAACCAGCCAGAGGACCGTGGCCTGTCTGTGCTGCTGTTGTTGTTGTCGTTGCTGCTGTTGTTGTGTCAGCATTGTTGGTTGGCTACGGTATCCTCGTACATAGGCGCCTCTTCGGGTAGCACGCGACTATCGTCCATTGCATGCTTGTTGTCCTTCTGCCACGGCCCTGGACCACTCGACTCCATCACGAAGTATGTACCCTTGTACAGGTTTTTCTTCTTCTGATCCTCTCTTTGCTTTTCCATGCGTATCGAGGACCTCTGGGTGGTTGTGGTGGTGGTGGTTTGTCCCGTCTCCTTCTAGCCACTGCGCATAAGACATCTACCTACAGCGGTAGCTACTCTACTTTACCTGCTTGGCTAGTGGCTCATCCGGGGGGGTGGGGTGGCAGTGTGGAGGGGGGGGTGAGAGGGGCGAGGGGGAGGGGTGAGGGGGAGGGGTGAGGGGGGATGCAGAAGAGAGTGTGGAGTTGGCGGGCTGATGATTATGGTGACAAGGTACAGAGCTCGTGCATGCTCCCGACACCTCCGACAGAAAGTATCCGTACACTCGACCCAACTATCCTTACCACTCAATAGTCGCACAGCCTGCCCCCTCTAATCTTTTTTTCCCGTGGCCGCAGTATTCGCGTGCAAGTATAAGACCATGCTGCCTCCTCGACTGTATTCGGCTTCCGCAACTGCAACTGCTACTGCTATTCCCTACTTCTCCAAGCCATTGCTTACCAGTCTCCGTCGTCCGCCCTCCACTCCTGCTGCTGCTGCCCTTCGCACCCAACGCTCCACCTCCGCCGCCACCTGCCTGTCGACCGCTTCCCCGCCGTCGTCCACTGCCTTTGCTGCTCGCCCGCCGCCCTCTCTCTCCCGCCGAACCCTCTCATCTTTCGCACGAGCGAAACACGTTTGCCTTGGTCAGGCCTCAGAAACAAGTCAACTACCCGCAATGACTATCCCTACTCGCTCCTCTTCGACCGATGACCATGATGCGTACGTCATATGCTCCCTTTTCAATGTTGAAGTTCGAGTGAAACCCGCCTCGTGCTTCCCGCCTCGAGTACTCGCCGACCTTCCACCCGCCGAAGCGGGTGGAAGCAGAACGGCTCCACGTCACAAGTCACGATGCTTCCTGCCTTCCTCCTCATTTCTTTCTTTTAAACACCGCGCCCGCGTTTCATCGTTCCCCATACTGCTCCCCATACTACTCTCCATTCTACTCTCACACACAACACTGCATTCAATCACTGCCCAGATGGCTCCAGACTGCGGAGTTCCGGAAATCGTGCTAACTGAAGTTCCCTCCAACAGCGTCTCGTCTTTCGACTTCAGCCACATGAAGTTCCAGATCGACGGTTCGAGCTCGTCGTCCCCTCACCCAACGACTATCGACTTCGATACCTCGTTCGACGAGGCCGCTCGCAAGGCTCTGCACATCCAGGGTCTCGTGCCTCCGGCCGTCGAGGGTTTCTCCAAGCAGGAGCGTCGCTGTAAGTTGCACCGACCGTACCTTGTCTCTTCCTTAGTCCCGGTCGTCGTGCACCGTACGCCGTCGAGAGCGTTATTCCCTCAGCGCTGGTGGATGTCTCAGAGCATTGCGCGTCTCGGGAGAGTGAATCCGTTAGGTGGCGCGGGCTGTGTCTAGTGCGCGGTCTTCCCCGACATGTCTTCCCCGTCGCTACGGATGTCCCAGTTGCGTAGCGTTATGCGGGGCACCCCTGGCTCGGAACGGTGGCCACTCACTACCGCCGACTCTGTGACTCGATGCCGAGAAATGCTGCCGAGAACCTCGAGCTAATTGATCGCATAGGCATGGAGCAAATCAACCTGAAGAGCACCGCCATCGACAAGTACAGCTACCTGTCGAATCTCCGCAACACCAATGCCGGTCTTTTCTACCGCCTCCTCATCGACCACATGAAGGTTTGTCTTTCGCGTCTTCTCTGCCTTAGTCCGTCCGGTCGCTAACCGAACTGCAGGAGCTCACCCCCTACGTGTACACCCCCACCGTCGGCGAGGCTTGCCTCAAGTGGTCGCATATCTACACGAATCCTGAGGGTCTCTATCTGTCGTACACGGACAAGGGAAACCTCAAGGACGTCGTCGCCAACTGGCCCCAGGAGCTCGTCGAGATTGCCGTCGTCACTGATGGATCCCGTATCCTCGGTCTCGGAGATCTCGGAGTGAACGGCATGGGTATCCCCGTCGGAAAACTTGCCCTCTACGTCGGATGCGCCGGTATCCACCCCGAACGCACCCTACCAATCACCCTCGATTTCGGTACGAATAACGAGGAGTTCCTGAAGGACGACCTGTACATGGGCGCGCGACACAAGCGTGTCTCCGAGGACGAGCAAAAGGAGTTCCTCGATGAGATGATGACCGCCCTCACCGATAGGTGGAGGAGCATCGTCATCCAGTTTGAGGATTTCAAGTCTCCTTTCTGGTCCCTTGAGCGGTATCGCAACACCTACACCGTCTTCAACGACGACATCCAGGGAACCGGTGCCGTTATTCTCGGCGGTCTGATCAGCGCCTTCAAGAGGTCCTCCCTCCCCATGAAGGATCACAAGCTCGTCTTCATGGGTGCCGGCTCTGCCGCCACCGGTGTCGCCGAGCAGATCTGTGGACTGTTCACTCGCAATGGCATCCCCGAAGAGGAGGCCAAGAAGATGTTCTGGCTCGTCGACTCACGCGGTCTCGTTACCAAGGATCGCGGTGATACATTGGCCGATCACAAGATTCATTTCGCTCGCGAAGACAACGATGGCAAGCAATACAAGTCGTTGGAAGAAGTCGTCGAGAATGTGAAGCCCACTTGTTTGATTGGACTCTGCACAATCGGAGGTGTCTTCACCGAGCCGATCGTGCGCAAGATGGCCGAGCTGAACACCGAGCCGATCATCTTCCCCCTCTCGAACCCTTCCAGCAAGTCGGAATGCACTTTCGAGCAGGCCATGAAGTGGACTGACAACCGCGTCATCTTCGCTTCTGGATCCCCCTTCCCCTCTGTCGTTGTCGATGGCGTCGAGAAATCCCCCGGTCAGGGAAACAACAGTAAGCACCCCACCTTCTGTGTATCCGATGCACTTTGATGCTAACATTTCTCCAGTGTACGTTTTCCCTGGTATCGGATTGGCTACCATTCTCTGCGAAGCCGCCCACGTCACGGAGAGCATGATCTACGCTAGCGCCGCTGGTCTCGCCACCTCTCTGAACGAGGCTGAGATTGCGCGTGGTGATCTCTACCCCGAGCTCAAGAGGGTTCGCGAAGTCTCGGTCGTCGTTGCCCGCGAAGTGATCCGCGCAGCCCAGAAGGAGGGTGTCGACAGGCACAAGCTTCTCCAGTTCCTCTCGGACAAGGAGTTGGACGACTACATCAGGTCGAAGATGTACGACCCCAAGGTTGTCGAGCTCCCCAGCCGCAACGTCTCGAGGGGTGGGAGCCCTTCCCGTGAAGGATCTCCCAATCACGATCGTGGACGCTCAAACCTGTAGACTGCTCTGGCAACTACTACAGGCAAGAGATGACAGGATGGGCATAATGTTTTAGTGGGACTGGTTTCGTCTTGTTCATGTCTTTTTTGGGCATTGTTTTATCGGGGTTCATGGGGTGTTTTTCCGCTTTCTTTTTTTCTTTCTTGTTTGGGGATTCAACTTTTTAACGGGGTTTCCGATTTTCTGGTCTTTTTTTTCTTCTTTTTTATCCCCTCGGCTTTTTATGAGGCATGGCTTGGCGATACCTCTTGTTTTTCTTGTTTCTTGTGTGTTATTCTAGGGATCGGGATCGGATCGGGCCGGGAATACCGGTATGGTATGGTTAAATGAGGGGATGGACATCGCAGAATCGAGATAGAGTAGAAGTCGTCAAAGCAAACTGGTCGCAGTACCTATACTTGGAAGTGCCATTGATACAGTGAAGCTGTTGCGTGAATGCTGTGTGAATGTTGCGTGAATGTCACTCGTATCACCAGGGTAAACAAAGGAGAATGATGATTATACATGTGGTGCCCGGATAATCTTGCCGGTCCTAGAGGGTCGGTGAGGTCAGTGCACGGACAGTCGGCGCATCTAGGCGCACCATATGTACTCTTTGTAGACCCCCACATCAGACGGCAACATGCGCTGCATACATACAAGGATAGATGGATGGATGGAAGCTCGAAGAGTCCAGAAGGCGGGGATGGCGGGGATGGTGAGGGTACCGTACATGGCACTGTAGCATGTTCTACCGGCATATAGGAAGCACGTACTCTCGTCGGTAGACGTTGACTACAGTAGGTTGTGCGGTCAGCAGTAGACATCCCGTATATACCGGTACATAGCATCCGTGTATATAGCACTGTAGTATTGCTTGGAGCGGCGCAGGTTGGTGGGAGAGCCTGAGGGGTGGGAGTGGCGGGCGAACGCCGAACACAAAACACAAGCACGGCAGCTGGGATCTCTGAGAGACCGAGTTTTCGCATTCATCATTCCACACTCGGTATTCGACCGTTGATTCGGACCTTGACTCCTGCTCGTGGGAGGGCTTCATGTGGAAAGTAACAGACGTACTCGCCACCAGCTCGCGTTTGTCGCTATTCTTTTTTTTGTTTTTGTTTAGTCAGTAATTGCATGCACGTTTGTTGCTATTCCGCGCTGTGGGAACTTGTTCATAATCACTCACTCGGCACTCGAATGATTGCGTTGATGTCGAACATGTGTCGACACCTTCGAATGAAGCGGTTGTCTACTGAAAAGCAAACTTTTGAGTCGCGGCTAGTGCGCTAGTTGTGGTTGCGTGAAATCGCACTCGCTTCACCTCTAAAATCACACCTTTCCTCCCAACTCTTCCTCCCTTTCTCCTCTCCCCTCCACTCATTAACTTCTTCTCCTTCTTTCCCGTCCCACTATTTGATGGTTCATGCTGCTGACTTTAGGTATTTTTCACTGTCTGAAACAGATACTAGGGAGAAACCGACACTAGGGATACTGGCTGTAATGGCACAGTAATAAGCGACGACGTGTTTTACTTGTTTCGGTACGTCCTCTCTCCCTCCTCCACCCCGTCCGCTTAGCTTAATACTTACTTGTCTTCTCTATTCGGCAACAGGGCTTAGATCCTCCGCTGGCTTGCCCGGTCACCTAGTAAGTCCTTGATATTCCGGGCCTAATAAATTAGGTCCCGTGCGGCGGATGGCCCAGGACAGACTGGACGGACCATTCCTAGGCCTGATCGGCTTTCTCAACGACTGGAAGAATCCGCCGATTCCCATATTCCCTGATATGGTTGAGTAATATAAACCCACCCTCTGTTTACTTCCAGGATAACCTTACAGAGCTATTAAAGAAGTATAACTTGTTTTACCAAGTTATACGCGGAGGTTTTCTTCCTTTCCTGTGAACGACGGGCAAAGGTCTTTCCTCCTAATGTTGTTGCTCTGGCCGCTGTGCGAGACAGCGACATTGACTTGGTGTGTGGGTGAGTTAGTTGCTGCTGCGGCCGGTAGCAGTCGGCGTACCAAGTGGCAAAAGTGCTGACTCAGCGGAGAACTCAATCTTCTCCGATAGTTGCAACTTGGCCGTCGTTCGGCGAAGGGTATGGAGTATCGGCGTAATTGACTGCACTCGTGATTGACGGCTACTTCCAGTGTTGCGGTCCACTGCCGGATGCTACTTAGTCATCAATGACAGCTATGATTGTTGCTGCTCTTCTGGCCGCGGCGTGAGAGGATTGTTGATATGAATGTGAATTGTATTGATACCATGTAAATACAGTCTATACTACGGAAATAAAAGAGAGGGTACCCAAAGAATACCTTGCGATAATGGCAAAAAGTAAGCTCTTGGTGCCGAGGCCACAAACCTAGCTACGGCGGTCCACTGAGGTCTACCGCCGCCAGCGATTCACTTCCAATCACTCGGTCGCCTACCACCGCCGGTGTGCTGCAATAATACTAGTAGAGTAAGGGGCTGCATGCGAAATAAAACAGGAAGATCTCTCTCTCTTGAATATCCATCCACGGCTGCTTCCCGTGTCCTTAGCTAGTCTCTATTCTTTAATCACGGCTACGAAGTATTATTTCTCTGGCAGCTGCAGTGCGCGAGAGGATCCTATCGCTTGATTGACAACGCTTTCGATCCACAGCTGCTTCCCGGCGTGTCCCTGATTTTAAGTATTCGTCAACCATGGCTACGAAGTCTCGTGGCCCCCCATTGGGGTAATCCATGTTCTATTCAATACTCTTTCCTGCCATACTGACCCTGTAAAGGGCACGGGTTCCCGCCGACCGGCTGCCCTAGGCAGTGGGCACCGGCCATGGAGACGCCACGGGGTGCATCACCCATCACTCGCTCGGAGCCATAAATAGTACAGTCACTCGTTATGCTTTGGAGCTGAGGCGAGTCGAGGAGGAGGAGAAGGGCGCCAATGCCGAGGAGGAAGAGGATGAAGCTGAAGCTGAGGATCCAAGCGACGTAGAATAGCGGACCAGAGACTTGCGATGGAGGGGGGGACGACTCGAGGGTGCGGGGGGCGGAGCGAGCAGTGGAGGCGGACGTGGTGGAAGAACGATCGTTACCTCTTGCTAGCGCTGCCTCTGCTTAGTGCGCTCACATACTGTCGGGAAAGGCCAGGGCGAAGGGCAAGGGAAGCCACATCGGGCCGCCTGATCAAAGTTGGGTTGGGCAGTGGCGTGGAAACGGGGGGACGTGCGGGTAGATAATATTGCTATGATTTAGATAGGTCGCATGAAATCAATGAATCAACAAAAAAAAGCTTTAGAAGATGCTCAGTTTGTCGCACATTAGTTGCACCGCTGATCACTCGATCTGCGTGGTCTAGTGAATGTAGACGGACGGTTAGCTTTCAGGCGTGTGATATTCGGCGTGCGAGGTGATCGACCGTCTGCGGCAATTAGAACGTCACGTTTTCTCGGTCGTTCCAAGCACTTTTTGGTGGGGACTAGCCCTCTGGCGGCGACGAAACTGAGTGTAAACTAGCCGCCCAAAAATAGCTATAATACCATCCCCCCTCTGCCCCTCCTTCTCTCCTTCTCTTTACAACCATCACAGCTTCCTTTCCTCCTCGGCTATTCATCCTTCCTCCTTCCTTCCCACCCTCCATCGCTCCTTCCTTTCCACCCACCCTCCCTCCTTCCTTCCATGAGCCCGGGCTCAATCGTCGAGGTACGTCGTTCTCTCCCCTCCCAACTTTATACTTCCAGGATAACCTTACACAGTTATCCTGCTCAGCCGGAGTAGCGAGGAACTGAGGGATCCGTGCAATCGGTCTACAAAGTAGACGGTTTCAGCAACAGTAGACGGATCCAACCCTCGAGGCTGAGCAGAAAAGATCTAAGGATGGGGTTTTCTCTTCTGCTGCCAGCGAAGTTCTTTCCCCCTTCCTCCGGGAGTCTAAGTCGGGTGAGAGCCGACTTGCTCCCGGAGGATGGCCTCTCCGAAACCGGGTGACAGACGGTTTCGTGTTGACGAGGAAGACAAAAACAAAGAAAGTATAACTTCCGAGTTATACGCGTATAACCTGGTCTACTACCCCCCTCCCAGGTTATACGCGGAGATTTTCTTCCTTTGCTGTGAAATGCTGTGAGAGAGCATTGAGCAAAGGTCTTTCCTCCTGGCCATGTATGTCATGTGTGAGAGACATGCTACATGCGTGGCCACGGCCCATGCCTCCGAAACCGGGCTACAGACGGTTTCGGACGAGCAGATAAATAACCAAAGAAGTAAAGTACCCTGACAAAAAGGAATGGACAAAGCCCGTTTTACACCCAAACATACCCTCCACCTGGTGGAAAAAAATCGTCTCTTTCACAGAAGCGTTAGAATCACAAGCTTCTTCATCAATAAAAACTTTGACGACTTTCATCACGGATTAGGGCTATATGACGTCATATTATACAGGAGTTGAAAAATGACATGACATTTTGTATGGGGCTCCCATACAAAAAGCTACTTGGCAACCATTAACTTTTCCCCGTATGGTATTGCTCCACAACAACGGTTCGGAACTCCGTGAGGAGTTCTCATATCGTTTTTGGTGTAGTTATAGAGGTCTCCCGAGGGTCTCTGATTTTTTTCGATACGTTGTGGTTGTAGCGGTGGCTGAAAATGGCCATTTTTGGTGTAAAACGGGCACTGTCCAATCCTTTTTGTCCTAGTACTGTATAACTTGGTCTACTACCGCCCCAAGTTATCCGCATATAACGTGGTTTATTAACCCCCATGTTACACGCGGAGGTCGTCTTCCTTTCAGAGTAAAGGTCTTACCTCCTAGCCATGCAGGAGTGAGATGCATGCGCCATTGGCCAAATGTTGTTGCTCTGGCCGCTGTGCGAGACAACGACATCGGCTTCTGAATCGACTGCAGTCTTCTGCACTCTCGATCCACGGCTGCTTCCCGGTGTGTCCCTGATTCTTGGTCGTCAACCAAGGCGACGAAGTATCGTGGCCGCCAATACTACTCCATGTTCTATCATATAATTATGCCCTCCTCGCCATGAGTGACGGACATGACCGAAGTCAAATGTTGCTGCTCTGGCCGCTGTGCGAATGGATGATATCGGCTTCGACGGCAGGTTGCACTCCCGATTCACGGCTGCTTCCCGGCGTCAGAAAAGGTCGGGCTCTTCTCTTCCGCTGCCGGCAAAGTAAAACTGCCGCCGAGTGAGGACGCTGTTTGGTTTTCCCTTAAGAGCGTGTGAGATTCCATGATTCAAACTAGGTATATAGCGCATTGCGTCGCCGGCTCTGGTATGCATGCTACCTACTCTACAGCGTGGGAGTTCGGAAAGTCACGCCTTGCGTATGTAACCGGCTCGCTGGATGTATCGCTACATACCAAACAAAGTATTGCCGCGCGTCTTTGTAGTCCTACCTACTGGGACACATCACTAGCCCGCGTAACGGATTATTGTGAAGTCGTCGTAACTTGAAAGTTGTCGTTCTTCGTGATGATTCTAAACACTAAACTAGGTACACTACACTGCAATACACTACACTACACCCTACATATATACACGGCAAAGACAGTGACCTCTTTATCCCTCCTCGTGGTAGCAAGCCCTCCCGCATCCCTGCGGAAGAGAAGAAAATAATCCCCAAACCCTTTTGCTTCCCCCCCAGCATCTCACTCGCCGCGCTGCTCCTTCGCCGCGCGATCACTCTTCCCACGGATAGTAGTACTAAGATCGCCGACCGGCAGATCAATGGGAAAGTCGACCGAGAGCAGCATAGCAGCCAAGAAGGCGTACCAAGCGAGGCCGGAGACGACTAGGAGGGTGCCGCCCGCGCCGTGTTGGAGTGTTGCAGCCGTGGCGGCGTTGCCCTCGCCCACGTTCCAGTACGCCGCCGTCAGCAGCGGGAACGCGATCGTGAGCCCGAGGAATATCCCAACCATCAACACGTTCGTTCGCACTGAGCAGATCAGGTAGATGAAGCTGAGGAGGCCCATGAAGAGGAAGTAGAACGCTAAGCGCGGAGGTTAGTAGGAGCGCGCGAGGGGAGGGACGGGGCGTGTAGTACCAAAGCTGTTGTAGAAGTCCACGCCGACACCGGCTTCGGTCACGAAGGGGGAGATGGCACCGAAGCCGGGGGCGAGTGTTGCGCCGAGGGAAAGCCAGAAGCCGGCTGTGTGGATTATTAGTATTTTTGCTGCAGGAGGATGGAGACCGTTGCCAGGTGGATGGATGCATACCGAATGAGCAGAAGACCACGAACGAAAATGTGTTGCCCAGAACGAACTCGAACAGTCCGCCGACCAACATGAGGAGGCCTCCGCAGAAGAAGTGTACACCGCTACACCAAACTAGTCAACACCCTTTTCACGCGAGTGATGCAGGAGTGGGGGAGAGAGGATGGACATACTTATTCGCAGAACCGCTTCCGTCCGCTCCTCGCCAGCCCACGAGTTGACATGCCAGTGGTGTCAAAGTCAGACACATTCCAGCGAGGGCCCTGCATGAACACGCCGCATCAGCACACTAGGTACATACACATAGCATGGAGTTCGTTCCGGTAGGAATGCATACACTGGTGTAGGATTGGCAAACGTCTTTCGGAGGTCTCCCTTGACCACGTTTGGCGGTGAGAAATACAGCTTCTCGAACAGCTCTGGTGTCATGGTGATGGTATCGCCGCGGCTCAGTTGTACGCCGTCCATCTTGCTGATCGTGTCGGTGCTGCTGCCGTGTTGTTTTTCTGCTCCGAGGGTGGTGGGAGTCATCGTACTCGCCAGGTTGTGATGTGTAGGAAGGTAAAGGGAGAGGCGGTGGAGGAGGTTGCGATTGAGGGCTTGGGGGGATGCAAGCACAGTTGATGGACAGAGGTTAGAGATCCAAAAACACGTACGACGCGGGGGATGTATGAATGTATTATAATCGCCAGACGCAAGAGGAATCTCCGTACGTGCGTACGAGCGAGTGTATGAGTGTACCGTATAGTAGCTGCATATCCATGTCTTATCCACAGGATTGCACGTCCCCCGTCCCCCTTCCCCCCTCCACTGACCCGGGGCGTCGATTGAGTGAGCTGCGCATGCGTTTCGCCCACAGCTCCATCCATCCATCCAACAACTGCCATGTCCGCGCGCCCGCTTAGCCCAGATAGAGAAGCGGCATGTGTGGGAGAATAGTACGTATGTGGGGTAGTTCCGGGAGCTGGTGGCGTGGTGAATCCGGAGAAGACACTATAATGCATGGCCCGCAGAAACATGTGGGGGCCAGGATTTCGCTGGGGGTGGTGAGCTAGGGGACGCCAGCTGTCAATATACATAGATACATAGTAGAGAGCCATGGCTACATACGATCAGACTCCGGGGGTGGACATGGTGGTTCATGGCTGCCATGCAGATTCCTCTCGGTGGCGCTCGATCCAGATTGTCCGTATGGAGCAGCAGCCTACCTACATAGGTACGGTACTTGTTGGTTTGGGGGGTGGGGGGGGGGGGGTGCAGCCGTTGGTACAGTACTATACGGGAGGTAACCAGTCTTCCACAGACGACGTACGTATTAGGTATTCGCTGAAAGTTGGTCGGATCGACATTGCAGGAATGGTACGGTCGAAAGCCATAAAATACATAGTGCGAAAGGCCAATGTGCATCCGGGAAAAGGACGGAAAAAGCGATGTGTGGGTTGGCCATATACATACCGTAGCGGATGGACGTTGACCTCTCGCACTACCATTTCGATCACGTTGACGGTCCTAGGCCTAGGCAGCACTATGTATGCCGCGGTGCGGCGCGACTGGGGGCTGGTAACAAGTACATCTGCTTATCGCTTTTGCTCTTGCGCACTTGGCTGGCTGGCTGGCTATCTGATCACTTCCAGCCACCATACAATTTACGCGGACCTCACATAGGCATTCAGCATAAACAAGCGAATCCCCACAGATCATCGGCCCACAATAGCTAGCAACCCTGGGGCCTGGAGTCTGGAGAAGCACCAATCCCACAAGCCCGGGTCGCGCCAAAGTCCGATTCGAATCCCGGGTGTCAGCATTCCGTTGTTGGATGCAGCGCGCTGCGCGACCCCCTGATTAACGGACGAAAGGAACGCGTACGAGTACATACGCGGAGCAATGGATGCGGACGGAAGGATATCGGTGGTGAGGGTCGGAGAGCTCTGCGACTCCGCATCGGAGACGTATTACTCGCTGCGCTGAGAAATTGCTGTATTCCGTGTTCCCATCCTTCCGACTATGATGTAGGTTGCTCGCCCGCTCGGTCGCGCGCAATCAATGTGGCTGGTGACGCGAGCCATCACGTGCGATGAGTGATATTGTGTGTACTCTTAGCAGTGGGCGTTGGGATCTGCCCCCCGGATGAGATCTCTTCCGGCTAAAAGTCCATCGAATCGGAACCGTTCCATGCAACCTAGATTCATGTTAGACTTCTCGGCTCGGACGGCTACTGCATGCCGAGAGCACCGATGTAGTTAGTAAGAATGTGGCTGCCGTGGTTAGCTCAGTGCGGGGAAGAACCCAACTTCAAGTTCGCTCATCCGAACGAACCCAACAACGCTTGACGAATATTCTCCTCCACATGTGACATGTATTGCGACTGACCTGCCCGAGGTGACTCCCCAGAATCATCGGTACATAAAGAGTAGAGTATCTACGGCCAGATTTAGTGGCCAAAGGTACCTATTCGTATGTACCAGCTACTTCCTCCCCTCCAGCCCACCCACCCTCCACCGGTGGCTGGCCGGCCCATTTCCAAGGACAGAAGTGGCCATCGCTCCTTGCCTTCTGCTCGTCCATTTATCTGCAACCAGTATTCGCGCACAGGGTAAATACCGGGGCAACCCCGGGATCCGGTCCGCGGATGAAACGCACGCCGAGGATTGCGTTAAACCCACTTGAAACTTCGCAGCAGACATCAGGAATCAGTTCTGTGCGTATGTAGGCAGTGTGGCTGCCTTGGATCCCAATGCACTCCATATATGTGCGTGGATCTGTAGACTTTTTTAAGTGCTTTGCCGTTCTTTGCGATTGTGGATGCTGTTTCGATCTGCCGTTTCCTTGCGATTGTGGATGGGGCTGTCCCGATCAGCCCATGGGCCATGGTACAGTGGCTATGGGTTATTGTCTGTGATCAGGGAACTCGAGTCTCGAGCCCGGGAGACTGACTGACCGATGGCAGGTTACCTATGCGGCTTCAACAATCAATCTAACGGCTCACTCACTACCGGCACCTAAATACCTACCAGTTTCTCGCCTCTGGGACTTGACCACCAACCCCCCCCGCCCCCTTCTTCTCTTCCACCTCCCCTGCGGATATCACAGCTACTCTATCATATATGCGATATCCGCACCCCTCGGCAGCGCCGGTTTTCATAGCGCAGGACCGGCTCGGTGGGCGGTGCGGCTAGGAGACGATCCAATCGAAAGCGGTGTGGGGTGCATTGCATGATGGGGTGCAGAACCAGCCACTATCGACCATATTAGTAGGACCGGACGTGATGCAAAGGACTGGGGTCTCGGTCACCGGCTTTTCCGCTCGAGATCCACTCTGGCTAGATTTCTCGGCAATGCTGGGCAGCAAGAGTGATGACGGGTGGCTGGCGGCCGGTGTGGTTGGCTAGAACCTAGGCCAAGGGGTCCCGCGTGCAATTCTGCCCGGATGATGAGCGGTTGGGGTTGGCGGGCACGTATGCACCCAGGTGCTTGCCACAATGAGACAATTCAACACTTGGGGGAGGCTGGTTGGGTCTCGGACGGATGTCGTTAGACGTCGGAAGTTCCAGAGTCCTATGTAGACTCGTAGGGAAGGACGCGCGCCCACGACGGTGATGGAGGAGGAGGCGGAGTTGCGAGGGCTCTTTGCCAATGACTCTCTAGGCCTGACGAGAAATGAAGCGCACACAGAGGATATAGAGGGAATGGGGATGACCGTCTATTCGATAGATGATGTTTGAGCAGGAAGGAAAAGAAGAAGAAGAAGAAGACGAAGACCCCGCCATGCCCGCCAACGTTGATTCCAGCCAACGCTGATGCCCAGTGCTAACCACATTCGGTTTCTCCCGCTGACAGGAGTTCTCCTTCACTTCCTCCTCTCGCCGACAGCTCCTCTCGCCGGAAGACCCTCCATCGCTCCGTGACTGCGGATACTTATGAGCAGCGGTACTAGTAGGGCGATGTCTCGACGCCATGCTGGCAGTGATAGGTATCACCGCGTGGGCATGAATCTGCAAGAGCGTTGAAGACTATTACTAGGCCTTCGATTACATGGAGTTCGGGCATCATGGATTCGCTCTCTACGCTCTCTCGGACTATGTAAGTACCGGTGTGAGACGGACGGACACCCGCCTCTTCACTTCATACATATGTACCGACAGGCCTCCAACAAGAACCCCCGGTCTCCTCACTGGCAGCATTCAACCCTGTAGTCATCCGACGCTGCGCCCACACACTGTAGCCGAGAATACCGGTAACTGACAAGGCTCTTCCCGACCTGTACTCTCTCCAAGCTCCATGTCGGAAGATGTTAAAACAGCGGCGCAGCACGGCCGGGCTGCGGCATAATGCCGAGGACCACGACTATACCGCTGACGAGGAGGACTGCCACATGGGTATAACTCTACCATGATAGTAGTTCCTGATAAGATGGTAGATCGGGTAATAGCATATCGCGTAAAGGCGTCTATCGCGAGCAGGGTTACTTACTTAAGCAGTTAGCCCGGATCATGCAAAGCACTCGGACACGATCGGACTGAGTACCGCCGGTATCGCAAGAATTCGTTTCCACTCCGGTTTCAGGACACAGTAGCAAGGAAAATTATTACAAGAGAAGTATTTGATAGAACACGGAGTATCCCAATGAGGTCCCCGATACTTCGTAGCCGTGGTTGGTAACTAGGAACCAGGGACACAAGAAGCAGCCGAGGCCCGTGGATCGAGAGTCGAGACTGCAGTCGATTTACGCCGATATAATCCTCTCGCGCAGCGGCCAGATCAACCAAATTCCGCTTAGGCGGCAATGCCTCTCGGACATACTGGCCAGGAGGAAAATAGTATTTGATAGAACTTGGAGTGTTGGGGGCCACAGTACTTCGTAACCCAGCCGTGTTTGGGTACTATAAACTAGGCTGAGAAGCAGCCATGGTCCATGCATTGAGATTGCAATCGATCAAGCTGATACACTGTACTGAGTTACCTAAGTTGCTCTGCGGAAGAGCCCACTCGCCGAATGCTTTTGAAATCACTCGTTGCCAACCTTTTTACAACAGTTAAGATTGGGTCCACAGAGGGAGGTGTAACAAATTTAAAAGCGCCGGAAATATAGGGTATAACTTGGGGGTAGTTGGGGGGCACGATACTTCGTAGCCGTTTTGGCGGACCGATGGAGGAGCGGTGGGCGAGAGCAGGACTTGTCGGCGGCAGTGAGGAACCGTACCTGTGTGGTTAGTAGGGAGCGTCAACATTGGTGGGTCCAGCGAGTCGTCTGCTCTCTTGGTCGTTCGCTCTCATTCTTCTCTCATCCATCATCTACCGAATAGACGATCAACTTTTATAAAGTACCAAGTCAAAAGTTTTCGTACACCTCCCCAAAAGCGCCACCACACCACAGACATATATCTCTATAACACAACAACCACACTTAAGAGAGTACTAATAATTGGCATATATTATGAATATATACTAATAAAGCTTCAATGAGATTTCCAGTTCGCCAGGCGGATTATTTTATGCGAAGTAGATGGCTTGGCGGATTTCCCTTTCACCGAGGCAGGTCATTTCCCGCCATAGATACAGCAACCATAAGATAGTATAAAAAAATGTGGACCATTAGAAGGTCTTCTAAATCAGGTAGAGAACCTCGATTGAAATTGGCACATAATTCTAACTGGTGGTGGTTGAGTAATGCCGTATGGGAGAGAAGTTGGTGTTGAAACTGGTTGTCACGCAATAATTTTGTATGGGGCCCCATACAAAATCTGAAATCACTCTCCAACCCGTGCACAACACCGTACCATGCGCCACCAATACGAAGCAAAAATCGTCAGGCTTCTTCTATGTGATGCATCATGCGATTCTAAAGCTTCTATGAAAGACTCGCTTTTTTTCTGCCACGTGAAGGGTGGGTTTTGGTTACTTGAAAATGGGCATTTTTGGTGTAAAACAGCCATCGTACGAAAATTTTGACCTAGTACTTTATCTTCTCATTCTTCTGTGTGTGCTTCCCTCTGGATCCCGTCTCCGGCCTGGAGGTTTGTGGGAAAAAGAACCGTCCGCATAACCGCGGTTAGCGACTAGGAACTACCTAGCAGGGACATGAGAAGCAGCTGTGTTTCGAAGGTGCACTCGTCTAAAAAGCCAATGTCGTTGTCTCGCACTGCCGCCTGAGCAACAACATTTTGGCCAATGGCCATGCATGCTTCACATGCATGGCCGGAGGAAACACCTTCAAAAAGAAGAAAACCTCCGCGTATAACCTGGGGGGGGAGGGGGGGGGTAGTAAACCAGGCTATACGCGTATAACCTGAGGGGGGGACAGTGGCCTAAGTTATACTTCTTTGGTTTTTTGGTTTGCTCGTCCGAAACCGTCTGTCCCGCAGTTTCGGGGAGCTGGCCTTGGCCATGCATGTCTCTCACACATGCATGGCCAGGAGGAAAGACCTTTGCTGTCACAGACTCACAGCAAAGGAAGAAAACCTCCGCATATAACTTGGGGGGATAGTAACCAAGTCATACTTCTTATTTTTTTCTTCCCCGTCACGAGACCGTCTGTCACCCGGTATCGGCGAGGCCATCCAACGGGAGCAAGTCGGCAAGTCGAGTCTTGACCGACTTGGACCCCCGGAGGAAGGGGGAAAGAACTTGTGCCGGCAGCACAAGAGAAAACCCCGTCCTTGGATCTTTTCTGCTCAGCCTCGAGGGTTGGATCCGTCTCTTGCAACAGTTTACTTTGTGGACCGGTTGCACGGATCCCTCAGTTCCTCGCTACTACGGCTGAGCAGGATAGCTCTGTAAGGTTATCCTGGAAGTTAAACGTTGGGGGGAGAGAGAACAACGTACCTCGACGATTGAGCTCGGGCTTAGGTGGAAGGAAGGAGGGTGGGTGGGTGGGAAGGAAGGAAGGAAGGGGGAATATTCAGCGGAGGACCTCTGTTGACGAATAAAGAAGAGAAGTAAGTATTAAGCTGTGACAAGGTGGAGGAGGGAGAGAGGACGTACTGAGGATGTAGTTGAAAAAGCTGATGTTGACTAAAATAATCCTAGGTCAGTACCATGAACCAACAATTAGTGCCGGACGGGAAAGAAGGAGAAGACGTTAAATGAGTGGATAGGGGAAGGAGAATTGGAGGAAGAGTTGGGAAGGAAAGGAGGGTTTTATAGGTGAAGCGGGTGAGAATCGAAATTCCAAGCAACCACTACTACCGCACTAGCCGCGACTTAAAAGTTTGCTTCATAGCAAACACCGCTACATTCCAAGGTGTCGACACATGTTCAACCTCACACGCAGTCATTCGAACTCCGAGTGAGTGATTATAAACACGTTCCCACAGCGAGGAATACTCGTGCCAAGGTGGTTAACACCACCCAGGGCACTCCTACGGAGTGCCCGACATGTTAAGCAGGTTTGACACGTCTACTATTTCTTCCCTTGTCCGCCGCAATCAACCCCTCCTTTCACCACAACCACAACTAAATAATGCCACCAAAGCGGGAACTTGAAGTAGAGACCTATGAGTCTATTGAGACTTGGATTTAAGAGGCTATCGACGTTGTGGAGGAGAGAGGGGAGGAAAAACATAACCTGCTGCTGCTCGGGAGTTCGAACTTCCACCACAAAGACTAAGAGCGAGATGAAACGGTCAACAATCGAAGAGTGGCCGAACAGGAAGTAATAAAACAGTTTCAGGAGATCAGGAACTTACAGTTTGCCTCTATCTAGATCTCTTAGATACGGTTAGGAAGTGTGCTCGCAAGAAGATGGTTACGAGCTGTGCGAATTCGATCCTCGCGCGTGCGAATGACTAAGCGCAAGCGAAGAAGCCCGCTGGTGCTGGTGTGCGCGCTGCTCGCGAGAGGGCTCGTGTAAATAATTGTTTGGTTTTGCCTCCACAACGTCGATAGTCTTTTGAATCCGAGTCTCAATAGACTTATGATGCTCTAATTTAAGCTTCCGCTTTGGTAGCATTATTTAATTGTGGTTGTGGTGGTGAAAAGGGAGAGCGGGGTGCTCGCGAGCGGGGTGCTCTTGAGCAGGCTCGTGTAAATAATTGTTGGTTTTTGCCTCCACAACGTCGATTGCCTTTTGAATCCAAATCTCAGTAGACTCATAGATCTCTACTTCCAGCTCCCGCTTTGGTGGCATTATTTAGTTGTGGTTGTAGAGGTGAAAGGGGGGGATGGATTGCGGCGGACGAGGGAAGACATTGTAGACGTGTCAGACGCGTAAATAATTACTGATTAAACAAAACCAAAAAATAATATCGACAAACGTGATATGGTGGCCAGCACGTTTGCTACTCTCCACACGAAGCCCTCCTACGCGCATGCGTGTGCAGTTTGAAGCTGCCACACCAGCCAACCTAAAGAGACACACCGAGACGACAGTTGGGCGGGGGGGGGGGGGTGCACGAGGAAGCTTCATTCATTCGCACTCGAAAGCAATGAATAAACCAAAAAAAGAGAGCGTCAACGGGGGAATGGTGATAGTTACTTCAATCCGAATAGCGATAGACGGAAGTCGTTTTAGAAGATCATTCATCATTCCTCGACACAGGGGGAAAGTGAAATTATGGCTCTGAGTGAGGGCTTCCGAGATAGACTCCAGGGAGAGGAAGATAAGATAGGTAGGCGGAGACGTGTGAAAAGTGGTTCTTTGACGTCTGTTTGTTTCGTGGGTACGAACTGTATCATCTGTCGTACCTAGACGGTGGGCGTAGGAGACGAGGTTGTCGCCAATGACTATAGGCTGGATAGGTATGCTCCAGCTGTCGAAGAAGATATAGTTCTCCGGCGAAAATGCATGCTTGCCACTTCTCACGCCCACTGATACCGCCCCCAGCGGCAGCAACCAACCCGCGCACCAGGTCAATGTCGTAGTCTCGCGCAGCGGCCAGAGCAACAACATTTGACTTTAGCCATGCATGCCCGCAGACATGCATGGCCAGGAGGAAAGACCTTTGCTGCGATCGCAGCAAAGGAAGAAAACCTCCACGTACAACTTGGCAGTACAACCAAGTTATACTTCTTTCTGAGCCAGCCTTAAACTGACTAAACATTAAGACCTTGTGGCCGCGCTCGATGAGAGCCGAAACACAGGGCGCTGGAAGTGATCAAGGTCTTATCCGAGATCGGCTTATCACAAAATGGCCAGAAGAAGTGGTGTGGAGTGTTACACACCAGACGAAGCTGCTGGGTGGTGAAATGAAACGAACGCAAGGGAAAACATCGAAAAAAACGAAAACAAGACCGCGGCGAGGGTGAGGGGGAGGGAGAAGGGGGAAAGGAACGGTCAAACCCCAGGAAAGCAAAAACAAGAGATATAAGTAAAAACAAGGGGGGGAAGAGACCACCAGGTTGCGCTTGCCACCGCAAAGGTTTTGAGACAGCAGACAACAGAACAGTCAAGTGAACCATGCAGGAATATCGATTGAAGAAAGGGAAGTTGTGGTTGATGATGTGAAGAGAAGGAGAGAAGAAGTAGAGGAGGAGGAGCGGAGGTGGTCTTTTATAGGTGGTTCAGGAGCCGCACGACCACTAGACCCCACCACAAGTTTCGCCGACGGCTAGCCACCAGCAACAATTCAAAGATGCACGTCCTATCACCCATTGAATCACGGGAATCCAGCCGCTTGCTGGGGATGATCGCGACAATTCAAAGGTTCAAGCCCTATCACCCATTGAATCGCGGGAATCCAGCCACTTGCTGTGTATGCTGCGTATATCACTCGATCGCGAGCGCGAGGCCGGTGACGTCATTAGCGCAGTTCGTCATTTATCACTCAACGGCTGGGACGACTTCGATTGTCTGGGTTTCAATGCTCGTCTCTCCAGGACAGGGCGGAGGACAGGGAAAGTCACATTGGGCCGCCTGACGAAAGCTCGGCTGGACAGTGGCGTGGAAACGGGGGGCGCACGTGTTGATGATACTGCCATGATCTAGATACCTAGGTCACATGCAATTAATGACTGAACAAAAAAAAATGTCCGTCTCTCGATAGCGGACTAGAGAGTTGCGGTGGAGGTGGGACGGCACAATGGCGTCGGTGGGCGCGGGTGCGGGGGGCAGGCCGAGCGGTAGAGGAGGGCGTGGCGGGGAACGGTCATTGCGTCTTCCTGCGCTCACATGCTGTCGGGAAAGGCCAGGGTGGAGGGCAGGGAAAGCTACATCTCGGGCCGCCTGACGAAATTTGGGTTGGAAAGTGGCGTGGAAACGGGGGGGTGCACGGGTAAATGATATTGCCATGATCTACATAGGTCGTATGCAATCAATGAATGAACAAACCAGCGGCCGTTTTACTTTGCAGGCAGCAGCAGAGACAACCCCGACCTTTTCTGCTAAGCCGGGCCTCGAGGGTTGGATCCGTCTATTGTTGCTACAAGCTGAAACCGTCTGCTTGCTAGACTGGTTGCACGGATCCATCAGTTCCTCGCTGCTACGGCTGGGCAGGCTCTTTTTTTCGCCGCCGCCAGAGGGCGAGTCCCCACCAAAATTTCCTCATCAGATCAAAGGACTCTGAGCAAGCAAACATGCGCCTATCGCCGGAGAAGGGCCAAAGTCCCCTCGCGCGCTGGAGTAGTGTTGGCGGCCACGATACGACGTACGTGGTTGAAGAGCACGAACTAAGGACACGCACGCCAGGAAGCAGCCATGGATCGCGAGTTCAGACTGCGGACTACAGTGCAGTCGGTTCGGAAGCCGATGTCGTCGTCTCGCGCAGCGGCTAGAGCAACAACATTGGCTTCGGTCATGTGCGTCACACATGACCAGGAGGAAAGACCTTTGCTGCGATCGCATCAACGGAAGAAAACCTCCACGTACAACTTGGCAGTACAACCAAGTTGTACTTCTTTCTCTGTTCAGCCAGACTTGAACTGGCTGAAGATGAAGACCTTGTGGCCGCACTCGATGAGAGCCGGAACACAAGGCGCTGCAGCGGCAGCAACCATCTTGCCGCTGGAAGTGATCAAGGTCTTATCCGGGATCGGCGTATCATGAAATGGCCAGAAGAAATGGTGTGGAGTGTTACACACCAGACGAAGCTGCTGGGTAGTGAAATGAAACGAACGCAAGGGAAAACATCGAAAAAAAGAAAACAAGACCGCGGCGAGGGTCAGGGGGAGAGAGAAGGGGGAAGGAACGGTCAAACTCTAGGAAAACAAAATAAGAGGCAAGCAAAAACAAGGGCGGAAGAGACCACCGGGTTGCGTTCCGCACCGCACGGGGTCTTGAGACGGAAGGCAACAGATCAGTCAAGTGAATCAAGCAGGAGTATCGATAGAAGGAATGGAAGTTGTGGTTAATAATGTGAAGAGAAGGAGAGAAGAACCAGAGGAGGAGGAGCGGAGGGGGTATTTTATAGATAAAGGTTTGAGGAGCCGCACGACCACTAGATCCCACCACAAGTTTCGCCGATGGCTAGCCACCAGCAACAATTCAAAGATGCACGTCCTATCACCCATTGAATCACGGGAATCCAGCCGCTTGCTGGGGATGATCTCGAACTGTCCTTCTGCGATTATCACTCGATCGCGAGTGCGAGGCTGGTGAAGTCCTTACCAAAGTTTGTCACTCATCACTCGACGGTCGGGATGACTTCGATTGTCTGGGTTTCAGTGCTCGTCTCTGTAGGCTACAGCAGAGAGCAGAGAAACTCACCTCGGGCCGCCTGATGGAAGTTGGGTTGCAAAGTGGCGTGGAAACGGAGGGTGCACGGGTAGAATTTGCTATGATCTTGATAGGTCGCGAGAGAGATCTTCACAATCTGGCAAGCCGCAATTTAAGATGTGTGCAAACCTGCCTCGTCCAACACAAAAACCGTCATGTGCATAATGACCACCTGTGACCTCGGGGCAACGACGTGGTATATCAAAAGCCCTTGACGGTCACCGACTCTCGGGAGTCCAAAAGACAAAGCACCGATGAACAAACTCTTCCGCACAGTATATCACTCGCTCATACCCGGCGGAAACATAAACCACCCCCCGACGTCTCAAAACAAGTCCCGGAAGCCCGGATTTCACCAGATTTGCTTTACGACACTGCTCTATCCTATTGCGAGCGTCGCCTCGTAAAACGCCCTGGCGTGGGTGGGTGAGTTACAGCTTTACAGCTTTACAGCCTCACAGGACGGCAATCGCTCGGCAGCTAGGTGCACTGGTGCAGGCTGCGTGCGCGAAGCGACTTAGTACGTAGAAGTTGGTACCATCCACTCCGGCAGTGCATAGCCAGTAAAGTGCGCAACGGATTATGGCGACGAATTGTTCTCGTAGGTTTGCGTTGGTCTCGAGCGGGTCTCGTATGTACTATCATATATAGTAGATTAGGTAGGTAGGTATCTCTGCGCTCGATTCCGCCTATATACTCCTGGATCCTCCCGACCATCCTCCCGACGTTCATCCCGGCGTTCCTGTTAGATGTTATGTGTTGGCTGTCGGTAGTGTTCACGGCTACCGGCCGCCAGCGACGCAACTCTGCCGCGCACGGCCGTTATTGACGATCTGTTTATGTACGGCCACCCAACTCCACTCGGGAGCCGATGCGGGAACCCGTTTGTTGGCTCGAGGGCCAACATACAACATATAAGGAGGCCTGCTCTGGCCGGAAGGCTACTGCGCACGGTGTAACAGTGTTGTGTTGGTTGTTCTCGACGTCGATTACTTCTAGATCCCACGTGCAGTGTGCACCACCTCAGTTCGATTTGCCGTCGATCGCCATGTCCATATCCATGTCCATTTATGTAGCCAGGCGAGTGATCTGCCGCGCACAGCCGTGATTGCCGATCGAGAGATATCACTCCTCGCACGGAAAGTCCTGGTGAGTCTCCAAGTTCTAGTCTAGGTACGTTCGCCATAGTCTAGATAGGCTGCATGCGGAATAAAACAGGAAGATCTCTCTCTCTCTCCCTCTCTCTCTCTCTAGTCTAGGTAGCCGCATGCGAAATAAACTGAAGATCTCTCTCTAGTCTAGGCACTTCGCAGGCATCACAGGAGATGATTAAACCAAAAAAAACACCAGTATTGCATCATCAGCAGCAGACTTATAGGCTATCTAGGTGCCTCATCACTTCAAGTACCAAGGTCTTTGAGCACTGTGGTATACCTATTTCCCCCACTCTCCCCACTTGGCCCATGATACCTCCTCGAGACCCAAACAGACCCAAGGACGGAGACAGACACGCCCATCAAGCACGATCAAATTGGCCGGATCATCATCCTTAAGTAGCGACGGGTGACAATCATGAAACTGGATAGATACTTCATACACCCAGATATTCGCATTTACTTCCATCCCAACCACGTTCCTGGTGGCTATCAAGACAGACGAGACAAGACAAGAATCACAAGAAACGTAAGATAAAATAAAAATACAACCATCTATTCCCAGTGCACTGCAGTGCACAAACAATAACACTTAACCAAATACAAATACACTCAACCAAATAACTATCATGCCCCCAACGCCCCAGCGCCTGTAAAAGTAAAAGTAAAAACCAAATACCCACCAACATAAACGCAATAACTCAGAGCAATCCCCTCCGTCTTCTACTACGCCCACTTCCCGAGCAAACTCATGAGCACCAACCCGGCGAGGAGACTGAACGCGGCAGCAAGAGTCCTGACAACGCCCGCGTTCCTCAGCTCGCCGCCCATCCAGTCGCCCGCGAGCATCTCGACGCAGCCGACCCATACGAGTATCCCCGCACTGAGCGCGTCGAGGGTGCCGAGCGCGATGAGTGTCTCCCTATCGTTGCCATTGAAGTAATTCCTAACGCCGATGCCGATGGCCATGCCGATAGGTGTGATGAGTGCGAACATGGTAGCGAGCAGGATCTTGACGGGGTTCAGCGCGCCCTGCGGCGAGAGGCCGGCGATGCGCGTGCCGAGCGCGAGGCCCTCAAAGCCCTGGTGGAAGATGATCACTACCAGCAGCGTCTTGAACACGCTGTCGCCCGCGACGACCAGCGTGATCCCGATCAGGATCGAGTGGAAGATGATCCCCATCTCCATCACCAGCACGGAGAGCTTGTCGTCGCCGGGCTCGGCGTGAGTGGGGGCGTGGGAGTGCGCGATCTCCGCCTCGGGCTTCTCGCCGGATGCGATCGAGGCACTGGGGCTCTCGCCTGAGGACTCGAGGTTGGCTGGCGCAGCGGCGGCGCGGCGAGCGTTGCGCGCGTTGATGATCCGGTTGCCGGCGTATTCGACCGAGAAGGCGAGGAGCAGGCCGGCCATGACGACCGCGGTCGTCGTCGCTTCGTATTTCAGCTCGCCGACACAGTCGTTGGTAAACATCAGGTCGGCGTGGGTCAGGAGGTGGACGAAGGCGGTAGCGATGATGACGCCGGTGCCAAACTGCTTGATCAGCGTGAAGGCGATGTTGGAGCCCTTGACCTTGGTGAAGCGGCGGAGCAGCAGCGGAAGGAACACCGAGATGGCGGACGTCGCGAGCACGATGAAGATGCTGCCGATTCGGAGCGGGATGTTGTATTTCCTGTCGACGCGCGCGCACGAGCTTGCTAATGCCATCTGCTCGGGCGTTCCACCGGTGCAGTGCTCGACGCCGGCGTGGAAGTGGCAGTTCTGTTGGGTGGTGGCCGCGACTGTTGTGGTCTCCTCCTCCTCATCGTGGCCCTCATGGTCTTCGTGGGCTTCGCCGGACAGACCCTCGATGAAGACGTCGTTTCCGGCAGCGTCGACACAGAATGTTTCTCCGTCGTGGGTGTGGCAGTCGTTGTAAGCGGTGGGCAGGGCAGTGGCAGCGGCGGCGTTGGAAGCGGTAGTGACGACGACCTCCTCGCCGGCGGGTTTAGGCATGCATAATCTAGAACACCATCGTGATCAGCGCCCGTTTCAGTCTCGGGGGGCAGCGGAAGTGACACATACTGTACTAGGTCGTGCAAGTGACAGTCATCAAGACTCGTGATGGTTGGCGATGCAGCAGATGAAGTGGCTGACTGTGCATGCACGGCGCCGAGGAGGGCCAGTAGCGGCAGTGCGCTGGTGTGGCGTGTAAACATCATCACGGGCCGTGTGTATAAGTGAAGAAAATGCCGTGGGGGCTATGATTTAACCGGTTCAATGCGGAGGGAGGGGAAGCAGTTATGAGAACGGGAGAGAGCAAGCAGAATATTCTCGGTGGGGGGAGAGGGGGTTTGAGGGGGTGGATGTGGGGCAGTGTTCCCCTTTGTATGCTCCGGCCTTTCCACCTAGCAGAGATAGCAGAGCCCGAGTAACCCCCAAGGTGTTTCTGCTCGCTCTCTTTTCTCCGCGCCTTTAACTAGGCTAGCAGGACCTAGTATCGCACGTACGCGGACGACGTAGCTGCTCTACCAAGGCTCCTTCCTCCCAGTGCGTTGCCGTGAAAACTCAAACCGATCGGGACTCTGGGCACGGACGGGGCGCTGTGAGACTGGTTCCGTGATTGTGGCTGGGCGCCCGCAACTCTTCTCGCTACACAAGTCCGTGGCAGAAAACCAACCCCCAAGGTGTTTGCGGGTGCGGCCGCCATCCTACTGAGTCGAAGCGAGGCAATAATCTCCACTGCGGAGATACGCAACGACAAGACTCGAACTCGAACTCGACAGCACAATCGACACTCGACTCCGGTGAAGCCTGTTGTTTTTTCCTCTTTCTCTCTACTGAATGACGCCAAAGTCCAACTCGCTTGCGATGTACTCCGTACCTCTGTAACTCCAGAATGTAGTTATCTCTGCGAATAGAGTGTCGGAGCTACATCCCTCGCATGAATACGAGAACCTTGTGCAGAGCAAGTAGTACCAAAGTCTGGAGTAGAGTATCACTCGTATGTATAACTCGTATAACTACTCCCCCGCCCACCCGCCGTCCCAACGCCCTCCCCACGGCAAGGCACAGACAGCGATGCCGGTATCTGCGGTATGTGCCATCATCCACGCGGCGCAGAGCATATGGATCTCCAACGGCTGCGGAAAATCGCAACATACCGGGTCCCGACAGGACGTTATGGCGACCCGGAGCACAGGAATGGGCCGATCCCGGGACATCGCATGGTTGTGTCTCCACTTTGTACCTCCTGGAACACGGCCCGGAGTCGGCGTGAGGGGCTGTGCTGCAACGGAAGTCGTGGAGAAGACTGGCGCTCTAGACACTATATCCGCATGCATGGCACTCCGCGTAGGGACGGTGCGAACGAGGGCAGAGGTGCAGAGGTGTGCATAGTGCATACTGCTATATAGAGTAGGAGGTATGTCGAGAGAAACGGTGTGTGCAACCTAACGTCAGGACTGGGCGCATTCGTTTGAGCACCCAATGGGACTCGGGTCAGAATCCATTCGCTGGCTTGGACATCAGCTCGCAATCAATCTCCAGAGGCCACCGCTATGTACGCAGTACGTACTAAGCTAGGTATCAATCATCAGAGCTAGGTTGACACTCGAACGAATCTTATCTTGGCGACGAAAAGTCTCTCATCCCTCGCGAAAACGAATCCTGGCCATCGATATGACATCTGACGGGCGCATACCCAACAGGGTACATACCGCAAGTCCGCAACCCCCAAACGTGGTGGCCAGGGCCCCGCCAAGCAGCCGGTGAGTGAGACGGCATGACGTGGAGTCGCTGTCACCAGGCCAGACCAGACCACCGTTACCCCGCCCGGGTGCTCACAGGTATGATGCCTAGAATCTAGATGTAGGCTCAAGAGAGTTATCTGCCGCGATATATAACCGTATAGAACACGCAACCGTGTCACAGCAATTTTATAGATGCGCAAAGCCAATTGCCGCCGCGGTGACGTGCTCCGCTTCCTGCGCGTCGTATTCGTCGTGTCCATCGCGCCCGTCGTGTTCATCGTGTTTGCTTCTCGTTCGGCGTCACGACCGTCTGCTTCGTATGTGCATACCCAGTCCGTCGAAGCACGACATTGTGCTTCAGTCGTTGGGTCGTTGGCTCGATGCCGGTTCCACTCGTTCTCCGCGGGCTCTTCCGGCTGATTCTATGGCCGTACAGCGCGAGAAGTATCGTTACATAGTAGAACACCTCGTATGCCACCTACCAGGCACCCACTGCATCGAATTGCGTGCGCAGAGGAGCCGGGTCGGCACATGAACGGCCAAGGCCTCTGGTCCACTCGCCCACTGCCCCACTGGCTGGACAGACAGAATCTTCCCCTCTGCTGCCCGCGGCCAATCGAAAGTGTCGGGTCGGATCGTTCTCCGCATCTGTCCGAACTGGTCAGCAAGTACCCAATGTACACAGAAGGTATTTCGTACATACATGATACATAAGATACCGAACCCAAGCCAGAACGCTAGATCGTGCGGGGTGTAGCTCTATCCGAACGATTGCTGCCTCTGTCTCTGGAGAAAACTGAGACTGCAAGTCTGCAAGTCTGCAGCGGTAAGCGTGCAGAGCCGCGGGCGGAGACAAGGAGGAATACGCTCGCTGAGTTTACAGCTGGGGGAAGTGGGGCCCGCCGGTCACAACTGACGAGTACTCTACTTGCTCCTCGCGTGTCTCTCTCGAGTATAACAAGAGGGCCTGGCCTTCTCGCACGCTGCCGTGTGGGTACCTCTCTGGGTACCGGGCGTGTGTACGACACGATGTACTCGCTCCTATGGCCCGCGTGTTTGCAAGGCCAGGCTCCATACGCCCGCAAAAACGGTGACCATCGCAGGTCTCTGACGCGGGCAGCGGGCCGCAAGCCGACCGAAACAGGTCTCGCATCTTAACTCGGGTCATCCGTACCTGCGTTGCGTGCCTGGTGCGTGCGTGCGTGCGTGCGTGCGTGCGTGCATTCGCAAGACATCATCAACCACCCAGGTTCCAGGCTTACATACCCACAAAATCCTAATCCCACATGGCGAGAAAAACGTTAAGCATCGGCCAGCCAGGCTCTGGCAGGCCCTGATCCCGCTACGTACTCTATGTAGGGGCTAGATCCGCGCACCTTGGTGGCCCATCTTTGGCCCATCTTTGGCCCATCTTTGGCCCATCTCCGGCGACGAGACCGGAGGACAGCTGGACCGCGGGGCAGCTGGGCCGCTGGACGGCGATGTATAAATCCAGAGGAAGACCGACCGGATTACCGCTGCCCCACCGCACCGCTGCTCACCGCACCCGCTCCACCTCCCGCCAGCCTCGTCCGTCGCATCGCATCGCATCTAGCCAGCCAGCACCGACACAGCCATGTTCTCCCACCTCCTGACCGCCTGCCTGGCTGTCTCCGCCGCGGCCCTGTCGCTGCCCAACATCTCGAGCACTCACGAAACCGCCTTTTCGCTGCCGGCGCACACGCCCGTGATCGGGCCACGTACTTCCCCTCCCCCCCGTTCCCCCTCCCCTCCTCTCCTCCCACTGAAACCCCGCGTCTCTAGTCAACATAGAACTCCACGCGACCTGCAACTCCACCAACACCGCGCAGCTTACCGCGGCACTCCAGGACACAGCAGAGCTGTCCCTCGTAGCGCGGCAGTACCTGCTCGAGAACGGCCGCACCGATCCGGTCTTCACGAAGTACTTTGGCGTCAATGGAACTACCGCTCCCGTCGTGGGCGTGTTTGACAATATTGTGTCGGCGAATAAGCCCGGTGTGCTGTTTAGGTGTGATGATGTTGATGGGAACTGGTTAGTACCCGAGCGATGGGGAGGGATGGGGGGGATGGGGAGGGGGGTGATGGGTTAAGGAGTGTGGGCTGATGATATTGGGGATAAATAGTGCGAGGGACGCCACCTGGGCCGGCCACTGGCGCGGCAGCAACGCCACCTCGGAAACCGTCATCTGCGATACTTCGTACGTCAAGCGGCTGCGGCTGGCGCAGATGTGTACGCAGGGCTACACCGTTGCGGGGAGCAAGACCAATGTCTTCTGGGCGAGTGATCTTTTGCACCGGTAACTACCCATCCCCACTTTCTCTGCTTCCCCCCGAGCTCCGCTGACAAGTGAAAGTCTCTTCCACGTCCCTTCAGTGAGCGAAGACGCGATCCACCATACCGCCGACGGATACGCCGAGACGCTGGAGCTGGCGACGCACGAGGACGGCGAGGCCGTGCACAACTCCGACTCGCTGCTGTACTTTGCGCTCGAAGTGTATGCGCTGCGTGTTTCCGTGCCGGGTGTGGGGTGCTTGGGTACTGCTGTCGCAAAGAAGCCGAGCCCGATGACTACTGCCATCGCGACTCCTGCGGCAGCGACGACGTTGGCAACTACCACCATGCCCAAGAAGGAGTGCCATACCCACGCTGATGGAGCTGTGCACTGCTAGTGCTAGTGCTCCTCAGAGGAATGGATGGATAGATGATTGGATGGATGGATGTGCGAGTGCTCCAGTGAGATACCAGGTCGTGGTTTATGATTCGTCTTATTACTTCGCACATCGATAATGTGCATGTACATACATAAAATTCAGCTTTCTGCATTTCCCCGTTTCTCCCCTTCGTTTGTCCTTACACGCCCGTTCAGAAGTACGACGCCGAGACCGCGAAGCCCACCGCCAACTATCCGTTCCCGTCAGCCTATCCCCCTTCCCCCACCCCTCCCCCATCCCCGCCCAAGAAAAGCTACTCACCTTAACATGCTCCCGCACATGCTTTACATCGATCGTCTCCAGCATATCCCCTTCAGAGTGAATCCACAGCATTAAAGTAATTCTCACACAAACGCGACGGGGTACCCAGCCTCCGTAGCACTAGCATGATCACTGCACTCGTATCCGCACCGCGTCTCTACCACGGGGAGGACGGTGTACACCTCCCCCAGCTCCTCAGCTGCTTTACGAATGTGTTTAGTGGTGTGGAGGTGTGGAGGTAAAGTCCGCCACTATCTATCGCGAGCTGGTCGTGGTGGAGGGGGGGGGGGTCATATCCTTTCCTTTCGCCCATTCCCGCGTATCAGTCGTCACTCGTCGAGTGATTTGGGTGGGGAGGGGTACTTGGTTCAGCAACGCGACAACATCGACCCCGCGATGACCTACCGGCTGCCGAGGAGCCCACCATTATCTGCCGCGTACCAGTGTACCAGTGGAATTCTACGGCGTTGCGGCGCGAACCCCGTTGATAGGAGGACGCGGAGAGGAGGACGCGCGGGGTTTCGGGGATCGTGAACTGCCCGTGCAAATTAGTCTTAAGGGGGGGGAAGGGGAAGGGGGGGAAGGGGAAGGGGGGGAAGGGGAAGGGGGGAGGGCAGTGGTGGAAAGGGCCAGGGAGAGGCAGAGGGATAGCGGCAGCGGGAGGAAGGTGAGGGCATGCATTGTTTCTTCTTTTCGTCTGTATATCTGCTTCTGCTACGTTGGGATGCCATGGTGATGCCCGGTGGTGATGGGTGGTGATTCCCGGTGGGGCGGGGAGCAGGTGCGTATTTATTTATCTCCCATGGCCCCATCCACAGCTATGGACATAGGTATATCAAAGTACCAAGTACCCAAGTACCTCCCATCATCAATGCCCAATGCCCTAGAGCAAGAGTGTAAAGCATTCAATTTCCGCTACTAGGAGTGGTCCAAGAGTGGTGCAACCATGCAGTCAAACAACCACCACTCAACCGACCTAAGCAATAGAGGCGGCCAATAGGGAAACATCCGCAAGCGCTAGGAACCCTTAGGAATTCATTCCCATATACTACACGGGAGGATAAGGAGAATAAAGTCCTACGGGATTGAGACCATAGCGCGGCCTGAAATCACGGTTTGAAATGAGCGGGGAGGGGGGTCTGCCTTCACAGTTCACAGTTCACCCGTAGTTGGCCGCTAGCGGGGCTACAGAGTCCCTACTGCACCGGTACATACGTGGAGAACCTCCGCTACACCAATGAACGTAACGTTCCTGAAGAGTTTCTCACAAGCCGAGCCGAGTGAGGTCTCCGTTCCTCGGGGCGTAAACTTGACACAGGGGGATAGTGGCGATCTTCCTCCGGGATTCATGGATATACTAGGTAGTAGGTATATCGGTTCAACTTGCGACAAGGAATGGAACTTGGTAAGTCAGCCTGAAGGATCCTGGTCAATGTCAATGACAACGGCCGAAGCCTGTTCGAACATTGTTAATGTCGGTTTTTGCTGCAGATTTGCAGTGTAAACGAGAGTGGGCGCGCCCGGCCGTGTTCGAATGGCAGGACTTCCCCGGAAGGCTACATACCTGAGGTATGGGTATTTCGGCACCTCTGGAGCATACACACGTGTATAATAAACCTTCTGCTATCGCTCTTGCCTTTATAGCAACGTGTTGCGAAGAATCGCCGAGCAGAAACCGGCCCAGCTCAGTGCATGTCATGAAATATCATTCGCCTCGTTACAAATAAGAAACCAAATAAGAAACCAAATCAAACCCCCGCGTATAATCATGGTACACATCAGAACCCATTCGCCGCATTCTTCTTCCCCGTCAACCTTTCCACCACTCCCTCCGCGACATGTCGCGACACCGCCATAGTGGTAACCATAGGATTAGCGCCACTCGCGGTCGGCAGGATACTCGCATCCGCGACGACGACGCCCTCATGTCCCCAAATCTTTCCATCGATATCGACGGCGCCATCCTGTGGCGTGGCGCCCATGCGACAACTGCTCATCTGATGGGCACTGGCAAAGATAGCATTAGGGCTAGCCAACTTCGTGTCCCTAAGCTTCTTGAGCCAGTTCTGGAAGTGGGGGTCCATGATGCCCATTTCGCACTTGCCCTGCTTGACGAACGCGGGGAAGCCATTGATGGGCGCATAGATCTTTTCTGCGCCCTCGGTGAGCGCGATCTTGGCGATGGCTTCGATGCCGACCAGCATCCACTCGCGCTCCTTGGCGCCGAGGGAGTATGCCATCCGGGGCCGGCCCATCTCGTCGACGTAGACGCGCCCGGTCTGCTCTTCCCGGATGATCCCGAGGTAGCCATCCAGCCGCGGGTAGTTGAGGAGATCCTGTTTCCACTCCTCGCCGCCCAACCAGGGTAGCCCCGACAGGGCTAATGCGAGACCCATGATGGGAGTTTCCAGTCGCACACCGTGGCCGTGACCATCGAGGTCCTCGAACGACGAGACAATACTGGTGAGGGAAGCTCCGACGAGGGGATACCTCTTTTCGGGGTAGTAGGCATACATCATTACGGCGGGATGCAGATGCAGGTTTGCGCCGATCTGAGGCGAGGTGAGGCCCGAGTTTAGGAGTAATGCGGGAGTGTAGAGGGATCCCGCCGAGACCACCGTTTCCCGCGCTCGGATCACAACCGGTATTTCACCCTTGCCGTAGATTCCTGAGATGCCGACGACGCGCTCGGGGTGCTCGTGCGAGTACAGCAGCGACTCGCACTTGAACTCGGTGATGAACCTCGCTCCCGCACGAGAAGCGTCAGGCAGGAAACTGTTGACCGTGCCCATTTTCCTCGCGTGTGGCGGGCATCCGCACCCGTACGAGCAGAATGGGTCCTGGTGATCCACTGTCGCGTTCTGGGGGACGGCTGCAGCCGTATACCCGAGTTTCCGGGCACCGGAGAGGAGTGCTGCGTTTCGGTGGTTGTGGCTGGTGGGAGTTGACACGCCCATGCGCTTGCAGACGGCATCGAGATGGCGTTGGAAGTCCGGCGTCTGGAAATACGGAAGGTGCATATCCTCCGCCCAGGCTTTTCGAACGTAGTGTGGAGTGTGGAGGGAAGCACTCCAGTTGACGGCGCCACCACCTCCGAGCAGGGAGCCCGCCAGCAAAACAACACTCCCATCGTCGGTGGTCGCTGCAAGCCCACCCTCGAATATAGTCTCGCCCGCTACGTCCTCGTGGAGAGGAAGTTTATCATTTGGCACCCTACGGCTCATTAGCAGGTGGTCCCGAACGATCTGGGTAGTCCCCTCGGGCTACGAACCAAGGTCCCTTTTCGACGACGATGACCTTCAGCCCCGCTTCCGCGATCGTTTTCGCGGCAACGGCACCTCCGCAGCCCGAACCAACGATCACCACGTCCACTTCGAGCTCGGTCGGTCCGTCGATCTTGATGAAATCAAACGCATTGTAGAAACCCCCCTCTTCTCCCTTCAGCGGTTCCGGCGTGTGCTGCTTCCAATCATCGTTCTGAGCCCAGGCAGCGACTGTCGCAGTGTCGGAACCGAGAAAATCGATCGCGGGGTAGATCTCGTCGGTGGCTTTCCGGAACCACATCATCTTTGTGTACTGGGTGATGCCGACGGTGAAGTTCCGGATCGGCGGGAAGAGGAGGTAGGAATCGGTCGAGATCCATCGTTTGAGGTTAGTCTCGCGGTCTTCGGCAGACAGCTGGTGAAAAGGCGTTGCCCCACTCGTGAGAAGCAGACACCCGGCCTTCGAGCTGTAGTCAGCAGCGTCAGTACCGAGAAGAATGGGGCGATAATAGTCTGCAACTTACTTGAGCATGTTGAGAACCGATCGGAATCCTTCCTTTACACCGGCTGGCACCCGATTCTCGAAGAGCTGCTCGATGCCATGGCGGAAGGCCACGTGATTAGCACTGGCCGAGCAGGCCGCGAACTTGGATACGACGGGGTCCGAAGAGTCGGGGGACGGAGTGGCGGGAATGATGATCTCCGTGATCGAGAAAAAGGTGCGCCATTGGTCTGCCGTGAACGATGGCGATGTGAACGGAGGTGTTGCGTCCAGTAGGATAGGAGCTGACATGGTTCTTTCCTTCCGTTGTATTTTCTTTTTGATGTCGCAATAAATTTCCAAATTTGGATTTTAGGTTAAAGATCTGACCACCTGGGTATACGGGTAGATATCGGCTAACTGTGAGAGATCGAGCCTAAAACCTGAGGAGCAACAAAGATACCGAGCTGATGAAGAAGAGAGAAGATGCAGCCACGATGAGGTAATGAGCTGATTGTGGGGGAGGAAGAATAGTAGACACTTCAAAAGACGCGAAGAACCGAAGCACTCCGCTCTATATATACCAGCATATAACAACCGCATGTAAGTGCTGTGGAGTATCCACTATCTACTGCCCAGTCCTTGGCTTGTGATGGAGAAGGTGTTCGAATGCTTGCCCGGTTTACGCCTCTTTCCCCCCTCTCCCCCCGCCTTGGTAGGGATCTCGTTCGCTGATGATCCTTCACCCCCTTCGGGGACTTTGGCCGTCTCGGACAGATTCCGCGGCATCAATCCGGTTATACGCACGCGGTCCCCACCCGCACAAGCCAATTAGCCCACCGCGAGACATCTTCCCTCCCTGCTCCGACGTTCTTTGGTACGCCCTGTCCGCAAGCAGCACACGAACAAGGTCTTCACGGGTAGGTAATTTACCACGGACCTACAGTATGTACCTACCTACATACATGCGTCGGGGCGGACAGCAGGACGAAGAGGAAACTGGCAGAGCCCGATTCGCGGATAGTTACTCCACTGGACAGCTGGCGGGTCAAGATTGTATGTAGATCCAGGGACCATCGAACAAAGTTGGTACCTGCTCGCTAACGATTGTAAATTCAGAGCCGTCGATATCCACTCGCTAAAGATCGTAAATCCAGGGCATCGAATGGAGTAGGTATTCGGATACCGGTAGTAAACACCTGGCTAAAGGCAGAGAAGCAAGCAGCGCAGCACTCTTCTTCTGCACCGTCTACCAATGTGCTCTACCGTCCTGCTCCGCCGTCGCAGTGTCGCACATCCGAACAACCAAAAGGCCAGGCCCTCAACTGACGACGACGAATCCTGCAAGCAGCCACAATACAAGGCATCTATCTACAGTGCAAACATACCGGTAGCACCGACTCACCGAGGGATGTAAGTATATATCAGCATAATCCCCACCACCGCCCACCTGCCGGCATATGCATACCATGATACTCTAGACTCTGGAGTCTAGCCAAGGGTCCGATCTTTGTGGGGAAGACGCGAATGGTTAGATCGCGCTCGGCAGGACGGTGCCCACAACGGCACCACCGAGGTTTCTGACGACTGTCCTCCATCGCCAAGGAGGTAGTACGGATCGACGCGCGTGCTAACAAGAGGCTCGAAGTAGAGTGTGCGCCGTTCGGGCTTGGTATGTAACCAAGAAGTTGGTTACCGCAACACCTATGCATGTACCCCACCGTGTTATCGGCACTAGGACACAACCGCGAGTCCAGCAGTGCCCCACTGTGCCCAACGCCTCAAACTCCAGCCAGGTTCAGGGACGGAACGAGCAATCGAGAAGTCCATGCCGATTCCTGAGGCAAATGTTTCGGGGAGTTGTGCGAAGTTTCGGCACCCAGCGATTACCCCGTGGGGTCTGCTCTCTCGGGGTGGCTGTCCGAGTCGATTCGGAGTCTAGACATAGATAGTACCGCCAGACAAGAGTTTCCCAACGCCAACAAAGGTTCCACGGATCGCGGATGAGTGAATACTCTACGTATGTAGCAGTAGGGTTGTGCCTACTTCCTGATTTGCCTGCTGTATGCAAGCCGGTCGGTGCGCTGTGGAGTACCATGGGCTCTGGCGTCAAGATCGACCCGGCTCTCCAGTACTAGTAATAAGTAGTTAGCGGATCCTCGAACAGCCATAGTTACTCTATCTACGTCCACGTGTATGCCCACTCGGGACGTACTTTTGCGAGGATTCTTTCGCCAATGCCTCTCCCGGTCGGAAAGCGGCGGGTCGAGGGAAGGAGAACACACAAGGAGAAAGAGAATGTGGATGTTGATCGTCTAGGTATTCTGCAGAGGATGATCGAGAAAGAAGAAGAAGAAGAAGAAGACCCGGCCATGCCCACCAACGTTCAAGATTCTCACCACGTTGATGCCCACTACTAACCGCATTCGCTTCCTCCCGCTGCAGGAGTCCTCCCTCACTTCCCCCTCTCGCCGGCAGCTCCTCCATCGCTGCCACGAGACGCTACCGACGCATAACCAGTGTCGCAGCGCACAATTCCCCACTTCGTCGGCTGACGCGGCTTCCAAAATCCGGGGCCGAGGGGTTAGTGGTGCGGTGACACTTCTTGGTACGTTCTGCTGCCGAGGACTGCAGATCCAGTGCCCATCTGATCTAGCAGTCAGCCCAGCCGAGCGCTTGTAGTCTACATAAGTGCGTACAGTCGTCCTTACTTGTTTTGGTACCTTTAAGCCCCACATACATATAAAGTATACTCTGTCCAAGTTCCTATCCGTGGCGATTCCCCCACTGCTCCAGAGTCCACCGTAATATCACGGTCGGTGGCAGGATCACTACGGCCTAGATATGTTAAACTCACGGTCAGTGGCAGGATCACTACGGCCGAGATATGTTAAACTCGCGATCAGCAGCGGGATATCCACTCTTCCGATTCCCAAAGACGGATAAATTATTCCATTCGTGCATACAGGTATCAATCCCAACCCATTGCCGCGACGTCGCTTCAAGGCATGTCGGAACCTTTCCGCATGCTCCGCGCATCGCGGAAGGAATACCGGGACCGCCTGCTGTAACAGTTACACGATAAGTTAAAACAAGCCCGGCTTTTTTATTTCCGGCGTTCGGAAGTACCATCGCCAGCCTTAAACCTTCAGGCACTGGGGCCCTGCCGATCGTGAATTCTAGGTTATCCGATAAGATACTACCATATACCGGTGATCTCTCTCTGGCCTTGTCGTTGTCGGGATATGCCTGGATGCTAGGTACCTCCGGAGTACGTCCTCCATCTCACGCAGTACCGAGTACCGTACCATACATATACCGCACTGCAGATGCCTGGGTATCATGTACGTAAGAAGTTGGTAGGGAATCGGAAGCCGCTCGCATGGTCGTCGCTCGTAACGCGCCTGTCTGTTTAAATACTGCCGCCGCCGGGCTTCGCGAAACAGCGCGGAGCTTCCGTACTTGCATACTTGCTTGAGTGCTACCGCTGAAACATAACTATTACCAACCGTACAAGTAGATCGCGCGATAAGTAGAACTATTAGAGTACCTGGACCACAGTTTCCCCACAGGTATCAACAAAACATATTAACAAGGCGACTGTCTAGTATCTACTGGTTAATCCGACGGTCCGCGGACAGCGGTTGTCTACCACCACCACGAGAGGAGCATATGGAGGATAGATAGAAGATTAGATAAGATACGAGGAGGGGCTAGTCGAATCGGTGGATCCGAATAGCGGCGATAGCCGGACTAACCTGATCGGGTGGAACCGAACGTTGTAGGTAGCGGGGGAGAGCCATATGAGATGGCTCTTCGAAGTTGAATACAACCTTAACTTCTCAATCATCCTTCATTTTCGCCGTTTCGCTTCCAAGAAGACGTCAACAGCGCCACACCTTCTACCTACCCCTTGATAGTCGCCCACCGTCTTCATGCGCAGCGGCGCAGGGTGGACTCATTCCTCTAGACTCTAGAGCGGCAGTTTGAACTGTTTGAACCTCAGAGGTCCCAAGGCTAGGTCCTGCAAGTGGTCGACCGGGACATCCGGACGGGAATTCGCTGAGGCGAGTCGTTCTCTTGATCAACTGGCCGACCAGGTGAGCGAAAAACCCCTTCTTGGGACGAATGTTAATGTAGCGCCAGGCGCTGTCAAATACGTATCATATGTACAGTGAGGCTTACAGAGTCGTTACCGAAATACTCGGATACTCCCGGCCGATAGTCTACAGGTGTTGCGGGATGCAGCCTATGGTCGCCACGCAAACCAGGCTTCGGATCGAAAGAGGCGCTTCGAACGCGATCACGCAGAACCATGGTCAAGACTACTCGTGATTCGTGTGAGGTTGGAGTTGGAGTTGATTGGGCTCATCTCATGCAGGGTGCAATCATCACGTGTCCTACCAGTATCGAATCGTGGCACGGAAGAGTAGAAGCACAGTTCAGGCCCAGGCCGACGCAATACTGCAGGGAGCTACTCTAGGAACTTGATTCGAGTGACGGTCGCGACTGCACCTTCGCCGCGCTTACGATAGGACCGTTGTCAGACGCTCTGCACTGCACTACATTCCCGGGGGCGTCCTTTTCGTCTGTAGCCAGCTCATATATGTAATGCGAATATTTGTGATTTATCTCTCCATATTTCGCTGCTCTTGATTGGCGATCGTACATATCAGGGCCAGTAAAGTCCCTCCAACAGCCCGGAGGAACAACCCAGGTGCCTGTTTGGCATATGCATCCGCTGTTCGACATGTTCTTCCAGAAGGTTTACACTGTCCCGCACTGGGCACACTAAGCAACGCTCATCCAGCGAGGCAATCCGAGACATCGGCCGCTTCCCACGGTGTATATAGTATATGGGGATACCTATCCACAGCTAGCGGAAGAGTTCAACCGCTCATCTCCGAACCTAGCAGCAGCAGCAGCAGCTTCCAGCCGACACCGCAAACGCTATACACACCCATCCTCGCTGAAGCCGTCCGTTCCGTACTTGCGCTCGTACGTACGATACGATACGATGGCACCCGTCGAAGTTCCAACCATCCGGTTCGTCAGTCAGGGAGAAACCATATGCACGGATGCGACGTGGACCAGCGTGACAAAATTCATCCTTCTGAACTACGTGACGCACGTTTTCACGGTCATGCAGCATCCGGGAGCACGGAATCCGCAGATCTTTTCGTGGATGCTCACGGCGCTGTTCATGCCGTTTGCGGGCACCTGGAGGGCAATCACCGTCATCATGTCGTACCCCAGTGCTCGCCTTTCCTCGTGTGCGACCGCGCTCCGATGCGGCGCCGTTTACATGGTTGTTGGCTGCAATGGTGCCGGTGCCGTGATAGTACCGACAGCGTTCGCGGCAAAGGGGATGAACCTGAAGGACTTGTACGTTGTGGCTGCCACACCGGCGCCTCCTTCGATACGTGGTAGCAGCTAACCTCACTCAATCCCTCCAGCCAGTGGAACGAGTGGCAGAATGACTTCAAGCACGTGCACGGAGACCACCCAGTCGTATGCGACACCATTCGCAAGCCTCGGGACGATGCCCAGCGCCGCGGCGCGGCCCCTACCGACGACGATACTACGCGATACCACCTCGTGCGCATCCCACCGGACGCGCGGATAGAGCCGCTGCACGAGGGTCTACAGCTCGAAAACATGGAGATCCCGAATTCGTACAGCTTGGTGCAGGGCGCAGCCGCAATCGCACAGATCTTCTTTGCGAGCAAGGAGCTGTACGCCTCGCGCGGCGACCAGGTCGTGCGCTACGGCTATGCGGCGTTCGGGCTGACGGTCATACCATACCTGTGGATGTCGTTCCTTAACCTCGTTGCGGCGATATTTCGGCCGCAGTACTCGCATGTGTATTTAGTGCATTATGGCGAGCCCGCCGGAGACGCAGTGGCGCCACCGGCGTGCGATAACGAGGGAGGGGAGAAAGAGCCGCCGCATGTCGACATACACGAGGTTGGTGGGAAAGAGCTCGAACGACGGCGGAAACTGGACGGAGAATTACGGGATTCTGTTGTCGGTGCGGTGGGAGTGGTATACATCCGCCCGGAGGCTCTCAAAGAGAGGCCCTACTATACGGTGCGAGTTCTACCGCTACGCGGTCAGCCACCACCTCCGGAATGAACATGTATCCTGACGGATTGAGATGATGTGTTCCAGTTCAAACCCTTCCTGGAGAGCCTCAAGAAACACCACGGAATACCGGTTAAGCCCGTGCTTGAGCACTGGGCCACACTGTGCAAGGAGATCGGCCAGCTCGTCATATGGGCCTTCTCGCTTGTGATCCCGTACATCGTCATATACATCATGACGCGCTTCGAAGCAGCCGAGAGCACCACCGCCCAGCGCTTCGCTGTCGTCGGCTGGCTCGCTACGGGACAAGTTCTGGCACTCATCCTGCCGTTTTTGCGCTTGTACGGCGAAAGCCGGGCTAAAACGATCTACAGCGGAATCATGATCACGTTCCTGATCCCCGTCGGAGTCTATTCGGTGGTGAATGTTTCTAAGATGATTCTGGAAAAGGGAGTCTGCGTCCAGTTGTGACCAATTGATTTTTTGCTAGGCTTATGTGTTTCGTTCTTTCATTTGATGTGTTGGATTATTATCATTATTTATAGGCTTTGGTGATGTGTCTACCGAAGATATCGTTTGGCTGATGCCATGTGCGTGCTCCAGTGGAGACATTGCTGCTCTCCCTTGAATCTAATGGGTGTTCGTTACCAGAGTTGGCCTCAACTCCATGATTTTCCCATCGTGTGCATGACTAAATTGTTGCCGTTTACTCATTGATTGCACGTAACCTAGGTATCTAGATCACGGCAATATTCACATCCCGTTTCTATGGAAATTCAAAGCATAAGACTTGGCCGTATCGACGTAAACAAAACCAGCAGAAACAATCACAAAATACTAGGGTGTAAAGTAGTACCGATTCTACGTTACATCGTCTATTTCAATTTTCCCTACCGGGTACCTAGATAGGTATTCCATCACCACAGCCTGGCAATGGTACCCTCTAGTACCGGCCAGTCCTTTCCTCAGCGTTTGACAAGAGACAACTTTCCCTCAACCAACGCCTTGTGGGTCAACAACAGATCTTTGCGATACCTTGAAACGATTATTGTCTGCAGAATGAGGCGCTCGCTTCTCCTGTTTTCCTTTGACCAGTCGTCGGGAACCTTGAACTTCTGTTTACGTGATTTGAGGAATTCCCGGATATTCTTCCTGGCCTGGGTGGCGTACTAACATCATGAGTCACTGACACGACCTTAGAACAGTTCACTGGTGAAAGACTCGTCTGCTCGGCGTGCGTATCACGGCAGGGATCGGGCTGCTCAGAAACCTCAGGCATCCGAGTGCAAAACCACGACGCACGATTTCGTTGCCTCGGCCGTTCTACTTGAAATACACTGTGATTTGCTGTATAATACTGGTAGAATGCTTGAGAACTCTCGAAACTCGTTTAGTAGCAGGGTAGCCAGAGATCGCGGCAAAAGATGGCCGCTGGAGGTATGCATACCAAAATGTCTCGGAACCCAAAGAAGCACTGCCGTTGAGTGTCTAGACGTTTTCCCACCACATCGACCGACGTTCGGCGATGCTACTACTCCGCTCCACCCAAAGCCCGGAACAGCCGCCTGAGAAACTGCCCTTCGGAATGTCGCTGGAGGCAGGTTCCAGTGCTGGACATCCCTCCGCACGAAGTCCCAAGTGGCCGTTGGTGACAATTAGGATGGATCAAATGACCGGGATTGAACCGTCCCGAGGTGTGGGGAACTTTGAAATCAGTGGATCCGGCTTCGCATGACGCACACTACGGCACCTAGACAAAGATCTTCATGATTGCTCGGAAGGTGTCTCAGCTCAGCCGTATCCACCCCCATCCGCGTCCTCGTCCTCCTCCAGAGCGCCAATAATGTTTTACTTTGATATGCACAACATGAGAAACAGAGAAGAGAATGCAAGAATGACAAGGGAATTACCTGCGGCACAATGCCTAGTTGTAGCGGGTCTGCTGTCTTTTCGCATCCATAACTGCCTGCATCCGGGATGCAGAGGCCTGCACAGAGCCTCAAGCCGCTTTACGGGATTTTCTCGCAGCATAGAAGAAGAACCTGTTCCAGCTTCGCGTTCACGCTAGCTGGTAAAGTCAAAATAGGTAATCGGCTCAGAGCTCTCGCTTGAGCAGGGTCTGGACGAGTTTGTTTTCGGGCACGGGTCTATTAGAAGGGGTCTGGGGAGATGGGACTCAGGAGGGATGAGACTCGAGCAGGATAGGGCGACGTTCGAAAAAGGACAGCATAAGTTTCGTAGTATCATGGATTTTGTTATCCTACATATTTACAGGATAAGCCGATTTCCACGGCGTGCCATACATACTATACATAACTACACCTTCGAGGACCGATAATAGCCAACGACGTGGTCTAGGTCTCGGTAGACGCGGGATACGGAAAAAAGCGTATTTTTACCCCCCCCCCCCCCCCCCCCCCCCCCCCCTTCACTATACAGTAGGCCTCATGCGAATCGCGATTGATGAAGAAAGTTTTAAGAAACGTTTGCCACGTCTTTCCTGCTGTGGGCTAAGCTTAGACAAGAACTTGCGGAAACTTGGGCAAGGGGCTGATTCGATGAGCGAGAGGCACATACTACCAGTCACCAGTGCATAGTGCTTCTACGAAGTGAGCGGTCCAGGCCAGAGACCATGGCATCCCTAGACCCAAGTGATTGCGTTTGAAGAGGCCAGTTCAATAATGACCAGAGAGCACGTTGCGCTTTCTGATGGCAATGCGGACTTGTGCTCATGGCAAATTGTTTCTGCCATCGGTTCCGGGCTTTTTGAGATACCGTAATGTCTCACTTAAGAGGTAATAGTTCTACTGCCATATCTGGCAGTAAGCTTTCTATAGGTACATATCTCCAATCTTGGCCTCTGATATGAGAGACAATTATGTGTATTTCTGTTTGGTTTAGCTACTTTCCGTTCGGGCAATAATTAGTGCGCCAAGCGCTAGAAAAACAGAACAGAGACATCACCTCTTAAGTGAGTTGATACGGTCATATACCGTACTTAGGAATGTCTCGCGTCTGTAGCTGCCATTCGAAGTGCCCCGTTAAGCTTCGCACTCCTTCAGCTGTGCTGTCTGACCGGAATGATGATACACGAGCGAGGTATGCTGACTACCAATGGTCGCAGATGATGGGTATATGTATGAGGATTCCCCCGCTCAACGAGCTAGAGAATATTGACTTCCTATACATACAGATCCTGCAGTCACACCACGAACAATACTATTACATACCCGATCCTAGCCAAAGTCGTCCATTGCTCGCAAACACAATCATGACCACCGTCAACGGTACAACGATTCGCCAAGGTACTCACAGCGAGACGATATGCACTGATGCGACCTGGACGAGCGTCGTGAAATTCATCCTGCTAAACTACGTCACGCACGTATTCACAATCATGTTGCAACCGGGAGCAGTCAGCAGTGTGTCACTTGCTTGGGCGGTCGGCTCTCTTTTCATGCCGCTGTTGGGCACTTTGCGGGCGCTGGGCATGGTGCTGTCGCCGCCGGCATTCCTGGAAAGCTCCTTTATAAGCGCTACTCGCTGCGGGGCTCTCTGTATAGTTGTGGGGTTCAAAGGTGAAGATTGTGTGGTGCCGACTGCTTTCGCGGATGCGAATATGAAGCTAAACGACTTGTATGTATCAATTTCATCCACCGAACACCAGCTCTCCATGTGGCAAGGCAATCCCAGGCAAGGCTAACTATCGTGCAACCACAGTGCGTTGGGGTTCCATGATTCGGCACAGGTGCACGGTTATTACCCAACCAACCTAGCAGCGCGCGCTTCCTTTCCCCGCCGGATCTTTGATTCCTTCCGAAGCCTCTTTCAGCGTCGACGTACCGATACTGGAGAGATTTACTATCGCATTGCCCCCATCCCCCGCGAGGGGCACGCACACGGCTTAGGGGACGATGTCAACTCTATGCGTAAAATGGAGATCGCAGCTTCGTACAGCTTCGTACAAGGAATCGCCGCCATCGCACAGATCTTCTTTGCGAGTAAGGAGCTATACGACGCTCGCGGAGTCCAGATCGACCGATACGGATATGCAGCATATGGACTAACGGTGATACCGTACCTGTGGATGTCCTTCCTCAACCTTCTCGCGGCGATAATGCGTCCACGATACACTCATATGTACCTGCTACACTACGGCGGCCCACATTGTCCATGTACCCCTCCAGATAGTTCCTTTGGAGCAGATTCCCACTATGATACTACCTTCGTAGAAAGAGAGGAAATCGGAAAAGAACGGGTGGTACTAGGTGTCCGCGAGGTTGATAAGGAACTACAGGATAAAGTTATTGGTGCGGTAGGGGTGCTACACATTCCACCGGCGGATTTTAAAATCAATAATTACGAGAGAGTACGTTACGATCGGATATGCCTCACTCCCAGAGAAAGTTCATTTACTGATAACGTTACGCCATAGATACTAAGATCGTTGAAAACGCCGAAATACAGATATTTCATGATTGCAATGCTGTTTTTATATTCCATCTTGTGGCTTCTCTCAATGATTGTCCCCTACGTCATCATATACGTCATGACAGGTTTCAAAGCGGCTGGGAGCACTTCTGTCCAGCGGTTCTCTGTTGTCGGTTGGCTCGCTATTGGACAGGCGCTGGCAATATTCCTGCCATTCGTGAACATTTTGGGTGGGAAAAAGACACTGATGCCGTACCTCGCAGTGACGGTTACTCTTCTGGCTGCTGTGGGGATCTTCTCGGTGGTGAATGTTTCCAAGATGATCCTGGAGAGCGGAGTTTGCATCAAAATCTGAAAAGGTGGTTGGTTGTGGTTTGGGAGCTTACGGGTTTCTTCTTTTGTCTGAGGTATCGCATTTTGTCTATGGGTTTCGGATGGGCGCTAGAGATTCTGTTGTCTGCGTATGTAGGTATGTACTTGTGCGCGCGTGGGGGGGCCGGGGGGGAGGGGGGGGCAAACCTTGAATCTGGGAGGCGTTTTTGGTGTCGGAGGGGGCGCTGCACCTTACTATCGCGTATCGCGCGAGCTACAAGAGCCGTTGGAGTGCGAACCAGGGGAATCGTATGGGGTGGTCAGCTGTTTTTACATTATTAGGATATTAGAGGGAAAGAGAGAGAGACGAATCTGTTGCTTGGTTGTAGCCTCGACGACGCAGCCAGTCTGCCGCTACCCGTATGTAAAAAGTTCCATGGATCTCGTGAAGAACCTCCCAGTCCAGGCAGCGGCTGGAGGTGCTCCGGTAGAAAGACCATTCTCCGGCCTTCATCCCCGGACGTCTACCTCTGACAGAGTTACATCACCAACGCAGCCAGAACACGTAGTCATTAAGTAGAGCCACCCAAGCATGTGTGAATACAATATCGATGGCCGATGCCGAATCTCAAGCTGAAGCTTTTTTTTATCTTCGCCATATTCCGTCTGACCGTTTCCAATCATGCCAAATTGTGCACACCTGCTGTCTCCTGTAGTCCCGCTCGAGGTTTCACTTAACAGTTTACAGTCCGTTGAAGTCTCCATACCCTCCTACTCCCCCTAGGTCTTCATAAATTCCAGCTCGCCTGCCATCTTCACTCTCCTTCATGACTCCCCTACTCCGGAAAATACATAGCTCCACACACTCTCACTCGTGAAATCGCCCGGGTGACTTCTCATGAAGCAAACAGATTCACGCAATCGCTCTGTGTCGGCACGTCAGTCAACACAGGCTATAAAACGCTAGGGCTCGCTGGGTATCACATATAGCGTGCGGGCGGCGAATAGTTCAGATAACGCACCGCACGGATGGATAGAGGCACCGAAACCGGTGACGGACGACGTGATTGAAAGAACAGAATATTTAAGTTACAACTACTGACGCGGCTTGTGCGCTGTTGTCGGCCAAACCTATGGCTAGCTTACTTGCTAGCGGGGTTGCTGCTTGAAATCTCAGCGGCTCTGATCCCTGGTTACTTCCAGTGTCTCTGGTTCATCGTACTCAATCACGGCTGGGCTACGAAGTATAGTGGCCTCCAGTACTCCATATTCTATCAATAACTCTTTCATTCTGGCCATGAGTGGGAGGAATGACCACCCAAGCCAAATTTTGTTGTTCTGACCGCTGCGCGCGAGAACGACATTGACTGTGTGCGGCGAGCATCTGCAGTGGTCGGTTTTAAGAGTCGTGACAGTGACTATGTATGAACCTAACTTCTGAAAAAGCCACTGCCGGGTACAAGAAATGTTCGGAACCGTAGTGTGGTTTTGTGAGATTCGCACTGCCACGGGCGGCCAGCGCCGGAGGGAGGGCGGTAGGGGTTGTTCCCGAAGAAAAGAAGTATGTAGTATGAAATAAATCAGGCACTCCTTCTACTGGATCTTTTCTAGTATACTCGGGAGTGGGGCTAAAAGGTGCGCTTCTACCTATCAGACACTTGGGCAACGAATCAACGAGAAGTATGTTCGGATATCGTTACGGCTGTGGTTCAATGCAAAAGTGAGGCGCGGTGATGGTGATATTCCTCTCAATCGTCATCAGGATTCAGGATGAGACTCCCGAGTAGCGGAACAGATGTAGATCCTCGCCCAGGTATCGAGCCGGACGGGATTGGCCACAGTATCACTCTCCCTCCTCTCAGTGTGTCTCTTTAGGTCGGCTACTGTTGCAGCATCAAACTGCAAACGCCTGCTCGTGGCGTATGGAAAGTATAAAACGTGCTCGCCTCCATCTCACGTTTGTCGCTATTCTTTTTTTGTTTTATCTTTATTTATTCAATCAGTAAGTGCTTGCGCGTTTGTCGCTAGACACATAAACTCCTCGCTGAAGGAAGGTGTTCATATTTGCTCACTCGTATGTCGAGTGACGTTTGTTGTTGCTCTGACAGCTGTGCGAGAGAACGACATTGACCTTGGTGTGTGGGTTGGACGCTGCTGGGGGGGCGTACGATGTGGCAAGCGTGCATGCTCGCCGAAGCACTATATCTTCTCCAATTGCTGGCGCATCGTTCGGCGTAGGGGACGGTGCGGTCGCGATTGAGATCGAGATCACTGCTCCCGTTGTTGCTCTCTTCTTTTTGGTTAATATCACTCGCATTCAGCATATCTACAGTAGTATGGTCATTAGCAAAAACCTCGTCTACCAAGCCCTCCGTCTGGGTACGACAGATGATAGAGTTCGTACCCACGAAACAAACAGACGTCAAAGAACCACTTTTCACACGTCTCCGCCTACCTATCTTACCTTCCTCTCCCTAGAGTCCATCTCGGAAGCCCTCACTCAGAGCCATAATTTCACTTTCCCCCTGTGTCGAGGAATGATGAATGATCTTCTAAAACGACTTCCGGTCTATCGCTATTCGGATTGAAGTAACTATCACCATTCCCCCGTTGACGTTCTCTTTTTTTGGTTTATTCATTGCTTCCGAGTGCGAATGAATGAAGCTTCCTCGTGCACCCCCCCGCCCAACTGTCGTCTCGGTGTGTCTCTTTAGGTTGGCTGGTGTGGCAGCTTCAAACTGCACACGCCTGCGCGTGGGAGGCTTCACTTAGAGAGTAGTTGTTGCTATCATTTCTTGGTTTTGTTTAATCAGTAATTGTTTGCGCGTTTTTCGCTATTCCTCGCTGTGGGAATGGGTTCATTGGTGCTCACTCCTTCGTCGAGTGACGTTGTTTGATGTCAAATATCTGTCGACACCTTGGAATGTAGCGGTATTTGCTAAAAGGCAAACTTTTGAGTCAGGGCTAGTGCGCTAGAGGTGGTTTCTTGGAATTCCACCAGCTTCACCTATAAAACCCTCCTTTCCTCCCAACTCTTCCTCCCATTCTCCTTCCTCTCTCCACTCATTAACTTCTTCTCATACTGATTTGTGATTCATGCCACTGACTTAGAAATCCTCCTCCCCTTCCTTCCTTCCTTCCTTCCTTCCACCTGAGCTCAAACCTCGAGGTAAGTCCCTCTCCCTCCCCTCCCGCTTTTTACTTCCAGGATAACCTTACAGAGCTATCCTGCTCAGCCGTAGCAGCGAGGAACTGAGGGATCCGTGCAACTGATCTACAAAGTCGACTGTTGCAGCGCCAATAGACGGATCCAACCTTCGAGGCTGAGCAGAAAAGATCCAAGGACGGGGTTTTCTCTTCTGCTGACGGCGAAGTTCTTTCCCCTTTACCCCGGGAGTCCAAGTCGGGTGACAGCCGACTTGCTCCTGGTGGATGACCTCTCCGAAACCGGGTGACAGACGGTTTCGTGTTGACGAGGAAGAAAAAAACAAAGAAAATATGACTTCCGAGTTATACGCATGTAACCTGGCCTACTATCCCCCCAGGTTATACGCGGAGGTTTTCTTCCTTTGCTGTGAAATCCTGTGAGAGAGCATTGAGCAAAGGTCTTTCCTCCTGGCCATGCATGTCATGTGAGAGACGTGCTACATGCGTGGCCAAGGCCCATGCCTCCGTAACCGGGCTACAGACGGTTTCAGAAGAGCAAATAAATAACCAAAGAAGTATAACTTGGTCTACTACCGCCCCAAGTTATACACGTATAACGTGGCTTACTACCCCCCCACGTTATACGCGGAGGTCGTCTTCCTTTCAGAGCAAAGGTCTAACCTCTAGCTATGCATGAGTTAGATACATACGCCATTGGCCAAACGTTGTTGCTCTGGCCGCTGTGCGAGAGAATGACATTTGACTTGGTGCGCGGGTTGGTTGCTGCTGGGGGCGGTAGCAGTGGGCGTTTGTACGATGTGGCACGCGTACATGCTCGCGGGAGAACTATATCTTCTCCGACAGCTGGCCCATCGCTTGGCGTCAGGTACTGTGCGGTCGCGATCTCGATCTCGATCTGAATCGCTGCTCCCGTTGATGCTCTCATCGATGCTCCCATCGTCGAGTCCTTTTTTCCGAGTGCGCATTTATGAATCTTCCGAGTGCACCCCCATGAACCGATCTCATCGTGCTATCAAAATCCATTTCGTGTCCATTCTACCAATCATTCAAAAAGCAGTATTACACCGAAAAGTACAAGCAAGTCTCATCGAGGTCCCACGGCCCCTTAGGTATCACTCCTCCTTCATATAGACGCTCAACCGACTCTTCCCACCACACGCTCCTCCACCACCCGCACACAGCATTCCACACTTCTCCCTCTTCAACTGCTGTGCTGTTGGTGCCAGCGAGTCCCCGCAATAACATCCCCCCGCATGCTCACCACCCGCATACTCCCAGCCCCTCAAATCGCAGTAATCAACGCACATTCCCATAGTCATATTCTTCATGACCACCTTATCGCCCATAAGCGCCCTTTCACCAACCGCCTCGCTCCAGCACCCCAGATCGGCCCATCCGAAGAGCTCTGGTGCAGGCTCCCACGATGTCCAGTTGTAAACCGAGAGTGCGCGGGAGCCACCGCAGGTTTTGCTCGAGTCTCCGGCACATGGCATCGTGCATCCGCTCGAGCCGAGTGTGGCGTTGTGAGAGAGTGCGACGCCACAGTAGCATTCCCGTGAATACTCAACGCCAGAGAGTGGGAGCGAGAGGTTTCTACAGCGCTCTTGACAGAGCGCCGGTGTCAGCACTGCCGACTGAAAGGTGTAAAGCGGGAGTGCCCGGCCGTCAATGCCTTCACTGGCGCATCCGAGGTAGGATTGGTCCAATCCCAGAGAAGACGTTGTGGTGATGATTGCAATGTCTGGTGTGGGTGATGTTGAGGGGGCTACCAATGTATCTTCCGTGGGTGATGAAAGGGCCTTGGTGGGCGAGATAGATGGTTCGTCCGAAGATATTGTTGAAATTTCTGGGACCGTGGTCGGCTGTTTGGAGGATGATTCTTGTGCTGAAGAAACATCTATTGCGGACGAAGACACACCTGCTGTAGCAGAAGGCGCCGTAGACATGTCGACCACGGAAGATGAGATGTCCACTGTGGAGAATGCCGTATCCGTTGAGGATTCGATTTCCGAAAATGAACCGGAAGGCGTTTCCGAAGGTACATCCGTCGAGGATGAAATTATTTGCTCTGTAGAAGACGCCAAATTTGTTTGCGACCCACCCTCTGCCGAAGAAGACATAGACGCCGACGGAAAGTCGTCTTGGTCTGAAGTCGAAGGTACAGCCTCTGTAGTCGAAAATACAACCTCTGTGCTCAAAGGTACAGCCTCTGTGCCCGAAGGTACAGCCTCTGTAAGCGAAGGCGTTATGGCTGAAGCATCGGCCGAGGACGAAGGAACGACCTTTGTAGAGGATACCACATCGGTCTCTGAGCTCATCGTTGACTCGCCTGAGGCGAAAGACGAGACCGCGGATGACAATGCCGGTACAGAAGATGCATCGGCTGAGGATTCCACCTCCGTCGGTGTCGCGGAGGGTGATACCGGTACCGAAGACGCGTCCACTGAGGATTCCACAACGGTAGGTGCTGCGGATGACGATGCCGGTACCGAAGACGCATCCGCTGAGGACCCCACCTCGGTAGGTTCTGGAGGGGGTGTTGCCGAAGGAGCGCCAGTTGACGATGTGACTCCCGTAGCCGACGAAGTCCCCGAGACATCCACCGAACTCCCCGCTACCGATGAAGAACCCAGCTCGGGCAGCAACACCGGCACGTATTCAAACCAGCTCAACGCGTCCGGTCCACCACAGATCTCGTCCAGCTTTCCTGCACACGGCATATTGCAATTTGGAGAACCCAGCGCAGCACCATTTTCCAGGGAGCTGCCGCAGAAACACTCCTGCGAATACTCGAGCCCGGAGTACTTGAGTTGGAGTGTCGTGCAATGGTCGTGGCACTTTTGGCGCGTCATAGTGTCCAAGAACAGAAAACCGCCTGTGAGCGCCCGCCCACCGGTCCCCTCGGTTATACAGCCGAGGTACTTGTAGTTCGGGTTGGCTGTGGGCGTAGCAGATACCATGATCGATGATGGTGATGTGGGGGTTACGGTTCCGGAGGTGTTGGAGGTTGTAGCGTTACCAGAGTCCTTAGGAACAAAACGGTAAACACTCAGAGCATTGGGCCCTCCACAGATTTTGCTTCCATCGCCACCGCACGGCATTTTGCAGTTCGGTGAACCCAACTTGGCGTTGTTGGCGAGGGAAGACCCACAGAAGCATTCCTTCGAATACTCCATGCCAGAAAGAGGAAGTGAGAGTGATCTGCAGTAATTCTGGCAGTCCTCCGGTGTAAGGGTGTCGAAAAACTTGAAGCCTCCAGTAAGTGCGCGGCCTCCGATCCCCTCGGTTGCGCATCCTAAATATTCGTGATCACCGGTTGGGGTAGCGATCGAAGATTGCGAGACAGTAGACGATGACATTGGGGGCTCAGTCGGTGTTGCGGTAACTGACCCGTTCGAAGGGATGGAATCTAGGTCATATCTGTAAAGACTCAGAGCCCCAGGTCCACCGCAGATCTGCGAAACATCTCCGGCACACTCCATGTTACAGTTGTTCGATCCGAGAGCTGCGCCATTGGAAAGAGCTGCGCCGCAGTAACACTCTTGCGAATACTCAATACCGGCAAGAGGTTGGCTGAGTGATTTACAATGATCCTGACAGATTTTGGGCGTCATATCAGGCGAGGCTTTGCCACCACCGGTGAGAGCGCGGCCGTTAGTCCCTTCAGAAGTGCATCCGACATATTTCCAAGGATTAGGAGTAGGTGTTGCAGACGGGTTTGTTGAAGTCGTAGTTGTGATGTTGCTCGGCGTCCACAAACGTCTGTCGTAGAAAAGACTCATGAGTTGACCTGCACCACCACACTATTACCGTTAGCATATATAAAGTGACTCTTCGAGAGTAATCATACGTATTGGTTGTAGTCTCCGGAGCACAGAAAGTTGCACTGCGAATCAGAGACTTTCTTGGGCGGCAGTCTCGTTCCACACCAACATTCCCGGTGATACTCAGTCGCCACGAAAGGCCATACACCGGAGCCCTTCTTGGCACATGATCTCATACACTCCAAGTTGGTATTCGTATCCGTAGAATGCCCTATTGTGTCCATCCGTCGAATAGGATCCCCGTCCTGGTAACACCCAATGTACCTGTGATACGCCTGGCCGTTCTCATCGGTTTCCCAGACCTGCGGAGATTTAGCCGTGCATTCGAATTTGATGACATGTTTTCCGAACGATGGATCGTTGTTATTGAGAGTCCAAACGGTGGTGAGAAGCTCAGGGTCGATATTAACCTGTCCTTTCGGTGGCGAACATATTATCGTTGCCTCCTCAAACTTTCCAGGTGTCAATTGTGAGCCTTCGGCAATGGATCCCAACGCGTTAGTCGCGGCCAGAGGGCCGGATATCGGCGGTTTTGATACGGTCGTGGTAAGAGTGGTCCCACCGATGTTAGTTAATCGCATCTTCCGGAACTGCTGCTGGCCACGGAACGTTCCATTTTCGAAAACGAAAGATGCGTTATTGTATTCGATCCAAGTGCCATTTGACAGTTGCCACTCCAGCTTCGCCTTGGCCGTACCACCCGAGGTACCAAACATTCCCACTGTGATCGTCCCACCATTTGTGCCGATGATCAGGAAAAGCTGCCATTTTCCGTCGCTAGGAGGGTTCAAAAGCACGGTAACCACTTGTTCACTTTCAGCCGGCACAGCACCACCGACGCTAGGAAGATGGGTGAATGTGAATGCTTCAACCGTCGCCGTGGTGTTGGGAGTGAAGAAAGGACCGGAAGAGCTATTGTAACTCCATTTGTATGAAGTTATCTCCAGCGGAGAAAGTCCGGCATTGTTGATGGCGAAGGAGAGGCTCGATGGCTCACCGCCTGTGATAAGTTCACCAAAAGCAAGGACATTAGGCTGAATCTTGAGGACCGGCTTCTGAGAAATCGCTTTACCGCGGATCACGACCGGCGTATTCAAGGCAAATTTCTGTGTAGCTAGGTTTGTAGAGCGGATGTTGATGTTCGTCGACAACGGCCCCACAGACTTCGGAGTAAAGTTGGACTTGAACGAGATTTTGTTGCCGATTTCCATGGTAACGGGAAACGTAGGAAGATCCAAAACGGAGAAATTGTTGAGTGAATCAAGATCAACCGAGTCAACCTGAACCGGGGCAAGTGCTACACAGGTGACACCGACCACCGACGAGTTACCGATACCGACGGTTCCGGCTTCGATCGGCGAAGAGCAATTCAGTGGCATATTGACCGGCGAGCCGAAAGCACTGATATAACCGGTGGACGATGTGACGTAAACTTTCCCATTCCCGAACGCTGGACGCGAGAATTTCGACTGACTGTCGCTGTTCAAAAGCCGGTAGGTGGGAAGAACACCATCCACTGGAACAGTACCATATGCCCTCAAAGTAACGCCCTCCACATCAACAATCCACAAAATACCGGTTCCAGGCTCGCCGTTCATAGTTGTGATAGAGCTATGGCCGACGCCCTGTCTTCCGGCCGCTGACTCTGCGGTTCTTCCCGCCTCCGTGAAGATAGGATTTCCATCTGCAGTTTGGCCGAACTTGAAGGCATATGTAGGGTTGCCTACTGGTGTGACGTACACATAGCCACCTTCAAACGGATAAGTGCCAGCGCTGGCAAAGACAGAATTTGGCAGTACGGTGGTTTGCAATACAGCGTCCTACGTTCAGTCAGCATCTGGTTCTCGATTTCCGGTGGGGTCCTTGCTCACTTTCCGATTCGGGCCCATTTGATAACCGCCGAGATCATCCAGGTTAAGGAAATAAAACTTCCCGGTCTTACCGGCGATACATCCTATGCGCGGTACTTTTGTGGTCGAGAACACGCCTGGCTCGAGGAGGATAAAGCCCGAAGTCCCCAAGTCCTTGTCCATAGCATCCAAGGTATTCTTTTCCCAGGGGACGAAGAAGTCTGTTGTCGATAGACTGCCATTCGCATGAACAGCCATGTTCGCGACTGCTTCTTCCAAAGCGGTTGGAGGTTGGCGACCCGGCACTGGTTCATCCTGCAGCTGGTTGGCGTATCCATTTCCCTACAAGAGATGTTCAGTATCCCACCGGATGACTGAGACGGGAGCACATACGCTGGCGAAGAACAATCTCCCTGGATTATCACTAGCGAGCCCACCTCCGCTCATCCAGATGCCACCGCCTTTCGCGGGAGCCCTTCCGCCTTCGGTAGCAAACCTGCTTACTAGCTCTCCGGAACCGGCATGCCAGCCCATGATCCATCCCGTGAAGTTGTACTGCACGCAGTGGCTGGCAAACCCAGCGTAGACATAGTCTCCCATCTACGGACATCAGTCAGCAAGCCGTGGAAACCGGGAGTCCTGTGCGATCATACACACCTGTATCATAGCCGGACGCTGATGGTGCTTCCCGCTCTGAAAGACCCTCCATGGTGCATTGTCCCCAACAATACCCTCAAGCGGTATAGGAAACCCTGGCTGCTCCTCCAGCGTGATAACATCCAATGCATGGATATAGTATCTGCCGTTTGCCAATCCCTGCCGGTTCTGATTGTTTTGGTCGACGTAGGTCTTCGTCGTGACGAACCACGAGTTCCTGTTGGGATCAATAACGCCGGTGGCCGTAGAACCGATAAGGTCCGAAATATCGTTACAGCCGTCGAGGTCGGCTACTAGGAATGGGATGTGTAGTTGCCGGTAGTTCAGGAGCTCGCCGGTCACGGCATCGAAGCGGTAGACATAGTTGTGCTGGGACACGGCGTAGACGTATTGGCGGTGGCCTGGCGGGGTGTAGATGAGTGGTTGTGCGTAGAACTCTGTGTCCCCCGTCTGTCAGCTTCGTATCCGGGGAAGGGCATAGTAACGTTACGCACGCTCTGCGAACCCTTTGTAGTTGCTCTTTCCCTTTGTGCGCCAGATCAAATCGAAGTTTCCTGACTTGACCACATTGGGGTCCATATTGTGATTGGGCTGGTGGCCACTGTGCAAGTAGGTGTCAGAGTCAGTTCGCGATCAAGAGCATCGCCGCCGCCGCCGTTCCGCGAGGATATACCTTCTAGTATTGCTTCCTATAAACGTCAGAACTCGTACAGCGAACATAAACCGGGAAACGACGATATGACTCCGTACCTGCACTAGTGATCGTATCTGTCTCATGTAGACCCATAACCATCGGGCACGCCACGAACCACAGCAGTAGAAGGCCCAAAAGGCTGCGGATGCTTGACGCTGCCATCATTGTAGCTATGATCATTCTTCCGTCTCTCGTATTGTATCGTAGTCGTCAAAAAGTGGGTGTATCTCCTCGAGGAGGGTGCCTCGAACCACTCAAGGGACAATCTTCGCCGTCCTTTATCAAATTCCAAAACTAGGTTTCTCAAAACCAGCACCACAGGAATGACTGTGTGTAAATAAGAAGGCAGAAGGTAGAGGTATCCAATGACCCCGGTGTTGAGAGAGGTCAGATCGGAGGTACGGTCTGTCTGTCCGGGATGAAATGCAACTCAACTTATACTTTGCCGGGTTCGGTGCACATGTCCACTTCTATGGTTTCACAGAGAACAGAGAACAATTTTAGGATGGAAGTCCCAAAGAACCATGTAATCGGAATCTGACGAGGGAAGGAAGACGACTTCATGCGCACCGTGGCTTGGAGATATGGCACAGAGTGTGTGCAACATGGTCCCTTAAGAGTGGCCAAAGTCAACTATGTACGAGCGTTTTCTCTTTCGCTTGCAGACGGTTGATTCCAAGTCTCGGTTTCGCCATCGAATGGATTCTATTCAAAGCTCGCGCTTGTCGACGCCTTCCCCGGTGCCCGTTCCCTGCCTCGCTCGCTGATCATTCCAGCCTTCCTCTGCTGTTGCCGCAGCCGTCCCAAGTGTGAACACATTCACTTTCCTCCACCGACGAACAGCCTCGCCGCAGCCTTCATGCCTCATCACCAAGGCTCCTCTCTAATCCCTTTTTCTCTTTCCCTAAGCATAACTATAACGCCCCCCACCCATCAAGCAGGCCATTATTTCCCACAGACGCAACAGGAAGGCAGACGCATTCTACCAGTACTCCACACCTGCCGGTGTGGTCTTAGAGTGGCGAGGTGAAGAAACACTCCCAAATTCCTAGTGTTTACCTCGTTCCGAACACACCATCTGTTTCTCCGCTGACGATATATGATACATCCCTCCGAGTCCATCGAGCTTCAGCCCGCCGGCCGGATAGATGCAACCGCTACGATCCGCGCATCAGCCAACATGAATAGCGTTGCGTAGCATAGCGAACACCGTTATCGCCAACCAGGCTTCTTCCCCATACCAGGCTTACAGTCTGGTCTGGTCATACATCCAGGAACAAACTTCTTCCCTCGCACACACAGGCGAGGGAGCGAACGAGTGACCACCTGTGCGCCAGCACGTACTGTCCCACGCAACACCGCACATGCTCCAGCCTTACTTTCCCCGACCCAGGCCCCGACCCAGGGAGGCGACAAAGTAAAAGTGAGACATGTGCCCTCCCAGTGCTCGCTCTCGGCGCGGGTAGCCACCGTTTCGTGCGCCCGCACTTGCTGCTCATGAGACATGAGCAGTTTTCGCGGGGTTGCAGGCTGTTCCATCGCTGTACATTGTACATTGTACATAGGCGGTTACTTCGTACGGACAAGAGCCTATGGAGTATGCAGAGGATGAGAGAGATGTAGAGTACAATATTGCGTACGTACTGGTGGGTGGGGTACATGGGGTACATGGGGTACATGAAGCAGCAGCAGCAGCAGCCAGCTGAGATCATCGCCGCGCCGGTAATTTCAATTGCAATGCTCGCATGCTCGTATGATGTAGGTATGAGGTATGTATTGTGCTCTCTTCGAATCCGCACACGGCATACATGACCTACCCATGGGAACCGTAACACGATGTTTCCACCAGTAGGTATTCTATGTTCTTTCCGGAGCACAGGCGCAAGTGAGCAGCCAGCAACACAAGCACAAGAGCAAGAGCGAGCGCAAGACCCAGAGCAAGCGAAGCCGGAGCTACAGTTGTACTCTGCATACATACATCCATACATCAATTCCTAGGCGGGAGCGGGCGAGGAAAGTGCTGTATCATACTGTATCATGCTGTATCTATGATATGATATCATGCTGGCGGCCGCAGCGGCTGGAAAGAATCGGCATACATAAAGCAATCCATATTGTCGCCGCTGCGCCTCATGCATGTATTTATGTAGCGGTCCGACACAGGGGGCGGGGGCAGGAATCAAGATTCAAATTTCAAGATGGCGAAGAGGTAATGGTGGTGAGCTTATTATGTACAAATACACGGCCTGGTTGGAGTACCTAGAACACGGCAGGACAAACACCGCGTATCCTCCTGTCCGCGTCCAGAAGCCTAGGTAGCGCGTTGCAGCATCCACGCCTCTCGAGCCTTCCGCCTTCCGCCTAGCCACGCGACAGTACGTTTAACGGAGCCCTGGTACCTGTATCCCAGAGTTCAAACCCGTCCACAACGAAGACGCAAGGGACAGTGAGGCAAGTGTACAATACTCTACTCTACAGTGTGGCAAGTAGGCGAGGCGAGTGAGATAGGTATGTCCCACCTTGGCTCGGGGAGATGCATGAGTGAGTGAGTGAGACTTGAGCATTCGGAACAGCGTCGCCGGATCGCGAAGTGAAGTCTTACTCGCTTCGGCGTCGAATCATCAATAATCGAATAAGCGCAGTGGGATGGAGGATGGAGGATGCAGGATGGAGGATGGAGGATGGAGTGCCGTACAGACTACAAAGGACTCAGGAGAGTCGCTGACAAACTGACGAGCTGACGAGCTGACAGTCGAAATAGATATGCACTTCACAGTCGTTCCGAAGATCACTGATTCACCATCGTATGCTAAATGCATGTACTCTACCGACTCCCGAGTATTCACCTGTGAGAGTGAGACATCGCCGCTTCCGCTTCCGCTCCGGCGCGGGGCGGCCATCATACTGTCCTATAGTAAAGCAAGAAAATGCAGCTCGACGAGCCCCGTGAATTCCGAAAGTAATAATACGCCTGGTATACTATATTGTCCATACAATCCCATAATCCCACAAATCGCAAATAACCCGATGCCATGGTACCCGGGCCAAACTCTCCACCCGGACGGTCCCTCGCCCTCCTCCTCTCCCGCCTGCATCTTCCCCACTCATCTCCCCCGCCAGAAAATGAACAACAATGGCCCAAACTAGAAAAGAAAAGAAAAGACAACAAAACTCCAAACGCCATCCACCCTTCCCTTCCCTTCCCATCCCTTCCCATTGATCCCACACCCGCAATCCCTCGCAATCACGTGGACTACACTTCGCTAGACGGCACCAACCTGCCCCTCGAGTCATTTCTCTTTTTCCTTCGGTTGAGGATCAACAGCACCACCGCCAGGAACGCGATTGCGCCCAGGAGGCACGCGAGGATTGTCGCGAGCTGCGTGGTTTGTATCGTCATCTTCGGTGGCTCGGTCGCGAAGACGGTAGCTGAGAGGGAAGAGGGGAGCTAAGAGGAGAGGCGATGAGAGGCGAGAGGTGGTGGTTGTGGGTATCGAGGCGCTGAGAATCGGCCTGGGGGCTGGTGAGGTGGTGGTGGGCGAGGAGGGTGAGCGGGGAGAAGGAGCAGTGCGAGTGCGAGTGCGAGTGCGGACTGAAGTGAAGAGTAACTATGCGCGTGGAAGGTAAGGTAAAGGCGGGATAGATATGTAGGAAATCGATTCCGTCGCTTTGCGATCTATCTCGGTATCGCGGTCGCTATTCGTCGGTCGGTCGGTCTTCGTGGAGCAGCTTTGACAGGACAGGACAGGACAGGACTTGGACTTTATTGAACCGTCGGTCGAGTGGGAATAACTATCGAGATCTCAACGCGCTCTTGACCTGAAGCTCACGTTGGGTTGGAGAAGGTAGAGTAACGAGGAAGACAAGACAAGACAAGACAAGACGCTCTCCCCACGGTCGAGGCCCAGTCAAGTCAGTCCAGCTCAGATAAACCCCTGTGATCGTCGCCGGTGCGGCGCTCCTCCCGTTGACCGTCCTGTTCACTGGCCTTGCAATCTTACGGTCGCATCGAGGAGCTGGGGACGTGCGCTGACTGCTTGGCAGCGTTTCAGCCGTTCTCGTACGGCTGATGTTGCGGCTGAGGGCGGGGGGTGTCATGAAGCTTGTCCCAACTCCAGAGTCCCTGCACAGCACTGCACTGCAGGGTCCTGAAGCTAACCACTCTTACTAGACAGCGTAGAGCGACAGAGCGACGACGCGTACGTCACCAGAGTAAACGCGAAAGGTGTTTCGAAACAACCGCGCTGTCGATGAGAATTTGGTGAAATTTTGATGGGCGGATCGGCTGATGATGGGACGCGAAGTTCCTATGTAATTACGGTGCGCTTGGAGCTACATGTACGCGTCGCACCGTACTGGTGTTGGGGCGTTTGAACTTTGGATCATCAGCGATCACTGCCCCGAGGACCCTGGGGCCTGGGGCAGTGGGGCTTGAGGTACGGAAATAGATGCAGTGGCGGTGCTGCCCTAGAGCTTGGAAGTACTCATAGAGTAGAGATATATGCATAGATCTTGAAGCCGGCGAGGCCGCCTGAACGAACGCCTTGAATGGATCTGATCCGGATCGTTGGGACGATTCGTGACTGTGTTCAAACGTCAGCACAGGCCACAATAAATCTCCAAAAACAGCTGGCTGCGGTATTCGGGGTGCATTCATGCCTATCAACTTGCAACGAGTTGTTTTATTTGTTGAAACTTAAAAGACTGATGGACCGCCGTGCCTTCAAGGTGTTTATGAGTCGGGTGGAAGATTCGGTTCGTCCGGAGTGTGTCGGTATCGGAGGACTGGCATTGAGAATCACATGGGGCTCTGGAGTAGGCTTTTACGGCTTTGGTCTGGCCACGCGAAGGACATGTCGCGAGTGATAGTTAGGTGGTGTGGGACCCAGCGGAAACGACGCCTTGGCGCGTCTGTTTCAACCCGGAGCTGCAGACCTGGGTGAGACGGATGGGCTCGAAGTTGTGAACAGACTGTGACTCGTTGAGACCAGCTGCGTTGGGGGGTGTGACCGAGGGCGGAGAGGGTTGTTGTCATTCGATTTGAGAGCGGGCATGGCAGATGCACGAGCGGCGAAAGTTCGCCGACAGAGGCTAAACCCACTACGGTGGCTTAATCGTTCAGAGAGCTCTTATTCATTTTGTCGACCGGTTGTTTGCTTTCTCATATTCTGTTCATCGCTCTCATTGTCGCTTTTTCATTGTTTTCGTTGCTTTTCATCGTTGTTCGCTCTCGCTATTCAACTCGCGAGGTTCTTGAAGGACACCTGAAGAACACAGGTGTCACTTTTTTTTCTTACATCGTCGTTTTCTCTCTTCTCAGATACAATCGGTCTGTCGTCTACCTATTACCAAAGTTGCCAGATGGTCCTCCACGTCCTCACTGCTTCAGGCGATGACCTCTGACCGCCAGACTCTCCGCTGACCGGTCGGAATCAACATTATCCCCCAAAGGCTGGAAACATGCAACAGCTTCCTTGCGATTCGTTCGTTTGCCTCCTTTACTCTACTGGTTTACTGTCTTTTCCCAGTGCTTGTTTCAATTCACTTGTGTAATTTCTCCTGTACCTCAACCGAGTGACATGTAGTGATGAAACCTTACGGCGCGCATCGAATTCGCTCGGCAAGTCGACCGACCGACCGCGTGAAGGACCTTCGCGGCGATGCGACTCCGTCACCGAGTCGCCGACACAAATAACTACTAACCACGGCATCATCGAATCCACGACATCGCACACGGCACGGGCATGAGAATCAAAGACCTCATCACTCGGCTGCTCGCCTCTCCTCAGTCCTGAGAGTCTTCTCCCCTCGATGTATCTACTTTTCTATATAGATATGCAGAGTGCTTACAAGCCCGCTCCAGTCAGGGGTATTTCGCGTCGGCAGGACCTTCCCCTCCCCGGCGGGAACCTGCGTGCGCTCGAGTCAGGCGCATGCAGCAGTTGAAGCCACCCTACGTACCCTAGCCCCGCCCCGCCCGTCCGCCGCCGCTGTCGCCGTCGATGAGATTCGTCCGCCTTCCCTCCCTTCCGCCCTTCCATCATGCGAAGAAGCACGCAGCAGCACGACAGCAAAGACAGCACATCACCGCGGCGACGACGAGATGGAGAATCACTTCTGCCAGTTTTTTCCTCGCACGTTAGTTACGTTGAATGCGGAATGACGGCATCCCACCGCCTTTGCTGCTCTGCATCTTGATTTATTCCCGCTGATGCTGAGGCTCACTCCCACGGCCACTGCCAGAGTCAGTTCCTCCCCCCGCCACCTCGCACTGCCCGGCCTGTGGACGAGACTCGTGCTTCCTTCCTTCAATCTGGATGCAAGAGCGACGGGATACCCTACTTAGAGTAACTAGCGGCTGCTCGTGATTGGTCGCTGGCCGCGCCGCACTATGCCAACTCATCCATCCAGATTCCACCATCCACCCTCCATCCCTCGACCGGATCCCCCCTTCGTTCGCTTCGGAGGAGGCGGGATGCGCTAGAGGTACTTTGGTCTCACTTTGGAGAATAGAGTACTCTACTTACGGCGAAGAAATCTTCGAGAGCACATGGGAAACTGGGTGGGTATAGTACCGCAGTGGAGGGGTTGTTTCTCTGGTTTCTCTGGTTTCTCTTGTGCTTCGCGGATGTTCCATCGGGTGCTCGACAGTTGTCGCTGAGTGCTGAGCTGAGCTGTGCTGTCGCGACTCGCGACTGGCTGAGTGAACTGCGCGTTTCGTAGGATGTTATTTTTGGGCATGTGGCTTGACTTTGGCACTTGGACTCCGGAGGCAGCCGTTACGAGAGAAAGAGAGAGGTCGGACGAAGCATACCTAGAGGGAGAAGAGAAGAGAAGGGCAGAGAAGAGCGAAGGGAAACATCCGCACAGTTCACTGGCTACGTACTGTACTATAGGCACCCAAGTAGAGTAGCCATCCAATGCTCACAGCGACCAGGGAGAACATACTTCTTACGGGCTTGAGTGAGTTGAGACGAGAGATTAATTTTGCGTGTGCTGCTCCACCTTCCATGCCAGACAGACTCCAGAGTCCAGTCGTACCCGAGTCGCTTTGTAGTAGCAGTGACCCCATCCACCACCACCCCCGCCCCTCTTCCTACCCTTCGCATCGACTCCTCCACCCCAAACCCACCTCCTCTCCGCATCGCACCCGCCCGCGGACGACCGGTGTTGAAGGATAGCAGCAGCAGCAGAAGCAGCAGCAGCAGCAACGGGGACTCGGATTCGGATGCGATAAGTTTAGAACTTGCTGTCTTGACTTATACCGAGTTTTATCCATCATTTTGTTTTTTCTTCTCGTCACGAGCAGCGACGTTGTTTCCTTTCTTTTTGTTTCGGCATATTCTCTTCCCCCACTCCCCGCTTGTGACGTCGGGACGGAGCCGGTGGTCGACGACGAGCGACACGACGACACGACGAGACGAAGACGATTTACGAAAGAAAGAAAAAGACGGAAGAAGAAGAGGCCTCGGAGAAGAGAAGAGAGTGTGAAGAGAGTGTGAAGCGCGCGCGATACGTTTACGGTAAGGACTCCCGCTGAAGAACATGCATGGGATGGATGGATGGATGAGAGAACCAGCGAGTGAAGGAAACCAAGAGAGAAGACAGGAGGTGGTGTTCTGACAGCGCAGCGACACACAGACCTTTAACGCCCCCCCTCCCTCAGCGCCCTGCTACTACTACTACATCCTACGTGCTCTCTCACCCTTAACGAACACTCCCACAACTCACATCACACACGTACGCTCGCACGAACGCTTCTACGACGCTTCTACGACGCCGCCGCCGACCATACATCTACATACCGATAAACACGTCCGTCTTCGCAACGCTACGCATCTATCCACGTCGGTCGCATAACGGACACTACGAAGGAGATAATGTGAGACCTCCTCCTACCCTCTTCTTCCTTTACCATCTAGATGTAGATCTCTGGGGGAGGCTTGTTGTCGCGCAAGGAGGTTGTGGTCTTGCGTCGAGAAGGCGAAGGTCTGCGGTGCGGGTGAGGGGCTGGGGGGTGGCTGGCATGGGGAAAGGAAACATCCGAAGATTCGCTTGCCGGCTAACACACTTTACTTCTTTCCAGAATCCGAATTCCACGCAACCCCGGAAGAACCTCGCTTCATCGTTTCACGTCCCATCATTACCGACCGATAACTGTACCGCAAAGTAATGACGACAGTGCAACCCACATCATCATCCTCGCAACCAGGGTTTATGCAATTTGAAACTGATGAGTTGGAGCGAACTGGACATGGTGGAAGCGGTGGTGGTGGTGCTGGAGGAAGCGCGGACAACGATGGCGGCCTGAGTGCTCCCCCGCCTCCTAATCGTAAGCGGGGAGATAGCAATACCGAGGACGATGGTGCACACCACAACAATACTCACCACCACCGCGAGCCACATCCGTTAGAGGAGGAGGTGGATGGCCACTATCAACAGTACGGTGATAATGGTAGCTATGAGCCGGAACACGAGGATGACGACGGCGAGGATCATGGCCGGTATGAGGATTTGGAGTACGATGAACGCGGATATAGCGGCCCTTCCGACCAGGACAAGTCGCATCACCAACAACACCACGCCTTTCAGCACGATGTCCAAGCGCAACAGCAGCAACCGGAGAAAGATGAAGCTCGGAACGAACAGCACCATTCCCCGACCAAGCCCTTCGGCAAACCGATGAACAAAGCACTGAAGACCCAATTTGATCTGGAGTCGCAGAGGCACATCGAAGTAGATCCAACCCCCGACACCTCCCCGTTGGTCCAGTTCTCTAAGCTAGTTGCTCCGCAGTACCAGCGGCGGGACCCGGAGACTCTGTCACAACACTCCCAGAGCTCCGCCCATTACTCCTCACGGCCTAGCAACGGCAACGGCAGTGGCAATAATAATAACCAGCATGGATCGTACGATGAACAGCCCGGCTCGGCCGACTTCTTGGATCGGCGAAAACCGCCTCCCGTGTTGGACCGAAATGCCAAAACATTCGATGTTCCTCAACCGCAGCGTTCACCAATACGGCAATTCTCGCAGCCCGCAAGCGACAGCCAGCTTCGCGGGTCTTACAATGAGCATCAGCATCAGCAGAACCGCAATTCCCAGGACATGACCTCGGGAAACTCGCCGAACCACAACTACAGCAATCCGGTGCCCATCCCATCGCGCTCGTATGATGCTGAGTTATCGCGACCGCAACAGCAGTCGCAGCAACAGCAATCTTCGCTCAAGTCGCCGCCGTCGATTACGACCGGCCAACTCTCGGGCAGCTTTAGGCAGCAAGAGTTATCGTCATCTCACCACTCAAACCCAGTGTTTGGTGGCCCATCGCCGAGCAACGTGACCTCCCACATGACGCAGAGCTACAGCTCGCAGTTTGGGGCTCCGGAGCCGGTGCATTTCCCTTCTCATCTGTCGACTTCACCTCACGCTGCGCCTAATCAGACCCCCGCATTCCCAGTCGCGCAACCGTTCCAGCCGCCTCCTGCAGGAGTGCAACCATCCCTGTACTCGAATCACAGAGAGGCACAGCCGGCCCAGCATGGCGAGGGAGCACCTATGGAGGCCAACTTCCCGGCAGGATGGGTTCCGGAAGACGACGACGACGATGAGGACGAACACCAAGGTTCAAAGTCTTCTACTAATCCCTTCTCGCCTGATATCCATGACCAACAACCGTATGGCCAACCACCGCCACAGCAGCAGCAGCAGCAGCTCGCCGGGTCACCGGGAAGCTTTAGCGATATCCGGAGTTTGCAGGAGGGTAGTATCGGCGAGGGACGGTCATATAGCCAACGGAGTAACCCGTCCACCATGTCGCCGGCCGAGGTGTCTGACAAGCCAAGTGCGATCGGGCGCCCGACACCACCTACACAACCACCGTCTCAGCAGAGTGTGCACTCAACTGCTACCCACGCCTCGCAACAGAGCCATCATTCCCATGCTATCCATGCGTCGCAACACACTCACACGTCGCACCAATCGCAACAACAGCCAAAACAGCAACGAGGTGGTAATGGTGGTAATGGTGGTGGTGGCGGCGGTGGGTACGGCGGATATCACGAGACACCACCATATTCGAATGCATCCCCGCAGTCGAATATCTCTGGTTATTCGCAGATTCCACCTCCCGCCATCCCGCCCAAGCAGCCGCTCGATGGTGCGGATCGCGAGCGTGAAAGGGAACAACAGGAGCAACTGCAGCGTGCGGCGGCATTCAGCTATCAGCAGCACCTGCAGAGACACCTCGTTAATGCTTCGACTTCTCCGGGTGGTATGACCGGCTATGGACCTCCGCCCCCGATTGGGCAGCAGAAGCGAGATACCGCACCGCGTGTCACGAGCCCGCTGTCAATTCGGAAGAATGAGCCTTCCAACTTCCGTCCTCCGCAACAGCAGCAGCATCAACAGCAACAGCAGCAACAGCAACAGCAGCAGCAACAACATCAACAGCAGCAGCAGCAGCAGCAGCAGCAGCAGCAGCAGCAGCCGCAGAAGCAGCGGTATCAGCAACAAGAGGAAGAGACTTCTCAGTCTTACACCGGAGGCCAGCGTTCGCCAGGACATCAGCAACAAAGCCCCCAACAAGAGCGAGAGCGAAAGGTGTCCTTTGGGCAAGGTTCCAACTCAGGAAACAGTCCGAAGCAGCAAGCGCGAGGAGGACAGGGTCAAAGAAGTCCACAAGAGCGGACGCACCGGGGCTCGCAATACAATGGTTCGCCACACGGTTCACAAACCGGAACTTCCGGCCCGAAACAACCATACTCGCCTCCCCGCAAATATCATCAACAGCAATCTGCGCCATCACCACCTCCTCATCCCAACGCTGATTCACCTCCCCAGCATGGCCGTGATATGAACCAACCGCAGCCCCAGCGGTACATGATGCCGCCGCTTCTCACACCTGTCAGTGACGGGCCGGCTCCTCCGCCGGCACCGTCCTGCCCTCCGCCCGACACACCCGTTAGCGATAACGGTGGTCAGAGAGGACCCCCTGGAGGCTTCATCAAAGGAATCGCCCTCGGAGCTGGTGCCCCAGGATATAAGGGGTTTATGGGAATTCCATTGATGGGCAAGAGTGTGGGGGATACTCGTGGGGAGGCCAATGATGGCGGAACTCCGACCGGGTTCTTGACTCGGAAACCAACACGGAAGACGCAAGAGCAGAGCCGGGGACCCCCGCCTTTGGGTGCACGTCCCCGTGGTTCTAGTGGTTCCAGTGGATTGGGCAAGATGGAACGACCCGGTAGCGCCGAGGGCGATGATCCGATTCCTCCTGAATACCGACCGAGAGGTGGGGACAAGGACGAGACTGGCGCGCCTCTCAGGAAAGAAAAAGGGTCTGGTGTGGGATTGGGATTGGACGGGCAGCAGAATCAGCAGCAGAGCAGCGTCAACCCAACCCAGCAGATGCAACAGCTAAGGCGGCCGCCTGCTGGCAATGTTGGCAATGTTGGTCGCTCGCCTGAGAAGTTCGTCAAATCGCCGGCTCAGCCGGGTTCACAGCAGAGAAGTCCCGCAGAAGTCGGGTTGGGGGGATACTTGTACTCGAAGCCCGTCCCGCCGCCATCCGTTGGGAACTCTGGAACGTCAAATCCGCGATTCCCCAGTGGTCACGTCACTTCGCCTCTCACTCAAGCTACGAGTCCTACTGGAAACATTGGTACGAGGGAGAGCGTGATGCGTGGTCAATGGGTAGACGACACTGCCGCTGTCTCTGGACCTGCACCGCCTGTGCGGAAACCCGACCCGCCTCAGATGCCGGCCCACCCAGTCTACACTGGATATGAGAATGGAGGTGGTAATAGTTACTCGCAGAACTATCAGAAGCCCCAGTCTCACGCCGCTAGCCCTCTCGAAGCGGTAGTGCCGGATGATGTCGAGAATGTCACTAACCCTAGCGAGAGTCCGACTCCGGATATCCCGCACATGCCATTACCGGGGACCACACAACACCATGATCATTCCAAGAGAGGCATCGGCAGCCAGGAAGCGTTGTTTGCAACATTCTCAGATCTCCTTCCTAGCCTTCCGTCAACTCATGTCAATGCGCTTTTGAACTTTGCCATGTATCTGACCGAGGATATCATCGTTGCCGAGAAGGCCGAGAACCTCAGGATGAACTCTTACAATGCGCCAGGTAGCAAGGAACAATTGAGTCTCTTGGGCGATCAACGGATGAGACTCTACCGGGATTGGGCCGGCCTGGAGGAGGTTGCACGGAGCCGTCAAGTTGCGGCGATGAGGGCACCACCCCCAGAACCAAAGGAGCCCCGACATGCCTACCACGGTAAGAAACACCAGGGAAATAGCGTCGGCTACGAGGGAATGCAGCCACTGCCACCGCCACCCAATTTGGGAGGTCTGGACGAGTTCGGAAGCGATAAGTACCATCACTCACAAAGCCACCACGGATCTTCTCACGGAGGCTATGGTGGGATGCCCGAACCTCCGGACAACTACCGCGACGATACACCCTCACCAACGCCCACCGTTGAGCAGATTGCCGCAGCCACCAAGGTCGAGCTTGAGCTCCTCATGCCGCGTCCTATGCCGCATGTTACCGCTGTCCGAATCGACCCCAGTACCCGCCGCAAGTTTGAGGATGATGCGTCCACTGTGGCCTCCGTCTCACGGGCGGAGAACAGAATTGATATGGGACTTGCCGGTGGAACACCGTACCCCTTCCCGTTCCCCAAGCGGCAGGAATTCGACTACGAGGAGGACCGCCCAGTAGACACGAAGGGGCTTTCTGCGGTTATCTTGTCATTTACGAAGGCGAAGAGCAAGGACGATGGGGAGATCATCGCAGACATTCCGCCGTTCCTCCACATGGCATATGCTGCGCTGGATAAGGCTGTCAACCAGGCACCCGTTGACCAGTACCTCGACAACGCGAGAAAGATGCTGGAGCAGAAGACGAATAACCGGATCAATGTGTTCCAGCAGAATGCCATGAAACGCGCCCAGTTGAACCAGAGCCATACCACCACCGCGTACAATAGTGGTCGTTACACTTTTGCTGATATCGAGCGGATGCGGGAGTCTTTCGAGCACGAGGAGGCCAAGAACAAGATGGAGCTCGATTCCGAGATCTACTCGATCTTCGAAAACGAGTACGTCGAAGTGGCTTACAAGGAGGTCAAGACGCAGCTCGAGGATCTCGGTGGCCGGTGGTATGAGGAGGTCAAGAACTGGTTATTTACCGTCACCGCACAGGATACCCGAGGTACTGGAACGGCACTGGAGTACCATCTCCTGCTCGAAGCTATCGATCTCCTCAACAAGCTTCACGTCACAATGGAGCAGCACGAACACGTCCTTCAGTCTCTCGTTACCGAGCGAAACGCCCGTTACCTTCAGATCTCCGTCGGTCCGCTTCTGCAGGCTGGCGAGACGGTGCGTGCCGCGGATGCCGAGCGCCGTTACTGGATCGATGAGCAGGAGCGGCAAATCCGGAGCAAGATCGAGCGCGGAAAGCGGGTCGCGGAACACCGCAGCTGCGTTGACCGTGTCGGCGAGCAGGTCGTCGAAGGTCTGCGCAAGCGTTACGGCGAAGTCCTTGAGGCTGTCTGGGGTGTTGTGTGGCAGTTCCCGCCCTCGATCCAACCCACATTGCTTCGCAAGTTCTTCGACGAGAACACGCTGCCCCTTCCCAACGCCGAGTCGCCGACTTCCTACACGGTCGCACAGGAGAACGTTCAAGCTCTCGCTGAAGCCGTTTCCACTCTTGGTGAGATAGTTGCGTTGATCAAGCTGGCGATGGATTTCCGATCTGCTCCCGCCGTCCGTGTGGTCGAGGCGCAGCTCGCGATTCAAGTCGCCGAAGAGCATGCCCGGGCCAACGGAGTCACGGCGCCCGCTGCCACCGCAGCGGCCTGCATGAAGGGAGTGAAGCAGCGTCTTCCTGGTGCACTGAAACGCGTCGGCGACGAATGCCGGAGCCTCAGCGAAAATGTCGTCGGAGGCCTGATGGAGGTGTTGGAGCGTCTCCGCATCGGTGTCGAAGAGTTGGCCATGAAGGGAGGACGTGTCGACGTCGGCTTGCACCAGCAGCGCAAGGAGTGGAACCAGAGTGTCATCGGGGGTGGAGTGGGGGTTCCCATCGGCGAGAATGTGTGGCAGCAGGGTAGCGGCGAGAACTGGGTTACTGCCAGTGCTGGATACACTCCTGCGCCGCCCCCTCCGCAAAACCAGGGCGTCAGGTTGCCGCAGCCCCAGCAACAGCAGGGACAGTCTTCTGGCGGAATGAGTGTCAACTCGATGTTGGGTGGATTTAGGGTGAGCAAGCAAAATTCCTTAGGCTTGAAGTATTTCGACTAACGCATAAAAAAGCGATCGGGAGGTCCCAACTCGTACCTTGTTTCGCCCGGTGGCTACAGCCCCGGCGGATTCTCGCCTGCGGGCTTCAGTGCCATCAGCACTAGCCAGCCATGGGGCATAGCCGGCGGCACGGGAGGAAGCGAGGGACATGGTGGCAGTCAGGGTAGTGCAGGATATTAGTGACTGGGCTGGGCTCGTTTTTTTTCTTCTTTCCTTCTCGATTATAAAGCACATGGGATTTCCTTTTTTCTCTTGGGCGGGAATCGTCATTTCTTTGGCTGTGATATTACTTTTTATTTTTATTGCTTTGTCTTCAGAGGGCTCTTCTATACGAGAATGGAATTCGTGATCTTTATGCACTCACGTTTGTGGTGAATACTAAAAATGCGCCGTTGCCAAGGTTGCGGCTCACTGTGCCACACGCGTGACGCAACGCCATCCCCGCTCTTAGCCTCGCGCAACAAATCCCCACCATGCCCGCCGCAGCGGCCACCACACGCCACATCCTCCGGCAGCATGACACGCACCTTCTCCCGTTTCTGGCGTTGCTCTTCCTGCTCAACTCCTTAGACCGCAGCAACATTGGCAACGCGGAGACGGGGGGGTTCACGCGGTACGCGGGGCTCTCGCCGTCGGACCTCAACGATGCCGTGACCGCGTTCTTCATCGCGTTCGTATCGCTGCAGCCGCTCGGCGCCGCGCTCGGCAAGCGCGTTGGCGTCGGCCGCTGGGTCGGCAGCGTCATGATCGGCTGGGGCGTACTGACGCTGCTCACCGCGTTTGTGAGCACGCGTGCACAGCTCATCACACTCAGGGTTTGTATTGGCGCGCTGGAGGCCGGGTTTTATCCTGCGACGGTCTTCTATCTGGGGCTGTTCTATACGAGGTTTGAGTTCGCCCAGAGGCTGGGGCTGTTCTATGGACAGTATGCGGTCGCCGGCGCGTTCGGGGGGCTGCTCAGTTATGTCGTGTTTTCGATCTTTCCCACCGAGGAGGGTGGGGACGGGGGTGCTGGCGGGGAGGGGGAGGGAAGGGGGTGGCATAGCTACCAGGTGCTGTTTGTACTCGAGGGGGTGTTTACCGCGCTCGTGGCCGTGATAACGCTGCTATGGCTGCCGACTGGGCCTGGGACGGCGTGGTGGCTATCGCCGGAGGAGCGGGCGATCGCGCAGAAGCGGGTGCTCGCGGACCGGGTGTCGGACGGGGTCTCGGGGGGGAGTGAGCACTACGATTCCGTGCCACCCTCGGGCTCGGAGGATGGCGACGGCGACGGGGACTCGGACGACTCCCTCGAAGACGAAGGCAGCCTGGGGCGCTCACCGACAGCTCTCCACCACCGCTCGATCTCGCGCCCGTCGTCGGCTGCAGCCGCGACGTCGCACCCGCTGCTCGCGAAACCGTCCCGAAGGAGCTCTACTACCGACGCCGGCGCCGCAGGGAGCGAGCCCTCCCTCTCCCGCACCGACGTCTTCGCCGCGTTCACGGACGCAAAGATCTGGGCGCTGTTATGCCTCAACATCCTGTCTGCGCTGCCAGCGACCGCATTCAGCATCTTCCTGCCGCTGATCCTGCAAGGGCTGGGGCACACTCCACTCGCATCCAACGCGCTGTCCATCCCGCCCTTCCTCCTCGGCGCGACCACGCTCTGGATAGTAACCTACTTCTCGGACCTAACCCACCAGCGCATCCCGTTCATCCTTTTCGGCCTGTCCCTAAACCTGCTCGGCCTCCTCCTCGCGCTCCTCCTCCCACCAGCCTACCTCACAGCCCGCTACCTGGCACTGTGCATCCTCCTGGCCGGCAGCTTCATCGCCTCGCCCCTAACCGTCGCCTGGATCTCGGGGAACATCCGCGCGCCCGGGAAGCGCGCCATCGCGCTCGGCATCAATGGCTGGGGAAACCTGGCTGGCGTTGTCGCCGGACAGCTGTTTGCGCCACAGTATGCCCCACAGTATACTAGACCACTCGCGGTCACCGCCGCGTGTGTTACGGTCAGTATCCTGGGTTACATGGCGTTCTGGGGCATGCTGGTGAGGGAGAATAGGAGGCGCGCGGGGGCGGAGGGGAGGCGTAGGGGAGGGAAACGGGGCGAGAGGGGTGAGAGGGATGAGAGGGCGGGGTGGTTGAGGAGTAGGCTGTGGACGTGGACGGGCGGGAAGGGCGCTTTTACGCTCGCTGGCGAGGAGAGGTCGGATGCGGTTTATGGTTGTTAGTAATTTGTACTCGCTCTAGCGGGTGGCGTTTGGACTGTTGATCTGTTTCTTATATCTATGGGAGATCTTGTTTTTGAGGCTGTTGTTTTTGGAGATCTGGTCGGTGCGGGATTATTATGTCATCTACGGTAGGATGTAGGTACTCTATCGATATCAGACTTTATTTTGAAGACGGACGAGACGAGACGAGATGGGACTCGGAATCTCACTACCTGGTGCTCCACTCTAAATCTGTAGATACGGCAGTGTGTACCGAGAAGGCACTGGGAAGTTGGAAGTTCGGACGAACGTGCCCATCATACCAAGTACCATGTAGGTACATAATGCAGATACTCGAACTGCGATCTTACTCGTGCGTATCTATGGCTGCAGTTGCCTGAGCTTGCCTAAGGTTTCCGTTCGCTTGTCTTGCTCTTCCCCATCTGCTTCGCCTCCCTGACTCAGAAGCCGGAAACTCCGATCATTCCTTCGGGATCCTGCGAATCCGTGTTCCACATACCTTATACATACAAGGTCATACACACCTGTAGATGTAGCTTACGGAAGTGACGGCAAGACTACTAGACCTTAAGGCACGGACTGTATGATATGTGTGTATGTATGTAGTCTGAGCGGGGCCACGTGCGCAGGGATGTCAAGACTGCGACTGAGACAGAGACTCCTCCACTTCCTCTTCCGCTTCCCGTTGGCTAGCTAGCTAACCAAGCAAGCAAGCATGCCTTGACTAAAGTGCGAAGTAACTAATGCCGAAATCCCGCGATCGGCTGCGCCAGAATTCCGTCAGTCAGTTAGGCGACAAACTTTCGTTCGTCTCGGCTCGGCTGTTCGTGGTTCCAGACCACGATCTGGGTTCCAGCGTCCCGAGCGCAAGCAAGAGGAATGAAGGCTGGAGCTGTCGGACGCGGACACGGACGCGGGCGCGGACTTAAGTTGGGGGTCTCAGGAAAATAGAGTTGGCGGACTGACGGACGGACGGATTTAACGAGCGCGCGTGGAATAGAGTTGGTGGGTGGGTGGGCAGACGGACGGACTTTCCGTTGCCCCCCCTCCTTCCCTTCCCTTCCCTCGCCCTGGCGCCAGGCGCCGTCGTTTCTTCGGCACCTCCTAGCCGAACGAAAAAAATAAGAAACAAGACAGCAACAAGCTTTTTCTGTTTCTGCTCCTTCAGCGAACCTTTCGGAATTCCGGCACCCTGCGTCGTGGCCCACAACACCACCACACCACCACACCACCACCACCTGCGCCCACACTACATGTGTCCACAGATTTCGCAGATTCCGTGAGCGGTGACGTAACCTCCCACCATGTTTAAGAGTGCAGAGCGGGGTGATGGTTCCACCCGCGTCGTCCGGCGTCCGGACGGATGCTGCTGGAGCTGTGTGGAAGCTTCGCGGCTGGCCGTGCGATGCGACGAGGCGATGCGATGCGACGACGACGAGGAGGAGTGTGCGGTTGGATACGGTAGCATTCTGGATACACATCGTTCACCGTACGATACCGGTACAGCACGCACCGTCCTCCTGCCAAGGTCCGATCTTGCGCTTCGCTGTACACCGAGGTTTCATTTTGGAGTATCGCACCTATGTACCCACCGGTTTCTGGCTGAACTGAACTGAAGAGGACTTATTTCGTCGCAACGCGTCTCGCCCGGCGGAGATAAAGTACCTTCCCATATACAAAGTACATATCGGTATGTAAGTACCATAGGCAAGTCAGAGCAGGCGGCAGGCAGGCGAGATTGCGTATTTCCAGCATCATCGTGCCGGATCGTTGCCGGATCGTTGCCGGAGCATGGTGAGATAGGGTTGTGGCAGGGTTCGGAGAATTCGGAGGTCCGTGTGACTGGAGGCTGAGGATTGGGCTGGGGTTGCTGAGTAACAAATGTTCGGCGGGTGCGGGTGTTGGGGGGGAGGGGAGAAGGACTTCCGCAGCTCGGTGAGCTTGACGACCTGACGCGGGCAGTCGGGAGAATATTATGAAAGCCATGTGCGAAACTTTTTACTCGGGCGGCCCACGTACAGCACAGATAACTCCGGTGTCCGTTGCAAAGAAAGGGCTGACCAGGATCCGGGCTGACATAACGCTTCTAGACGGCTTCCCTGGAAAAAAGTGGCTTCATTTGCCGAGTTATCCGGTGAAAGGTCTGTCCGCGGTAGCGTGCGGAGTTTCGGCGATAGCCAGGTTTGTAGCTTTCAAGATCAGTCCGCGCGCCACTGGGAACGAACGGACTAGCTAGCTAAGCTAGATAACTATTCTGTGCAAACCGGATCGCCGTCGAACCGGGACGGTGGGAGCGAAGCTTAAGAACAATCGATTTCCGCCCGGAATGGAGGAGGTATCATACAGCAGCAACAGCTTCATACAGATACAGACACAGCTCGGATATCGACTGCTTCCCATTCGACGAGACGAATACATCCATCCATACCAGCATACCTACCTTACCTCGATCACGAACTTGAATTAGAATAAACACCATGGCGGAGATCGTCGACCTCGAACGGGTCATTTCCAACATCAGCGGCTTCGATGTGGAGCGCGAACTCAAAAGATCCCAAACAATCAACCGACAGCAGACCGCACCGGTACAAGAGGAGGGAGAGGCGAGCGGCCTCGGAGGCGCCGATTTAGAGAAGGGACTTAGTGGTCGCGACAGGAAGGATTCCTCGGCTTCGGGCAGTACACTTCATGATGCTGCGAATCAGCTCGAGCCGGCCGAGGAGAATGACCCCAATATCGTCTTTTGGGACGGACCCGATGATCCGGAAAATCCTATGGTATGGATTCCAACCCCCTAGACTTGTTTTGGCATCGGATGCTAATATTATTTCTAGAACTGGCCACAATGGCGGAAAAACGTCGCTGTCGGCATCGTCAGCGGAATCACCTTCATCACTCCCTTGGCATCGTCCATGTTCGCGCCCGGTGTCAAGGACCTGATGGCCGAATTCCACTCGACCAACGTCGAGCTCGGTTCCTTCGTCGTCTCGATTTTCCTTCTCGGTTTCGCTGTCGGCCCGCTCTTCCTTGCACCCGCTTCCGAACTTTACGGACGATCGATCATCTACAACATCTCCAACATCTGCTTCGTTCTGTGCACGATCGGCTGCGCGTTGGCGCCTAGCTTGAACTTCTTGATCGGCTTCCGGTTCCTGGCTGGTACCTTCGGTGCTGCTCCGCTTACCCTCGGTGGTGGTACCATCTCCGATGTCATCCCCGTCGAGAAGCGTGGTGTCGCCATGGCCCTCTTCGCCATGGGTCCTCTCATGGGTCCCGTCGTCGGTCCCGTCGCCGGCGGTTTCTTGGCCGATGCTATGGGCTGGCGCTGGGTGTTCTGGCTGTTGACCATCTGCTCCGGCGTCGTCACTGTCCTGACCCTCATCTTCCTCCGCGAGACCTACGCACCAAAGATCCTCGGCGACAGAGCCGCCCGTCTCCGCAAGGAAACCGGCAACCCCAAGCTCCGCTCCAAGCTCACGTCCACTCTCCCGCCCAGAGAGGTCTTCTCCCGCGCCCTCGCCCGCCCCTTCAAGATGCTCTTCACCTCGCCCCTGATCTTCACCATGTCCCTGCACATGGCCATCGTCTACGGCTACCTGTACCTGCTCTTCACCACCTTCCCCACTGTCTTCCAGGGACAATACGGCTTCAGCACCTCTACCGTCGGTCTCTCCTACCTCGGCATCGGCATCGGCTCGCTTCTCGGTCTGCTCGTCCTCGGCATCGTCTCCGACCGCATTCTCGCGCACTACACCATCCGCTCCGGCGGCGTGATGAAGCCCGAGTACCGACTTCCGCCCATGTCCTACGGCGCGCCCCTGATCCCCATCGGCCTGTTCTGGTACGGCTGGACGGCGAAGTTTGAGGTGCACTGGATCGTGCCGATCATGGGCACCGCGCTCGTCGGCATAGGTCTTCTCGCCACCTTCATGCCCATCAACACCTACATCGTCGACGGCTACCCCAAGTACGCCGCTTCCGCCCTCGCCGCTACCACCGTGCTGCGATCCCTCTTTGGCGCACTCCTGCCCCTGGCTGGCCCGAGGATGTATGACGCCCTCGGACTCGGTTGGGGTAACTCCCTCCTTGGCTTCATCGCACTGCTGTTCCTGCCCATGCCGTTCGTCTTCCAGCGCTACGGTGAGCGCCTCAGGAACAAGTACTCGGTCGGGTTCGAGTAGTTTGCCTCCTTCCTACCTACCTCCTACCTAAAAGTGTGTTGAGTTTGTTGCATCTAAGGCGTTTTAGCGGGGGATATTTCTTATTTTCTTCTCTTTCTTTGGCCTCTTTTTTTATATAGATACGGCGGGGCACCAGTCACGTTTTTGGGCCTCCGCTTTGGGATAATTGGGATACTTGGGATACTTGGATGATTTTATTTTCGGCTGTACATATTGGTTGCGGGATTGTATTTTTTTTTTTTGGTACTCTGTTTGATGGATTATTTTGAAGCATTACTGTATTATGTGGGTTTTGGTTTTGGTTAGATGATGACGGACGGCGAAGAACGAGTAATTCAATATATCACAACTCAATCATTACTTGTTTACCGTGATATCTGGTCAGTGACGTTTGAGCTTCTCCGAGTTGAGTCGCAAGAGGTGATAGAACAAGTGTCGTAACTGAGGAAGTGCCCAGACCACCTCGACTTGCTTCCATGCGTGCATCACATGTATCGTTAGAGTACACGCCTGGCAAGCAAGCAAGCAATCATTTACTGAGGGGACGTGGGGGCAGAGAATGCTTGTATCGTCGCTGAGTGCCGGAGAGATGAGACCTTGCAGGACCTGGTGGGAATAAGTGTTATGGAGGGGAGACCCGATGCGGTCGTTGAACGTTGAAATGTTTTCTATTGCTGCTTTTCTGTTCTGAATCTCGTTCCACATTTCTCGTACCTGTTGTGGGTCTCTCACTACGTAGCTATCGGACACGGCGGAACACAGTCGGTGGCGTTGCTATGACGGAACTCCGGCCCTAGCTACTAGTAGCCGGTGAAGGCCGGGACATGGTTACTGTCACTGCCGGTCCCGCGTGTTTCGCGGGCCGGGTAGAGCGGGGGAGAAACGACGCCAAGGGAACATCGAGGGAGCTCACGATGTGGATTTCGACTCTTGAGGATATGTAAGCAACTACTGTCTGCAGTCCCTTTCGTGATGTACCTACTTTCACTTCTCACCGGGTGGTATTAATACCGAAGTAGGTAGATGCTCATCGGTAGGTCCCTAAGTGGTCACCGCTCCGGGCGATTTAGTGGTGACGTAGCGTGCCGAAACGTCCACTGCTGATAAATCAACCGTTCAGACCACCACCACCGAGGTCTATCGCATTGCGGATTTACAGCAGAGCATCTATATCATTCCGAATTGCCCGCCCCAAGTCCTACTACTGTATCTACAGCACAGCAATCATGACCTCCACCACCCCCACCACCAGCGTCTACTCCGTCGGCCCGTACCACGGCCTCCCAGTACTGCCCTCATCAGCCCGGAACCTCACCGCGATCGTCACCGGCGCGAACGGCACTATACCCTCCCCGCGTGGGCACCGACTTCGCGGCTAACTAACGAGCACAGGCATCTCCGGCCAGCACATCCTCAAAGTCCTGCTCTCGCACCCCACGGTATGGACTCGCATCTACGCGCTCTCCCGCCGACCCCCGCCAGCGGGCACGTCCGCGGCCGACCCACGGGTGACGCACATCAACACGGACTTCCTGGGGGGCGCGGAGAGCATCCACGCGGCGATGCAGGCAGGCGGCGTGAAGGACGCCGACTATGTATTCTTTGCCACGTACAAGGAGAACAGCGACGAAGGCTTGTGGAGCGGGCAGAAGGAGATGTGGGACGAGAACGGCAAGATGCTCGAGGACTTTTTGGTCGCCCTCGAGCAACTGCAGAAGGGGAGGTGTAAGCGTGTCGTCCTACAGACTGGCGCGAAGCACTACGGCGTCCAGTTTGGTGAGGTGATGGCGCCCTGTAGGGAGGAGGATCTGAGGGTCGATGATGGCCCGTATGCTGGGACGTTGAACTTTTATTATAGGTGGGTTGGCTGCGTGATGTAGGCGGAGGGATGGTTGGCTGACGGGTTGCGCATAGGCAGCAGGATATCCTGAAGGAGTATGCGGGAAAGCATGGGTTTGAGTGGATCGAGGCGAGGCCGAGCAACGTCATCGGTGCCGTCGCAGGGAACTTTATGAATGAGGCTATCGCGGTTGGGCTGTACATCGCTGTGCAGAAGGAGCTCGGCGGGCCGATCCTCTTCCCGGGAACATGTACGTCCACGGTCCACCTCCAAAAATATACTCCAGCCCCACTAATCGCAAGCAGGGAAGAAATACAACAGCATCGAAATCCAGTCCTCGGCGCTGCTGATGGCGTACCTCGAAGAGTGGGCGGTTCTGACGCCCGAATGCGCGAACCAATCCATCAACGCGGTAAACGGCGACGCACCCACGTGGGCACGGCTATGGCCCGCGATGCTGGCCAACTTCAATGTCGACCCATCCATGGCCTCGCTGGACGTGCAATTCGCGAGCGCCGAGATCCCCGCCGAGTGGGCCGGCCAGAAGATGGAAATGCCATACCCGCGGCCGCTCGACCGCAAGACGAAGTCGGCGCTGGATCTGCGCATCGTCCTCGACAAGTGGGCACGGGATCCTAAGGTCATCGCGGCGTGGGAGCGCCTGAGGGACCGTGAGGGCCTCAATCAGAAGGTGTGGGATGGCGCAAGTTGGAAGTTCGCGGATGGGATTCTGGCTATGGAGTGGAACCTCGTTATCGCCTCCGAGAAGGCGAGGTGCTTGGGCTTCTTTGGCACGGTCGATACTATTACCGACTGGGAGCACGTCTTTGATGAGGCCAGGAAGGCGAAGTTGCTGCCGAAGGCTTGATGGACTGGTGGAATGGAATACGCGAATGCTTATTTGTTGCTTCAAACCAATCATGATATATCGCTCGGATTGCAGGTTGCGACGTTCCGAATGAAACTTTATTTCTCCATCTAATATAATCACACTATAGCAGGGGGTGATTGCATACTTAAGTACGAGTGCATCCAAGACCATCTCAATACGCACAATAGTTTCTGCGATGCCATTCCCTCGTCCTTTCCTCCATGGTACCGTATCAGGGAGTTGCGTGAGTTGTGTGGTTTCAAATAGATTTGTGTTTTCGTCGTTATGGGTTTGGTCATGACTTGTGACTTGTGCGATCCTCGATGGGGCCGCCGTCCGTTCGAGACACAGCAACTCGTTCGAAACGACGCCGAATGACTGAGAAAAGGGTTTTTGTCGTACGCCACGACCACCACTTGCCATGGCCATCCATCCATGATCCATCCGTCACCAGACGGATCTCTGGAGACTAGGCTGGGGGAAGATGATATCCTGTTTGAAGTTTCCCCAGCTAGCTTTCGCCCCACGCAACCAGATCTTGTGTGGTTCATGAGAGACGCTCGAGGCTCGCCGAGCACTGCAGCAGCAGCCCCCTTCTCCAACCGTTGCCTCATGTTCGAATAGTAGTACTGGTGTATAAAACGCTCCTCGAGAGAGAGAAGCAGGACAGTGACAAAGAGTTACCAATCGGTCACGTTTTCTTTATGAGAAATCGCGAGAAAGCAACGGAACTTCGCAAGTGCTCACTCGCTGTATTGGATCGTACGGCACAACCAACAAACGGGTCAAATATCGTTGTCTCGCACAGCGGCCAGAGCAACAGCGTTTGGCCAATGGCGCCTGCATCTCACTCATGCATAGCCAGGAGATATGACCTTTGCTCTGAAAGGAAGACGACCTCCGCGTATAACGTGGGGGGGTAGTAAGCCACGTTATACGCGTATAACTTGGGGAGGAGGATTTCTAAGTCAGTGGCATGAATCACAAATTAGTGCTGGGCGGAAAAGAATGAGAAGAAGTTAATGAGTGGAGAGAGGAGGGAGAATGGGAGGAAGAGTTGGGAGGAAAGGAGGGTTTTATAGGTTAAGCTGGTGGAATTCCAAGAAACCACCTCTAGCGCACTAGCCGCGACTCAGAATTTTGTTTCGCAGCAAACACCGCTACATTGCAAGGTGTCGACATTTGACATCAAACAGCGTCACTCGACATCCGAGTGAGCACCGATGAACACATCTCCGCAGCGAGGAATAGCGACAAACGCGCTACTCTCTCACGAAGCCCTCCCACGCGCAGGTGTGTGCAGTTTGAAGCTGCCATACCAGCCAACCTAATTAGACACACCGAGACGGGAGAGGATGATACTGCTGTCAACCCAGTCCGGCTCGATACCTGGGCGAGGTCTTGTTTCCGAACAACCCCCACCTCCCCCCCTCCCTACCTCCGGCGCTGGCTGCCCGTGGCTGTGCGGAACTCACAAATCCACACCGGAACATTTCTCGTACTTGGTCGTGGGTCTTTTGGAAGGTACCGTATTATCTCACATGAGAGGTATGGTTATAAAAACTCATATTATAGGTACTAGTGCATGTAAGTGTGAGCTAGGGCGTCTATGGTTAGCGCACCGAGCAATTATGCAACGTCAGGTGTTCAGCCTTCAGGGGCTGGCAGGTATGTTCATACAGCTGAACACACGACTCTGTAGCTGGAAGTATCGTCAACTACACAGTACTATCCTCCTCACATCTCGGAAGAATAATGCAACTATTCGCCATGATGAACGACCAAGTATCGGACTCAGCGCCGCCAGTAGAAACCCTCACATCATTGTTCTCACAGCTTGACAGCTAACCATCTACCGATCCGGCCAGGCCACTTTTCACGCGTTCATCAGTTAAGTTCAAACCTTCACCAGGGCCCCGGAAACAACCCATCGCAGTCGCCCCACGTTGGGTCCCCCCTCCAGCCGTCATTCCTTCCAGAGCCAAACGAAGTCGAACAGTCGACTCACTTCGGACCCAATACCTAGCCGCACCACCGGCCGCTCCACCAGCAGCAGCACCGGTCGCTCCAACAGCAGCACCGGCCGCTCCTCCAGCAGCAGCACCGGTCGCACCACTAGCCGTAGCACTGGCTGCACCACAAACCTCAACTCCAGCTGCCCTTCAAGCAGTAGGAGCCCGGAGAAGTGCCAGGCTGGTAGGGAAACCTCAGCGTAGCCATGTAACTTCTTTCCCGCAAATTACCGACAGTGAGGGTAACAGTGGAATTGAGGATGATGGTGTTGAGTACGATTTTGGCGAACAGACGAGTTTTAGTTAGATTTGTACATATTGCAATCGATTCTGGGGGGGGGAAATCAGTCTATAGAATCGATTCTGTGGACAGCCCGAGAATTCTCTCCGAGCACATAGGGCGCGTTTTGATATTGCGCTAGTCCCTAAGATCTCTAGTCTGCGCTAATGCGCGCTTTAGACCTATAACAGTGACATATATACCCAGACCTCTCATGTGAGATAATACGGTAGGTACCGAGCCTGCTACGAAGTACTACGTAGAGTACCGAACGACGATTGAAGACGTGGGTTACGTTCATCTCCCGCACACCTCCCGTCCATCCAAAATATCCGTCTCCGACTCTCCAGCGAGCCTAAAGGCCAGAGGGAGACTAGGAAATATCTAGTGTGTATTCAAAATTTCAAAACCGCCATTATCTGACCCAACGGTCGAGTGTGGAATCATGAATAATGAAACCGAGTTCCGACATCTCGCCGCCACGGCGCCGCCCGGCCGTGCATATGTTCGGCGTTCACCCGCCTCTCCCATCTCTCCCATCTCTCCCATCTCTCCCACCTCTCCCACCTCTCCCACCTCTCCCACCTCTCCCACCTAACTGGCCCCGCCCAAGAAATACCACAGTATACTCGGAGGCTATACTACCGGTAATGTTGGTACATACGGGATGTCTTCTGCTGACTGCACTATTAGTAATGTCCACCGGTTCTTTCTACTATCTAGATGGAACGAGTGAGCAAACGTGACACGAATCGTCGGAGCCGGGGTGAGCGTCCTGCCAGATCCCACCAAAACTTGCTCATCAGATGGAACGAGCGAGAAAACGTGACGCGCCACTCGATAGAGACGGCACTGGTGGCGATGATTCTCCGGGTTCCCGAGGCTCCTCTCAGCAGTCTCGTGCCGGCCTACATAAACTGTGTTTTCGTCTTTATGGGATTAGTCACGTCAGGACTTGTGAGATCATCATCCCCGATGGGACTCCGTTGCGTTCGAGACACAACTTGAGCAAAACAACGCCGAGTGACTGAGAAAAGACTTATGTCGTACGCCACCACAACTACCACCATCACCAAAACGTTGGTCAATGGTTAGTGTGGTAGAAATAGAACGAAGTGGTAGTAGTTGCCTGAGAGTGACAGCTCGACAGACGAGCGGGCTCCTCGATAATCGGATCACGAACTGTAACGAGGCCGCCACCACCACTCGCCATGGCGATCCATGATCCATCCGGCGCGAGAAGGATCTCTGGGGGAATCGGACGATGTCCTGTTTGAAGTTTCGTCAGCTTTCGTTCCCCCACCGGGGGTCCGCAATGTGGGATTTAACGAGTGATGAGGAGACTAGCAACCCCAAGCAGTGAAAAGCAGAACAGCAGCAATGGGTCCCGTTAATCGCTTTCCTGATTTTACCGGAACGAGCACCGGGAATCGGTGATTGAAACACATCAATCTAAAAATGAGGTGCTGGATGAATAGCACAAGGGAGAATGGACGAAGAAGAAAAGTCGTGATTATTTTTACAAAAAGAAGGAAGGGAGAGGGGGGAGGCGGGTCATGGTATCCTATAGAGTCAATGATTTGCCGCTGCAATGTACCTATCATACACCTAGGTCTGGGCTTCGAGTGGTTACGTTGTAAGCTGCTCCATTGTAAGTTGCCGTCGAGGGTGACCGTCATGTCAAATCATTCGTCGAAAGGCGCATGATGGAATCATGGATATTATGTGTCTTATTGCATGTTCAGGTGTCACTGCTATGTACTTTCCACTGTCCTTTCGCATACTGCACTCATCTCGTTCGTGGCTGCTTAGCATTGTCGTGGCTTCTCACCAGAGTCAGCATCTTTATGCCTTCAAGCCCCCAGCTGAGTCCGGCGACGGCTATCGTCGCATCCTCTGTCCGAGGCTCGGCTTCCTCGTTGTCTACACGAGCTCGTTTCCTTCATGAGCAGTCATCTTTATCATCTTTCTCGTATCAATTACATCAATCAAGTCAAGTTCTTCTCTCAATTCCAACAGATGGCCCGGAAAACGTTGTGGTTTGGGCTTGGCGCGGCGGCGGTGAGTCGGGTGGACGAGGCTGCCCAAACTCAGTAGATACTCAAACAGCATGCATCAGTGCCTCTCAATATAATGAAAAACGTCTCCTTGCGCATACGTCACCATGCCACAGTAGCCACCCTAAGATCTCGATATCCCGTGCCCAAAGGACACGGTATCTCTTCTGACAGGACCGCACCACCTATGCGCTGATGGCTGGAAGCCTGAACGAACGTGGGGTCGTGTCGTGTCAGCAAGCCCGAGAAACCCTGACATCGACTGATGATGGAAAATCTCTTGTATGTGCATATCGACTGAGGATGGAGAATCTCTTGTGTGTGCGCAAATCCTCCGAGGGGCCGCCTCGTACCTGTGCCTGTGCCGCAGCTGGAATTCCGTCATCTTCATTCCCGCATCTGGGCGATGCGGTGCTTTAAGGGGCACCCGAGATGGATGTGCCCAGAATGGTTGTATGAGGATCCAATGAGCAGCTTCGCGGCACACGCCAGCCCGTTTCAATGCGCACGCGGTCAGGAGTTAAGATAACCTTCGCTTCTTTTGCGTCGGCTTGGCGGTAAGAAGCAAGCATAGCGGCGCTGGTCACACACGAGACACAAAGCCGGGGCCAAATCCCTATGATGATCTGCTCCCCGCACGCGGTTTTCAGCACTCGCACAAGGTTTTGGGCCGTGCGGATGCAGGGGACGGCACACCAGCAGGGATTGTCTGTTGGCTCTCATCTCCACCGCTTGAAGTTCACGATGCATTCATTGTGGGCCTGATGCGGGGGCCAACTCAGGAGTCAGGAGAGGGGAGGATTTGGAGAGTATATATCTCGCCCCGCCGGCGGCCTGGGGATGGATGCCTCGCACATCACCACACCGCATCGCTAACTACACACTCTACAACTCTTCACGACCATGCTTCTCCCCACGACACTAACGTTCCTTTCCCTCGCGGTGGCGGTCCTCGCCAGCGTTCCGGCGCAGAAGCCGCTCGGCCAAGCGGAGGACCTGTACAGCGTCCTGCTTACGCAGGAGCAGCACGAGTACTGCTCGGCGTTCCTCTCATACCGGCCGGAAACACACACGCGCACAGAAACCGAGTACTCGACCGTCACCAAATCCCAGCTGACCACGGGGACGGTGTATGCGCCGGCGGGCGCGGCCGTGGTCACCGTCACACTCGAGAAGGAGATCACATTCACACGGACGTCGACCGTTGTCGCGGCCGCGCCGATAGGTTGGTTTTCCTTTATTCATGCACTCCTGCCGTCCGTCGGACCGACGTGAGCTGACAGCGATTGTTTCAACTAGTGACCTCGACGACAACTACGACTACCTCCTCCACGTCGTGGATCTTCACAAACATCAAACCCACTCCCGCTCCCCCCGTCGCTATCTCCTCGGCCTGTTCCCGGCTCGTCACATCTCCGGCGGCTTCTTCCACAACTGTGTCGACCACGGTGCCGACAACGGTCACGGTGCCGTCGCCTACCATCACTACGATCTACAGGAAGAACCAGCCGGCAAAGAAAACGACTACCATCGCGTGTCCCAGGACTACGACCGTATCCATCATCATAACGGCAACTCCAGCCGCGACGGCTTTGGTGGTGACGGCGGAGACAGTGAAGGTGGTTACTGTCACTAGTACTGTCGAGTTTTGAAGGCGGGAGTGGCGGAGATGAGTGTATTGATAACATGTTTTTGGGTATTTCCTCCTGTTTTGGGTGTAATTTTAGTCTACTATCTACTGGCTTATGATGTATCTTGTGTCTTGATGTTGTGATCACTGGCGTGAGTTGGCTTTCCGTGAGACCTTTCCGGCAATACTCGTTTTCGGGCTCGGACGAAATTGTAGCCAGTATCGATGGGCAGCAGAAGGGGACAATAATACGAGAAGTCGTTTAATGCAATTGATGTCTTTGCCGTCCCACGATCCTCCAGATCCTGCAGCGCATCCGGTCTCATCTCCTCGCGTTACTCTTTGCCACCGCCGTCGGGAAACCATATGATCGCCTATTGGCCAGCGAAGAATCGACGAATACCACAGTTGCGATTCCCAGAAAATACTAGCATCGTCTTGGAATTCCTCACGATGCACCCTTCCCGCTAGGTCTTGCGCAGTGAGATCGATTGGAACACTCTAAGACAGCCGGTACACCACCAGAGTTCTCAATCGCCAATTCGCACTCCGCACTCCGCACTCCGCAATCCGCATTTCCCAAACTCCAAACGCCAAACGCCAAACTCCAACCCCCAAATCAAATCAACGCATCCCTTACCCTTACCCTTACCCGCACCCACCTCCAACCCCAGCCGTCAACCGGGCACACCAAAGTTGATCCCCGCAATACAACTCAAGCAAGGCCCCTCTTTCTCCGACTTGACGTACGTGATGTTGCGCAACCTGTTCTCCCACATGCAGTCGCGCGGAGGATCGTACTTCAGCGCCACCGCGCAGTGCGAACCGGCGGCGGCGGAATGGACCACGTGGCCGCACGCTGTGTGCGTTATTGAGTTCTAGGTGCACATGGTTCGTCGCTGGATGTGTGGGTGGATGTGTGTAGTGGTTGGGTGTGGTGGTTGGGTGTGGTGGTTGGGTATGGTGGTGGGGTTGAGTTGTTATTGTTGAAGAGATTGTAGGTGAAGTCGGCGTGGGTAGAGGAGGTTGATGGGGGGAGGAAAAGAGACGAGAGTGCCTGGGAACTGCGGGCTTATATAAGACGTACCCATCGATGATCGACATTCTATGACCGAAACGCGGCTGGGATTTCTATTCCGCATGTCACAGTGGGTTAGAAGGACGGTTAGTTGCGTGCAATCGAAGGACCAAAATCCAGAATCCAGACTCTTTCGAGCGGTACCTGCCTAGTAGTTGAAGGTGGAAATTGTAGCACGGATGCTAGTTACAACTCAGAAGCAGTTCTGATGATGGGATATCCGTACCGAAGTGCTGATCGTTGCATGATAGCGTGAATTACATACCAAGTCCGCAATGCGCATCAGTTTCACCGAACCCGAATGGATGCCTTTCCACCAATCTGGTTTTCGATATAGCAATCAGGGTGCAGGACGTGGAGCACTGGCGGACTAGGTAACAGGTTCACGTGAAGCCCATGGCCCACGGATGGGATCCCGGCCCCGGGCGACATACCGCATTCTCAACACCATGCGGCTCACCCCTATATGATATATACAGACTCTCTAAGGGTCCATTCGGCTTCCGTTTCTGCGGGAAATCGTATCGGATGGGAAGCGCAAAACACGTAACTATGTACATGCTTGATGCTACTTTGGCGGAGAGATATCACGGCAGGAACAGCACTGATATCGCAAGACAAGTATCGATTAGAATACTTTAAGATACACCACTAGAGTTCCCAATCGCCAATCGCCAATTCGCATTTCCCAAATGTCAAAATCCAAATTAAATCAAAGCAAATCAAAGCAAAGCAAATCAAAGCAAATCAAAGCAAATCAAAGCATCCCGCCATATCAACCTCCAACCCGTCAACCCGTCAACCCGCCCTAGCAAGGGGGATCTGCCCAGAACAGCCCGGGCAAGAACCCTTCTCCCTGGACTTGATGTACTTATTTTCGTGCTCCCAAAGGCAGGGGCGCGGAGGATCGTACCCCATGGCCTTCACGCAGAGACAGCCGTCGAAGCCGGATTGGATCACGTGGCCGCACGTCTCGTAGGTGACGAGATTCCAGGTGCACATGTTTCCTGGCTGTGTGTTTTTGTGGGTAGTGGTGGTTGGGTTTGAGTTGTTGTTGTTGAAGAAGTTGAAGAAGAAGTTGTAGTCGTTGTAGAAGAATTTTTAGGTGAGGTCTGCGTGTGTTTGTAGGTGAGGTTGGTGGTGGGAGGAAGAGAGACGGGAGTCCCAGAGAAACGCGGGCTTAAATAAGACGTACGGACCGACATTCTACGCCCGACACGATGCTGGTATTTCTATTCCGCATGTCGCAGTGGGCATAGGAAGGTTAGTTGCGTACAATCGAAGGACCATAATCCGGACTCTTTCGACTGGTACCTACCTGATATGTAGTTGGAGGTGGAAGTTGTAGCATCGATATTACTGCTTAACTACCGTAGGTGCAAGCAGTTCCGTGGATGAGCTACCGGTAACCGTAACGAAGTGCTGATCATTGTATGATAGCGTGAATTACCAAGTCTGCAGCGGTTTCACTGAACCTGAATGGATTCTCGGGCCTTCTGCCTGTGCATGAAGTTACCGATTCCGTTTTCCACATAGCAAGCAAATGAAGGGGGGGGTGGGGGGGGGGGGGGGGGGGGGGGGGGTTCGGACTGGGGGATCTGGTTGACGTGAGGCCCACGATCCACGGGCATCGAAATGAATCGGATCTGGCTGGCTTGGGTGCCGTTTCCGGTGCCTTGTTCTCGCAGACGTGGGCGTTGGGCGATAGCACGGCAGGGACGATGGCCTCGACTGTGGCGACGGTTGTTGTGGCGCTGCTGCCTCAATGATGGGCCCGGTATGTAGTAGCAGAGTAAGTAAATACTGAGAGACCCAAGAACGTGTGTAATCAAAAAACGTGACCAATTAGAAAAGAGGTTTATGATGATGATGTCAGTTGTGTGGTTGTGTTGAACAAGAAATGGACCGACAAGACGAACAGAAAACCAATAACAGAAAACATTTCAACGTTCAGCGACCGCATCGGGTCTAGATCTGCTCTCCATAACACATAGGTCCACCAGGTCTCAACAAGGTCTCTCCTCTGCGGTGCTCACCAAGGCCGCCAAACCGCCTCTTCCTTCGCGCCTCTCAATACACACCGTAGTCGAGGCCCCACTGTCGTCACGGTTAGGTATCGTGGAGTTTGGTCCGAGCGAATGGTTATGTAACCACAACAGGCCTCGCTTGGAAGGGGCTCATAAGCGAGCATCTAAAGAAGATGAAGAGTCGCTTGCTGGACCGTGACGCCGTCTCGCTTCCAGGTACTTTTTCCCAGAGCAAATCTCACTAGCACCACCATGTGCTTGGAGGACCCCGGACTTTGGACTTCGGACGGAAATTGCGGAGCGCACGGAAACTCACAAGTTATGTACTACATAGGGAATACATCCTTCACTCTACCTGTGGAGAGCACGGGTGTCCGATGCTTTTTCACTACAACTTGAGTTCGTGCCATGAAAAGAAGGCATTGTGCACACATCACGAATCCGAGATATTCAACAGTCGATCACTCGGTTTGTGTTGTCCTCTCAATTTAGTCCTCCTTACACAAATAGACTGCAATCATCACAATGGCCACTACCAATTCTCCATGCCCATTCAAACGTCATCCCCGGCAGCAGCGGCATGTGGCTTTGAGCTTTTTCATAGCTCGCACCCATTACCTCCAGTCGACCAAAACTTCCTGATAGCACGACGACGCAGTGGCGAAGACTTCAGTCCAAACGGCGCGACGCTGGCTGCGGGGTGAGGAGGAGAAGGAGAGTATGGTGGAATGCGTAGTCTGGGATCGATCCGGAACGCATTGTCGTAAGAGCAGGGCAGTGGTCTCGGAATCCAGCCGACCGATGCGAGGAAGCGTGCATCCCGCGCAGAGCCCGTCTCTCCGAGTATCCCCACCATCTCCGCAGCCCCCCCCAGCCCCACTAAACCCACGCCCACTCAATCCTCACTCGGCCCTCCCACTCCTCCGCAATGCCATTGAACGCCGTTGGACTAAAATCCAAATCCTCCGGCTCGCATCCCGTGCATCGATCCACAACCGTGACCTCGACGGCTTTCGTGCGCCCCGCCCTCCGCGCCCGGATATTCCGTCCACACACGGGATTTAGGTTGGGATTGAACTCGCCAGCGGAGCCCTTACCCAGGTGATCGAACAGCTCCCAGGCGATTGCGACGACCATCTGCGAGTCTTTGCTGGCGATCCCGCATGCGCCAAGGCCGGTGCCATAGTACGTGCCGTCGCCAGAATACGTCTCTGCCCCGGTTGGAAGGGTAACATTGGCGGATGAGCGGTGGGTGAGGAGGATGGGGAGGATGATTATCAGGAGCAGAAGGAGGAAAATGAAGGAGAGAAGAGCAATGGCGAGGCGGGAGCGGGTGAGAAGTGGATGGAGGTAGTAGGGCTGTGGAAGTAACCGGGTTACGAGATGGTTGTAGCGCTCGCGGAGGGTAGGACGGAGGGGCAGGGACACTGGCGCCTCGAGAGGGATTGCTGTGATGGTTCTTGTTGATGAAGTTGAGGAGGCAGGTTTCGATTCTTCGTCGGTAGGTGGCGTCATGTTGGAAGTGAATTGAGGATTGAGATGCGATATGCGCTTTTGCGGGGGGGTGGTAGTGTTATAGGGGCCGTGGGTTGCGGGCGATTCCCGCAGATGACGTGAACAAGGGTTTAAAGTGGGAATTAGACGAGCTGCCTATGTGAAACGAAAGCAGGCGGATGCCGTTTGTGTGCTACCGGGTGCGTTACACGAGCGGCAAGCCTCATAATGTATCACTCGCTTACGAGTGATAATCGCTGTACGAGTGTTTCAACACAATCCATTCATTATATATTGCCATGGTCTACTTAGGTTGCAAGCAATTGCTGATTGAACAAAAAAAGGAAGAATAAAACAATTCAATTCATTCAAGAGGAATAGACTATAGTTGCAACTCCTTTCAGAACAGCACCAGTATAACAACTGCACCACCCACTGCTTTCCAACATAAAAGAATCTTCCCCCTCCTCTACTCTCCTTGACACATAGCAGCTGACGGGGATACTCTTGGAGTTCCGTCAAGCCTTCAAGCCGTTAAGCGAGAGATTGGCCGTCTCCACCATCCCCTCTACTGCAGACAGCCACCTTTCCGCCACCATTCCGCCGTTTTTTCCATTATTCAACCTTCGCCGGTGCGACCTCACGGCTTCCTCACCCTCCTCGTCCCCATCTCCGTCCGTATCGTACCCGTCAGTGTCGCTGCCACCTTGAATCTTGAGTTCACCGCTAGCCCTCCTCTTCCGAGGCGAGTTCGTCGACGGCCTGGGATTGTGTAGCTCATCGTCATCGCTAGCCCTCCTCTTCAGGGTAGAGTTCGTCGATGGCCCGGGATCGTGGAGTTCATCGTCTCCGCTAGCCCTCCTCTTCAGAGTCGAGTTCGTCGACGGCCTGGGGTTGTGGAGTTCATCCTCACGGCTAGCCCTCCTCTCCAGAGTCGAGTTTGTTGACGGCCTGGGATCGTGGAGTTCATAATCACCGCTGGACGTAACCGCCTTCTTTGTGACAAGTTCGACTGCGTGAAGTAATAACCTTGCGGGTTTCCGGTTCGGTTGGCCCGGGCCGCTGCTGTTCGAAATATCCACGCTTTTTTTGTCATTGCCGATGCTCGAAAGCTCCCCGGTCCGATTCGCATTGTTGACATTGGCAGTGGTGAATCGGGATTTGACCATACAACGCTTCTCTTGCATCGCAAGTAGGGTCTTCCTGGAAAGCGGCGGCCAATGGTACTTTCCAGCATTAATAACCCTCATAGCATCATCTTCGACAGCCGTATCAGAGTCAGATTCAGCACAAAGAGCCTTCCTCTTCTCCTCCAGCTCCAACCTATCCCTCTCCCTCATCTCGTCACTTCGACGATACCATTCCCGCACCATTTTCTGTCTCTGTTCCAGTATCTGGATTTGAATGAACTGTTGGTGGAACTCCTTATCATAGTTCAGCTCCGCAATCTTCTCCCAGCACTCGATGTACTGCTGGTTGTTGCTAATCTCGATCTTGCCGTGATCATATTTTACATGCCTGGAATAAGCTTTGTATCAGCACTCAACTCTATGCTTCAGGATCAAATCACGGGTGCGGGGACTTACTCGGTAAACTTGTCCACATCCCAAAACTTTCCGCGAGGCAGAAACTTAGCCCAGCAGAAGGGGCAAGGGATCGGGTCGGGGATTTGAGACGTCGCTTCCGAGACGTTGTCACCATTCTGTAGCTTTGCGGAGTTGCTGGCGACATTCTCCCTCTCAGCGACCTCAGCTTTGTCGACTTTCGTCACCCTAGAGATCATGCTGTCGAACTTCACCGCTGCCGCGATGTCTTCATCAGTGACCCTGCCCCGGTCGTTGTCGAGACGTTTCTTCTCGGAGAGCAGTTTGCGAGGCTTTCGGATGCGAGCCGGCGACCCGGAAGTCTGACGGGTACGTTTCAAGGGCTTTCGGCCGTACACCCGCTGTTGGCGACTTTGGGGCTTTTGAGAACGTTTGGAGTAGGACTCTTGAGCGGGGACTTCAACGGCGCAGTGGTTGGCTTTGGCGGCTCCATCGTCGGCGTTTCCTGGGAAGTCATAGATGCTGAGTTCTTCGTCGGAAAGATCAGGCTTTTGAAGTATGGTGCGGCGGGGTTTCGGCATTTTGTGGTGGTTGTGGTTTTGGGCAAGGTGAAGGTTGGTGGTGGTATGAAATGGTGATGGTGGGGTGGGTGGGTAGGTGTGCTAAACAAAACAGTGGGGGGAGGAGGCAGGGAGGAGGGGGGTCGAACGAGCCAAGACATTCTAGAAACCACAATGGCTCTATATAACATAGTATATTAGGTATGCAGCTTCATGACGTGTTTAGTTTAAATGGCCCCTCCTAGTAACCGCCAGAATACTTCGGGGAATCGTAGCAAGATCCTTTGCTTTCGTTATCTGCCTCGATACTACCTCAAACGTACAGTGAATGGCTGTCATTGCGGATAGTAGATGGGTCTGGTTTGATGATGATTAGGATACAGTTTCGTAAGGAGTTGAGAATAAATAATTCACTAATATTCCATCCTATGTAACAACTTAAAAACAAGTATCAAAGGGTTATCTAATTCCTGCTTTAACGTAGAATTTTGGCGAAACTTCTCCTCCTTAGGAAAGAGTTAAGTCTGGGTGTAATCAATAAGTTACATCGGGATTCAAGTCATTTCTACCCTCTGCCTTACACACTTCGAATAGCAGATACTCCCCTCGGACAGTATCTAACTCCGTCCAGTCTGTCCGAATGGCTTTGGGATCCCTCTCTACGCTGTCAGAAGCCCTGCAATAAAGATATTCCTGCAATTCACCATCCAGATGCCTCATCTGTACCTGGAACCACTTCTGAGGCGGCTCAATTCCTTCAATTCCTTCAATCTCTTCAATCCACCGCACCACAATGTCCTTACGGACTCGGGGACGTTTTGGATCGGCCGGGTCGGTTTCCTGAAGTCGTCTGTCTTGGTTGACCCATCGGTCGTCGGAATATTTCTCTTCGATATTACCGCTAGATACAGCGTAATCGCCTTTGCAGCTGTTCACTAAAACCCAGAGATACCATTCCTCCTCGAGAGTCATCGGGCGGCCGAGAAATTCCTCACATTGATGAAGGAGTTGGGATCTTTGGCGGCGATCTTCAGGAGTAGCAGGTGATCGGGTCGACCTAAACGCCTCCTCGTGCGTGAGGACGCTGAGAGCCACCTTCCCCTGGTTGCCTGTCTTTGTGGTCACGTGACCCTTCGTCAGCTCGAAAAGATACGCATCCAAACTGTCCTGGTCATACACCAGTAGTTCCTCATTGGTGAAGGCACTTTTATACCAGATCGTCCAAGTCCCCGGGGAGACGGCGGCACCAGCGAGGACCTCGGCTTCGAAGTCGGCGAAGTTCGACGTCTGCCAGGATAGGGAAACCGGCTGATCATTTATCAGCGCGCGGTAGGTGGCACCGGAAGCACGTCCACCGGCCGGGGTGGTTGTTCTGGCAGCCCGGGGCGGGGGCGAGACTATTATCTCGTCGTCGTCGTCAAGCAGCCTCACTTTGAGGAGGTACTCGAATAACGCACGATCTGGAGTTATGTTCGGATGCTCTTGTGAAGAAACCTGTAACAGATGCCGAAAGACCAGATGAAACTTGGATACCGGGTGATTTCGGGCCACGGTGAGGCAATCGGGACAATAACAGTCGCGGCATGAACAGTCTTCCATTATATCATGAGGACAGAACATGCGACCACCTCGCGCCTTTGGAAACTGCATCTGCCGTCCTCGCATGCGAACGACCTCTAATTGTGTATCGAGTTGCCGCGTGCAGAATCGCGAGTATCCGTAGGTAACCTGCTCGATTTTGTTTTTGCAGTTGGAACACTGAAAGTCGCGCACCACGAGTTCACGGAGAAAGCAGAAGCGACATATCTGGTTACCGTTCATTTCGCACAGCTTATGCCTTTCCTTGGAGTTGGAATATACATCGCTGTAGATAAGGTATGGGCCGAGCTTCAGGCGGCAGATTTGACATTCTCCCTCATGGGGATATTCCGTGTTAATAGTGCACATGGTCGAGTTGTGGCTGGTAGGGGGGATGTGGTAGCGTTCTTGTGTCTGCATCGATGTTCAGCCGCCGCGGGTACTTATATGTCCTGTCGTGGACCCTTGAGCTAGACGTTCAATATGAACGGAAAGGGACGATCCTGCTGTTTTCAATTCGACGAGTGCAAACAAGGGACGGCGCATGTGGCGAAGGTATCAGATGCTTGAAGACTAAGTATTTGGATTGCATAAGAAGTAGAGTTGCGCTGTTTCACTAGAAAGGGCGAGTGCCAGTCTATGCCAAGACGAGGCAATGAGTAGGCCCTCTTTGCCCTAGGCTCGTTTAAGCGCGACTCAACTCCACTGCACACCTGCACAGTCTACAATACTGAAAGACGAGCGGTGTAGTCTAGTTACGTTGAGTTGTTATGAAATGACATCTTGTGCGCCCTTAGTAGCATCAAAGCCGAACACTGCCCATATCATCTTCTCGAATTAATAGCGGCAGTCGGCCCAACTGCAATAGCTTAACCCTCCTCCTTCTGGCCGACCCCGTTCCACATGCGCTCGTACGGCTCCAAATAAGCTGAACGACCCACGTTTGCAATCGTCTCTGCCCCTGCAATATCTACGTCTGCAGCAATTGCATCAACACGGAACTCACGGAGCTGCCAGGCCCGGAAGCAGAAAATTACCTGGTAGGTCGAGAAGCTCGAGATGGTGTTTCAAGCCGGAAAGAGGGTGGTATGGGAGAGACTCGAAATATGCGCGTGCCCGCCGACTCTCCTATCTCCTCTATTCTTTTGCAGGCTGATCGGATCCTTCAGGGGTTGCTGACGGTGGGTTGTGGGCCTGTGGTGTTTAGTGTGTCCTTAGCCGATGCGACTCACCCATCTTCGTTTCGTGTTGGGTTTAATGGATGGTATATGTAAGTGGGATATGGCAATGGCATAGTCCTAGTTTTGAAGTGAATTGCATGATATTCTGTAACCCAAATGCCTATTGTAATGGATAGTACTCATTACGATATAAATGAAAAAGTGTATTCCAAAACAAGAACTTTAACGGGCGAAATCGCTCTTCAAATAACACTAGAAAAGTGACGCAAAAATATAACAATCGCGCGGAAACTATTCCGCCTCAGATCCAGCCCCCTTTCCACTGACGGGCAGTTTGAACCCCGCCTTTTCGTATCGCTTTTCGACAACCTTGTCCCTCTCTTCTTTAGACATCTCCTCCCATTTGGGCTTCTTGGCGCGGCTCTTCCTGACGCGGCATTTCTTCACGCGGCCCTTCTGGGCATCGAGCACCTTCGTCTTCGGGATCTTTCCCTTCTTAGCCTTAACCGCCGCTGTAAATTCAGCAACTTCGGCGATGTGCTCGTCACGAGATTCTAATGAAGTCAGTAAGTGGTATCTCTAGAGAGGGAAGCGGAACTTACGCAAGGCCTTAACGCAGTTGGCCAGACGCTCTTGGTAGTGCGCGTCTTTGTTGTCTGCGGGACTCGAAGGACGTGAGGCGGTATTATTGGACATCTTTCTTTGTGCTGTGTTGTCGAGATGTACCGGAACGATTTAGCTTGGCCGAGTTGTAGAAATACAGTTGAAAATGAAGCTTGCTGGTTTGGTACTCAGTTCTTGCTATTTTCGACGTTGCAATAGGGTGATGGTTGATGGAGAAGTATTGCTGGAAGGTCGGGCCGAGCAGTGAGCTGGATATAAATACGATGCATCTATAGAATGCCGATATCAGCGACGACCTTTGAAAGTGATGCATAAGATGTGGAAGTTTGGCGATCGAACCCAAGTGCTGAGGGTATTCTATAGATAGCACCGACTGCCATACTTACTTCGACAGGGTGTAGTACTCTTGCGAATAGCGGAGCCCTGGAGAACGTACATGGCGCCGAGGGCCAAGAGGTGATGTTGACTGGAGTGGGAGGACCAAGCGGTCGTTTTTTCTCTTGTTGTAGGTATTTTTGTTGTTGCTGTTGTCGGTGTTGTTGTTGTGAAGTTGGAACTGAGTCGTGGAAGACCCTCAAGTAGTTACTACTCTGTTTCCCAGTTTCCATCCCAGGTGGTCACTCGCTCGCTCGGGTAGCAGCCCTAACGTCGGAAAGTATGGTCGCACAAGTCGAGGAAAAAAAAGAGTTCAAATCTGCACTGGGCTTTCCAGCTGAATTGACTGGTACTTCGAGATTTCCGGTGGTTCTGTTAAGATATGTTAACTTGCTGCAGCTGTTGCTCGATCTGAACAGTGGGGGGGAAAATCTCCGTGGAATCTCTCAGATGCGGCTGAGACAACCGTGGAGGAATTAGTACATACATGTATAGAAGTATAAAGAAAAGGAGAGAGATTTACTGAGTCCTCGGGGCAGTTTTATGTCACTTCATTCTCATTCTCTCAAAGCGTTTGCTTCGCTTAGGAATTGAGAGGATTGAAAGCACGGAAACGCAGTGCTTCCTGGTCAGTCGGAGAAGGCTGGTGCCGACAATCCGTACCTGTGTCCCGACACTGTTCCCGAAACAGATACCGTCATGCCACACTTCTCAACCTTAAATTCCTATCATCCTTCCTTCTTCTCTTTCATCCCTTCCTCCCTCTGTCTGAATCAATTTCATCCACCGCATCGAAACTCCACTCACAAAAAACACCAAGAAGACCCCTCCCATCTCTTCGATACCTTATAACAAAACGGACCAGCTCAATCTCCCCATGGCGGACAATTCTCTTCCTGCCGACGAGACTACTCCTCCCGAAACTTCTTCTGTCGCTGCGGTCGAGCTTTCTTCCGTCAACGCCGAGGAGTCCACCCCTCGTCCCACCTCTCCGGCGATGGGTATGTCATTCTTCAGGGCTTGGCCGGAGGATGTTTTTGCCCCCAAGGAGATCCCTCTTTCCCGCGAGGAACGCGAGACTTAGGGACTCTCGCGAGAATCAGACCACAAGTTGATCACCAAGTAGCAGCCTCCGGATCCTCCTATCCGCGCTTGGCCTGTGGAAGACCCGTGGACCCTCACAGAGGATCTGAAGGTGGCTATCCACCGGTTTCGTGTCCTGATGGACATTCTTGGGGAATTTTCCTAACCGGACCCTTTCCACGGCCCGCAATTGCCGGACGAGAATGATTGCCCATCTGTATGCACTCACTTCTATCTCCTTTGCTGATTTTCTGATGGATGCTAACGGATGGCACAGCTGGTGCCTCTTCTCGAAATGATGAGGAGTGACCTCAACTGCCCCGAGTTTCTGCTCACGTCGGATGAGGTTTTGGAGACCGTGTACCGCATCAACGCGGACATCTACGAGCTGCTCCTGGTTCGGTTAAGCTTCAAGACCACCCGCCCGAGCGTCTGTGCCCAGACGTACAGAACACTGCTCTACAATCTCGTGAGTCTCCTTCTTTCCTCACTACTTCTAATGGCAAACTGAAAATGTGTGTAAACAGGCGGAGTTGACGGCGCTGCATGGTGTGGTCCGCGCGCCGGAGGAAGGAACAGAGCACAGAGAGAGTGGAATCGGCATGTCTAGTTCTTAGTTTGTTGGGGTTGGGACCATATCATGTATAAAATAAATGGACGTTCCTCTTTCCATACTACTTCGGTATCTTTCAGTCATTGGTGTAGTGGCAGGTGATATCAAGTGGAAACCATGATCATGACGATACCGAAGTTACAATTGAAGTCTCGCTTCCCATTGGCGATACTCCGCAGCCACACCGAGTAAGATACAGAAATAACAGCGCATACACAGTAACAATACACAGAATCCCAAACTGCTTGTACAATGCAAAAATTCTTCATCCACTCTCCAATAGAGCTCATCAGTAAAAAAAACACAGAAAAAATACGGACTCCTCTCATAAACTCCGGCCAGAGCTCACAGAAGCAAAAGAAACATATCGAAGCAAGTAATCATGTATCAAGACTCCCTGTAACAATGTTATCCCCTAGAAAACCAACAAGTAATAAAGTCAATTCCAACCGTTCGCATAAGCCTGGTAAATATGTAGGCCGAACACTCGTTAATGTATCAATAAAACACAAGTCTAACTCAACTCACTCTTCCATGAACCTTCCGGGAGTGGAAGCACGGTCTCCACACTCTTGGATATTCAACTGACCCATTTGCGTAGTCCAGTGATCGGCCTGCGCGGCTTGCCTTCTGGGTTCGAGTTCTCCGTAGGTCTGCCGGTGGGCGATAACCAACTCCTGCCACGCTTTCAGATTGGGGGAAAGTTCGCCACGGCGAAGTGGTGCAGCCTGTACTGGTGCACGCTGTACTGGTGTTGGCTGCGGATTTTTGTTGATCCGATTATTGTCGTTGCGAGGACGTAGGATATCACCACCTCTTGCACGAGGAGCGTCGCGGTATTTCTCGCTTTTCATGGGGACCGAAAGCGACTGGCCGTGTCCCATACCTTGGAGAGGCGGCTGAGTCTCCGCCTGCGGGACATTATTGCCACCAGGAGTAACAGACTGAGCATTCGAACGGCACCTAGCTTGCCAGGAAGGTAGCTTGCGAGGGTTCGAAAGCTTTATGACACCCAAAGGAGATCCGTTGTGAGGGTAGAACGGGCACGTGCTGCCAATGGGAATCTGGGTTCCGCAGCCGTCACAGCTGTATCGTGGTTCTGCTAGAATGGGGGTAGCCTGGATACGGGCCGGGCTAGCAGACCTGGTGAGTGGTGTTAGCGGAGCACTGAATACTGGGGGTATGCGAAGGGAGTGACCTGGTTCGAAGGCGGAAGGGTTCCTGTCTCGAGTTTCCGAATACAACCAGCCTTTGGAACCTATTGTTGACGGGACTTGAAGATCTAGCCCTACGGAAACAATTGAATCAGATGGAATAGCAGTCGAGAGTGATGGATATACCTCCGTCGGGGACGACTAGAGTCATATCTATCACGACCTCTTCCCCTAGCCGAGTTGTTTTGTCCTCGAAGGTCTCCAGTACGGCGGTTGCTGTGATTTAGGAAGATCAGTAAACAAGTAAAACAGTGCCTCGTAGGATTAACGATATACCTTCGAGACAGGGGATGGTGGCGGATAGGCAGGTTGAAGCTCATGGTGGATGATAGGTAGTGATTGCTTGGAAGTTGGGGTTGTACTTGAATGGGACGTGGGAGTGGAAGTGTGAGAGTGAGGGAATGGAAGAGATAGAAGGTCAATAGCAAGTAGCAGAGACCTCTTGGAGTTAGTTACCTTGGAATATTGGCCGAGCCTCACTCTTTGCAGTGCAGCCCTCCTTTTCCGGCAGCCACTCCCCCTCCTCCTTCCCACAAAATAAAAATAAAAATAAAAAGACAGCAACCAGCCAAGCCGGACAGTCGTTTCGTTCCGCCGCCCGCTTTGCGCTGTGGGTACAGTGCAGCAAGGACCAAACCACCTACGGACATCAAACATCACACACGTTGCGATCATCACCATACCAAACACCAAACCCAAGTACCTGAACTCCTCACAGATCTGTGCGAATGGGTATATCAGTCAAGGAAGAGACGGCGACAGAAGAAACTAATTGCGAGAGAAACCCGGCCTGATCGATGTACTACGACACCGAGACGACTTCGACTTCTACAACTGCGAGCGGGCGTGGAAGTCGTGGAGGATAGGACCGCAAGGGCATGGGATAGCTGGGAGGTGGTGGAATTCGATTTGTTTTGGGTTTGCGAGGTCCTGGGTCTTGGAAGATCAAATGGATGGGAATGAGCTTGGTGGTTTGGGTGTTCATTCAGAGTGGTAGCAATGCCCTCATTTTTTCTTCTCGATTCCTCGTTACCCGCATAGAGTCTATCTAGACCATGGCGAGACTCACTGCCCAGCTAACCTGTCTACAATCTCGATAACCGGCTTGTGGTAGTGACTCACGGTAGCAATCACGGTGGGTTGAGGTGGCAAATGAGATGTCAAGCCGAGTGAGTCATAATGAAATACGCCAAATGAGTGACGGCACAAAGTCATAGGTACGCTCTTTCTCCCATTACTCCGCCATGCTACATACATCCATCGCTATACGTAAGTATAGCAGATGTCCTTCTGTCTAATGTCCATGAGCTCTTTCAGCTTCTTTGTCTTGCCCAACGGACCCAGATTAATCTCGAAGTCGAGCGTGATGTTTCCGCCCACGGCGTTGGCGTAATCGAACATGTAGATGGGTCCAGAGACGTCCTTCAGCCGCGCTGGCAGAGAGATCTTCTGCCAATCCCAGAAGAGGCGGTCGAGGTTTGCGTGGTGTTGGTAGAACAGCGGGTCTGCGAAGGTATCACATGTCAGTACGATAATTTCGCCGGGAGGGGGTAGAGGAGTACTGACCACCGGGGGAATTGTAGGAATCTCCCATATCGCCCATGCTGCCACCGATACCGAAGTGGCCTCCGCCGTGGATATTGGTAGTTGTCCAGTTCGGCTCCGCCTCCAGCCGTTTCGCGAAGCGCCCGAAATTGGACTGTTCTAGCACTTCGTTCCACGTCGCCTTCTGCAGGTTGTACTTCACCACCTCCGGCGAGAAGTCACGCTTGAGGCAGTGAGGATTTGCGATCGACGCGTTGTGCGAAGGACCGAGGCCGACAAGGAACTTGTCAGCCGTGAACGGGCCGTCCGGGACGCAGCCTCCGCCGGTGCGACCGGGAACGGGGAAGAGAGTGCTATTGGCGGGGAGGTCCATGTAGGGCCCGTTACCCCCAAAGCCGTCGTCGGAGTTGAAGATCGACCACTCCTCCATCGGGATATCGCTTTCCGCGTCGATTGTCCTGCACCGAAAGTCAGCATTCCGATCCTTCTGTGGAAGTTGGAAAGTACGAACCAGTCCCAGTACGGGATACCAGCTTTCCAGCCACACTCCGTTCGCAATGCCCTCTCAAATTCCATCAGGTAGTACCGATGCCAGATAGCGAACGCGCCAACAAAGTGAATTCTCTCGGTCTGTTGGATGTGCACGCCCTGGAATTCATCAAATCTCGATGTGGCGCCGGGAATATCGGCATTGAACTTTGCGGGCTTGCGGCCGAGACACTGGACGGCTTTGAGGTAGTTCTTCTTTTCTCCACGCGAAAGTGCGCGCCTGGATGTCGGTTAGCTACCGAGTGCAGAGGAGAAGGATATCAGTACGCACCATTCCTTCCGCTTGATAGGATTCCTGCAGGTCGAGGTCGTCGGCGAACCCAACACTTCGGCAGCCAAACTCAGGGCCAACAGTAGTACGGAGGAGAATCGGAATGCAAACATGACCGGAATTGCGAGAAGAAGTCGGTTGGGTTACCAAAAACCAAATCAATGCGGGAACCAACACATCCTTTATGTAGAAAAATTCCCGGCGTCCCGGTTGCCTAACAGGAAGGTGACATCCACCCATAAAGCCTGGACGTTACGCGATTGTCTTCCACGCTATTTTAACGGATTATTAGATTTTTCTCGGTAGGTGTAGCAGTTTTAGCAGGTAACGAACCCATATACCCAGGGATTAGATGCAGCGGCTGATCTGGCGGGTGGCCTGAATGCTTGAAATGAGATCTGATGTTTCCGCCTTTTAAAGTCGTTTGAGATCGCATGGAAGGTCGTTCGTGATGGCTCAAACACCCTTTTCTTTTCTGAGCGGTGTCAAATGTCTTCATAGACGTCCACACAAAGGAGATCTTCAGGAAGTTATAATGACCAAGAGTTCTCTACAACGACCTAGTCATTCCTACAGTGTAGGCAGACGGCGCTAGCTGCCGACGGGTAGGAGTGGTCGCGGCTAAATAGTAGAGTGTCCTCCGGTCTGGGTCGCCTGAAATCTCGATTGCCATGGTTTGAAGAAGATTGGCTGACGGATCCTATGAACATGTAGTATTTATCGCTGGGATGGCTATGTATATCTTCTGCGCCAGGGGCGAGTCGCGACTGCCTGGATGGTGAGCAGCCGGTACCGTAATTGGCGACATAGATCGCTTGCGGGGTGGGAGAAGACCATCAATCGACGGGCAAATTGAAGAGCCACAGGGCTGAATGCTGTTTCTTCCATGAACACCGTCACATGCCTTTCCTGGACGATGGACCGTTGGGATAGTTCGCCCGGTGTATCGGTCTTCTATGCCGGATAGCCGCGATATGTAGTCCCATGCATCACGGGAGTGAGCCGTACCGCAACTCCGACGGTTACGACAGCAGTTGGCGGCCTCTACATAGGAAGAGTCACATGTGAAGACCACATATCCGTGAGCTGGAGTCGGCGGCCGAGTGAGCGGGAGGGTGAGGGTCGGATGTGGGGGTAGAAATCGACCGAGTCTCGCGTGGCGGGGTCACTGGATCACGCGTTTGGTACGTGCGGGGTAGCTTCGAGGGTGGCTGAGCGTAGTCAGTGGTCTGTAGAGGCTCAGCGTAGGTATTGGTCGGTGCGGAACAACGTTTCTACATAGCAGCACGAATCCACTGGGGCATGCATGGTGGCTTGAAGTGGCGCATGGAGAGCTTAGCCACCGCCTCCTCGAGGAATAAAGCAACAGGAAGACTTCTGGCCGCATCACATACTTGGAATAAAACAAAAATTTAGATATCTCAAGATGCTGCGATACTCACATCGAGGCTGCTTCTCACAACGTCCACGTGTTGCCTAGGCTTACTGATCGGCACCTGCCGTGGGCTAGGTTTGCCCCGTGCGGCTCCAATGCGGGTGATAAAAAAACTCTACGCTAAAGATTTTCTTCTTCCGTGCAACAACTCCAAATTATCAAGATGTTTCGATGGATCAGAGTACGCCCCTCATCTCTTCGTCCGTACTGCCGCCTCAATTAACAACTTAATCAGGCCCCCTTCTCCGGCGCATCGAAACCCGCAGCTACCGCTGTAGCGCCAACCTTATCCAATAAAGCAGCCCGTGCTGCCGCCCGTGCCGCCGCGAGGGCTTCCGCCAGCAATGGAGACCCGGCAGCAGCAGCGACAGCAGCGATAGCAGCGGCGGAAGGAGCTGAGGCGGTACCTGTGAAGCCGGAGGACACGGTCGAAACGCTCTCGGTACAGCTGAAGAGGCTTTCACACGAACACGAGGCGCTGCACAAGCATCACACCAGCTCACTGAACACGACGAAAACGGAGGTGAACTCGATCAAGAAGGAGATTGCGAAGGCGCTCGAGAAATCGAAGTCCACCAGTGCCACCGAGAAGAGTCTGTCGAAGCTCACCGAGTCCGTCAACCCGCTGCCGTCGAGGATAGCAGCTATCGAGGCCGCGTTGGCGAAGAAGAGCACGGTTGTGCAGGCGGATCTACACGGGCAGCTGCTGAACAAGCTTACGGCGCGGTTGGCCGCGTTGGAGAAGAAGGACGTGCACCCTATAACCAAGCTCCTGCTGGAGAACAAGATTGATTGGGAAACGATGGGATTCTCGAGCGAGCAGAGTCTCGTCAAATTCGCCAACGACCTGCCGCTGGCTATTAAGACGATCCTGCCGAAACCGGAGATTGCGATGAACGCCAATGCCGGCAAGATTGTCGACATCTGGCCGCACCTGGCGAAGGACGAACAGAAAGTGGTGGCGAGTGTCTTCCCAGTGGTGTTTGGACGCCCCGTGGATCAGTGGGATAATGCAACGCCGGAGGAGAAGGGAAGGAGTATTGCCGATTGGGCGTACATGGCGGTGTGGAAGTTCTCGGGAGGAAAATTGTAGACGCCTAACTATGGGTGCTATTGTATCATTGGATCATGTACTATATTAAGGCGTATGGGGATAAAACTGCTACTCTTCTTCCACTTCACTCAGGGCAATTATTCTTTCACTTCACTCAAGCACGGCAGCTCATGGAGTTCAACGATTGAGAATGTTCATACGGGAAACCGCCATGTGAGACAACTCCAATGGCTAATGAGCCACAGCGCTAATATTGTAGCCAACAACGAACTACTGACATCATCGCGTTGTGGCTGATGCGGGAGCCCGTGTGAGGTCATCGCCGGACGTCGTTCCGGCCAAGACAGCCGCCGATATCAGAGGTAGGTAAGTCCATCTAGTATCCAGGCCATCCGATCCAGACGGGGTGTTTATTGTGGCTTTGCTTGCATCCCGTGAGGTGCCCAGCCTGGTTACATCAAAGCCCGGGAGCTAGTTGCTCTAGAGTAGAGGCTGAGTTCGCGGCTCTGGAATCACAAGGTCCGACTGGGTTTTCGGGGACGGATGGCTCGCTCGACACTCCCCGACAGAATGGACATTAACCGAGTAAGTACTGATGAAGAGAGAGTCATTACAATTATTATGTTCAGTAGGTTAGACCATAGTAGAATTCGCTCGATGACGATGCGTCTCCTGCTCTAGATGCGTAATTTCCTTGTTCAGCCGCTCCTGACTCGATGCACCTGACCTTATCCCTAACGACGACGAGCACGCTGTTTTCATTGTCGGTGAACGCCAATCTTCGGCACCAAATTTCGGCGCCCTACCTTCTGTAATCCCAAGATATCTCCCCAACTCGACATCCTCGATCTCAATTCCAGCCCTACCCTTAGAACCTTTCCGTCCCTCACTCATAGCACTTCCACCGACCGTTGCGGCGGCAAGTACTTGGACTTTTTGCTTCGAACTCCCGCTGTTCCCCCCGCGACGACTCAGCACACCACCAGGCCCAAACACGCTTACCAGGTGTCGTCTGAAAAGTGGGAGGCAGAACGCCAGTAGTGCCGAGGAGAGTTCGATGACGCCCCACATCTCGACGGTCTTTCGGCGGGAGTAGTTCTCGAGAGCGGAGGATCGGTCGCGAAGGATGTGGTTGATTATTGCGTGGCGAACACCGGACGCGGCGATCGAAACTCCGCCGAGGAGGAAGGCTACGATCAAGGCAAATCGTACGTTGGGCTCCAGCATGAGGCGGGAAATGACGAGGAGTGGTAGGCAAAAGACTAAGGACGCGGAGGCTTAGTACTGTCGAGTGACGGGACGGATTTCCTTCCGCTGGGGAGGTATGGGAATGTACTCATGACATCCGTGCCGATATTGAGTGCTGATTGGAATATGAGAGTGAACCGACTACTCAGGTATGCGCACTGGACATATGTCTGGTAATCTCGTGCCCTGCATTGGCCGCATCAGCATATTTGATCTTCGAGTGGTGAGCAAATAAGTACATACCAATTATTCTCCACCGGGAGACACCAAGTCAACTGCAAGATAAGGAGCGCAATCCCACTTGCTGCGACCAGCGCAATGCAAAGGTGAAGCAAGTATCGCAGCCTCGTCTGAGTCCGATTGAACAGTCCCCAGTAAAAGCTTAAGAACGCCGCCTTCAAACACCACAGCTCGATAATATTGAAGAATCCAACGATATATGTGATTTTCGTCCAATAAGGCCGGTACATGAACGTTGCAACCTTCGTCATATCGCCGTTGAACTTGGTGATAGCACGAAGTTCGTCGCGAGATTGCAGCATCAAGCAGCATAGTAAGGAAAAGTTGATGACGAATGCGGATGCGAAGAAGAAGTCCGCCAGTAAGTCGCGAGTCTTCCGTGGGTGATGTCGTAGAAGGATGAATCGTGTGGCACAGATGATTACATCAAGGACCTGAACCGTGATCAGGAATGCGAGGGTTTGTTCTGGTGTCATTGTACCGTCAGGGAGCGCTGCGCCTAGGAGAGATCCATTATTCTTCGTGTCTTTCAGTGTAGGATGGAGGGCCCATACATACCTATATACCGGTGGAATGATCAGCAAAGCCGAGGCGTATCCGGTGCGTCGTGTCATGTCGAGGACGCGAGAGCATGGATTTACACAGGTACTTAAGTGCAGCGACCTGAGCTTCTAATTGTGTAAGTAGTTCTCCAGGATTGCGGTGGCGACAGGCGAGGCCCATCCTTGAATCCCCTATCATTCAGGATGTGCTTCATGCTCGTCCATCTGTGCAGCAGTATGCCCAACCACGGCATGATCGATGCCAGGGCCGATGCTAGATTCCATGATCCTACTGCCGTCCACCGACATGCGGGCGACAGCCGAACGTCGCAAAGAGGCGTTGTAGGGTGGGGGCGGCTTGGCTTCGTCTTTAGTGTCGACGATAGATGTGGTCTGGCTCGCAGGGAGTTTCCACGTAGTGCCTGCCACTGCCTCTAGAATGCGGTTGATGTTTGTTGGACAGTGTCGGTGGTCGACGGACAGCGTAGGATGCGAAATCATCTTTCCACTGTTGCGCATCCACTTTGCTCCTTCGGTTCACTTCCGTAGTTTGTCCGTCCTGAAACTGTCTCGGTGATAGCCTCCTCTCTTTGCTTTTGAAGGCGATCCTGACGCTCGTCGGAACGGCGATTTCTCCGTGGCCGATGGTATGTGCCATAAAGGGCACCTTCCACATTTCAGCTGATGTGTGAAATTGCGTCTCCCATGATCTAGCTACGCAGTAAATGTGTACGGTGATCATGGAGACGACGAGGTAGGTGCATAAACTCCGGATTCCCTGCCACCAGACCTTCCGTAAATGGCATCAGAACACCTGTTGCCGCTGACGCCGGACATGATGATCAGTGTTTTCTTCAGGTGATGCATCTCCGGTTGGTGCGTCTATTGGGTTGGTCCAGCAAACCGATTTGCTCGGCGTAACAGAAGACTGATACCGGCAGGAACCAGGGCACGAAGATGAAGTTAGTTCGTGAGGAGGTGCATTATAACGGTCTGGCACGTATTGTTTCCAGTCCTTGAACCCCGGTGAGGATCCGGGTTGCAGGTGACTTGTTCCTTCAGCATGTATGCCTCTACAATAGGCAGATAGTAGAACTCTCGTAGATTCCACGAGGCTAGCGCATTTACGGATGACGCTGCGCCTCTTGCCCATGCGTCCAGTCGTGGTTCGCGGTATGTAGGTATGTGTACCTAGGAACGCATGACTTTAGCTTGTTCATCAGCCGAGAAACATGAATTCCTATATATGTGGAGCAAGCGACGTCCTTGGCAAATTAACCTGATCGACGTACGGTATTTTTTGTACCCCAGATATCTACTATAGGTAGAATACCGGTATATAGTGAATCGGGATGCTCAGCTGTGGGGAAAAAGTAGCCTTGCTGGGGAATCGATTGACGGGCTTATCTGGAATACTTTAGGTGCCATACGTACCCTAGACTCCTAGTAGAGCAGCATATGTGCTGTAGTTAGCTACGGGGCGGGGAAGCTTGTCGAGAGTCGAGAGTCGAGACGTGGTGGATGGACAGACCAATAAACATGTGAACAAACACTTCCCCGCGAGGATCGGACCCACTTTCTCTGGGCATGCAGGGGCTCGGCAGTGCGAACCAGGTTTCGGATGCTGCAATGCTCAGCACTAGTAATCCGACGCGCCGCTTGTCTCAGGCCGATATCTCACGTGGCTTGGGGGCTGTGATGTTTGAGAAGCCAGCTGCGTCCCGCCAGTGCTGTTGCCGACTTGCCATTGGATGGCTTTTCTCTCCTTGCGCCCAATCCGCCCGGCGTGTAGATGGCTTGCAGGGAGTACATTATATAAACGTCCAGACCTCTGTGGTTCCTCACTGACCTCTCGGTCGACTACCGAGCGACGCGCTGTGCTGGAATTCGCCACTTTCAGTCGACGTCGTGCAGGATCCTGGAAGCAAATTCCGGATGGAGATAGTTCATTCATCGCAGCAGGTAGGTACCAGTATTCTCTTCGATCATGCCATCCGCTGGTACCTGCCTAGTCAAGCCACGAAGAAAGTCCAACCCAACGTCGACCGGCGAGGAAGCATCGACGCGATGATCGATATTCCGTGTAGGTATCCATTCAACTGACGTTTTCGCGCTCGAAATCTCATCCTGCCGCTGGTCAGGAAAAGTATCATAACGGCTGGATGTGAGACACACTTGAACTCCCTGCATCAAGTCAGCATCTGCATTACTGATTGTTGCCCGCACTCGAATTCGCATGTATGCATAGTCATGCCATCACAATACCGGTATGCGCTTGCCGTGAGAGCTACTGAGGTGGAGCCCGGATATGAACCGGCAGCTGGAACCTCAGTCCGATTTTCTGCACTCAATGCGGCCCCGAGAGAACCGCCCCGCTGCGCCCCCCCTACATATGTGAAAGATCCGATGAAGGGTACAAGAGCTTTCATCGGGTGGGCTGGAAATGATCCACGGGTTCGTCATGCTGAAGGGTCGGTGGAGGGAAGAGAAGCGATATGCCGCCCTCAGCCCGCGTTCCCGCAGCGACTCCGTCCGAAGCTGCCTTCCTGTGTATTGGCCGGGTTAAGCGAGCCATGTTCGTATGTAGTCGGTATTGAACCACACGAGGCCCGTTGCAAGTATATGTATAACCAGAAGGTGCATAGGAGGTGCATAGGATGGCCCCTGGAAAACCGATATCCGACTCAAATCCTTTAAGCGAAAATTCTTCAGGACATCCTAAGCCGCATTATCGAGCTCATCTGGAGCTAACCTGCGTGTCACACCTCATGGCCACAGTCGCCGGTCGCCTCCAAGTCGATGACGCCGATTCCCCGAGGAGTGGTATCTATACTTGTTAGCTTGAATTTCTTGTGTAATCTCGCAACTGTAATGACGAACGAGGCGTAATTCCCGGGACTCCTCCTCTCAAGGTCGGATGGTGGGTGGCTCCATGGCGTTTAGGACAGAAGGGCGGTGGGTGATGTGAGAATGAGATGTGAGGTGTTGCTAACGTAGAGCGGATTTTCCGAGCGGATTCTCAACACTGTATTCCTATTTGGGTATCCGAGCTGTACAAGCTTAGTTCGGACCAGCCTTACAACAACCGCAACAACTCATTCCTTCCGACCTCTCGAGTCTCGACAAACAACGCGAGACTCGCTCATCATTTTCAACACCTCATCCCTCGAAGCATCGGGAGTCGCTCTTCTTAGGGTGGACTTGTTCCCAGAGCCATCCGATACGCCATGTCTCTGCCCCTTCCATCCCGAAGAACGCGGTCCTGCTCGTCGAAAATTTTGCGTCTACCTTCCTCCATTACTCTTTTCTTTCCCATCACGATAGCCTCGTGTGAATCGCCACGGCCAGGCGACACCGCCGATACCTATTGCCAATGGTATGTACCTCCGGACTCGGCAGGGATGTTACTCCGACGTTACAATAAACCACTGACCGCCGCTTTCAATGACTTCCGCGGCCGAGCAAAGGTCTAGGAAGCTATTAGTTTTGTCGATCCCGCCGTGCGCCATCTAATTCGCATTCTCCCAGAAACAAACAGATGTACTACATGCTTCTCCACTCACTGTGCCGCCCAATTTCTCGTGCCACCGGAACACGGTCCCGGCATCCAGAATGGATTTTTCTGGAGCATCGTCAGCGGACGCACCCACGCACCCAGGCACGCACACACGCAACCAGTGCGGCGAATGGTTTCTATATTTGAACGACTGCTTGGACGCACAGCTGCTTGCCGTGTCGTGCCTCCAGAGATAGGTAGGTACACTGTCTCTTCGATGTTGATCTATTATTGATAATCTATTCTAAAAGTACATAGGGAGCTTTTTACTTCCGGAGCGATCTGAGATACTACTGGCGCCACGCTCAAGTGTTCCTGCCCATTGCTCTTTGAGAAAGAGGGCCGAATCGCGACCGAGGAACACGCACAAGGCGTAGTCGTGGTTTTCTGGATTCTGGTTCCAGACCATGCTAACTACCAGGCATATAGCTACCTGGTCAACTAACTACCTAGTCCTAGCGGATGTTCCGGAGAATCGCCGATTTTACTTAGAACCATTCCAGCCCTGTCGAGGTCCAAGCATTTTCAAAAACGACATCCTCCAATCTGCCAGTGAACGAATGAGCAAGAACAGAAGAGTACGTTCAAGACTCCCAACTGAAAAGTTGCAGATACCTAGTAACGCGCTTGTCGGATATCGAAAAACAGCCCATGGATGCATTCCCGAAATCGACTGTGATTGCGAATTCAACATTGGTCCAAGACTGGAAATAGTGCTTGAGATCGACAGAGTGGCGGATTAGTTACCACTCTAGAAATCTATATGACTTCAAAAGTGGCTGGACTCTACATACGTCAGTCCTCTAGAGGGAAGCAGTTTCATGGACAGAGCCTGTGATATACATCGGAACCTTAAAAGTTCCCTCAGTACGGCGTCAACGGCAGCCATTCCTGCCACAACACAACATGCCACGTCATAACCCCACATCTCGGCGCTCGGCGAAAAGGATGTGAATCGACGATGTGTATTCCCAATAGGTATGTACAGCCACAAGGCAGTAGTACGTAGGCAAGATCCTTGTGTATGTAGGTACTTGGAAGTTGGAGCCCCGGCGGGAAAGCACGACTCCGAGATAGAGGAGGGAGCCGCAAGGCACCGGTGACGGGGTTAGTTCACTATCCCCGGAAGACATTTCGGATCCATCTCGAGACCGGACCTCCGTGGCTCCGCCAGAGCTAGGCATTCGAGCATCCTGGTTCAGCGGGGTAGGTGTGAGGTTGAAACAGGGCACACCCGGGAGATGGACGCGACATCCGCGGACTCCCGCTGCCGCCGGAAGCTAAGGCAATGCGTTGAAGTATTTAGGTATCCCGCCGTCGAGTTATTCCCAATATCGGTCGACGGGCCGATGTAAAAGTTGGCAGTAGGGTAGATTTCAGGGTGCTCGCGAGGCCTTTCGAAAGAGGACGAGGAGGAGAACGGGAATGGCAACGGGGAGACGTGGGGGCTGACGATTTCGATCAATCCTCCTCGCGATGTTTCTGGGCAGAAGATAATGGATTAACAGGAGCCAAGATCGAAAGAGATCAGATTAGGTGGTCATTAGATAGAGTACCGGTACCGTGACTCTGCGATCGATATGGTTTCACCGATATAATAATTGTTCCCGCGTGTATGCATGGACCCGAGAGTGTGCATATCAACAGCCTTCCTGAAGAAACCCTCTCACGGAGCTATCGGTTGATGGCGCAACCTGCCTTGACCACGGATCTCCAGCAAAACCAACCCAAACGCCAAGTCGGGATTCTCGGGGGCGGCTGAAAGAGGAGACAAGTCCCGAACCGGTCGGCGCGCCGGCAAGTCCCGGTAGATACATACTCTAGATGGTTAACCAACTAGCGCTCCGCACACACCTACCATAAACGAACATCTATATAGAATTTAGAAAGTCTCCGGATTCGCCAGCTTGACGCAGGTAGTTGATCATCCGCCGTCCATCTGCCGCGATTGTATGCAGGCAGAGGCGCTGACCAGGTGCTTTATTACTAGTAGATAGTTGTGGTCCAAAGTAGAGTTCGGATCCCTGAAGAATTACCTATCTACTGCAGTGGTCAGCCAAGTACATATCATAGGGCCTACCTGGTTAACTACCGGGATGTACGGACGAGAGTCGAGACCGGAACTTGCGCACTGTGGAAAGTGGTGATATGTACCTATGATAGTAGGTACACGATCGAAAAAATCAAACTGTTGAGCCCTGGGTAGAATGTCCCCTTCGAAACAATGAGCGAGGCCTTCGGAGCTCTCGGCCAGTCCTGTGGCCATCCGTCGGAGTCCGTATCTGGCACGGCCGTCGCGTTTGGCTTTGGCTTGGGTTGAAACATCTTTCCGAGGAACTTTCGTCGTTTCGGAAGGAAGAATAGAGTTATTAGTAGATATTCCAACGGTCGTACTACATACCTAGTCCTGGGGTTATCATAGGATTGGCGATCCTAAGGTTTTGTTTCATAATTCTGCACCTGGCCGCGCGCCGCCTGACAATTTGAAGTACATACAGATTCTGTTCCCTGTTCACTACAAAGCTGCCTCGATGGTTCGCCTGAGGGGACACTGTGATTCTCACTATCCCCCAGCGTAGGTGGGATCATAAATGATATAAAATTAAGGACAAAAGAAAAGCTCTGAGCACTGGTAGTATTTTGTCTTGTTAAAACGAGGCACTGCTCCACTCGACTTGAACGTCCAATATTGCACGACACTCTACGCTATGTAATAAGTATGATAACGTTTTTCAGCATGAGGGCGAGGGCTTGGGTCATAAGCATGCTATCAAATGAGTGCCCACGCTGAGGCAGCAGCTCAAACATTCAGTCAAAAAGAAATGCCAGATTTTGGCACCATGGCCTTTCGTGATCCGCCTTCTCGCCGACCATCATTCACCGACAAAAACTCGGATTCTCCATCCCACAGTACCGTATACGCAACTTTCGCAGTCCACTCTGCAGTGCCGAGTACCGTGATGAAAGACCCGCAAAAACTCACAAAACACAGCGTCACGCAGGAGCTGAGGATGGCGGTCGTCCGGAGCACGAGGAGGGTAACAGCGCATGCCACCGCCGGGACTTCGAGGGCGCCACGCAAAACTGTTTGGAGGAACGTCGAGATGGAGTACTACTACAGTGGTCGTCCATCAGCCAGGATGAGGGTCGGTAGATGGGATGTGAGCAGTCTTAGGATAGTTAGGTAGGAGCAGGTGCCAATAGATAGAAAGTCATTGGTGGCCTCTTCGTATCTGGTAGAAGACTCTCCAGCCTGCCGCTTACCCTTCATCTTGATAGTGAACCGTGAGTTCGACTGATCTCGAAGTTGGTCGTTTGCTGACCGCGATAGCCACGAGTGACGAGTCACGACTCCTCCCGGGTCCGACGGAGATTCGGCGAATGTTTGAGCCACGCCGACACCGGAGTCTGAAGCACCCATTTCGAACCCTGTTCCTGTTGTATGATGTGTATTTCCCCTACCTATCAAGCGCTCCTTGCGTACGTATAGGCTACCCAGCTCAACGACACTAACGATAAGCTATGTACTTACATACCTAGATGAACGGTCTCTGTCAGGACATCAGTCAATTCGGTCATAGCCCCGCAATCGACATCCTCTCTCCCTCGCCGGCTCCAAGTTTTAAATAAAACAGGAAGATCTGAAGATCTCTCTCTCTCTCTCTCTAAAGCGAGAAATCCAAATAAATCGAAGTCCTCTCTCCCTTACAGCTGGACATCCCGTATTTCTCCGTCGTGAATGCGTCCTTTCGCCCTGGTGAATATGAGGATTGTCCTGGAGTTCCATGATTCTTCCGTAAGCAAAAATGACAAACAAAGGCACATGCACAGCCAGGACGCAACGTACCACGTCGACATCACCATCGACGCTGAAGCCGGCCTTGATGGCGATCTCCGAACAGATGCATATGAGGAAGTACAGCAAGAGAATTCCGACGAGAATCACGGCCACCTTAGTTGCGGACATGTCTAGCGGGAGCGACTCCATGTGACGCTGAGGACGTAGTGGTGTGCTTGAGCTTTGAGAAGTAGATGGAGGGTGAGGGGAGGGGTTATGTAGTGATCTGAGCAGTGGATCTGTAGGTGCTGGAAGTTGCGCGTTACATCGGCCTTGACCTCGTCCTTGATAACCGTGACCCTGAGTTTGATGTCTTTCCCCCTCTTTGTTACCCGCAACCGGCACTCTCTCCCTCGGCTCCCCTCGGCGTCTGGGACCCTTCTGACGATGAACATCTAACAGCTACTTAAATAATACATACCATCGGATTATGGAATATTCTACGGTCCACCAGCCGGCGTTCCCACTGAGGGACGGCTCGGCAGATTCACAGCGAGGGAGCCGTCACAGTCTATGAGTACACTTATGCGTTACATGGCAAGTAAAAGATGAAACGGAAAAAAAGTAAATTTAGGAAAATCACGCATATGGTGCGCACAAAAAAAAATCCACCCCCTCTCCCCACCAGCCAACAACTACCCCACCCTCTAGTTGTTGCGCCGGACACGCTTGGCGGCCCTCTGCGCCTCCCCCTCACACATCTCCTCGCCCCCGTCACGCTCGTTTCTACGAGCGGACTGCACGGCCTTGGTGCGCGCTTGGATGGCCTCGTTCTTCACCGCAGCCTCCCGGGCCCTCTGCATCATCCTCTTCTCCTTGGAGAGAGTCTGGATGCAGTGCCGCCTCAGTCTCTTCATATACGCGTCTGGAGATTTCAGGACCCAGAAGACGAGCTCCCTAGCTGCTAGGGCGTCGTCGACCATGTCCTTCCACTTCTCATTGACGTGTACATGAAGGAGCGAGGCGGCAAGGGCCCGGAGGTTATGCTTCTGGTGTTCCACCTTCGGGATGAGGATGCCAACGTCGATGACTCGACGGTGCGTCAGTCGAAGAGCATCTAGGTTGGCCTTCATATCCTCGCCAATCAGGACCGTGGTCTGGTCGATGTAGCTGCAGAGGAGGTCGCGAGCCTCCTCCCATCCCTCGAGGTTCTCGCCGTAGCTGTCCGCCTGAACCATCTTGCTCTTGGTGACGCCAGTTTTTCCGGTCCTCCAGCGTAGGATTGGCGCGGTAGGAGACACGAGCATATTGATCAGCACTTCCGCGGTGTGGAAGTCGATCACGATAAACTTGATCAACTCGGGGCGGCCGAACCCAGCAATTCCGGTACAACATTTGATCACCACTGCTCGCTTTGTCTCCAACCCTTTCGGATGGACGGCAAGAGTCGGCTGGTAGGTGAAGTCGGTTTTCAGGTCCTCGAGACTCTCCAGATCGTGATTATAATGAATCGTGCATCCAGCCAACAATTTGCCCTTCTTGGCATGACAGCAGCTGTAAACGCGAATCATCTTTCTGGCGCGTGGATCCCACAACTTGATAACCTGCCCGGGATGAGTCCGACATTGGGATATGTTCGAGGTCCGAAGGCAGACATTACACCTCTGCATTCCCCTGAGCTTCTCCTCCGAGGGAGACACCAGGGTGAACTTGTATTGACGAAGCTCATTTGGCGCCATTATAATTTCGGTGAGAATATCCTGATGAGCGTCATGGAGGTACTCGGGTGCGATAGTCCATGATCTTCCACCGACATAGATGGATTGCCAAAAGGTGTTGAGCTTGCGAACCTTGTCGACGATGGCAACAAAGGGAGATCTCTCGACAAGAGCTTCAACACCATCTGCTTGAATACCGGCCACAGAATTGGAGGGGTGCGAGGGCCGACCAGGAAGCTGAACGTTGCGACGGTGACTGCCGCGCTCTTGCACAAAATTGATGCGTTTCTGGCCCTTCAGCTGGCTGTTGGAATGGTGCTTGGATGCGTCGTAAATCACCACTTGCGTGTTGACGTCCGAATCGAGAGCCTGTGGAGCCTGGAATTTCGCAGACACCTGCTGAAAAATACCCGACGGCACCTCCGCGAAAGCAGATTTTCTGACTGCATTGAAATCGAAAATACCCTTCGAAGGCTGCTTGGTATCTGAACAACCGAAGTGGAAAATCGAGCCATGCGTATCACTGAGTCCTATCTTTCCGAAAAGCATGTCGATATCGGGTTTGGTACTCTTCTGAGAGATACCCATCGTCTGAATGCTGGACAAGAGTCCCGAGGTGGGGTCGTCAGAGCACAGACCGGGGGCAGAAATCGCCGAAGTCGAAGCCGCGGAGGCAGAGGTCGGAGGAATATTCTGAAAACCATCGGGGATTGAAGCCAACTGAGGATCGGCAGCCTGGGGAATCGTCTGCAAAGAATTAGTAAGGTAACAAAAAAAAAAGAGCGGGTGGTGAACTTGCCTGAGAGTCGGTAGCAGCAGGTTTCATCTGCGAACTCGAAGCACCGCCGGTCTGAATATCGGAAGCAGTAGTAGTGCCCGGAGAACCAGCAGTCTATAAACAATGGGAAGTTAGTAAAAGAAGCAAATAGCAAATCGCGAGTTGAATTTACCTGAAGAACGGCTGTCGGCGAAGTCATTTGCGAAAGAGAAGCAGAGACACACGGATGCAGTACAGCAGTCGCATCAACTGTAGAGCCTGAAGTCTTGGCGGATGAATTCATCGGAGACGTCAAAGCCCCGGCAGATGAAATCGTCGAAGAAGTCGAAGTGATATTGACAGCATCGTCTGCAGAGTCCGAAGTCCCGGCGGATAAAGTCATCGGAGAACTTGAAGTGATGTTGACAGCATCGTCTGCAGGAGTGCTCGACAGAAGGGACTCGATGGAAGGACTCAAAAGAGTAGAGTTAAATGTGGACGAAGACGGTGAAGACATCGCGGACGTAGAAGTCAGGGAATACGCTGGAGAATTGATAGCGGAAGTATCACCAGTGATTGGAGTGGGTGAAGAGGAGATAGAGAGGGAGGGGTCCAGCTTTGTCGGTGAGTGTAGGGGTAGTATGAATGTTGTGTCGTAGACTAGTTGTGTCGAAGAAGAGTTGTGTCGAAGAAGAGTTGTGGAGACAGTTGAGCAAGGCTTTCTGTGATGACAAGGAGGAAGGAAGAAGAAAGAAGGGTGGAGAAGCGGAGGAGGTTTATAAGGGAGGACGGGAGTTCCAAGCATCGTCGTTTGCCAACAAGCTAGGGCTAAAGGGGAGCGGGTGATGTTTAGGGCCGCTTTCCACAACTATTACCACCTGTACATTGGCGTTTCAAGTTCCAGCTGAACCGCAAGTTCCCTATGCAGCAGCGGTATGTAACGTAACCTCGATACACATCCTCTCCATATATTTGTTAGCCAGCCGTGGGCGATGTATCAGCTTCTTGATTATCTTGAATGATTCTCTTGCGTGCAACGTATCCAGATCATGCCTTTTTTTGTTTAATCATTGGTTAGAAAAACTGGATCATGGCACCTCGGATCTACCCAAGAAAAAAACGTTGACGAGTGAGACACCATGACCCATGCGCCGTGCTAAGGCTTTGGTCAGCTGTGCGACAGCACCCTTACGAAAGATGTCAAGTCACCGATGAGTTGGAGATGCTGCAATATACTCGGGAGCAACTGCACCGCGTGGTATGCAGACAACATCGCCATGTGTTTTCACAAAATTGCATGAACACATGTTACTTCCTCAGTCAGCAAACCGGCTTGATGTTGACAAGTGATTCGCCCCCAGCTTGAAATACGATGCAAGAAACATTGTGATCTGTTTATATAGAAACTCTAAAACACGCCAAAACTTGAATATCACAATGCGTGGGTCGAAGCATCATGTATGACGTCCATTTTGAATACAACTGCAAGACGACCGCACCTCTCTCCTTTCACAATCACTGCAGCACAACCATCCTAGCGATCCTACACCAACCACCAGCTCTCAGCAAATATGTCCCGCCGAACTCTTACCGAAGCTGAGCAGCAGTATTTACTCAGGAGACTCATCCGCGCAAACAGCAAAAACTCGGATTTCAAGCTGCGTCCCCCTGCGAAGATGCTCGCCGCGATGGAGGCGGAGGCTGCCAACAGCACTGAGGCGGAGGACGAGACCAAACGCGGCAGCTCCTCCGGAACCTCGACTGCGTCGAGCGTTCCTCCCGATCCGAAGAGCCCTCCTGCTCAACAGCAGCAGATGCAGAAGTCCAAGAGCCCCGCGGCTGGCAGCCCTGAAGAGGAACAGCACTCTATTTCATCGACTGGCATCGACTCATCCAAGCTACCTGAGCTTTCACAAGTCTACAGTAGCGAAGATCTGGAGAGGTGGAAGGCCGAGCTGCCAGTGTTCTCTTTTGATGGACCGATGCCGAGCTGGATGGAGGAAGCGTTGGCCCAAATGGGTCCCGCTGGTGAAGCGTATGCATGAATACTCGAGGAAGGCCGCAAATGATATCAAGCTGATGCTGGGACAGGATGGCGGAGAAGATGAAGTCCAATGCTACCGGTGGTCCCAGTGGTTCTGATGGAGCGAGATAAAGTATGCGGGAGGTTGTGGTTCTCGGAACGGGGGATTGCTGACAGTGTGAAGGTGCTTCGGCGGTCCGCTTAACCGATACGGTTTGATGCTGCGTTGCGTTCCTTTTCTTTCAGTTCATGGTCACTACTTTCGTAGGTATCATATGCTACACCTGGGGCGTTTCTGTGATAATTGTCTTCGGTTCTTCTTTAATTTCTGTTGTCCGTCTGCGAGTATGTAACACATGGGTTATCACCTGCGGCGTATCCATCGTACTGCCTCCGTTCTACCTTCGTTTTGCATAACGTATACCCAAATCAGATAGAGACAATCATCTTATTCTCGCATTCGGCCTTACTAGACTATGTCAACCACAAGCATGCCCCAACCAAGTTGGTGCCAACTGAAGTAGCTAGGCAGATCCGAGTGAGATATACAGTACCAGGTAAAATAGAAAGGTCCGTGCACGTGATCACCGCGATCTCGTACACTTTCTCTCACTCAACCCTTCATCCAAATTACCTCGACCCCGCGACGTCTTGAATGTGTGTGTACTAGTGCCCGCACCACCACCAATTCTCTCGCCTTTCTTCTCTGTCTTGGAAACAACAACCACCATTCATCTCCCTTAAACAAACTTCGTCAATCGAGCTCACGAACAACTATCGCAATCCTCCTCTAAACGACTGACAATCATGAACAGTACTACTCTCTCATGGTTCTTTCCAGCGAATGAATCTAATCCCTTCTAGACTTCAACATGCCCGTCGTCGACCCCCTCACCGCGGCCGCCGGAACTACTCCGTTCGACTCCGTCACCCCGGTCGACCCAGTTGACTACGCCAAGAAGTTTCATTCCGACGAGATGTCCGAGAAGGCCATTGGACTCGTCGTCATGTTTGGCCTCTTTGGTGCGATCGGTCTGATCTATGCCGGCCTCCATTGGAGAAAGTTCTACAACTGTTGTCGCCGTCGTCAGTAGATTCAGGCCCTGCTTGCGATTCCGGTTCAATGTCTGAGCTGCATGGATTTGGGTCGCCGAGGCTAAGCTTCTTGAATACAACGACTGGGTTTATGGGAATTTTTCTGCTTTTTCTTCTTTTTTTTCTGCATTTGGTCTGTAATCGGTCTACAGGCGGCGCAGGCGGGAGGATGTAGCTGCTAAGGGGGTATGCTTATCCGTTTCGGGTCATAAGTGTGCTTGAAAATCTGTGTCATTATCATGGTTTAGCAGGTACTTCAAGATGGTGGGGAAATTCAAAGTGGTAGAGGTGTTGCGGGCAGGAGTTGCGTATGAGGAGAGAACTAAAGCCTTGCGAGCTGTGCTGATAATGCCGATTTGCTACTAGGTGTAGAGAGAGAGATCTTCAGTTTATTTCGCATGCAGACCATCTAGACTATGGCGAACTGTTGCACTCATTTCCTGCCCACTCCGGCCGGCCGGCTACTAGATGTGGTGCAGCTATCTTCGACCCCAAGACGCTGAGTATGGCGTCGATAACAGCGCTCCACCGCGGAGCGAGAAGTCGTAAACGGCGACACAAACGACGAAATCAAATATGACTCCAGTGAAACTGCAGTACACCCACCTGCCAACCCTAAGGGTGTCCAATCGTGATGCATGTTGTGTGAGCACGATCTTAAGGGAACGGCAGTCGACCAAGAAGTGGCAGCAACCATCTCGGCATCACCTCTACACCTCAACCCCTTCTTCCTCCTTCTCCTCAAACGCCGCCATCTCTACGCCCCTTACTCCGCCCAATCCCCCCCCTCCACCCAACGACAACCTTCGCTTTCGATCCCCCTGATTAGCAAGGCGACGATCCCTCAACATGAAGGTCCATCTCAACCCGTGGAGGGACGGTATGTATCTCGCCATATTTCTTTCTCTTCGCAGCTAACACACATCAGCTCCGTTGCTCACCAAGATCCATATCCTCGGCTGTGTGATTATCATCTGTGCGAGTGTGGTCGGCAAGTACCAGCGCTTCAAGGTACGAATGCGCCACCCGTTCGCGCCGCGTACGTCGAACGGAAAGCGGAGGAGCGAGGGCGAGCTGTTTCAGGGAGAGGGCTGCTGCACGTGTGGGCACCCAGGAACGAGTTCGGGCGGCGAAAATGTGGACAAGCCAGAGGTTGTGGGGGGAGATCGCGAGGCGGGGGAGGCGGACGGTAGAAAGGCGGATGGTGGGATTCCCGCTGGCTTGTAATGAGTACCGTAGGTGCTGTGTTTGCCCCAGGATATCTAGGATCTGGATGGAAGAATCATGATGTACACTTAAACGAGTGACGTAGCCATGTTCGCAATGGGCTTTCTTTTGGTCCTCCCCCGTCGTACATACACGTTTTCTTCCTCTTTCTGTCAGAGCATACTTAAGTCGTTCGGCCTTTGATAACACGCTCACAGGAATCCGAACATGCCAATATCTGAAACCTATTTCGAAGATATCTATTCTCGCACTGATCCCCGAATCACCCAACCTACTGGCTGCCAGCGGCCAGTCCTACCACCTGACCTCGAGGTCTCTGCGGGAGTCGACTCCACTTAACAGGGATATGCATGAATCCAGGCCCGATCTACCCGGATACACCGACGATGCGTGCGTACGGCAAACCCTGTCGAGTAACCTCTCACATCAATGATGGAAGTAACGTCAAGACCTTACACTCATCTCATACGGCTCAGTCACCACGATGTGTTTATTCGACCTTATCACGAATCACCCCGTATCTCCTGCGCCATCGGCCGGCAACATCATCCCCATCACCGCAGCAATAACAAGTCAAAGAAGCGAACCTTAGAGGTAGGATTGGATCCTGTGTCGTTCATGCGATCGGACGAGTCACTGCTCTCGATTCTACTACCGTGGAATTCCAGATGAGGCCGCAATCGTCGCTCCTAGGACAATGGTGAGTTACATCAGTCATGTCTTTCCACCACGTTGCATACCCATAGTAACAGAAATCATACGCAAATCAGCATACTGCTACTTAACTGCGCCATACCAACCTTCGGTGGCATGTGTTTTCCCAACGAGTCGCATGCAATGACCGCGTTCCATATTCGGAATCAATTATACGGCGCGCAAATACCGCAACTTTACCACGAAACCTCGGTCATTCCACTGGTCCCGCTGGCCTCGGGGGTCGGCGGCTACATCAGAGCTGTACACAAATGCACCTCCGACGGGACCGATGTCCAAGAATCACCTGGCTGCCAGGCGTGCCACTTCAGCTGGACCGCCAGAATTGCGTTCTTCACATTGTCATTCCGATTGGGTAAGGTCCAATTACCTCAAACCACAACCTGCGACTAATAGCATATAAGCAGGAAATTTCAGCGCAGCCTCCGGATCCCAGGGAGCTCTGCATCAAACATCTTCGAGAAAAGGGGACTGGGAACTACAACGAAGAGGGCACATGGCATACGCAACTATTCGGCGGTTCTCGACGATTGCGAGAAGAAGGAACCCGACATGATCCAGTGCCGGGATACGTTTATTCCAACTTCAATGACTTGTTCCCTTCAGGGCAGTTCTTGTGGATGTATTACGAAACTCTATATGGATTGAAAGGATTGGATGAATGGATGGGCATGGTCGACTCCATTCGGGACTCTGAGATGGGGTCATTGTGCATCACTCTACCTAGAGTAAGCTTAACTCCAACACAACCGCCACCTATCCGTAATGCGGGCCAGTACCTCTAGTGGACGAAGGTGCACCTCTTCAAGTGTCGCCCCGAGGGGAAAAGCCAACAGAAGATCCTGTGCGCAGAGGTCCGGAAAGAGAGGGGGAGGGACAAGGATCGCTTCAGGATCGGTGACCTCTTCGCATACGAGGGGTGCAGCCAAGCTATCCTGAAGGTTCTCGTTACCACTGATGTGAGCAAGCGGATCCCGGAGGTCGCTGAGGAAGAGGCAGCAAGTAAGGTGCCCGGGTGGAAGCTCAGGGAGCGAGAATAGATGCAGACAGAGAAGAGACAAGAGGAGGAGGAAGAGGGCGCTGAGGTTGATGAGCTGGGGCCACTTCCGCTGCTCCTTCCTACACCCCCCTTCATGGCATCTCCCGATGAGCTAGACTCTGTTAAGGGACACCGAGCCTCTCCGCGGCTCCGCCGCGAGAATCAAGAGGCCAAAAATGCGAACGTGAAGAGTTTCGAGGATTCGGTGGCTCCGATTGGCGGGACAGAAACTCCTGTTCCGCAGAGCGTATGGACCCTGGGTATGGCGGTTCCAGCCACATCCTTCAACGTCCTGCCAGTGGCTCCCGCCGCCACCCCTGCTATGTAAGAACAGGGACCCAAGCGAAGGTGGCACCAGGTATCTAAGCGAAGAGCTAGCAGCTTTGCCGGCCACACTCAAAACGCCGGCCCCCGACTGTGATGCACACTAGAGGCACAACGGCTATAGGAATACCGCTGTCTCAGAGTAGCACAAGCACTAAGGGAAAGGTGGGTTTCCTAGGTGAAAGGCGTGAGGCGAGAAGAAGGGAATGATGCTGAAGGCAGAAGGGTAAACCGCCAAGGAGTCTAAGCAACACGGGCGAGCCGGCAGGGTCAAGAAAGCGGAGATCGTGGAGAGATGGAGGTTTCTATCTTTTGGTACACGCTGGAGGGGTTGTACGAGAGCTACATACCGGCTGGTGAGGGGGCCAGTATGAGGGAACATGGGGATAGCCCGACGCATGATCGGTCACAGAAACTATTTTTGCTTCTTTTGTATTTGAATACGCTCTTTATCTTTTGGCTGTCCAGGCGGAGGGTGGGGGATATGGGTCGTAGTCTCGAGTTAAATACCCATATAGCAGGTATGATGTAGGATATCCAGCATGCGTAGGCTATGATCTATATGGGGATTCATTATGATCAAACAAAAAAATGGTGGATACGGTAGAAATAGACCACCATCGCTTGGTGAGCACCGAGTGCCGGCGGGTAGAACCTTACTCTCCACTAACGAGTACTCTACCTCTCACCGTGTGGTTAATACACCTACCCGCCGAAACTTGCATGCACTCGATGCGCCCAGAGAAACAGGCGATTTTACCACGGTGTTGGGTATATCTCGTACGCTTGATGATCTCGGTATGTGTGTGTGCGTGTCGGACCACATGCAAGAAGAATGAGTGGGGGCGGGCAAAGACATATAAAGTTGGCCGCCATGCTGTCCCGGAGGTGGGTGAAGATGTGATGTCGGATTGATTGATATGCTTGTTCTTCTGACACGAACGACTCACTGCACTGTCCGAGACGGAATCATGCCTACTTCGGGGTTGAGAAGACTACCATGCCTAATGTCGAGGTAGGTATTCAAGCCAGCTCATCGCCAACCGATAAATACAGGAATTGGATAGCTAACATGGCATGCGATGTGATGTAGGTAGAGCAAGATCGGCTGGATATGCATCACGAGATCTTTTTGATGCTTCTGAATTGAGAACTTCATAAAGCGCCGATCAAGAGGCCACAGCGCGTGCTTGATGTCAGAACTGGTATGCAGCACTAGCTGTGAGGCGTTTGCTGGTTTGGGAGATGTTGGCTGAGTGAACGATGAATCAACAGGAACTGGGATTTGGGCGATTGATATGGCGGATACGTATCTCATGGCGGAAGTAATAGGCACGGACCTCAGGTGATGGTCATTCCAAAGTTCCTCCTTGGAGGACTGTATAGCTGACTAGAGCACAGTCCCATCCAACCTGGCTGGTGCGTTCCAATAGATAAGGTTCGGACAACGCGAGGTATCAACTGATGGCTTCCCCTCCAGGGTTCCACCCAACTGCCGCTTCCAAGTCGACGACGCGGAGGAGGAGTAAACCTTTGCAGAAAACACTTTCTACTTCATCTATAGCCGCAACCTTAACCAGGCGATCAGCGACTGGCCGAAGCTTTTGTTGGAGTTCTGCCGGTGTGCCGCACCTGGGGGATTTGTGGAGCTGACCGAGCTCGGCGGTGCAGCGTACTCCGACGACGGCAGCATGTCAACCGATAACCCGTGCGCGGTGTGTTTCGAGCTCGGCAGCAAAGCCATGACCATGATCGGGCGCGGCCCTCAAGATGCGGCTGGAGATCGCCGGCTTCGTCGACATCGCCACGTTCGCGTTCAAGCAGCCGCTGAGCCTCTGGCCGAAGTGTAAGAAGCTGAAGCAGGTGGGAGCCATGGCGCTGGTCAACTCCGAGACTGCGTTTCATGCGTACTGCCTCGCCGCGTTCACCTGTGTCTTGGACTTGGATAGGAACGAGGCCGATCGCATCTGCTGTAAAGGATACACGGTGGTTAAAAATAAGAACGTCCATGCCTATATACTGCTGTAAGTTATCTTTCCCGCAGATGTTGAGATTCGGAATACTAGGCATCCAGTTGACGATCTGTTCGTAAAGTCACGTTGCTTATGGCCGGAAACCCGGAGCTGACGATTGATATAAAACGTTTACCCAGCGATCGTTCATTTTACATTGCCACTGTTGCACAATTACTTCAGGTGGTGGTAGTTTTGATACAAAACGAGTGATGTCAAAAACGTAGCGGATGGAATTTCCAGATCGGGAACCAACGAGCGGTGCGAGTGACGGCACATGCCACTCAAGGGTCATGTCGGCAACAGTGATGGGTGTTCGGAAGGGCGGTCGATTGAGATTAGGGCAGTAGTAAAGCTCAGTACATAAAGGAAATAATCCACAGGATCAAACGGGTATTCACCATCGACCGAAACGAGCACTGGTCATCGTTCTCATCGTTTGAGCAGTAGAAGCCGTATCAAGAACAGTCACGCACAATCAATTTTTTACAGAGGCTATCAATAGCACCCTTACGATAAGATATTAGATTGAAGCTGTGTTCTGTCCTATCCAGCTCCTTCGTTCATTCATTTATAATCAAGACAGACCTTAGTGACTGTACAGCCATGTCACTAGACATATCACTATGGCACTGACGTTCAGCCACCATCTCCATCACCTATTAAGTGAACCGTCAGTAATAAAAACATACAGATTGACCTCCACCCCTCTACCTCTCCGACAAACACAATACCTACCCTCCACCTTCGACATCTCGGACCATCTTCAGACAAGCACGGCCCGGATCACCGCCACCGCGGGGATCGGGGATATAACCAGCGGCCACGAAGTCTTCATTACCAGCCCACCTCATGACCACATCCTCGTCGTCCGACTGCTGGCCATTCTCCGCGATATCCGCGTCGCCAAAGTCAATGACTGCGATTTGCCTATCGCGGCGGCGGACAAAATTCCTTCCGGCGAGGTCACGGTGGTAGATGCCAGCACGCAACAGGGCCTGGTCAGCGCGGATAGCGTCGTCGTCGTAGTCCCGAAGATCCTCCTGCAGCGTCGCACCTGGGATGTGCTCGAGAAGCACCACGTAGACGGGGCGGCCACTGGGGAGAATAGCTTCGAAGGAGCCGTAGAACCGCGGGACCGGGAGATGAGACGAGCGCCCGGTGATGTGCCGGTAGACGGATACCTCCCGCGTATACAGCGCCTGTGCGAAAATAATAGGGTGCGTCGAGACGATGTCGTCCGAACTGGAGAAAAATGGGTTGTAGATCTTCGCCGCGAGAAAGGTGTCCCTCCCCACGAAAGCCGTCCGCGCGCACTAGGAATACCTGCGACGGCCGTGGACCTAGAGAGCGGCGCGATGATCATGATGGAGCGGATGTGTGCGGGTGGCGGTGCGGTGGATTCTCCTACCAAGGCTAGGACACGCTGGCTGCTGCGTGCCATACTGCGTACCATACGTACATAACTAATGTATAGTACCAGCGGGAAGTTATTGGTCGGAATTCTACCTTGAGGTTAGCTAGTCTGCGGAGATCTGGGGCAGTGGGGCAGTGGGGCCTCCTGCTCACTCACTCACTCACGAGCCACTCACTCACTCTCGGGATTGGCAATTGTATGGCTGCCTACTCCGTATATTGCCATGATCTACATAGGTCGCAAGCAATTACTGATTAAACAAAAAACAAAGCTGCCTACTCCGTGTACCTCACTATCCACTGGCTTATGCAGCCTAAGCTAGTTATACATATGGAGTTCCTCAGAGAGTGATGTACAATACACACTACCGTAGTACCGGTAGCCCATTTTGATTTATTTTTTTCATTTTTATTTTTTTCATAGGCAGTTTTCATAGGTTATTGTAGCATAGGTAGGCATGGATATAATGACGGACGCCGGATTGAATGTTTGCGATGAATGGTGCATCGGATCGTATATTCTCGTCGGAGGAGGAGGAAGGTTATCGCGTGTAGAAGGCGTCGCAGCCGAAATAGCTGCGCCAGCTGTCGTCTACGTTTGTATATACCTCGCTCGGCAGCTCGGTCAAGAACCGATTCGATCGCGTTTATTGTGGACCATTGGTTCCAATACGTTGGTCGTGGTGTGGTGGGTGGCGGCCGGTCGGCATCGACGGGGGGTATGTAATGTCGAGATACTAGCAATATGACTCCGCTGATGTATCTATGTGGTATTCAAACTCTCGCGCAACTAGTTTCCTGAGCCTGTGTCGCCGGAGGTTCGGTCGTCAGACGCGCATTCGGCGCGTGTTGAGTAGCGACGCAGGCCGCACGACGGGTTTCGGTAAAAATCGCCGTGCTGTGATGATGACAGGGAAAAATAGCAGGATGCTGGCGGGTATACATAGCGAGGAAGGGTGGTGGATCCATGATCACCCGCAGGGGATGGAGGAAGTTTGGTGGGCGGGATAAGTGGGGTACATCTCTACATGGAACAAGCTCGATATCGTTTAAACTTTGCATGAATAGGTACTCTACCCAGGGTATATACCGGTACATAGTGTGCAGGGTAGACACTCCCCATCAGACGCGACGGATCAACGACAAGTGGAAACAAGCCCGCGACCCTATCTAGAATCAAGAATCGCCGATACGACACACCAAGAAAAACATCGACTATGGGGCCCTTGGAGATTCTGATGCCTATGTCTAGATTCAAGATTGATGAGTAGACCTGATGCACGAAGAGCAGAATGTCGGTGACGAAAAGATGAATTAAAGACAGTGACTACGATGAAGAAGTATAAAAAAAACCGATTCAAGACGATTCACACAGTCCCATTTCCCCGTAACTATCGTCGCGCCGGCAAGATGCGCGCCCACGTGCTAACCTTTCCGTGGGACCCCACTAAACGTAATTTTGCCGTATTGGTCCATCAAGGGGGTTTCGCCTTTCATGCAAGCGACCCTGTGCAGAGAAATGTCAGTCTCCGGATACGATGATATTATGTACTTGATGAAGGGGTCGGACCATCCTCTACCACCGCCGACATGCGTCGTATCGAAACCTCCAGACTTCCCCCACACCCGCTCCATCTCAACCCGATGCTTTCCCTTCGGCTTCTTCTCCTTGATGCGCAACTTCTCGAAGAATACATAAGCCGCATAAAACACCCTGCTGGTGTTCCCCGCATCCGCACCGTGCTTGCCACGGAAGTCATTCAGTTGTTTCGACTGCAGCTTCACTTCGATGGAACGAAACTGCGCCGCGAGAGTCTTCAAAAACGACGCCTGCGTAACCCCGGGTTTCCTGAGATGCGCCGAGATCTTCCGTCGAACCTCATCACAGCTGTCGTAGATTTGAACTGCATCCTCCTCCTCGCCCTCGAGATGCACATCCGAAACGTCGAAGATCGCCGCGTCCGTAGACTTCCGCTTCTTGGGCATGGCGATACCCTGCGCCTCGCGCTTCTTGAAGAACTTGTACGCCCCCGCCATCGTGTTGTTGCCCATGCCGTCCCAGCGTCCATGCTGCGCCATAAACCGCGCGTACGACCCGCTGCCCACTCCGATTGCGTCTTGGAACTCCTTAACCTTCATCTCCCCGGCTTCCAGGAAGGTGTTGATCTTGCGACGCACCTGGTTGCAGTCCCACTCGAAGACGAGGTCCTCGTCATCGTCGGAGATGGAGGAGTGCGCACGCTTCGAATCGTGAGCGGGCTGCGGTTGGGTGTTAGTTTTGGAGGCGGTGGCGACGTCGGCGACTGGTGGCTGCCCGCGGGATTCGGCTTCCTTGGTCAAAGCGGGAGATGTCTCCGTGGCAGCGTGGGGTTTCGCGAGGGGTTTGTAGGCGAATCCCTCGCCGATTATCTTAAGGTTTGGTGCAGCCATAGATCGGTACCTTATGTTGAATTGAATTGTCGCTTCGATGGTACCAGTAGAGGGAGATGAATTGCTGAGTAGATATCGGAGCTGGGAGAGAGTTGGCAGGACGATGAACAGCAATGGTCCCACACTAGACAACCAGCCTTCACGTATCCCTGATGTAATCAGTGCCCTAGTCGCGCTCTGGCCCCGTTTCAAGACGCGGATTTGCCGCGAGTACACGTGAATCATTGGCCGTGATGAAGCACAACCCCAGGCCTGTGCGCAGGCAGAAAAAGGAAGATAAAAGACACGGCTTGTTCTTGGCACAGTTGCCTCCTTTTCGAAGTATGTTCGCCATGTTCTTCGGCTTCGCAGTCCTTATTGGGGGGCTTACAGCTTGCTCCAGCTTTGGCCTTCCGCGCACCCACCAATTGATGGCCTCTGTCCCTTGATCCCTTGTGTAACACTCGTCTCCTCATTCCCTCACGCCCTCCGGTTTATCTGTTCCCCGCCTCCTCTCTCGCCCTTGCGCCGTCCGGTCCATTGGTTGTGCGAAGGAGACGAGGAATGACTTTGGCCCCCCCATCCCGTGACTTATGAGGCGCCGGCAAGCATCTCCGCCATTTTCGTTCGTCTTCTTACAGTACTCTTCTCTTCCGTATTCTTTCTAGGCATTTTCTTGTACTTCTACCGCTTTCTACATCCGCTGCTTAGACGGATGGTCATCCACGATCGTACCATCATCACTGTTCTACTTCGATACACCCAATATAAGCCAGATGGACAGCCCCGTATGAGTGGTTCGTCTCGAGCTACCGGTATCTACCGTATCTGACTGTCTCCACGAACCAACAGCAACCCCAATCCACCGTCCACACACTTCACTCGTTCCCGGAATGCCTTCTCCATTCTATTTCCCGCAAGTGTCGTGCCCAAACTACCCCGACCCAAACCGACAACTCGGCGGATTCGAAGATACGTTATCCAGTCGAGAACCCTATTTATTCTTCGACATATGGAAAATCCCCGCAATTTTCGTAGATAGCCTTTTAGGATAGGTGCACATGAGTTGTTCAGTCTGTATACAGTAATTTGGTGATGAGTTAAGATTCCCACACTCTTCCATTCCAGGACTAACATATTACCCGCTCCAACCCACCATGTCCACTGTGACATCACAACTACATGTCATCTAAATGCTTCAAGACCTACGAAATAATGTAAAAATGATTGCTTTCTCATGCAGATAAATGTTAGGTAACATTAACTGTACATGTCTGGACATTTTGCGGTAAATTTGTACTCTTGCCTTTACCGTGGTGAATCCAGTGGCACCTCCAACACCCCACTCGCTCAGGCAGATGCTTCGGTATATGTCCACAACCCAGCCTACAGCTAAGTATTCAATGGGGTAGTTGTAACTGAGGGCAGGAGTGTCATCGACGACAGAGAACATAATTTCTCTTGATGAATCAAAGGCTCGCATGTTATCGTTTTGCTGCTTTGGTGTTTTGGTGTGCAATGTTCCCATCAGAGCGGGTACTTTCTTCAAGTCATAAACTATCAATCGCTAGGTTAAAGGCATAACTGCGGTCCAGCGGCCGCTCTAGTGTTTGCTTCTGTTTTCGATGTTTGATACCCTTTTCCGCTCCACTGCATACTGGACTAGCACCCATCCTCCCAGCCCATCCAAATACGACCCCATCACTCCCTCTCCTCCTCCTTCTCTCCTCACCGACGTATCAGCTTTCCCTATCACAATCCTACTTCCCCCTCCCCCCTCCCCCCCACCCCCACTCCCCTCTCAGCCGAGATCCGTCGGAATCTACGCTCGCTACAACCGCAAAGATGGCAAGCAAAGCCAACGATTTCAACGATGACGACTTGGAAATTAAGATGGCGGATCCCGGAGGAAATCTGGTGGAGCATGTGGAGCGTCACATCACGTCGCATCTGAGCTTCAACCAACTGAAACTGTGCGATCACTCGCTCCGCTTTATCCTCGTGGTACCTCTCTGACCTTGCCCACAGTCCCAAAGCGATCGTCGATGGCCTGCTGCAGATGAATTACCGCGCGCCCTCGAAGATTCAGGCGATGGTGATTCCGCTGGTCACGAAAGATCCCCCCCAGAATTTGATCTGTCAGTCTCAGACCGGCACCGGAAAGACAGCGGCATACACTATTGCGATGCTTCAGCGCGTCGACATAAGTCTCATGGCGCCGCAGGCGTTGTGTATCGTTCCGACCCGAGAGCTTGCCCGGCAGGTGGTGGTCTATGTCAACACGGTTGCTCAGTTCATGCCGGATATCACGACTGAGCTCTGCGTTCCAAAGTCGAACGCCAGAGGCACCAAGATCGCCGCCCACATTGTCGTTGGAACGCCCGGTACAACCCAAAGCTGCCTCCGCCACAAGCAGCTCGATGCTTCTAAGCTCAAGATTTTCGTCCTGGACGAGGCGGACAACATGCTCGAAAGCTCGGGTGTGGCCGAAATGGTGATCCGGTCGTTAAAGTTCCTGCCTAACCGTATCCAAACAATGATGTTCAGCGCGACCTGGGCTCCAGAGCTTCTCACCTACGCCAAAACCTTATGTCCGAATCCACACACTATAACACTGCAGCGCCATGAGTTGACGATGAAGGGCATCAAGCAGATCTATATGGATTGCAAGGATGAGGAGGACAAGTACCGTGTATTGGTCATGCTCTACCACGTCATGACGGTTGCTTCGTCCATCATCTTTGTCAAGGTAACTTCACCATTCGTTGTCTCACCAAACTTGAAAGGTTGGCTAATTTCGGGCTAGAGACGTGACACAGCCGACCGTATTGCTCGCCGGATGGAAGCCGAAGGCCACAAGGTTGCAGTCCTACACGCAGGCCTCCACACTGTGACCGATCGTGATGAAATCATTGATAGCTTCCGTCACGGAAAGTGCAAGGTTTGTCGCATCACTCGATTGCAGAATTTCAACGTGATCACGGGCTAACAGGGAGTCCATCTAGGTCCTGGTCACCACCAATGTCCTGGCTCGCGGTATCGATGTCGCTACGACTTCGATGGTGATCAATTACGATCTCCCGCGCACGCTGATCGACGCTCCCGACCCAGTCACGTACCTCCACCGTATCGGCCGCACCGGACGTTTCGGACGCGATGGCATTTCCATCTCCTTCGTCCACGATGCTCGCAGCTGGCAGGAGCTCCAGGAGATTCAGAGCTACTTCGGCGTCAGCATCTCGTTGGTGCCTGCGGACGACGTCAACATTGTCGAGAACATGATCGAGAAGATCATGAAGAGCAACAACGAAATGCTCACGGCGCTGAGTGACATGAAGAAGAGCAGGCACGCGCCGAAGTCGAACGGATTCTGATCTGAACTTATTTCGTTCGTTTCGTTGGGCAATGACATGGGAGATCTAGCAGTTCGTAGGGCTTGTTCGGTTGCAATTTCCTGTGTAATAGTCGTACCTAGCGTCTGATTGAAAAATGAGAGATGGATGATGGCTGCCTACTTTTTTTTGATCGGTGAATTGTGCGAGTCCAATTGCTGCGACGATACCACCGTATAACCACAGCACCCAGCCCCCAAAAAGCCCACGTCGATTGTGAAGTAAGCAGAAACAGAACATGTCTCCGAAGGAGTAGCAGAGGTGAACGACTCGGCCTCGGGTACCAGCGGGGGAAACTTGTCAAATATACTGCGATCGATAGGAAGATGGGTAGGAAGATGTAACTGTTTTGTTGCTTGCTTGCTTGCTTGCTTCTTCTTCTACTCCGGGCCGGCGCCCTTCTATCTACCGGGTATACAGAATATGTCTACAATTGGGAGGGAGAAGACCCACCGCCGGCCGGCGAGACCAGACAGCACGACAAATCCACTCCTCCGGATACAGACTACAGTTCGCATGCCCGGGCCCTTGACTCCTCGACTCTTTCCTTCAGAGCAGTGCTCCTTGAAGCTTCCACCATCGCCTCGACTCTCACAGCGGACATGAGGAGAGATCCTTCATGTGCCCCCGGCCGGACGCCGTAATCTAACACAACTAATCACCCAAGGGTCAGATTGTGATTTTCACAAGATAACGTGCGAGTACATTGGTAAGTAGCTAAGAGCCTAAGACTAAGAGTTACCGCCACGATGGAAGAGAAACATTGAACCATTGAACCATTTTGTGGACCTAAAGTTGCAGATTTGATGCCGCGAACTTATATCAATTTCCTACAGCAGAACTACATAAGACAATGACAATGACATGATCAACGTGATCAGAAAAAAGATGAACAAATGTGAAGAGCAATTCCTAAAGCAGAAACAATACATCGATAAACTCATGATAAATGTGATCTCCATGAATATGAAGAGCAATTCTTAAAGCAGAACCAAGACAAAGAAAATGACATTATGAAAGTTATGAGGATGAAGATAAAAAAGTGAGATGCCGCAGCTGTCAAGAAAAGTGGTATCGCGAGATAGTGTATTGAGTATCAGACACGGCAGAAAGAAAGGTATATATACAGGAAGGCTCGGGGATGCCTCGGATAGAGGCCCCACGCCGCCGCTCGGCACCTCCGTGTGAGAACGGATAACGGAAGTGTCTCGACATAGCGAGTGATCGTTCATGACCCGTCCGCGGAAGTAACGCGGTACACGGAAGTTCGTGAGATTATGACAGCAGCGTCCGTTGGTAAGACGAGTGGCCAAGGGTGATTCCAAACCGAAAAGCGTACAAATGAAGTCCCTCTCTTTGGCCTGCGCTCTCGGAGAGCTCTTTCGGGCAGGGCATTCTCGATTCCAACAATCGGACCTCGACTCTTGCTCGGGGTTTCGGAGAGCGCCTGTTTGTATTCGGCCGATGCTCCCGGAGAGCTCTGGAGATGGAAGAAGGATAGGCCAAAAGTAGCCCGTGAGCCAATTGAAGGGGGCAAATGAAGGTGGATGTCACAGCCGATCATTGGTAATCGCTCCGGTATCTCGTATAGTACAGATGGCGTACGTTATTCAGGAGTGTCTGGCGGCTCTGGGTAAGTATATGGATAGAAAGATGAATAAAAATAGAAGAAAGATGGAGGGAGGCTCGAGACAAGAAAACAAATCGAAGAGTGAATGAGTTACCTTTTTCCTTTCCCTTCATATTGTGTCGCAGTCAGATGGTTTTCGCTGATGTCGATGGCTTCCGGGAAGGTAGAATTTTGGAGTGTAGGTGGTATGAGGGTTGGACTGCCGAGAGATCCACCGTCAAACATATTACTCACAGCCGATCATTGCTAATCGCTCCGATATCTCGAATAGTACAGACGGCGTGTATTGTTGAGTAGGATGTGATGACTCTGGGTGAGTTGATAGATAGAAGGATTGATGGAAGATGGAAGAAAGTATGAAGGTAGACGGATGAATGAACGAAAACGATGGATGTAGAAGGTTAGAGGAGAAAGAAGGAAATAACTGGTGGAGGAGATAACGGAGGACGGAGGAAGTAAAAGGGCGGAGGAGATAGCGGAGGACGGAGAAAATAAAGGGCGGAGGAGATGATGGATGGAGAAGGATTGCACAGCCGATGATTGCAGATCGCTCCGGTATCTCGTATAGTATAGACGGCGTGCGTCTTTGAGAAGGTTGTGACGACCCTGGGTGAGTTGATAGATGGATGGATGAAGAAAGATGGATACAGACGGATGGAGGTAGAAGGATGGAGGTAGAAGGATGGATGAAGGAGGATGGATGAAGAAGGATGGAGGGAGGATGGAGGAAGGATGAAGGAGGAAGAACGGAGGAAGGAAGGAAAGAGAGAAGGCTGTTACTAGGTCGCCGGGGCCCCAACCGGTCCAGATGACTATTACATGGTAAGGCCGCACAAGCCTAGCCTGGCTGGAAACACCCCGATCGTGTCCGTTTGAGCAGTGACCAGTTACGAGATAACATTGATGAGATTGTCGAATGAATCCCGCCATAGAATCAAGACCTCGAGTTGATTGGATGATGATGCAATTAAGGCAATCCACACGATCTCACTCGACGGTTGGATATTTACACCGTTCGAGATCCTCCGTGAGTTTGTACCGTCTTGTTTGGAGAAAAAACAGATTCAAATAGCAGATAAGACTGTGAGAACCTCAAGAATCTGATAGATACTTGCTGCAATCTTTCCATGGTTACTTCAATGTCACGATGGCGGTGGTGCGGAAGCACTCCTTCCCCCGAGTCATGGGTGACCTGGAACTTGTCCGTTCGCCGAGGTTACATACCGACACTGGACGAAGGTGTTATCTACACGTTACTTGACCAGTTGCACTCTGCTGTAGAATTCTATATCAGATGGGCATACTGTGTTCCAGGAAAGCCTTTTCAATCCCGAGGTCTTTAGAACAGTTGATGACGATGGCGATGATGATTTCTTGTTCTAGAGCTTCTGCAGATGTAGGAGCGAATAGGGCTAGGTACATGGGCAAGGCCTTGTGTATGCACATAAAATACTTAGAGTACAACAACCACACCATTTCACCTCCCTTCTTCTTTCCTGTGACCTGCGCCGATCCGGATGTCACATATCCAAGCCCGACGAAAGAAACACAATCACACTCGCACTATCTATCCTACCAGTCGAAGGAAATTCTCCATCCACATCTCGAAAACGAAACTTCTTAAGATACAGTTGCAAATCCCAAACCCCTATCCCACGCACCGATGCAGTAATACCAAGAGACCAGAAACATAACGGCATACCTAAACGCTACTTCATCTTATCGCAAATCACGACTTTCCCAACAATTTTCTCGTCAGATCATCTCTTCGTCTTCATCATTCTCATCTGGGGGACCGCCGCCCTCACTGGCTAGCTCCGTAGCGGTGGAGCCGACTGCGAATCCAACGGGAGTGCCGGGTGAACTCCCCTCCCAGCCCATCTCATCGCCTCCCGTCACACGCCCTTCCTCGTCAACCTCCTCGCAGAGCTCCATTAGACTCCTGCGGCTTAGTCGGCGAAACCCACGTGTGCGTACCACGCGACCCCAGGAGGTCAGCACAAAGGTGGCGGCTTTCCTTCTCAGCGCGTCTTCGCCGGCGACTCCCGCCCTCTCCCAGACCACGGCGGCAGATTCCACGTCTAGCTCGTTATAGAGTCGGTTTAGGCAGAGAGATCGCAGGCGTGTGATGTCATAGAGGTTAGCCATGACAAGCAGGCCTGCGACCACGGAGATATCTGGACAGAAGGGAGATCTCGCGATTGAGTCGGAATAGAGGTAGTACAAGAATGCTCTAACGACGGTATAGGGCTCCGGAAGGTACAGTCGACCGCGGTGGAACTCCCTCATCCTCGAGTTATAGAGGCTCTGGAAATGACGCCAGCGAGTGAGCAATATAAGTTTGTGAACGCGGATCGGTGGTCCCATAACATTTTCTGGAGGGAGGTCATCGTCCTCCCGTTGTTCCGCCGTCTGACCGGAGGCGTCAGGGCTGTTGATCATACTTCGTCCCCACATCCCTTCAACATCCCACTCGTCACCCTCGGCGGCCTCGTCCTTCATCGCACGGATGGTGAAGTCCCAACCCGAATCCTCGGTATCAAAAACTTTGGCCAAGTCCGAGCCGAGCATGCCGCCTGCAGGAGTATCGCCAGGTTCCTGTTCCAGATGGACGCCGAATTGGGTGAGATCGATGGGGAGGACGTCGGAAAGGTATTCCTCGCCATCTCCTATCTCATCATTATCCATGGGGCAACCCAAAAGATAAGCCGTCGCCGAGTTCGGTGAAATTGCGAGGTAATGCCATCGCCAGTTTGCGCCACCAAGCATGTCAATGCCATCGGCAATCTTCCGCCACGTCATGTCCTGGAGATTGAGAGCCGAAAGACCGGTCTCGGCGGTCCGAATGGAGTTGGCGTAGGTGACAAAGTCGAGCAGTGTGCTGCCGCAGATGTGATGGAAGTGGGTTCCATGAGCCTCGGAGGGAATGTGTTCGCTCAGGAGGAAGCGAACCGATGACGACGTTGCCGGAACGAGGTGCTGTTTTGGCGGTGGGGTGTTGCGGCGTTGGGCGTAAACAGGGCGAGGAGAGTTCGGACCGTATGAGCGGTGTGATCTGAGGACGCGACCTTGACCACTGGTAGCATCCGCCGTCACGCGCGCCTGTCGAGTTGCGTATCCCACCTGCTTGACATCTGTCCTTGCAAATACCGGATGGCTGAGATCCAGCGATATCAACTCTCCAGTCCTATCCATCTCCTTGCCCATACCGCCAAATATCCACAGCTTTCCGTTCCGCACCCATGCCTGGTGATCGAACCGCGCAACCCACCGCCAACTCCGACTCCATGTCATACTTTTGAGATCGAGGTAACAGATGTCATCGAGGACTTCTTGCGGGTTGAATTCGGTGTCCTCTGGGTCGAAATCGGCCTGCGCAACATGGTGGATTCCGCCCAGAACGAAGAGTTTGTCGTCATGTAGCACCACCGCATGCCTCGACCGGCCGCACGGAGGATAGCCGGACAGTACTGGCTGTGACCAGGTCGCCGTTGGGATATCGAAGATGTAGACATCCGACAAAAATACACGTTGCTCGTTTTCACCGCCGAAGATGATCAGTTTGTTCTCCTTCCAATACGTTGTGGTATGGCCTATAACCCGTCAGCTAGACACCCCAAGCCCATCTCGCCGCGGGGTACATACCCATTCGAACACTAGGAATGTCACCATAGTTGTCCACGAGGGTCCAGGTATACGTGTTGAGGTCTAGCTTTAACACGTGATTAAAGACTTCCCGGAGTCAGCCTTATACAGTTATAACCTCCCATTTTCCGAACCCCACCAAACATACCTTCGTCCGTATACTGATCGAATCCGCCGAACGCGTATATCGAGTCGTCGCCGCATACCGTCACCGAAGCATTAACGAGGCACGCTAACCTAACACCTAGACATCACCTCGTCAGCACCCACAAGCCCCAGCACCCATCAACGAAGCAAATCCCCCGGGCTAGACATACCAGCCGTACGATAAGCCACGGGCCGGTAACCCGCCGAACCTCCGACAGCTCCAGCTCCCCCGACGCCGCTTCCGCCACCGAGGGACTTTCTCCGCGCGTTCTTATCGGGCGGAGCCTGCATCGGCGTGCTGCTTGGTGTCTGGAACGAATTCGATGTTCCGCCCGAGGCAAAGATGCTGGCTAGGTGCGGTGGGTGCTGCTGGTTGTTGTGGACGGGAGTAGCGGGGGCTGGGGGCGAAAGCAGCGACATCGTGCGGCTCAAAAAAGCTTGTCGCCTGTCGGTCTTTTTCTACAGGCTAACGAAGTCGGGTGACGACCGAGTGCCGCTCGGTAGGAATCGCGGTACGACCAGTGAAGAGACGACGACACGACGCGATTCGAGAAGATGGTTGTTGGTAGGGAAAGCTCAGTGAGAGACTGAGAGGGACTTGCAAAGGGTAAAGGGAAACGCGACGGGTTGGAGGAGTGGAGGAGCGATTGGGGACTTTGGAGAACAAAGAAACAAAGAAACAAGGAAGCGTCACACTAAAGCAGCAATATCGAAAAGAATGGCGGTTTGTGGCGGGTGTGAACGACCGAGATGAATGGGGGTTCGGGTATTAGGGTCGATGCAGATGTGAAGGAGTCTCTAGGAAGGATGGTGGAAAGGGACGGTAACACGCAGCTGCACTTCGACCTCCTGTTTTCCTTCAACGGCGCGCCCATGTGGCGACAGGATTTACGTCACGATCTATCAGCTCCTTACAGACTCCCTCAGCTCCCAAAGCACATTTCGCACATCGTGAACTGAGACAATTGCCCTTGGAACAAACATCGCTTGTTTGAGCTGGTTGGCAAAGGAGGCGGAGGGCGGGTGGCGGAGGGCGAATGGCGATCGGTCACGTGACGGTAAGCCTCAACACACTGGGCAATCACAGATTCTCATCCTTCCAAGCTGACCAACGCGACAGTGGATGATGATGGTATACAAGTCACCTACAAGGCGTATATTCCTTTACGCTTTCATCCACCAGTTGACGGCGATTTGACAATTGGTAGATCCAAGTGCATCCAAGAGTGAATTTCTCGGTCAGTTCTATGACAACGTGCGAGAAGTTCTAGATAATGAACGGCACGACTCTCACGTCACGTTTTATCCCCGCTTCACGTCCAGAAGGTTCATGTGTCAGAGCCACCATCCCACATCTACCCGAGACATTGCTTATTCCCGATGGCTGTGACTGCGAAGAACCATCAACTAGCGTCAGGAAGACCCACGGCACAGCTGAAACAGTCGTATGTATCATGACCCACACTCTTTGGAGATCCTCAGGTTATACGAGCAGCCGCTACCTACTTGATGTACGCATACCCAATTTCTGCAGCCTTTTCTCTGCCGTGGAACGGATACACGCCTTACCTACCTGTGTATCAGGTTATGTACTCCTATTCGTACCAGGCGGCACAAGTTGAACTCCTCGCGAATGGTCGCGGTGCTCAGGCTTTTCTCCGATCTGATATTTTCACCGGCTCGATACCTTCGAGAGATTGTCAATTACAAAGCTTCACGCCGCGTGAGGATAATGGATGCTCCCTCATGCCACTGCCTAGTTGCGAGTGCACGAAGGCGACGTGCTGCCGTCCGTGGGTGGGCGCGTACGTGCGCAAGTTCAAAGTTGCCGGATCGGATTGATCGAGCTGAGGAAAGATATCATTGCCAGTCTAGAAGCAGGGCGACAATGCACGATGCTACTCGCAAACCATGGCCCATTCCGTAGGTAGTCTGGCGGGGCATATTCGCCACACGACGCGATACCCCTCACCCCTCACCACCGACGTCCCTCCCTCCTCGACGACCGTCACGCCCCGGTCCCTCCCTCCTGCGCAGCAGCGTAGAAGCGACAGGCTACCCAAGTAAACCTTCGCGAGCTCGCGACTACTATATTCCGGGATGTTCTGCCGTTGCGTCCAGTCCAGTGCACGCCAACAGCCGCACTAGAGTACCTACGGTAGTTAGATCTCGCTAATGGCTGAGCACCCCCGGATCGGCCGGGTGTCGGCCGGCCGGCTGTAAGGTTACGGTGGGGTGGGGCCAAGATTTACCGAGCGTTGCCCGGGCCGAGCGCATCGCTTAGCGCGCTTGCCGAGATGTCGGGGAGGGAGGAGAGGGAGGAGAGGGTGGTTGCGGCGCCAATTTCGGCGACGAGGCGAGCGCGATGGACGTTGCTGGACGTTGCTCGGTCTCTATTAGATAAGAAGTACATACCGTACTTGACGAGCTGTCTGCCATCGGGACTTCGATAGTCTTTGATAGCAGCGCTGATACCTATCGTAGGAATTTTTGGGCATGGGAGCTGGGAATTGGCAGCTGGACCATCGGTATGCAAAGATACCACTACTATTCGAGAGCACCTACATACCATGTATTTGGGCCCGCGCTTAACCAGTCTACAGCCTTTCTAGATAGGCTGCGTGCGAAATAAACTGAAGATCTCTCTTTTTTACCAGTCTACAGCCTAAAGTCTAAATCTGCCAGCTATGCCAGTACCGGTACCGGTACTATATAATGCCTACGGATGGCAAGTTCCGACCCGTTCTACCTATTAGACGGATTCATGTAAGCGGTCGATTAACAATCAAGTCCGCCAAACGCCGAGAAAGGAAATGTTCCACACCCAGGAAGATATCACTCTGGATAGAATCTCTAGTAGCTAGGTACGCTAACATTGATTTATTGTTTACTGGCCAGGGAACTGACCAGCGGATCACTGGCCTTCACATCTTCTTGGCCCTTGGGCGGTTAAGCGTAAAAACTTTGTACCTACATAATGCAATGTAAAGCCGGCCAGCCTCGAATATTTTCAGCCTTCAGGTGAGGTGCATGGTAGAATACCTACCAGTAGTAGAAGTCGAGCCGGCGATGGATACGAATACGCAGCCATCACCATGCATGTACATACGTCCTTTATTAGTCAATTGAGATATCAGTACATGAGGTTTGGCTTCCGAGTATCAACGGCACTCGCAAGGGGTGCAATCGACTCCCGAGTCCTAGGTGGCAGCCAAACCCGAATCGACAACAAATATCCACTCATGCCGGATGCGAACAGTAACCGCCGACAACCATCAACCAACCAACCATCCATCCATCCATCTCTCTCACCGCTAACCCAGCAGACACAATCACGGAGCTCGTCTGCAGCACGGAAAGATCCCACAGTCTTCTTACCGCCTGCAGTCGCTCAAACCCAGCCTCTCCTCCGGAGTCCGAAACCAGTTACGGCCCCGACGGGCCCACCAGGAGTGCAGGAGTCCAGGACAGACAAGGACAGACAAGGACAGTGCGGCGATAACGATCATTGCACAGCACAGCACAGGCCCATCGTTCATCCACCGCCATCCACCGCCATCCACCGCCATGCTGGCTAGCTGAAGATTAGATCACCTACAGGCTATGTACCTACACACGTCCAGTCCGATTCGGTAAAGACCAGGAGTGCTGTGGGCCTGTGGACCTGCGGCCGCATACGTAAGTACGCTTTTCAAGCATACCAGGTAGGATGTAGGTAGGTGGGTAGGTAGTATCACCGGCCTTCCAGCCGGGGAAAATCCAGATTCCATGTAGGTAAGTACATCATACATGATATGAGTACGCACTCGCCGACGACCAATCACACAAATCACACCATTCCGACCATTCCAGAAGTGGTTTTGTTGCACTTTTCTACGTCGCCACCGCAGAGAATGCTGGAAGCTCCTGAGACCAATCACATTTTCTGAGTCCGAGGAGGAGGAGTAAGAACACTGCGAAATGTGGGGTAGTAAGTATCTGCTAGCCTGCCAACCTGCCAACTCAACCCAACCCAACCCAGCATTCTTGAACTCTTGAATCTCTCTAGTATCTACCAACTTTACCGGTATGAATCTATGTATCTACGTATCTATGTACTCGTAATATGTACTCGTAATATGGCACGCCTACTGCCGGACCCCCTGGTGACCTGGGGTGGCGGAGAAATCTTATTCCACACCCTCACCTCAGCTCTCCCGCCCCCAGGCCAGCTAGGTAGTAGGTACGGTACGTCTGCCGTCTGGACTCTGGAGATCTTGACCCAATGCTACAAAGCTGGCTGCTAGCTGCTAGATGCTAGATACTAGATGCTAGATGCTAGATGCTAGGTAGGTGATCAATCCTCAATCCATCAATCCATCCTTGGTGAAGCATAACGAAGAAAGAAGAAAACGGGATATGATGATATGTACCGGTATACCTGTACCCCACACGAGCATTCAAGTCTTGTCTGACCGTCTCGACCAGTGGATTGGTGTAAACTCTAGCACCGACGCTACTGCTACTACATGCATACGAGGTGCGGGAGGGAGGCGAGTGTGAACTGTGTACATTAGGAGGAGGAGGTGTACTCTTGCTGGTCAGAGGGGCTTCAGGCTTTCTCGGTTGCCGGGCGATCGTTGGTAGCCTGTGGTGAAAGGGCAAAGGGCAAGGGAAAGGGCAAATATTCCCCCGTAGTGGCCTCGTGATCGAAGGAAAGGATCTAGTCCCCCATTGCTCTCCCTAAGCGCAGATCATGCATCAAGCGGAAACGTTGGAGATGGTTGAAGGGATTGTGATTGTAGGATACTAGAACTTCAGGCTCGTACATACCCATAGTTACTATCCACCACAGCGATCTCTGTAAGCGGGTGTAGATTTCGAACGTATCCTATGATATATAGCCAGATCCTTCGACCAACTCCTCCCTCACCGTTTCCCACTCATTCCATATCACCGCCCATCACTCGGCAGTACCAAGATAGGCAAGCGCAGCCGAATGACTTAGCCAGGCCAGGCCAGGCGTCGTTGCCAGTGGTCACGGGTTAGGCGGTGGGTTACCAGACCGAACGTCTATTTACCGTCAACAGGATACCTGAATACATAAGTCCAGATACAGGTATGTACGGTACCTAAGCTTACGCGAAGTTCTTACAAGTTACAACGAAGAAACAAAAACCATCCAGGGTCTAGGTATTACAGTAGCACACACCTCTCCCACCCCCCGGTTACGGTGGTTATGGACCCCGGGCCGAAACTTACCGCGGTGTAACACGACCACACAACCACCACACAACCACAGCTTTGACGTGCGCATCTGCCATCTGCATCACCACCACCAAGATTGCGGTACCGAAGCTAGGGCCCAAGGGGGCCAGTGAAGAAGTGGGCTTAGATATATATCTGTGCCGCGCAAACTAAACCTCCCCCCACCCCACCCCCCACTACACCCCGCAGTTTTTTAATACTGCGGGGATGGTGCCGCCACAGTAAGACAGGCTTCCCCGGGATTCGGACCCCGTGGGGAAGATTAGGAAACCAATGGTGATGGGGCTGATGGCTTGGTTGAGCGAATGGCCAATAGAGCCCGGGAGGTTATGTACTGGTACTCCAGCTGTCTGAGATATGAAGCCAGGGCTCTCGCGCCACGGGCAACTGCCGCAGATACCGTACAGCAGCAGCAGGCAGCCTTGCATGTCTTGAAGCGAAGTGCGAAGTGCGAAGTGCGGTGGAAGGAAGTGCGCTTCCCTTGCGCGGCTGCATGACGCTCGTTGCCGCTGCTGGATCTCGATGCTGGAGCGCTGCGGTGATGCGTCCACTCCCGCAGCAGGTTACAGGACGTATGTTGGTCAGCTCGGGAGTGAAGCTCCATCTTCATTCCTCCGACCTCGACGGGGTGAGCTGGGATCACGAGATCACGAGGCCGGCGAGAAGGGGTCGATACCAATACCGGTGCATACATACGATCGTGCACGCGCGCCAGCCCAATGCCGGACTGCATACGATGTGGGGCCCGGCAGAACGGTGAGGAATAGGTCGTTCGAGATAGTGCCGCATACACAGCCATCCACCGCCACCTATAACACAGCCCGATATGTCACGATCGCTGTCTCGGGCGTACCCAAGGCATCTGCTCCATGTATGTACCTCCGCACGCACGTACTGCTGCTGCCCACAAGCGCCCGTTGTGTACATACCACGTTTTCTGCACTCGATACTTGAATGTTTCCGACAAGGATTGGCTCCTACTCGGCGTACCGACGTCGCGAGCAATGTGGGGTATAAAGTAGAGTAGGTCAGTATGTACCACTGATACCTGGATCCTCTAGGCGGAATGCGGAGGACCGTCGCATCTAGCCCGAACTGGGGGGGGGGTTCGAATGGTCGCAAAACAGGCAACTGCCTCCCACCGCCGAAAAAACCGACGTACCCACATGCCGAAAGTCGACGCCGCTGCTTGCGAATAACCGTGTCGCAGACAAGGATGGGCTGGAAACCCGTCTGCTCAGTGGTGGAGAATATCCACCGTCCGCCGTCGCCAATCCCTGGCGGTTGGCGGTTGGCTTGCTTGCTTCGCGCTGCGCTCTTCGCTCTTCGGTGCTGTGTTGCACTCTGGCTTTTACCCCATACTCGGCGATGCGTGATGGCGGCTTGCTAGCATGGGCCGCAGAGTAGCTACATGCCTCCCCAATCGCAGACGCTAGCGTCTGGGGCAGTAGTGCTTGATATTGCCCCTGCACCACCGAGTGAATTCAAAAATGCTTCGCAGTTAAAGATCCCCGCCGTCCCCCCCTTCAACGGGTTTGAACACTGCCCTCCCTCTGTGTCCTTATCGCCTTCTGTGTGGACCGCGGTTGGAACCTTGGACAAGACTCGACTCCAGTTACATACTCGACATCAACCCATAGTTAGGCCAGAATGTCGTCCGTCACCGATCACGAGAAAGCCACTGCTTCGGAGCTCGAAAAGACCCTCCCAGGCCAAAACACCCCTACCTCGTCCGGTGGACCCGGCGGCATCGATAATGAATGGACGGATGAGGAGGAGAAAACCCTGAGGAATAGGATGGACTGGTACATTGTGCCGCTCGTCACCGTTCTGTACTTGCTATGTTTCCTCGACAGGTGCGTTCCTTTCCTCCGGCTTGCAAGGCTAGTGCGTATAGTGGAAGAGTGTTGCCACTAACACCGTTGCAGAGCAAATGTCGGGAATGCTCGCATCCAGGGAATGCAGGAAGACCTGTGGCTCACGGGTTTCCGTTTCAACTGGGCTTTGACCATCTTCTACATTCCATACCTCCTGTATGTCTCATCCGGCAGCTGACCCACAAGAACTGCCCCCACCTCCCCCCACTCCTGGTTTCTGACATCCACAGTGTCGAAGTGCCAAGCAATATCCTCTTGAAATGGGTTGGAGCAAAGGTCTTCAGTAGGCACCCCCGGCAGCATTCCCCCGCCATCAGCAAAAGCTAACTCTCGGAAAAGTCCCTTTCCTTGTGTTTGCCTTCGGATTCTGCTCGCTATGCACCTCTTTCGTCCAGACGCACACGCATCTTTACATTGCCCGTGCATTCCTCGGGCTGTTCGAGGGAGGCACGATGCCCGGCATCGCCTTCTTCCTCAGCAACTTCTACCGCCGTGGAGAATTGATGTTCCGCATTGGAATCTTCATCTCGGCCAGTTCCATGTCCGGTGCCTTCGGAGGTCTGCTGGCTACGGGTTTAGCGTGAGTATCAAATCAAAAACAGAGCCTTCAAGAGCTCCCCCATGAGGGTATGTACTAACTACGTACGATACAGTCGAATCCCACAGTGGGGAATCAGCTCCACTCCCATCCACTCGTGGCGTAACATCTTCTTCTTCGAAGGACTCGCCACCATGGCGATCGCCGTCGTCTGCTACTTCTACATGTACACATCGCCCGAGACGTGCAACTTCCTGACACCCCGGCAAAAGTACATCGCGATGGAGCGGCTGCACCGCGATTCCCGCGAGAACGCTGCGGAGAAGACGCAGATGGTCCACGTCAAGCGCGGAATCTTCAACATCAACAACCTCCTCTGCGCGCTCGGCTTCTTCTTCAACAACGTATCGGTGCAATCGCTCGCTCTGTTCATGCCGACCATTCTCAAGGCACTTGGGTGGACCTCGACCAAGGCCCAGCTGCTCACCGTGCCTCCCTATGTCCTTGCCGCCGCTTGGTCCATCTTCGTCTCGTGGCTCAGCGACCGCTACAAGAAGCGCGGCATCTTCGCAATAGGCCACTCCATCTGTGCCATCGTCGGCTACGCAATCCTCATCTCCACCGATAAGGCGGGCGTTAAATACATGGCCGTCTTCTTCTGCGCGCTGGGCTGCTATCCGCTCGGCCCCATCTTCCTCTCCTGGGGAATCAACAGTACTATCCCCCCTTTTCCCTGCTCCCTCTCTCCCACACAGCTAACCAATTGCACAGACGCCGCCGGCCCCACGATCCGCGCCGTCTCCAGCGCCTACATCGTATCCATCGGCACATTCGGCGCGATCCTGGCGACATGGACCTACATCCCGTCGGATGCGCCAAACTACATCACAGGACACAGCATGAACCTTGGTGCGCAAGCGTGCGCGGCACTCATCGCACTCGTTGGCGTGTTCTACTGTCGCTGGGAGAACAACAAGCGCGCGCGCGGCGATCGTGACCAGAGGATCCAGGGGATGTCCGAGGTCGAGGCTAGGAAACTCGGCTATCGCCATCCAGAGTTTAGGTATATCGAGTAGACGGTTGGTGGATGGATGGATGGATGGATGGATGGGTTGCGCGTGTAACGAACGGCTGGCTGGGTGGTTATCTGTCTTTTTTTTCTTTTTCTTCCTGCTATATCGGATCCATGCATGTTCAGCGCGATACCTACGAGGATAATGAGATTGTCACGATATGAATGATCTTGTTGAATGAACCGGACCGGGAGAGCTCCGTGATGTGATGTGATGTGATGTGATGTGTACCCGTGACCGTATGGCAAAAACTGGTGAGATTCAGGCATCCTTCAGGATCCAAATTGGCAGGTCGAGTGATATTTGTTCGAAAATGGTCGGAGTCGGTATGGACATTGGAAACCCAGGGGATTCGAAACGGCGAGCGATTGAGCTGCGGGGCGGGGGTGCCTTCGCTTTAATACCTAACCCAACATGTCTCTTGGCCGAGAGACAAGGCGTGGGGCGGGGCCGACATGAGATCGCCATTATCCGTATCCAACTCTGTATGTAGAGCATGTGTCTGTTAGCTGTCACCATGCACAACATCGAGAGCGAGCATTCAGCCCTGCAATTGCCCAAGCCCCCGGGATAACTACATATCTGCACCAACCCCCACAGGCCACAGGCCACGCCTCACTATCCCGGGGCCCAATCGCCAATCGCCGTGCGTATCTCACCCCGGCTGCCTACAGGCGACGGTTACACGAACGTAGGCCCACCACCGTTCGTACATCACCAACCCCATCCCACCACCTCAATGCCTCCCTCCCCACTCCCCACTCCACCACGATGCGCATCCGCCGCCTCCACCGCCTCCGCCACTCTTCCCCAACATCAACCCCAACAGCGGTAATAATCCTCGTCCCCTCCTCACCACGGCAGATCCTTCTGGCCTCATCCCCGTTGCACCCACAGTCGGGCGCGCACAACCCACTGTTCTGCGCGTCGAACCGCTTGTTCCTCGCCACAAGGCGCGGGCTGGAAAGTTGCGCGCTCGGGGCTGTGCCCATGCTCGCCGAGCTCGCTGCGCCCGATATGCTCGCTGCGCTCGCGAGGATGGAGCGGGTAGTGGCGATAGAGCGGGTAGCGGTGCTGCAAGGGCACGCGTTCCGCCCGCTGCTGCAGTTCATGAAGGACGCCCGGCGGAGGATCAGAGGTAGGCCGTGGGGGAGCTGGGGGAGCTGGGGGAGCTGGCGCGGGTGGGATGCGGCTGTGGTGGGGGAGCTGGGGAGGTGGCCGCAGGTTGGGGGTGCTGGAGCTGGTGGGGATGCTGGGGATGCGGAGGATAATGAGGCGTTCGAGGTCTGGCATGCCACTCTCAATGTCGATATTCGCCAGCTGTGCGGTACCACCTTCGGGAATAAGACTGTCATAACCGTACTCCCCCTCTCCCCCACCCCCCACCCCCCACCCCCGCTCCACACCCCGCACACTAACAGCGTATGGAATGTAGGAAGAAGGCACGCTCCAGTTTCGCTGGACGATACGGGAGTCGCCGTTTACGTCGATGGACGGGCCGGATGTGGAGCGGCACACGGACGATGTTTTCCACGGCGACTGGGAGGTCGACTTTGTGCAGCGAGGGGGCCCGTCTGTCACCAGGGATGAGGGCGATGACGCCTGGTTCGAGCATATGGGAGATAGGAGAAGGTCCGAGGATAGTGGGTGTTGCGTGGGGGATTAATACGGAGAGCTATGTCGAGGGTAAGCTGGAATGTGGAGGGGGGAGTGTGATGTGCGCTTTTGCTTTCGGCGGGTTTTCCTCACCAAATCTTTATTGAAATTTGGAGCAGGTGCTGGGTTCGTGTTTTCCTCCTATCATACTGATCTGCACGACAGTGCAGTATCGCGAATCTGTCACATATCCTTCCGTATTGTTTTCATCATGCTTTATTGGCGGCGATTTGTTTGTTTCATCGTGGAGCCTTTGGCCGAACTACCTAGATCATGGCATAATACATATTCTGAACTATATCCTGTCCTATCTGTCCGCCGTTCGGACGAGAGACTCATTAGCAGCGACCCACTTCCTCACAAGCAAAGCGAGAGATAACTACTCTAGCGTTTCGGAGGACAATTCACTTGCCGACCCCAATCCGAAAAGTCGATAATGGGTGACAACTTATGTCCGTGTAATTCGGGAATATCTCCGCCCAGGGGAGTCGGGGCCAACGAATGGACGGACGAGATGTATGTACAATCTGGCCTGGCAGGTAGAGCGGAAGCCCGGGAGCAGGGCAGAATGCAGTATCATCCTTTCAGCCGTTCGGCAGCGGCGGGAGCGATAACACCGGTAGGTACCGCTTCGGAATACTGCTTCGGAATACAGCTTCGGAATACAGCTCCGGAACCCAGCTTCGGAACACAGCTTCGAAGCTCGGGTGTGTCACTCACTGTCTCACACACGGCTGGGAAGGGTGATACTTGCCTTACTTGCCTTGCCATTTCCTTCCCGTTTTCTGTTTTCTGTTTCGTATGTACATACCTCATGAATCATGAATCATGGCCGAGCCCTCGGCTTTGACGCAGCTGCTATGCATTCTGCCGTCTTCGCCGTCGTCGCCGTGATCGTCCGGCCGTGATTGACCGGCTGGGAGAGTCTGGCCAGCAGAACAAACAGAGTCCAAACTCCGAGACTTCTCCCGAATCGGCGCTGGCCATGACGCTATGCAGTGTAGCGGAACATCACACATCTCCTTCATTACGTGTCACTCGTCGCGTTGGCGAGTGCGAGTAGAATCTGCTGTGTAAGCATCCCAAGCACGTACGGAAGTGATTCGGGGATGGGTGGATACTCTAACAATTCGAGACGGCTACGAATCTCTGCTTTGCTGTCCTGTCCTGGTAAAGTCCTTGAAGAACACGATGGCTGCCAATGCAAACGTTCTCTTGTACATACTTCTCCGGCGTCGGTTCTTCTCGTGCATCCAACTTGTAGAACATCCATCAATTGATTAATGTGTTGTGATGAGGCAGGTATCCATTTATATGTACTGTAATTCCAAACGATAGGCAAAAGAAACCCAAGGAGCAGCAAAGAAAGGCAAACTCACTCACTCACTCACTCACTCGCTCACTCACTCACTCACTAGTCACTGCTCCATGTCCCAGACGATCTCCCCAAATCTCCCCAAACCTCCCAAACCTCCAAACCAGAACCAGAAAACAGAAAAAACCTTGCAATACACCGCTCCCCCACGAGAACAGGCGTGAATTGTGTCCGCTAGACCCAGGTGGGCGGATTCTACTCTACCCACCCCGACAGCGGCGCAAAAGTTAAAGCAGTCATTTTTAAGGCACAGAGGAGCGTGATTGCGGACCAGCTTTGTATGAGTAGCAATAGGAAGTATGGAGCTTCTCCGTCATCGGTTTTCTTTTCGTTTGGTACGTTACGTGGTGATACTCGACGGTGTTGCAAGCAGCATGTATAATCACTCGCTCCCCCTGCTACATTGCGTGCAGATCTCAAGTTCTCAACCAGCCGAAGAAAAAACCTATTATGTATCGCCCTGTAGCCTCCAGATGCTGATTGCAAAAGCGCATGTTTGCCTGGAGACTAGATCCAAAAGCTTATGATATCGCTTCGAGCTCCATTGCAATTTTGCAATTTGAAAGCAAGGCGTTTGAGTCAGGATGTATGTACAGTACTTCTGCATGTATGATATGATAATATGCATACTCGGACCAATAGCAGCGTCGCAGTGACACACCCAGCTCTGGTATAATATAGGTACCGTACAAAGAAGTGTCCTCGAGCTCCATATATACCGGTAGTTCCTAGCAGCCCCCGAAATCCACGCCACAACCCCCGCCCCCCGCAAACCGCACGATGTCCACCCGCCCCACCCCCTCCACTTCCGATGGCACATACGCGCTCATCTCAAGCGCCTACACTTCACACATCTCGCAGCAATCTCCCTCCACCTCCCGCACCAACGACCTCGTAGCTCGTAGCTTCGGCTACACCGCCCTCTCCCTTTCCACTCTCCCGGGTACCTCAAACCTCGGCGTATCCTGTGGTAACCCCCTAGCACTCGCGCACCTGCAGCCTGGCGAGACGATCGTGGACCTCGGTTCCGGCGGGGGGCTGGACGTATTCCTCGCATCGCCGTTTGTTGGCGCCACGGGCCGCGCTATAGGTGTGGATATGACGCCCGCCATGGTTACGCTTGCACGCAGAAATGCGGAAAAGGGGGGGTACGGGAATGTCGAGTTTGTTCTGGCGAGGGTGACGGCTGTGCCCCTGGATAGTGGGTGCGCGGATGTGGTGGTTAGTAATTGTGTTATTAATCTTGTGCCGCAGGAGGAGAAAAAGAAGGTGTTTGAGGAGTGCTGGAGGTTGCTGAAGAGTGGAGGACGGCTGGCGGTGTCGGATTTGCTGGCGAGGGGGGAGTTGCCTGAGATGGTCAGGAGCGATGCGGCACTGCTGGTTGGATGCGTGGCGGGCGCGAGTAGGGTCGACGAGTATGAGGCGTGGTTGAGGGGGGTGGGGTTTAAAGGTGCGTGCGATGCCGCGAGGGAGGTGGGAGACTAATGAAGGCGCACAGATGTGGTGTTTGTCGATACGAAGAGTGACTTGAACGTCTACAAGGAGGGGATTCTCTCGCAAGATGCGGTTGATGTTGCGGATGCTGGGGCGGCGTGCTGTGCGGCGAAGCCGAAGCCGAAGCCGAAGCCGGAGTTGAAGGAGAATGGTAAGTTTCCCCTTCGTCTGTGTTGGTTTGCGATATTGACGGCGGTAAGGTTGCTGCGGAGCTGATGTTAGAGACACGGCCGAAACCCAGGGGGCCACGGGCAGTGCGTACCGCGAGAGGCTCGAGAAGCTCGATCTGAACGAGTATGTGGGGGCGTACCAGATCTATGCGATTAAACCATGACTTTTGATTCTTTAGTTTAGAGAGCCATTTCGTTATGTAAACAAACAATCCATCGATCGTACCAGCGCACCAACGCAAACATATCATATCAAACCAGAAGTGAGAAAAGAGAGAGAGAGAGAGACAGAGAGAGAGGGAGAGAGCTATATGATTATGTCATCGGCACGTCCACTATCAGTCGACATCCGCGGACCGACGAGCCTGAACCACCCACTGACGTCCACGTGAATGCCATCAGCCTGGCCGTGCACGAAGTCGTCCTGCCACGAGCCCTCAAACAGATCCTGTACCGGAGTTGTGGTCGTGAACCAGATCAACGCCTGATCGCGTGCGACGGCCCGTGATGCCCACATGTATTTCATATCGTGCGCCTGCCACCAGTTAGCGGGAAACCGATAAAACTGTATAAAAGGCCACTCACAAACTGAACGTCAACTCCCGCGCCGGCGATTTTCTGATCCACCACCGCAGCCACCTGAGGCGTGGTGACATCGGCACTCCAAACCTCGAACCACCCGCCATCCTCGACACTCCCCTTCTGCTCGCCCCACTCCTTCAGCACTTCGCAGCACCTGTCAACCCAGCTCTTCTCCCTCTTCGCCCACCTACTCTTCTTCTCCTTCCCCTTCCACGCGCCCCCACTGTTCTCCGTAATCTGATCTCTCGCACTCATGAACTGCGCCAGCAGCGGGCGCCACTTCTCCCTCGGCAGGGTCGCAACCAACGTTGGTTTCCCGACGACCTCGAAGCCGGAATGTGCGGCGGCGAGATTCCCAGACTCCAGGACGCCTGTGTCGGGGCGCAGATGGAACACCCGGTTCCCCTCGTGCATGAGGTGGTCCATGAGCTTGTCGACGACGACGGAGTTTTCGTTCGACGGGTCGGGGATCGAGATGTACGCTGGCGGGGGCGCGGACGCGGTCAAAAGGACGTGGTGTGTCGTCGCCCGCACCCCCCGCGACCGCCCCGTCCGCAGGATCAAGACGCACGCTATGCATGGGCAGCACAGAATCGCGACCGACAGGTCGATCGCGAATTGTCCGATACGTTTGCCCAGGCTGGGGCTGTGGTGCGTCGTCATCGTTCTGAGTGAGTTTCGTGGGCCCGGCGGTGGTGGTGGTGGTGGTGGTGGTGGTGGTGGTGGTGGTGAACGCTGCTGGTGGTGGTGGTGGTGGTTGCGTGTGCGGGTGGAGGGTTGAGGCTGGGGATGGCGAATGGGTGATGGTGCTGCTGGTGATGTGGGTATCTACCTACGGACGCTGCATGGTTGTGGATGGTGGTGGTTGGCTGGCCGACCAAGCGACCGATCGACCGGCCGACCTCGCCTCCAGAGTAAGCAGGCTTAGGACTGCGAGCGTTATGTTACATCAGTTGCGCCAGGCAGAAGTCGATGCTGCTGACGATGGAGAACGCATGCACATCAGACAGAAGTTATACTTTGCTAACTAACTATGCCATCCGCGCGCTCACTAAAGCCCGCCAGCCTGCATCCATCGTCGCGGGTAGCTATCGTGTTAGTTGGAATTAAAGTAGAGTGGCATCGATTTCCCCGAAGTACCGAAGTAGCTGTTCAGTTGCCTTTTAGGTTCAGCATTGCAAGGGTGCGGGGGAGAAGCGAATTCCGAGGCTTGGGTGCCAGCTGAAAGAACATAAGCTTTGCTGCTTCCGCTCTTTCTTTTTTTATTTTCTGACTTCGGAGCTTTGTTTCGACTTCATCACCACGGACAATGACGTCAAGAGATACCAACTCCATCTCGACTTTGATATTCCTCACCATTGTGGGGACAGGACGGACAATCCGGCGAGACCACCTCCAACGCTGAAAGCTCGTGCGAGAGACGGTCGATTCTCAGTACGGCAGCAATTGCGACTGTATGCCGGCCAGCAATTTCGAATCACGACGGTGAAGACGGACGGACGACTCTACTCTTATCGAAAAGCTGAGATCATAGGGCTGCCAGCTTTGGCCGGCACTCGTGTTCAAGAGAGAGTTCAACCGTGCTGTGGAGGTCGACACCTTTACCGGCCTAAACGCCAGGAAGCTTGTTGGAGATAGCTGACGACCTAAGGCAGTCGAGCCGGCACCAACAATTTATCCGGGGAACATTCGGGGGCTCCGATCTTCAGATCTTCCGGTTCAAGTTTGATTTCCTTAGCTTCCGTTGGCCCGATGTTAACTACCTATGCCGAACCTCGAACTGCCGAAGCGTGCTTGCTGTCGAAGAGTCTCGAGCTCACCGGCTCGAAGGGGGATGATTGCAGCCTGAATCGGTGGCAGTCCGGCTCGGAATCGAGGGTATGCATAGAGGGAAGACAACTGCACGAGCTGGGGGAGCCTTTCGCTACACACGCTTGCGCTGCCGAGATTCAAGAAACTGTCCGCTTCTGCAGGGAGATACATAGCCGTTTCACATTGCTTCTTCGCATTATCCGACGTCGAGACTCTTCGATCAAACTCATATCCAGACAAAGACGCACAAGCATCAGCCTATTCACGCCCTTGGGCCACACGGGAGGCCTGTGTCTCAGTGGGTTTGCCCGATTTTAGCACAGATTCTTCGGCGGGAGGCAGGCTTCTTTTAGCCGTGCTAGAAGCGACACGAGCTACATCACGGTTGATCTCTTCTACATGCGGATGATTCGATGAAGCTTTAAGGTATGTTCAAGCATCACCCACGTGCAGGATCGGCACTCAAGCCATACGGCGCGAGATGGATGCCACCCCGGAGAGCTCCATGGGGCGCGGCACTCCAGGGTATCTACACGGATAATGGAGGGTGGGGAGCAATCGAGCCATCCGGCCGACCGGGCCGAAGCGGCATCAGGCTTCATCAGCTCTGTACTGTAGCTTCGAAAAGCATATCTTTCGATGATACAAGAGCATCCGGCCGTCCGGGAGTGCCGTGTGAGGGCACTGGTGATGGGCAGAAGGCCAGGTTAAATTGATGTTCGGTGGGAAAGGCGGCATTGACGTTGCGTTTGTACGGCGTTCTCAGGCGGCACACAAGGTCTCCCCACACGTACGGTGCAGAGTAGCAAAAAGCGTGACGATGTCAATGCGGATTGAGTTTGCTGGTGAAACTACATATCAATCAGGTGGTACCTTGCTGTCGCGGGCCCCAACACAGCCTATTTGGCCGAGACGAGCCGCACGCGGATGAATACCGCTGACCGCTATGTAGCAGAACCGAACCACGCCATCACTCTACTCTATCACACATGGCAGATGAAGGCAATTGACGATTAATCTACGCGATACAGGTGTAGCCAGTCCGTCGGGAAGTCGAGCAGTCGAGATAGAGTAAACTGGCTTCTAGAGCTACATTGCGCGTCTGCGGTCATAGTGCTCATTACAGCGAAGCGCCAGCCATTCCGTGCTCATTCGAAACCGGCTGTGCGGCTCTGCCCGGCAGGCGGATTCCGGCCTCGGCGGCCACAGCAAAGTCACTGAGCCACAGCAGCCGCATGCGGTTAGCGGCGACTGCCCTCGGCCAGGCGAGGGGTTTCACCTCCAGCAAGCAGACGGTGCTCACACCACTCGTTCGAACTTCTCTCTCCTCCCCACACCGAACTCCGTCCTTCTGTTTCGCGACAACCAACACCTCGCCTCCACCTCCGTGACTCGACCCACCCCGTCACTCACCAAATAAAAAACACGCGGCCCGCAGCCCCACCATAACTGGGGCCGGACGTCATTGTACGGCCTGCTCTGCCTGCTCCGTCTGCTTTGCCTGCTCTGTCTGCCTGCCCACTGCCCACCTGCCCACCTGCCCACTGCTTGCCCACTTGCCCACTTGCCTTCCTTCTTGCTTGCTTGCGCTCGTTGGGTATGAGGAATTGATTAAATTGAATTGAGGCCTGAACTGGACGCCGAGACAAAATTGGCTCTCCTTCGTTCCTGGGGCTCTTTCTTTCTGGCGTTTTTTCTTTCTCGCCTCTCTGTCTGCCCGCGCTGCCTGTGCGTTTTTTATCTCAACAGTACCGTAGTAACACAATGAAATCAGGCAGATTAACCACCCGCTCGCCCGCTATACTCCGCATTCGTCTCCCGTGGCTGAAGACCTGTCGTACTCTACCGTACATACGGGCGGACAGCGGTCGGTTGCGATCGGCAGCGGCTTCGTGTTCCGACTTGACTTCCCGTTGATCCCGTGGTTGAGTGTCACCACTCGCATTTCTCGTTAGAGTCATCGTAGCATATCCCCCCCAGAGCATATCCGCGCCCGCCCTGGTGTCTCCCCCCCACCACCCCCGCGTGTCGCCTTACAACCCCGTCGGGCCCTGCCACACTATCCTGACACCAGGCTCGCACACCACGCACCTGTCACCCACGCACCTTGCCCGTTCCGAGTCAGACTGGACGAAACCCCACACAGAATCCTCGTCGCCCGCCGCCGCTGTCCCCCACCGTCACCCCGCTCCCGCCTTGGTAGCACCGTCTCCCCCGTGCTTGGATCGTCCTCACTCCGCAAAAGCGTAGCGTCGCCTCGCCCCCACCCCACCCCACCAAGAATTAGATTGACCCGTACGGTCCACGCTACACGTGCGCTCCAGCGACAATCCTGCATCTCGAAATCACTCGCAACGAAAAGCCTCCACACACACACGCATGCACGCCCGCATCACGCAGAACGCACAACGCACATCACGAACACTATACATAGTTCACTCCGACCCTGCGTGGCCACTGTAATATCAGGCCCATCATATCGCCCAAGTCGCGATCAACGTCTGCCCTCTCTATCTACGCCGTCGCGTACGCAGCCTTGCCGTCCTGAGACAATATCCTGGGCCCCATAGTGCAGACCTCTCTATATATCACCGATCAATTGTCCCATCTGAAGCGCACCGTCTTCATCTCAAACCCTGCGTGCCATCCGTCCGATCCCGCCGCCGCCCATCAACAATCTGGGGAGGCCAGCCGACGGATCACCTTCCACGTTCTTCCTGCTTCTACGAGAGCTATATCTTGCCAGCCGGCATATCGCATAGCTCATTGGCTTCTGGATCTACCGGCAGTGCGTGACGGAAATTCGGCTTACGTGGTGGTGCTGTTGCTGTTGCATGCTTGCTCCTTTCCCCCCGTTTCCTTTTTTGCGACTCGTCCATTCGCGCGGATAACGGGTATCCAGTCCACTGTGTGCCGGAACGTCCAGGGGCATAAAACGGCCCCCCTTCGATCCAGGAAACTTGCTCCCGATCTTCCGGCAACTGCCCAAGGATCTGCTCGCTACCAACGGAGAATTACTGCGTGCATCCATTCTCAAGTATACGACTACCACAACCACCACCACCGGCCCCTAACGGCGGCTTCGCTGAAGGTATTCGCCCCCCCCCCCCCCCCTCCCCCCAACCACCCCATGACGACAGTCTGGGTTTGATCCTCTGCGTCAGAACTACAGACCAGACAATCTTACCAAGTCATCGCTCGTTCGAGTGTAGTTAGTAGACGATCCGCTGACGCGCAGTGCCAGTACTTGCTGCACACTCTGCTTTCGATCGCCCTTACTCCGCGGCGTACGTCCGAATCGTGACAACGTGGACATTCAACTGCACAGTAAGCCCAGAGAGCTAGCTGCTGCACATCCTATCATCTGCTCGGAAACCCAACAGGTATCGCTCCCCTTTTCGGCGCAGGCGGTGGAGGTTCCATGCAAGGGATTCTAAAACGGAAACCTGTCTAAGCTCAGCACAGTGCACACATTTACCCGGGAGACTCGCACCGTACATACTTCTCCTCCATCACTCGACTTCTTTCTCCACCATCCTGCCCCCTTTCAGTTGGGTAAATTGGACACGCATCAGCGGGGCGATTTGAGGCAATAAACCGTGACCCTTGCTCCATCAAACCAGTCCGAATATTGGGGGTTCGATTCGGACGGCTGGACGCTTCTGCCGCTTGTGTCTCATCCTCCATCTCCGTTGTGGCTCGTGCAGTCATCTGACCTTCCGTAACGATTCCGCCGTGTTGTTCTGGTGGACGCACCCCACGCCGTGCAACCCCCCCACTCCGCTACCGGTCCTGTGCGACGGACGAGTGAGGGATTCCTGTTGGAAGACTATCTACGGATCATCGGAGCACCCAGCCCCAGTACGGTTCCCCTAGAGACTGTATCCTGGCACGGGAACATCAGGTTAACGAGTGTCAGTATTGATCGACATTATTGGATATTGCATTTTGCTCCAAAGTTCCGTGTGGCGACGACGGAAGAACGGTGCAGACACCCATCTGCGCTGACTGCCCTGCGCGAGCACCTTTGTGGCCGCACCGTGGCTGGCTGATTGGGTTTCCATAAGATCACTAGTCATCTCCGTAAGTTCCCGCTTTCGAACCTGTTTGCCCAGAGCAGCAACCATGGCCCTCACGATTCAGCAGCTTACAATGGTGCCTAGCACCACAGCCTCTCCTCCTTACAGATTTTACTGCGGCCGTACATCTTCAGCTATGAGCTCCCGAGCATCCGGGCAGGATAGCCCCGATCCCTATGGAACGTCGTTTGGCACCGCCTCCCTCTTACATTCTCCGACTTCGCCGGTGGGAAGAGGACATCCCGCTGGAGTATCCGAGTCTCAGGCTCCTGGCTCACAGAGGACTTCACCACATTCGATTACGACTCCATCCTCGAAGGCCACTCATATTTGTGACCAGTGTCAGAGAGCATTTTCTAGGGCGGAACATCTCGAACGTCACCAGACAACACACTTACCATCCACCGCCACCAAGTCCTTCGTCTGCTCGGCTTGCAGCAAAGGGTTCACCCGAAAGGACGTCCTAACCCGCCACATCCGCGCAGTTCACGAGACGAAGAAGTCCGAAGTCCGCAAGAGTCGAAGAAAAAGTTGTCGGCGATGTGCAGCATTCAAGATCAAGTGTACGGGAGGTGGGAAAGGCAAAGTGAGCGGAGAAAAGGCCGCGGAACCGTGCGAGGCCTGTCGGAAACGCGAGGTCGAATGCATTTTCGATTTCGGTGCTATGGTTGATAAGCAAGACGGCCTCGAAAATGAAAACGATAATGGAGAGGACCTGTTTGAATTCGGCTCTGATAACGATCGCTCTGACCCTGAAACCGGTAGCTCCGGATATAGTGTCAAGAGAAGGAAGACGGCACATTATAGCGGCCCTTCCGGTGCAGGTTCCTCCAGTACATCGTTTCTTTCCTCCGTATCGATCCAAACGTCCGCATCAGCCGTATCCCCACACCTGTTATCTGCAGCAAGACTGGCTTCGGTCCAGACCATCAAAGTCGAGCGACAGCAACCGGATTTATCACCACAACTCACCCCAGCGGGTGACTTACATCCGAATCTGGAGTTGTCCTCGGCGGACCATCTCCTATCCATGGCGACGTTCGCCAACAAGGGTATGCATGTGCCTAATCCAGCAGCCAGCGGGTTTTGGGAAACACCTTCCAGGACACCATCACGTCCCTCTCCAATGGGGCAAGGTTCCGGCCAGTCCGGATACTCGGGGGACCTGATGTCCCACCTCTACTTTCCTCCCATACGCAGTCCAGGAGCCCAGAGCCAGCGGCAGGAGTCTGGCAGCAGCGGCAAAGGCTGCAACAGTGGGATACTGAACCGGATTGCTGAAGAGGATTTGAACGCAGCGAACACGTTGCAGGGTATCAACCCCGCTCCTTCGCGCTCTGGTGCTGGCTCCCTCGCGATGTCTTATCCTGGCCATCTTGAGCCATGGAAGAATAGTATCGTTGATGACTCGAGTGTGCGAACAGGAGTCAACATCAGGCCGCTTGACATGGCAGGGGTGCTGAGGGGAAATTTCAACACCGATTACTCCAACGTCAACCACAATGGCTTCTCCAAATCGCCCATCTTTGGTGGCATATCACTCGCACCACTACATCAGACGAACAATTCGTCAACGACAGGCCAGAACGCGGCACAAGGCGGCAGTGGTGGCGGGAGCGGTGGTCCTGGCAGTAGCGGTGTTGACCATGGTGATTCCGGTGCGATGGATACAGGGATGGACCTACACGAGGAAGATAACTTCTACTTTGATTTTGGCATCTTTGACAACTCGACGGATTGGCTACGAGATTGGGGTCCCAACGATTCGATATCGCCAGAGTCCCAACCTGGCCTGGAAACCATTGAGCGACTCCCCGATTCCGCGTTCACACTGGGGATGACACCAGGAAATTGCAATGCAAGCAATGAGTCTGCTCCTGGAATCACACAGGCAATCAGCAGTACCCGAGATCAACCCCCAACTCCGCCACCCCCACCTTCGGCATCGACACCTTCTCCTTCTAGGGACAGCCCACCGAGATCTTCGGAAAACCCACCTCATCTGCAACAGCAGCCCGGTGAAGATGGTAGCAGTATGCACGTCCCGGGGTTGCCGGCCGTTTCGCCCATGAAGGACCATGCCAACACCACTGATTTTCTGCCGTGGGGTTGGCAGCACGGCATGAGGCAAGAGACGATTGCAAGTCGCAAGGTGACGCTGCCGCCGCTACGGCAAGTCCTCACGGACCGTCCTGGTGAACAGCTGCTCCAACACGGCGAGCAGCATCCCGGCTCCGAACCTGCCGCTGCCTCCACCGAAGAGGGACTCATTACGGATAAGATGAGGAGGGAAATGATTCACGTCCTCATGTTACCATCCGTCCAACCGCCTTATCCTGGATGTGATTCTTCCGAGCTTGAGAGGGCTTTCCCCAATAAAGACTTCATCGCCGCGTTCATCACGCTTTATTGGGAGCACTTCCACCCGATCCTTCCTGTCATCCACCGGCCAAGCTTCTGCATCGAGAGGAGTCCGAGTATCCTCCTGATTGCGATGGTCAGCATCGGTGCGAGTTACAGTAACTTGAAGAATGCGAAGTCCTTTGCAGATGGTCTGAGTGAGCTCTGTAAGAGATGTCTTGCATGGATGGTCTGTGCCCAAGTTTTGAAACTGCTTTATGGTGGTGCTGATACCCGTTATATCGCAGGCTGAGAATGATCCCGCATACGGAAGATCGCCGTTCTTCCTTACGTCCATGTGTCTGCAGAACCTCTACGCCATGGGCTCCGGATCGACGAGTCTCTACGACGCCGCCGATGTTTCTCGAAGCGTCATCATCGGCAACGCTCGTCGTATCGGTCTCTTCTCGGGAACGATAAACTCCACGCCCACGTCATCGTCGCCGTCGTCAACCCCGGGATCGCCCACCATTCGTCCTTCGAATGGTCGGTTCACGCCGAACAACGAGCGAACCCAGGCGCAAGACAGACTCAATGCCTCTTCGCTAGAGGCGCGATGGCGTGAATGGCGAGAAAAGGAGGGCATGAAGCGGCTGGCTTGGGGTATTTTCGAGTACGACAGCTCGTTCTCAACGCTCTCCAACCGACGAGGTGCAATAACTATTAGTGATATTACTATTGGTATCCCCTGTTCCGAGCTGCTATGGGAAGCACCCACTGCTACAGCATGGGAGGCGCTATTGGCACACGAACCGGATGTTCGCAAATTACTGTTCTACCGAACACTAAAGGGCATCATCTCTGGCGAGTTCGATGCGAAAATTCTGACTTCCTGGGGGAAGCGTCTTTGCGCCCAGGCGATGGGACGAATCATGTGGGATTTCAAGGAGCTGGAGGAGAGTGTGCTCTCTGTCAGCCCTATCGGTGCCGCATACTTCAAGCCGCATAAGGAGATATTGCTGCAGTGTATGATGCGTGTGTGCGAGAGCTCTACTCCACGAGCTGGCGAAGCTGAGGGAGATCGATATCACTGGATGTTTGTTTCCCGTTTCTATCTGGTCTCTAGGGAGTTCCGCTAACCTATATGTGCAGTCTTTCCAGATTAATAGCGCACTACACGCACCTGCACGCCGCCTTCCGCACGATCTCGACCATGCTCAATCTCGCGCGCAAGCCACCGCCACCAGGCGCCGAAACTAGCGATCCGAGGATAAAGCAGCTCAAGAAGAGCTTTGCGTCGGACCCGACGGGCGCACGCACGCTCGCCTGGCACGCCGCGCAGATCATTGCCCTCTCCCGTTGGAAACCGGTCTTCTCGCCGGTCGAGGGCATGCGACTGTTCCTTGCCGGCGTGGTGCTCTGGGGTTTCGCTCAGTACCATCGCTCGCGTGACGACTCTACCCCCTCGTCGTCCGCGGCGTCGTCTATGAAGTCGGGTGTCTACCCGCTACATGGACCTGAGGACTCGGTGCGATTAGATCTATTGCCGTGGAATATGCCGCCCGGTATGGTCAGGGCTTACCCTGAGGAGTGGATACGATATGGACGCGGAAGGGCTACGATTGGTGTCGAGGGCGATGGCGAAGATAAGATGATGGAGGTTTGTGGGCAGGACGGCGCGAAGGAGGTTCTGAGAGTCGTCGTGGGGATCCTGGGGAGTCTTAGGGTTTGGGGCCTCGGTGGTGAGTTTAAAAATGTGCTGGAGGAGTTGATGGCAAGGAAGTCGTAGTTGTGAGTGAGGGAGTTGTGAAGGGGGGTGGATAGATGGGGGATGAGTTAATGATTTTTCTTCTTTGTACTTATTATTTTATGCACGTATGGAACGGAAACGGAACGATAATGGGGATCTATGCATACGATATGTAAAGGCATTTGGTCACTGGTAACTGGTTTCATCTCTACAATGTTTCGTTTTTGCCTGTATGTATGTAAATACTACTGGAGGGATTATTCTTCTTCCCCATCGTTCTTCATTCCCCTGTCTTCTATCGCGAGTACATATCGTAGGTACATATGGTATGCATGCATATGGTATTCCCACTGTGGCGAGAACCGAAGTTCTCGAGTCTCGACAGGTCCCAAAACTACCCAAAACTAGAGAAACTACCGACGGAGATCATCCACCGCGCTACGGAGGGGTTTCGCCGAAGCTTGCAGCCAGCCAGTCACCAAGCATTTTGCAAGCTACAAAGTCTATCCAGAGTACCGGTACTAGCATACGATAGCATACCCCGCGGTGGTAATTAGGCTAAATGCGCCCAACGCGTAGTTGGCGGGGTTGTTGATGGGTTGCGGGAATAGGGAATATATGAGCTGGCTGTTTTCTGGCTGCTGGCTGCGACATGCATCGGCGGAGGATGAGATGCGGTGGAGGATGGGCTACGAAGGGGAATGGCAAACGGATAGTGTGGGTAAACTCAGAGATTGCGAGGTTGGGAGGTCGGTGATGGGTGCGATGGAGGGGCGATGGAGATTTATCCTAAGTGTTGTGCTATACTACCTACGGTGAGGAGGAGGAGGAGGTGGTGGTAGAGAGGGAGGAGGTGGAGGTGCGGGAGGAGGAGATTGTATAAGACCTCTACTCGGTCCCCTCCTCTGCCTGCCTGGTCATTCATCCATCAATATCTACACTCTATCGCTCCAGGCCATCGCACTTCTCCCCGCCCCTGCTCTACCGCACTTCACCCGCACCCCACCCACACCTCACACACAGACAGACACGATGAGCGCACCCACCGGCAAGGTACACACCCATCCCACTCCCACTGCACTCCCACTCCCACTCCCCACTCTCTGCAGCCAACTGACCCTCCCCCTTCCACAGAACCCCAGCTTCGTCCTGCAATCCGTCAAATCCGTCGCCTTTGAGGACCGGCCCGTCCCCTCGATCCAGAACCCGAACGACGTGTTGATCAAGATCGAAGTGACCGGAATCTGCGGCAGCGATGTGTGTATCCTCCCCCCACGCCTAGTGCGTGTCCATCGGCTAACTCGTCCAGGTGCACTACTGGCAACACGGCTCGATCGGCTCATTCATCCTCAAGGCGCCAATGGTTCTCGGCCACGAGTCCTCGGGCACGATCGTCGCCGTGGGGCCCTCCGTCACCTCACTCTCGATCGGCGACCGCGTCGCGCTCGAGCCCGGAATCCCGTGCCGGCACTGCGCCTTCTGCAAAGCGGGCACGTACAATCTCTGCGTGGACATGAAATTCGCGGCGACGCCGCCGTACGACGGGTCGCTGGCGAAGTACTACGTTCTCCCCTCCGACTTCTGCGTGAAGCTCCCCTCAAACGTGTCGTTCGAGGAGGGCGCGCTCGTCGAGCCCCTCAGCGTCGGTGTGCACGTGTGCAAGCTTGCGGACGTGCGGCCGGGCGAGAGCGTCGTCGTGTTTGGTGCCGGGCCGGTCGGGCTGCTGTGTGCGGCGGTCGCGAGGGCCTTCGGCGCCACGAAGGTTGTTGTGGTCGACATCGTACAGGCCAGACTCGACTTCGCGAAGGGGTACGCCGCCACCGGGGTGTTCAATGGAATGTTCTCCCGCGACCCGAAGGAGAATGCCAAGAAGATTAAAGAGGAGTTTGGATTGGGCTTCGGAGCCGATAAGGCGATTGATGCGAGTGGAGCCCCCGCTTGCATTCAGGCTGCGATCCACACGCTGAGGCATGGAGGCACGTTCGTACAGGCGGGCATGGGGCCCGCGGAAATCATGTTCCCGATCGTTGAGGTTGCGGCCAAGGAGGTCACTGTTAAGGGCAGCTTTAGGTACGCGACTGGAGACTATAAGCTCGCCGTTGAGTTGATCGCCGCCGGGAAGGTCGAGGTGCAGAGTCTGGTCACGGGCAGGTGGGCGTTTAAGGACGCGGAGAAGGCGTTTGAGGAGACGCTGGGCGGGAAGGGGATTAAGGTGCTCATCAAGGGACCGGAGTAGGACGGTGGTGCTGGTGACGGTGGTTGGAGGGGATAGGCGGCGTTATCATGTATCATGTCTTTTGTTTTCAATGTATCGTACTCTATGTATCGTATGCATCGTATGTGGTTCGTGTATTCCACGGGGATAGGATTCAAGCAGATGGTCTTGGGTTAATTTGAGAGCTGTCACCTACCGAGTCCTACGGTCCTAAATATGACTCTATGTACCCATCCAGCCATCCCGCCTAGAGTATCACATGGAAATTCCATCCCCCTCAATTCACTCGGTAAATAGGTGATCACCCTCCACAGGCCATCATCATTCCAGCGAACATTCCGATCGCCCGCCCGCAATCTCGCACGTCCACCATCATATCACCGATATGACACATTCGGTGGGCCCTACAAAAACAGTCTAGTCCCACTGTCCCGCCTGGTCCCCCGGACAGAGTGCACAGTCACTACGCACACCAAGCCACAACCGAGCGAATCAGGCACCACAGCTGCGCCGGGAAAGTCTGCCTTACTCTACCGCAAGCAAATCGTGTCATAGAGCTTGACTGCCGAGCTTGAGCTCAGCTCCGGTGGTACGGTGTCCTGACGGTGGCCTGGAGGAGGGGTTCGAACTTTGAATGAATGGATGAATGAGTGGTGCGAGGCGAGGCGGTGCTGCACCAGTGCACCAGTGACCGCTGGCCACTGCACCAGGACATCCATCCATACCCCCTCACATACGTACTCGTACCTCATCATACAGTACCACACCACCATACCACCACATTCTCTCCATCCATCCATCTATAGTAGTTACTCTCCTTTTTTTTGTAGAGTACATATACCCCGTGGCTGGCCGGTACAGAACGAGTTCAACGTCCCATCAGTGAGCCGCCGCGCCGCCGTCGAAACCGTCGAAACCGTCGAAACCGTCGAAACCGCCGAACCCGCCGAACCCGTGTCAGAGCTCAAGTCAGAGCCGAAATCGAAGAAGATGCAACAGAAACGGCCGTTGACGTCGACATCGACAACGACCACGTCATCGCGCTCGCCGCTGCAGCAGCTACTCCGGCGCGCGCGGAGCTCGAAGAAGAAGAACAACCACGGCGACGACAATATACTAGAGGAGGGCGAGGCCGGGGGGAAGGGCGAGGCCGGCGACTACGCGCCGCCCGAGTTCGCGGCTGCCGATGGCGAGCGAGATGAGCCCGTTGTGCCGGCGCCCGAGCAGCTCGTGGCTGGTACGCTGTCGGCTGCCGGGGCCGTTGCCGAGGAGGGTGAGGGGTGTGAAAACGTCCCCACGAACGCGCAGGCGGCCCTGCATCTGGGCCTGCTCGAGGTGTTCTGGAGGTACAAAGAGCAGTTTCTGCGACCTGGGGAAGAGATGAGGACCTTCTTTTCTGTGGCGATGGGCGGTGGGCGGGAAGGCGGGGGAGAGGTGGCGTGGGAGGATGCCCATGGCGTTGTGCTGTGGAAGGCGGTTGTGGAGATCGCCGTCGGAAGGTTTGAGGCCTGGTGGAAGGTGGTTGGTCGTGAGACCGAGGCGGCGAAGTGGGGGGAGCGACAGGGCGAGGGCGAGAGTGCGAAGTGCGTGCCGACGGATGGGCCGGGCAGGAAGGTCACGGAGTTGCCGGCGGAGATGCTGCCGCCTGTCGATGTCCTCATCGTTTGGCATAGCTTTCTGCTTAATCCCAGGTGTTATTACGACGATTGCTTTGCGCTGGGGATGCCCGGGATGTTGGCGGTGGCTTTTCCGTGGGAGGCTATTGTAGATTTTCTCCCCCCTGCGCATGGAGGACGGTGATGCTGACAGAAAGCAGAACAAAGCAGTCGATCTGAAGACGCTCGACTTCACGCTCTCTGCAGATGCAAAGGCTTTCTTCAAGGTGGCTACCTCTCAGGAAGTAGACTTGTTCGCCCAACTCAAGAAGGAATCGTTCTTCAAACCCCGTCTGCCCACGCTCGAGATCGTCTGTCCGAAATGCGAGCACGAGCACAAGCTTCCCATCACCTCGATCGATTCCACCGCAAATTCCTGGCACAACCCAAACCTGTCCCTCGCCTGCGCCTGCGGATTCGCCATTACCCATGACGCTCTCTGCGCTGAGCGACTACGGCAGGACTACCGGCAAGTCCTAGCAGGTGGCCCAGGCATCAGGGGGACCTTCTCACCGCCGTTCGAACGCGGCGACACAGTCAACACACAGATCAAGCAGCACTTCGCTGGCGCACCCCCAACCCTGCCCTCTTACCCCACTCTGATCACCCTTCTCTCCATCTTCCAGCACCCACAACAAGTGGCGCCCTTCTACCTCCCCACATCGCCGCAATCCTCGGCGTGCATATCCCTCTCCGCCGCCGTCATCCGGCAAGAAACGTTCGTGAACAAAATGCACCACTTCCTCTGGGTGCGCTCGCCGACGCTCTTCACAGGCACGCTCCCGCGCGCCAGAGAGAAATACACCAACTTCTTCCGGCTCTTCACCTTATTCCCGGGGGAAACAATGGTCCCCACACTGGACGTGGACGTGTTCTGGCACACGCACCAGTTGACGCCGGCACGGTACTACTACTTCTGCCTGCAACCATCAGCAGCCAGCAGATTCATCGACCACGACGACAAGCTCCCCACGGACGTGCTAGACAACGGGTTCGAGCGCACGGGGAACAGATATAGAGACTCTTTCGGCCTCGAGTATGGCGGCTGCTTCTGCTGGGCGTGCGAGATCGAGCGCGATGAGGCGCCCCAGGGCGGCTGGTGGAAGCGTGCAAGACGCGAGAAGAGGAGGCGCTGGGAGATGCGCGTGAAGGTTGCGTTTTGGAGGGAGGTGGAGCAGAGACGCGCAACTGGCGCGGAGCAGGTCGGCCTGAAGGGGCTGGAGAAAGTGCTGGAAGAGGGGCCGAAGAAGAGGAAGTAATGGTTTTATTTGGTCTATTGGTTTTTGTTTTTGTTTTTGGCGTACATGTACACTCGGCGGGGGGGAAGCTATATATTGCAAGATTTTTTCTTTTTTCTTTTTCTTTCTGTTGCTGTTTTTGTTTCTGAGATTTGGGGAGCTCATCTGGTGCCTAGAGTAGTGCGTGCGTTCGTTCGTTCTTTGATGCTTCTTGTGATTTCTTTTGTCTATCGTTGAAAGTACAGTATGTACAAATGGATATCCTCATCACAACACATTAATCAACGGGCGGATGTTATACATACAAGTTGGATGCACGAAAACACCTGACGCCGGAGAAGTACAAGAGACTATCTGCTTCGGTACTATACAGAACCACTGGGGGTTTCCGGGTCTTTACCAGGACAGTACAGCACAGCAGAGATTCCGCAGTTGTCTCAACTCTCGAATTGCTATTCACCCTCGGGATCACTTCCGTGTGTGCTCGGATGCTTACGCAGTGGATTCTACTCTTACTCTCCAACGCGACGAGTGACACGAAATGAAGGAGATGTATGATGTTTCTCACACGGTTCGCTATAGGTACCTAGTCTAGATAGATAGGCTGCATGCGAAATAAATTGAAAATCTCTCTCTCTCTCTCTGTTTCTCTCTATGATGTTTCTCAAGAGTTCACGGCGTCTCAGCCGGCGCCAAGTCGTGCACGGGACGTCCCGGACTCTGTTTGTTTGGCTGGTCAGTCTCGACTCTCTCCCGGCCGGGCGTGCTATCATGGCGACGGCGACGACAATATAGGTAGAAGCTCCGTCGAAGCCCGAGGGCTCGTCCATGAATACAGGGGCCGGTATGACCAGACATAACTCGATACCTATGATCCGACATGGCATATGTACATACCAAATAGAAAACAGAAAGGAAGTATCGTACTCCCAGCCGTGTGTGAGCGACACCATACATGCTCGAACTTTACTAAAGGAATAAACGAAGACGGTGAAGCTATTGCTATAAGTCTGCTTCGCAATCACGCTCCTCTTTGTGCCTTGACATTGGCTGTTTTGCGCCGCTGTCGGGGTGGGTTGGTAGGAATGCATACACGAAGTCAGCCACTACCGTCTGAAGAAGCGGGAGATAGAACAATTCCTGGCGATGGGGAACGAGGTGCTTCATTCTGATACGGCACAGGGACGGGTGAGGTGTGCTGGTGTTGCTACCGTCGGGTATCTGAGGTCGTTGGATGAGGATGAGGAGGAGGAGGAGGAGGAGGAGGTTTTGGTGGGCGTCCTTGGTAAGAAGAAGTGGAAAGAGATGCTGGAATACCTATCGAAGGCTGCACGAAGAGAGGCCATAGTTAGTGAATGGGAAGTGGTGGAGGAATAGGTATTATTGAGAAAGCATGGATTACCGTTTTCATCAAGAAGTTGACCGCTGTTAGCTGGGAAGTGGGGAAGGGAGAGCAGAGTGCTGACTCCTCGATGATCTGGAAAGTCAAAATGCTTGTTCCCCACCGTGATTCGGTATTTGGGGAGATATCCCCCTCGAGATATGGCATTGGAAACTGCATCTCCGCCCTTACTCGAAGGCACCTGCCTGAGGCCATGTACGTCGATGGCGTATAACCTGTGGGCCACGGCACAGGTAGCCACATATACGCTGCGGCACGGATATATTGACGATTTCTTTCCAGGTAGCGGGAGAGAAGACTATCCATCGGGGCCCTGCCACTGTTGGTGTATATGGTCGTTGGTGTACGTGCACAGGGTTATGTTGGGGAGGAGTGGCCATTGATGTTGATCTAGGAATTACCTATTAACTGTCGTTAACACTGTTTACTACAGCCAGAAAAGAAACATGTAGTTCCTTGATACAAGCTTTGGTCTCCAAGAATGAGGCATCGTGTGCGGTTAGGGGATCTTCGGCGTCCTTTGGACACAAACCAGTAGTCACCGCGTGCCGCGTGCTCACGTGAGGCATGACCTACGACGTCATCCGAGTAGCGAGTCGCGCCAGAACTTCCGCCGTGTCAACGCAGCATGTTTCCACCACTGGTTCGATTTCCTCTGCGCATTCGCCGCCAGCGATTTCTCCCATACCGACGCATAGGATCCCTCTCAGCCATTCCCCCGCTCCTCCTTGCACCCCTCGTCTTCACCGGCCTCACATTGACCCTCTGGTCCTACAAATGTCTCATGATGATCCTGTTTCAATCGCGGATCATCTACATGCCCGGGATCCCGCTCGGCGCTCGCAAAGAAAAGATCAGTGATTACGCCCCATACTGTCGCGGTATAAAGTGGCGAGAGGGGAAGATCGCGGTAGGCGACGGGACTGTCCTGGCGACTGCTTCCGCGAGGCTGGACGGGAGCGGGGTGGTGCGGGGCCGGGAGCTAGTGGTGGTGTACTTCCAGGGGTGAGGAGAGTCCTCGGATCCGCCCTGGCGAGACTAACTTTGGCAGCAACGCCTCGTCGACGCCGTCCCGGCTCCCGCACCTCTCTGCCCTGTTTTCCTCGCTCCCTCCGTCTCGGGGCCCCACGACGATCCTGATCCCGTCCTACCGCGGTTACTGGACATCGACCGGGCGGCCCTCGCAGCGCGGCATCGAGCGGGACCTGTCCGCCATCTTCTCGCATATCCGCACTCAGCATGGGGGTGCGGAGACGGATGTAGTCCTGTGGGGGCAATCGATTGGGTGCGGAATCGCGCTGACGGGGTTGGCAGCACATCCGCTGCAGAATGTGAGCGTGTTGATCCTCGAGACGCCATTCGTTAGCATCAAGGACATGCTCGTTGCATTGTATCCGCAGAAGTGGCTGCCGTATAGATACCTTGGATTTGCTCTGTGGAATCGTTGGAAGCTGGTTCAGGCGTTGGAGATAGTTCTAGAGAGGGGGTGGAAGGGACGGATGCTGGTAGTCGAGGCGGGCAAAGATGAGCTGGTTCCGAGCGGGCAGGCGGCGAGGATTGCGGAGGTCGCAAAGAAGGCGGGCGTACATGTGGAGGAGGAAAGTGTCAAGGGAGCTTTGCATGTGGAGTGCTTAGCAAAGCCGAAGGGACGGAAGATGGTGGGAGAGTTTTTGGCACGGTTCGTGCAGGGGGATGGTGGGCTGTAGTGGTCCGCCCTCGGACAAACTTTGGTCTAGTGTACACTGTACTCTACAGAGAGCTGGGCGTCGTTGCGTTTGGCCTAGTGTATATATAGATAGAGAGTTGAACATGGTGCGTACAACACTATCTCGAGTGACGCAATCGTTGAAACCTTCACGTTGATTAACTCTCTGCCTCAGTGCCCAACCCCTCACCAGGAGATGGGTAATTCCATTGCTATGGAACATCCCATCTACAAAGACATCGAGTACATTTGTGAGACCTAGGCCACCGAATTGCTACCTGTGTGTCAGAAATCTGCTCTGTCACGTTCTTCTCTCTTTCCTATTTCCTCACTTACTGCAGGCGACCTATGTGTATATCATGGAAATGTTACATACCTACACCCTGTCCGTCTACAGTAAATGCTTCTTTTTCGTCGAGACCGTCTGGTCCGACGCACTCCGAGGGCGAGTGCTGCCGTATGATGTTGTTTGTCGATCACCTTCCAACCAAACTTCAGTGTCACCGCACCCTCGCCATAGAAAAAATGTCACATGTGCCTCAGAGCGGGTGTTCGTCCAGCCAATTCGTTTGTTTACCTCTCTAAACACGCCGCTTGGTTCGCCGAATACAGGAGCACCGCGGGCTGCCGCAATGAGGTACTGGCAGCAACCTCATGTAACGGACCGAGCTCACCCTGACAGACAGAGCGAGGCCTTCCTAACCTTTTTGTCCCAACCATAATATTGTTGCCTTTTTTAAACACTCCCAGCTCCCGTGCCTGTTAACCCATTCCCACGTTTCTCCCTTTCTCTCTCGCCTCACCAAAAAAAAACCTATACAAACTCTTCCATTTATCTGCACAAATATGGCCACCGAGTCCATCTCAAGCCCCAACATGCAAGACGCTCTTCTCCCCCGCCTCCAGAGGATCACCGATAGTCTCCAAGACGCAGTCACACATCTCCGCCACCGCCAGCCGGTCCTGGTGATCGTATCTATCCGCCCTCGCTATGTCATACTCCCGAATAGCAACATCGCCAGCCAGGGAGAACTTCCCCCCAACCACGCCCTGATCCATCCCGCCAACCGCGTGTTCCACCTGCAAAAAAGCGGCCAACTCGATAGTGCGAATATGGTCTGTCTCGGCCGCAATTCCCGGCTCGAACTTTCCACCGCGAAGCTGGTGGCCAACATCACGGCGGCTGGGGAGGACGGCGGAGCGATGTGGAGGCGGTTGTTGCGTATCGTCAAGGATGCGAGGGTGTCTGCTGTGAACCGCCCAAAGGGTGCAGCTGGTACCTGGAGGGGCAAGTGGGTGAGGGAAGCTTGCGAGAAGATCGCGGAGCTGAATACGCCCGGTGCCGGCGTGGCTTGCTTTCGTGTCGATGTTATCACCAAGCACAAGGATGGGCCGCTATTCAGGACTAGGGAGTATAATCGTGTCGGTGGACGCTCTGTTATGGTTTGTCTCTCCTCCCCCTCCCGTCACCCTCTACTACCTCGTCCCCTGGAGACCAGAATTTAGCTGATTGTGGTGAATTACAGGTCGATAATTGCGAGTGGACTTCATGTTCGTATGAGCTCTGGAGCACCATCTCCTACTGGGGCCATCTTTCCTACCCTATCAAGTTGACCGTGCAGGACAACTTCCCGGGCACGTGGGAGGATACGTATATCAACGGTAGTAGTAGTGAGGTGTCTGCAGAGGTTGTACCAGTTGTGCATCAAACTGGAGGTTGGAGGAGTTATGCGGACAGTGCTTATGGAAGGGAGTCTGAGATTGGTGATAACGAGGAGGAGGAACAAGATTTTTAAATGAGCGCGCACATGAGAAGCAGAATTTTCTGTATGTACTATAGTTATTGTGATTGTGAAATACAAGCTTTGTGGTGTTGAAAAGTATATTCAAAATCACTTTTCCTCTTCTACTCAGTCCGTGAGGCTACAACCCATAGTTGTTACTGCAGGAAGAACTCATGTGTGCGGTTATTCGCCCGTTACGAAATTGGCGAACAGAAAAGGGACGCATATACCTTCACAATTGATTGTTCAATGACCAAGACTACACCACGGGAGAGATACTGAAGATGTCGACTCGGGTTCGTTGAAATACCGTAGAATATCAATCGTACGAACCAATGATAACGACGAGTGAGAATATAGGGAAACGGGAAGTCGTTGCTCAAATAGTAGATAAAGGCGAATGGGGAAAAGGAGGTTACTATTTAGCAGGGAAGCAAGGGGGAAAAAGGAACGGAAGTTCCCGCTGAATGCTTTATATTGGTATCGTGCCTTGGCATCGAAGTCACGTGTTCTGATTGTGTGGAGATCTCAGTATACAGCACCGTTCGACACCGATTTATCACGGAATCGTCAGGAAGTGTAGATACTAGTTGCGCTTACCCGTGGATCACCATGGTGACGCTTTCGTGAATACTTGTAAACAAACATCGAGAGGACTGTTATTGCGGCATCAACGCCCGTGTTCCGGGCAACGAAAGGAGGCTATGTACCGTATTTTCTTGAGATTTATGCATCTTCGCAGATGAAGCTCGCTCGACTGAAACCGTGAATGCACCGAAAAGATGATGTTACTGGTGGCCGAGAACTCCCTCGCGACGTCAGTACCGTCGCGCCCGGCATGCCGAACATGGGCTTGATGGTGGGCTCGGCATGGGTGTTTTCCCGGGTATCGGTGCACCTTGGGGCTTCCTGACCCGTAGTTCGGGAAACCATACCTGCACTCCCCGATTTTGTAGGTACCCCGGTGGATAGGTAGATTATAACGTAGATTCTTGCATGGCTCGGCGAACATGTCCACCAGTGCAAACCCCCGCTACACGTACAATAGAGTACAACACCATGAGAAGATGAGCTTCTTCCTCGAGGTCTCGCAGCCGTCTCCACTCAATAATGGATACCCGAAACAAAATACAGACCGTTACATGAGACATGAGTTTGTTTAATGCTCCCCGTTTCCCGACGTCTCCTGGATTTCCCCATCCTGAGGGGGGAAGATAACGCCGTTGCCGCTGATAGCTAGCCGTTCCAACATGCGGTACTCTCCGGTTGCTGTGGAGACAGGCTTTGTTTACTTCTTGGCCATGCACGTCTCCCCCAACACCGATGCTTGCAGAATCCACCGGGCTGATGTTCCTAGATTGAGAGACACAAGACCCTCTTTCGTCCTGGAACCACTACATAAGAGGACCTGAGCCCAGGCAAATGGATGCTCTCTCCTCGCTGGTTGCTCTTGTTCGCGCGTCAAGATCTAGTCGAGCAGTCGTGCAAAGCAGTCTTCACGGTATAGGCAGTCTCGATGCTCTGCATTACACATACCGGTACTCCAGAGTACGTGTTCTCACGCCCGGAGCTCCTCCAGTTACCTGCCTGAGGGCTGGTATGGTATGACAGTGGCCACGTCAGGATTCTGCGTCCCTCGTTCCCTCATCTCGTTAGCCGCCGCCTGCTCGGAACGTGGCGCTAGCCCGTATCTCGGTAGTCTGCTGCCAAGCCAACCACGATTGGTCGTACTTGGACGTAGATCGTTGCTGTGGCGACGGCCTTTGTTTACATTTCTCCCACCTTCATCTCGTTCTTCCTCCACCTCCAAGCTCATAAATACACCACTTTCTCCTCTCGTCTCGAACTTCTTCACCACTTCACCTTTCTCTCTCACACACAACACGCGTTTACTCGAGTACTCCAAAAGCTCTTCACACAACTTCAACACTTAAATCTTCATCCACCCCTCATACCATTACTACAACCACCGCATACTACTAAGTACTACCTCATCGAACGTTGCGAGCTTTTGTCTACTCGACCATTACCGTAATACACCTCACCTCTTTTATATCGATTAAAAAAAGTCCCTTCAAAATGGCGACCGCGACTGTCCACACTCCGGTCAAGTCCCAGGCGAACATCGTCTCTACACGCCATGCCGGAGGACGTATGCCTCTTACCCCTTCACCCCGCACCCGTGCATCGGCAAACATGTCTCCGTTCACACCTCCCGCACCGGCACGCCGAGATCCCGAATGGCACGCCGACAAGAAGAAGCACGGTCACACTTCTCGGGGTTCGTTGCATGACACCTTATCGGCTCTGTCGTTGTCGACCTCGAAGCAGGCACCTACACGTCCTTCCTCCACCTTGAAGTCCACAACCACATCCACGACAGCAACCCCGCTGCAATTAGATCTTGGAGTCAATGATTGGAACATCGTTAGTTCGGCGCGTCCAACCACAGCGACTACTGGAACGAAGAAGACCCGTCCTTCTCGGCCGACCAAGAACACCGTCCGCATCAATGGCGATCGTTTCATTCCTACCCGTAGTGCTTCCTCTCCCACAGCCGCCATGAAGGCCGATCACCAAAGGCCCGGTAGCAGAACCAAGTCCCACGAGTCGGTCGTGAACGCCAATGACGATGTATTTGGTCGGGACAACAGCGTACCGCCCGAGCACGAGGAGGAAGAGGAATACCTGAACCGCAAGTCGCCGAAATCCAAGGCCTACGACGCTTCAATTGCCGAGGCCGTAGGGCTGAACCTTGGAACCCGGATCCTCGCCTTCAAGCCGGCACCCCCAGAGTCCAGCAAGCCGATCGACCTCCGTGCACAGTACAACCGTCCTCTCAAGTCCACTGCCAGTGCACAGACTCGCCGCCGCATCCTTACCGCTCCCGAGCGTGTGCTCGACGCACCTGGCTTGGTCGATGACTACTACCTCAACCTCCTCGACTGGGGCACCGGCAACCAGGTGGCAATCGGACTCGAACGCAACGTTTACGTGTGGAACGCCGAGTCTGGTTCCGTCTCTTGCCTTCTCGAGACCTCTCCTGACACGTACGTTTCGTCTGTGCGGTGGTCCCAAGATGGCGCCTACGTCTCGGTCGGTCTCGGTTCCGGCGATGTTCAGATCTGGGATGTTGAGGAGGGCACCAAGCTGAGGACCATGGCCGGCCACGATACCCGCGTCGGTGTCATGTCCTGGAACAAGGCCACTCTTTCCACCGGTTCCCGCAGTGGTAACATCTTCAACCACGATGTTCGCATTGCCGAGCACAAGACCGCTGAGCTCCTCTCCCACACCTCCGAGGTCTGTGGCCTCGAGTGGCGTGCTGATGGTGCCCAGCTCGCTTCTGGCGGTAACGACAACCTGGTCAACATTTGGGATGCGCGCCAGATGACCACTCCCAAGTTCAGCAAGACCAACCACAAGGCAGCCGTTAAGGCTCTCGCTTGGTGCCCTTGGCAGAACAACCTCCTCGCCACCGGAGGCGGTTCCTTCGATCGTCAGATCCACTTCTGGAACACCACTACTGGCGCTCGTGTCAACTCGGTCGACGCCGGATCCCAGGTCACCGCCCTCAAGTGGTCCACCAACTACCGTGAGATCGTCTCTTGTCACGGTGCCCCCGACAACCAGCTCACCGTCTGGAGCTACCCCACTCTCGTCAAGAACGTTGAGATCCCCGCCCACGAGACCCGTGTCCTGCATGCCGCTCTCAGCCCCGACGGACAGATGCTCGCTACCGCGGCTAGCGACGAGAACCTCAAGTTCTGGAAGCTCTTCGAGAAGAAGGCTGGTAGTGCCGCATCCGGATCTCGGTCTGGTGAGAACGGCAAGGGAATGGCCAAGCAGATGACTATCCGGTAAATCTGATTTACTGGTATTGTACTCTGATTTTCTTTCTGCGTTTTTGTCTTTCATTGTATCGGAGTATTGGCTGGGATTGTTTGGGGGGTGGTCGGTGGGGGGGGGTCAAAACGGAAATGACATCAATTGGGCTGGGTTCGTGGGAAAGCTGGGGAGATGGGAATGGGAAGGCTGCATCTGTTTGCCATCATGGAGGGTTTTGTTTTGGTGTTTGGGAAGCGGGAGGTGCATTGGAAACGGGTGGAAATGTTTGTTTTGTCTGGTGCTCTGTTGTTTTCCGGATGGATAACTGGACCTTACTACTAACCTCATTTAGCTTTTTTTTTACATGTACAGCATCATCAACCTTATCGTTGTGTGCCTTGCACTTCTTGGCCGAAGAGTCCTTTTGTTGACGAATGATTGCCTTTTCTGTTTCTTCTTTCTTTGGCTGACTGCGGCGATGAGCGGTGATGGCATGGATGTTTTGCGGGTTTTTCTTTTCTGCGACTGATATTTTCCGTCTTCTTCTGAATACTTCTTTCTGTACGTTTACAATGGGGGGATGTGATCACCGAGGAACGGGATCGTGTCGGGGCGGGTTGGGGAAACTTGGATGAATACATGTACCTACAATAGCAATTGAGTCGAAATCAATCGTACAAGCAGACAGCATCCTCCATGGCTCGGTGAAATGATCATGACTCAACCTCGACCTTGAGGTAATATTAACCTTCAGAGCCACGCTTTCCAAACCATGTCTTCAGTCACGAACGATCATCACACATCTATCATCATTATCACTCGGCTTTTTCATCCATGACACAGTTGTAAGTTCTGTCCGTATTATCTATCACCAGCAGGTGTGCGCTTTAACCCAGCAAATGACTCGAACTACTTTCGTGCTCTGCACGTTTGTTCCGGTTCCAGTCGCTTGTTTTTGTTGTTCCTAGAGGTTGCAGCGCTCCTCCGTCCGTGATATATCTATAGCAGCCCTGCCCACATGTGACCTTTTTCCACGGCAGACCATGCAGGCCGGTCGGGTCGAGCAGATCTCGATACTGATACGTGGGAACATCTAGGCACTCGTTATCTTCGGGGCACGGGGACGGAGATGGCCAGTGCTCAGAATGGGCAGCAGTCGGAGCCGAAAACGGACTCACTTAACGTGATGGATTGTGACGGCAAAAGCTGCCCACTTCAGCTACAGGTTTATAAGACCACAGCTACGTGTAGAACGGCGATGATTGCGCACCCCCCACAGCTGCGCTTTGGAGTGGAATTAACCTTGAAACAATCCAAGATGGTGTGGACCGTGCGGTGCACGGCCGGACTTTGGATACTCTTTGTGGGTGTGCGGCTCGGACTCGGGCTTGGATTACTGCTCGCTGCACAGGTACTTGCTTCTCCAACAAAGGTGGGGGACAGCGGTCGGACCTCGTATGGCTGGTGAGGCTGCTTTTAGACTAGTTTTTGCCAAGTTCAGCCACACGAGGTCCGACCGCCATCCCCACCTTTGTTGGACTAGCGAGTATCGGCACGAAGACTCCCTGGCGCATACGGTAGTGATCGCTTATGCTGGTTGTGGCTCGGAGAACTGATCGGGTGCACGTCCGGAGATATCACTGGTGAAGGTGCAGCTCGAATCGATGGGCTCCTCTATGCGGATACTTTGGCGCACTGATGCATAGCGGCGGCTCTCACTCGTTGTGGATGGAAGTGAAGATACAGCTCGACTCGAACTGCTGCTCGGTGGGATACATTGACGCACAGACACATAGGGACCGATCCTACTGGCCGAGAATGGAAGGTATCATAATAGAACGGCGGAGATGCACGTCTAGACATATTCCTCCTGAAGATACAGCTCAACCAGAACTGCTCATCGGCGGGAGTACATCGACACATCACTGGCGCATATGGTCGCCTCCAATGGCCGTGGATGGAAGGCACGGGGACTGACTGTGGTCCCGACATTGCAGACGGTCAAGCCTCGCTGTGGAAGGCCACCAACTCGTGCAATGATGTCAGGAGTCACATCTCAAGACGATTCTTTCTCACGAGAGCACATTATCGTGAAGACCGAGGAGAAACTACAGCCGAATGAAAACCATAAATACCGTTGTAGATCCCCGGTTCTGCAGAAACATCATATCAACCCGGCCATCCATCACGGCAGTCCACTATCTTTAGCACATCCTATCGTTTAAGTCCAACTCATTCATTGTTACTACAGCAGTATGTGTTTCCTGTACTCTGCTCGAAGCATACACAAGCATACACTGACACGTTGGTAGATGTTCGCTCCAAGCACCCTCACCGCCATCCTCCTCGCGGTCTCCGTGATGGGTGCGCCGGCCCCCGATGTTGGAGCCGCCACCCTAGCTGCCCGTAACGACTGCAACTGCGATTTCTCGCAGAGCATCGATACGAACCAGAACATCAACGCCGAACTCTTCACCAAGAAATTCAAGAATGCATTCGGAAACATGGGATCTGGCATCGGCGGCATCGGATGCAACAAGCGCGATTGCGACGGTGCATGCGACATGTGCCGGACCTGCATGTTCAGCCAGAACATCGACGGAAACAAGAACATCGACGCCGACGTGCACCACAAGTTCATCAAGGGCTTCGGCCTCGGAGGTGCCGCCAGCACCGGCTGCCAGAAGCGTGACTGCGGCGGTAGTTGCAATCATTGCATCAACCAGAGCATCGAGAACAACCAGAACATCAACGCGAAGGTTTTCGACCGGGTTCACAAGGGATTCGGCTCATTCGGCGGCGTCGGCTGCCAGAAGCGTGATTGCAACGGTGGATGCGAGGAGTGCCTGAACCAGAGCATCAATCACGACCAGAACATCAATGCGAAGGTTCACGACAAAGTGAACAAAGCCATCGGCCCACAGATCGCCAAGCGAAACAACGGCGGTTGCTGCAACAGCTCCTGCAACAGCTCGCACAACAACAACCACCTTAGCCTCCACCGCGGCGACGGCGACGGCGACGGCAACTGCGACAACCGCGAGAACTGTCGTCAAGGCTGCGGCTGCAGCGAGAACTACGGTAACGGAGGAGGGTGCTGCGGCGGCTGCGGCAACGGCTGCAACAGCAACAGCAACTGCAACCAGCACAACAACAACAACAGCCTTACCAAGCGCAACAACGGCGGCTGCTGCAACAGCAACTGCAACAACTCGCACAACAACAACCACCTGAGCATCCACCACGACGACGACGACGAAGATGGGTGTGGCCGCCGTCACCGCGAAAACTGCGAACAGGGCTGCGGCAACTCGGAGTGTTGCAGCAATGGAGGAGGCTGCGGTGGCTGCGGAGGCTGCTGTAACAGCAACTGCAGTTACAGCAGCTCCAACAACAACAACGACCTCAGCATCAGTCGCCGCGACCTCTTGAAGCGCAATCCGTTCAGCGGCGGCAACGGCAACGGCGGCGGCTGTGACTGCAACCGCGAGTTCAGCCAGAGCATCGATCACAACCAGAACATCGATGCCAGCGTCTTCACCAAGATGCAGAAGTCGTTCAGCAACTTCTTCGGCGGCGGCGCCGCCGCCAAGCGCTCCATCGAGAAGCGCTCCGAGGACTGCTGCCAGGGCAATAACTGCAGTTCCTGCTGCAACAACGGTGGCTGCAACAACGGCTGCTGCGGCAATAACGGCAACAACGGCTGCTGCTGCAACAACTCCAGCAGCTCCGACTGCTGCGGCGGCGATGAGTGCCGCGACGAGTGCCGCCAGGGCTGCAACAACTCATACTGCAACAACAACGGCTGCTGCAACAACGGGTGCTGCGGCAACAACGGCTGCTGTAACAACGGCTGCTGCAATAGCTGCAACAGCAGCTGCTGCTCGAACTCGCACTCGTATGAGTGCTGCGACAGCTGCACCAACAATGGGGGCTGCAACAAGAAGCGCGACGAGTCCGCGTGCGCCGGCAACTGCCGCACCCAGGGCAGCCGCAACTCCGGCTCCGACCACTCCCACCACCGCACTGGCGCCGTCAGCGGCAGAGGCTACCGCTACACCAACGGCAAGCGTCAGGCCGCGACTGTCGTTGACGTCGTGCCTGAGGCTCCCGCGGTAGAGGTCGACCCTGCCACTCCCGTCGTCGATGTCCCCGCGACCGAGACCGACGTCGTCGTTGCCGCCCCCGCCGTCGCCGCTCCCGTCGTCGCCACTCCCGCCGTCCCCGCCGCGGCCGTTGTCACGGCGGCATAGACACTACGGTCGAAAAATCCCTTCCATTCATCCATCCATAGAGTGCTTTAAAATGGTTATAAAATCCCGTTCTCCTTTTTCTTCTTTTTCTTCTTCTTTACACTGTGTATAGTAGAGTTTATAGACTACCTACCTACATGCCGTTTGGAAGAGGATTATTGGTTGCCCGAATTCATTCAGTTGAGAGTTACCTACTACCTAGTACAGGGGACGGCGGGGGGTGGTCACTGGTGGGTGTCGATGGATACAGATAGATATGAGTCTTTTTGCTTTGAAATAATTATCCACTTGGCCGATCTCCGTCACTCCCACAGGGCTTATCCCCGAAAGGCTCAGTCATGGCCGCTTTTTCACGTGCAGTCTCAGATCGGACGACCCCCTACATAACTAATCCATTATCCGGAAGTGGGAACGGTCCTGTGTGAGGATGACAAACCCGCAAAAGATATCCGCAGCCCTGAGCCCTCCACACTCTGCTATACTCTACTCAGTACCATACGGTAGCTCTTGCGGCGTTCTTGCATCCCCCTCCAGAGATAGGTAGCGCGCGAATTCATCTGTAGGTAAGGTTCTTACTTCCTACTCATCCACTCGACTCCAGTCGGGTCAGGCCGGTGGAGCCAGTCATTTCGTAAGAAGTAGTTACTGATGGCTGTTTGTTTGTTTGTTTGCTTCACCAGTAAAGAGATATCTTCAGTTTATTTCGCATGCAGCCTATCTAGACTATGGCGAACTTTGCTTCACCGGTGTGGGTAACGCAAAACCCACAACACCCGCAAAACCCACAAAACCCACAAAACCCACAAAACCCACAAAACCCACAAAACCCACTCATGCCTTGAAACCAGTGCCACGGTATGAAATGGCGCGGTAAGCGGGGGACCGCGCATCATCATCAACAACTTGCAACTTACAAGCTGCCTACGTATGCCCCGGGTGCCGGCAGATGGTATGCATTCCTCCAGACCCAGCGAACCCATAGGGCTATAGATAGGTAGCACCGTCAGAGATTCTTACTCACTCCCGAGTCCCAAGTCCCAATGCCCATCCTTGAATAATGCGGGGTAGGTAGGTAGGTATTTCACCGGTATCCACTGTCCACGGGAGAGACGGAGGTAGTTATTGTATGTACTGTACATACGAAGGGATCCACAGTACCTACACAGGTGTGGCTGTGTTCTAGCCACCAGGCGCTCACCACACTGCGCAAGTTTATTTTTACACCGGGCCCCGGCTGGGCGGCTGGCGCTTGACGGTACTGTAGGTGCACGTATGGATAAAGTTCTAGTGGGTTGGTATTTCGATAGCCTGTAGGTAATGGTCCACAGTCACTCGAATCCCTCGGATGTACTCTATGTACATGCATAGAGTGCATGCTAGAATACGCGGGGAGGCTGGCGACCCGCGATGGAGTGGAGTCTGGAGAAGCAGTCATGATATTTATAGCCGCTGTCGCCTGGTCCGTTCGTCGGCGCGGCGGTCGGTCGGTCGGTCGGTCGGTCTTGATGGCAGATGCTGCCTGTGCCCGCACAGACGCTGGGTCCCAACTACTAGTGTCAAGTGTCTAAGTATATCTGCCAAGGGTACCTGCTTGAGCCTTGAAGCTTCGCGAAAACGGAGCTGGGGCTGGTGCCTGGAACTGGAAGGGCGGTGTATGTAGTACCTATGGTTGTATGGTTGTATGGTACATACAACATAGTATGGTAGGTAGTATGGTAACTAGGGGTGCAGTGCACGCACGCTGAAACGTCTGCCTCAACTACACTCAACCCAACTCAACTCTCCGCTCTAGGCCTCCTTCGTTTCGTCGGTTTGCTTGTTGGCTATGTACAACTTATCTTTAGCACGAGAGCACTTGTGGGTGCGGAAACTCTTCGCGGTCTGGTAGCTATAGGCCGGCAGGCAGGCACGAGCCAAACGCTTGTCCAATGCCTATATGTAGCTGATCGGGATAGCTGCTGGATGCGGGATTGCTACTGAATGCGGGGTCGGAGACGTTTGCCGTATTCGGAATGGCGGGTTCAGCCTTGTACTTGTACTCTGCGTCACACCAGCCAGCGCTGTGGAGTATGTAGAGTATGCCTTGCGAGCGAATAGCAGCCGGCGCCGGCGCGGACATGCGGTGCAACGAGTGATAACCGCAGACGGTAGATACTTTGTAAGTGCGGTCTCGGAGCCCCGGCACCGCTCCGTCAGGAGGGGATGGGGGGCAAGCCATTGGGAGTGGGAGATCGTCAAGGCCGGCAGGCACTAGGTACTAGGTACCCCCCAATCGCCTCGCCTCGCCTCGCGCTTAAGGGCCGACCGGCGACGGCAAGTGCGCTTTAACTAACTAACGTCTTCGGGTTCCCGAGCTCTCGCTACTCTAGGTACGTGGTGGATGCCCGTGAGCAACCTACGGTCGGTGGGCCTGGTTAACTGTGGCAGGAAACCAGGAGTCGCCATCCATCCATCCATCGGTCATCTCCTACACAGCGAGTGTGAGCGCGTTGGTTTCCAGTTCGGGGCATGACAACAGCGGGCGGGGAAACGACCCAATCCTCACAGAGTGGATCCGGAATGTTACACTGCACCTGCGTTGGTCATCATCATCGAGCGAGCGACGAGGCCCTGCCTCCCTCCCTCGGGTAAACTTGACCGCAGAGGAAGAAAGAAATCTGCTGGAGTACCTATGTGGCTTTCCAATTGGCTGCTGGCGGATAGGCCCCGAAGGTTACATACTAGTAGTTGATGACAGGTGACCCTGGATTGAAGCGGCTAGCCAGTCAAACGTTCCTCGGAAGGTCGTTCAATTAAAGTAACGAACGGACTGTGTGCATCTCTCTCTCGCCCGTGCCAGCATGGAGAAAGAGGTATGTATGTAGCAACTGCGGTGAGGCATATTATCGACAGGGCTGGGCTGCCTATGGCCGGGCCTATGTACATTTACACCTTAGGTAACTAAGTCTGTACGTACATGTGTGGTCCACAAGCACGCACTGGAAGTCTGGGCAGCAATTAGAGCCGTCCATCAATCTCCCGCCAGGCTGCTGTTAGCCCATGTATTATGAGAAGCACTTGTTTGTAACAGAACCGTAGCACTAGAATCCGGTGGCAAGTCTGGGAAACTCTGTTCCTCCTTCCGATTCCCAGGCAGCTCTGTATCACCTGCTGCTGGAGCGCAGTGGACACAGGTACTCTAGGAGTAGCAGTAGCAGTAGCAGACTAGACGACTTTTGACAGTTGCATAATGGGTCCGGACTGCGGACCCAGTGGGAAGACCACATCCCGCCAGCGATTGTCTGTCTTCCAATTCCATTTCGGCGATATCTGCAATGGAGAGTCATGAGCGTGCACTGCACTTGCTTCCGCGACTTCCGCCATGGGCCATGCGGAGTCTGCTTCGTCGCTATCTAGAGTATCTGCTCGCATGGTTGGGTTATTACGGGAAGACGGAAGAAAGGATGTTCGTGTGGAGATCGACGGCGCGACATCATCCGCATCCCGTTCAGAAACAGTCAGGACGATGCTGCGCTGCGTCCTCTGGGGGAAGGGCGGCGCCGGATTGTAAGCAGCATCACTGTGCACCTTGCGCTGCTGTCAGCGGCGAGAACATCGCAATAGGAACAGCACCGCAGCCACCACGACCACCGACGGGACAACCACCGTCTACGGTCTACCGACGACCACGTTTTCTCGCCAGGGGAAGGTCGCAGTAAGCACCTACTTTTTTTTCTGCTTGAAACACCCAAATGCGGAGGTCCTCGGTGTTCCTGTCAGCAGGAAAAGGCTTGGTATTAATCTGGACCACTATGCGGTTGAATAGTCATCAGTCCCGCAGCAATCCTGTATTTGCCTGTAAGCAGGCGCTAGTGCGGCCAGTTTGGTTACATACTCGCTCACACGCAAGTTTTGCGGTGCTGACATGGCTGCAAGGTAGTATGGGGATGTGCGGGTTGAGGACCTCCCTACCTCCCTCCCTCCCTCCCTCCCTCCCTTCCTCCCCTTGTCGGGGCTCGGGCAGGCAGGCAGGCATGCGTTATCCCCATGCATTCGAGCGGGGTCTGTGTTTTTTTCTTTCTGTTTTTGATTGGCCGGCAGTTGGGGCGGAGGCTTGGGTTAATCTGAGATCGGGTCTGAATGCCGTGTTCGTGGGGACCGGCAACCTTCGATCGCCGTCGGACTTTACAGCAAGCGTGCGGCCGGCCATTCGAGGTTCGATCCACGCACGTGACGGATGGTGAGCTCGGAACGCTCGCGTGGTGTTGTACCCAGGCCGCCGGCGAAGTTCGAGATGCCCACGGGCTCGGTAGGCAGACTACATACCACGCAGGAAAGGGAAGCGTTGCACTAGGTAGATGCCCTTTCCGCCAAAAGCTTGTCTTCCTCGTGGCGGAATGACGTGTGTGGGGCGATCCGCTCGCTCCCCCGTTATCTCCGGGCGTACGAGCACATCATCTCTCTGCACATCTCCGATGACAAAAGCGATTCTCAGTAGAGTAGCTCCTCGGAAGAAGGAGGTGCGGGAGGGTTCCATTGCAGTCGATCAAGAGTCATCGAGAATCAACCCGAGTCGGTCAGACGATTCGGAGAGGGTGTGGAGCATGGGAAAACGTTCCCTTATTCGGCCGAAGTCACCAGGAGGAGTGAGTCCACCTGGCAGCGCTCTTGCCGAGAGACATTATCGAGCTCCCCTGCGTGCGGATTAGGCCGTGAAGCCGGAATGGACCTGCAAACGGAGGTCAACAATCACGACGAGCTCGAGCAGCTGCTGCACCGCCATTCGGCGATGCGCTTCATCGGCCAGGTCTCGCCGATTTGTTTACCCACCGGGCGCCCATCAATCGCGCCGCACCTTCTTCGTAGGCGGTGCCACGGGCAGCTTGATTCCACCCATGCCCACCCCCCCCCCCCCCCCCCCCCCCCCCCTCTCAATTGCAAGTGCTGGATAATTAAAGTGTACGCGGTATGCAGGGCTGCACGTCCTCGACAGGGAGCGTGTCTCGACTCTCCGGTTGCAGTACTGGATATCATACAATCAGATTAAATATATGATCGGACCGTGTTATGCTTCCTGACTGGGCGTTCTGTAGTACGGTCAGCACCTGCCCCTTCGCCATCGTCGAATCGCGCCACTCTCGCATCTGCGAGATGCAATCGGGACCCTCGACACGGTGCTAGCGGGAGCCTATTCCGATTTACAGGAGCGAAGGAGTCACCATACAGTGCATACATGATACGTCCCTCCGGGCTCGAGCCAATGTGCATCTCGCATCCCATCACAGCTGTTGGAGGCTGCATATTTGGTGGCAGCCAACGTCGTCCTAATTAGCCGGATCGTGTAGGTGGACGTGTAGAGTACGGGTGGTCCGCACACATCGCCGCTGGACGGCGATATGGTTAACTGGGAACCATTTACATACCTCCGTACCAGTAGTTTGTCCCCATAAGTCCGACGAATATAACCTGCTTCTGCCGCGGGTGTGCATCTGCATGTGTAAGTACCGAGATAACATGCATACGGAGGGAGGTCACCGTAGCTAAGCTTTGGGGCGTCGATAGTGTGTGGGCGTCGTAAGGTATGGAGCGGGAAGGAGGAGATCCACCCAGTGAACTTCCTTGCACCAAGCCACCGACACAGTTAGGTGCGAAGCGACGAACAATTGACTAGCGGGGTCTCAATCGACTGGCCCGCCAACCATCACATTAGGGCTCGGTTATCGGTACGGTGCGGATTCAGGCCAATATGGTGGTCGCTATTTATTTGATTACTGATACACAGCAACATGCGTTGGACCACCTACAGACCAGAACAGAACAATTGCTGCCTAACATCCACACGTCCGCACATGACGGAACACACACAGAGATATATACAGACACACCACGCACACACGAACGCAGCGAATGAGGCTCAGAAGGGGGTCCCTGAGGATTGTTCTATCACGTTGCAACGCGGAGGTCTGGCGATTGGGAGTCAACCTCTGCGGACAGAACTAGACTGCGGACAAGACTAGACTGCTGGGGGGAAGGGGCTGGCGGCGGCGGGTGGTGGGTGGTGAATGCTGGGTCAGGGAGGTAGGGAGAATGACAGGACTTCAGTCCTGCAGGCGAACAGGAGGCCCCCAATATGCACAAATAGTCCCTGTCGATTCCTGGGTCCATACATACACAGCTTTTCCCTACGACATCCGCAGGCCCCCACCGCCGTTTGGAGGTGGCCGACGTTACGACGAGACATCTCCAGTTGAGTCAGCTCCGCAATGGAACCACGGGGCAGCTTATGTACAGAGACAGGTCACAGCTATTGCTGTACTCATCTCACCTCTGCGTCGAGCTCCGATTCCAGCGACTCGCATAGCGGCACGGCCACAGCATGGCAATGCTGGCCAGTCCTGCCGATCGACTATAGTCTACCTCCAGCCCAGACGAACCTCCCTGGATCATGTCGAGGACACTCACACACTCACACTCACACTCACGCACTCCGCCATCACCATCACCATCACCATCACCATCACCATCACCATCACCATCACCATCACCATCACCATCACCATCACCATCACCATCACCATCTGTCGCGGCCTGCCGACAACCCGATCTCCTCCTCTCGAACGACGAAAGCGCAGCTCCTGGACGCTGACATCTGCCGGACGATTCGTTACACGAATGCAACTGCGTCATTGTCTGTCCGCGTCCGAAACGGTCGGGCTGGGTTAGCTAAGCAGATGTTGTTCGAACCCCCCACACACCTACTGGTACTACTAGCTGTGCGTAAGCAGCTCGATGTTCACCAGCTTTTATAAAAAAGGGCGCCATTCCTCCAGTTCTCCCGCCCCTGCCTCCCCCCCTCCCCTCCCCCCACTCAACCCCACCCGCTACCGGTACCTTGCTGCGACAAAATCACGTTCCAGTACAGCAGATTGCAACACGGACCACGCCACATCCACACAGACCGCTGCAAAGACCGCCATATACACTCCTCCTGCAAGATCACATCCATCCCGCTCCGAACAACAAACAATATGAGAGACTCTCCGTCGCCGGATCAACATGGTGTATATAACAGTGCCCCGCTGTACCCACCCCTTAGAAGGAGCGGACGAACTCTGTACGAGACGCCGCAGCAGCAACAGCAACAACAACAACAGCCAACACAATATCACACCTCTGCGGCGTCATTGCCGTCGGACTATGCGCTGGGGTTATCGCCGTATCCTCCGACGCATGGGATCTCGGCCAGCAGCTCGCCGCAACCCACTGATAATTATATGGACTCCTTCTCGGGAATGCAGATGCCGGATGTTTTGGATATGAACATGGACTCAACGTCGATGGGAATTGATCTCGGCATCCTCAGTGCGGAGGAGCATCACGACCTGCGGATTCTCGAAGAGAGGGCGCGGAGATCGGGCCCGGCTAGAAGTGAACCTGAAGTACTGGACATCAGCGGCAGCGAAAGGAAGCGTCGCCACCGGCGGGCTCCGAGTGACGAAAGTACGGATACCACCACGTCCGGAAAACCCAGCGCTACTAAGAAGCAAAGGGGAAGACCGAGACTGGATCCAAAAGACGAGAATGCGGCCGATGTAAGTTTTACCCCCTCCATAATCATACTTGGTGGCGGTGCTGATATGATATATCTGTAGCGTCGACGGACACAGATCAGACTCGCTCAGCGTGCGTACCGGCTGCGGAAAGAGACGACAATATCTTCATTGCGTAATCGGGTCACCCAGCTCGAGGGTTCCGTGGAAGCCATGCAGAGTACCTTCTTTGAGATGCATTCGTCGGCTATGGATTTCATCAAGGAGCTTGATAGCCCCGCTCAACAAGAAGCATACAGCGCGATCCTTAGAACAGGAGCGGAACGGTTCGTCGCAGTAGCGAGGGGTGCCATCGGGCAGGATTCTGGCGACTCGTTAGGGGAGGAAGATACTGGAGACGACCAACCCCATAGCCGCCAGAGACCGCGGAGCCGAGATGACGGAGGTCCTGCATCCGGTGGTACCAGCAACAACACTTCGATGCCCTCGTGGGGCGGATATCAGATCGCCTATGGCCGCGACCCTCAGCAGGAAGCATACGACACCCAACAAGGCGGATCAACCTCATCCTCGTCACGAGCGACCTACGAAACTCCCGCCCAAGATCCAATCGACAATATTTTCTACCAGAATTTCAACCTGTTCCCCGCGATCCGGCAGGAGTTGGATCCGGTAAGCTACAGCTTCCAGGAATCCTCCTTCTCTCGTCGGCTTCACCGCGCCTGCCTCGAGAGTGCCCACCATCTGCTCTCTACAGCCTCAGCACACCAACATGAAGTTTCAAAGACATTTGCATACAGCCGCTGCTACGCTTCGCGCGAGGAAATTCTCAGCACCATCACTCGCATGCTCCGAGGCGGCGCCACAGACCCCCTCAACCCATCCGCGTACGCCGAGACCGGTCCCGCCGTCTCCAACGAAGCATACGAAATATCCCTGCGGGCCTCTATGGGCCGCAAACAGTTGGCTATGCTTGGAATCACCGACAAGTTCCTTAAGCCAGTAGACGTTGAACAGCGCTTGGTGGAGAAAGGCCTCCAGGCCGACATCGATGCCTCCAACGCCAGCGACCACGCAGGGAGCCCGGCGTCAAGTCAGGATCTAGGGTACCACTCATCCGGCTGCAGCAATGGATCCATGGACTCCACCGCCAACTGCTGCGACGTGGATATGGAGACGGGTTTCTCGGCTGCCTCCGAGGCAGTCGAGGAAGTGATGCACATGCAGCCAGTCACCGAAGGCGCAAAACGGCGGGTGGATATGGATGTTCTCATCAAAGGTTAGCCTTGCACTCATCATCCTCCTCCTCAACCCCTAACACTAACGGAAATCACAGAGTTGACAAAGCGCGGAGTTTGTCTGGGAGACTACCCTGGCTTCAAGCCATCCGACGTCGACGACTGCATATCTATCGCGTCGCGGCAGACAGCAGTCTTTTGATTTGAGTTCAAATTTCCTTCATTCTCATCTGCATTTTAGCGACATGGCAACACAGGAGTGATTTCTTTTATTTGGTCGGATGGCGTTTTTATTGGTTTTCACGGGGCAATATTGCTTGCTTCTCATGTTATCTATTAGACTACGGTGCAACAGTAGAGGATCTGGACATGGATGTGCGATATTTACGTTACTATGGGGTGGAAATTGCTTTGTTTTCACGTTTTCTATCTCGACTCGACTCGTCTTTTTCTTTTGCTTTGGGTGTATGTATTGTACGAATACTTTAGGACGATCTACATATCATATCAAACGAACGGGTCAACACTGCCCCGCGGCGGCCGTGAAGCCGGGCAAGTCGGAGGAGAGACACTCCGACTCGCTAGGTATAGAAGGTACTCTACTCTACTCTATGTATGCCCTGCCCTGCCAACCAAAAACTGAGCCATACATATTTCAACAGCATTTGAACCCGAACCGGACCCTAACCCAGCCAGCCACAGCCCAACCCAACCAAAATCTATGTAAAGCAGAGAAGTAGAGTATGAGTCGAAACCCCAAACCAGACTCTTCCGTTCTCCACTGACGAATCGAATCGAATCCAAACCTGACATCATCTCATCATCCCATCATCTCTCGCCATCATCCCATTAGTTAGTTAAGCCCTACGGCAGCGGATGAGGCTGGGGCTGGGGCTGGGGATGCAGATGCGACTACGGTAGAGTAGGCAGGCTGGGGTGACAAGTATTTGGAATTCAAGTTTTCGCTAAGTACCAGCTACCTAGACTAGTAGTTAGCCGGGGGGATGTCGGTGTCGGTGTCGGTGTCTCGCTTGGGGCAATGGGGACAGGGCTGGGGCTGTGGGTGTTGGGCGCGGGGAGGGGGGGGGACAGGGCTGGGGGTGGGGACAGGGCTGGGGGTGGGTATTTGTAAAATGGTAAAATTGGACCGATGTCCGGGATTACTTGCGGTCTAGTTATCTACTTTTATGTATGTAGAGGTCCGGCATGGGCAGGGGGCGGGGGGGGGAGGGGGGAGGGGGGAGGGGAGGCGGGGGAGGCAGGATGGGAGGAAGGGGAGGCGGCGTTTAGTTAGAACAAAGTTCGGGCACTCGATAGGTAGAGTACTTGAACAGTCATCCAGCTTCTTTCTGCTATGCAGAGTAGGTAACGGACGCTGGGAGATGGACTGCTTACGGTATACCGTATGTAGAGTATGTACGATAACTTATGGATTTTACCCCCTGCCGTTGAGCATTTCCAGTGACGGCGGGAAGCATATATAAGCAAGTTATCTACATACATGTTCCGACAAGGCAAAGCAACAGCAGTTATCCCCACCGACGTGTGCGCTGATTGACTGACTGACTACATAACTAACTCGCTCGCTCGCAGCAACGAAATGTTGATTTCGAATCCGCAACCCTACATTCCCTACATAACTCATACATTCCCTACATTCCCTACATAGCGAACCGTAGGTATAATATATATAGTATGTATAGTAGAGTAGCGATCGCTGCACATACTCTACTCTACTCTACTCTACTCTACATACTCCATGTTCACCGGAACACGAAACACGGAATACCGTGGTCGGGCGTTCGCAGGGTAGCGAGGCGAGAAAGAGAAAGAGAGCCCACACTCCGCGCGCACCCCGCCGTTTGACGCCGTCAGACGGCGGAATATCATACTCGCTTCCCCCGCCGCAACGGCGGAATTGAGTGCCCGTGGGTTGGATAAGAAGAGTAGAGTACTCTAGAGTATGTGTACGTGCGCAACTTGATCCGGGCCAAAGTGATACCTAAGGTATCACTCGCCTGACCTGGCCTGGCTGGCCACTATTCTCTCTCTCACAAGTCTTGTTTTGTCTAGAGTCCGAAAGCCTCGAGAGAAGAAGACAGAAAAGAGGTGTGATACCGTGGTAGGCAGCCAGTGCTTACAAGTTCCCGCCGTCGTGACCGCGTAAGCGACTATGCAACGAGTGAGATATTATCATATTACATCCGCCACACCGGCCCATTGCGATTTGCGAGTCCTGACTACCAACCTACCTATCGGAGTGTAGATCCTGCGCTGCTCACGCCTCACGCCTTACGGAGCAGCCTGGTACGATATATCATATAGGTACATAGCAATGAAGAAGAGGAAGCAGCAGCTATGGCCATAGCCGGGGATGTTCTCGCGCTTGCATAGGTATACGATATACCCGAGTGATATGACGATATCCGAGTCCAGGCAGCGCGAGTGGATGCATGGCTTATACATATATGCCTATGGCCCATGCGCATAGATGAAGTACCTATATGTAGGTAGGTACTTATGTATCTATGGCGTACACTCTCGCACCGACAGATTGCAGCTAGCCGTCTCGACTCGGGCCACAAACGGATGGATGGATGACTTTGAGAGCCTAGAGAAGCCGGTTGAGGAGAGTTAAACAAGGGATTACTTAAGGCAGGCTGATTGCCCGCGGCCGGCTAGAGAGCCGATACTCGGTCTCACGTAGACAGTATACTCTAGGTACCACCGCCGCTACAACAGCAACATGCAGCAACGGGAACAGCAAGCAACACCACTGTCACCAGTGACCACAGGATTTGAGATCTCAAGATATCATAATATAAGTGCGCGGATACCTACGTTACTACGAGATTGATGGAAGGGGAATGGTTAGTTTGACCGGGGAGTGGCGCGCGGATCCGGGGGGGCATGAGCAAGAGCAACTATATATGGCACTCCCCATATATAGAAAACAGCCCACAAACGAAGTGCATCATGGATTATCACTCCTGCAACCCATTGGTTTCTTATTCACGAAACGGCAAACAAGAGGGCTAGGAGAGATAGTGGGGGTACCGTACCGTACATCGCACTGTATGTAGCAGAGAAAACGAACGGGCACAGTGTGGGCGGCAATTCAATTCCTGCTCGGACTTTCTCTGTAAGACTGCACCCAAGCATTTGGTTATAACTTATTTGTGGCTTCATAGAAGCCGCTTGTACAATTCATTATCATGTATGTAAGTACCCATCCCCAGCTCCCAGCGACCGATTACTCCTTCTCCTCCTCTACCACCACGACCTCCTCCCAGCTCTCGGCCTCCACACACCCGATAACCATCCCCTTCTCCCCACCGCCATAGAACCTCGCTTCAAACTTCCCCTTCTCATGGTTCTTGACGCCCACCTCCACAATCTCGCCGGGCACCAGGTCAATGCCCTGATCCTCCAAGTCGCCACTAAGCACCAGACCCTTGACGGGGGCATTAGCCCTGACCTTCAACTTACCCCTCCACTGCAGCACGCTCAGCCCAGGATCCTTCGACAGCCTCGCATGCTTGAGGGGCTCTGGCCAGCTGACAGTGCGGGCGACATGACGTCCATCCGCGTCCAGCAGATACAGTGCGACCACGACGTCGAGGTTTCCGTCGCGCGTGCCGTTCCAGCCTGGGAGGGGGACGTCGGCAAGCTCGGTGCTCCTGTTGAGCGGGAGCACGAAATCCTCCTTGAGTGTAATAGACTCTACCAGCTTCCCCGAGTAGGTCTGGAAAGACTTGGCCACGAGCTTGTACGGGCCCTGCTCTTCGAGGAGGAAGGAGCCGCCCCATACTTCGATGCGGTGCGAGATCTCGACGTGCGCACCGGTGTAGGGATCCCGAGGGGTCTTGACCTCGATCCTCTTGCTGCCCAGGACGATGGGCGCCAACTCGCGCTTGATGCCGAAATAGGCGATCTTTGGCCGGAAGTAGTAATCGACGATCGCCCAGGAAGTGACGGGCCAGCAATCGTTGATCTGCCAAACGAGAGCACCCGACGTGAGTTCTCTTCCGGGACCCTTCCAGTTGCGGCGCCAAGCGCGGTAGGCGTTCGACAGTGCCTCGGACTGCATCAACTGCGTCGAGTATATGTATGCCTCAAAGGGCTCGAGCTCAAAGGTCATGTTCTCGGCGAGGTATGTGGCAATTCGTCGCTCTGCGCCATCGGCCTTGTTGTGGAACTCAACCGTCGCGCTGAAAGGATGGTTTTCGGTGCTGTTCTTGGGTAGGAATGACTTGATCGTCTTGATATCGGGGAATGCTTCCATGCCGAACTCGCTTACGAACCGACCAGCAAGCTTGTCAAAGTTCTGGTAAGGCTCTTGGGTGCCGTGCCAGACGTTCCATTGGTGGACATCACCGACGGTCAGGTCCCAGCCGTCGGGGCGGTCGGGATTGCCGTAAGGAGAGCCGCGGTGATATTCGGTGCCGGGTGAGTGTGCTTCCACGGCTTCGGGGAGTATCTTCTCGTAAATGTAGCGTGCTGGGAACTGTGTCTTGAGCCAGTTGTCCGGGTTCTTATCGTCGGCCTTGTAACCGAGGCGTCCAGGAAGCCCCCACATGTGCTGCGGATATCAGTGACAGTACACTCGGTGGGAGAAAGGTATACACACCGAGTAGTCCTCGTTGTTACCAGCATATATAACAATCGATGGATGATGTCTTAGCCTTTTCACGACCGCAGCCGCCTCGACCTTGACCGACTCGCGGAATTCCGGAATCTGGGCTGGATAATTTCCACACCCAAACGCAAAGTCTTGCCAGACCATGAGACCAAGTTCGTCGCAGATGTCGTAGAAGCAGTCCTGCTCATAAATTCCACCACCCCAGACGCTAAGGAGAACTTCAGCATACCATCCATCACCCGGGAGGGAGGCCGCAACCGAACTTACCGAACCATCACTTGCCGACCATCCTTGATGATCTCCAACCACTTCCGGTATTTCGCCTCATCCAGCCTGTTGAGAAAGCTGTCGGCAGGGATCCAATTGGAGCCACCCGCCCAGATGGGGATATTGTTGACTTCGAAGAAGAAGCTCAAGCCCGGGGCATCCGCCAGAGGTCGTTGGACCACGCGGACCTTTCGCAACCCCAAAGTCTTGCTATCAGTATCGACGTCGCCGTCCAGAGCCGCGTGTAGCTTGTAAAGAGGCTGTTTTCCGTAGCCGTGGGGATACCACAGCTCTGGGTCTTCAAGCGAAAAGCAGACGGTAGCCTTGCCGGCATCAACGGCAGCCTTGGACTCCAAGACCTTCTCTCCGTCGGGACTGTAAAGCTTGAACATGACCTCCTCGCCGGCACCAACGATCTCTGCTGTAGCAGTAATAATCGCAGTCTTTAGGCATCCTGGGACGTCGACGGTGAAACGGAGTTCTTCGATGCGTGCCGTAAACGTCTCGAGGTACACCGGTTTCCAAGGACCACACGACATGAGCATTGGACCCCAATCCCAGCCCTACGGGTTGTCAGCCAACGCCATCCATACATACAGGGTCCCACACCGCACAGGATCGACTTACGTAATGGTACTGAGCCTTCCTGACGGCCAACCGACTCGGATCACCGTTCCAGCATCCCCACTCAAAATCCGGCCATTGTTCCTTGATCTTCTTTCCCTTGAGGAATGCGCTCTCGAAAAGGATGCTGAGTTTATTCTCGCCGCCGTCCTTCTTCAGATGCTTCGTGACGTCGACACGGTAGGGCGTAAACATGTTGCCGCTGCGGAGGATCTCGCAGCCATTGAGCGTGACAGTAGCGTAGGTGTCCAAACCCTCGAAGACGATTTCCGTCGTGCTGCCACGGGAGTCCGCCGCGGGTGGGGACGGGAAGGTGGTGGCATAGATCCAGTTCTCCTCGCCGACCCACTGGACGTCGAGTTCATTCTGGCCATGGAAGGGCTCGGGGATCAGGTCGTAGGCGAGCAGATCGAGGAAGATCTCGGTGGGCACGCTCTTTACCGCGCGAAAGCTTTCGGTCGCCTCCGACGCTCGCTTGAACGCCCAGTTCTCGGAGAGGGCGGTGGTGGACTTCGACATTGCGGGCGGAGGAGTTCGTTGCGCTGCGGAGATGGCGACGCCGGCGCGGTTGATGAGGACCATTGGCGGTGGGTGCGTGGGTGCGTGGGTGGGTTAACAGGACTTGGGGTAGGACGAGAAATATCTAGTGATTGAGGGAATTGGGGGTGTTCTGGTACCACCACCACAGCAACACCCATACGAGATGTTGCGACATGGAATAAGTAGAGAATCACGTCGGCATTGCCGCCGTGCCGGTGGTTGATAGTGGCGGGCACAGCTGGCGGCGGCGGAGACGGCGAGCGGTGCCGTACATGCGTAGCGTATGTAGCGTCAGGGCCCCAAAGCTCCGCGAAGGACTGCGGGGTAACTCGATGGGATTGATCGACGTGCAGGATGCGGGAATTTGCCGTCCCGGTTTGTATTCTCTCTCTTCGCTCGTCGCAGTACAGACAGATGTGATGGACAGTGGGTTCGGACTCTTCACCTCATGCCCCCCACGTGCACTCCATCACCACCGTGCCTCCAGCACGTCCCCAAGAAGCAAAGGTTGCAACAACAGGCGCGTCTCTCCTGCCAACTCCATCGCCCATCGCGATCGCCATCGCCATCGCCAAATGGCGCTACATACGTGGAACGTTACTCCAAACCGACCCTGGCCGTTCACTAGGAAAAACCGGGGTTTCGCTTCGGCGGTCCGACAGCTCCGCCGCGGCCCGCCCAGCTGCCTAAAAAATATAGGGGCGACGCAGGGATTGGCTTGGCGCTTACGCCTGAGCACGTGACGAGTGAGCGGTAGTGAGTCAGGATAATATCACGATGCATTAAGTAGGCTGATGGTATTTACATTACTCAAGGTGGCAGGCTACGAGCTGGCTATATGCACAAGAGTGGAGACTGGAGTAGGTTGTGGATGTGTTTGTATGTACGTTTTTCAATCGGTCAAGGAAAATATTTTGATCTCCACTCAGCTGAAGCTTGAAGTAGGTAGATAGCCCATGGAAGTACAATTTGTGAACCGGGGCGCGCGAAGCAAACTATCAAGTACATGTATACAATTCCTACTCCTCTACCCTTTCCTTTCCTTTCGCCGGCTTCCGCCCATCCCAAGAACTACATAGCAAAAAAAAGAAACTATTTCTCGATCAAAGATTGAAATGTATCCCTGACGACAAACGCACTCCTCTTGGGAGTCCTCTTCTGCCCGTTCTCATAGTCCGTATACGTGACACCGAACCGGGTGACATAGCCTTCAGCCCACTCAAAGTTGTCCAGGAAACTCCAGGCAAGGTATCCACGAATATCCACGCCGCTTTCCTGGCGGGCCCGCGCCATAGCCGTGATGTAAGTCTTGAAGTACTCGCAGCGGAGTTCGTCGTTGAAGCGATCGTCTCCGGTCTTGAGGTGCTCATCCTTGACCGACGTTCCGTTCTCGGTGACGTAGAAGATGGGCCCGCCGTAGCGCTTGTGCAGCCAGATGAGCAGCTTGCGGAAGCCCTCGGGATTGGGGCGCAGCCAGACGGATTGCGTCTCGGGCCCGATGCAGTCGCCCGCCTTGTTGTAGAAGCTGCACTCGAGGTTGCCCAGGTTGTCGTCGTCCGCCGCTGGTGTGTCGACGTGCTTGATGTAGTTGGCCGTGTAGTGGTTCATGCCGTAGAAGTCGTTGGTGCCTATGACGAGCGCGGACTCTTCGGGTGTGAACTCGGGCAACCGGTCGCCGAGCTGCTTGCGCATGCTGTCGGGGTACTTTCCGAAGTACACTGGGTCGCCGAACCACGAGATGGCGAACTCGAGCTTGCGCTCGGCAGCTTCGACATCGAGGGGGTCTTCCGGATCCCAAGGCTCGGTCCAGTCACCTGAAAATCTCTGTTAGAGGGTGTTGGGGGCAGTGTGTTTGTGAGGTGAAGAGGAAATACCATTCAGTGTGATGCCGATCTGGCCACCTGCCTTCTCCTTGAACTCGGCACGGTAGAGTCGTACGGCCCGAGCATGTGCAAGCAGCAAGCTGTGGGCTGCAATCAGATGCTCCCTCGAGGAGTCACCCTCGGCACTCTTGGTACGGTCCGAGCACCTCCCAGGCGCAAACAGTCCAGTGTTATATCCGAGAACACTCGAGCACCAGGGCTCATTGAGCGTGATCCAGTTCTTGACCTTGGGGAGATGTGAGAAGCATACGCGTGCGTAGTTCTCAAAGTCCAGCTGGAACTCCTCCTTGTTGAGCATGCCGAGGTAACGGTCATGCAGGGCCTGGGGAAGATCCCAATGGAACAAAGTTACGAAGGGCTGAATGTCATTTTCCAACAGCTTGTCGATGAGGTTGCGGTAGTAGGCAATTCCGGCGGGATTGATGGGGTCTGTGCGGCCACCGAGAGGGATTACTCTCGACCATGAGATCGAAAAGCGGTACGCTTTGGCACCGTAGGACTTGAGGAGCGCGACATCTTCTTCGAGGCGGTGGTAGGCATCGCAAGCGACGTCACCGGTTTTGCCGTCGGCGGTCTTGCCGGGGGTGTGGGAGAAAGTGTCCCAGATGGAGGGGCCACGGCCATCCTCATCGGCAGCTCCTTCGATCTGGTAACTTTTGGTGGGTTAGAACTGGCCTGGGTAGTCAATCGATGGAAATGAATTGCCGTACCTAGCTGTAGCATAGCCCCAGAGGAAGTCCTTCGGGAGGGAGAGCTTTTTGGAGGCCTCTTCAGCCATGGCCGTTCTTTCCGATACTGTGCTTGATGGATTTGAGGGATTCGTGTGCTGCCCGGTACTACTCCGAGACTTGAAATAGTTGATGAGGCGTTGAAGCGGTGTATCGCGGGGCAAGGCCGACATAAGTAGGCTTTTTCTTGGAGCTGATGGCTCAAGAAGCTGACAACGAGCGCGGGGTATTTCTGGTACTCGGTCCGTAGCAGATTCACCTCACCTCTGGCAGAAACCTAACCAGCCCAGGGAGTCTATATGCTGATCGGAGGCTGGACATCAAAGACCGCAGCTAGGGCAGAGGCATGAGCTCTTTACCAACATTTAGGGTCCACGTCTAACCGGTAGCCCAGCGGCGTTTGCGTTCGGCACCTAGTGATCCGCAAGCTCCTGCGATGCGCGATGCCCATAACTGTTTCGTCGGTGCGCTCTTCCAATGCACGTCATGCACAAGAAGTGGGCGAGGCGGGGAACGGGGGAAACATAGAGGGAACTAGTTTAGCTCGTGAGCGTCAAGATCGGCCAGTTTGGTCGTCCAAAACCGTTGCCCAAGACATTGCCTGCCATAATTCTGCGAGCGATCGTCGGATTCCACCAGGAAATGTGGGGGTTGTGGGAACGGTTGCCGAGTGCGGGGTAGAATTTTAGCAGCTGCGACAAGGGAAAGGTGGAACACTGTATCCAAGATGGAAGGAGGAATGTTGTTGGCAGGCACGGGAGATCCTCGGAGGTGCACTATGGAATACCACGCAATCAAGAAATCACGTGTTGGACGGAAACAGGGACCGACTTTCCGCTGTCCATCGTCGAACACGAAGCACTGATACCGGTCAGTATCAAAAGGGGCCAGAGTCTATTCGACCACTACTGCGGCTGGCGATGGATTCCGTCCCGTTTGTCCGGCGTGGAGCCAACGAAAAATCAAGGCTGATAGTGTGCGCCACGAACTATCACCACGCAGCAATAGCGACTGCAATGATGAAATTTTAAAACAAGAACTTAGAACTACTCACGTGATCCATGTTTCAAATTGTAGTTCTTTCCTTAAAGCCATGGTGTTTGCGTTTTCGACCGTCCGGGCTGAGCGGAGCCCTGTCGGTGCCTGTTCGCTCCAAGCCAAATGTCAAGTCCAATGCGGAGTATCTTGTCGAGTTTCACCTTCGAGTTTGGCGACATAATAACCCCGTGGGAGAATCCTTACGGGGCTATAGGCTATAATGGTTTATTCGTTAGCTACGAAAAGAGGGGGTGGCAAGACAGATATACCGTACCTTTATCTTTGCGGGGTTCGCGCTTGATGGATTTGAGCTTTTGTCCAGACCTATGTACTAGTACCTGCTGCTGTTAAGGCTGTATTCTAGCTTCTGATGCGAGATGACCATGCTTATATAGCGTGGTCGTGGGGACATCCTGGCGATTTTTTTGGCGTCTGCTGTTGGTTATCTACTGCTTCTCCAACAAAGTTTTCTCTCTACCTAGGATTCTAGCAATGTTTCTCGATTTGTATCTGCGAAGGTTAATAGAATCTGATAACTCCTTACGACGTGGACTTGTCAGACGGGCGTGAAGGCATAGTCACAGCGGAGACATATGCGATTAATGCCCAACCATTGTAGCAGGCGAGGAGTACGCCGCCGCAGAGGCTGGGAAGCCAAGATCAAGCTGGCCATGTGGACTGACGGCTTTCGCCTGGAGAATGGTGTGACAGGCTAAGAAGTCGCTTGGGAAAATCACGGCTCAAACCCCACATGAGTGGGGACAGGAGGTAATTGACGCCTAGTGTGTGCGCAGCATGAGCTAGGGAACCGAGGAAAGAAGCTGACTGAGCGAATCTGTGCAGGCTCCACACCGTCACCGTATTCGCGGATACCTAGACAGCTTCATATCAGCAGGCCGAAGGCGGACGAGCCAAGATTCGGGCAAACGTACGCCATCGAGGTGTGGCACCACATCAGTACTCTCTAGCAGGCCAAGTCCATATCATGTTCGAGATCCGGCGATGCCCTGTTACGAAAACATGGCCAGTAATGACACAACGGACAGGTAGCTGAAAATAGCTGCGGAAGGACCGGACGCCCGCGGCGTTGAATGGTCCCCATCTAGGAATCGGTACGGGAGGGGCGGCTAGCTCTTCCGAGGTCACAACCAAGCCCGAAAAGATACATCTTCGAAAACAAATAGCCAGAAGCGTGGGACTGGGCGACTGATCGGGTGCGATACAAAGACTACAAGCCGAATCGACGGAAGACGCCCGTCAAGCGCCACGATCTCATACCAGTGCAGGATAGGAAACGCTGTGGCGGAGTGATAGCGAAGCTGTCGGCGAGATGAGGAAGTGAAGAAGAAGCTGTCGACGGGAGGAAACCAATGGGGTTAGTAGTGGGCATCAACGTTGGTGAGCATGGCTGGGTCGGCCAGATGAGGAGGGTGAGAACTTAAGCTGGCACCCACGGGTTTTATTCTTCTTTCTTGATCATCATCTATCGAATAGACGGTCAAACTCCCATCTCCGCTGTCTCCTCTGTGTGTGCTCCCTTCTTCGTCAGGCCTGAAGAGGCATTGACAAAGAACCCTCGCAAAAACACAGAGCGGTCGGGTCCTGTCAGCTAAAGTCCGGCCGCCCGTTCACCGGGCACGACCTTCAATGGTCCAAGAATCGGCCCAGTGCTGTGCACTTGCGGGGCGAGCGGCCGACCATCCCCGAGATCCGGGACCACCTAGGGTTCAATCGGTGTCCGGCGTATGTAGATGGAGCACCAAAGGAAGATAGCGCAAGGTCAAGAAGATCGCCCAAGTGGGAAAGGATTGATGTCGAATAGATAGACAACCTATCTGCAGATGAGTGGTGCAGCCGGGGCAATCGTGAAATTTCTCGAGACGATGGATGTACATAGACAGGAAGGACGGCGCCCACGGCGGAAACGGCAGAAGCTTGCGAAGCATAAGGGCGAGACGAGGAGCTGGAAGAAGAAGGGAGGACGAGGTCTGTAGGGCGGGAAGAGGGGATGCTTTCGTTGTGTAACTTTCTTTCCTTTTGTGTACATTGCCATAATCTTGATCGGCCACATGCAATCAATGATGAATTAAGAAAAAAATCAACATCTTGCAATGCAGGAGGTTGAACTCCCGTCCGGAAGGAGCGATCGGCCCGTGTCTATCATTGCACCAACGCGAGCTCTACACAAAAATTTCCGACATCAAAATGTTTAACTGACCGTTTACACCGAATACAGTGATTTCCCCATCCCAGGGCACAGGCGCCTTCTTGTAAAAATTTCCCCATGGGCCATCACCCCCGGTCACTGTCCGACTCGAGCGGGTTATAGGTATACTGGCAACGCCTTCGATTTCGTCTGTCCACTCCCATCGCTAGCTTTCCCACAGCTCTGCTTTTCCTTCCATTTGTTATAACTTTTCGAGCCCCCAGACACCCTCACACCGGGTTCACAGTTGGGGCGGCGAGAGACCCGGCAACGGTAACGAGTGAGATCCCATGCAATTCGCGGAGTACGAGCTCCTACGTTTCGCATTGGAACAGAGAATATGCCCTGAGAAAGGGCCCTCGCTCGGGCTCGGCTTTTCTACAGGACCGAGCTGCTACAGCGAAGGGATTCCACTTCTGACGTCTCGTCATCTCCCAGCAGCCGCGATGATGCCCACACACACAATGCGTGGCGGTATCGGGAACCGTGGCCGGCATTGGGACTCGGGAACCGTGGTCGGCACATATGGGGACGTGGGAGACATGCCGTGCGACCGTAGGAGTTAATCACGTATCCGGACTCTACGGTTGATGGCTGCGTCTCCCAAGCTGTGTGTATGTACCGTATCTAGTGATCGGTGGTGAGTTAAGTAGCTAGAGCACCATACAAGCGAGACAAAACGGCCCCCATGTACGCAGATTACTCTCACACGTGGGAGGAAGTTCGAAGACAGGGAAGAAGGAGGGGGTTAGCCACCATAGTTGTGGTTATGGTTATGGGGTACGTACTAGCCATACCGATGGAGAATCCTCCAGGATAGCCTGGATATACATATAGGGGGATCCACGACCCCACGCCCGTTTCCTGGACGTTTACCTACATAGAGTACATACCTAGGCGCTTGAGACAATCTGCCGCAAGGGGAGGCCGGGTTTCGGATCAGGATCAGGATTGTGCATAGCCTCCACCGGTGTGGAAACTCCGGGCGTGAAAGTTGGCTGGGAGAGAATATCTACCTACTACCTGCCTGTAGTATAGCGGTGGAACTCCGGTCGTGATTCGATGGGTTCGGGCCGTTTCCAGAACTTTGGCCTCTGGAGTAGAGTGGCTATGTCATATGATATGTCGAGTACTTACCGTGGGATCGGTTTCAAACTCTCAATAGGTCGACAGAGAAATATAGTAGTTAACGAATTCGATATGGGGCTGGCCGCTGGCCGTTGGTCAGAGGGGTTCTGACTAGGTATGAAGTAGCTGAGTGACTGGATGGTTCATCCAGTTTAAATTTGAGGGTTCGGCGCATCTCCCCGGTAACTACATCTTACTTCTTCTGTAGGTACCAGTTGCGCATATTCAGGGGATTTCGCTTCAGTTCGACGCCCCCGAGCACAGCCTCCGGGTATAGAGACAGGTAGGTAATTTACTAGTAGACTACTAGGTAGGAGGTAACTACGATTTCTGGGTAGATGTGTCAACCCCTATGGACCTATGGTGCAAAACTCCTTGGCCGTCGGAATTCCACGAACAAAACATTTGTTTTATCCGCAGTAAGCGACGGGATCGCCAGGATGGTGCGATTGCGATGCACCCACCGCCACTGCCATCATCAGTGTCAGTGGATCACTCCTGCCTTGAAAGGCGGCGACGCAGGCGAAAATCGGAACCAGCAGTATGTACATAGTACATACCCTCAACAATCAGCAGCCGAGAGAACTTATCGGTAACAGTTGTGTGGCGTATGCAGAGTTATCTGAACCTCACTATACCTATGGGGTGTATAAAAAACCTCCACCTTCATCCACAGCCTTTCAAAAATCCAGACACCTGCCCTATCAGAGCTGGTCTGGTCTGGTCCGAGTATGATAGATATCAGTTAAGGCTGGGCAGTTCTTGGGTTCAACTCAACTTAACCATAGCCACGGAAAGTGCGGATGAGTGAGGGTGAGTGTGAGACCGGGGAAGGCGGAATATGGAGCTCTAGCCTCCATCATTTGTGGAGCAAAGAGTGGTGGCATTTCGGCCGAAGAGAAGTAGAATGCCAAGAGAGTACTTGGAATACATAGGAGGGATCAAGTTGACGATACGTTTCAAGCTTCTTCTGAGAAGCGGTGCCTGAGGGATGGAATGATAACCACCAGCCCAAGGTACCTACCCAAGGTATCTATCCCAGCGGCGCCAGCGGCCAGCCATGGTGATGGAAGGCTGACTGTTGACTTACTGATGGCAGCATGTGTCAACTTGGTACTCGACCTAAGATGTAGTTATGTGGAGCTGATCAATTCACATCCAGTCTATCTATGGGCTATACCTAGTACCTTTACCGTAGTATCATACCCGGTTCCTGGCGCCGCAACACGATGTAGTTTGTCTCCAATAACGAGACGATTCCTCGCAGCAGCATTGCAGCAAAGCTTTCATGAATCATGGCATGATATGATATGTAATCTGTATATAGTTACCTCAGACCTATCGATTGAACGATCCCACGGCCCCCGCCCATTTTCTTTCGTTCTTTCGCAAACCACACCACACGACACCCCACAGCGCCCGCCCGCCCGACCTCCCGACCAGACCTGCGTATATCGGTGCCGACAGCCTCGTCGTTGCAGTACTACGGTACGATCCCACCCATATACATATGGGTATTTCGCTACGCCGCCGCCGTGCGTCGGTAACTATGTGTTTCTCGCAGGAAATTCACGCGCTGCCGGCCGGAAATCTGCATCTGCACCTGTAGCTGTAAGCGCCGAACTCGATGCTGATTGTTTGGTTCCTAGCGACTTGCAGAGCAAGTGTCATCCGCGAATCCTGGAAGTATCTGTCTAGGTATCGGATCATGTACCAGGTTCCTTCCATTCCCTTCCAGCGGAAGGAAAGAGCGAGAAGCTACATGGAACCTGGAAGCCTGCAGCCTGCAGCCTGCGGATGGGGATGCACGTGTACTCCACGGTACGGCAGAAACATGTGCTTCCGAGTCCCCACTTCGAAGTTCGGAGATCATTGATGTGACATGATGTGATGGGTGACCCTGACACTTCGGTAGGGAGAGTATGTACATAGAGTAATCGCCGGGCGTCGTATGACGCCTGCGGCCTGCCTGTGTGGGTAGGTGGGTGAACGGATATCTGAAACTCGTGGAGTCGAGAAATGTAACAACGTACTTGCTTATTTGCCTGCGAGTGCTAAACCAAGCATTCGCTCGCTCGCTCGCTACTGTGGTAAATCCATTCCGAAGTGTCCACTGTCCGGGACTCCGGGGAAATTAGAAGTCTATTTCAGTGCTCGGGACTGGATACAACCTCATTACCTCGTGCGATTGGGAGGTTCGTCCTCAGCCGCGAACCATAAACACAAACCGTTCCGCTGGATCGGACTTCGAAGAACTTTGCGAGCTGCAATTGGTGTGGACAGAGCTCAAAGGAAAGAGCCGACATTCAGCTGTCATAGGTAGTACCTATTGCCGAAAGTGATGTTTCCCGACGATGATGTTTCCCGACGATGATGTTTCCCGACGATGATGTTTCCCGACGATGATGTTTCCCGACGATGATGTTGCCCGACACCAAAATCAACTTCCCATCATGTTATCCTCTTGAGTCGTCAACCCCGGCCTCACCGTCGCCGAAGGCCATACAAACGGTATTTCTCGCCACTCTACCTTTGGCGCAGCCCTCTTTCCATTCACGCCACCGTTAGACAGAATGACAGACAGCCAGACAGACAGGAGGAAATTGCTTTTCCTCACCTCACCGAGATCGCATGTTCGTGTAAAGTAGTGACATGGGGACTCCGCGCTAACGAGTCCTGGGACCTGACGTGAGCCCCCCTACCTGGACCCTGGTTGTTTCACGGGCCGAGAAATGCCGAGACAGAGAGAGAATGTTTGTTCAGGAATCAGAGTGGTTGCCGGAGTTAGAGTAGAGTAGAGTATCGTACAGATCTACAAGCGAGCTGATAGGTATAATGTACTCTACATAGAGTACCGTACAGTCACAGCATAGAGGGCGTATGTACGGTACGCCTATCATGTGACGCTCCAGAGGACCGTCGGCGGCGGTGTGTGAGCGAGCCCAAGAAAACTGCAGGCTGCGTACGCCGTCATACGCCGTACGTACGTACATGATCTCCCGCCGGCGTTCGCTTCATGGCCCGGCAGAAGCGAGCTGGAGCCTGGAGCCTGGAGCCTGGACGGACTTTCACTGTTCAGCGGCGGTCGATCGCAGGGCTGCACCAGTAACCAATCTGCGTATGTAGTATAACTACCACAGAATACTTGGGTATACGATGCTTGGGTACTTGGCTGCAGACTGCAGTCATGCGGCACTCCGGCCTGGGTTCGGGATCAGGCTGCTGTGTATCCGGTATCATACATGCTGTGTGTTTGGGTGTGTGGCATCGTAGGTATCACAGGTCCCGCCGCGGTGGATACATACAACCCGAGCCCGAGGAAGGACTTAGGAAAGTACCTATAATATAGTATAGACTGATAGTGGGATGAAGCCTAATTGCTCCCGGATTCGATCCATTATATTCCCCTCATCGTCACTGTATGACTTCCAGTAGCAATCTCCCATACAGTGCACAGTCATGAATGATAAACATTCGCGTACCTAGGTACCGCTCAATCAAGTGACGAGAATTGAACCAGGCATCGCGATGTACCAGTAAAATGTACCTATATCAGCAAAGACGAGTCGGGCATGAACACTATCATTACGTTGTGCAAACCCATTCTCCGGAAGTTCCATAGTAGTACCGGTAGTATCCACACGCCTCTCTGTGAGACGTTTCCACTCGAACCGCACCGCACCTACTCACTCTTTACGGCCTCCCATTGACGAGTCCTCACCCATCCTTGCGCCATACGTTATCGGACTCCACCACGACCACCGCCATCCGCACTCCGAGCAATCAAGAGCCTACTGTAGAGGCCGATCTTTCTAAGTTCTGCTATCCAATATCCAGTATCCACGCCTTTGCATACGGCGGTGGACTCGTCTGGCGTTGCCTCCCGTCAGTGATGCTGGCCGCTGGCGCACGGAATGCATCGACCGACCGACGACCAGTAACGAACATATCGGATTGTTTGAGTCGGTTGTTGCGAAGCGATGGAGGAGCTGTCAGCGAGGGGAGGACTTGTCAGCGGGAGGAAGCGAATGTGGTTAGTCATAGGGAGCATCAGCGTTTGGCGGGTCTAACAGGGTCGCCTGCTTCTTCTTCTTCTTCTTCTTCTTCTCTTTCTCTCTCATCATCTACCGAATACCTAAATGATCAACCTCTATATCTTCTCTTTCTTCTGTGTGTGGGATCGTTGCGATGGTGGGAAGTGAATGGGTGTTGCACTGGAGTCTAGATTACCGGTATGTACATTCATAAGTATTCAACTATATGCTGACGTCGCAGCGGCTTCGAGAACATCTTCTCCGGCGAACCTCCCGAGTCCCGACGACGTCAACATTGCGACTCCGAGACAGCCTTCGCTAAGATTTTATTTTTCATTTTCTTACACTCGGGTTTTCCCACCTCGCTCCACGATCTACATGCTCCTGGGTGGATCCGGACGATGGACAGCCAGTGTTCAGTGGTCACAAGGGTTCTTTTAGTGGCATTTACCCCACACCTTCTCGCGGGTCGCAATCAATTAATGCCCGACGGCCCAGGTTACCGACCACAAAAAGAAACAACACCGACAACAACGGCAACGATGCACGCAGCACGACTGGAGGCTAGCAGAGGCGAACAAGCTTCGAGCTGGGCGCAGGCTTGTCGGAAACGGATATATGGCATGTGGCCCACATTCTCCGAGACATCTTCGGGGAGGGAGGGGTGTGTGTGGGTGAGGGTGGCAGTGTGTGTGTGTCCCGGCCCGGACTGACGCTGGAGATGCGGAAGCCAGTCTCTGCGTTCCCCCTTCCCCCGCATTCTGGGAATATGTATGCTATGTACTAGTACTTCTCCACCTATGCACCAAGGCCGCGCGAGCATCGTTCCCATGCCCAAGTACCTGCTATTCCCAACTATGCGGTTTACATATCCGTGCAAGCTCCCCATCTTTGCTACATAGGCTCAACTACCCCTCCGACGATATTCACACACATACCTGCTTACTTACATGGCCTATACCGAAGGCCTTACCGGTCCGCGTGGCTTTCGCTTAATCGTCCTCAGATGTGGTACATATGGGAGATTGGAAAGAAGGAAAGAGAGAAAAACAGAAGACAAGCCCCAGCAGACTCTGGTCTATGATATAGTACCATATGCTGCGATGCTCGCTTTCGCCCCGTTCGGCTCTCCCGAGAAAGAGCTACCTATGGATGTGCATACTATATTTTACGTACCGTACATCATGCCTCACCTCCCTGAACACACCCCTCCTCCATAAAGAGATGGAGTAGTTACCGGTAATATATGCTTGCACTAAGCTGTATGTACTTGCCTGTGTATGTATTACTTGGTTTCTGCATACGAGTAAGCGTCTCTGGAATGCACTTTAGCGTACCGGTTGATACTATACGGTACAGACAGGTACTGGCCTCTTAAGAAGAAGATCCCTCTGCACCTTCCTTCCCCCGCCCCGATGCTCATCGGTTCCGGGGTAGGTTTGTATCTTTTCGCCAATTTTTGACAACATATTCTCAGCAACCAATATATAGTAAACCGTCCCTTCTATCGGTTGGTGGGGCCCCCACTCATTCATTCCCATTCCCCCTTGGGTGAGCAACTGGGAAACAAATACACACCTTAAGGACGACCGATCTGCCTTTGGCGGCTCTCCGGCAGCAAAACACACCCACCCCGCCAGGTCGCAATCCACCTCTCATCGGAACACACACCCACAACACCCGCAAAAATGTCGCCATCACATCGGCCGCCGCGCTACGAGATGGAACGGGACGACACTGATTTCGAATCGGCAAGCTACCGCAACACACTTGACTCGTCAGTCTACAGGAGTCGATACGAATCGTACGCCTCGTATGGCACGGACACGCCGGTTCACCAACACATCACCACCGTCGCCCATGTCGGCTTCTCGGATGCACTGCTGGCGCAGAAACCCCAGCCGTTCACACGGACTATGTTCAAGCTATACTTCTTCCTGTTCATCGCATTCCTGAACTCGTGCATCAACGGCTACGATGGAAGTCTCATGGGCGGCATTAATGCCATGAAGACATATCAGAAGTATGTATTTGCTTCGCCCCTCTTATACCTAACATTCCATACACACCCTACATATGAACTGTAGACTGATGATTCGCCCGTTGAAAAAAATAAAGTTATTTCAACATGACAACAACAGGTTCGAAAACGGGTCTGGTGTTCTCGATATACACGATCGGCAATATCGTTGGTTCCTTCTTTTGCGGACCGTTCACGGTAAGCTTTTCGGTGTTGGCGCAATGGTCGGTTATTGCGCTGTTGTTGTTGTTCGAGAGGGCCGGGGGAGCTGATGTTCCGTCGTTCAGGACTGGTGGGGTCGGCGTTGGGGAATGTTCATCGGAGCTTCCATCATCATTGCGGGGACTTGTATTCAGGCTCCTGCGACCAATCAGCTCATGTTTATGGGCGGCCGCTTCATACTCGGCTTTGGAGGTTTGTTGCCCCCGTTCCAGTGTTCCGCACTCCGTAGTATGCGCGCGCTGACATTCTTCTTTTTTCTTTTCTTTTTTCAGTTGCGACATGCGCAACGGCAGGACCTTCGTACGTCGCAGAAATGGCACATCCCGCGTGGCGAGGAACACTGACCGGAATGTACAACACATTCTGGTTCGTGGGAGGAATTCCGGCAACTTGGACCATCTACGCGACCCAGCAACTCGAGGGCGACCTTTCGTGGAGGCTCCCCATCTGGTTGCAAGCAGTCGCCTCAGGAGGCGTCATCTTGGGTTGTCTCTTTTGCCCCGAGACACCGCGATGGGTACGTACATACCTATGAGTACATGTGATATGATTGGAGCTGTTCGCTGAGAAGTTGTTTCGTACCACATAGCTTGTGTCTAACGACCGCCATGCCGAGGCCATCAGTGTCATGGCGAAATACCATGGAGAGGGGGATAGGAACTCGCCCATCGTCCTCTTGACGTATCGCGAAATGATCGAGGAGATCACCACCGAAGGTTCCGACAAGCGGTGGTGGGATTATGCTCCGCTCTTCAACTCGAGGAGTGCATGGTGGAGAATGGCTTGCGTTGCGGGCATGGGATTCTTTGGTCAGGTTTGTTTCCCGGGAAAACAAAGGCTTTTCGACTTCACATGCTGAACTGTTCCGCAGTGGTCTGGAAACGGCGCTGTCTCATACTTCATGCCCGTCCTGCTGGACACCATCGGCGTCAAGGACGAACGGACACAACTGCTGTACAACGCGATCCTCAACGTGCTCTCGTTCATCACGGCGACATTGGGAGCTCGATTCGTGGACAGTTTTGGACGGCGGCCGGTGCTTCTCATTTCGACCGCGCTCTTCGTGGTGCTATGGACCGTCATCACCACTCTGACAGCCATCTATGCCAACAAGGAGAACGAGAACCTCGCGGGATCGAGAGCGACCATCGCCATGATCTACGCCTTCGGCATCACCTATAGTTTCGCATACACGCCGCTGCAGGCACTGTATCCGGTCGAGTGTCTCTCGTACGAGACTAGGGCTAAAGGAATGGGGCTGTACAATCTGATTGTCAATATCGCCGCCTTCTTCAACGTAAGTGATCGCACACGGTCCCATGGTGTCGCCGAACCGTCGACTGACTGACTGACTGACTGGGTAAACAGACATACGCGATTCCAACTGTGTGGGCCAAGATCAAGTGGAGGTTCTACTTTGTCTTTATTGCATGGGACGTCTTTGAGGTCGTTTTCATCTATTTCTTGTATGACACCTACGCACCTTCCATCCAGCGGCCCGATTTTAGAGCTAACATGTCGTTGCTACAGCTTCGTGGAGACGAAAGGCCGCACGCTCGAAGCCATCAACGAAATCTTTGAGGCGCCATACCCAAAGAAAAAATCGATACAGAAGCACATAGTCGTCGTCACCGACCGGGGAATAGTCGACAAGGGCCTCGAGGACAGCTACTAGTAGTACTGACGAATTACCAAGAAAAAAGACTTTCCTTTCTTTTATTCTTCTTTTTTTTCTGCTTCAGTGCAGGTTTTTTATTCTTCTTCTTTATTCTTCCTCCTTTTTTGTTTTGGATATCCTGTATAACGTATCGATCGAATGTACATTTCACGAATTCAACCCACCCACCTACCCACCCACCACCCCACGGCAGCGCGGCGTTTTTTCTTTCTCTTTCTTTCCGGTCCTTTGCATACTAGTTGTTTTTTGGTCTTTTCTTGTCTTGTCGTGTCTGGCTTTGTATTTCCATTTTCGCCTTATGCATAAAGTAAATTGGGGGACCGGGGTGCGGTGAGGCGGGCGCGGGGGCGGGGACGGGGACGGCTGGGGATGGGGCTGGGGCTGGGTTTGGGACTGGGGCTGCGGCCGGGGCTGGTCATCATAGGGGCACGCAGAGTGGAGCGATGGATGGGGATGGGATGGAGAACAATGGAGAACAATGGAGTAACTACTACAAAGTACAGAGTACTGGTTTGCGGGATTTCTTTGTGATTCTCGACTTCAATTTTTTCTTCTTCTCATGGTACATACCGGTAGGCATGTAACTGTAAGCACCTGAGTCGGTTTCATCCTCGTGTTGAGACTCGATTTATGTCGATTGATGTGATTGATGTCTCGGTCTCGGTCTAGGACTCAGCGAGCCGGCGGCCCTGTTCCACACACCGGTGTACCGTCCGAGTACTAGTACTTCTCGGACTCGTAGACTCGCACGGATGTCCGGCAAAGAATTGAAGATAGATACAGCCTGTATGTAACCATGTGTATGTGGATGTGGATGTAGCAGTAGGTACTGTAGCAGTAAGCAGTAACTAACAAGTAGTTGGTTCGACGACCCGACAGCTTCGTCGTCGGGTTCCCGGTCAGCTTACTTGACATACTGACAGACTTGACAGACTTGACAGACTGGAGGCGCATTCCGGGGGCGCAGAACAATAGTACTATGTATTGCACCGCATTGCTCCCTTGTGTATAATACCGATGGGGGCGCCGACGGTGTTGAATCCTGATGCCTGTGGCGATAGCTAACTGGGTAACTAGTACTTACTTGGGTAGACCGTAACTTCCCTCACCGCGCGCATGTGGTGCGGCGGAATGAATACGACTGACGGCGACTGGTGGCGTCCCTGGCGGCGTCCCGGGGGGCGGGGATTGGGGGGCGGGTATTTGGGGGCGAGAATGTTGACGGTCGCTTCGTGGTTGGCTACATATCACACCTTCTCTAGAGTATCTACTTGTTAAGATGTACCTGCATGCTTGGTGCTTGCACTGCTTGGTGGTCAGCTTGCGGACCAGCTAGCACTGGCGACTGGCGAGGAATGGAACGTTACTGGTATGCATAGCAGGTAGTACCTTGCCCTTGACACTTGCCCTTGAGCCTGAGCCTGAGCCTGAGCCTGGCCCCGTGTATCAGATAGAGTAGAGCACACGACGGTGACTACAGTCTACAGTCTATCGTGCGGTATAGAGGAGGTATCTATACCGAGGTCGGCATGCAGTCGAGCGAGAAGTTCCTGGGTAGTAGAACAGATAACTCACATTCCCATTGCCGCCGCCGTAGCCCGAAGCAAACTCATTCTCGAACATGACGAAGTCGTGACTCGGAACTCAAAACTCAAAACTCAAAACTCGGAATTCGGAATCAACGGAAGCCGAGCGACGCGCAAGCCTGCGATTCTTCGATCGGCTAGCCGTCCGGGCCCAGGGTGAGACACTCGGGACACCACTACGGTAACTACTACGGTAACTACTACGGTACGGTACATATCTAGTACGGTGGCTGGGCTGGGATAGCTGGGATGGCTCCGAGTCTTCAGCCGGATCCACTGACGAGCCGGATTCTGGGCACTGTAACGTCGAGCCTTCAGCCATGGGTGTGGTGAAGGGAGGGTTGATACGGTAGAGCGCCGAGCGGAGGTTGGTAAAGAAGAGATGAGCACTCGAATGTCCGGGAGACTTAACATGGTAAGCGGCAAGTTCACTTGTGCTCTCAGCCGGTATACATACTCTAGTAGATGGAGGCATGAAGACACTCGCGGAGAATGTCGATATCCAGCCTTCAGGCCCCGGTACATCAGTGAATAAACACGCATACGTCACAACCGGAGCACATCCGCAGTTAAACATGTATCTACTCGTAGATCTTCGGATCATCTACCTATCATACACCACTCAACTGATACCTCCTGGCGTCGATCCCCGAATTCGGTGATGATGTTCCACCACGTCGAATCACATAGTATCACTCGCTTGCCGGTACCGTGTCCACGGATTGGCTGCAAATGAAAATTGATATTCTCTCTCGCTACCCGCAATCATATCCCCATATTCCGGGCTTAGATACTGTAGGCATGCAATCGAAAATCCCACAAGCTCCTATCTGTAGCACCCGAGCAGTCGATATTTTTAGTTCGGGATATTGGAAATTGGACTTTCCACGGAGATGCCTACCTGGAGTATCATCCTGTAGGTTCCCGCATTGTCGCCTCCGCACGTAGAGGGGGGATCATGATTAGCAGCCAGGACCCAAGCCAGGAACCGCCGACTGACTGTGCGGTTTCCGACGGGCAATATGCAATATGCAATATGTGAATTCCCGGACGATCACTCTCAGCTGATACAGTGGCACCGCACCGCCGTCGTACACCCCGAGCTCTGTCTGTACCCGTTAACCAAATCTTTCGTCGAAACCCGACACCGTACGTGGAGATCCTAATTTACCGGTATTCGCCTCCAAACGAGCCGGAAGATGAGATCCCCCGGCTGGCTGGCTGGCTGGCTGGCTGGCTGACGGTCGAAATCACGGCTCGTCGCAGTGAGAATCCTGTCTGGACTCCAGGCTGCTCGTTCGGGCCAAAGAATGACTGCCTCCTCCCCCCGCCTGCGAGCTACGTCCCAGCACATACATACATAAGTACACGACAGCACGCGCTCGCGGAGTCGCCGCTCGCTCGCTACGATAGTTCAGAGGTACCCAGTAACCCAGAAGAAGGAAACCACACCAACCACACCCCGGCAACCGGCAGATCTACATACCCGTAACCCGTTCACGAAGTTTTCCGGGCATACTGCTTGAGTCCTTGCACTACTCTAGGTATAGGTACACGTACATAAGCACTCGTGCACATCAATGATCGCCGTCGCCCGCTTTGCTTACTGCAACAATCCGTGTACATACCGACCCGGTGCTACACCGGCCGTGAAAAACTGTGGTCCGGATGCATACATTGTACCAAGACTTTTTAGTGCGAAATTTGTCCATCACGTGGAATTTTCCCCTCGCTTTCTATTCCGCCTTAGTTTGCCGTAATTTTGTGATTACTGAAGGAAAACATTTTTCTCCATTTCTTGGCATAGGAATGCAGTCGACTGCAGTCGACTGTAGTCCGTCCTGACCTCAAACCCTTTTGGACTAGTCCGTCCGAACACCGCTCCGGACGGATTGCCGAGATACAGTCCAGTCCGGTCGGAGGCCCAGGACGGACGGACTGGACTATGTAGAACACTGTATCAAGTAGCTACTCAGTATGTAGCACAGCGCTTTCTTCATTTCCTCCAGCCTTCGGGTATTAGGTGGGGCGGGGACGGCCCCGCTTGCTCGGGAAGAGTGGGTGCGTGGTATTCCAAATGCACAGAGGAATATATTGAACCCACCAGCGGTGTTCATGGAAGGAGGTGCGTGGACGGGTACCAAGTATTGATCCGATTCCCATCCCTAGGGTACAAGGAATGCGGCAAGCCGCAATTAAGTAAATGCGAGCCTGCCTGTAAACTTGCTCCTGACACAAAATGCGGCTCATTTGCTCTAGTGATTCAGGCTTCTGCTAGTAAATTGGCCTATGCTGAGGCAATAGGCGGTTGGTAGTAATTGCGGCCAGTTTACGATGGTCATATTGGGCGAAGGCCAGTCAATGGGCGGTTAGTAGTAAATGCAATGTCTCTCCACCACGCTCTTCGGGCAACCGTTGGTAAAATGATACCTTACCGCTCATTAGGCTTTCGGCTCGAGTGTTGAATAGGCTTTGATTTATAAATGGAGCATTTTCTCCTTATTCTGTCGGCCCCGCCATGCGTGCCCCCGCCATGCCCACTAACGTTGATGCCCGATACTAACCACATTCGCTTCCTCCCACAGAGAGCTCCTCCATCACTTCCTCCTCTCCCCAACAACTCCTCCTCTCCTCCTTCTCTCTACCAGCTACTGCTTTCCTCATCTCGCCATCAGCTCTTCCATCACTTCCTCATCTCGCCACAGCTCGTCTTCTCCTACTCTCGTCCTCTCATCTCGCCAACAGCTCTTCCTCTCCTCATCTCACCAACAGCTCCTCCTCTCGCTGACAGTCCTCCTCTCGCTAACAGTCCTCCCCTCGCTGACAGTTCCTCCCTTCTCTCACCAACAGCTCCTCCTCCCGCTTCCCCCTGTCGTCGATAGCTCCTCCATCACCGTCGTTCACTCTCTCACAGTCTCTGGTCTTCCTACAGCAGGTACGTATTGCGCTACTAGACCTAGCTCGCTGTTGATACCCCACTGTCATCGCCGGCATTAATAGACTATCTATTGAGCATGTAGGTCATGTTGAATGTGTGCTAAGGTACTCGGGTGAATGCCGGAGAGCGGGAAGGGTGGGGAGAGTGGGGAGAGTGGGGAGAGTGGGGAGAGTGAGGAGGGCGGGGAGCCGGGGAGAGGCGGGTTTTGGTTTGCATAGGCGCGGAGGGGTGGATATATATGGGGTGAACAGCAGCAGCTATCATACATAGAATCACAGCAATTTCAAGCAGCAGTTCGTGCTCGTGTATTGTTCAGGTCAGCCATATAAGCTCCTAAAAGCCGTATGGGTGACAGCGCCCTTTTAGAACTCTTGTATGTAGAGCCTTTTTAGACTATAGAGCCCTTGAAGACTATCGAGCCCTTTAATAGCCGGATTAGGGCCTTTTTAGGAGCCCTTTAATAGCCGGATTAGGGCCTTTTTAGGAGCCCTTTTAGAGCCGTTTGACTGTCATCCTCCCAGGCCGTATTAACTCGTGCCCATTTAGTTAATACGGCAGTGCCGCATTCCTTGTACCCTAGGGCATATTGTGTGTGAGTGTGTGTGCATTCCGGAAATAAACGTCATAGGGCAGCACCCGGTATTATATGTATGAATGATAAATCGCTAGGTACATTTGTTGCGGATCCGACGGTGAGTGGCGGTGAAGAGTCGACGGGCAACAAACAAGATGCCACCACTATGGTGTTCTGCGCACTGACCGTCATTGTAATCAAAGAGCATATTCCTAACTCAGACTAACAACCACATAATCCCCCTTCTCCGCCAGCACATCCCACTCCAGCTCCTCTCTCCTCTTTTCTCCTGGCTCGATTCCAACCCTCCACTCGACCTGACCGTCTTCCCTCAACATGCAGCCGCCATTTACCCCCTCCCAGAACCCCGCGAAGCTCTTCGGTTTCTTGATGGTCAGTTTCATCCTCACTCCAGATCTATAATCGGGATTTGACCTACCTACCCGTAACCCGCTCACGAAGTTTTCTGGGCATTCTCCCTGCACTACATACCTGTAGGTACTCGTGAATATCAATGATCACCGTCGCCCGCTTTGCTGTAAGTCTGCAACAATCCGTGTACATACCGACCCGGTGCTACATTTGATCCGCCGGATGCATAGCTCCTTTGTACAGTAGTACAGCACATGCATCGCTTCCTGTTCCAGCCTCCAGCCTCCAGCGGCCGGGTATTGGGTGGGGACGGGTATGGCCCTGCTTGCCAGGTGGTATTCCAAATGCAGCTGGAATGAAAAGAGCGGCAGAAACCACGTGTTGAACGTAAAGTGCTGGGGCAGTTTGTCCACACACCGTCACTCGGCATAGGTACCCGAGCAAAGGCAGATCTTCAATCATAATCTATTACGATTAAATCCTCCGTCTCTCTCTGCGGCGCATTCCCGCCAGTACAAGCCCAACCAGAAACAAACTCCCTCACTCCAGCTTCGACAACTCCACAGCAACCGATGACCCCCACAGCTCGGGTCCTAAATCAAAAGAAACTTGAAAGCAGGCTAGAAAAACCAGCACAACATGTCTATGAAAGCAAGTATAAATAAGCATGATAAAAGAGGATAAACATTGCATCAAAACAGCCGCTCAAATAATGTCCCCCAGGTACTGTACTCTATTACCACCATCGTCGTAACATCAGCAGCATCCACCACCCCTCCTCGCCGCATCCCTCCTGAACACACTCTCCCATTCCCTCAACCCACTCTTCCATCCACTCCCGGTGCCCGGGCGTCTGCTGCTCGCACTACTAGCCTCAATCCAACCGCCAGAGTCACCGTACTGTATGCCACTGCTCGGATCATCCGGATCGACCTCACCGAGTTCAATCTTGGTGACAATCATCCGCGCGATCCTCGCAAACACCTCATCCACATTATCACCATTGAGCGCCGAAGTCTCCATACTGACGGGAATACCACTGAGACTAGCCCACCGCGCCGCCTCCTGAGCGGACACGGCCCTTGCCGGTGCCTCATCCTCCTCCTCGTCGTCCTCGAGCTCGCTTTCCCACGCGCGCGAGGTATCATCTGCGAATCGTGTCGGCGTAGTGCTGAGCGAGCTGCCACCGGAACTACTTGGCGGTGGTCGCCGCGAAGTCGGCGGCACCGATAAGTCGCATTTATTCCCGACGAGTATGAGCGTGAGATTCGGGCTTGCGAGGGCGCGTGCGTCGGAAAGGAAAGTGGGCAGAGAAGTGAAGGATGGGTGCGAGGTGATGTCGTAGATTAGGAGGGCTCCCGCAGCGCCCCGGTAGTAGCTGCGCGTCACGGAACGGAAGCGCTCTTGTCCCGCGGTGTCCCATAGCTGAAGCTTGACCCGCTTTCGTCGTGCACCGGTGCCGACTTTGATTATCTTTGACGAGAATTCGACGCCGATCGTTTGCGAGGAGAGGATGCGCCCTGTTTTCCGGTGCGACGCAAGTTAGCGCCGGGAATCCTGAAGAAGCGGGGCGAGGTGGGTGTTTGGTACGGACATTCGCTGCGCACAAAGCGGTGGAGAAGACAGGATCTAGAGAGTGATCCGAGAAAGAAACGTCAGCGGGCGTTGAGTTCCTCGTTTCCAGCTTCTGGGTAGGGCTCAGAGTTCAGCTTGACATGCTGAAGGTAGGGGCCAAGTACTTTCCACAGCCTGACGGACCGAGAAGTATTATCTTTGCGAGGTAGTCGTACATGGAGCCGAGCTCCTGCGGTCCGGACTGCTAATCAGCTGGGCGGGCTCGGGAACCGAAGGCACGAGGGACGGTACTTGATCGGCATCTGCGGAATGGGAAGAGGATGTGGAGGCACCGGAGGGCGCCCGCTGTCGAACCATTGCGATGATGATAAGATTAACGGCAAGGTGGGGACTGAAGTTCTGTTCGAGAGAGGGGCTGGGTCTGGTTGGTTCGTTGGCTTGTTCGATAAGGATCGATCAATCGGGACATGCACACGACGACGACGCAGGAGAGCTAGGGCGAGCTAGTTAATGCAGGTGGCGAGTAAGACCGGGTAACTTGTACCACGTGATCCGCTGATGTCATTCGACATTGGGGGGTAACTAGACTGACTCTGAGAGGACCGTCGAACAGCGGGTGAGGAATTCATAGGAGACAAATCAAGCAGCTCTACTCTAGAATAGCATCGCACATCTCGCGTGGAGTATGGTTGATTTCTGTATCAATGGCTATGCGAGTAAGACGTCTGAGCAAGGAGGCTGCGCGATCGAAGCCGATCGGTTTCTCTCAAGCAGTGAGTTAGTAAGACTGAGAGCAGAGCAGTAACTGGAGTCGGAGCCTTGGAGCCTGGTGACCGTAAGCTTCTGCGGAATTCGCGGTAAGGAAATACTGATAGCGAAGAAGTGAGTAAACTTCGAATGGGCGAGGGAGCTCTATTATGGCTAACTCGAACGGGATAGGCAGACCAATAATAGTTCTGGGATTGGTGCTGTTTCCGGTCCCCACTTCCGAGATGGCCAAAAACGAACACCGTTAGGCGACCGAACCCCCACAGTTTCCGAGAGTTAGGCGAAGTGCAGAAGCTGCGCCTCATCTTCTGAAGGTTCATGGCTTCAGTGTTCGTCAGTCTATGTGTACGTGACTCAACACGGCCTGTGTCACGCATTGGAGGGTTGATAAGAGCTACATTGCCGCAGCGATTCTCGAACTCCCTTCTACCCCTGCATCTACCATCTCTCTTCCATTCTCTGCCAATACTCTCCCATTCTCTACCAATACTCTCCCACCCATGGCCACTATACACAAGCAACAATTATCTATCCTCGGCGGAAAAACTCGCAGTGTGATGGTGTACTCATCCTCTGCGGCCATCGTCCGTGACATCGCTGGAGTAGTCGTAAAGGTAAGCTCCCCTCTGAATCCTCTCCAAAAGCGAAACAGCTACTTACAAGACGAAACTCGATCAGCCCGGACTCAACGAATACACGATCAACCACTTCTCGGGGAATGCTCAGGGGCCGTCTTTCCATGTTGAAGGCCATGGAATTAGAGCGACGATTACCGACAGGAGCATCGAGCTCGTTTCTTCCGCCCCCCCCGCAGAAACTCCGTCAGAGGATACTGACGCGGACGCGGACACCGATTCAGACACCGATTCGGAAGACCATAGAGCTATACGGGCCATTGATGAGGAGTATGCAAAGTTGGACGATGACCGGGAAGCCCTTGACTGGAAGCTACAAACCTCACTCAAGAAACTCGTGGCTCTGGAGCTGTACGGACGCAGAATTGTTGAACCTGTTCCTCAGACCGAGGGTATCAAGGTGGAGCCAACAAAGCTGGACGATGTCGTCAAATTCCTCCAAACATATGCCAATACCAGAGAAGAGACGGGAGTCCTGCATGAACTGGTGCGGAAGCAAGCTAGGGAGATTCCATTGAAGACGAAAAAGCTGGAAAAGAAGAAAACCAAGCTTCAGAAACGTCTTCAGAAGCAACAAAAAATGAAACACGCCAGGCAGGAGGTTCCATCTGGATCCAAGAAGACCGAGAACATACTATATCCCTACTATCGTCTCAGAGTTACTGTGGAAGCGGAAAATCTACCACTGGATGCGCCATCGGTCGAGGTAAAGGTCAACACTGGAAAGCTGGAGCACCTGGGCGATGATGCTGGCCCGAAAGACGCCACCGGACCCAGCTTGAGGGTTTCCTATGTGATTTCGAACGCCAGATGGGAGTCCAGGCATGACCTCCGTATCGACACCATTGCCCGGACCGGTACGCTCAGCTTCCGTGCAGCAACATTCAACAACTCTGGAGAGACATGGAGAGACGCCAAGGTGACGCTATCGACCGTGCGGACTAAATACTCACTGTTTTCCGAACACATCCCCCAGCTCTCGCAGTGGAAAATTGGCCTTGGAACTTCCTACCACCACGAAACCGACCAGTATTCCCGGAGCGAGTGGGCGCATCGTCAGTCGAAGCACGTACCCGAGCAGCCAGCTTTTATGCAACCAGCTTTTGGTATCCTTCCATCTGGGCCTGGGGTTAGAAATGCGTTTGGCCAGAAGCCGGCAACAAGTGGTTTTGGTGGAACGGCCCCAACAAGTGGTGGTCTGTTTGGTGGTGGAACGGCCCCAACAAGTGGTGGCCTGTTTGGAGGTGGAACGGCCCCTACAAGTGGTGGCCTGTTTGGAGGTGGAGCGCCCGCATCAAGTGGTGGTGATCTGTTTGGTGGTGGAGCGCCCGCATTTGGTCAGCAGCATTCCGCCACTCCTCCTACCGCCGGCTCATTATTCGGTTCTACTCAGCCACCCCCAGCCGCCTCCATTGGCGACCGCTACGCCAACACACCCGAGACCGTCGCTCCAGCACTACCCTATCAACCTGGCGAGAAAATGTCGATGGCTACATCCGTCTCAGAGACCTACGGAATCACCACTACATTCGCCCTTCCCGGCCTGAAGACTATATCCTCGTCTTCCACGCCACTCCACTTCCTCGTAGCCGAAACTGCACTCGAAGATATGGGGCTTCTGTACACGGCTATCCCTAAGCTGCGGTTAGCAGCCTACCTTACAGCAGCCTTCAAGCTCCCCATCGACGCCCCAGTACTACCCAAGAATTGCAATGCTGGACTCAATGTCGACGGCGCGTTTGTCGGCCGCATTGTTATCCCTCAGCCAGATGATGCAGGCACAATCAGCGTACCACTCGGTGTCGACGAAACGCTAGATGTCTTTTACGATACTCCAAGTAGAAAGAGTGAAGTCAAGGGCTTATTTTCAAAAGATGAAACAATCACGTACGCACGCGCCTGGGAAGTCAAGAATCGTCGTTCACAGACTGTCGAGCTCATTGTTCGAGATCAAATCTCGATTATAGATCGGGAAGGGATGCCGGTGAGGATGGAACTGACCATCAAGAAACCGAAGAGCTTCGCAGGGTTCTGGGAGGGGGTAAATGGCAGCTGTATGTTGAGGGAAGGCGGTCAGATCGAGTGGAGGGTTAGAATCGAGCCAGGAGAAAAGAGGAGAGAGGAGCTGGAGTGGGATGTGCTGGCGGAGAAGGGGGATTATGTGGTTGTTAGTCTGAGTTAGGAATATGCTCTTTGATTACGATGACGGTCAGTGCGCAGAGCACCATAGTGGTGGCATCTTGTCTGTTGCCCGTCGGCGTCGTCGTCATCACCAGTTTATAGGCTGCGGAATGCTTCTTCTGTCACGGAAAAACCCCCTGCATGGTCTAGGGGTCAAGGCTATGCAATCGGCGAGGGGAGGTGAGAATTTTCTGGGTTCAACCCGGGTGAAGGACCTTCAGAATCAGCTCTTGGGGTTTTAAGCCTCCCGACGGGGTGGGGATGGTTTTTGTTTCTGTTTTTGGCGTGACGAAGGGAGCACTAGTGAGATATCACTCGGTTGCATCACGTGACACACCATACGCTGCCGGCCGGCTGTGGAGGCGAGAATCCAATTACTACCAAACGCCTACTGACCTAGCTTCGCCCAAATAAATTTTGCAAATTGTATGCTATCATATGATGAAAAGAAGCCGATTTACATGCAGAAGCCTGAATTAAGAGTACAAATCAGCCGTACTCTGTGCTAACTAAACTTGCAAATGACCCAGGATCTAGGTCTTCAACCACCGGGGAAACTATTTCCGCCACGCTGTAGTTTTATTGACTCGCTCGTCCCCTTACTCCACAATGCGATGGACGATAACCCGTCCGTAGAGTAACTCCGACCGACTCTCCGATAACGTGGAGCTCGGGACCGAGGAATCGAGGATCCAGGGATATCTATGGCGTTTCGGATTTAACTTTTATGCTGCGGTGTCTGTCAAACTTCAAGTTTCAACATATGTACTTGGCAGCAGCGGTCGAAATATCTTGAGTGGGCATACATAATCTCGAGGTATTTACTCTTCAACCTGTGACATCTGGCTTCCACCAACCCAGATTCCAGCCACCCAGGCCGGTGATATTTCGATGGCCAGCTACCAGCGAGAACGACTATCGCAGCACATAACTAACAAAGAATTACGCCTAAGCCCACATTACATGACCAGACTTATCACCGTCGCGGCAAAAGTGAAAAAGAACAAATCCGCGTTACAAATCGAACCGCGGAGTTTGCAAAAGCCAAGTGCACCATTCAGTGTTACCAAAGTAATACTAGACAGGTGCCGGGGCAATAGGTCGACATGAAGCCGACCCGTCTCTGTTTTGTGTGAGCTAACTTGGCTGAAAGATAAACCATGATATGTCGTAAAAAGATGGTACCTAATTTACGGATGTCTCACGTGATCGGCTATAAAGTGCGAAAGCGCTCGACACTTGGCGTTTCGCAAATGTTGTGTATTGTACCGGAGGTTGTGCACGGAATTGAGCTAAAATACTACATACGATCGACTGGACTCTGGGTAATGGAGAATGGGCACAAATCCGAAACGTCAAAAGCCGAAGTCCGTAGCCCCGTAGGCCGTAGCCGGCCGCTCGGCGCTCGCTCCTGCTGTGTGGAATAGGACTGTCGGAACTAAGCCGAGCTTGTTCTCATGCCGTGTCCGTTGCCGCCGCCGAGCTCGGACGGAATCAACATGTAACGTTTCGGCCTCGTCCAGCCGCGGTGTGTTCAAGCTCATCACTCACGCCCTCGGCGCCAAGTCACGGGATACTAGTTACAACCACCGGGGACAGTTAAACATTGATTGCATAACTACTAGCAGTTAGGTGATCCACTTAACCTCTCGCGTAGATAACCAAGCTTTCTGGCCATGCCTCGGTTGTTCCCGTTAAGCTGGGGAAAATTAGGGTGGGGAAAATTAAGGCGAGGCGATCATGATGCATCACACGATGAGTGAAGGTTTCCGAACCGATTTGCCGGGTTTCGGATTTATGCCTAATTAAATAAAGGTTGGCGATCGTAGGTATTGTTTGCAAAGACTGGTGCTGGGTGTAGAGCGCATGTGAGTTAATTGCAAGGTGATATTAATCATCCCGCAACACCATGGCGGGATTGGTGATGTGCTCCGCACCGATACCGAGCTTCGGCCACCAACATCCATCGCTATGGAGCTGGAGCTGGAGGCTGAAGGGAAGGAAGTGGTAAACCTGAAGCCGATCAGTTAGCCGGTCCAATCTGTGGATAAGAACCAGAATCAAATTCCGAAGCCCAGCACCTATACACTGGGCAGAAATCCGTATATAACACCTTCTCACTCCCCTCGACTGAGCATATTCTTTCTCCATCATCAGCACATCCGCCCAGTCCTTCACAGCCCCCCCCATCCATCCATTCACTTCTGCGCCTGGTTGCATCTTCCATTCAGACAGTACATCTTCACACCCTTCACGATGCAGCTCTCGCACCTCTTCGCCACGGCGTTCCTTTTCGGCCTCACCGTGGCCATCCCGATTGCGGCCCCGCAGCACGATCACGGAACCGGTACTACACCTGCTCCCCCCGGATGCTCTTCGGGCATCCCCCCTCCGCAGGCGATACCCATCCATCTGGCGTCTTTCATATGAATGTGGCTAACTGATCCTGCAGCCGTAGCAGCTACTAGTACTACGGCTCCGATGATTCCTCCAACCACTTCGGGCACCCCGGCTACTCCTGACACTCCTCCGGCGACTTTACCGCCGGCTATCTCTGGTGCTGCTGGTAGCACTGGTGGGCTTGGTGGCCTCGGCGGACTGGGTGGAGGGAACAGCGGCTTGGGCGGGCTGAGCGGCCTCGGCGGAGGGAATGGAGGAACCGGTGGCCTGGGCGGACTGAGTGGCCTCGGCAGTGGTAGTGGAGGAACCGGGGGTCTGGGCGGCCTAAGTGGCCTCGGCGGAAGTACTGGAAGCGGCGGCCTCGGTGGGCTGAGTGGTCTCAGCAGTGGTAGTGGAGGGACCGGAGGTTTAGGCGGCTTGAGCGGCGTCGGGGGAGGAAGTGGAGGAACTGGCGGCCTGGGCGGGCTGAGCGGTCTCGGCGGAAGTAGTGGAAGCGGTGGCCTCGGCGGGCTGAGTGGGCAGAGTGGTCTCGGCGGAGGTAGCGGAGGAAGCAGCGGGCTGAGCGGCCTGCTTGCGGGCCTTGGCGGTGGATCGAGGACCGAGGAGAAAAAGTAATGAAATCAAATCGTCTGTCAGGAATATTTTGTTGTTCTTATTGGGTCTTTGGTTGTTGGTTTGATACCCGCAACCTGTACAGTAGCTTTCGAAAGTTCCATGAATGAAATCACCAAGAATGGAAGGCCCGTGAATTGTGGTCGTGCGTGCGAAAGTAAAGCGTGAAGCGTAGTGCTCGTTGACGTGTCTTTCAAACATGCTGCTCTCGAGTGACCGGATCAATCATCTCAATGGCGGGTAGCAGTGATTATTCGCTCTCGCTAATCGAACGTGCAGTCCAATTGTCTGTCCTCGGTCCGCACTTTCCCATTCATTCTAGGGGCGCCTGATCCAGCCCCTTTCCAAGTCCCGCTGACTCCTAGCCAATACCGAGTGCTGGCTTGGAATAAGTAAATCACGTGTCAAAAGAATAGAGTAGTTGTCGGGGTTCATGGCTGGGAAACAATCAGTTATCGTGGAGCGTTAGCGGAGCAATGAGGGATCTTGGAAAAGGGTACATGACGCGAGACTGCCTGTTGTCTGTCACCACCATGAGGAGCGATATGTAGGATAGATAGGGAATCAGATAAGACCGGAGGAGGGGGCTAGCCGGATCGGGTGGCACTGAACGTATATTCGATGACTCTTCGAAGTTGAATAGAACCTCAACTTCTCCATAATCCTTCATTTTTATTTAATCATCGCATGCATGTGCCATCACCCGAGTGAGCCTCGATGCGATTTGCAAAAAGAAAAGCCACAACCATCGCATCCGCACTAAGTATCGCCTGCAGGAACGAGGAGTCAGTCAAACCATCAGCCGCACCAGCTGAAGCAGCTGCTCGACTCGGTGACAGCAGGCTGGCAGACACCCCGCTCGTACTCTATAAGAGGATGCTGTACCCCCTGGCCCCCCGTCACCTGCAGTCAACCGCTTCATCAACCATCGAGTAACGACCCATCGAAGCTCGTGATCATGAATCCGGAGTTCCTTCTCGCGTTCGTCTTCGTCTTCGCAGCCGTGGCAGTGGCAGTGCCACAGGCCACAACAGCCGCTACGGACTTTCCGGGGTGCGCCGTGAGTTCCACCAGATCCACCTATGGCGAATCGCGATGATTGACAACTCAACGGCGCCTGGACAGTACGCATGCATCAACACAATGATGTCAGTGACGGCCTGCGGCATAAACGACATCAAGTGCCAGTGCGCTGATCTCGAGGCCCTCCGCTTTACCTACCAGTGCATCGCCAACGCCTGCAGCACAGCGGACTTCAACAGTTCGTCACCCTCCGCCCTGCCTCCGCCGCTGCGTACCTCCTGCCGATGCAGATGGAGATACAGAAACTACAGCTTCTGACGTGACGTGAACTTTAGAGGCCCTGAATATCGACATAGCCTTCTGCAATCTAAAAGGCCAGGCAATAACGGACTCGGCCGTAGCCTACATCACCGGCGGTCTCACTCGGACCAGCGCACTGCCCACCGCCACCGCCACTTCCAACACTGCCGCAACACCATCATCACCATCATCCTCGGGCAGCGGGGGCATTTCCACCGGCGCAATAATCGGCATCGCTCTCACCGCCGCGGTGATAATCGTCGCTTTCGCGATCGGGGCGTTCCTTGTGCTGCGGCGCCGGCGCCCCGCAACTGGCGCTGCCGCCTCCGCCTCCGGTCCTGCGCACGCAAACCCGCAGTACCCCGGGCCCGCGAAACCGGCGATGCTCCAGCAGGTGCAACAGGTGCCGCAGCAGCAGGACCCGGTGTATCAGCAGCATCAGATGCCACCGCAGATGCAGATGCCGCCGCAGCATACACAGGCGGTGGCAGTGCCCCTACAGCAGCAACAGCACATGGGGCCGCCGCAGCAGCAGATGTCCCCGCTACCGCCGCAGCAGCAGCACCAGCAGACGTACGCTAATTCGCCGGTGTATGAGATGGGCTCGGGTGTTACGCCGACGGGGGCTGGTGATAATGCGTGGGAACAGGGGAAGAAATAGGGGGGGGGGGGGGGAATAAGAGACAAGAGGAAGAGATTATTATGTAGGGGGAGGCAAGGACCAAGGCGGGGGAAGAAGCAGAAGTAAGAGGAGAAATCAGCAGGTGCATATCGTTGACGAGCATTTGAGGTACCCAGTACTGTATTTGAACTTTGGAGTTGGAGACAAGACAGCAGCTGAGTTAGCGGGACGATGATGGTTCGATGTTTCGCTGGTTCGCATTTCATCTCTCAGATCCGCGCCGCGCAGGACAAGTCATACATAAGAGCAACGAAAAAATAATACAAGTTCTTCCAAGTTCCATTCGCACATTCGCACTTTAAGTTTTTAACGTTTCTCCATGCGCCCTTCCGGCTTACAGGCTTGCCAAACCCCCCTGTGCATGCCCTGTCCTCACAGCCTGCATCAGGGGAGGGGGCGGGGGCAGTTTCGCTACTCTACATACTCAGACACTGAAAGGGATGAATCAAAAGTGCAGCAGTATTCTGCCGTGCGCATGGTGGCTGGATGGCTGGATGGCTGGATGGCTGTGTAGTACTTAATTTACGAGCTCCATGTGTACATATGGTGTGAGTAAATATAGCATATGCACGCTGCGCGTGGGGGTTAGTTAACTCCAAGATCCGTGGACTTCCGGTGAAGGCGAACCAAGACGTACCGCAGAGTAGAGTAGGTAGCCGGCCGAAAAGCGAAGTGAAGTGAAGTGAATTAAACCTTGTTACTCCTGCATAAATTCTTTCTCTGATTAATAGTTCATGATGAATTATACAGCACCAACGCCGCCGTTTCGTGTACATTCTGCCAGCTGGTTGGCACCGCCCAGTCCAGTCCAGCTTTCCCGCAGTCCAGTCCGAATATCGTAGATACCTCAAATGCTCGTCCCATCATACCTATGCATGCATACGTGTGGTGATTTCTCCTCCTACTTCCTTCCCCTTCCCCCCTGATCCCCTTGCTTCCTCCCGTTATTTGTGATCCCCCTTATTTCTTCCCTTTTTGCCACTGGCTGTCGCCAGCCACCTCGTGCGACCCTGTCGTTGCGGCGCCAGGATCCAGCTCGTACACCGGCGCAGGAGTGTAATTCTGCTGCTGTGGTGGCGGCGACGTTGTCGGTGTGTAGAACTGTGCTGGGTTTTGTTGTTGCTGTGTGCCCTGGTACATAGGCGTGTTTTGTTGTTGTGCGCCCTGGTACATAGGATTCTGCTGCACCTGTTGCTGGACCATTCCCGGTTTCGACGGGTACTGTGCGTTCGCGTTCGGAGGACGTGCGACGACGACGGCTGTGGGACGGCGGCGGCGGCGTCGCATGACAAGGAACGCGCCGATTGCGATCGCAATTACGATCACCGCCGCGCCGATCGCGATGCCGACGATTGCGCCGGTGGAGATCCCGCTGCTGCCGCCGCTACTGCCAGTGGAGGTCGCTCGAGTGACCGTGCCAGTGCTGCTGCTGGTCGGGAGCGAGGCGGCGGAGGAGGCGCTGCCGGTGATGTATGCGATCGCCGCGTCGGAGTATACGTAGCCGTTGGCGGCACAGTAGTCGTCGTTGAGCTTCAGTGTTTCTGGAGGAAGATTAAGTCAGGAACCGTGATTATATCTATGCACCGGCGGCGGGCAACGAACTGGCCAAGTCTGCTGTGGTGCACACCCCGAGGAGACACTGCCATGCGAGCCGGTTGCCCTCGAGGTCAGCGCAGAGACACTTGACGTCGGTCAGGCTGCAGGACGTCACTGACGCCACAATATCAATGCACGCATACTGAATTGTCGTTCGTTAGTGGTCGTGATCGATCCGTTGAATCTAGATTGTAGGTTAATCTAGGGAAACTCACATTGCACGCTGGAACATCAGTAGGGACGGCAGTTGTTTGTGGTGCTGCTGCCGCCACGGCTGCGAAGACGAAAGCGAGAAGGAGCTTCGAATTCATGGTGAACGATAGTTGCTGACTGGATGATAGAACGTATGAACGCAAGAGAGGAGAGGGGTACCGCCTCTACTTATATACATAGGTCTCTCAGCCTACCACTATATATCCCATGTACAGATACGGGCCGCTAGTTTGACGAGTTTGTCCCTTGTGGGTTAATTACAGGAAGGTCGCTTGCGTTCCATGGTTTGCGTGTGTAACCACCAACTCTCATCTCTAATGCAACCACTGCAGCGATTGGTTCACTAAGCGGATTTCAGAATGCAGAAATAGCTGTGGCTGATGACGGATATTGGAAATTGTGTTTCGAGAACTAAAGACATGTTCCGCGCTTAATATACGGATTATGCCCTGATTAGGAAATAGGAGAAAAAGCTTGCTATGATCGTTGACGACTGACTGGTGATTGTAAAACGAACGTTAACTAATGATGCACCTATTGAAGAAGACCATGGCACATCCAGCTCTATCCAAACAAAGGAATCACTGTCGATGTGCGATGATACTGTAGCAAAAGGCCTGTGATGAACTTCAATCAACATTGGAACTATGTCACCGTGGACTGGGAGTTGCTTACGGTAGCATCCGAAACGTCGATTAATCATTACCATGAGTCGACCCGATACTTGTTAGCATCCCACTTGTCAGCTTCGCCTCCATCAGCTCCAACCGCATCTTTTCCAGCCTCTCCGGCGTTTCCATCGCAATAACTGCCATTTCTGAAGCGAACGGGAGAGATCACGGCATTGTCCCAGGCACCACGAATGGAGGGAGAGTTGTTGGTTGCGGCAGGCGAGTTCCAAGCATGTACAGAGCCAGCATTGCTAGATCCGCGAATAGAACCCCAGGCAGGTGGGGCAAAGGGGGAGCTCGGTTTGGCGGTGGAGCTGGTGTCCCAGGCGGGCTTGGTGGAGGGCGAGTTACAAGCATGTACAGAGCCCGCATTGTCAGATCCGCGAATGGAGCAGGCAGGTGAGGCAAAGGGGGAGCTCGGTTTGGCGTGGGAGCTGGTGTCCCAGGCGGGCGAGTTACAAGCATGTACGGAGCCCGCATTGCTAGATCCGCGAATGGAACCCCAGGCAGGTGAGGCAGGGTGAGAGCTCGGTTTGACGGCGGAGCTGGATTCCCAGGCGGGCTTGGTGGCGGGCGAGTTGTAAACATGTATAGAGCCCGCATTGATAGATCCGTGGATGGAGCCCCAGACAGGTGAGGCAAAGGGGGAGCTCGGTTTGGCGGGGGAGTTGCAGTCCCAGGCGGGCTTGGCGGCGGGCGAACCAGACACAGCCGGTCTGACTGGAGAGACGTTGTCCCACACAGGCTCAACTGCGGGGGAACTGCGTCCCTGATCCCACGCAGGGATCCCCAGCGAGCTCGGATTTGCACTAGGCGAGTTCCAAGCAGGAGACGGAGTGTTTTTCGGTGACGGGTCGATCCATACAGGTTTCAGAGTAGGTTCAACGGATCCTACGCTCCAGCAAGGACGGCTCGGGGGTGCTTGATTCGTGAGAGCCACAACCGTCGGGGGGGCTGCAGTAGGGGCCATAGCATTCCAGTGATCTACTTCAAAACGCTGAGCGGCCACAGCGAGGTGCCCCTGTACCTCGGCGGGAGTGGCTCGGACCGGTACTGGTATCGCAATCTGCGGCGGTATCTTGTAGAGCTTCATGACGTCCACGTTGAGACTCTTGAGCGACGTCCACAGCTCGGTAGGGTCGTCGTATCTTTCGTTTGTGAAATGTTTTCTCAATTCAGGCTTCATCGCCATCAGAATGAGTCCACTTGCTTGAAGCCGCTTGCAGCGAATCTCGTCCACGATGTTGTCAAAAGGCCAAACGACAACGCTAAGACGATTGTCGCTGGTTTTGCCGATAACATACTGCCACAGGCCCACAACCTTCAGGATCTGCTTCAGCTCAAGCGACCAACGAGGGAAATGTTCGTCAGTGAGAGAGATCAGTGGCGGGAGGTGTTTGATCGAGTCCAGAAGCCCACTGCTGATGTGCGGGCGCGGTGGGGTCTGAGACGACATGTCGAAAGAGATAGTGATGATAGTCGTAAGGGGCGGTACCGCTGTAAAGGGAAGGGCAGTACCGCCGTAAAAGGAAGGGTATGAGATGGTGGTAGAGAGAGGAAGAGTAAACTGGTGTGTTGGAAGGAAAAGACAAAAGATTCTGCGGGATGGGTCGAGGGAAGATTCAGCAAGTTGCCTGTGATACGGTAAGATCGATCGTTTGAAGCTAGTTTCATTTTGACTTCATTTTGACTACCTAGAATCCAGCCATGTATCTAGATGATTATGGTAAATTTTGTTCGTGAAATCAGAATGCATTCGACCATGTATCAAGATCATGGAATACGCCAGAGTCTGTTCAAGTTTTTTATTTTTATTTAATCATTGATTGCCGACTTTCATCGAGCGGCCCGATGTGGCTTCCCCTACCCACCGGCCCGCCCTATCCTAGCGATAATCGTACAAAGTACCAAGGAAACAATATTAAGAAAAAGAACCAGGTTGCGCCCCCTACTACGTACCCCACCTCGCCTCCTGCCTTTCCATCAGGATATTCCACGAAAGAAGGTGTGGGGAGGAACAGCGGGAGTGATCCAGGCTTCTCAACCTCGGAGTATTCTTCTCCCCTCGCCTCATATCCGCCTCCCTTTCTTCCGGCTCCCGTATGGGGACTGTCCAAGTCGTCACAGGATGAAACTACACAAAAACTGTATACCGAGTGAGCTCGTATGAACAACCAAAACCAACCTACAAACATCACCATTTTCGAGATCTTGAAAGGGGCCTTCATGCTTGAATAGAAACCTTCGGATGGATAACCAAATAGACTTCATCCAGCTGAAATGGCAACAATATGACTGATTTGGTGGATTTGGCCACAACAACATTACACGCCCTCTTGTGCTGTGAACCATGTTGGGAATTAGGCACAGGCCTAATTTGCGGAGGCTATTTCTTTCTCTCTCTCGCTCTTCTCTTCTCTTTCCTTCTCTACCCTCTCTCTTCACTTTCCTTCTTGCTTCCTTTCATCGTACCAGTTTTAGACCTCGGATGGTCAATGATATGAAGACTTCACTTTTCTCTCACGACAAATAGCTCACATGTAGCGGAACAGTACTCTCACATCCTGCTCGGTCTCGTCCTCCTCGTCCTCCTCGTCCTTCTCCCCCTCCTCATTCCCTTCCTCCTCATCCTCTTCCTCCTCCTTCTCAGACATCTATCCCACCCACTCCTTCTCCTCAGATGTCCATTCCTCCCACTCCTCATCCTCGTCCTCTTCCTCTTCCTGCTCAGATATCTACCCCTTATACTTCTTCCTCTTAGACTTCTATCCCTCCCACTCCTCCTCCACCTTTCCTTTCATCGTACCAGTTTTAGCCCTTGGATGGCCACTGATATGAAGACTCCACTTTTCTTTTACGACAAATAGCTCGCATGTAGCGGAATAGTAAGTTGACATCCTCCTCCTCGTCGTCGTCCTCACCGTCATCCTCCTTATTCTCCTCATCCTCCTCATTCTCCTTATCCTCGTCCTCGTCCTCGTCCTCGTCCTCATCCCCGTCATCCTCATCATCATACTCCTCCCCTCTCTCGATCATGGCAGTGGCTGAATTGGTTTCCTTCACCTCGTCCTAGAAAACGATCCGGCAACACCCTCTAGGTTACATGCTCGCCCGGCCATAGGATTACGAGTCCTACGTTTTCATAGCCGCTGTCGCCTCCGGCCCCGCACACAAATACCTTGGAATGCTTGGACTATAATGGTCCCTTGTGGTGCGGGGTGCGGAAAACACAGAGAGTTGTGGGTTCTGGTATGATACTATCATCAGCTATACTGCCCTCTTCACAATCTTGCCCCATAACTTGTCATGACTGTTCAACCTCCATCGTCGTCATCCTCCTCCTTTCAAGACGCATGCTGAATCTCATCCATTCATCAGAACAGCTTTGACTACGCTCGGTGATTCACACTGCCCTCGGAAGGCCGGGATCCAGATGCTCGACCTTCTTGGAATCTTCATCCTTTCATCAGATCAGCTTTGACTACGCTCAGTGATTCACACTGCCCTCGGAAGGCCAGGATCCGGATGTTCAACTTTCTTGACGGACTGGTAACGTCACCCATTTGGATCGTTCTGGGGCGTCACTCCCTTCCTCGACGTTCCTGCAGTTCACGCTGGTGGAAACCGCCTGTTTACCCTCATTTTACGTCGTATCAGCTTTGACTACGCCCGGTCATGCACATCTTCCTCGGATGGCTGGACTCTGGATGTTCCACTTTCATCAAGGGCTGGTAACGTCACCCACTTGGAATGTTTTGCTGCGTCACACCTGTCTCTGGCTTTCAATTTTGTGGTCTGGCGTACAGTCCCTCACAACATACCTCCAAAACATCATTCGCGGTCACTCGCTTGAGCCTACGGTTGGTAACACCACCCATCTGGATCTGACGCATACTACTGTTAGTTCTGGGGCGTCACACCCTTCCTCGGGTATCCGAACATCCCCCGGTATTGGTTGAACGTACCTACCCGAACGATAACCGTCAAATTCAGCGCCTAGACTTTGGGCTTCGGTGACAGATTGGATCAATGGTGGCTGTTTGCCGGGACCATATGGCCTACCATCGATCCAATCGGTCCCCGAAACCCAAAGTCCAGGCGCTGGATCAGGGCAGTATTATCGAGGACAGTGCCGGTCCACTGAGGGGTTTGATAGCACGCTTAATAATACGTTAAACGGCCCGCCGAATCTTGCATCCTGACCACAGCTGAAAGAATACCAACGAATAAAGGAGATCATGGCCCTTCACGGCCATCTCGCAAGAGGGATGAGCGGGAGTTGTTTCGAGTGATGTGTTGGCTCATTATTTTGGATGCAGATGGAAGTGTCGTAGTTGACCTGGTGGTGGTGGTGGAGGGGAGGGGAGGGGAGGGTGTGGCGGAGGGGAGGGGACGGGGGAGGGCGGAGGGGGGACACAAGATTCCCGCCTTTAGCACAAGGTTCTCACCATCAGCAAGTTCAAGGCGACTACTTGCCATCATTTTTCCTGTTATATAGCTGATTCCGAAAGATGCCACATTGACACAGATTGGACGGATATGGGGAAGTGTTTTGCATTTCTGGTTGGTTTTGGTTGGTTTTCGGATAAATAATGAGTTTGGAAGATGTTTTTGATACCGATGCCGTTTGGTTCCAGAAGACCAGTAATGTGACTCGTGAGGCCTAGATATAGATAGCACAGCAGGCCCCACCACAGAGGCATGGTTGCTATGGTTCACCCCGTACTGCTGGGACATGGACCAAAAGCAGTAGGGAAAGGGAATTAAGATCACTAAGCTCGTCACGTAAAGTGATGGAGGTTCGTTTCAGAGGATACGTTGTGATCGTTACGGAAGTAGTGAGTATTTCGCCACTCCCACTGGTATCATGTCTATTTTGAGGTATCTAGATACATTCCAATCGCCCATTTTTACTCGTACCCATCATTCGAAGCACTGATAAACAATCTACTTCTTCTTCTGCGCCGTGACATTGAACTGGAAATGAATGATATCTATTTGTGGTTAGTTCCTGCACCAAAACGTGAGAGGTGGAAAATATACCTCCGTCATTGACCACATATGTCCTTCCCTCCTGTCTGTACTTTCCAGCCGCCTTGACCTCGGTCATTCCCTTCTTTCCCGCGCTGAGGGTCTTGAAGTCTTCGTACGCCACCACCTCGGCCTTGATAAATCCGCGCTCGAAGTCACCGTGGATAACGCCGGCCGCCTGCGGCGCGAGCGTTCCGTCACGGATAGTCCAGCAGCGGACCTCCTTATCACCGGCGGTGAAGTAGTAGATCAGGCCGAGCTGCGTGAAACCCTGGGTGATAACCTTCGGCAGGACACTCTGCACCCCCGCACTAGTCAGGAACTCCTCGACGGCCGCAGGGTCCTCGCGCTTTTCCCACAGCGCCTGCTCGAACTCGACGGAGATGGGGATAAGCGAGCCACCGCCGTTCTCCTGCACCCATTTCGAGATCTTCGCCAGCCACTTGTTCTTCTTGCGGATGTAGTCGGTCTTCGAGAGGTTGACGAGGTAGATCATCGGTTTCGTGGTGATCAGCGCGAACTTCTCGTTGATCATCTCGACCTCAGCGGCGCTCCACTTTCCATCGCGGATCGGGGTGGACTTCTCGAGGAGATCGCGCATCTTTGCCGCGCACTCGGCGAACAGGGGGTTCGCCTTGCCCTGCGCCTTGCGGACATTAATCGCCTCGGTCTCAATCCCCTTGCCCACGATCTCGAGATCCTTCTTGCACAGCTCGCTGTTGATGGTGCTGAGGTCGCGCACGGGGTCCACGGAATCGTCGACGTGCACTACGTCGTCGTTCTCGAAGGCGCGCACTACGTGGTAGATTCCGTCAACGGCCTGGATGTGCGAGAGGAAAGCGTTGCCGAGACCGGCGCCCTCGGACGCGCCCTTGATCAGCCCGGCGATGTCGGTGATGCTGAGGTACGCGGGGTACTTGGACGGAGGGTTCCAGATCTGTGTCAAGTAGTCGTACCGGGCGTCGGGGACTATTGTGGATCAATCAGTGCGGGGTCGGACATGGCTTGCTTGCTGCTGGTGAGACATACCGGGACACCGCGCCCTGTGGGATACGCGTTAGCACTAGCCGGATTGAAGCGGCGCGGAGAGGAGGTTCAATTACTCATTCGGCTCAATTGTGCAGAAAGGGTAGTTTTCCGCGGCAGCGGCCTGCGAGGTGAGGAGGTTGAAAAGACTGGATTTTCCGACGTTGGGCAGTCCAACCACTCCCATCTTCAGGTGGTTCTTCATCCGCCCGAAGCGGATGACATTGGCGGCTTCAACGAGGGCTTTCTTGGGAGGCATTGCGGCGAGAATGAAGACAGTACGAGGCAAATCAAGAAGAGACGGAAGGATGGAGTTGGTTGGGATAAGGACGAGAGAGCTCTGAAAAGTGGGCTGTTTAGGGTGCCCGTTACCCGGGTGTGGGGTACGTGGGGGCCATTTTGAGCAGAATTTTATGTTTTTATCACGGTTGTGCGGAAGGAAGGGAATAGGCTCATGGAGAGGGCGTAGAAGCCTGTGAGGAACCGATTCGATCTGTATTCGAAGAATTATTGCTGGTGACGCATGGGCACTAGCAGAGTGAAGCAAAATTAGGCTGTGTCACGTGTGCTATTTTACAGTTGGGCCCTGCATTTCGGATCTTGCCGAACATCCTGCGATAAGGAATATCATAATGGCTTCGATCCCGAATGCCGGCAAAGCAACTTCGTTGATGACCGCGTTCGGGAGGTCGAGGTAGTGGCAAGCAATTGATGGACATAACCGAGTTTTTTTGGGTTGAAATACAATTTATGACTCTAATTTTGAGGTTAATGAAGGAGCACCCAGTGGGCTGCTTCAACTTTCTCATACGACGGCAGCAGAAGTTCGGGGGATCGCATCATTATTGTCCTTGGTCCTAAACAAACATCTTCGGTGGCCCTTCTCCCTCTTTCCTTAGCCTGATATTGAACCTCGCTCCAAAAAGCCAATCCTGACTTGGGACTTTCCCTCCAGCTTTTGTTAGCCTGTCACGGTCAGCTTTTAAGCCCCGTCAACAGATCTAGGGAGAACAATACTCTCGATTATCGGTGTCCATTTGACCTTTCGTGTAAGGAAGTCTCTTAGCCACCCAGACCACCACTTGTCCCCCTGGCTGATCATATTGCTCCAATAGCATTGCATTGCTACCTTTCTGGATCTCGGAACGCATTGTGATGCATACTCCTTCAGAGCGTTTTCGAATGATTTCTGATTTGTGCTTGGGTCGATTGTTGCGGAGTTGTTGAGCAAGGCATCGGCAAGAACTGTAACATCTTCGATTGAGAAGTTCGCACCTGAGACCTCGTCAATACCAGGAGGACACCCCGTGGCCAGGCCAGAAATCTCACCTTGACCATGCGCCATACATCTCGCCGCATCGCCAACGAGGACCATATTACGGCCCTGAATCTCGTTTTCCCTCCAGATGCGCTGCCAGAAAACCACTCTGCCCATCCGCTCGGCAGCTTTGAATACATTCCCGAACGTGCCATATGTGGGATGCCAAACGTTTTCATACTTCCGCAAAACCTCCCACGACGACTCCGCCGAATAACCCCCGGTGGAAAACTGTGCTTTATAACCCTCTAGCTGTACCGTCTCGTACTCGATGCGGGCCCTTCAGGCGTAGTCGCAGATGCCTGGAAGTATTGCCTGCCGTTCGGAAGCGCTTATGTGCCGCAAAACCCCCCATCGATATACACAATACGACCCTTTCCGGCCAATTGCTCATAATTCTTCACGTCGGGCCTCGACACGATTCCCAGCAATGCCGTCGACCCCTGATACTCCGGCTTCCACCTTTCATCATCCCCATTCAGCAACGCCCTCCGGATGGAACTCCAGACCCCATCAGCACCCACCACCAGATCTCCCGCCACCTTCTCTCCCCCTTCCAGAAGCACATCAACGCCGGACGAAGTCTGTTGCACACCCACAACATTCGCATTCCACCTAGTTTCCCCGCCTTTGCTAATGTACTTGTGCACCAGTAAGCTCTGCAGCTTCGCCCTCTCAACAGTTCTAAGCCCAGAATCCACATCTTTCGCCCAGCATGGGGACGCCAGTCGGTTGAGGTACCTGCCCGGTCTGGCGGGGTTCTTGCTATCTGCGCGCCAGATGTCCATTGTCATTCCCTCTTCGGAAATCGTGTTGAAGTCACCCTTCAGGCCAAGGGCGTATAGGGAGTGTAAGTCGTTGCTAGAGAGAACTACGCCTGCGCCGGAAGCGTAGGGCGAAGCGCCGGAAGCGTAGGGCGAAGCGCCGGAAGCGTAGGGCGGAGCGCCGGTTTCGAACGCTGATGGTGCGGGAGGAAGCGGTAGGCGGTCGAGGAGGAGCGGGTGAAAGCCAGCAGCGAGGAGAGGGTGGGCCAGGATTTGGAGGCCGAGGGTTGGTCCGGCGATGCCAGCACCAGTTATTAGTATTGTTGCTTTGGAAAGAGAGGAAGACATGGTTGCTGCAGAATGAGACGGAGGCCGACTGTTGGGCATCATGCTGGAATGGTCGACATATAACTGAGTCACAGAGTCGGCGAACTGTTATGCCGCTCACCATATGCGGTACCGGTAGGCACAGGGTAGTATACGCCGTAGATGACCTCAAAAGTGACCAGGCATGCCAAAACCCTCGACCAGATCTACACTATATAAAAAGAACTGGTGAGAGCTTCATACACCTGTCAGCCCCGGTCTTCGTCTCCCCGGGTGATTTTTGTAGGCATCTGAAAAGTCGTTTTTCACTGCGGTTCGCTGTGCTGGGCACTCTGGAGTCTACGCCTCCTTGTGACGACATGTCTATCATCAAGCGCTATCTCTCCCGTCCCGTCGTAAGAGCTGTAAAAGACACTGTTTGATTAAGTTCAAGATATCTTGTACCTGGATAATTAGTATGTGAGCTACATGTCTAAGTGACTATATCGGTCCATATCTAGATGTACAGCCCAATATCTCCTGCCAGGGGGCCTCGAGATTTCGATGAATTTTTTGGATCCGCGCTTAGCAGCAGCTCCGCTTATGCCGCGCCTAGCAACGGTAGTAAGGGCCCGTTCGAACTGTGAAACTGGGAGCTATCCGGAGTCTCTCGAGCTCGAGCTCGAGTTCTCCCTTGAGTTCCCGAGGCCATTTACCTCATATCCCAGTGCGTACGACCCAAGCAGCAAACGCAGATCCACATCGCGGGGTAGGTATCCACCACATCATGCTTTCATCCCGACTGCAGCAAGGGTTACGATATTCTTCTGCAGACACCACCAATCAACGCGGATGTTTAGCGACTGGGATGCAAGCCATAGCTGACAGTGCAGTATCTACGCATGGTTAAAGTACCGTGTGCGGGAAACATATGGGCGGACTACGGGGCACATATAAGGGACTCGCCGCTCAAGCGTAACTACGCGTTGATCCTTCCAACAAGCTCCCTTGAATCGCACTATACCGGCCTGGAACAGCACCCCACACTGCACAAACATGGCTTCGCAGGGATTAATCGAGGTAGACGATATGGTAGTATAGACACAACGCGCGATCGTTTAGGGCGCAGGCTAACTCCACTGATGCTTCTTTCGACGACAGATGGAGATGGAGGTCAACGATTGGTCGTCAGACGGATACGTCACTAGCACGCAGAGCCTTAGGGCTTCTATCAATGAGACCATATTCGAGAATGGTGATGGCGGGGTCTTTGGCGGCGGCAATTGAATAGGAAAAGCTGACGAGATTATCGAGGCAGGTCGTCGCTATCACACATACTACGGATATGACAAGAATATGTTACCAGTGGACGAGGTACGAGGCCCCCACTCCCGAGATTAAAAGTCGGTCCCCTTGCTGACATCCCGGGTACAGGCCGAACAGGACCGGTATGTAGTCTCCGTCCTGACATGGCACGAGGATCATCACAGTATCTCACGTAGCTTTTCAGGCTTGACCTCCACCACGAAGTGTTCTTATCGATGATGGACGGGAAGCTTCATGCAGCTCCAATTGACTCCGGCAAACAGCGGATTCTTGACATTGGAACAGGCACTGGCATCTGGGCGGTTGATATGGCCGACACATACCCCAACGCGAAAGTCATTGGGACGGATTTGAGGTAAGGCGCTAGAAGACGAGTCACTACGTCCATACTGCTGTGACGAATTGCTGACGATCGTATGTAACAGCCCCATTCAGCCGAAATGGTACGCAGTGAAAACACACGATCCGGGGAGTAATGGCATTGCGTAGACCTTTGACTTTGGTTGTATAGGGTTCCACCCAATTGGTAGATCGCCGAAGCCCACATCGTGATTCGTGAACGAAGCTGATTCATAAAAGCCGCTTCGAAGTCGACGATGCAGAGCTCGAGTGGACATATCGGGCGGTACTAATCCTGTCTACGTGGCAACTGCCGTACGCGTGCTGCTTCTGATATGTTTCAGGAGAGCTTCGATTTCATCCATGTCCGGAATCTTGCAGCCAGTATATCAGACTGGCCGAGAATGATGAGTGAGATATATCGGTATTAGCCTGCTCCACTTTCCCGGCGATCGAGGGTAATGCTGAGTTGAGTCAGGGCAACTAAGCCGGGAGGTTATGTGGAAATCGGCGAGTTGGGAGGCCGACGTAGGTCTCTTCACCAAGCCGTAAAATGCTACCATCTGACCAAGCCACAAAGTCTTCAGCGATGATGGCACAATGACGGAAGAAAATCCGCTCAAGAAATCGTTTGATTTGACCATAGACACGTTGGAAACACTTGGTCGTACGTTTCCCGTGGCTGGTACGCTCCAGGGAAGACTAGAAGCGGCAGGGTTCGCCGATGTGAAGGAGTTCTCCTACAAACAGCCGTATGGACCTTGGCCGAAGGATAAAAGGTCTGGGAGATTGCACATACCGGGGACAAGATTGGATGATATCTAACCTCGCATCTGAATAGGATGAAGCAAATCGGCGCAATGGCTTTGGTGATGGTATGCAAGCACCCTTCTCTTACCCACGGTCAATTGTCTCTACTAAAACTACACTTGCAAGGCAGTTGGACACGGGAATCGAAGCCTATGGGATCGCACCGTACACACGCATCCTCAAGATGGATCCTGGAGAGGCATCAAAGATCATCCATGAAGCAAAGGAGGTTGCTAAAGATCTGAGCATCCATACCCACAGCATGTAGTACGTTCTCCGAGCCCTTCCGCCAGTAAAGTCTGATAACTGACGCGGTGAAGCTATGTTGCATACGGGCGGAAGCCGGCAGAGTAGTGCAGTGGCTGCTAGATTATCAAGAGTACATAATATGAAGAGCACGCAAAGCTGTTTTCTTTTCTATAGATTACACGTAATTTTGGGATACAGACAAATAAATACTGTATTGAAAATGAAGAAGTCGAAGGGCCAAACGTATGTAGCGCAATACATACATGTATGTGGCTAATGCACAGCTGGTACATACTGCTGAATGTGGCGCAGAGTGTACTAGCACGATTGTGACGCCTAAAATGTGCGAGCTCGGCACTAAAGTAAGACATTGTTAGAGATAGCGCGGCTGTCAAGCGCGTCTAAAATGAGTTCACGATCGATTCCTTGAGTCGTCCTCGAAACTATCATGGAGTAGTGAAGTGGAATTGTCTGGCAGGGAGCACCGATATTGTCAAATAGGCTATGACGTAACATTACTGCAGCTCTGAAGCCACCTTTACCGGAGTACGTGACGATCCCACTCCTTGCCCCGACGTTGCTGTCATCAGGGATCCAGCGCGAACTACACACGAGCATCTTGTTGGCTGTCCCTCCCTACAACGAATCGGTAGCCACCTCACGATACGAAGTCTACATTTTACCGGGTCACCCCCCGCATACGGCCCCCACGCGCAAGAGCTTCACTGAGTATCGTAGCAAACGGCCGTCCTCTCCTGCATGAAGAATTCCACCTTCGCTCGGAATCGACCTGTCAGATAGCAAAAGTATAAAGGAGCTTCGCCTCGCGCCACTCCCACTGCACCGCGCGCGCGCAACAGCTATCGCGAGCTTTATTAAGATGACTTCGGAAATTGAGATCGATACCAGCGTTTGCCCTCCCATCTTTGCGCTGGTCAGTGGTGATGATGAGTAGGGAGCTGACCGATTTGCCGTGGCTACTGGGCAGTTGGAGGATAGTGACTACTACTACATGTGCCAAACTGAGAGCTTGACGGACTCGATCAACGAGCACATATTCGAGAACGGTACATAGTGATCCATACCTTCGCGGCCGCGCGTATTGCCGGGCCGAGCTGAGGTTCTTCGATTGACCTGACCTGTTCTCCACGGCCAGGCCGCCGCTACCACACCTACTATGGGGAAGACAAAAATCTTCTCCCTACCGACGAGGCAGGCCAGCACTCTCCCCCCCCCCTTCCAACCGCCGACTTCGCTGCTAACAGCCCCGTCTGTCGTCTTAGTAGATCGAGCAAGACCGCTTGGACCTCCACCACCAGATATTCCTCAACATGATGGACGGACGGCTGCACAACGCGCCGATTGGAAACAAGCCGGGGAGAATATTGGATGTCGGAACTGGAACCGGGATTTGGGCGATTGATATGGCGGACACTTATGAAGATGCGGAGGTCATTGGAATGGATCTTACGTAAGATACCCGAAAACCCATACGACTGACTGGGGGATGCTGATGGTGTACGCAGGCCAATTCAACCTGTCTGGTGAGCTTGCGGTCTTGAATCCGGATGTAAATATCAAACGGCCATGTTAACAGCGTCTGAAAACTAGGGTTCCGCCGAACTGGTAAGTTGCCAAACCTGCATGCTCCCCCGCTGTAGGAGTCTTGCTCACCATACCCGCCAGTCGATTCATGGTAGACGATGCAGAACAAGAGTGGACGTACGATTCGGTATGCAGTACCTACATACATACACCATCTATTCCTACATCTCCAACTTACTCACGGCCTGTCAGGAAACATTCGGCTTCATACACCTGCGCAACATTACCGCGAGTATATCCAGCTGGTCCACGGTGCTGGCAGAGGCATATCGGTTCGTCCTCCCACCACTTCTCCACCAATCACAAAAACTCCGCTGACGACCAGCTACCGCCACCACAGGTGTCTGACACCCGGCGGCTACATCGAGACCGCCGAGCTCGGCTGCACCTGTTCGTCCCAGTACTTCCTCCTACGCAGAGCACGCACCCACTAACCGCGAGCACATTGACCGCAGGTTACTCAGCGGACGGCCACATCCCGGAAGACAATCCTCTGCGCGCCTCCTTCGACATGATCGTCGACGCAATGTCACAGATCGGCCGGACGTTTCCGCAGCCCGGCGTGCTCAAGGAGCGGCTGGAACAGGCGGGGTTCGTGGATGTCACCGAGGTGTGTTACAAGCAGCCGCTGGGGCCGTGGCCGAAGGATAAGAAGTATGTATAGTCCAATACATAATACATCCACCCACCCCTTTCCACCGTTCCGTCCGAGTAGATGCTTACATGACATGGCGGAAAGGCTCAAGCAGCTCGGTGCAATGACATTGATGATGGTACCTACCTTTCTTTCCCAGCCCCAGCCACTCCCCAGCTTTAGCCCCCACTCGATTCTCACACCCCCATAGTTGGAAGTAGGACTGCAAGCCTACTCGCTCGCCGCATTCACTCGAATCCTGAAGATGGATCCCGCAGAGGCCGAAAGGCGCGTTCGTCTGGCGACGGACGTAGCCAAGGACCGGAATAATCATATCTACAACCGTTTGTGAGTTGGCCCACTGGATTGCCGGGGAGGTTGTGGATAACTATGGTTGGAACTTGGCGAGAGCTGACGGGCTGGGGTACAGCTATGTCGCTTATGGGCGGAAACCGGAGAATTGATGCTTACATGTCTTGGGCTCTTGGTTGGACTTTGCCGGGGACGAGTGCAGTGGGGAAGTGGCAGGAGGGCATGGAATATTGGAACAGCTACGGTACATATCCGGGATGGATCATGGATAGAGGGGTGTTTGAAGCAAAGCCGGACTCGACTAGAGTATGATACACACGATGTAATGAGCGCACAGAGCGAGCGAGTAGTCAAGCGTTTGCCCCGGCTTGCTTGGGGTGCATACAGTAGATTACTCTACATATGTCCTCTCCCTTGAATCGAACTGAGGTACTTTAAAACCCACCAGTGCTTATCTTCTCGCCGACGCCGACCTTGCAAACACCCACCACGTGTCCCACCGCTCCATGCAATTGGGCGTGACCTCTCGGTTATGAGGAAGATTCAAGGGACAGCCTACAGGCTTTAATATATAGTATTTGTATGTATGTGTGCTCGAGTACGGTATATAGAGTGCGCAGTGGCGGTGCCCCGGCCCTCCGGGGGCTGTGTGCGCCGTATGTGCAAGCGAAAGTTGCGCATGCATCAGAACTACATACATGCTCATAACTATTTGGCTAAACCTTTAACCCGCGAATTCGCTTCTTCAGCAAATCAGGTACCACTTCCAGTGACACCATGTAGTATGTGGAATATCTATGTCCGCTTAAAATTCAACAGCCCTAAAACACCCATCTGCAATCTGCAGAGTCCGGGAACTTGGGGAGGAAGCTAGGTCAGTGAGTCAACCTCACTATGTATGATAAAATACGGTGGGGGTAGGAACGAGGGAAGGATGGAACGAGGGAAGGAGGATGGAAGGGCGGAAAAGGGGAGCGCAGGAACGGTATAAATCCGCAGTATCACCGTCCAGCGCTGCATCCAAGGAAAAGTTCGCAAAGATGTATCACTCGCAACCGATTCCCGCGCCTCCACGATGGTCCACCCCTTCCTCCTCCTGCTATTCCCACTCGGCGTCATATCCACTGTCTCCCCCTCCCCCGTCTCCCTCCCGTGGAAAAACATCACCCTAACCGACGGCGTGGGTATAAACCGAGGGATCGAGCTTCTCCTGGGCGGGCAGCGCCTCGGCCTACGCGGCACAACGACATACGCCAACACGCGGATCCGCAACGCGCGCGATTGCAGTTACGGCACCGGCAACGGAAACGACACTGCCGCGGAAACGGGGTGCCTCGGCGCCAGCGGCAGCCTGTTCGACACGCGGTCGGCGGCGGACTTCCGGCTCGCGCCGCCGGGGAACTGGAGTGTCGTTGCCACCGACGGCTACGATCCCGAGGAGAGCGTCAGCCGCGGGTACGCCCGCGCTGAGTTCGAGGGCGTTCCCGCTATCGACGAGTTTCCGGTCGAGGTGTGGAGTCGCCGTGACTCGGATAATAAGAGCGCGCTGGCGCTGGGGCGCGACGGAAGTTTTATCCAGCGCCTAGTCGGCAAGAAGGTCGTCCCCAGTGGCGTGTGGGGGCTGTTCTTTGGGTCGCGCTCGCAGCTAAGGGGCGTGGACGGGGCGCTGACGATTGGCGGGTACGATGCGGCGCGCGTTGACGGCGGCGGCGGCGGCGGCGGCGCTTGGACGAATTTCTCGGTCGACGCGGAGTATCTGCGTGCGTCTGCGTGTCCGCTACAGGTTCTTGTGAAGGATATCTTCGTCACGACGGGGAACGGCAGCGAGCACTCGGTGTTTGCGGACCAGGCGGCGATGGTGGGCGCGTGTGTCGACCCGCTGCAGAACTCGTTCACGTTCACGCGCGCGATGGCGCAGCGGTTCTGGGAGATCACAGAGCATGCGCATCATGTTCCAGGCGAGGGCGCGAACTTCACCGACCAGACGTATCCGCCGAGTAAGGAGCATTTGATGCAGAATCTTACGGTCGTGCTCAGCAATGGGCATACAACCGTTATCCCGCACTATGAGCTCGTGTCGCAGGAACGTGGGACCGCCCAGGAGGAGGGAAAGTATACGGTTACGAACGCATCGAGGATCATGGTTGCTGTGGCGCCGGATCCCGAGGACGATGGGAGCGGAGATGTGGTGCCGATTCTCGGCGGCGTGTATCTGAGCCAAAACTACCTGCTCGTAGATTATGAGCGGAAGAGCTGGAGTTTAGCGCCAGCGGTGATTGGGAAGATGGATGACGGGCAGCGGAAGATCGTCGCTGTGCTGGGTGACGTGGAGAAGTCGGGGGGCAAGACGAGCATCAATGTAGGGGGTGTGGTTGGAGGTGTGATCGTTGCGGTTATCATTCTGGCTACTGCGGCAGTGGGAGTGTTTTACCAAAGGAAGAGGACATTGAACCTGCGGCGGCAAAAGGTAAAAGAGAGGGCTGACACTTGCAGCGACAAAGAGCTGGATACTCGGCCAACGGTGATGGAGATGAGGTCTCGGACGACAACACAGCCGGTGCCGGCGACGGTGGTCATGCCTTCGGAATTAGCGAACTCGTCAAGGGTGGAGTTAGTGTAACGAACGTGGGAAGCTCTAATAGTTACTCCGCAACGAAATCTAATCAAGCCAATTGCTCATAACCGTGAATCGTGGTGCTTTCGCTCGTAGATACCTATGATGGCAAAATTGTGGGGCAATCGGATTCGCACGCCTCTCTCCCGCCAGCCAGCCAGCCAAGCCAGCATCCCTCACCTCTCGATATGGTCGGCGTTGGTCGCTTGTATTTCCCGATTTGTCATTCAGGGGATCGGCATGATTGGCAGCATCCGACAGCGGAGTGGGGCTGTGCTGTGGGCGTGCATAGAAACGGGGAACGCTTCAACACAAAGAAAAGCGGGGAGGGACAGCGTGACGAGCGAGAGATAGAGACAGACCGCAGCGGAAGAGTTCTAAGAAGAAGAAAGAGACGAAGAAGAGGCAAGAGCACGAGGTTATCATTTCATCCCATCATCCCACTCTCCACCACCACCGCACCAACTCCGTAGATAGCTCCCTCCCCCAGCCCGATCACCTCCCTCGATCAACCATGTCGTCCTTCACCGAGGTCCCAATCCTCGACCTCTCCCTCGCTAAAGACCCCGCGACGAAGCCCGCCTTCCTTGAGGATCTCAGGAAGGCGCTGCTCGAGGTCGGATTCCTCTACATCAAGAACACCGACGTCGATGCACAGCTCGTTAAGGATGTAATCCGTCTTACGAAGGAGTTCTTTGACCTACCAACAGAGGAGAAGTTGCGGTTGGAGATGAAGAATTGTCCGTCCATCTCTTCATCATCTGTGATGAAATAGCTGCTGATGGTGAGATGCTTTACAGCTCCCCACTTCTTGGGATACTCGAAACTTGGCAACGAGATGTGCGTCACCTCCTCATGCCTGTGAACCGGTCGAGTCCTGATTACTGAAGTACACGTACAGAACGAAGCACGCGACCGATTACCGTGAGCAGATAGACCTTGCTACCGAGCTTCCCTCCCCTTCGGACGACGAGCCCCGATATCGCAAGTTGCGAGGACCGAATCAATGGCCGAAAGACGATCTCATTCCCGGGTTCAGGAAGACAATCGAAGAGTACATCGAGCAGATGGGTGAGCTGAGCACCGACTTTACATCGTTGGTATGTCGATATTCGAGCCTGCATTGTTCGATGGAGAGGGGCTAACTTGAGTTTTAAGATCGCCGAAGCTGTCGGACTTCCAACGAATGCTTTCGAGCGGTTCTTCGAAGGAATCGGAGAGAGTGCGAGCGGAACCAAGAGGCAAGATAAGCTGAAGCTCGTCAAGTACCCGGACATGGAGGAGCTTCAGCAGGATGGAGAGAGTGCTCAAGGCGGTGTGTACTTCCCAAACCTCAATTTTGAGCGATTAGCTGATTTGACCGAATAGTAGGACCACACAAAGGTACCCCCTTTCATACCTGCCTTTCGGAAAGCTCGCCATTGCCACGTTTATGGGTGGAGCTATCCGTACTACTCAAATCGTTTAATAATACTGACAGTTTAGACTCAATGCTCTCCTCCTACCTACTCCAGGTACCACCGCACAATAATCTCCAGGTTCAGAACTCAGAAGGCGCTTGGATCTCCTGCCCACCAATAGACGGGACCTTTGTTGTTGCTATGGGACAAGGTTTGGAAGCTATCACCGGTGGTGTGATTGCCTCGACCACCCACCGCGTACTCTCCCCTGCTGCCGGCGAGGGTCCGCGGTACTCGATTCCTTTCTTCCAAGGTATCAGCTATGACGCCCGATTCGAGAGCATGGAAGTTCCGGAGGAGGTGCGGAAGCTGAAGAAACAGGTTATGGGCAACGATGTCGAGATGACTTTCAGGAGTGATATGTTTGAGAGGCTGGGCGATGCTACTCTCACCAACCGGGTCAAGGTATTACAGCCGTGTTTAAACTCTCCCGAACTAGCCCAGCTGACCAGAAGCACAGTCGCACACCGATGTCGGAGGGAAATATTATCCGGATATCCTCAAGAGTCTTGATAATCTCAAGTTGTCCACTTCCCTCGATATTCCAGACGACGACCCATCTTTTGAGAAGCCGATTGGCCGCAAGCGTGCTCCCTCGATCGTCATCGACAAAGTCGACGAGCTCCCCAGCTATGGTGAGGACCCTGGCCCAGACGGATCTCTGCAGCGGAAGGAAGCGTTCGAGAAGCGAAAGATGGACGCGCAGCCGGACGAGATACGGATCGGCGACGACGGAAGGCCCATGGGCCGCAGAAGAGCACCCACCATCGTCCTCGACCGAGTCGACGGAGATCCAGCGTACGGCGAAGACCCGGGCCCAGAGGGTTCGTTGCAACGCAAGGAGGCCTACGAGAAACGCAAGATGGATGCCACCCCCGATGAGGTTCGCGTGATTCACGGCGACTACTTCCCGCCTGCTTCTCCGAGCTAGTTCCCCTTGTGTGTTACTGGTGACGGGGTCGTGGAGAGGTGATACCTGTAGGTCGGCATCGTAGCGTTTTCTTCTTGCTTGTTCGGGATGGATCTCTATAAAGTTGGAGTTACATTTAAATGGCGATTTAGTTTCATGTGTGCATGACCTGTCAACGCCATTTGTCTCAGTGAACCCGCGAGTCAAGAGCCCAAAGCCCGGAGCCCTGATGTTTGCGTCCATATCTACATCCATGATCCATCACAATCCATCCCATGAAACTCATATCCATATCTGCAGCGAATCCGTTGCTCGCCTTCCGTGAACGGTGAACCAACCCCGCGCATGGTGATACAGGCGTCAGCAGCGCCTACGGTAATATCGGCAGCAAAGCAATCCGAGCATTCCTAACGACACCGTCAAACAAGCCGAGACCATCCTTCCCATCACCTAGCGAATTGGATGCCATAAAGGCGGAAAAGCTAGGTATCATGATTCGCCACTTCCATGCACGGGCTGCACGTTTTGGTGTTGGTGTGGTTACAGGCGTTGCAGCTAATGACGTACGTGGGATCGCGCATCTGAGAGCAACGATCGATTGCCCCTCTTTCTTTGCGAGCCCCCCGCTTCTACACGCAGTCGAGGGAAATCGGCCAGGGAACGGAAGCACTTAGCACTTAGCAGAGATGCTCTCTTGCTGGCTCGAGTCGCTGCGTGCTTGGGAAAAGTAGAGTGGAGCAGAGGATAGATAGCTCCCATCCCCCTTTCCTCCATCTCCATCTATCTCCTTCTCCATTCCCATCCCTCTCCTCCCCATATTCATCACCATCAACTCCCTTTGCATCGTACTCCCATACACACACAGACAGATTCATCCACACACACAGAGAAGCAACACAACTTAATTCATCATGGGGCTTACATCCCATACTACACTCTTCCCTGTGCTGCTTTTATGCCTAGCACTCTACTGTACCCCAGCTGCCGCCTTTGGTGCCGGCAACATCGCCAGTATCTCCAAGATCGAGGGTACGTACCATCATACCCCTCCTCGTCTTTCTGGTACTGATTCATCCAGGTCAAAACTGGCGCCATGGTGATCTCGAGGACACGCTTCTGCAGCTCTTCCTGGCGGCCGGCGCTGCCGGCGGTCAACGACGCAAATTCAGCAACATGGACGTGAAGCGAATTTACTTCGGAAACTGGCTGCGCGACTACTCTCAGGCCATCGACACCGGTGCGCTCAAGTACGTCGAGGCCGAGACTGTGCGGATTCTTGTACGTTCTTCTTTCTTGTGTCCGGGGTTGGTGGGGTTGGTGGGGTTGGGATGCTAATGGTGGGGTACATAGCTCTGGGTTCTGTCGTTTATGACTTTCGGATACGCGACCCGCGAGTTCGAGGTTACTGCTGAGCGCTTGGGATGTTACCGCCCCGAAGAGCATATCGATAACCCCAAGGACTACAACGACAACAACGATGCCAGGGATATGCACTCAGCTCTCCGCGGGCCCGTTGACGAGGAAGTGGAGCTTGCTATCGATCCCGAGACCGGACTGAAGAACTACATCGCAACCGAGGGCAGACGGCTCTCGAACGGTGAAGACATGGTTACTAGTGGTGAGTTTTTTTTTGCTGCGAATGGGTTGGAGGGTTCGAGGGAGGACATACTAATGTAGTTGCAGCCCAGATGTTGAGGTCTCTGTTTTCGCGGTCCATCGCGCTAGGACGCCAGTACGCTCGGAATGGTAGGGAAGAAGACCTCTTTGAGGCTTTTCGATTGATGGGAACCGGACTGCATTGTATTGAGGGTATATATCTATATCCTCCCCCCCCCCCCCCCCCCCCCCTACGTAGACGTATGCTGACGATGTGACAGATTTCAGCGCCCACTCCAATTACACCGAGCTCGCGCTCATCGAGCTAGGAGAGTACGACGTCTTCCCTCACGTGGGTGCCAACACCATGGTCAACGTTCAGGGCAGAGAAATCTGGCCTCTTGTTACTGGTACTTTCGGTGGTGTCGACTTCTTGCACTCGGTTTTGGGCGAGGTCAACGACAAGGCATTGCAGAGCGAGATTTCACAGCTCGAACACACCATCTCCGAGGCCCAGCAGACTGGACAGAGCGATGACGAGCAGTCCATTATTCGCGATCTGATGAGCAAGCTCAACATCGGCGGAAAGGACGACATCGACAGCAAGACTTCTGAGCTCAAGCAGAAGTCTGATGCCCAGAAGGAGGCTACCGAGAACGGCTCGCCCTTTGGCCTCTCGCAGGACGCCAAGCAGCTCGGAAAGGACATATATCCCTTCCTTGAGTTCCACGACGAGTTGATGCGCAGCATTAACCAAGCCCTCGAGAGCGTCGGATTGGACATGGTCATGGAGAAGCTTGCCGAAGCTGTCTCTGTCTTTGTCTTCTGCCTGTTGGCGCCTTATATCCTACCAGTCATCAAGCAAGCCAGCAACGAGCTGAAGACCGGTAGCAGTGAAGTTATTGCCTCCTCGGAGGCCCAGCAGCACATCGTGTTTGATGACGACAACTCCAGCAACCCCACCCACTCCATGCTGTCTAAGGATCACTTCACCAACCTCCTCAACGAGCCAGCCGGAAAGGTCGCCTCGGCAGTCCTTAAATTCGCCGTTCCCCTTCTCATGAATGCCTGGGACGACGAAGGAATTGACCCCAACCAGGTCTGTGACGAGATCATCGGCGGTGTCTTCCACCATCCCGCTTTCCGCAACGGCGAGGACGGACGTCCTGGTGTTGAGGGACGCCAGATGATGTTCGCGGTTGTCGAGGAATGGTGGAGCTCTAAGGATTCGCACCAGCAGGAGGATCTGCGCGCTCATCTGTCACGCGACGGTGTTCAGCAGGGAAAGAACCACAAGGCGGGAGCTCACGACTCCGGCCACGGATGCGGTGCACCCATCCACCGCAGCAAGCCTAAGAACCGAGGCGGTGACATCGGTGGAGCCGTCGGCGAATCTGTCGGCATGGCTCTGGAGAACGCACTCAGCGGCGGCAAGAAGGGCGGTGACAGTGGACTCGGCGGCATGCTTGGCAGCCTTCTCGGCGGCGCAATCAGCCAGCGCCTCGGCGAGAGCGGCAGTGGCGGCGGCAGCGGCGGCGGACAATCCCGCTCAGAGTCCTACTCCTCCCACCAAGAGTCCTACTCCTCCTCCCGGCAGGAGTACTCCAGCTATGAACAGACATCGTCATACGGTGGTGGTGACGAGCGCTCCTCCTACTCTACACGTGAGTCGTATGAAACCCCCGAGTACTCACGCACCACTGAACGCTACCGCGAAAGTGGGCGCGAGCCAGAAGAAGAAACACGGTACGAAAGCAGACGGGAATACGAGCCCAGTGACCAGCCCTCATGGGAATACGACGACAGCGGACGGCAAGATGGCTACATGCGGCCGGAGCGATCTTACGAGCAACCGGAGCGTTCCTACGAGCAGCCGGAGCGCTTATACGGGCAGCAGCAGCAGTACTCTGATGGGCGCGATGGCGGGCGGGGCCGCGACGTCGAGTATTCTTACGGCGGTGAGCGGCAGGATTACGGCGGCGGCGGGAACGAAGGGGGCTATGGCCGACGAGGTACTACTCATAAATACTCTTCTCCTCCCTCTACCTTCCTCTCCCACTCTCACCCCTATTCTGCACATTCCCCGGGTTATGGCCATGGTTCATCGTCTAACGTGTTGCGTGAGAAGGAGGACAAGAAGAAGAAAGACAAGAAGAAGAAGAAGGGTGGCGACGAGAAGAACGACGAGGAGGAGGAGGAGGAGGAGGATGGTAAGAAGTCCAAGGACAAGAAGAAGGAGAAGGAGAAGGGGAAGAAGGGGAAGAAGTATGAGTCTGGTGATAGGGAGTATAGGCCTGAGGACGAAGACGAGGATGAGGGGTACGAAAAGAAGAAAAAGGAAAAGAAAGATAAGAAGAAGTCTTACGACGACGATGGTGATGAGGATGAAGACGAAGAGTACGGAAAGAAAAAGAAGGAGAAGAAGGAGAAGAAGAAGAAGTTTAAGGACGAGGACGGTGACGGAGAAGACGACGATGAGGAGTGGGGCAAGAAGAAGGAGAAGAAGAAGGAGAAAAAGTACGACGATGAGGATGACGAGGGCGATGACGAGGACCGCGGCAAGAAGAAGGAGAAAGAGAAGAAGTACAAGGAGAAGGATTACTCTGGCGGCGAGGACGAGGAGGAGCACGGGTACAAAAAGAAGGACAAGAAGTACAAGGAGAAGTCCGAGAAGAAGTATGGAGGAGGAGGATCCGAGGACGAGGATGAAGACGGCGACTACAAGAAGAAGAAGGATAAGAAGAAGTACAAGTACTAATTCTTTCCTTTCTTCTTTGCTCAGTCATCGTCTTGTTCGAAGGGTTTTTTCTTTTTCTCTCTTTGGAGGCTTTAACGAGTTTTTCTGTATCCGTGTTCAATTTCTTTTCTTTCTTTTCTTTCTTTGGCAAGTCAATTGAATCACGTTATCGTGGCTCGTATGGCTTCTCTTACTGATTCTACCTATTCTGTTCTTGATGAATTCTAACGGCTCCACGTACATCGTCACGTGCAACACTGTCAACACCTACCTACTAATATGATATAATCCTGTAGATAGTTCATTGTGACCTTTACCGAGTCTATGGTGCTGTTACCACCGCTTTACTATCCATGGTAGATACTAAAGTAGGTACGTTGTGCTCCGCGTCTTGAATTGATGCACAATATCTGACTCGACATCACCCACATCGCACGAGCTGGGTTACACAAAACCCAGTTTTTTATGTAGGCCGGTCCGAGCGTTTGTCTGGTGATCCTGCGCTCCCCTCCCTATATCTACTCAACATAGTAGATAGCAGTCCGGTCAATGCCGATTCCCGAAATTGTTATTACCACTACCCTCAGCACACTACATCACATCAATGATCACACCAATGATCACACCTTCAGACAACACTTTTTTTCTTCTGTAGAGTTAATTATGTAGGTAAGAAGTTATGTAGTTACAGTACAGCCTGCCCAAAGCCAACCAAACCAAACCAAACAAACCATACAAAACAGAACAGAACGCCCAGTGCCCACCACCCAGCCCCATCCAATCCAATCCAATTCTATACACAAGAACAAAACCTCAAGCCCCCGTAAAAGAGTGATGTGATGTTACATGCCCGTAAAAGAAGAGGATATCTGTAACCGCCGTTGTCGTAGTCGTAAAAGCAAAAGGAAAAAGGAAAAAGGAAAAGGAAAACGATATGGTAAAAGAAGGTAAGGGAAGGGGAATGAATGAATTACGAAAGGAAAGCGACAGCTCCATTTGTGACACGCCATTTTTTTTGTACTCTAACCTCCTGTCAACGAATGTGCTGCCGCATGTAGAACTTTTGGGGGAACGTTTGAGGAAACTTTTGGGAAAGAGAAAATCAGAAGGAATGAGAAAACGAGAAGGAAAGGAAAGAATGAATGAGATCCCAAGGGGACAAGCTGAAAAGAATGAAGGAAAAAAAGGAATATGCCAAAAAGCGCATCCCCTGGTTCAATGAACCTTTTTTGTCGCTGGTAGGACCGTAGGATGCAACTAAATGGTGGTCGGAGGTACGTGACCGGTTTTCTTCCAGTCCTGGAGCATTTCGACGACTGAATGAAGCTTGACAAAGACCTTGGCGGTCGCCAACTGCGCCTCGTCGCTGGCAACTTTCGCCTTCTGGCTGGCGCACTGGGCATCCCTGCTCATGGTGACCGCGGTGACCATGACCTGAGACAACATGAAGAGGTGTTCCTTGACCACAGGGTTCTTTTCCACTGACGCAGAGGTAATGAGTTCTATGCACACCTTGATGGGGTTTCCTTCTTTCTCGTCGCGAGTGGGGGATTCGTCGATCGTCGGCACATTCTTGGAGAAGTACTGACCTCCGACGGTGTTCTGGGGGCTGAGATAGTTTGCTGACAAGCGGTTCTTGAGTGTGTCCACCTGCTCCTGGGTGATGTTGAACTCCGGGTTGGAAGCATCTGGGACGCCATGTTCCGGGCTCTTTCTACCAGAGGCAGATCCTGTAGCGCAGAATTTTCCAAATTTAGGGAAGCTCTTTCCAGATAGGCGAGACTGAGTACTGTTGCGGTTGTCTCCACTCTGGCGGCTGGCACGGTTATCGCGGAACCAATTGATGACTCCTAGACGCTTCTTGGACTTGGTGCCCTGCTCGGCGGAAGCGGGGATTTGGTGCTTCAAGGGGTCCACATTCTCCTTGTCCGTGGCCGTATAAAAGGCAGGGATCTTCTCGTAGGGAGTACAGGGCGTCGTAGGACCCAACTTTGGCACCTTCTTCAAACCCAACCACTTGCGATTGGCGCTGGTAGTCGTATTGACTCTCGGATTCTTGGAGGCTCCTATGCCCGAAATATCTGCCAAAGGTTGGGGACTACGCCTGGGGATACTGCTGCCTGGACTATTCCTAAGGAAGGTATTGTCGGGACTGAGCTTGGGGGTACTGCTCTTCTGACCCAGCCTTGGGGTGATGCTCGGAACCGCCGTAGAAAGCTTTCCTTGCGCACCCTGGTTCTCCTTCCTACTGGGACCAGAGAAGCCAGGCGGAAGCCCGCGACCAGTGACGTTGGCATCCCTCTTGAGAGTAGTAGGGGTCTGCTGAACAGGGCTCTTGATGTTAATGCTCTTATTGCCTAGAACCGGAGGCTTCGCAATAGGCATGTTGGTTGGTCGACGAGATCCCGGGGAGGCCCTAGCCTTTCCGGCTGGAGTATTGGATGATCTCCTGTTGACTCTGACGCCAACTCTAACGTGTCCAGTACCCTTATTGGTTATCTCGGGCGTTACGCCATTGGTAGGTCTCTGGCGGATCGAACCCTTAGTAGGGTTGACGGACGTCGAAGTGTTCGAGGTTTTCTTTGCCGCAGAGCTAGCGGTTCCGCGAGGAAGTGAGGTGCGCTTCAACTTGGACTCAAATCCAACCGGCTTCTGCAACCTCTGTTGATCACGGTCACTCGGACGGGCTGAGGCGTCGTTGGGAACTGCAATGGGTCCACCCTTACTACTCTTCATCTGGGTCTCCGTGGCTTGATCGAGGGTTCCGGTCCAGTTTTGAATATTGGACTTCTGCTGTAGCTGTATATTGGTGAGGGCAGCCTGCTCTTTTCTAATGAAAGACATCTCCGCAGTGGTAGGGCGCGCAGCCACGACCGGTTTTTTGCCACTCTTCACCGAAGTATCCACAATTTCCTTGACCGGTAAAAGACTACCCCTCTTGTGCGGGTCTGGGCGACCCAGCTTGGAGCTCTTGCTATCGGCCGAAGTACTCCTGCGATGTTGGAAAGCAGTGGGCTTGGATGGACTGCCGGAAAAGGAGGTGGGCCTCGGCTTAGATGGACGTTTTCCGAGCTTGACCAGTCTGTCCCCGGAGATTCCATCAGGAAGCGCGCCTCCCTCACGCTGAACACCCTCTAGCATCTGAGCAGTCTGGGCGATCGCAAAGGAATCAGTAGTGCTCATCGTGCCAACCGTCTTATTCGTGTCTCCTGTCATCGACCTCTGGAAAAGATGGGCGTTCTCTTCGTCGATGTTGAAACCGATCGGATATTTTCCCGGAGTCGAGATAAGGCTGCTCGCGATGCTAATCTTGCTGAGCGACTGGGGTAGCTCTGGCACAAGCGGCTTTGGCTCGCCTGTCTTGGGGTCGTTGACGGCGGGCACGCCGTTCTGTGCGGCAAGAGCCTCGGCAAATCGTGGGGGAATAGGGCTTCGCTGTCCGGGTGCATCCAGAAAGGGATCGTCATCTTCAAAGCCGGTCTTCTTCTTTCTCGCCGTCTGGGGACCGAGGTTGGTATTGGCGCCTTCCTTGGCTTTTTTGACCGCAGGGGATTCGATCTTGCCTTTCCTCCTTGCAAGGCTGATATCAGTATGTTCCGCCTTGACGTTTTGGGCACGCAACATGGCGGTACGGTTCTGTCTAGGAGCCGTGCTAGAGATAACCCTAGGCTTATGTGTAGTCTTGCCAGGTCCTGTTCTAAACGGCGAGGGAACTCTAGGAGTAAGCAGAGGACTGGACTTTGTCTCCGGCTCCAAAGGTGGTGTGATATTAGTTGCAGAAGCTGGGTTTGTTGGCTTCAGGTGCTGGTCCGATGTTTCGACGTGAGCGGTAGGGGCCAGAGAGCTTCCAGACGCTGGGGAAGGTCCATAACGCGGAATACGTGAGGAGAACGGCGTGATAACTCGTGAGGCGTTCTGATCACGGCTCCGTGGACCGGTAACAGTGATAGCAGGGCTGGAGGCTCGAAACTGGTTTTCCTCGTCCAAGAGGTCGAGGTTTTTCTACACGATGTGTCAGTTTGGGTAAGCGGAATGTAGAGCCGGGGGATAGTGACCTTGTACAGAAGATGGGTCTGCTGTCCGATAGGCTGGATCATTCGGGGCAATCCACTGGGAGGCAATCTACGTTTGGCCTTTGCTGTCAGTGCGGCCTCCGCACCGGCACGAGTCTCGTCAATCTTCGGAGGTGTATCTTGAATCTTCGGAGGTGTATCTTCAATCTTCGGAGGTGTATCTTCAATCTTCGGAGGTGTATCTTCAACGCTGAGGGATGCAAGAGAGTCATCGAGCTTCTCGAGCAACAAGTGACTGATGACCTGCTCTCCAATGGTGCTAGACGAGATAGTACGGGAGTGCGCACGAGCCCGGGCCCTTGCCTTGAATGCCTCGTGCAACCGGAGGTATTCTTCTTCGAACGGCACAAGACTCTCGATAACGTGCTCACCCTCACACATCCCTCTCAGAATACCGAACATCTCGTTGATGCGGACTGCGTTCGACATCGTTGGGGGACCAGTAGACTTGAGCGTCTGATCGATCTCGGAGAATTTTTGGATCCATTGCATCCTGTCAAGCGGGGTCTGGATCTGTGCTGCCCGTTAGTAACCTCTCAACCCCCAATAAATCACCGTCCACCGAGTCCTGCATCAATCGACGTACTTTCTTGCCACTGGAAGAGTTCTGGTCCAGCATATCACCAGCTGAAGACAGAGCGAGCTGTCCCGTGTCGCGAGTAGTGCTACCGTCCATGATGACGGCAGTGGATGATGAGTATTATGGAGGTGACTGTAGAGGAATTAAGTAATGGAGGGTTCTTTCAAGAAGCCAAAAAGATTAGGAGGGTAGTAGACAATTGAAAGCGAGTGGATGACTGGAGAGTCGAGGAGGATATGGGGAGCTGCCAAAGGGGATGGGAAAGGAAGGTGGCCGGTTGCTACCGGAAGAGGAGAGGGGGATAACAAGTGGAGGTGTTGCAACAAATTATAGTTAGAGCAGCTGTTAAGGGCCGAAGCGGGGGGAAGGGTGGTCCATGGGAAGGGTCGCCCTCTTTTGGCCGCTCTCCTTTGGCCGCCTGGTCTTGTGGTGGTACGGACGTGTGCGAGCGGTTTTAGCTTAGTGAGATGTCCTCCTCATACTTGAAAATAACAAACGGGGCAAGAGCACCACTTCCGTGCGGAGGATATACGAAAATAATCAGATTTACATTTTGTACAAGTAAAGTATAAATTTACTATATGTGATTGCCGTGGTGTTGTGAGGTGGGGTTCGAGCCATAGATGCGTGTCGACCCCTGTAAATATCACTCGGTCGGTTTTAATTGCTAGAAGGTGTTGTACTAGTTTCAGGGAGACGAGGAAGGTTCTGGGGGATGATGGACTGGGACGAATTGACGAAGGGCTTGGCGTGGGCCCTGTGATGGTAGAGGTCTGTTTAGAGAGGGGTTTCCATTGGCATGTATTCCCGAGTATTCCTGCTGGATTGACCTTTGGGTGTTGGTGGCACAGGCAACGAGACAATGATGTACGTTGGGCATGTGCTCCTTATTTGAACAGTTAGTACGAGTATACAGAAGGTTGTTGAATCCTTCCGGAAGACAGGACTGCCTGCGGAATACATACACTCAGTGGCCGCATAACCCAGGATACCAACTCCGAATCTCAGCTATCGTCACGTGGTTCGGCCTTCGACTCCATGGACCGGACCGGACAAGCTGTGAAGAACGTTGTAGGTGCACCAGAGAGCCTAGAAGATAGCGGCGATTGTATATCGGGTATCAGCGGCAGAGACCTCCATGCCATCGCCGTTGCCAAAGTTTGTGGTGGAAGTGCTACCTTCGGACGGTGGAAAATGGGCTCGGGGGGTCGGGCTGGGTAGTTTTCTGCAGGAAGTACCGGTGCAGTTGGCCGCCAGGCACAAGCATCGAGACCGATGGCATGTCTGCGTCCACGGCCTCTATTGCGCACAGGATAGAGCTAGTGCAAGACACAAGGCAACCCTTCCACTTGGCCTTCTTCCTCTTCCTCGTCTGACTGTTTCACATGCAAATCTGCGCCGTGGCCATGGGTCGGTCATATGCCTTCGCTAGCAAACAGTTAACTAATGCCTAAAATACTATGTAGCCCCATGAAGGGAGACAAAAAGCACACGATGAATACTTGCTCACCCATCTCCACTCGGCACTCACTCGCTTGATTGCCTTTCTTTTCTTGCAAAGTGCAAAGACTGTCTCCAGGTAGGGCTGGGAATTCTCGTCTGTCGCGTCTAGACTCTAACCGTCGATATAGAGAGTACCGGTAGTAGTGGCACCCCGGGCGACACGAGCCGACTCTCTGTGGCCGCTAGATCGATTCTAGAAACTGAACTCCAATCCAGTCAACCCCCATCCAACAATTCTCCACCGACAAGCATAACCCCCTCCCCCTACAAACAAACTCGTCTTTAACCTTCACCGATCTACCACCGTAGGAGGGGGAAATATCTCGCTGACGCTCCGGCCTACACGAATACCGTCTTGCCAGCTGCCCCGGTGAAGTCAGAGCTTGGCTGGCGATGCCCGCTTCCGTTACCTCCTCGTTCGCAACTGCTAGCCTGAGCTCAGCTTCCCACTCGCGCATGCCTTCCGTCGCGGGCCCAGTTCACGCCCACGCCTATATCCTGGCACCTCCGCACCATGGCGAGCACGCGTCGGAATTGTCGCCGCCGTCTTCGGGAGCTACAGCACCGATTGAGACGGAGGACTACGTGTTCTGCGACCCGGTAGCTATCCCTCTGGCCCTCCCCCGCCCCCCAAGGCGCTCGCGCCAACTGAGGCCCTTTCCTCCCTAATGACGGTGTTCGTAGGCAGCCTCTCGCTACCTTGAGGACGATCCCTTCGTATCCGTCGTACATCGGCAGCGCGAGCTCTACGGCTACGAAATCTACCTCGTTGAACAGTGGGCCTGCTCGCGTAGTCACCCTACGTTCGTGATCTGCACCTACACGGGCGACAGCTCCCACCGCATCACCATCTCCGTCCTGCGCATCCCGAAGTACGAAAAGCTATGGTCGCCGAAGCTGTCCATCTACTTCGAAGCCGTGAACCTATACGCTCGTCCCAAAGAAACGGAGTTGGGGACCATGATGGTTACGAACCTGTCAAGCTTCCCGTCCGCCCTGACGGTGGTACACGTGCCCGGGGGTGACGTCAAGTCGCACAGGCTTGATTTCATCGTCAACGAGGATCTGAAGCGCATGGGATGTTCGGGCCGCAGCGCGCTGACGCTGACGATGCCGACCGACGCAAGTCAGACAAAGTTTCACCAACTATACCGGACGAGCGATCGTCTTCACTTCTACACTGCTGTTGTCGAGCTCGTGCGATTATGCCAGCTTGCGTTGATGGCATTCGGAAAGCTCAAGCAAAACTCCATGTATGCCGATGGTTTGCTCTGCGATGTCACGGAGAAGGGGATTAGGGATTGGTGGGCTGAGTTCGGTACGGAGTTCTACAACGCAGAACCGAATGATGGAACACTGGGCCCTTCTACGGTTGCTGCATTGCTCGGAATGCTGCTGGGCGCGCGCAATAGGCTGAGTCTCTACGGAGCACCGGTGCCGAAGGATGCATTCGATCTTCCGGCACTCGAGAAGGCAGTCGCATATTTCCAGCGCCAGCATCGTTTGGAACGGACTGGTTACATTGACCGCAATGTAATAGAACGCCTACACAATAGCACGACAAAGTCCGGGCCTAGTAGCGCCGACATATTTGCCGTTCCCAGAGCCATCAAATCGACAGTTGCAGATCTCTCTGCGCGCGCAGTGGGCAGTTCCGGGTCGACTGATGTCACGGCAGTCGAAACGATGGATGTCGAACGGTTCGTGCGCCATATCTCGGGGGAGAGCTGCAAGTTTCTCTGGCAGGGGAAGCCTCGCAAGACCGCATCGTTTCCGTCCGGCGGCACACACTCCACCTCGCCCTCTCGAAGGAACAGCGTAGATGGACGACCTACAGGATCGTTGAGTGGTGATGACGAACCGGTCACCGCCGCATCCGGAATGTTGCAGAATTTCAGGAGTGGGACTCCAGAGCCTAGCGAAACACCGTCGGTCTCTAGTTTGAGTACACCTACGGGACATCACCTTATGAATACAGGTTCTGGTAGCACCTTCGCTGCGACGGACACCACGAGAGAAGCAACAGTGTCTGACCTACGGAAGGCGGTTTTCAAGTCCGTCAGCGGTCGGATGAAGGATGTCGCATCTGGCATCAGTGCTGGAGCCGACAAAGTGCGAGGCCGTGGCCATCAGAGATCGCAAACGAAAGAAATGTGTGCCGAGGAGGAAACGTCGGCGCCCGTTTCGCCCATCATCAATCATCACCAACAAAGCCGTCTTTTCCCTCCGCCGGCAAGTAGTGCGGGCTCCGTTAAGGGAGACGGAAGGGCTAGCACTGCACCACCTAGCCCCAGAGTGGCCATGAATGACGCGAAGGTACACCAGCTGGAGAGTTCTGCAACTGCCAAAACTGCAAGCCCGTCTGCATCGCTCCTTAATATCGGTGGACCGTGGAACGAGGATCCCTCGATGGTGCTATCAACTGCCGCCGGCGATACCGCAAGAAGTTCTTCTAATAAGCCCGCCCCGACGGAACGAGTCTCGTCTACAATGGACCGGAATAGGACGCGGAGCTGCACACGCCGGAAGTCATTCAGCGATTCACAAGGCCGGAAGCGACATCATGAAGCGTTCTATTCGGGTCGGCTATCGTTTTCGATTGCATCTGAAGCGGTTCTAAATTGGGACCTACCCTTTTCTCCTCCCGATCCCGAACTTCTTACGGATCCCTTACACGTGGCCGGTACCGATATCGCCGAGTGGAGTGGACGACAAATCTCGCGGCTGCAGCATTCACTCAACACTCTGGATGGGAACATGCGACATCTCAATTCCATGGTCGAGAACAAGTGTACGGTTGTGGGTGTCGCTGAGAGGGAAGGACGTTTGGGCATCGACGCCGAACGGGAGAAGGTCCGTGAGAACATTCGGGAGGCGGAGGTTCTGGGAGCACGGATGAAGTACGAGATGGAGGTGGTGCAGAGCAAATTGCTGGACCTGGAAGAGTCGGTGGCCAATCTTGCAAAGTTTGTGCACGAGATCGAGGCCGAGGTCAAGATCCTTGGGGACGATGATGGCGACGAGGGAAAGAGGGTGAAGAAGGGGTTGTTTGCGTGGATTTTGGGGAGGTGATGGGCCGCAAGCTCGCACCTGGGTGATTTCTTTTCAGCATCCTGCATCGAGACGGCGTTGAGTTTCTTCTTGTTCTTGTTCGTGGTTTTTATCCCACTCCTGCGTCTTGCTTCTTGTTTGCATTGGTGGCGCAATGCTTTATCTTTATCGACTTTACATACCTGCAGCATAGCGGCGGGGGTTACATGCGGTTGGATTGACTGCAGATTTCCTCTTCGTGTGTTCATTCGCTTTCTTTTTTTCCTTTCCTTTCTTTAGATGTTTCCGAATATAGACTCCGCACATAAACCATTTGTACGGTGGTCATTGTGGTAGTAATAATGTACAATCAGACAATCCGTAATCTTCCCCCCGATGTCTGAACCTATCCGGTCGTTGTAAATGGTACAGCACAGCAAATCCCCCCCCGCATCAAATTGGAAAACATTGTCTCTCTATTGTCCGAACCCGCCAAATCCACCTCCGGAACCGCCCTTCGACGCCTGGAGATTCTGCATCTGCTCCGAGACCTATCCATCCTGCTGCATCAGCCTCCGCCTCCCCCACCACCACACCCACCCTCGGATAGGTAGCATACCTTGACGTTGATCTCGAAGAACTTGCTGACACACCGGTCGAGACACACGCTCTCGCCCTTGTTGAGCTCGCCCTCGCGGTAGTCGGTGGGAATGCACTTCTTGGTGCACGAATTCGACAGCCGGTTGAACATGTCGGTGATCATCTCCAGCTCCTGTTCTGCCGCCGCGATCTTTTGCGCCGATGACGGCTGCGCGCCGCTGAAGCCTAGGAAGGACATGGTTGCTGTTGTGTGGGTGGAGGATGGTGGAGAGTCGGTGGGGTGGTGGAGGGTAGGCGGCGGGGTGGCGGAGAGTGGGTGACGTTGGAGTTGGGTTGCAGGCGAGTGGTCGGTTGCTTGGCGTGGATGGATGCGACGGCGGGCGGATTAGATAGGCTGCCGATAAATTTTCTTTTTGGGGAAGGGGCTCTCGCACTCTCTTTCTACACCACGCACGACAGCTCGACGCACCGCGAACCACTACCACACATAGAAGACCAGCGATTGCGGGATGTGAATGGTGCTGCGAGTGCTAATACATCACAGGTATATATGCTCAACTGCCTCCCCCACCCTCCCCCCTCCTCTCCTCTCATCCGGACGTGATGAGAAACAGTTATCGGATATCTGTATGAGGCCCGGGCTCTCCGGAGCGCCGGGCCCACGACTACAACCGCCAAATCTTCTCTCTGATCCCCCTCGACGACAATGCTTCTTTCATCCGCGACTTCTTATCAAGGTGGTGGGGGGGACACGTGCTGATTGACGGGTTGCAACCGGCAGGAATCATGTCAGCCATATGCCCACTTCTCCGGCGCCTCGCCGTGCGGCCGCTACGAGCACCAATATCATCGCACCTCTTCGCCGCGCGGCAGCGATGCTACAGCGACGTCAAAACACCAAAGGCCAGCCGGCGGGAACAGCTAGAGCCCGACTCGCGGCGCGAGGCACTGCTGGTGCGAAACGGCGAGGAGTACCCGCTGCTCGCCCTCAACCCCGCGGTCGACGGGCGGGTGTACGGGCACAAGACGTTCGTGGAGCGCTACGATAAGATGCTCAAGGCCGGAGAGAAGCTTGAGAGCGAGAAGGTGACGATTCGAGGTGCGTTAATGGGATGTGTACCATTAGTCGTAGCATTAGCCAATAAAAGAAGCATGGGTAATGTGCCGGTGGCCATAAGCTGAGACGTTCTACTGTGATGGTTTTACCGCCTAAGGCCGAATACGCTCGTACCGCGATGTCTCGTCGAAGCTGATATTCTACGACATTGTGCGGGACCAGCGCAAGATCCAGTGCGTGGCGAGCCACGCGCGCGTCGGCGGCGAGCGCGAAGACTTCTACGACGGCAACACCTCGCTGCGCATCGGCGACATCGTCTCGATCACCGGCTTCCCCGGCCGCAGCGACACCGGCGAGCTCTCCATCTACGCCACGTCCCTCCCCCGCCTCCTCGCACCTTGCCTCCACCAGCTCCCGGACTCCCTCGATAACCCCGAAAAACTCAAGCAGAACCGCCACCTCGACCTCCTCGTCCACCCGCAGCCCGCTCACACCCTCAAGCTCCGCTCCCGCATCATCCAGCAGGTGCGCAAGCACCTGACCTCGCAGGACTTCACCGAGGTCCAAACCCCGATCTTATCCTACTCGGCTGGCGGCGCGATCGCCAAACCCTTCCTAACAACCGCGTCCTCCACACACCAACCCCTCGCCCTCCGCATCGCGCCCGAACTCTGGCTAAAGCGCCTGCTAATCGGCGGACTCGACCGCGTCTTCGAGCTCGGCCCGCAATTCCGCAACGAAGGCGTGGACTCCACCCACAACCCCGAGTTCACGACCTGCGAGCTCTACATCAGCTTCGGTCGTCTGGACGACGTGATAACTTTGACGGAGGAGCTCCTCGCGTCGCTCGAGCGACTGACACGACAACTCACCGCTCCGGGCGCGGCTTGCGCCTCCCTCCCCCCCCTCGACCCCGACCTCGCAAACGCCTTCGCTAAGTCCTTCCCGCGGCTGGAATTTATCCCCACGCTTGAGACCGCGCTCGGAGAACCCCTGCCCGTCCTCGACGGGCGCGCGGATAAGGCCGTCGCGGCGGACCTGCACGCGCTCGCGGCGCGCCATGGCGTGCCCACCAACCCCACCGCCTCGCCGGCGAAGATCCTCGATAAGCTTGCAAGTGCGTTTATCGAGCCGCTGTGCTATAACCCCACGTGGATCATTCATCATCCCGAGTGCATGGCGCCGCTCGCGAAGTCAAGGGTCAGGGGCGGAAGACGCGTCTCTGTCCGTGTCGAACTGTTTGTTAAGGAGTGGGAGCTGGTTAATGCCTACGAGGAGGAGAATTCGCCGTGGGAGCAGAGGCGGAAGCTCGTACGGCAGGCGGGGGAGGCAGGGGGTGTCAAGAAGGGCGCAGAGGGGGTGAAGAAGGGGGAGGAGGAGGGGAAGCAGCAGGACGCGGAGCAGGAGGAGGAGGACGTCATGGACCTCGACGAGAAGTACTGCGAAGCGCTGGAGTGGGGACTACCGCCGACGGCGGGCTGGGGCATGGGCATCGACCGGCTCATCATGCTGTTTAGCGGGCAGGAGAAGATTACGGACGTGATGGCGTTCGGCGGGCTGCGGGGGGCGGCGCTGCAGGGGAGTAAGAAGCCGCTTGGCGGCGGCGGCGGCGGCGCGGGGAAGAGGAGGGAGCGGGAGCAGGAGATGAAAAAGCGCATGGCGGAACAGAAGGGATTGGACACGCAGGACGGTGATGATGTGCTGCAGATGGTTAGGGAGCTGGCGGAGAGTCTGAAGGACGGGAGGAGCGAGAAGTGAGCACGCGCGACGGTCTTGTAGATGACGATACCGCTATTCGCTCAATCGCAGGGAAATAAATACAATGAATAGATACACAAGTACATGAGTGAAACCGCACCCCGCATCCGACGTCCAAGCAAGAAAGAAAGAAAGAAAAGAAACCCCCATAATCCCAAGTCCCAGTCCAGTCCAGTCCAAGCCCACGCAACAAAAGAAAACGCACCCTACCCCCCTCCTACGGGGACGGCGGCGGATAGAGCTCAAAGTCCTCATAGAACCTCATCCCGATAGTCGGGGGACGGACATTTTTGGGATACGGCTCCAGGGGCGGCGGCGGGGGTGCAGAGCTGTAGCACGACGTCTTCATATTCTGTGCATGTTGTGCACCGGCCGAGGTCGGCGACGACACCGATACCGACACCGTGATCGCAACTGTCTTGTTGATGTGGATTGGGGTGGGCGAGGTTGGTGAGACGCTGCTGCTGGTGGAGTGCGTGGAGTGTGTGGAGGATGGCGAGCGGGGCGGCGGCGTGGGCGGGTAGTAGATTGGGTGCGGCATTGTGGGTTGTGCTTGTGCGAGAGGGCGGTGGGCGGTGGGCGTGGGTCAGGGGAGAGGAGGAGGAGGAGGAGGATTGGGATATGCTCGAATGAACAGCCTGGGGAGGGGGAGGGACGGGAGGGGGAGGGGAGGACGGGGTTTTGTTCGGACAACAGCGAAGTGTGTACCCACCTACCCACCTACCCACCTACGTACTCTATCTCTCCGCACTACCAATGGTAGTAGCAGTGGTAGTGGTGGCCTCACCTCAATGGGGCTACCACAGTACCACAACCTGTTCACGGAACTCCAGCTGCAGGCAATCTATCTACACACTCTGCCGTCAAGTTGTGGTGTTGTGGTGTTGTGATCCAATGCGTGACGTGGTCGTCCACCGCGGGTGGAAAAGTTGGGCCGGGATGTGGATGTGCATGTGGATGTGCATGTGGATGCACAAGAGAATGGAGATCTCCCAAAATAAATCGTGGGCTCGGGTCTGGCACTCTGGGTCTCCTCCTCCCATTGCGACTTTGCGAGATGTGATGCGGGTATGAAACAAGGATTGGATCATGGATTAGACCCAGCATTCGGTTATTTAAGCCGGTCCGTTCTGGAGGAACTGTTTCAAGCAGCCGATTTGCACCAGATCGAGTTCGAGTATGAGTTCGAGTGCGAGTTCGAGGCTCGGTGGACGCGGGGGTAGCCTTCTGAGGCTCGAGACCTTCAAGGTTTGTACATAACAGCTAACTGGCTTCCCCGCGGCTTTGCGGGTTCCCTTGCAGGTGTAGGTACTAGGCAGATCGGATGAGGTCATGAGAAGCCACTGCTATGGCGGCGGTAACTAGCGAGGACTCGGGACTCGGGACGAGATCCACTACTGAAGCTCCCGCCATGGCACCATTCCTCAGGTCTCTCGAATCCCTCAAGCGCCTCGGCCGGGAACCCTCAAGCTGACTGTTTACCCCACGCATGGATCCGGAGTCATCCGGAGTCCGTTTAAAGTTGTTTATCGATAGGGATGTATAGGGCTGTGTAGTGTGCACGGGCCCTGCGTGGAGGATTTACGCGAGCGTCGAGGCTATGTATGATGTGATGTATGACACGTCGAGACACATCGGAAACACGTCGGAAACACAGCCTTCGCGGCCTTGAACGCAACGTGAATAGGCAGCAACGTCGCAAGATCGCAGCGGGGGATTGGCCCAGGGAGACAAGCGAACGGTCCCAGCTCGCGTACTTAGGCAGCAGTACCAGCGGTGGGAAATATATCGATATAGTGCCTACTTCATGCGTGCACCGTACACGTCCCCAGATCTGGTAACGCAGTCGGAGATGTCGATATTGAAGCGGCCGTAGCGAGAAAATATCAATCCAGAGTAATTGCGATGCCCTATGAAGGTCGGATGGCATCCGTCTATACGAACTGTAGACTGTTTCCGATACGGACCGACAAACCCATGAGTGCGGGGAGCTGGACGGCGAACTGGACGAGTAGAGCGGCCAGCTTGATGACTCCCGACTTGTTGTGCGCAGGTCCCGGAGGCCCATCCGTTGAATCTTCAGGCAGCGACGCAAAAAAGGATATCTTCGATTCCCTACATCGCCCCTTCGCCTCACTTCCCCCAACAAATCCACTCAGGCTTCCACCTGCTCCGCCTTCCCTTCCCCGCCATTCCTAACCCCCTCCACCCAAGCCACCACCTCCTCCCTCGACCAGTCCACCAGCGGCGTATCAAACCACTTCCAAACACTCTTCCCCATGCCATGCCACGGATCCCACTCTCCAGTCTGCGCATTCACTCCGCCATGGAAGTCCACGTAGTGTATAAACCACTTCCTATCCGGGTGGGTCGTCGTCATCGTCGTCGTCGGAGGAGGAGGATTGAAGGCACCGGGGCCGGCCCCGCACGACGACGAGTTCGCGGTGGCGGCAGCGGCAGACGCAGGAACGGAGAGGTACATACCCAGCGCCGTGAGCATCCAGATGCGTGTTTCCTCCCACATATCATCGAGCGGCAGGTCCTCCGGCGCGAACCACTGCGGGCGCATCTCGTCCGTCCTGCTCTTGTCAACCCCCTGCCCCCACCTTCCTTCTTAACAGTGCGGCATACTCACTCTTCCACCTCACCCTCCCACTGGGTACACACGAAAACATGAATCTCGAGCACCTTCTCCTTCACCATCTCCATCTCCGCCTCCTTACCCTCCGCCACAGTCTCGAGCAGCAGCACGGCATGATGCGCCAGCTGCTCCTCTGAGCACACGATACCGCTCTCCTCGTGCAGCTCGCGCGCTGCAGAGCCCGCTAGCGTCTCCCCAGCCTCAACTTTCCCGCCGAAACCGTTGTACTTGCCGATCCCGAAGCCGCGCTTTTTGTACCCGAGAAGTACAAGACCCGTCGAGAGGGAGATCGGGAGGATTAGGTTGTAGAGTTTGTGCGCTTTTGCCTTTACGGCAGGGCGGGGGAGGGAGGCGGTGAGGGCGATGGGGGCGGACATTGGGGTGGAGTGAGTGCGTGGGTGTAGGTGGTGGGTGGAGTGAGTGCGTGTGATGTGGTGGGGAGTGAGTGGGCGTGCACGGTAAAGGGTGGAACCGTGGAAGACGTGACTTGCGCTACTATAGTTAGCGGGGAGACGCGTTGGTTCGCGTCGAATGGGTCATTATGGATCACTCGACAGTCAATATCAGACATTTCGCTTGGAATCCGATACAATGCCTTGATTCTCTCTTTGGAATTCGAGATGGAACAACATCTAAAGTTCCCATTGACAGGGCGATGACCGAAGTACCCAGCGGAGTATAATCCCCTACGAATCATCGCCCATGATTGTTGACCGCCGTGCTGTGACACTAGGCGAAATCACGGCCGATCCTGCTGCCATGAATCCCATGATTCTTCTACTCCGCTCGTGATGAAATCAAAGGAACTCTGGGTTCCCACCGTACGTCCTGCTTCCTCTCTTCTCTCTCTGTCGATGAAGATGAAGTTCACCGTATAGAATCTCGACTCCACATCGGGCAGCGTACGGGCATGTCACATGATACAGTAGCTACTACCGAGTAATATCTTTAGAATTAGCGCTCCCGAGTCCCTCGGTCACGTCAAAACAATACAAAACCAAAAACCATCCCCACCCCTTCGGATGGCTTGGAAACCCTAAGAGCTGAATTTCATCCGAAGGCCCTTCACCCGGGTTGAACCCAGAGCCTTTATAGCGTCATAGTCACAGTCACAGGCCGTCATTTGACAGCCCATCCCATCCCATCTAGATATCTACAAAATTGTAGTGTGTCTGTTACTATATTTTATGCACCCGCACGACTGGTTGGCGGGTACCGCACCGTACATAGTAGGCAGAAAATGAAACCTATGTCGGGCCGCGCACTTCAGTCTTCAGCCGGGTGCTCAGTGGGGGCCGGGAAAAGTTCCAGGACCGGCTGAATACATACTGACCACCGATGAACCATAAAAAACAGATACAAAAAAACATCCGCACGGTTGCCCACTGCCTAGGTCTCCGACGTAGGTACATCAAAGGTTGGGTTTCGAACCCACTCACGGGCTCTCGCTCACTCATTCAAGTCGATTTCTCTCTAAGCCCGTCGCCCGGTATCAGTGGTTAGTACGTACTACGGAGAGCACTGCGCAAAGAACCATCATTCCGCGTAATCAGGCCACAGCAGTGTTTTTTGAAGAAACTCTCACCAGCTAGCGGCGGTGGTGAGCACTTGCTTTCTGTCTCTGAAGTTTGATGGCGATCATTGTCACGGGGTCTCGTCGGACACTGCACACAGTCCACTGCAAACAGGGTGCTACCTTATGTACGTAACCAACGCCTGAATCCTAATCAGTGATGATCATGATGTGTACATGACATGCCATGTCCGTGCCGCCCGTCGCCCGTCGCCCACCAGGTCAAGCCTCCAGGCCAAGAATCAAGACTCAAGAGTTAAGACTGAGATGATCATGCCTCGAAGCAAACCATCGGTGGCTGGAGTTCCTATCTGGATCTCTGTGTCCAGAACCCGGATCCGGATCTGGATCCGAAAGCTGTAGCCAGTGCGCCGGAGTGCTTTCCTCCCATAATTGCACTACATACATTATACATAGAAGCAAAGCAATGCACTTCACTAACTAGCCTGTTATACATCTATCTACCTATGCCAAAATCCCAGGACGCTATTGCTATTGCAGCCCTGAGCCGCGCAAACACTAACAACAATAATTATTTCGGGCCTCGACTAACCCTGGAAAGGGATGCATAGGAGCGGGATACATATCTGCGGAATGCTTGGTTCTCTTAGTTCTTGTCGTTAGGGGCAATTGGGTAGGTAAGTAGATCTCGGTGCTTCGCTGGCCGGCGAAGGGGTAGAACTTACAGACGGTGGTGGTGGTGGTGGTAGTAGATACTAGGCAGTCCAGCCAAGCGTGGACCATGGATCAGTGAAGCTTCCTTCCAGAAAGCAAGAAGTGTTGGCCCCCCCAGCGCCCCAGTGCCCCCGAGTAAGGTAGGTAGGGGGATCCTACATTCCACTACGTCCGGGGCCCAACCCACCGATCCCCATCCGGCAACCGACAAAAACCCATCGTTCGACGTTCCAATCGTTCGTTCGTCGTTTGTCGTTCCTGATCTGGGGCTGATCTGATCAAGAAGAGGTCTGATGATATGATTGAACTTGGCGCATGCAAGGGACGGCAGGGACGCCGGGGTCACCAGGGCCAGGGACATCAGGGACACCAGGGACACTAGGGATATCAGGGACACCAGGGACACCAGGGATATCAGGGACATCAGGGACATCAGGGACGCAGGGCAGGCACAGGCAGGCGCAGGCAGGCGCAGGCAGGCACAGGCAGGCACGGGCAGCGGTGTACACTACTAGGTAAACCGTAGAGACGTGGGTTGCGAACGGCTTTTGCTAGCTATCTATCTCGATTCTCGCTTGCTATCGGTCACTGTCCACCCATCTGAAACATAGGTACGCTTCTTGAGACTTACTATTGAAAGATAAGTAACTATCAAAGACCCGGCCAAGCCCATCCAGCAGGAACTGGGTTGCTCGTTCATGGGCCGCCGAGTGCTACCACATGCACCACTTCGTTACTCGCATCTTACGAAAACCCTGCCAGCCGTAGGCCCGTAGGCCGTATCCCTGTTCTGGCCCCTCCCCGTCCCCCGATCCCATGATCAATCAATCAATCAAGACAGAGTCCGAAGGAAGGAAGGCAGGATCTAGGAAGGGGTAACCAAGTAGTCTGGGTGTTTCATGGGGCCGCACAGATCAATTTCCTTCCAGCAGGAAAAAAATAGACTTCTTTTAGATCTGCGGTGCGGAGAGCCAGCATGCATGCATCGAGATTCGGGCGGGCTCCCTGTTTTTGTGATGCTGGTGCTGATGCGGCGGATGGACAGACGGACAGATATACAGGGAAATCGCGCATGTCTGCGACATGAACTCCGAACTTCGAAGCCTTGCTGGACTGGGCTGCAGTTGGCCCATCCCATCTCGGTGGACTCAGCATGTCCGTCCGGATACATCGCCGTAGGCTAGATGTACATACAAGATTGGCACAGATCATCCATCCGCCTTTGTGCGAATGGCCCGAACATCCCACGACTCCACGACTCCACATGACGCGCGAGCTGACGCGGATCTGATCAGGTCTTTCCAAGGCCGGATTTTGGGACGGTGGATGGTAGGCCCTGCTACCTTCCTACTTACCAGTAGGTTGGTTGGGAGGCCGGAAAACCATCGCACGTGCAAAGCCAGAAATTTTTGTTTTTGTCCCAGGCCCCAGGGTTCTGCTTTCCCCGTTAGTTAAAACGTTTCTTCTTCTTTGACACATTGTGTTGCGTACTCTAAGGCCATGCGACCTTTTTTGTGGTGGGGGGAGGTGGGGGGAGGTGGGGGGGATAGGATAGGCAACAAAGAGAAAGAGAAAACTGCCTTTTTGCGAGCCATAATCCATGCAAGTGCAACAAGATAGCCCGCATTTTCGATCTGGTTTCGGGTGGAAATTGAGAAAGTCAATTGGCTGGTGGTCGGAGTGGGTGGGTGGCCCCAATGCCCCATCGGTGGTTTGTGATGATGTGATCCACCATCATCCCACCATCAGCAGTGCGCGAGCTAGAGACGGGTACCTGCGTATTCTGCGCCAACCCTAGGCGCCGCCGTGGCTGCCCGTGAATACTCGCACACTCACACACGGATCCTACAGAAGTTCGGACGGAAGGTTCTAGCCCCCCAGGTCAAATGCTGCTTTCCGTTTCGGGACTCTTGAAACCACTGGATCGACGACGATTGTGGTCAAGTGGTTGGAAAACATGGCAGCCGGAAACCAGTCCTCGCTCGCCATGAGCTCGAGGGAAACGAACAACTATCGGCGGTGCAATTCGCTGCCAATCAGAGTATAGCAGGGCAGGAGATCGCTGGCGAGCAGGAAACGGATTCCAAAGTGCGGCATTCTGGATCAAAAATAATCTCCAACAGTCAGCCCTTGCTTGCTTGCTGAAAGTGCTGTGTTTCAAGCTTGCTCTCTCCTGGATCCTACGCTGGTCGGGTAGGGGAGCTGGTGCACTTCATCTCTGTGGTTTTTTTCTGGAGCATCGCTGGATTCTTTGTCTGTGCGGAATCGTGTTGGAAGCATTCCAACGATGTTCCATTCTCCGGCTGCTGGGGCTATCCGAATGATGTGCAGAAAGCCTCTTATGCCGTTTTCAAACGAAGCCATCGGAGGATTCCGCATCGCGGGCTTCTTCCGTGCAGCATCGGACGGGAGAGTGCTGGTGATGACCGGAGGCATCGACTCCTCCGTGTGACCCGACGTCGACTGGCAGGCGAGTTTCATCTAGAGATGGCATCGGATGTACCGCACTTCACATGTACCTCTCACTTAAACAAACACTGTGTAATTGGCTATATGGTAGGTGCCGGGAGGCGTTACTGGCGTCACGATAAACAGATCTAGGTAACGGTTATCTTTCTTGGCCTCAAATGGACACTGGTACGTCGAATCTCGATGTACATTGCGGTAACCAGGCCGACTCCAAGGCTTGGGGAGAGGGAGCTTCGATGACAGCCCGCGTAGTTGGCTTGGGTTCTTGTGATTGACTGGGACGAGGTTGAAGGGCGAAAGCCTACTCGAATCGGAGGCCATATCTCGATACTGTCGTGTTTAATATTGGTTCCGGGAAAGGAAGGGCAATCCGTTGCATTAGTCTCATCATTCGACAAGGACCGCCTGTTAAGTCAAGACAAACAACTCTCGCGAACCACGATATATCCCCACGCACTTTGATCCATTCCGTTGTGCACCCGAGTCGGAGGATGGCCCTGGCCGCATCGTGTCGGGGGCATGATGGATGCGACAGTTTATCGAAGCAAGGAGACGACTCGAGCTGTAGCAACTGCTCTGGGGGCAATCATGCGACGTCGTGTAGGCGGGGTTGGATCCAGACGAAGGTCGGTCAGTTCGTAAGGCACGACGAGATGATGCCATGAAATTGAAGAAGAAGGAGATTGTCTTTCAGAATCCTGATACCGCCACCATGTGCGCGGGATATTATCGCCATGCGTATCTGCACTTCGCACACACACGTTTTTTTCTTTGCTTTTCCATCGTGGAAGGTCCGCTGAAATCGAAGGATCCCGGGCAAGTATCGGCGGAATTCTCGACTGGACATGCAATTTCGGGGATTGTATGTAGTGGATCTGAACACTGCGATCCCTGGGAGTTTGCGTTCGCATCTGCCTTCGCTGAGGCTTTGCACCTATTTAACCTCAAAGAGCCGCAGGCGCCGGACATTCGAGGAATTTCGGGGTTTGCAGTGACTGCGGTGTGGCATCATCGATACCTAGCGGGCAGTGACAATGCGTTCCTACCCGCAGTTGCGGCCGCTCGGATCAACGACAGGAGCATGTAGGTAGTAAGACGGTCGGCTAAGGGGCGGGGGTAAGTGTGGGGTTTATCGGGTTATCAGACTCGGATTCGTCGCAGATGGCGCGAGGGTGGCTGATGCCTGTATGTAGACGCGCGACTCTATCAATGCGCATGAACGAGAGGAAGGCGCAGACGCACGGCTTTCGACGCCAACGTATCAGGTGAACCGATGTACCTTAGTGCCCGCACACAGCCGATGCGTGCTCTATGAAAACCAGCAGGGAGGGGCAGCAGGGAGGGGCAGCTGGTCAATGGCAGTAGCAGTGGTAGTGGTGGTCACTGGTGATAATGGTGGTGGTGGCGATGGCAGTGGTGTGTACTCTAGTCTGCTTGAATGTTCGGGTGGCGTGAAAGGGAACCAGGGTTTGGGGCTTGTCACAGGCGAGCGAGGAGGAGGAGGTGGAGGAAGTCTGAGAGCCATTACAAAGCCCGTCTTTGCTTTGTTCTCCGCAGATAGGCGCTCCGTGGAAACCTAGCCTAGCCCCATTCCAACTCCACCCTCGAGTGTCCACCCCCCACCCTCCACCCACACCCCAAGGAGTCTCTCCTCTCCAGCCATGGCTGTGTGTGATGTGGCGTTACGCTTAACGCGCCACCAAGCACCAAGCATCAAGCTCCAAACCCTTCTCCCGAGTCCCAGCTCCGGAAACAAAACACCCCCGGCAGGTGGGGCTTGGTAGTTACCTGGATGCTCCCCACCTACTGGGTAGCACTTACTTAGGTACCCATGCTCAGGCCGGTACCTGCGCGGCGCCAATCCGCTACCGGGGGATTTCCGCAGCCGTCCATGTCGCGGGTAAATTGTGAATAATCGCGAGCCTCGCTGTGGCAACTCAGCAGGGCATCTCTGTACTACCACCCTAGGCGCTTGATTGGCTGGCCACCGCGCTCGTCAGATAAACCGCTGCCGCCGCATGAATCCCCCCCTCTCCCCCCATGGAATCGATTTCGACCTGCGACCACAAAGGCAGACTCCTCTTCTTCTTCCTGCGCGCTGCTGGCGTCTGCACGCTTTCTCACCGTGGGGCCAGCACGAAGTTAGGCGCATGTCTGCTCCTAACCCCTCGCAATCTCCGTCCACTAGTTGTGACTTGTCTGCTGCATGCAGAGTACAGGCGCCAGAACGCTCCCGTCGGCGGCCCGGACCGACGCTCGGCGTAGGCGATGTCCACAGGTGCGTGCAGACCGACGATGCTTCTCGGACTGCGGCAGGAAATATCGTCAGCGATTTAACATGCACGATCCGGCATCCTCCACCGTTCAGAGTGGAGGGGAGCAGGAAACACGTAGTGGAGCGAGCTGGCCGTTGTGTAAACGTCAATGTGCATAAAGTAGCAAGGGAAAGGGTCTCCTCCAAGACCTCCTAGGTACATTCCCTTTTTGCATCATTGCTCGACCGGCGAGCGGTGCTTTGGGAGTAGTATATCGCTTTGCTCTGTGGTATGTGTGTGTCATTTTGGAGTCTCCCCGCATCGTCTCCCCTCTGTTTGGAACCGCACGCCTGCCTGCCCTCTCGACCAATCTGGAACGTGAGCTTCGTGATATATCACCCTCGTCTGTCCGCTCTTTCTGTTCCATCCACTGCTGTCTCGCCTCCCGTCCTGCCTCCAACGCCCGGCACCAATTTATTCCTTCCTTACAGACCGTGCCTGCCTTCATTTTGTCCCCCGTCCTCTCTCTTCTCTCTATTTCCCTATTTCTCTCTTTTTCTGTCTTTTGATTTTTGCTCGATAATACCGATATCCCGCGCTCCGTGGCCGGTCAAACAACTCCGCCACATCTTCTAGACCGTTCGGGTTCCCGGTTTCAATTGGATTCCCCATAGCTCGACTGGAATCAGCCTCGTCGCCCTACCACGCCGCATCGGCCGCTGTCTGCTCTGCGGACACAACCCGTTATCTAATCGAAATCGGCATACAGACACCCCCTCCCCCATAGCCCCCTCCCCCCAGGAAATTCCACTCCGTCTGCTATTGGGGACAACGCATCCGGCATCAAACCCCCCCTCCCCCCTACCACGCACCGCGCACTGCTTCCCGCCCCCGGCTCATCCACACCAAAAAGTGACATATCGAAAGAGAGAAAAAGTACTCGTTCCCTGCCCCCAACGGCTGCCAGTGGCGGACTACATCGACTCCTCTATTCTCTTTGCCTTTAAGAACTGTACAACTCTAGACGATTTCCTGGCCCGCTTTCCTTAGCCCTATCACACCTACATACGCTACCAGTTCGTCCAGTAACAGTGACCTTATCATCCCATCCTTATTTTTAGGTCTCACCACAATTTTCCGACTGGCCCCGCGCAAACTATACAGCAAAGGATCTTCCGTACATTTGTCTCACGGCGCACCGTCAGATGAAGACTGCCACTCCTGAAATACCGACCCATTCGTCGTCGTCTACCCTGTTCGCATCGAATGCCAACTTGTCTCCGTCTGGGTATCCCGAGAGCCCTAACTACCTGGACCTGTCCGCCGGAGGAAGCAGCTTCTCACCGTCACCACCGTTCAAAGCTTTCCTACCCCACCCAATTTCAGTACCTTCGCATCAGCGGTATCACTACCCCAACAGCAATAACAATAACAACACCAACAACACCAAAAATAACACCCCAGTGCCTCACATTCCTCGCCAAAGTACCTCCTCTCTTCGTGAAAATCCCCAAGATACTAGCCCGATGACACCTCGGTCCCCAGAGATGGTTAACAACGAAAACGACGATCTGTACTGCTCGTCCGGTCAGGGGACAACGAAGCATGGGTTTAGATCATCAACCTACCACGGGAGGGACCGATCTGTGCAGCCGCCGCCTCCATTGGGACCAAGAAGCAGCAGTGCGGTCCAGAAGCGAGGTAGAAGTGATCGACGCTCCACTTCCCTGGCCTCCGTTGCGGACTTGGTGCCGTACCATCAGTACCGTGCCCGACAGCGGCGTGATGCTTCTATGGGAGAGAGCGTATGGGACGATGAGCTCGAGGCTGCGTTTATGGAGGGTGAGTTCTTTTCGAATCTTGCTGGTATTTGGATGTTGCCGCTAACATGTGGCATCGCTCCTTGGAACAGCTGACCGGATTATTCCAAATCTTGGAAGAACGAAGATGAATGTGGATGGCAAGCTCAGTGGAAGGAACGAGCTAATTGCCGATTACATCTTCAAACTCACGGGGAAGAAACGCTCCAGAAAACAGGTGTCCAGCCATATCCAGGTGCTCAAGAACCTGCTCAAGAGTAATCCCGAGGGTCGGTTGCTTCCATCTCTCATTGTTTGGTATGCCATGGTTATTGACATCCATCATAGCCATGAAGAGCAAGACGCCGGAAGAGGGCAGGATGTCATGGAGTTCCCAAGCTGCTTCGCCCTCGGCGTACAGCGAGCCCACTCCATCGCTCAGATCACAGGCGATCCCACCGGGTCGTTCGCATAGCTCCATGGGCTACTTCAATAACAGCGGTAACATCTCCGCCTTTGCGTCGCCACCGCCATCAGTTTCCGGAAGCCATTTCGGCTTTTCCCCACGAAAATTCGGCCTCTCAACATTCCTGATCATGGTTGGAACCAAATCTAACCCCAACGGTGCGATTGATGGGACTTTCCATACATACACTAGCCTTTCACCAGAAAACTCGTCACCGGCGTCTTCCATCTCACTTTCGTCGTTGCCTGACTGGCAAGCACGGTTTCCTCTAGTTGCTTCCATCACGGACGACAGAGCAAGCGAGCGAGGATCCGCCTGCACCATCCTCCACATCAAAGCTGGAATCCTCCCACTGACCACCAAGGCACCAACGAATGGCCTGCTGTGCACGCATGTTGAGGTCTCACTTCCAGACGGCGACTTCGAGGGACACCAGTGGGATTGCGTAACCCGCATCTACGCACCTGGCAAGCTCGAACCGGTCTGGGTGCTATCCCATAGCTGCCTAGCGATGACGGAGAACCCGATGGAAGGTGGCCGCAAGCTCAAGGTGCCTTTCGCGCCAGACTTCTGGAGCGCCTTCTACAACGGGTTGTCTAGATCCGAGACGAACGAGGGCAAGGACGAAGGCCGCCACCGAGACCGTGAGTTCCGGAGTGCGATCAAGGGAATCACGGTGGTGCAGGAACTATTCTCGTACCCGGTACAGGGCTTGGGAGTGGGTGGCAAGGAACGGTCCGCAGTGTTGATGTGGGAGTTCACCAAGGCAGACACCCGCACGCCTGCAAGTGCAGTTTGGAGAGAGATTATCCGGCAGGCTGGCGACTCTAGTGGGGGAGCAATGGGGGTGCCGGCTGGCTCGAGCTCAGCTGGCGGCGTCCCGAGGGAGGTGTACGATGACGGCCACCTGAGGATTGACACGACGGGAGCCAACGACGGCTGGGCCAGTCAGCAGCAGAACCACTCGCTGTATCAGATTAGCCCGTACGAGGAGCTGAGCCCTAGCCAGGCAGAGCTTATGCCATACTGCTCCTTCGAGGACCCCCGAGCCTATACTACGCGCGGCGGCCGGCCGCCAGCGGGATTGGTCATGCATCCCGGCGCTCCTACCATGTCCGGCCAGCTCGCGATGAATTACCTGGCTTCGCATACGGATAGCCCGTATTCGCCGTACGCGGTCGATTTGCCCGTCAGCCGTGGCGGCCCCATCGAGCATTATTTACACGGCAATGGAGTGGACGGGGGCAGGAGCAGGAGTCGTAATGGGGGTGGCAGTGGTGGTGGCAGTGGAGTTGGTGGTTTCAGTGCTGGTGGAGGAGGAGGAGCTGCTGGTGGTGGCGGCATTTGGTCGCATCACTTGAGCCCAACATCGGATGGACGGGGGGGGCAGGACTTGGTGGAAAACGGTGGTGGTGTATTGACTCCTTATTGATTTGGATTTCCGATTTTCGATTTGTGTTTTTCATTTTTTTCATTCTCTATGTACGGGAGGGCAGGCGGGCATGGTGAGCGTGGTGGGCGTGGTGGGCTTTTGTTTTTGTTTTTGGTAGGCGATTGCTGTCTCAGGTCTGGCGTTCGTGGTTTGGTTGTGTGTTCTGTGTTTTTTTTTTTTGTTTTACTGGGCCTTGCTGGTCCGCCCTACTCATGATACCTACTCTACCTACTCTACCTACTTCCTACCTATACGATTTTCAGGTATCTTCGGTTCTTCATCTAGATTTTTTGCCTATGGACCTGTGGTGTCGTTGTGTCGTCGTTGTGTCGTGGTCACTGGTGTCTTACTGTGTGCGTGGGTGTGCATGCCCGTGATTCTGTGCTGAAACCTCAGCCCTTCGTCATCGATTCACGGGACTTGTATACCAGTACCGGACGTCCTCCTCTTATGCCGCTGCTGCTGCTTGAAGCTGCTGCCTGAAGCTCCGACTGCTGCTCCAGCACCGCCCGCCCCGCCCCGCCCCGCCCCGCCCCCCGCCGCGTTTCACGTTTAAGCCCAGCGATCCTATCCACTGCACTCCACTCCAGTCCACTCCACTCGGGCCATTCTATCCTATTCAGTACGAGGTGTCGTCACCACAACCTGTCCCGTTACTGTGCAGGGGCGGTTTTATACCTCCGTGCAGCATGTGAATGTGCATAAATAACCTCCGGGTTGGCCTTGGCCATGGGATGGGTTGGGATGGGTTACGTTGGGTTGGGATAGGACGCCTCGACTTACATACACACCACAGCTCCAGGGTGCTGCATGCTGCATACGGTACTGATGCAGACTGATGCAGGGGGAGTTGAGGTCGATGGGTGGAGGGGCGGTACTTGATTGGCGAGCCTCGCGGTGGAGGGGTGGATATATTCTTCACGATAGTCTGCCCCATAGGTTTGCCGTAGGTATGCCCAGTCTATGCCACTGAATATGTAGGTAAGTATGGCATCTCTGAACTCTACACGTATCCGCTGGGGCGGTCACATCTCACTTGTCCACACTTCACTGCGATTCGCAATACCGAAGTAAGTAGGCGTCGAATGGAGAATTATTTTTGTTTCTTTTTAGGAGGGAGGGAGGGTTTCAACATTCAACAGTTGCCCCGGCGTCCGTCCGAACGGACGGTAGGGCGTTGGGTGAGGACCTGCATACTACTAGCTTTAGCTTTCGTAGGTACTACTCTCCGTGCATACATCATACATGGGAAGGAGGCAAGCACGATCGGTATTCACAACTATAGGTCGGTCTTCCACGGTACCAGCTTCCAGCATCCAGGCCAAGACTTGGTCGAGTTGGCGGAGTTGCATGCGTCGTAACCCGTACATACGTTTGCGAGTGCGCAATCCTTTTTTTAGGAGGGCCGGTGGGGGGCTGTGTATGATGTATGTACCTCGAGGGGGGAGGGGTGGAGGGGTTTGAATCGTCCACGGCGATCAGGGAGCAGCAGCGGAGGCTGCGGAGCTGCTTCCATGACTTCCTTCCGTGCACGTCAAAGACGCGGGAAGTGACGGGCGGACGGCGTTCACCGTCCAGTGCGTCTTGCGGGACCGGGGGGGCGGGGGGGCTAGTACATAACTTGGTAGGTGGCCGTCGATCGCAGCACAGTTCAGTTCCTTCGAGAACGAAAATTATTCTACAGCCTCAAAATCGGTGCAGGTGCGGGGGGGTGGGGAGGGGAATCAAGGAGGGGGACGCTGGACCAATGGATTGAAGTTGCTGCGCATGAAGTGGCACGACGTGAGGCGAGGCGGAGCGGAACCGTTTTGTGGCGTAGCCGATGTACGCAATATTGTCGATACTCCGCTGGGGTACGGTCTCTACTCTACCTGGTACGCGGCGCGGTTGTGATTGGCGCCCTGCGAAATCATTACATGTCACTCGGCTTTGCCGCCCCTTCTGGAACTTTCGGTGCGGATAAGCGCGTGGACTGACCATGGGCCGCGGAGATTGTGCTCGTAGTATACATCGTTGGTTTCTGGGTTAAAGGGGTGCTCTAGGCATGATTGCGGGCAATCAGTCATATCCCCCCTGGACTCCCTGGACTTCAGCTGATACCGTATGTACCTACCTACAAAGACTAGCCTACCCAGGTTTCCCAGCCCAGGCATCAGTATCCTCAGCTTCGGCTGTCTCGAATCTCGATTCCAGGAAATCACAGACCGTTCATCTGATGTACTACAGCTAAGGCTGGGAGATCAACAGTGCATTAAAATTGAAATCCTCAAGTTCGTTATTGCTCATATCGTCGAAACCCAACCTAACCTAGCATGTGACGGTTGTGATTGCTACCTATGACGCATCAGCGAACAGCCCTGACAATAAGATGCGAGGATCATCCGCCGGGTTGAGACGTCTTGCCAATGCACTAGGTGAGTTGTTGTCGTTGTTGGAAGAAAGGAATCAGGATGGTTGGATGAGCTCGATGAGGGTGCGCACGCGACACCGCAGTCTGCTGCCTGCGTGCCTGGCGGTGACCGAGTGAGTCTGAAGTATGTACGGCAGAGTTACTGCTGGCCTTCCCGGTGTGCACTATTCAGCCTCTCACTTGCATGCTGTATTGATAACGGGGGGATAGGTGCGCGGGCGTGGAAGATCGTGATTCCATAAGTAAGTACTCCGCGCAGCTCGTCGACCGAACAATCACTGGTCTGCCTACCGTTAGCGTGCGTGCTGTCCCATTCCTTCCACTCCCATTCATTACCCTCACCCGGGTTCCACAAGTGCAGGTGCAGCCTTCTTCTGCGAGCGCTCCTACATAAATGCCCGACCGAGGGCTGAACGGGGAATTCCAGGCTCCAATCAGCTCTCGTCTTTCGAGTGAGGGGGTCATACCCGAGTACTGTATCATATGCGAATCGATCCTGGTCCAGTCCCCCGCTGCAATCGCTGTCTACCTGGCGCAGGGGACTTCGGACGGGCCAATCTCGAACGGCGAAAACACGATGTTGGGACGACTTTTTCGTGACGAGTTACATCTAAGACACAAAAAAATCAGCACTGTCCGCCACAAAGTCGAAGAAACCACTCACCCACTCGTTCAACTCGGACATACTTCCCCGCAAGATCGTGGGAGTGCCATCACTGTTCGACCGTGACTCCGACCCCCCTGCCATGCCCGTGAACATTTCACGTGCTCGATGTTCATCGATAGAGTATCGTGGCCAACCTGCACACGCTCGCCCGGCATTCCAAATCCCGCTGGCACCCCGGATCGCCTGGCTGCAGAAATGTCACAAGGCGTCTTGTGCTTCTCGACTCTCCCCGGCCACCAGGCACCCACCCCCCAGCCGCTCCGGCAACCGTAAATGGTTCTTTGAATGAGTGGATACGCAGGGGCCGTGTTGGCACTTGGTTGGTCGCAGACTCGCAGTGTCCTGGAACAATAATAGTGCGCGGAGCGGCGAAGGAATTATGGCACGAGTGCTAGATCGTGCTTTGGATCGAGACCGGTCACTGACAGTGCTCATTCATTTTTGGCTGCATGTTATCCACGATGTTTTCCGAGTGCGCAAAGTGGGTCGATTGGGTACCGTACTTCGGACGAGCTGCAAATATGAAGGGCAAAGTCGTCGAGGAAGTAGGTACAAACGACTCCGCCCCCCCGGCTAGAATCGCAACGGGCAGACGATTAAGATCTGGATCGATCCTCAGTCCAAAGAGGGTACCGGTGGTCTTCATAGTGTGTCGTCCATTCTAGCTCGTTTCCGTCGATCAATCAGAACGCTCGACACCGCTAGCCATACGTCTTGCTGGCGTGTCGGCACAGTGGACCGTGTGGCTGTGTCGCAAGGTGGGTGGGGGGCTGGGATCTGTTCAGCAATAAACGTATCCCAGTAAACCGATGCTTTTTTACGCTTCGCGAACTCGTATGGGTATAAAATATTCGTCGGAGAGGACCCAAACACCCATGGTTGATTGCGTTGTAGACGTAGCCATGATATGCCTGGAGCCACAGTTAACATCATACACCATCACTCATCACGCGAGAAAATAAAAGAGAAGAAAAAAAGGTTTTATCGCGCCAAACGTGCAGACGATAAGCGGAAAGAGGCCGCTTCCAGGGTCCAAGCCCACTGGTACGTCACCAAAGCGCCCGCCGAAGAAGAAGTCCCCCGTCCCCCAGCGAAGGCCCCACGCACACATTGCGTCCCGGTGCTACCAGCTGAAATCCGGCGGTGCCCACCTCAAGTGCATTAAGCAACGGGACGACGACCGGTGGTAGCAGTGCAGTGCAACCGTTCTCGAACAAAGCTGAACTTGGGAGCACCTCTGCAAGCACTGCGCCAGGTCAGCGGTGTAATTGTAAAGCACACCAATCAGCACTTGTGGGGCACGAGTGAGGGAAGGAAATAAGGCGAGAATATGCTAGCGGAGATGTAGCATGGTGGATCTTTTCGCACTGGAATACGTAAGGACAACAGACTGGGCGGAATTGTCCCCGCGAATGACGTGGTTAAGGAGGAGGTTTTGCGAGGGCTCTTTGCCAATGCCTCTTCAGGCCGGAAAACGGCGGGTCGAGAGAAGAAGAAGACACAAGGATAAAGAGGAGACGGTGGTTGGCCGTCTATTCTGTAGATGGTGATCATGGGAGAAGAGGAAGAGGAAGAGGAAGAAGACCCCGCTCAACCCCGCCATGGCCACCAACGTTGACTCCCACCAACATTGATGCCCACCGCTACTAACCACATTCGGTTGCTCCCGCCGACAGGAGTCCTCCCTCACTTCCTCCTCTTTCCAACGGCTTCTCCATCCCCGGCAGCTCCTCCATTGCCCCGCTACAGAGGAGGAGGAGGAGGAGGAGGGGAGCGAAGCCGAACAAGAGTGCCCACCTGGGCTCTGTGTCTGTGGGCAGTGCGTTCGCCATATCGGTAGTCTGGAAAGGCTGTATGCGAAATAGATTGATGATTGATGTGTGATGATCTCTCTCTCTCCAACATGCATCTCGCACGAGAATTCGCCATGACCTAGATAGCTCGTATGCATTATGGGAAACAAACAATCTCGCACGAGAATCCCGAGTTTTGATTGATGAATCATGATATTCCACAGAACTCCACGACGTACGACTTCGGACTGTTCTAAGACTGGACCGGGACCCGGGCACGACCAATGACCCCCCCAGGCATCACGGAGGCAAGCCAAACGGCGAGCCTATTAAGCTCTCACCTTCCCATTCACAACCATTTATTACATCGTTTAGGCTCGGGCTGTACAAAACTCCACGCCCATAGAAGGAAATGCGCCCATCTATCAACTTATCCAACAGGTGTATGTAAACCACGAGGAGAAATGTAGTGTAAAATACAAATACAATACCAACAAACCAAAAAACAGGTGTAAACTACAAGGACCAATGTAATGTAATACACAATATCAACAATCCAAACCAAACCACCAAAAAGAAATCTCAAGTATTAACACATCCAAAACCTGAAAACAAACTTCCAATATATGCCCCAACAAACTCCGCCGCAATGCAATGTCTGATCCCATCGATACATACCATAATCTACACGCCCCACACACGTACATACTTACGCATCAATCATCCTCGAGGGGAATAGCAGCCCAGCGACCAAAATCGCCACCAACAATCTCCCGGTCTCCAGCACCTTGAGCACTGCTCTGCATCTCCTCGAGCTTCTCCGCGGTCCCATCCACATCCGCAGCATCAGCAGCGGTGTACCCCGCAATCTGTCCCTCGAACCCGTTCTCGCGCAGCCACTGACACGCCGCGCGGACATTGAGATCCAGGATGGCGGCCGGCTCAACCGCCTTCTTGATTGCTCTTGGAAACAGTATTCCGAAGTCGCTCTGACTCAGGTGCGCCGATTCCTTGACGTAGCACAGTCGCACGCTCTTTTCCTTCGAGCTGGTGGGAGCAACAGTCAACGTTTCGGTGGCAGCGGGAGTGGCAGGGTCGTTGTCCGGATAGAATCCCGTCTCTCCGTGCTTTGCGTTTTCGGTGGCTACCCGCGACGAGAACTGTTCGAACACTTCGTGTTCCTTGCCTTCGCGGCGGCGTCCAGGATCGAGTGAGAGGATGCGGCGTACGCCGCGCAGATTCTCGCGCCAGATGAAGAACTCCTCCGACATCACTACGAGAACCTTGCCAGGGTTGCCGGAGCCGATCTGCGGCAGCGGCTGCTTCCACAGGGATCTCGTGCGTTTGCTGAGGAGAGGGAGACACCAGATGTCTAGCAGCATGAGCGGCGATGAGCCCGTGATCTGCTCGCTGAGCGGTAAGGCGCTGGGTTCGTTGTGGGGAACTGAAGCGTCGGGTACAAAGAGGGGTTTGTCTTCGAAGTCGATCTTGTTGCTGTAGTAGACGGACTTCATCATCTGGATCATCGTCGATGACCCGAAAGAGTGGCCAGCCCACACCAGCCGGCCTGGCTTTCGGATATCTAGCTTATCCTTGAACGCGGCGAGGGTAGAGTCGCGGGTTACATTATCCGCATCGAACATGGCCGTTCCACACGGTATCTTTCCGAGATCGAGTTGTGCGATCGCAGCATAGACGATGGAGAGCTCCCAGAGGCGGATCTCGAGCTGCCTATTCCGTCCATTTGCGGTTTCCTCCGAGATCTTATGGGGATAGTTGACGAAGTCGACCTGGGCCCGAGATGGAGAGGCGGAACTAGCCGCGGAAGCAGAGCTGACCCCGGGTTCCCCGGTATTCGGCTGCGTGCCCGTCAACTCGGTTTCACTGCTGGGTTGCAATCCCGACTTGACGAAAGTCACTGGCGCACTACCGTCGCGATGCTCTGGCGCGATCACGACCATGCCGTGAGACGCCAGAGAACCACAGAGGTGTGAGTATGCCAATCGGGTTCCGCCCAGACCGTGAGAAAATATCATGGTCGGAAATCTAAATTCCGCACTCGACGGCATCAATGGAGCCAAAGAGATGGCGGGGAGAGCGATATGGTGGAGAATCCGCGGAATATATCTGACGGGAGGTTAACGGAATATCCTCGGCAGGAGACAAGATTTCCGGGCCTTACGATATCAGCTCGGCAAGCCCGGAGCCGGCACCCATGAACCGCGCATAGCCACTGAGATATTCCCGCTGATGGGGTTCGGGCAGCCAATATACGGATTTCGAGGGTTGGGGTTCATGGTGGCAATGTCGGTGAAACCACCCGTGCGACCATCCTGCTTTTGCTTTATCCCCATTCGTTACATCCTTCGGCTTTTCCGCTTCCCGGGCAGCCGGGGCACTTTCGGGCGCCTGGGGCTTGAACTTCTGCGCCGTCGGATAAAATACGCGGAACTGCACCGTCGATATCGACTCGGCGTAGTTCGGAGGTCTCTGGGATGCGGGCAACGACGACACTGGGATTTCAAGTTCGAACGAGGCTACCGTGTATGGGCCCTTATAAGCTGGGAATTGGGGAACGACACTGAAGCGAGACAGTAGCGACGCCATCGAAGCTGTCGTTCTAGAACCACGAATCGCTTGCGGAGGGCGGAAAAACGGTCGAGGCACGGTGGGAGAGTCTCTGTGTCTGCACGCGGGAATGGAGCAACGGATGCAACAGTACAGTGAGCGGAGTAGGTGTCGGGGGGCGTATGGAAGGAAATCGACAAAGACGGGCCGAATAATGTCGATGCTTGAGGGGGGGCGAGGTTTATGTAGGGACTGTAGTAGTAGTCGACATCTGATTTTCTCTGGGAGTTCGGAGTTTCGGACATCATTACTGATCAGGGTCGTGTGCCTGTCCCAACCCATGACGTATTTCGGTATGGTCCGAAAACGTAATACACGCCCGTCGAATGGCTAAATTCATTCCATGAGCCAAAAGTTACATGCTCCGGTAGCCTACGATACCCGGAAGTTACTGATACCGAGCACTGAAAGAAGGTTTCTCGGGATGCCCAGTCATCTGCAAGGACACTGCTCCCGCCCTCCCCCCCTCCCCCTCGTCGTTTGGACCGCCCTCCATCTCGTCGACCAATGTTCCGCCCCCACTTCGGCATAGCACTCTGTCTTCACAATATGACTCGTCGGGTAGAGTACTTGGCAGGCTGTCTCCTGGCTCTCCCAAGGCTTTTTTTTACGGGGAACGTGCGCTGATAGTTATTCAAAATGTCGCCATATTAAACATCGATTCACGATGCAGCTCCCAAGACCTTGGGCGAGATCCACAAGTGGCCAAGACTCGCGTTGGGCAGCGACAAAAAGCAAATCAAACTGTGCACATCAATACCTTGCCTCCGAAAGAATTCTGCTCGGCAAAGGCGCGTTTTCGAACCGAGGTGTAGCCGGACCGACACGCACGTGAGAGTCTGCACCGAGTCCGCAAGGCCTACTAGTGAATAGTTAGGGGCTGACCCTGGTTGAGGCACAGCAAGCTGCCCTTCCGCAGCTTAGCGAGCTGTCAGCGTCGATTCTCTGCAGATCCAGATCGGATGAAACCTCCCGACGGAGCGGCGCGGCGCGGCGCGGCGCAGTGAGCGCGGGTAAGCAATTGCTTTCGAGATCGAAGCCGGCGTGACAGATAACTATCTACACCGTCAATTCTGGCATCGGACGACAGAGCTGCAGAAGTCAGTGATTCCGTGCTGTGTCCGAGCTGAACATTCGATTCTCGAGACTCACCCCACGGAGATGGTTACCCAGATCAACCGAATCTCCGGATTGGATCCTGACGAATTTTCGTGTGCTACCCCGGACTTGAAGCCCCCATATCGCACATGTGACTGGTGGACAGCCCTGGAGGCGCGGCAAACAGGTTGGGGCTCGGCCGCACAGCCATCTCCGAGACATCGATGCGGCCGGATGGCCAAGATAGTGGTACGGCGCGGCAACACCTTTTGGTCCAGCATTGAGGGATGGGACAAACAAGCAAAAAAACGGAGAAAACAACGGATAGGGGGGAGAAACGGAGGTCGAGAAGGACTTTGTTTTTTTTGTTTAATCATTGATTGCATACGACCTATCAAGATCATGGCAATATTAGATCGAAACGAACGAAGACAGCGCTGAATCATGATCTCTACTTAAGTTCCCATGGATTTTGTTCCTATCGCGATTGGGCGTGCACACGGCCGAGGCCCAACACCGTGGCGGTTTAGCAAACGATGGAGGAGCTGTCGGCGAGAGGACGAAGTGAAGGAGGACTCCTGTCGGCGAGAGAAAACGAATGTGGTTAGTGGTGCGCATCAACGTTGGTACGCATGGCGGGGCTTCTTCTTTTCTTCTTCTTCTTCTTCTTCTTTCTTGATCATCTATCGAATAGGCGGCCAACTCCTCATCTCCGCACTCTCCTCTGTGTGCTCCCATCATCACCCGAGCGCCTATCGGCCCCGAGAGGCATTGGCAAAGAGCCCTTGCAAAAGCGGTCTCTCGCTCCCAACGGAGGACGCCACCGCCTCACAAGCTAGTGCCAATACGGCCGGAGAAAGTCCACCTATTGAATTTGGGGTTGCCCATCATACCGGTTGGTACTCTACTTTCTATAAATCATGTGGCCCCAACAACATGGGCTGAAGAAATCCAGCATGTGTGATATTCCTTAAAGTAATACGGTATCCCTCAACATATCCCGTAAGTCCATCCCCTATTACAATCCATAAAGTACACTCTAGATCTGATGATGACCGATCGTTCGTAGACCTACGACGCCGGTGGAATGTGGAGCACGTCCAGAATACACACAGTCCACGGTCCACGGTCCACGAGGTACATACGGCAACAAGGCGTTACCTAAAAATAAATCTGAGGTATTCCTTGCGCACTTACATCGGCCAAATCCAGTAGAGATCTGGAGATCGAAGCCTCATCATCTAGGGAAGTAGGTGTCGAGATCGATTTGCGGGCCGGTGGTGCTAAAATAGCCAAAGAGGAAGTGGTCTGGAAACGGTCCCGTGGTGCATGAGGGTAATAGGTATGACGTCCTGGAATGTAAGTATGTAGCAGCTTGGGTGATAGCAGGTGCCACCATGGATTCGTTATTCCCAACATTCTCTAGTAAATGAAGGAGACATACCCATGGGGGGGTCATCAATTTTATTTCGCATCTATGAGCCTTTGTAGACTACGGCGAACACCAACTGTAGGTGGGGAAAGGTTGGTTGATTGGGAAGAGAGGGTCGAGGACCCGAAGTCTATCTACTTCCGTACATCCGTCGTCACTCGGGCCTATCCACAACCCTACCCTATCTACAACCCTACATCACCTCCCGGTTGACAAAAAAGAAACACCGTATCTCAGTCTTCCCAATCCTCCGGTTCGAAAACCGTGATATCCGCCCCGTCTTCTACCTCCATCACCCACGCTTGCCTCTTCCGTCGCTTCTGAGGCCTCCCCGGCTTCTGCTTCGCCGTCTCCACTGCCAACTGACGCTTCAACTTCTCATCAGCCGCTTGAAACTCTTCCAGTATCTCCTTTCCTCCGCCATCGAACATCTCCCCTGGCTCCCATGACAACTCATCATCATCCTCAAATTTGACCTCGTACTCAATTCGACCTCCCTGGTCAGGGTTCCGGCGCCATGAGCGAATAGCTTCCACTCCATAATCCGCTTGGGTATCCACCCCACGTCGTGTGACACGTAATGCAGGTGCCGGTGCCTGTGGCCAAGAGTGATCAATCATGGAAGGTTTAAGCAGGGCAGCATTCTGTGTACGTGCCAACTTCCAGTGTGCTGGCAGCAGTACTTCGAAGGCGTTCTCCCCCTGCTGCCGGCCCAGTTCAAACTCTCCGATGTACTTCTGGTGTAGGGCCTTGCGGTGGTTATCAGTGTCGGTAGCGTATGTTATTGGTAGGTTCTTTGTTGAAAGCAGAACCTTGTCCCCTTGCTGAAAAGTATGTGGTTGCCGATGCTTGTTGGCCTCCGCTACTTGCTGTTCCTGCGCGTGCTGAAGATTCTGTCGCAGTAGTGTAAGCGTGGTCACCATTTCCGCTGCAAATGTTCGACCATCCGCAGGAAATTCCACCTTTGACCTGCTTCTCAGATCTTCTCTCCGGCTGCGTTCTTTTCCCACGCTCGCAAGGGCATCGAGTGGCATGCGAAGGACATAGGAGAGATCAGCTTCAAATGGAGACATTTCGATTGACTTCTGTCGGGTTGCGTTGTATGCGAATTCTGCGAGTGCCAGCAGTTGATTCCATTCATTCTGGCGTTCTCCCGCATAAGCACTCAGATATCTCTCAACAATCGAATTTGCCTTTTCTTCTTGTCCATCAGTCTGCGGGTGAAATGCTGTTGACATACGGAGCTTGGTGTCGAATTCACTCATAAGAGTCTGCCAGAATGTGAATGTGAATCGCACATCACGATCAGACACAATGGCATCCGGGAGCCCATGATACCGTACATAGCAGTCGCGGAATATCTCAGCAAACTTGACTGCAGTTAATTCTTTTTCTTTGGCTGCGATCCAATGTGCCCGCTTGGTCAAAGCGTCGACAATAGTGATAATTGTATCGCTCCCATCCTTTGTCGTCGGTAGCTTGGTAATGAAGTCAATATTGATTCTCCGCCACCGCTCGTCCGGAACGTCCAAGGGCTGCAAGAGTCCATATGGCTTTTGATTTGTTGACTTTGTGCATGCACAGGTCGCACAGCCCTGTACGTAGCGTTTGACTTCCTGATACATTCGTGGCCAGAAAAACCTTCTTGCAACAGCTTTGTAGGTCCTTGTGACTCCGAAGTGGCCTCCAACCGCGGCAGCATGTGCCTCTCGCAGGATACGGTACTTGAGGTCCTTGACTTGCGGTATGACCAAACAGTCGGTATTGTTGTGAATAATCATACCATCATCCAAATGGTAGTGTCGGCCACGTGAATGCTGCCTGCGTATGCCTACTTTATGCTGTCGCTGCTCTGTAGGTGACTGTTTATTGCCAGTGACTTGCTTTTCCTCCGGCTGCAGATGAGACAAAATATCGTGGTGTCGATCAGAGCACGGCCAACGCGCTCCAGCAGGATGGGTTTTCATGATTGGCCATGTGCTCTCAAGCCCATGATCGTGAACGAAGCCGAGGTTATGGTCGAGGCCTGAGTTGCGATTGCGTACTCTTTCCAGTGTTTGAAACGAAAAGGCCGTCCGTCGCATACGATACATACTGGTACATCAGGTAAGTGCTGGCAGGTGGTTTCGTCTTTTCGGCGCAGTTTGGCGCTTGTTGTACCGGCTGAACTCACGCTCTGCTCCGGATAGGCAGAACTCTGTCAAAGCATCACCGCCGACGGCCGGAGTTTGGGCTTAGGGCAGGGTTTCGCGACCTCCTTCCTTCCCGATGAAGTAGCGAACTCCGCTTCCATGACGGTTCATATGCCCATATGCCGTAGATTAAGCGCGGTAAGTTCCAACCGACGCGACGCCGTGCAGTTTGTTACACCTTTGCACGTCAGATAATGCATTGTTCGCGTCGCATCATGCGAAACGTTACGGTATGTAGCGACGTTCGTTCGGCTTCCGAAGCAAACCCATACGGCGGCCAGCTGGCGACCACCGTGTTCCAGTCTGAGCGTGGAATCTGGAGGCGTAGTAGGTCAACCGGGACATCTTTTGGCTGTGGAGATTGGGGCAGATTTACTGGTGAGCGCATTAGTAGAGCTGGCCGTATGTATGCAGAACAAATCACCGTGAGTACTGACCTTGTTGCTTTCCAGGCTGAGAATTCCCACTGGGTTCAGTCGCCAGAGACAAGCCCACATAGATTTCTCTTCCAACGACTCTTCCAACTACTCTTCCAACTACGCAGAACACCGGGTTTCGTGCGTCTCTGCATCCAGAAGTTGGGAATCCAATGCGCTCGAAGCAGTTCCAGAAGTTGGGAATCCAATGCGCTCGAAGCAGTTCCAGACTCTTCCGAAACGCGAGATTGGCCCCTGCCAAGTCAGCTCTCGGTGTCTCATCGATCGGAGACGAATGGAGGGATCCGGTTCGCCTTTGCAATCCCAGTCAGCATCGTGAGCTGAGTCCGTGGAATACATAGGTTTTGCTGCCCGTCAGGGATTGAAACACTCGCGCGGGAAGAGTCTTCTTCAGCACCCCATGTGCATCAGGCAACCAACAATGCAGTCTATGTGGAATCTTGGTTTCCGAAGAACAGCCCAGATTGATCCGCAGAGCACGGGGACCTTTATATCCCACCTCCATCACTTACCTTTTCGTGTCCGCTTCTGCATTGCGTGTTTCCCGGTGATCACCAGCAAGCCGTTTTCCTACCGTACATCATAATCTTCGGACGGGTCGGTGACCTTTCTTCGTTTCCGCTCTATAGTAATCTTCTTTGAGCCCGCTGTCGCGTATTCTTTATTTTCTAAATCACCATCACCATCTCATAACGGCCGCGCTATGCCAGTCGATACTCCCCTCACTTGTCCGCAGAGTGGACGCACGGGCTTAGGTTCCTGTTCCGTCTCACACGCTGGAAATTCCGCTCGCACAAGAACGGGGCCGAGAGGATGTGCGTTCTCTGGATTCCAGATGGAGGCACAGGGCATGCTGTATAATGTTAGTCACCTCAGCTCCCTATCATGAAGACACACTAACAATCTCTTTCAGTCACCCCAAGGACCCGATGCAGCCGCGCAGCTACACGCTCAGGAACAGAAGACAATGGTGGAGATGTTGATCCCCACCGCACCCACAAAGGAAGCCGTAAAAGGCCTCCGAAACGCCGACGGCCTGTGCCCCTCAGACCACGACATCCTGGCCGCTGCCCTGGGGGCACCTGCTCGGCGTGTGCTGATGAGGGCGGACGCTCTCGGTCCAAAGACGGGATACCGTGACGGCTATCTGACGAGCAAGTGGGGCTTTTGCCCACCGGATCCCAGCGCTTCTCCGATCGCTCTTGCTGCTTGCCCGGGGCGTATGTGGTCGGATCTGTGTGGACGCATGCCCGGGCTCGTTGGAAGAGGAAAGATTCGAGAGGCTATCCTGGACCTTCCCACGGTGATGGGAACGGAAGACGTTATCCCGAACCAGGCCTTATGGGCCGCGACGATCTGCTTGGGTATTCTAGCATCGGTATATCGATACGAGGAGAGGAACGACGGTCATGAGGGAATAGCAACCATCGGCAGTGCCGCAATAGCATCTCAAAGTGCCATAATGCAGGAGGACGAGTGCGAGGAGGAGTTGAAAGGAATTCCCAGGAATATAGCGATCCCCTTTCGGACACTGTGCACAAGGATGGGACGGCCTCTACCGCATCTGACGCAATACGACGTTTCCATTTACAACTACAAAATCAAAGATCACACCAGCGTATATCCTTACGTCGCCCGAGCGGAAAATATGGACCTGAGATGGCCAGTCTTCCAGGATCGGGCCGAGGCGATGTTCCTCTTGTGTATGGCGGAAGTGCATGGGTGCTTCACCGATGGTGTGGAGATTGTTACGAGGTGTCAAGAGATGGTGATGGAGAGGTTTGTGCTTCACAATCTTCAACTGAGATGGTATTCTAACGATGATGGTGACAGAGACAACGAAGGCCTATTGGTTGAGTTGGTGAAACTGAAGGGCATCATCGACCAACTCGGATACGTCTTCCATAAAATTAGTGTTAATCCCGGGAGTGGAGAGCTATATGCAAATCCCGTAGAGTGGGGCCAAAGGTCCGACTCCAACCCTACTCCTAGTCCATACATGGTTTTGATGAGATTCTCACGAACGGCTGTAGATACGCAAAGTTCAGCGCGCCATTATCCAAGAGAGTGCCAGCGCTCTCGGGGCTCGCTCTTCCTCTCTTTCAGCTTATGGATGCGTTTCTCGGCCGAACAAAGTACGACACCTTCCTTGGCCTGGAAGCACTGCATCTGAGGGCGTGGTTGCCTCTCAACCACCGCGCCTTTATTGCTTCCTTCGAGCAGTATTACCAGGTCCCGAAGTATGTGGCATCTACAGGTGACAAGCGTCTGATCGGTGTGATGGACGGGATCGTGGAGTCCTACGCTGGCGAACGCGGTTTCATGGGAACCCATAGATGTATGTGCTCATGGGGGGTTCCAGGCGAGTGAAAGCAACTGATACCTGATTCAGATAAAGTTTATGGGTTCCTTGAAGTGGTAGCAAAGACCGGCAGGACTGAAACTAACGGTAATGCCGGTGGCCAAGATACCGAAGGCCGTCCTTGGGAAGAAGTCCACCGAACTCTTTCGGAATCGATGATCGAGCGGCTGGACCCATTCCGCAGTTCGATATCGTTGAAGCCCCATGAGATGAGGGGCTGCTTTGAAGAGTGCCGGTTTAGAGCGACTATTGCCCGCCGCGACTCCATCGACAGAGATCCGGACCGTTCGACTGGACAAGTGACGATCGATTTGAGAAATACCGGCATGACATTTTGCCCTGGCGACAGACTAGCCATCATGCCGCTAAACCCGTGGAGAGAAGTTGCAAAGTTGGCGCAAGTTTTGGGTGCGACCGACCGTCTTGATGAGATTATTTCGCTGGAGATGGCGGATGACTGGAAGCGGTTCTCGACGCATGTGTCGGATGTCACGCGGGATCCAAAGACCGGGGAGTTCAGTTTGAGAGACATCTTGCGTCGCGGACATCTGTCTCCATTGACAAAGGAGCTTGTACTAGCTGTGAGTGTCATACTTTTCCTACCAGAAAATAGAGATGCTAACAGAGGAGCACAGATACATGTGATGCTCCGCGCTTCCTCCTACGCGCTATTAGAAGTTCTATCTGCCGAGGCATGGCCTGTGAGTGGCTCGCTCGGAGATTTGCTTCTCGTTGCACGATCAGACGTATCTTCCACCCTTTGGGATCAGGCCTTCCCCAGTGACCTGGCATGGCTCCCCAAACTGGTTCACGTAGAAGTCCCGAGAACATACAGCATCTCTAGCCATTCATCCGAGCTCCTACCAAGCTTTATCAACCTAACAGTATCCCGGGTGGAGCACAAGCTGTGCTCCCTACTTGCTTTCGATGGAAGTAAAGATATAGTCCGGTCCGGTGTCAGCAGTGGCTTCTTGAATCCACATCCAGATGAAGAGGAGGACGAGGTCAAGGGGGGGTTCAAGGCCGTCAAGGGCATTGAGGCAGAAACGGTAGCGCACGCTTCCACTCTCGATGTTTGATGCATTCTGACTCTTTTCAGGTCTTGATTGGAATATCTCGTCCCCTCAACTTCCAGCTTCCTATCTCTCCCGCCGCTCCCGTCGCCATGTTTGCCGGCGGCTCAGGTATCGCTCCTTTCCGGGGATTCTGGCAGGCAAGATTCGCCAGCGGCGCCGTGGGGAGGAACATCCTCTTTCTCGCTGTTCAATCTCGCAAGAAGTTCGTGTACGAGGAGGAACTCCGTGAACACGTGCGATACGACGGCCTCGAGCTACACACATCGTTCTCTCGGGACACGAAAGGTCTCGTTTACGACCAAAGCACACAGGACCTAGTTGAGAGAGAGACGGAGCCACGATACCTGGACGCCGCCATCATCGAGAAGAGAAATCTCATCTGTGATCTTGTCATGTCGACGAAGCAGGGCGGGCTAGGTGGCTACCTCTTCATCTGTGGCTCGGTCTCCGTCTACGAAACGGTCATGAGTGGGATAACGAAAGCGATGTATCAAACGAGGGGGGTTACGCAGAAGTCGGCCGAGGCACTCTTGGCTACTGCTTTCGCCGAGCGCAGGTTCATGCTGGATATCTTCATGGCCCCAAGGGCAATGTCGTTTAAAGAGCCCATCATCCCGATTTCCACGCTCTCTCGTTTCACGGGCCACAGAGAGGGATCAAGGATGTGGACCGGAGTACACGGCGCTGTCTACGACGTGACCGAATTCCTTCCAATCCATCCCGGAGGCTCGATGATCGTCGCCGGCAGCGCAGGGCTCGATGCATCCAAAACTTTCGATGATCTAGCCCACACCACCAATCCAGAGGTCACAAGTCTGCTTTCGAAATATTTTGTTGGTCACCTCGCTGCGAAACCAAATTTCCACTCGCCAGAATTGGGTGTGCTGTATGATGGCTGGCTGGGCTATCTCCGAACGTGTGTAGAGAGCTTGACGACGCTTTCCTTCGAGGTCAAAGCCATTATGGCGGATGCAAACATCTGGTTCTCGGGTGGAATGCTGAATATGGGCGGTGTTCGGAAGTTCTACCAGTTCCAGTCCCGACTGATGCAAGACGGTTTCACGACTCTGTTCGGATCGAAGTAAGTCCCGCCCATGCTGATCCAAAACTCTCCATACTGATCAATACCAGACTGCAAGAGCTCTACGTCAAACTTTCCTTCACGCTCGTCTCCGCGCACAACTCCGATTCTCGCCTGCCAGACGTAATGGGCATTGTCGCTCGTGCCCAGTCTTCGGCAGCATCCACCACTGCCCAACGAGAGATCGCCCAAGTGGGCGAATATGTATGCGACAGCTCCACGGCGCAGTCCTTCGAGCGGGGCATAATACAGTACGCCCAGGCCGTCACCGAACTCGACGTCCGCTTCCTCGAGCAAGTACGTGAGGAAATCTGCACTGGCATGGACGGCTTCGATCTGGTCATGTCTCTGAAGGGGGGAGCGGCATCCGAGAAACAGCGTCTGTTCAAACTCGCCGCCTTCCTAGTCTCCCTCCTCGAACGCATCGCGGAGCGTCTGGACACATACTTCGTCGAGCTCTCGGCGCAGTCGCTCTACCATCCCGAACTCGAACACAACCCGGCGCGCGCCCGGTGGCGTCTGGTTCGCCGGAGGATACAGGACGGAAGCTTCTTCTTGTACACGCAGGACCTGACCCTTGACTCAGAGCACTTTGATGCGTTCCCAACCAAGCCACTCTCCATCCAGAAGGTCCCACGCGGGAGACAGCGAGAGAGCATTTCATTCGACCGAGTCATCTCCCAAGCCAACGCCATGGTCCAACAACAACAAAGCCCACACGTTCCATCTCGCTCCCCGCGACTCCACTCTCCATCCGCGCCCAGGAGACTAGCAGACTCGCACACCCTCCGAGCCTTCGACACCGGCCGCGGTGCCAGCAGCTACGAAAAACACCTCGACCGCAAAGCGGTAAACCGGGTGAGCACGTTCCTCTCCGGGAACCTCAAGGCGATCCGGCGGCTCAGCCGCGTGGATCTCACGAGCCTCGAGCACGCCATGGGCCGTCCCAGTGCAAGGGAAAGGGAAAGAGAAAGAGAAAGCGATCGGGAGGAGCGGTCGGGGAGCCGGGCTCCCACACCCGTGCAAGTGGAGCGGAGGACCCATCTCCGCGACGAGAGTCGCGGCCGACGCGCGCACTCCCGCGAGCGCAGAGTGGAGGATCTTTCAAGGAGTGCTAGCAGTGCGTCCTCAGGGTCTGGGGAGTCGCGGGGGTCGGCGCTGCCCGGGAGTCCGAGGGACTCGCTCAAGGTCCCGCTGAGAAGGGTCGGCACTGGTGGGTCCGCCAGGAGGATGGACAGCTTCAGTGTTTCTGGGAGAAGCGACGGCGCCGCCGCCGCCGAGAGTGTAGCCCGCGCGTTGGAGGGATTGAGGGTTAGAGGCTAGCTATGTAGACGGTGTTTTGCTTGCGGGAATTGGACTGTTTTGCTCCCATTACTTGGCCGAACGTGATACATACGGCCTTCCGTTGTAATACCCCATCTGACATACCCAGTGCCATAAACACATGACCATATTTCCCCCGTTTTGCGGCCTAGACAGGCTCTACCTAGCCGCAAAGCTAGTCTTCCGATCCTATGGGACAACGAATCTTCGGTCTGTGAGGGATTCCGAGAACTCTTATCGTCCAATATTTGTCAGCACCAGAGTGCAGACAGAACTCTAGGCGACCATGCCGCAGCATCACCCGCCATTGTCGGCGAAACTGGAATTCATCATGTGCCCGCGAGTGAGAGCCCATGAGGGGTTGTGGTTCAGGTTTAGCGTGATGGGGGAAGTGTGGTTACATGTTCATAAGATCTCGACCGTGGACGTTTTCCCTTCTCTATTCATACGGTCACACGATTTCGATCTCTCAGTAGGTATGCGGAGTTCCATCTACTTCCGACCCCTTCGTCGGTTGCCAGCGTTGCATAATATTGTACAATCAAACAAGTCATCTAGACCGCTCTCAATCACCGCCAAAACTTTATTCCATGTACTATAGATTGTAGTATATCCCCTGCGCCTACAGTATCAAATAACTCGCGCTCAAAAAACTCGGGCCAGTCCAGATACCGATCCAGAATAGTACATTTCCCAGCGTCTTCCGATCCCTCATGAGCCGGGTCCTACTCAGACTCACCAGCGGCAGCTGGAACATCTGCGCGAGCAGCAGGTAACCCCTTAGCTTGCCAAAGATGCACCACATGACGAGTTCGTGCACGGCCGCCGAGATCAGGAACGTGATCAAAGTCGCCGTCTCCCGCGATATCTGGAACGTTGAGATGCTGCTGTGGTAGACGTGCCGTAATAGGAAGTTGTGCACCGGCTTGTTCCAGTCCCGCGCGAAGGCGTCCCAGGTTGTGGCGTTCCTGTGGAGGTTAGGGAGGTTTGCAGGAAGAGGGAGGAGGAGACGTACCACCAGTCGGAGGCGAAGCCGCGGTCGGCGAACCGCGTGAGCTCCCCCAGCAGGTTGAGGATTAGCTCCCAGATTAGGTACCAGACACAGAGGTATTCACCCTGTCGTCGTTGGTTAGTGTCTGCGGATTACCCACTTGGGTGGGTAAGTAAGTACTCACCATGAATGGAAACACCAACTTCAGCAGGATCCACGGAAACTCCGCAAGCCTTGCGGAGAGCGGGAGGGAACGCAGCGAATGGCAATGGATGACAACGGGGTACATAAAGTGCTGCGACACGACGATCATGATTCCCAGGACACCGAAGGTAGCCGCCGTCTTCTCGGCGACATATGACCAGTTGATTGAGCGCGTACGTGGGTACGCGAGCTCGTAGACTAGTGTGGGGAAGTGGATATATTCGAGGTAGTTCGAGAAAGTGAGGTTCTCCGGGTAGGTGACCCGTGGAGAGTTTGTAGCTTCTAGGGAGAGCTCGGCATCGCACGCCTCGATCTCGGCACGTACGAGTGAGGCAAACCGGCTGGCCTGCCGAGGATCGAGCTCATCGGGGAACTGCGAGATGTCTAGCAGGCCGACCGAGGAGCGCCGGCGGTCCCGGAGCGAGTCTACGCCCAGGAAATCCGCGCCAGTCGTGGTTGCCCCCGCGTCCTCGAGATGTGCGAGCTTGTCTTCGAGGACCTTGCGCCGCTTCGAGACCTCGCTCAGATAGCCGTTGTAGAAACTGTATGAATGCTGCTTCATCAAGATGACGATGCAGTGCAGTACCAGGAAGACGGTTTGGATCCACGGCCACTCTCGGTAGAGCGTGTACGAGACGATCAGGTAGAGGTACGCGGCTTCCCATAGCGCCTGGAGTATCCACCCCGACTTATTCCAGGAGATGACGCCACTCATCACGGCACGCTGTAGCGGCACGTTCCAGAAGGTACTGCCGTAGAACATTATCGCATCGGCGAACAGGCAGTCAAAGAGGTGCGTCGGCTGGAACATAATCGACAGAATGTCAACATCGAATATCCGGCCAGTAATTCTATAATTCTCCGCCGCAGTCTTGATCATGAACAGAGCCACGCCCAACCTAGCCCATGCCATTAGCCATTGCAAACCACCCCGCTCCGCAAAGGGCGCCTCACCATATGAGCACATAAAACCCATGAAACGGACTTTTCGCGCTCTCGGGATTCATCGAATCAAACATAGTAAACCGTTCCACGAACACCAGATCTCCAAACCTCCTCCTCCTTCGCCTTCCCCCATCCTTCTCGTCCTTCCTCCCCCAGACCCGTTCCCTCGCCCCAGCCGCCAGGAGCTCCCGTATCTCATCGTCAATCTTGAGCACATACCGGCGGCCGGTCTCTCCCTTCTCGGCGGGGATCCTCTCAAGCGAGACCAGCAGTCCGTCGGCCGCACTCTTCCGCCGAGGATCGCTCAGCGAGCCCGCGTCGTTGCCCGCGAGCCCGGGGAAGCTGCTGCGCCGGTCCGCGCGCGCGGGTAGTCGGTGGTCGTCGAATTCGTGGTCCGACTCGGGCCGGGAATCTGGCGGCGTCTCGACGGCGGAGGAGTCATCCCCGTGGGCTGCGGTGGCGGTGGCGTTGAAGATTATCGGCCGGAATATCGAAGCGTGCTCGAGGTGGCCGACGAGGTTGGCGTTGGACAGGGACGAGGACGTGGACGAGGAGGACGAGGACGAGGACGTGCGTGAGGACGCGTCGAAGGTTCGAGGCGGCGGGGGATCGGAATGCTCCATCGCGACTCTGCAGGCTAATGCTAAAGAGCCTCACTAATCGCTACCGTACCGTATGCACTGCCGGCCCAGGAGTGCCCCGCTTCCTCTGTGCTGCAACTGGAGGATCAAGTACCGTATGTACCTACAAGGACTCGAGAAGGAGCTGAAGTCTCGAACGAATCTTGTGTGGATGTCCGTAGTGAAATCTGCCAAAGCTACAACTGGTGACGCAAAACGGTCGCGGGCGGGTTTTATAGGCCCATATGTAATCGAATCCAGATCGATCCGCGATCCCTCCCTCCCGAGCACAGTCACCCCTCCTCCGTATCGGGGGTGTTTTTGCAGATTGTTTTCCTCCCCTCACCTCACCTGGCAGGGCGGAGACGCGCTCATCCGAGCCCGAATTCGCTCCGGATCCCGCTGATAAACACACATCTCGATCTTTTCCTCTCGGTAACTGTTCTGCCCGCCGACAGAGGACAGAGATTTCGATACGTCAGACCCAGCAGCAGCAGCAATAATGCTCCGGGCCAATCAAGTCAGGCCATGCGATTACATACGGTACCGTACTGTACATACCACAGGCTCCTCGAACAGTCGAACTTCGAAGAAGAGGGGCAGAAAAAGCTCCATCGTATCAGCAACAAGCTGCTCGCTCTTCACTTTGGAAACCCTTTCTTCCGTTCCTTCCTTCGCAGTCCTGCACGACGGCGTCACCGGGCAGGGATCTACATGTAGGAGCCCCCGCACTTCGGAGTTGCGCTGCAACGATATCTCCGGCGTCCGCCTCCCGGCTTCGGGTTCGCACGAAAAGTAGGGACTGGCTCATTTGTCAGCACAGTCGCACGTTTAGTAAGCCGAGGCCGCTGCTGTTATGAGTGATTGGCTATGCATGCTCAATGGCCATATTCCCGGCAGACGTATGTAGGGTATCGAACGTGAGATTCAATTGTTTCATTCATTCACTCATACATGCGCCGCTCTATGTATACGTCCCTTCCCCGCCCCCATTGATGCTGCGCACTCCTACAGCCGGGCACTTGCCTTTACAAGCCCTAGCCCGTCGCCTTCCTAGCCGTCCAGGTGGAACTGGAACCACTCGAGCGCCATCTCGAACGCCTTCTCCTTCGCCCGCTTCTCCCAGCGCTTGGACATATCGCCGCGGACGGAAAAGCCGTGCTCGACGCCGCCGAAAAGGTTGATCTGGTACGTCGCTCCCATCTCCTTCAGTTTCGCCTCCGTCTCGTGGCGCAGCTCAGTCGTGAAGATGGAATCGGTTTCTAGAGTCATCAGCCTCGTGATACCTACCCAGTGGGGGGACGGGGCGGGGACAAACCAGCAGCGGCAATCGCAAGCGGGCCCTTAATCTCGGCGAGCTCCTCGAGGGAGACAAAGCTCGGGTGGGCGACATATCCCGCCTGCACCTCATTCGCGAGCAATCTAATGACATACTTCGCGCCGAAGCAGTAGCCAACAGCGACGATCTTCTGCGGCTTCAGCTCGCTCTTGATTCCCTCCAGGACTTGGAGGACGATCGGCTCTACTTGCGGGAGCATGTGGTTCTGCACCCACCCGGGCAGCGTCAGGTCCGCAGGAACCCGCGCGGACGCGTCCATCAGCCATGGATCGCCCCGGAAGAGGTCCGGCATCACCACGTGGTAGCCGTGAGCTGCGTACCCGTCCGCCAAAAGCTGCGCGTTGATGAAGCCGTGCCCGATGATGTCCGTGAGGAAGTAGAGGACCTTGGAGGTGGAGCCCGAGGGGGACGGACTGATGTAGGATTCGACTGAGGACACTGCGTCAGCGGAGCCACCAGCAGTGGGAGGGGCGAGATGGTTAGTTACCGCCGGCAAAGGTGGTGATCTTTCCCTTGGGGGTGCCATCGTGGATGTGACCCTCGCCACAGCACTTTCCTGGAGGGTTGGAGGCCATTGTGTTGTGTTGTTGTTTGCGTGTGTGGGGGGGGAGTGTCTAAGTGCTTACTTTCCGGTAGACAATGCTGAGGTGGGATGGGATGGTGGCAGCGACTGGCGGAGTACATAGGCTTTTTATCTATCCCTTCCCCGCATTGTGCACTAGACATACATACGGTAGATAGGCAGCAATTACCTACCTACCTCAGACCTGACCTGACCCAAGCATCTATCCGCGAAGTCGAACCGTCGATCTCCCCCCTCGCCGACTATAGATTGATAGATTGTGCCTACATGGCCCTGGCCCTAGCCTGCAGGTCGTCATGCCGTTCAGGCCGTCCTTTCAGGCCGTCCAGACCGTTCGGTCACACAGCGACAATGATCAGCATCAGCATCAGCATCAACTCGTATGTATGCATTTACAAAGCATAGCAACCACTGCTCGCGCGCCTGTGTAACGGTCTCTAGTCTCCAGTGTCCAGTATCCACTCTTCGTCAGTATCCACTCTTCGTCTTTCGCAGCAGCCTCTCTTCTACTCATCCGTGATGAAAAGGAAGCTGGGGGAGAGGTGGAGAAAGCACTCGCCCGAGACACAAGCTTCCCTAACTACTTTCAAGAGAAGTTTCCAAGAGAAGTGGGGTAGGTACCGTACTGGCGTCGTCTGGACGACTTCCGTATTATCCGCGCAAGTTCGTATGTAAGCGCCACGGCCGGATGCGGACTAGACGCCGGTGGTGCGGGTCGAGGATCGGATCATCGGATCTTTATAAGTAGAAAGACGGTCAACGACTCAACGGCCTGCCTCCTTGAGGATTGAGGCTCGAGGCTTGAGGCTTGACGACGTTCGGTGTTTACATGTGTGTACCTAAGGGCCTGTTCGGCTGCCCGCTGCCAGCTGCATGTATTTTCGAACCTGGGGTTTCTGACGAGTTGAAGGTTACCAAAGCTGCAGCTGCAAACTCTCTGCAAACTCTCATCTCCCTCGTTGACCCTTTCGGCAAACTAGATTTTCAACAGCACGCCGCACTTTTTATGTGTTGTGGCTCAGTCGATAATAGGCAGTTTCTCGAGTTGTGAGCTTGGGGTGGTCACTGGTGTGTCGAACGCTCACCTAGGTCATCCATCGCCCGGAAACTGAGGGTTTCAACTTTCAAACTGCATCTCGATTTTGGGCGGTGGATTCAAAATGCAGCTAACATTCGAACAGGCCCTAAGTATGCTATGTAGATGCATACACGGGTTCTTCACCCATGGGCCATAGCCCATCGACGGCAGTCTATGTAGCATAGGTATGATATTACCGTGGTGAGACAGGCAGACAGACAGACAGACAGCCTACAGGTCCGCTCGTCATACCGCAGCTCTGATACTTACAGTCTTACTGTACTGTAGACATAGATAGCACAACGCTCCCGCACATCCCATCTTATCAATTATCACGTCCCTCTCCCAGGGCTAACTTCCGATGATGTAGCTACCATACTCCCGACTCCTCTCTATGTAAGCCCTCTCGCTCGATCCGATCACGAAACCTCACTTGGCCCACAGTCCTTACAGTACACACGCACGCACGCAAAAATGGACCGCAAAATACTATGCAAATACTGTATCATACTATGCAAATACTACTAGTATGCACAAGAGGGCTCTCAAGAGTCCCGTCCCAATTCCCATCCTCCATAAATCCTCCATCCGTCCAGCCATCCTCCGTAGAATCCTCACCACTCAATTGCCATACACATCCACATCCACATCTTCCACTTAAAAAAAAACCTGCGCCCTCCAGTGTATAATTTGTCAGTTAATTTGTCAGTTGTCAGTTCAATTCCACCATCCATCCACATCGAATCATCATTAAACAAGTCCCAACTTCTCCCAATCAAAAGAGTAAAGAAAAAGAGAAAACAATAAAAGAGAGTAAGAGAAACGGCCCACAGGCTTGACGCAAAAGTTAAAAAATATTAAAAACGAAATGATAAATGGAAAACGATTCTTTCTCCCAACGAATGCCTGATATCGAAATCGCCTGAGTATTTCCCGCCACCCCCTTCACCACCATCACAACCACGAGCCACCAGCCACCACCACGGCCACTGTCTAAAACTGCCAAGAAAAATGTGAAGCTGTACAGAGCAAAGAAGATCAAAGAAGAAGAGAAGAGAAGAGCAAATATGAAGAGAAGAGAAGAAGAAAACTAATGTTGCTGGAGCCTAGGAAAACCCGGAATTAAAAAGTCAATGTAATGTTCTTTTGTAACCCCATTTGCATGCCATGCCAGTACAGAAAGTTGCTCGAAAGAGAAAAGGGAAGAGAAAGAAAAGAGAAGGAAGAAAAAAAAACCACCCGTTCGCAAAAAGCCAATGAATGCCTCGCAAGAAAAGGAAAAAAAAGAAGGAAAAGGAAAAAGGGAAATGGTGGAGAAGAAAAAGAAAAAGGAACAGACGCTATTAATGTACAACCCAGAAAAAAAAACCAAACCGACGCCTCCCCGTAACGTAACAGAGAAACCAGAAACCAGGAACTGCAAACCCAGTCCAGTCCAGTCCCATTCATCAACATGAAAAGCGCGCGCGAACGAAACAAAACACAAAACACAAAACACAAAACACAAAACATCCATCCTCCATTAGTTAGAATCCACGGAATGGGTCATCGCCTCCGCGCCAAAAGTCTTCCGGCGCTCCATAGAAGCCCGCCCCCCGGCCCCAGTACGCCTCATGCCTACTCGCCCTGCGGTCTCGTTTTACGTGGTAGCTGTCGGGCCTCGAGCTCGTGTCGTCGACATCGTAATCTTCGTACTGCTGGGTCTGCCGGTCGATGAACGCCTCCATTCTTACGGTCCCCACAGGCCCTGCGTCCCAGCCGCTCGCACCTCCGCCAGCATTGCCGGCGGCATTGCCAGCGCTGCCAGCGTTGCCAACATAGTCTCCACGAGCGAACGACGAACTTGGCGACGGCAAGCCGATGCCGCCAACACCGTAGAACGAGTCCGGCCGGAACGAATCGCCGTTGGTCGAGCCAGCATTGCTAGTACTGTACGATTCCAGACTCTTTTCGTATCCTCCTCGGGTTTGTGGCCGGTGCATGTTGCTGTTGCTCCTCCTTCGCCTTGAAGTCCCGGGGAACCGGGGGATCGTCGGCGGTTCGGCCGACAGAGTTTCCGTGCTGGCCATGGCGCCCGGATTCAACAACCCAGGACTTACGGCTGCAGACCCGTGGGCACTCGGGTATGCACTGTTGTTGGCAGAAGGAGAAACTCTACCCTTGCCCTTGGTAAGTCGCACGGAATCTCGCGTTGCGCTAAATGCATTCAACCTCGCCGGGGCTGCTGGGGGAACTGGCGGCGGTGCGGGGTGACGGCGATCCACCTGGTCGTATTCAAACGGCATGGGCGGCGGCAGCGCAAGCAACCCATCATTGGACTCCGCCGAATGACTCAGGAAGCTCAACGCAGTCAGCCAAACGTAATGGCGCTCTCTACTCGGTGCCGTAAATTTCAGTGCCCTCGCCGGGGTCAAAATGAGAATGCTCCTATTGAAAACTGTCTGTGCGGCCCCCTTTGGCAATGGAGTGTCATCCTTCACATCAAGCACAGATTGAATCAGGACTTTCTTGGTCAGCACCTTATCCATAACATTGGAGTATCCGTCCGGACCGCCGAAGGGATGTAAGATTGATCGCTTACGTTTTCTACCACTTTTACCTAAAAGTGCGCTGCCGCTTGTGGGTTGTCGACTGGACCACATGACAGCCCTTTCGTAAGGCGCCAGCCATACCCAGCGTTTGTGTCGTTGGCCTCCTGCGGAATCATCACCCTGGGGATTGGCATCGGAAACTCCAAAGGACCTCCTCCGGCGGACATATTTCCACATCCACTCTCCGACCATGGTCTGGGCAATGGCATCCACAACACTCGTCTGCTGAACAGTTCCCCCAGAAACTTGGCCTGGGTTGTTGGTAGTCACGGTGGTGCTGGTATTCAAGGTATTGCTGGTATTGTTGGTGTTCATGGTGTTTTGAGTATTGTTACTAGCCTGGTGCCTGTGTCTGGACTGTCCAAATCCTCGGCGATCAAACGCAGTCGAGGAAATCTCATCCCTAGGTAGGGGAGGTGGTAATCCTGGACTTGAGGGCGCAATTGAGGAAGTACTCAACGGCGGAGGCGACCTTGTGCCGTCGCGAGTGGAAGGCAGAACAGTAGCCGACCTGACCTTACGGATCGACTGCGGCCTTGGCGGCTTTGGCCTCGAAGAGCTACCTCGTTTCAACTTTTGAGATCCAGTTGGACTAGGCGTGGCTCTGTCGCGATCGCTCAGGTAACCCGGACGCTTCGAGCTGTGTCTGGTAGGAACCGGGAATGGTGGTCCAACCTTCGCCACCGCCGAGGTGTTACCGCTTTCGGAAGTGCGGTTACTCGTCAGGCTTGGACTACGAACCCGACCGTGTGCAGCAACGCCGGACGCAACCATGGCACCCCGCCGTACACTGGCTTGCCTTCGTGGTATATCGGCGTCTGCGACTGCCATTGGCATGTTGAGCTTGAGCGCCGGTGTGTTTCGTCGCGCACCCCTCGGCTTCGGTGCTGAAAGTGCCGTCCTGTACTCGCTGCCACTATCACCCTCATCTGGGAACCCGTCGTCTCCGGAAGAGCCGACCTCGTTATCGGGAGAGAGGTCGATGTTGTTGAAGAGGTTCTTCGGTACCATCTCCTTCCGACTCCTGGCTCTAGTAAGATAAATTTCATCGTCCGTCTTTGGCGAGCTGTAAATCTGCGTAGTGCCGACTCCCATATCGTGCATACCCGGTTCGGGCTCGGAGGGAGCGGGGATTGGTGCAGTGACGGAGCGCCGCGCAGTTCTCTTTGAACTCCTCCGCGGGATGAAAGCTGGCGACTCCGGTGGTGTCGGTTCCACTTCGACCGGAACCGGAACAGGAGCCTTCGGCAGCAAAGCGGAAGGCAACAGATGCGGGGCAAACTTCCGGAGACGTTCGTCCAATCCGATCTGCTGTGTTTGCATCGATCGTGTTCTCATTCTCTGGGGCCTCGTTTGTGCCGATGCGTTCCTCATGGCCGGCTTGGGAAGCGGCGGTGTTGGCTCTGGTGGGCTGACCATGATCGCCGGCACTCGGAGGATCGTGGGCTTGGGCGGCCTGACAGCATCCGTTTGAATGCCAGCAGACTGCATCAATGGCTTGGGTTTCTCAAGCAATGGCGTGGGGGGCGGAGATGGGAGTCCGTTAGTTTGCATTTCCGTGGAAACAACGATAGGCTGTGGCTCTTCCATGGTTTGCGATTCCATCGAGATGTAAACCATCGGTTCTTCCACCGCTTGAACCTCGGTGGAAACATAAACGATGGGTTCGGGTTTCTCCTCCTCTTCTGTTTGCATTTCTGCGGAGGTAAAAACAATGGGCTCCTCGACGGCCTGCACTTCTGCGGAAGCGTAAATGATCGCGGTCTGCGATTCGATGGAAACCATAACCTTCTCCAAGGTTTGCGATTCTGTGGACACCATGAGATCCGCGGTCTGGACCTCCGTTGATACCATGGGTTCTTCCGAGGTTTGCGCCTCTGTAGATACCATGGGCTCGTCCAAAGTTTGCACCTCCGTCGAAACGCAAACCGGCGGCGGGGGTACTGTGGGCGCATCCGTAGCCGTGGAAACGAATAGTTTGGGGTAAGGGTCTTCGTATGCGTCCGAGGCAGTTGACATGTAGGCCACAGGCTCAGCATCGGTGGCTGTGGATGTGTACTCCTTCGCGGGGGCCTCTGTGATCGTATCCGTAGCGGAGGAAATGTACACTCTCGGCTGAACATATTCGTAAGCGTCCGAAGCAGTAGAGGTGTAAACTTTGGTCGTGAAAGCGTCCGAAGCGGTGGAAACGAAAACCTTAGGATAAGGTTCTCCGTATGCGTCCGAGGCGGTGGACACACAAACAGCAGGCTCGGGTTCCTTTGGTGCATCGATGGCCTTGGAGGCATAAACCACAACCTCAGCATCGGTAGCCGTCGAGACGTACTCGATTGCCTTCGGTGCGTCGACGGCTGTGGAAACATAGACCAAAGGCTCGGGCTCCTTTGGTGCATCGGTACCCGTGGAGACAAAGACCACAGGCATGGGTTCCTCCGGTGCATCCGTGGCGGTCGAGATGTAAGCAAGGAATGGTGGTTCCGTGTAAGCATCCGTCGTCCGTGGCGCCAGATCTTCTTCCTTGACCATGGCGATGGCCTCCTCCTTTCCTTCCTTGATTAGGTTTAATTCCTGGTCCACCCACTCCTTTAGCTCCTTGATCTCGGCCTCCTCGGCGGACAAAACGCGCTCCCGGTCCTCCAATTCGATTTCCCGGTCGTCCAGTGAAGCGCTGCGTTCCTCATTTATTTCCCTCATGACATCGGCCTCCTGCCGCAACTCCGTTTCCCGCGCTTCCAACTCAATATACATCGACTCGAGCGCCGCCCTCCGCTCATCCAGCCCAGTTGTCCGCCCATCAAGCTCCACCGACCGCTCATCAAGCTTCACCGCCCGCTCATCGAGCTCCGACGACCGATTGGCAAGCTCCACCGACTTGATTTCAAGCTCGGATGACCGCACATCGAGCTCCACCGCGCGAACATCGAGTTCCGACGACCGGACATCGATCTCGAGCGAACGCGCCGCAAACAGCTGTTCCTTCTCCTTTTCCATAGCGTGGAAGACCTTAGCCTCTTCCTCGAACCTCTCTACTCGTGCATCGTGTTCCTGATCCATCTTTACGCCCTGGGTATTCAAGAAGTCCAACTTCTCCTCGAGGTCGAATGCGCGGTTGTGAGCGGTGTCGAGCTCGGAATAGAGAGCGTCCATTTCCTCCGTCTTCTGCTGTATCGTGTTGTAAGCCCTTTCCAGCTCGACCGCCCTCTCGTCCAGAAGGTCCTCCAATTCCAGCGCCCGCTCCTCGAAGTTGATCTCGGGTTCGCACTGGATGCCCATGTCCGCAAGTTCCGGGAGTTCGTCGACATCCTCGACCGATTCCGTGTCCGATACCATATCTTCCGGCTCGGCATCCGTCTGTTCTCGCTCCGTGCCGGTGCCTTCGTCGTCCTCGGACTGGTCAAAGTTCAATTCGTCTGCCAAGCTCAGCCCGCCACCGTTCCCGTGCAGCGATATACCGAGTCTCTCCGCCTCATCGTCTCCCATCATGAGACTCGACGGGCGATCGCCGATGCTCATGGTGGAGGATCTGATGCTGCGGGTGTCGGAACCTCCATGAAAGTCGCCGTAATCTTCCGACATTACCCTTTGATGTGAAGGATGGTGCGCCATCGTCGGAGGAGCCGGTGGAGGAGGCGACATAGCACTCGCTCTAGCCGCCGCGATCTCGTCCAGGACAGCCTTGAGCCTGCCTTCGGCAACGTGGGCCCTTCGCTCGAATCCTCTCTTCGCCTCCTCGAATCTTTCGCTGTCCCGTTCCTGGGCTTTCCTTAGTTGCTCGAGATCCTCCTCAGCCGCTCGCCGCGACTTAGATAGCCGCTCCATCTGCTTCTTGGAATCCGCGAGTGCTTGGACAGCTTCGTCTCGTTCCTGAGCCACCACCGCCATGGCGTCGTCCTTCTCCGCCCTAGCGAGCTGGCGCTTGACATCCCTCGCCTCTTTCAGGGCGGTTGCCACGGCCTCGTTGGCGTTCTCATGTTCGACACGCGTTGCATCGAGCTCGTTCTCGAGGGTTTCGACGAGGCCGTTCTTCGACTCGAGTTCTCGGCGCAACGACAAGATCTCTGCGACCAGGTTGGCGTGTAGGGTCGGCGTGAATCGACGGGGGTCGAGGATCGATATTGTTTCGTCGAATGCGCCGTCGTGGATCTGCGAGCTCATCCGCCGACGGTCCGGAGGAGGTATAGGGTTGCCGGCCATGTTTGGCGACTGGCCGCGGCTCGGATGGCGGGAGAGCATAGGTGATCTGTCGTAAGGGGTGCCCCTCGGAGGGGGGAGGGGAGCCTCGGAGGCATAGTCGGTGAAGTCGTCAAGGTCTGTCTCCATGATGCCGGTCTGTGGCTGTTATCCGCCAGGGGGTTTCCGACGCAGTCCCGTGGTGTTGTGTGGTAGGGAGTACAATCCCGACAGGTGGTGAATCCCGATCCGTGAGATGGGGCCAGGCGTTGGCTAAGCACTTTGTTTTGGGCGGACAGCCGTCCCAGCAGCAGCGGAGCAATCGATTGGGGGGGGGGAGGGGGGGCCGTGCACCTTCCAGGAGGTCAGGCGTGCGTAGCGAAGACGACGGGTAGTAGTAGGTATGTAGGGCAATTCGATATGGAATATGTAGTTCTATGGTGGTTCAACCTCTAACAAGGCGGGCCCTGAAGTTAGCACTGGGACGGTCACCGGGACAGGCTCGGTGAAGGGAATGGGAATAACAAGACAGGATAGCAGGCGGGTAGTTCACGAACCTGTCCAAATCAATTGAACGCCAAAGCAATGGACAACACCAGGTAGAAAGCTATGCAAAAACGAAACGGCAAACACGAAAGCCAGCTGGCCGCTGTTTAGTACAAATATCGTTCAAATGAATGCTTTCTCAACGGCCGTGCAGTGCTAGAAGTAGTCGATATCTAATGATGAGGGGTGGGGGGAAAGGGAGGGATCCGGCTTGGACGCAGCCACCCGTCTTGCAGATGAGTGCAGAGAGATATCTTGGTGTGTCGAAGAAAGTTGTGTAGGGGGGGAAGATCCGCAGACGAGAGAGGATTGACAGGTCAGGTATTCTTCTTCTTCTTCTTCTTCTTCTTCCGTGCGTGGGTGAGACGCGGTACTCTATACTGGGGTGCTCTAACTCCTGTGGTGTCAAGAAGCTGGCAGGATGCTGCGGTCGTGATATGGGCCCCGTCGAAAGGTCGTCCGGCCTGTCAGTCTATCCAAGCAGCTACCGCCTTTCAAGCTGGCGAAGACCACAGACTCTGACTGGCGGGGGTGGAAGGGGTGGGGATTATAGGATAGGTAGCGGTGGTGGTGACATTCAGCGAGAGTCGACGGCGAAAGTGATGACGGAGGGACGGGGGGTGTGGTCTGGTGGTATGTATAATGGCCGGCCGGACACGTCGGGGGTGTTTATGCAGGTCCGCGTCTCTACCGAGCTGCAAGTAGGGTTATTATCGAAGTAAACAAGTAATTGCCACAGGCGTCGCCGCAGAGTCGTTAAAGGTGGAGACAGTCAGGTGAAGTTGAGGAAAGTCCGAGATGCTATGGAGAGGCACCGGTGGAGTGTACAGCTGTAGGGATAATGTACGGAGCGAATGTATGGAAGAATCTAGCAATGTCAACACACACACGTCCCCTTCTTCTTTATCTTCTTCTTCCTCTTCTTCTCTTCTTCTTTCTCCTCCCTCCGCCAGCTACCCTCTGCCCTCTCGACTGTGAAACGCATTCCAAGTTCGACATGCTCCGTCCTCTCTTCATCCCCCCTCCGTCCCCACCCCCTAATCGATCCGCCACTCTGGGTGGTGTATATAATTATACCTTTTTCTATGCCTTTCGACCACCACCACCACCTCCACCACCACCACCGCTGCACTGCACTGCACTGTCAAGGTTCCGCCGGCTTGTGGCGAGGGACTCGGTAGGTAGGTACGCGGACGGGGCGAATGCTCTCAACTGAGAGCAGAACGAACGGAACGAACGGAACGAACAGATGAGCCGGCTTTGAGAAGACACTGACACGCGCGCTTCATACAGACAAAGACAAGACAAGACAAGACAAAAACAAGACGAGACGAGGCGAGGCGAAAGAATCGAATGCGACCCAGCAGCAGCAAGCAGCGATGGAGAGAAGAGAGAAGCTTGGGAATTGCTTCCACGTTAGCGGCGAGGCGAGGACAGTCTACGGCTCCGCCTATGCCATACTATAATATGCGGCCATTGCTTTTTTCTATTTTTTCGTGTCTGGGCACGATATGGGGGGGTGGATCCTGGCTAAGTAGAGGAGTAGAGATATCCAATCCGATGGGGCAGCGATAGAGACTGCTGCATGCCCGACGTTGGCGGGTGTGATGAGAGCGAGCGATGGCGATGATGCTGCTGCTGATGATTGATGATGGTTAGACTACTAGTATGACTGAGGCGCCTGCTCTCCACTGGAGGAGATGCACCGATGCACTGAGGGCCGACCGTAACGTCGCAGTTCATCCCCTCATTCTACGGGCAATTGGATGTCGACGGTCGCGGTCGTACATCATAGTCGCAGTCTCAGTCGCAGTGCAGTCGCAGTCACGGTCGCGGTCCCCCTCGTTCGCCTGGCTTTCTCGTTTCCTGTGTGGCTTGCTGCTGGGGATGGGGGGGGGCTTACTTCTGCTTTGCGCGAACGTTAAGGAGTCGAGAAGGGGAGAGACGAAACAGGGCAGCAGCGAATCGAAGTGGAGGGTTGGGCTGCTTTTTCCGCGACTAACGAGCTTCTGGGTGCGTGCTCGCTCGTTCGGGGCAAGCCGCGTCTCTGGGCGAGTTGACAAGTTGAGCACAGACCGACGGCCGCCCAATGGGGACCGAGACCAGCAGGGAGCCGATATTAGGTGATTGGCTGCAGGCCTCCTCCATCCAGCATCATCCACCAAGCAACAGCGGAAGGGAAGGGCTGCCGCAGACACGCCACTTCACTTCGAGCACCGCACTCTACCGCACTTTGCTGTGCTCCACTCTGCCTGCTCTCTGCTCCACTGCCAAATTGCTAGTGCACCCATCGGTACGGCTGCTTGCTGGGAATCGAAACTCCCGTCGGCCTTCTTCTTCAGGCCGTTCGGGCGGCCTCGGCCAGCCAGCACAGCTCCCATCCTGTGCCGAACACACACGAAAGGGGGGCGGGCCATGTCCGGGAGGTCGGTCTCCCCGCAGCAGACAGAGCCCGATGGAGAGGGAGATAGGCAAATTAACTAGCACTCCCATCGTCATATCAGTGGCAGGTGCAATAGCTCTTCGACTCCTTTAAAGCTTTCGTCACCGACAAGCTCTCTCTCTCTCTCTCCCTACTATTCCTTTTTCCTACGCCGTACCCGGCTCCTGCAGCATCACAATTATCGGTCCCTGTCCTCGCCCCCCTCCCCCTCCCCCCCCCCTCCCCCCCCCCACATGCACCTCCAGCCAGACGAGACAACGGTACGGTTCCCCGCGAAGATGAAACGCAGCCTTCCACAGTCACAGGAGATGTGCGATGGGGCGGCCAGCGACGACGAATAACCATGTCCGCGACGGTTGTGAGCACTGAGCACCTATATATGCTCATCACGGCCCCGACGAGTGGATCGGGCAGCTATACATAGTCGGCACCTCAGACGTGACGGAATCGACATCGACATCGGAGTAGACGCCGTGGTCGTGCCGTGGTCGCGGTCATGGTGCTCGTATGCACATATCTAGAACCACGTTTTTCAAAACTCCCAAAGCCGCTCTCTCTCTCTCTAAACCCCTTCCGTCTCTGCAGTAGAGTAGGGTGTCAACCGGCGGCGGAGCATTTGGTTTCCCTTGATTTCCCTCCTTAGAGTACCGTAGTTAGCATACATGTCGACCAACAAACAACCAAAACCAAACCAAAACCACCCCGGCGAAATTGGAATTGGATCATGACAAGCGGTGCAGCGGCGGCAGGCTTCCTACCGTACCGGACTCCTGCCACAGAAATTTGCCGTTCGGAGCAGCGGAGAGCAGCGGAGAGGAGATGAACTGAACTGAACGGAAGGATCGAGAGAGAGAGGGAGAGAGACACGGCTGGCGGTTTGGGGGTGTTGTTCTGCCCATCCTGATATCCATTCCCACTCCCTCGTCATTATCGTCACTTTCACAGGTCCATCGTGCAAACTTTTTTTTCTCTCTCTCCCTCTCTCTGTGTGTGTATCTCTCTGCACGGGCTCACCACCCACAAAAAATATCTCGTTGCTGCACTTTTTCCCCCCCCCCTCGAGCTCTCTCGCGAGTTGCATGCTCTGACCTTCGAGGCGCGGAATTTCAGGCAGGGAACGGAGATTGAGACCCTATCGGACTAACCGGGGAGAGGCTGGCGTCAAGGGCTGGGCCAGTGAACTGTGGTGTGGGCCTGCCCCTGCCGAAGAAGAATTCTCGGTTAGGCAGCAGGGATGAGGAGAGAGAAGAGAGAAGAGAAGAGCTCTCGATGTTTTGTTTCTTCCGCTTCGTGGTGGGTGAAGATGGGTGACATCGCGTACTATTCGGTGCTATTCGAGGTGTCTCACAACTTTCAATATCCTCCGGTGACGATATGGAGAGGAAGTGAAAGGGGAGGTGGTGGAGGAGGAGGAGAAGCAGGAGATGGCGAAAATACAGCCGTGGAAACATCGGCTTGCACTCTGGAAGAACATGAAACCGATCGAGAGACGAGCCGTGTGAGCCAGTGAGCCAGTCAGTGATCCAGCCAGTCAGTGATCCAGCCAGTCAGTGATCCAGCCAGTCAGTGATCCAGCCAGTCAGTGATCCAGCCAGTCAGTGATCCAGCCAGTCAGTGATCCAGCCAGTCAGTGATCCAGCCAGTCAGTGATCCAGCCAGTCAGTGATCCAGCCAGTCAGTCAGTCAGTCAGTGAGTGAGTGCGGTTGCACCACATCATCGACCACTGCTCACTGTGCTACGATATCATATCGGGAACTGTTCCATCAAGAGTGGAAGCCAATCCTATGTAGAAATCAGGAACGGTTGTTGCAGAAGAAGAAGAAGCATGTTCTGTTGCCATGCTCCGTCTGCGTCTTCTCTGTCTTCTCTCCTTTTGCCTTCAATTCTTCTTCTTCTGCAAGTGTTCCAACTTTTCCAACTGCATGAGCGGGGGCGGGGGCTGCTGCAAGGCAAGGCAAGAACTGAAGAACAGAAGCCGATCCCGGGAGACGGTAGGCACTACACACACACGGCGAAGATGAAGGCTTGTCTGTCTCGGCAACACCAAGTTCCAACTCGTGTGTGTAAGCCGCAGCCTGCGCGGGTCCTTACAATCAGCCTCCCTTCCCGTTCGGCTTTTTGTTTTTGTTTATTTGTTTATCTGTCTAATCAGTAAGCCTCCCGTTCGGCTGGCTGGCTGGCTGAGGGCTGGCAGCGAGCGTCCGCGCCGCCTCCTTAACTTTCTCATCACCGAGCAAGAGAGAGAGCCGGGCGCATACATAAAAGCAAGTGCATACGTCACAGTGCGAAGAGAACCTTCCACATGTGTTCTACATAGTTCATCATGCATAGAGTACGTACGATAGTGATCTGCTCTACCCTATTCTCTGGATGTATGTAGAGTACCAGTAGAGTACAGTGCCATTAATCGCCCGTTCGGTACATATAGTATTTTGCTCCTGCTCTTTCCGTCCATTCTCTTCCATTCCAAGCATGTCACGACTCACCTCGGGTGTTTCCCGTATGCATGATAATCAATATCGAACATACTCTACATACTCTACATATGGAATGAAAGCACCTCCTACAAGTGGAGTAGAGCAAGTATCTCTTCTTCCGCCTACCACTATACAGATATACGGCCGCGGAAAGCCCCATGATGGCCTTCTTGTTAGTTGCAAGTTGCAATCCTCGGTCAGCGGAGAATATGCACATATATAGCATCGCATCACGATCATGATCACGCACAAATCGGAATGAGAAGAAAATAGAGTACCTAGCTAGTAGCTGGCTAGTAGCTGGCTGGTGGTCCTGGTCCTGGTCCTTGTCCTTGTACTGGTCCATGTCCGTGTTCTCAGAAAGCCCTGGCCCTGGTGCTGGCCCGGGTTCTGGTCCTGGCCGCTGTGTAGATGTCTACAGCTGCCGTTGAGGAGAAGAAAAGAAGAAGAAGAAGATCGGATTTCCCTCCTCTTCCTCTCCAAGTGCTCTCCCGGTGCTCTACCGGGCATGGATTCATCCATGAAGATGGCAATGAAAACGGCCACCAGAAGAAGAGAAGAGGAAGTTATATGGGCCGATGATATACCTACTCTACTCTACATAGAGCGGCATTTACTATACTATAGACTACCTACGTTTTACGGCCGTCCCCGAGCCCGTATATACACCCCCCATACACACCGTATCCACCGAGTGCCGGCAACTTGAACATTACCCACGCTGCGGCAGAATAATTTTCCAGCCGATATCGGTATATAAAGTACCCTGACAAAAAGGATTGGACAAAGCCCGTTTTACACCAAAAATGCCCATTTTCATGCAACCCAAACATACCCTCCACCTGGTGGAAAAAAATCGTCTCTTTCACAGAAGCGTTAGAATCACGAGCTTCTTCATCAATAAAAACTTTGACGACTTTCATCACGGATTGGGGCTCTATGACGTTGTATTGTGCAGGAGTTGAAAAGTGACATGACATTTTGTATGGGGCTCCCATACAAAAAGCTACTTGGCAACCGTTAACTTTTCCCCCGTATGGTATTGCTCCACAACAACGATTCAGAACTCCGTGAGGAGTTCCCATATCGTTGACGGTATAGTTATAGAGGTTTCCCGATGGTCTCTGATTTTTTTCGATACGTTGTAGTTGTTGTATCGGTGACTGAAAATGGTCATTTTTGGTGTAAAACGGGCACTGTCCAATCCTTTTTGTCCTAGTACTGTAGGAACATACCTAGCTACGGCGGCGGCTATTTTAGCATGAGGCGGAATGAAGAAATCTCGCAGTACAGTGCAGGCAATCGAGATCGGGATCGGCGTGGGCTTCCCCTGGAGCGGTGTATACATAGTAGGCATGTATAGTAGGTATAGCAGGTATTAGTTACAGCGATCGTGAACGCGGAATATCTCTCACTTCACTTCACTTCATGAATCACCGCCGATGGTTCCTGAAGTTGTTGTTGAATACCTACCAGTACATACGAAGCGCAACACAGCCCGACTACACTACATATCTAGAGGGTTATATATACATATCCACTGCTACATATACCTAGTATATCCGCTGACGCCCACACCGGCCACCGGTATGCTCACACATCGTGTGCACCTTTCCGCAGTGGCCCCCGCGGTCAGTGAGTCATTACCCATGACCAACCGCACCGGCAACCAGGTTACATGGTATTCACGCGGCGGGGGCGGGGGCGGGGGCCAAGGAGCGGGAGCGGGAGCGGCAAGATCGACGTTTCACATTTCTGGCTTCCTTCTCGTTTTGGCCTTACGCGTGGTGCTCGGTGCTCGGTGACCTAGAGATGGTGGATTAATCGTTGTGCGCAATCATGCGGCATCACTCGTTGGGCTGCATGGGCAAAAAAATTGCCACAAACTTTAAATTCAGATTCAATGTCGATTAAACATCTACATCGTAACTCGTAACTAAGAACGTACGCATCCTCTCTCCCAGTGACAGAAGCGGAAAGCAGCAAAGCAGCAAGGCACGCATGTAATCGGAATATTGAAAGAAAGAAGCACAAACTATACGTCAAAGTAAATCACAATCCCATGTCATGCCAACCATAACGCCCATTTCGCCCGAATCCCCAAAGCAACCGCAACCGCAACAAATTCACGTTCACATTCACACAAGCGCATCCTACAAGCGCACGGCACCCTCGGCCGATCATCCCTACCCACCGCCCACGAGATTCACCTGATCGTCGAGATCCTCAGCATCATCGGAGAAGCTGTTCCAGTTATCCCGGTGAAGCTTGTCATGTTGTGCATTCGGTGACGGGGGTCCGTGCGAGGACGAGAAAGCCTGAGTGCCGAAGTCTCTAACCTCTGGTGACAGTCTTCTCCTCACCCTTCGACGGACTTCCTCTTCCTCGTGATCCACCCTGGCGCGAGACGGCCCAGGACGCATCAGAACACGGCCAAAATTGCCCAGAAGCGTGTCGACCAGCCACGGGTTTCGGAGGGCGTCCTCAACGGTCGATCGCTGATTCCAGTCCACCTCGACCATTCCCGTGAGCCAGGCAGCTAATCCTACATCTTGGGTGCGCGCGAGATATCCGCCGAGAACACCGGCCTGGTCGGATAAGCGGACTTTGCCCTTTCCCTTCTCCCAGCCCCAACGAGTGCTGAGGCCGACGTAGTCTCCGAGCCAATACCTGCCGCCCTCGCAAGACTTCACGGAGCCAAAGACGTCAATGAGTCGTCGAATTGCCGCGTCACGTCCCTCGAGCGGAGTCCGCATTATCTCGCCCCCTTCAATGCCGCCAGGAATGAAAACGTCATCTCCAAAGAGGAGTTGCAGGGCAATGATGCCCACGCTCCAGATATCGATGTGCTTGCCGACCGGGCCACTACCGAGCAACATCTCGGGAGCACGGTAGCACGGTGTCTGCACGCCGTAATCCTCCTCGTAGCCGGCCCACCCTTCCTTCCTGATGGCATTGGAAAAGTCAATCAACTTGACACCCATACCCGAACCCATCGTCGAAAGCATGTTGGAAGGGGTCAGGTCGGCGTGGATAATATCCGACTCGTGAACTTCGGCCAATCCGGAAAGAATCTGGACCATAATCTTGGCGAGCGCGCGATGCCGGCGGGGGCAGGCAATCGGCGCGTGATTTTCGTCACAGACACATTCCGGCAGTTCGATCGGCTTGTCGGCGCACAGCGGTTCCATAACTATATGGAAAACATCCGTTTCATCATCCTCCGTCCAGAAGCACTCTATCGCACTGACGATGCGTGAAGAGAATTTGAAGTCGCTGACAATATGCCATTCGGCAGTTCCGATCCCCGCCCACTGTGGGAAGAACCGTTTGATGGCGACCCACTTTTTTTCGACCGTGTCGAAGGCGTTGTAGCAAGTTGAGAAGTTCCCAACTCCGTTAATGTTCTTGATGTTGTACCTGTCAAGGAGAACTTTGCCAACGAGACGATCGCTAGGCACATTTTCGACACCCTCGACGGGTACGGTGGGGGTAGATCGTGGCTGCGGCAGCGAAGTCGGAGGCTCCCGTCCGACAGAGCTAGGACGGTGGTGCCCCAGTGGGGAATTCGAAGTTGGCAACTTCTGTTCCGAGCGCGAAGATTGAGTAGATTGATCTCTCGGCTTGTGCAACTGTGAGGTTCGGCGATTGTGATCGTGGCCATCGGTGGTCTGGACCTGGGCGCCCTTTTGTGCTATTCTGCATGTCAGCCAATACACTTTAAACATACGCACGATATCACTTACCACCGAGACTTGCTCTCTTCCTCTTCCTGCTGCCAGAATCTGAGGCGGTGCTATGATCGCCGGTATTATCGACTTCAACACCGACTATGTTGTTTCTCTCCCCAGGACTCTTCGACCTGACAGGAGTGATGTACGGGTCCGCGACCGACTGTTCGTAGGCAGGAGAACTACTCCTCATCCTAGAGGCAGCTGCTCCGGCAGCGTTGTTGCCTGAGTCGCGCCGGGGGTGCTTAGTGGTCTTCCTCAGTTGCTGGCCAGCCCGCGTCCATCCGGGATCGTCGTCGTCCATGATAGTAGCTAACGGCAGCGGAGAGGTCGTCGGTGCCTTGGTGTTCGCATACGCAGAATCGGGTTTCGTCCGAGTGGTTCCGTTCGGGCGCGGGGCATGCTTTGCGACAACGGTAGAAAGACCCAACGGGGAAGGATGAGGGAGTCGCGGCGCTGTGATTATCCCGGCAGGCGTTTCGTCACCTTCGGACTTGACTGTGGGTGTCACTTGTTTCCTGGAAGTCTGTGGTGAGGGCGGCGCTGTCCCGAACCGAGACCGCGGGCCAGACTTGGAGGATAGCGGGCGTTGCCTGGATTCCGCCATTGTAGACTTCATGCGCAGACGTGTGAATTTGTTTTGGAGGTTGCCGTGCGAATTAGAGCGAACAGGAGTGGGTCACGTTAATTAGTCGTTGCGGTGGTAATGTGGAATGAGAGGTGAGAGAATGTTGGAATGAGAGGTAGGAGAATGTGATGTATTGGTTGCTGTTACGGAGAAAGGAGGATAAGAAGAGGAGGATCGCGGGGTTGTTGGGGTTTCTTGATCGGGAGACGCGATTGATTTGTGTCGTGATTTCGCGATGAGGAAACGGTAACACAGAGACCACCAAGAAAGCTTGGCAGTATGAACCCCTCCATAATTAACGTTGGCCGCTAGTGATTCAGAAACGTATATAGGAGGGAAAGGAAATTCATTCAAAGCATGACTGTGGGAGTCTATATATATGACTGAAGCTGTAGTACATGGGAACGCAAGCCTGGAATTCTATCTCATATAGCTCATACCATACTTTGCATTGCGAGTGCAAGGTAAACGTCGATACTCGCGGCAAATCAACCGCCGCAGTATGTACATACTTTCGCACCATAGTGGCAGCAATATCGTCGGGCGTCCAACCTTACGCATAAGCTAAAAGCTACTGCATGTCAATAGCAGATGGTGGAGTGAGCTGCTAATAAAGCTACGATGGTTCGTTGGAGTTTAATGATGGCGATTGAAGACGTGTTGGACGGCATGGTACTGTACAAAAATTCATGATCTTGTCTCATTGCATCATGTCTGAACGAAGATAGAGAATGAGAGAAGTACAGATGCCGCCCAACAAGACCAAGCAAAGAACCAACGCCAAACCAATGCTCCCAAACATACTGAAAGTAGCCAATCCGATTCTCATCACAACAAATGCATGACAGAGAGAGCAGGACTAGATACCCATTCGGTAAAAGGATTGTACCAGATCAAATTTCACCCAGAAGCCCAGGAGCCAAGGACCCCGAAAGACATTTATTTTGGAGGAAGATGATTCCAAGAACAAGCCGATTGAGAGCCGAAAGTGAAAACCCCAAGTACACCGTCAAGAACGAAACCCTTTTTATTTCTCCTCCTCGGCGAGGTCTCCCATGAGAGCATTGCGCTTCTCCTGGAGCCTGTTCTGTCTCCTCTCGCGGGCAGCCTTGGTCTTGGCACGCTTCGCGTCCATCTCCTCCTTGAGGACACGCTCACGGGCCTTCTCGGCCTTAGCCTTGTGGATCTGTACATGTGTGAGTTTCTAACTGTGCATCAGGCAAAGAGACCGGGAACGTACGTGCTCAACGAGACCGCGCTTGTGCTTGAAAGCGTTACCCTTGCTGGAGTGGTACAGCTCGTGGTAAAGGTGCTTGTCAATCTTGCCGGAAGCCCGGTACTTGACGAGCAAGCGACGGAGGACACGCATGCGGCGCATCCAGAGGACCTGAGACGGCATACGGGCGTTCGCGGTACCCTTGCGCTTACCGTAACCGGTATGACGACCAGCACGACGAGCCTCCTGGAGGTCGCGGGTTCGGCTACGCGAGTGCATAGCGTTGGGCTTCTTGATGATGAGTCCGTCCGAGACCAGCTTGCGGATAGTTTGGCCTATTTTTCGTCAGTCGATCGTTCCGAAGTGGCGGTAGAGGAGCATCGAGTAGGGGGTACGCACGCGAGTTGGCGTTGGAAATCTCGTTCATCTCGTTAGGGTCCAGCCAGACCTTTCTCTTTCCACAGTCCATGACGGACGCAGCGAGACGCTTCTGGGTTCTGAGGTTGACCCTAGATGGCGGAGAAGCATTGTCAGTCGAATATTCTTGTGCAAAAAGTTGTTTCAATGTTCAATTCATCGCCCCATTCGCCACTTCCCCGCCACCGGACCCCCAAGCTCTTTGAACACATAACTAAACTCTAACAGAGCTCTCCGACCCAAGCTCAGTCGTCGCCCATAGCTGTCGCGTAGTAATCGTAGCCGTGTCTTTCGAATCGTCGTCTTCGCCGTGTATGCGAGGGCAGGTTCCGTCATGCGACCATGAGTGGCGAATATTTCCTCCTCTTCCTCCTCCTCAAATCCACCATATTTTGCCATATAAAACACAAACAGCAGCGAATTATCGCGATCAAACTCACATTTTGAATAGTGTCCCGGGGTCTGTCGCTGGGTGTCGTTTGTCGGGGTTGTCGATGGGGGGGGACGGGTTGGGTTGTCGATTACTACGGACAAGTAGAACCAAACCAAGCGCTTGCCTGACACACAACTTGCGGCTCGGCTGAATCCGTGTGCGTGGTGTGACCGCGCTAGGGCTTTGCCCTATCCCCAGCGCACACAATGAAATCTTGGCCTAATCTTTGTGCGATTTTCTATTTTGTCTTTTAGCAACATCAAAAAGGTCAAAATGCGGAGTTTTCGACTGCTGTTGAGCGACTTCAGCGTAGCAGAGGCTCTTGGAGGATATCTTTTTGCATTTCGTGATGCCGATTTGCCTGCGTGGGTGCGAGTGAGTCATAATGAGCACACAAACGGTGTATGTGACGCATATTGACGTTTGCCGGATGCAATTTGTCAAGACGAGTTTCTTCCGCACGATGACTCGTGTTCCACACCTCTCGAGACCGGCTGCCGAGTAGGCTTCGTATTTTCACGGACTCTGAGCGGTCCGTTGATCAAGAAAGAACAGTTCTGTAGAGGCTTCTCAACCCACGGCTAGCGCACTCGCATAATCCACAGTCCCGAGTAAAGTTCGCACCCTTCTAGAAGCCTTGGGATTCCGACAAGGCTTAGATTCCCAAGCTTCGCAACCAAAGCTGAAGGAATTCCAGTCATGAGGCCTAAGCTCGAGGGTTGTCCGTTGATCTCGTGCTTCAACTGTGCTGTTGGAGGGCTTGAGCGGGCGCGTCTGTCTTCGACATAAGCGAAATCCCAGACCGCCTCATCAGAGTCGGTGAAGACTTCCACCTACATATTCGTGCTTTTAAAGATCTCTCTCTCTCTCTCTCTTTTACTAACCGAAGTCTACAGGCTTTTCCGATTTGACTGCCCCTGTCCAGCGTCAAAAAGACGATGGCGAAAATAACCCCCCAACCCGCCAGTGATGACCACTCATCCATCGGTGCCCCTCGAGATGAGTGATTGTGTCTTTCACAGCCAATCGCTGTCTGATCTCCGAAGTCGACTCGTTGACTGCTACCACCGCAAGAGCACGGCCCAGTTCGGCATGAACGGCAGTCGCAAAGGGTCGCTTAACAGCAGCGGGCCCTCAAACAGAGATATCATCTCCCGAAGATAGAAGGCAGTTCATAGTTTGGTGACGAATCGGCCCAAAAGCCGCCACCAGAACCGCGAATATCCGACAGCCCTGCCGCATTCGCAGTGATTTCTTATGATACAGGACTAATAACACCGGAACATCACTTCATACGACTCGACCTGCAGCCTGTACTGTACTTCCGTGAACACTGTGTTGACAAAATCGAACCCTCTTCCGAACGTTTGGCCTAAAAGGCCGGCTTTTTGTCCCTTCTCTGTTCTTCTCTTGAGTCTTGACAGCTCGAGATCTATTCTTGGTGTCCAAATATCAGACAGACCGTCGACCGTACATATATCGGAACCTTTGTACTCATGATGGTCCGCACGGCGATCATATAGGCCGCTCTACTGGACTAGGCACCCCGACACTTCAGGCGGAGTGATCGCCGTAGATGTGCGCTGACAGCTCTCTCCTTTTTCTCATAAGCGCCGGGACGTGCTATGGATATACCTAGTAGAGTAGAACCATAGGTACCCCCGCTGCAACAGAGAAAGCTCTCCCTGCATCAGCTTCCCCCCATCGGCCAACAGACGACTATCACGAGCCAACCAAAGAGTTCAAACACCAGAGGAATAGATGGACCATATACCGCTCCCCTCGTCTCCCGTGCGCGCGCCGCTGAAGGTTCCATTTCTTTGCACCTCGAAGTACGCCTACGACAACCTGGGCTTCGCAAGCTACCCCACTCGCGCAGGTGTGGACATTTCCGGGGCAACGTCTGTGGACGAGCTCGCAGCGTTCCTACAAGCGTGGCTATACTTCGGGACGCTCCAAGAGGTGTTCGAAAACATCTCGGGCGTGCCATTCACCCGCGAGGATTTTCTCACCGAACAGGAGGATGGACAGCGGGTGATCACCACCGAAAACCTCCAGCGGTATATATGGTACTGGATCGCGAGCGAGGTGCGGCTAAAGGGCCCCGACGACGAGGACGAAAATCTAGTTCGCCTAGAAAGAACGACTGAGTGTCTTGCACGGGTGAATGAGGTGGTCCACTCGCTTGGCTACGTCGAGGCGGCAGAGCTGGATCTTGTGCTGCTGTCGATCGTTCTCCTGGCGGAGGCCTTGGATAAGGCTAGACCTCATGTTTACGCGGTGTACAAGGTCAAAACGTTTACTTGGGATGTTGGAGGGTTCGTGAAGAAACTGCTCCAGGAGGCGGGGTGGTGCTTGGGAGAGGTAGCTATGCTGGGGATTAATACCCCGTCAGTCATAGTGTTTGTGAGCTTTCTTGACCGGAAGGGACTCGGGAAAGATCATTCAAAGTGCTCGGATGTGTCTTGTGTCGCCAATCAGATCGATGAGGATACGTACGTTACGAGACACGCTCGAGAAAGTTACTTGACGGTATTCCCCCCCTGTGCTTAACTCGATATTCAGTGGTTCTAACCGTACATACTTCCACCAGAAACTGGGCGAACGGGTGACTAGCAGTGGATGCGGATGTGAACACATTGTCGTCGAAAGCCCAGCGAGTCATCCCGTCTCAGCCATCCTTAAAGCCGGAGGCATTCCGGTCATATCTGTGGCAGCGATCACTTCCGATTCGAGCGCTCCAATCGTGAGCATCACCGCAGCAGACCCCTCAAAGCCTTACGTAGCGATTTCGCACGTGTGGTCGGACGGCATGGGAAACCCGCGGCAGAACGCGCTTCCACTGTGCCAGTTGCAGAAGCTGCAGAAGCTGGTTAACGGCCTCTACGAGCCCGAGAACCACCCAGTTCCATTCTGGATCGACACCATTTGCGTGCCCCTCAGCAACGACATGAGAAACATGGCGATCCAGCTCATGGCTAGGACATACGAGGGAGCGGGAAAAGTCCTGGTGCTCGATTCCTCGCTGACGGATCCCGGCGTGCACAGCGCTCCCGAGGAGCTGCTGATGAGGATCCGCTGCTCTTCGTGGATGCAGCGGCTCTGGACGCTGCAGGAAGGAATGTTGGCCGATGAACTGTACTTTCTGGTCGGGGATGGCACGGTGCGAGTGAGCGTATTGGATGCACAGTTCCGGGAGGTGAACTCGGTCACCAAGAACCGGCTCCGGCTCGTGGGCGCGCCGGACTTCGGTGCGAACGACGTATTTACGGTGAAGATACATCGTGCCCTGGCCGCTGATGACGTTTTCATCGGCGATGATGTGGAAGCTATGGAATATGCGCTCCAAACCGTCGGGGAATATCCCGATTGCCCCGACTACGACGATGAAATGCTAATGCAACGACTGGAAACGTACAATGATTACGCGAACCAGATATTCGTCAGTGCAACTACTCAGATTATACCAATCCGGCTAACCATGCCGCGCATGCGAGGGGAGCGCGGGCTGGAACTAGTCGCCGCCTCGCTCAAGGGGCGGATGAGCAGCAAGATGGCGGACGAGACGATCTGCGTATCGGCACTGCTCGGAAAAAGCCCCAAGAAGCTACTCCAGATCCCAGGCCACGATCCGCTGGTCAGGATGAAGGCGTTCTGGGCATCACTCTCCACCGTCTCGCCGAACATCATCTTTGCCAATTCGCCCAGGCTCCAGGAGGACGGGTTCCGCTGGGCGCCAGCAACTTTCATGACCAATGAGGTGGACTACGGGTCCAGATTCTTCTCCGTCGGCATCACGGCCCGCATATCGCCCGAGGGCCTGGCGTTCTCCCAGTTCATCTCGTATTTCATCGCGGAAGACCGGGAGGATCTCGGCGAAGTCTTTGATATGGCACAGGAGGGTTCAGAACTGGTGTTTAGAGTGCGAGTGCTAGGCCCGCGTGCAGACAGGATCCGCAGACCAGCGTTGATCGTCGAGAATCCCCCCGCTACGAATCCTATGACTCGCGGCGTTTTGGTCTCCTTGAGGTCCGAAAGTGCCGCCGGAAGTGCTGTGGCTAGGTTCGAGAATAGGGTCGTCGTCGAAGCGACGCTTGATCGGGCTTCTGTAAATGGAAATACTGTGGTCGGCACTGTTCGGCAGTCGGTTGATTTGCAGTGGTGTGTGGGATGAATGGTGGATATATCATATACCTAGGTCGACGGGTTGGCAGTCGGGATTGGTTTCTTTACGAATGGTACATACTTTCGCTCTTACCATTTCTCTTTGGCAAGGAATCTAGCGGGAATAGGAGTTTGGCATGACCGAGGGTCCATTCAATGTTGATGATTTGGTGCCATCGCACCAGGATTGTCTATCTGGGCCACTTCTATGATCCTGCTGCGCCATGAGTGGATAGGTAGATACCCGTAACTCTGCAAATACACAATCGATAAATGCGAACGCCATAACGGCACCAATCCGGAGTCCGAACCGTCACTCTGGGTGGCCGACTTGATACACACCGAGGAATAGATACGGTAGGTAAGCCACTTCCAGTTCGCAAATTCAATGCAGGCATAGACATTAAGCCATCTCACCGAAATCCCACGCTGCAATCTAGCAGGGCAGAGCTTACATATCTACCCGTTTGTGTCGGGAATTCATCGATCGTACGTTCAGTTCGCACTCGCTCATCCAGCACAGGTAGTCAGCCGGCTCAAACCCTCAGCCCTAGCTCACTCCACCACCTCCACTCACGTGCAACCTGTCATGTACCAGGATAGTAGAGCTGGAGTCTGGAGTATGTAGGGCTGGTCCCGCTGAGTCGAGAAAGTGCTATTTTGTCATGCTTTCTCATTCTCATTATCTTTCACTCGCGGTGGACTGCTCGAGTACTACCAGCTGATCCAACACTCCCGCTGACAGATTTGTGGCTGGTGAGTAAGGTATGGAATTGTCCGCAGGATTATTGGTGGGATGAGCTGTGTACGGTAACATGTATGACTTTCCACCACCAATCACCGATCACCAATCACAAAGCCCAGAAAGCCCATCAAACCCATATGTGGATCTCATATGTACCAGTACCACCTACTACCCTACTAGGTACCTACTACCCACCTGGGTATATATCAAACACCGCCGGCCCCTTCCCCCTGCCGACCGATCAGCCGTGATAACGTTTTTTCCCTGCGCAGGGGAAGGCGGGTGCGGGTGGTGTGCACTCTACTACCATGTTGCTCTGTACTCTATCATACATATGCCTGCGCCCGGCGCACGCGTTGCTAGAATTTTCAATTTGATGCTCGATGCTCGCCGCAGTGTGGGTGTGAGCCTTGAGGCTTGGGGATGAGATGAGCGATATGATATGTAGAGTATATCAAGGAGGAAGGAAAGAAGAAGGAAGGATGCTAGGCTGCTGGGCCGCCCAACGCCTGGTGCGGCGGTGCGGCGGTGCGGCGGTGCCGGGTGCAGCACTGTAATCACTGTACCAAGTACTCTATGTATGATGTACGTATGTAAGCCGGCGATCAAATACTCTACCCACCTACTCTGCCGTACCGGGGCCGGGGCCGCACAAATTTAAATTCGCAGACGTTTTCTACTGTGGAGTAGTACGATACATACGACGTGTGTGGACAGTTGCCCAATACCAAATGTCCAACAGGATTGGAGGGAGAATCGGGGGGAGCATCGGGGGGTGTTTTTCTCTCTTTCTTTCTCTTTCTTTTACATACCTGAGTAGACTTGTAGTTTCGCGGGTGTTCAGGCTGTTCTACCTAGTACCGGGTGAATCGATACTCTACTATACTCTAGTTATGTGGAGATGTGGAGCTGTGGAGATGTGGGCTTATTTGTGGCTTCATGTGGCTTATGTGGATTGGAACTTGGAATTTGGGACCGCACACTTCACCGCTCGCTCGCGCGCGGATTCATTCCGTCGAGTCGAGTCTCAGAAGAGGGCTCAGAAGAGGGCGGAGCCGCCGCCGCCATCCCGCCGCCCCGCCATCCCGCCGCCCCGCCATTGCATCGCGATTTGCGCCCGTCAAAGCCGTGATATCTGTTGTAGAGTACCTATACTTTTGAGTATCGCCATCTCCGCAGACCACTCTGCCTGCCTGTCTGTCTACATACCAGTACCTGGGTACTTTGTAGACTACCTACCGGTATGATACTTTACAAAGTGGCGAAGATGTCGCAGGCGTCGCAAGGCCACGGCGCCTAGTGCTATTAGGGAGGTTCTGCAACCCCTCCGCGAACTACAACTACAACTATCACCACAGCAACGGACATGGGTCCTACTTGATTGAGGAAGGTCATCAGGCTAGCTGTCGTGTGGGCCGGGGTCATCGACGCTACCAACAACTACTGAAGTTCGTCAGTAGCGCGAGTTAGCTCGATTTATTCTGGATCATAACAAACACGCTGATTGGATGAAAGCGCCAAAGACAGGGTGCAAACCATGTCGCTGTCTCCAACGCTTGTCTCTTGCGGTATCGCTCAGTTGTGCACGGCCGCGCCACCACTCCATAGTTTTATTGCGTGTTTTGTAGTCCCAACAGTAGTTCTAGTTGTAGTTGTGGTTCTAGTTCGCGGTGCAGAACCTCCCACTTTTCAACAATTAGCTAAACCCCTCTGATACCCCCTGATAGTTGTAGTTGTGGTGCGTGGAATCTGCAGAACCTCCCTATTTAGATTGTATGTATTGCACCATGATCGCACCAGCCAATGCAGCCATAGCCGTGGCCCGCCAGCCCAAGACTCCAAGTGCCACATTCTTCGAACTGCCGAGCTCGTGCCGCAGGCCGACGACGACGACGACGACGACATCACGTTTCACGTTTCATGATGCATAAGGCGGTTCCTTCCCTGGTCCCCTGCCATTCGAAACGTACTCTACCGTATGGGACGAGAAGGAAGGCATACGGTAGGCGGGCTGTGATTAGGATTCTCGGTGGGATGTCATGGCATGACGGAGGGGCTATGGAGTCACTGACTGGGCGATCGAGCTCCTGCGCGGGGGAGGAGGGGGGATGGGAGGGGCTGTGGAATGCAAGGCTGCGTTAGTTACGCTGGTTGGTTGCGTTGATTGGTTGCGTCGATTGCGTAACTTGCGTTCACCGCCGCGGCGCCGCCGACATCATACATCATGTTACATGATACATCGCACATGTCACCTGAACACTCCGTCGACTCTCGACCTTCGAGTCGAGTCGAACGTCTAGGGAGCAGGAGTGAGAAGTCAGCCTCAGTCAGGATCGACTTGCAACTCGCAAGCATGACTCGCGAGCATGTGAAAGTGAAAGTGAAAATCTTCGCTGACGGACGGTTCTCTCTCTCAAGAACATAATCTGATGGTCGCACTTTACATAATCGGAGGGTGAGCTGCTGTTGGGCGGGCGGCTGGGTTCCTTGCTTCGTCGCGCCCAACGTCCAGTCGCCCTTCAAAGTGCCGAGGCCCATCCTGGCAGTCTGCAAGTCTGCGGGTCTGCGACCCCACTGCACGCTGGAGATGGAGATGCAACATCGTACGGAAGATACTTTTACCAGGTCCAGTGACCATGACCGCCAAGCACCCCCCCTCCCCTCTCCACACTATGGACATCGCGAGGTGAACGCCGAGTCGTTACTAACGAGTACATAACCGACTAGTACCGTAGAGTATCTACATGAGCAGAGTACATATGACACCCAACGAGCGAACGCGATTCTCTATGTAGATACTCCAACACCGGTACATACCCCGCCTCAGATGTTCTCGTAGTTCTCGTGGAGCCGTATGTAGTGGCGGTGAGCAGTCCGCAGGCGCAGGCGTGCTCATCACCATACCATATGTATGCACTCGCACTCGCCTCTACTCGTACTCTACCTACTCTACATACAAGTATGCAGTCCACCTTTAAGCTTACTTCTAACTGGCGGAACATTGCGTGCGTGCACGACAGCAGTTTTTTTTCCTGCTGCTCTCTCTTCGGATAGATCCGAAGAATCGATGGATGGATTTATCCAGATTCCACCAGGATAGCGATTGCGGTGGGTGGGGTGGGGTGGGTTCGATGTCCAGGAATCATGCGGGAGGCTCCAGCAATAGTAAGCCGACGCCCACAGCCGATGGGGGGGTTTTCTTTCTTTTCTTTCTTTCTTGCTGTGCCTGCCTGTTTGCCGGTTGGTCGGGCGTACACCTGGCGATCTGCTGTTGGGAGTTGGGAGGGACGCGGACAGGGACGCGGACGGCGACGGTGGCGGGAACAAACACCAACTCGACGCGAGTGCTTGCCAGATGAAACCCCCCCCCTCGAGAAGAGTTTGCTGAAATTCTGCAGGCTGTCGGTTAACTCTGCAAACTAACGGTGTAGATATTGATTGCTTGGTTGCTTGCTTGGTTGCTTGCTGCTTGCTGCTTGCTGCTTGCTGCTGCAGAGGGGGAAGGGTTCACATGCAGATGGATGCAGCACTGGTCCGTTCAGTTCACGCGGCCTGTCCGCCCTTGCATGTTCGTGTTGCATGAGAGAGGTCCACGAGGAGGGTCGACGACGGAAACGGGTGACACAGAGCACACAGAGCAGTGCGAACCTACGAGGGGGGGCAGGTGATAAAGTGGTTGGTCATGTATCGAGATATGCATAGATGGAGTGTCCCGTGAAGCAAATGGGAATAGAATGGAGGACGAAGAAAAAGAAACAAGAGAACGAGGAGCTGCTGCTGATGCTGCTGCAAAAGCACTTTGATAGATAACTGTCCTGCCGTTTCTGCAATCTCCGCCCTCGCCCTTCTCCTCCTCCTCCGCCCCTCCTCTCCCGCTCACCCAACGGCGTTCATGCTCAGCTCGTCCTTCCAACCCGCGGTCGACCCAGATCTCGTCTCCTCCTCTCCACCAAACAACGACCACGACCAAGACCACGGCCACGGCTTCGGCTTCGGCTTCGGCTTCGGCCTCTCGCCTATCTATCTATCTACACGCGTGAACCACCCCCCGGTTTAACTCGATCCGCACAAGCCGCAAAACGCGAGAGGCAAAGGCAAGTCCCGCGGATCGAAGCCAATCCAGTCCAGTCCAGTACGGCCCCATCCCCCTCTCCCAGCAGCAGAAGCAGCAAACAAAAGGAACGAAAAAGGGCTCGAGTTGAGACAGAGGAGAAGCGGTCGGTCAAGCAAGGCAGGTACTCTGGGTACTCTGGGTACTCTGGGTACTCTGGGTGCTCTAGGTCACTCCACCCACCACCACCACCGCGGACTCTCGCCGCCGCCCCCCCCCCCCCCCCCCCCCGCAGCTAACTAACGCCCTCTTGTGCTCTGAGTTTCCAGACCCGGACCGAAAGTGGCTTGGGTTCTCTAGTGTGTGTTTGTGTGTGCATGCGCGAGTCGGTGATCAGCGAGCGCAAAGGGCAGCATCGTGAGGTTTGAACTGCAGTTGCAGTTGCTTGCAGTCGGGCCTGCCTACATACCTACGCTCTTGTGCATGTCGGGACTGCTTTCGAGAAAAAAACCCCTCGCCGCTGCGTCTTTAATCTCGTCTCGCTCGTGCAGAAGCCTTGAAGATCAAAGAGGAGATATATAGAGAGGAGAAGAAGAAGAAGAAGAAGAAGAAGAAGAAGAAGAAGAAGAAGAAGAAGAAGAAGAAGTAGAAGGGTATTGTCTGCTAGTTAGTACTGGTATGTAGTTCCGTGAGTCCGTCCACATGGTGTTGAACCGCTTGTTTCGTTGGGCGTGGCTGTGGGCTAAAACGGACGGCGCTCACAGCGAAGTTTGGAGAGTCGAGACACAGCGTTCTAGGTCTCAGAGATACATGAGCATTGAGCACCGCTCCTCCCTGGACCGGGACCCCCCCAAAGTTCAAACCCCCCTCCCCCCCCTCCCAACCCAAGCGTGCTTCTGCTGCTCTTCTACTGCACTCGGTAAAACCGCTCGCCCGCCGCTACGCCGCTTCCTGACAACTCGATCCGGCCCGGGGGCAGATACGGAGTGGATGGACGAGACTGACATCCTCTAGTATTTCCAAATTCTGGGGAGCGGGGACGATACTAAAGGACGGCTCCCCTTCTTCTTCCCCACCTTTGTTTGCTCTCCCCCTCCCGCCTCGCACTCCGCTGTTCCTGCTGTCAACGCTTCATCTACAAAGTCCTGCGGGCTCAGGCATCGTCAACCAATCAACCCCTAACCACCACCACTATCATCACCGCCACCACAACCACCACCACCACCACCACCACCACCACCACCACCACAATTACCTCCACCACCACCACCTCCACCTCCACCACTACCCACGATCCACTCCAAGCCGGACAGCTTCCGCAATTGCCGCTTGCCCCGCGCCTCGACCACTGCGTGAGCAACGTCAGCTTTATGTGCTTGGCCTTACTTCCTCACAAACAATCAGAAAGAAAAAAAACGTTGCTTCCGCACCCGAGCTCAGCGTTCGACCGCAGCACTGCCCCTTGCAACCCTGTGACGTTGCTGGCTTCGTCCGTTCGAAACGGGAAACATTCGCATAATAGAGCGTCCTAGTGAAATCTAATTAGTCACAGCGGGCGCGGAGAGGGACCAAGCTTATAATACCGGACCAAACTTCTCCTCTGTAATTTCTCCGTCATGGCGGACGACCGTGCACAGACTCCGCGCTCATTTATGTCGGTGTCGACCTTTCTATCGTTCACTCCCAATATTGCGCCTTCGACAGCCCCATCAACTCCGTCTTCAACCACCTCTCCTGATCCGAATAGCCTGTCACCCCGTATACGGAATATCGGAATGTCTTCACCTGGCGGTCTGCCGTTCGACGAATGCGTTTCTGCTACTGGGGGTGGATTTTTGGGCACCGGAAGGAAGCCGGATACGTGTACGCTGCGCAGCTGCAACAGGGCGAGAACACTGAGCAATGTATCGTGTGTCTCGAATTCGACTTGGTGGAGCGCCGTCGCAAGTGTCTCCAACGAGCCACTGGACCCGGAGGAGCCCACCGAGAACAAGGAGAGGAGTGAGTCGAAACCGGTGATCAAGATTGACGCGTGGGAGGATGTTAAGGAGCGACGAGAGAGCGTTGTGCCCCCTCCCCGATCACGGCGCAATAGCAATGCGTCTGCCACTCGATCATCTAGGCGGAGCTCGAGGAACAAGGAGAACGAACGACCACCGTTAACTCGCACCGACTCCAAGACTCCAAAAATGGTATCCCGTCAGAGCACATCCGCATCGACAGCATCGAATCCAAAAATGCTCTCCCGTCAGAGCACATCCGCATCGACCGCATCGACCGCCGCTGCCAACAGTAATCGGCTCGCTCGTGGGCGCCGCCCATCGACATCGGCAGAGGTCTCCATCATCTCTTCGTCGACGACACTCAATGCGCGGCCTTCGTCGTCGGGATCAGGGGTACTCACTCCACCCGCCTCCAGCAGCAAATCACCGTGGCCGCAGTGGAGCTGGGATTCGGCGCAGGGAATCACCGAGGCACGGCGGCAGAAGCGGCTGGAGATCAAGCAGTCGTTGACGCATAAATACCCCAACGACCGTGTGCACGGCGAATTCCTCCCGTTCAGCACAGGGTTCTCTCACTCGGCGGACTCCCTCTCCCCCGTTCAGTTCCTGCCACCAAGACACACATCATCTTCCGGAGGGGATACCATGGTCGCCCCGGCCACCCCATTGGAGCCCACTACGATCGCATGGAAGGACCTCGAATCGCTCAGAGCAGAGTATGCGGCCGCCGACAAGCGGAAACGGTCGGCGTGGGTGTGGATCCGGCAGCGTGTTCTGTGCGGCGCGGGAATCCTGGGATGCGGTGGGAAGAAGGAGTTCTGGGAAGATGGAGACGAGGATCGCGGCAGCATCAGGCGGTATCGTCTGGAACTCCCGGACAGGGATGACGCCGCGGGTGCGGTCAAGGTGCCGGTTAGAGTCCGGAGCGTCGACGTCAAGCCGTCGGAGGGTGGACCGGGGAGCGTTGGAAGGTTAGCACCGAAGCTGCTCTCGCTGGACGGCGTCGAGGAGGAGAAGGTCGGGCAGGAACGGTGGAGCACGGTTGGAATCTGCGACGGAAAGGGAATCGATATCGCATTGAGTCTTCCCGATGGCTTCCGGGAGTCGGAGGCCGCGACGCCAGTGCTGGATAGCACAGTCAGAGGCGTCGTATAGACGGAGCGCGCGCGCACACACACACACACATACGCACACACACACACATACACACACACACATGCGATTCGGTGAGATCCCAGGTGTACAGGTTATTCATTTTGTCCTCTTTTTTCCCCTTTCGGGACGGTCGTTCTTGCTTCAATGTTTCATTAACTTTCGTTTTTCTCTGCGTGATACCAATCCACCCAAGTATGTACCTAACTGTTTTATTTCCCCCCTTCATTCCTTTCTCCTTCTTTCTCCATGGCGTGCGCGGTTTTGTTCGGTGTTTTTCTTTCTTTCTTTGAAAATTGGGGTCCAGGAGTTACGACTGTTGATTTTTTCTTTCCCTTGCGTTTCCGCTTCCTTTTCTTCTCTCTCTATCTCTCTCTCGAACTTGGGGGTTGTTGCTTTTCTTTTCCATACAGATTTTTTGGTTTACGGTTGGGTTGGTTAATGTTGCCTCCGGCCCTGGGCCCCGGCCTTTGGAAGGATGGATGTTGGAAGAGGGCGGGGATGAGGGGGGAAGGGGGCGGGGACGGGGGAGGAGTACATACTGAGATTGAGTACCTAGATTTGTTTTGCTGGGTCATTGCTGGGCACCTAGAGACGGTTGGGTGGAGGGGGAAGTGGAGGAGGAACATCAGGAGCATCAGGAGGAGTATCAGGAGGAGTATCAGGAGGAGCGAAGTGAAACAGATGAGGGGCTCGGGAGGAGCGAGGAGCGATTGTACATAACTACTACATACCTATTCTACTTGCTCTATTTGCTCTACTTCAGTGTTCACTTGACTGTGGGGCTTGACTGCTCGGATTGACTGCTCTACATACTCGTTACTCGTTACTCATTGCTTGGTGTTGCTCAGTGTTGCTTTCGGCTGAAGATTCAAGAGTGGAGGCTGTTTACAAATTACAATCACTGAATCGACCAGAGCGAATGAAGTACTACTCTCTTTATGGAGATGGGTATGTATTAATAATACTAGCGCAAACATAGCAAAGCCTCGCTAGCTCAATCGGTAGAGCGTAAGACTCTTAATCTTAAGGCTGCGGGTTCGACCCCCGCGTGGGGCTTTCAATTTTGACCTTTTTGACTTTTTCTGGGTTCTTCCCTGCTGTGTTCCAGCGGGGTTGACTGTGGAGGCGTTTACACGGAACTCAATGGAGTACGATTTGTTTGATTCTCGCCGGATTTAAGCTGTAGGGAGTGTGGATTATAGTGGCGGACATTTTTTTCCCTGGGAATCCACACTCACCACCACAGTCCACAGCCCAGACTCCAGAGTCCAGATCACTGGCTCAGTGTACTGGGTAATAGCAACCCCGTCTCATACATACGCCCTCTGCCCGGCAAGCAAGATACTCGACTGCACGGCCCGCACCCAAAGAGGGAAACATTGACGACAGAGAGAGGTGGACCATCCACAAAACCCAGTCACGCCCGTAGTTACGTGCGGCGGTGTTAAAATTGAGGGAAGAACTTGACCTGGTTGATGTGATGATACGAGCAAAACTAGAAAAGAAATTGCTTTTAAAGGGAAACAACGAGATGAAGCTAGGCCTTAGATAGAAAATGCAACGATAGACAATGCCGGACTACCTACCTAGGCCGAGGGCTGAGGGCTAAAGAGACTGATTCTGGTGAAAAGATAGGGACAATTCTGAGAAGCCACAAAAGCCACAAAGGCTGCTTATGCGACGATGCAAAAAGATAAAGGAACAGGGAAAGAACTAGCGACATCGAAATGGGCATGTAGACGTGAGAGAGAGAGATCTTCAGTTTTAAATGACCGATAGGCGGATTGTTGGAGATATACAATGGTAGATAGATGGATTGCTCAGAGAAGAGAAAGGTACTGCATACAAGATGGGGATATGGAGAAGTCTGCGGCAGTGCCAAGGCTGATGGGAGCTAGTCTAGGATAGGTAAGCAGACGCGTGATAACTGATGAATGAACGACACGGATATTCATGAGCCGTCGAGTGACGAGCAGTGAGGGCATCATTAGCTATCACTCACATACCCACATACTTGGTAGTAGCATATGGTTTGAAGTTTCCACGCACATCCAGCTCTCGCGGGTGCTCTCGCGGCCAGCGGGCGCAAGCCGTGGAGCCGACAGCCAGTAGCCACACAGAGCAGTGGGGAGTGTGGGAAACAAAGCGGGAAACAAAGTACTCCGCGCGCAAACAGGGTGCAGGGTGCAACGTTCAGCGCTTTGGCCACCGCCCACCCGGGGACTTACGACTCGCGAGGGTCCGGAATCCAAGGGCCCGTAAGTTCTGAAAGGTCCCGAATGGGCGGTGGGCCCGCAAGCAGGTGCTCCGTGCGTGCTCCGTGCGCGCTGCTGGTTACCTGCCGGTTGGGTGCGAACGAGATGAGCCGTGACGTATGTACGGAAGGTTCGGAAGTTCTGGAAATTCTGGAAAATTTGGAAGGCATGGAAGATCCCAAAGATCTGGTGGATCTGGTAGATCCGCAATGTCCGAAAGTTCTGGAAGATCCGGAAGATCCGGAAGGGGCAGTGGGTCCGCTGGTTAGGTGCACCGTGCGCTGGTTAACTGCGGGCTCGGTATATACGAGCTCGAGAGCGGCCCTGACGTATGTATGTATGGAAGTACGGGGCTCGTGGGGGTTCGGGTCCGTAAGGTGCGGAAGGTTCGGAAATTCTGGAAATTCTGGAAGATCCGGAATGAGCGGTGGGTCCGCTGGTGGGTGCTCCGTGCCCGCTGCTGGATAGCTACCAGTTGGGTGCTGGTTAACTGCCGGTTGGGTGCCGATTATGTAGCTGCCGGTTGGGTGCTGATTGGGTGCGAGCTCGAGAGTCAAGATGAGCCGTGACGTATGCACGTACGGAACTACGGGTTTTACGGGTGCACCGCGGGTTCGGATGGTGGGCATGGTGGGGGTTGGCGTGGGCGGGGGCGTGCGGATGGTGGGGGCGGGGGTGCCGGCGGTGAAGGCGGCTCGGAGGTTCGGAAGTTCGGAGGTTTGTAGGTTCGGAGATTTGTAGGCTAAATGTCCGGCTGGATATCTGGAGGGCTCGTAGTGTTCGGGCGGTGGGCGGTGGGCGGTGTTAGCTGGCAATCTAGCAACCTGGCGGGCAGTCTGGTGGCTGCCTTGTAAGTGCATCTCTTGGAGCCTGGCTGGCTGGATGGTTGGCAGATGCATGTTTGTCTATGTAGCCGGGGTTGCCTGCTAGGCGAACACATACGAATAAACGAGTAGACGGGCGTGAGCCGTCATACGATATCACCCATCTTTTCAGTTGGTCACGGTTGGATCGCGGTTGTATCACGGTTGGACTTTACTCCACACTAGAGGTCCGGACGGGCGGAAGATTAAACAGCGGGATGGCAAAGTCCTAGATATCCGAGTTCCTTATAAACGGGATTTCGTACTCGGTATAATTACCATAATCACCCACACCCGAATTCTCACTTATGAACCAAATAAATATTAAATGATCAACTTTCTTTCTTGATCGATTGGCCCATTTGTGCGCATTCCCGCGGAAAATATTTACATCCTATAATCCTCCACAATGTACATGCGTATAATACACCACAGCCGGATCATGATGCATCGCAGTGATCCAGGCTCCAGCGCCGTCCTCCCCGCCATTTCCCCCGATCATACCTATGTTCATCCATTCCCATTCCCATTCCCATGTCCGTCCATTCATTCCCAAGCCCATAAGACGCCATAAACAAAAGCTCCGTTCCCCCCGCCCAAACGCCAGGTATAAAAACCAAAAAACCAAAAACAGACTCCCCGTTCCCCCCCATGCCACCCCAGCACGGCTAAAACACAGCCACCAACACCGCGACCGCCACAGCACCAACGACCTGCCGTGCGGTGAGACCCTCGTTCCTATCGCCGGCGCTCTCCTTCTCCCTCTCCGCCGACTTCGTCTTGCCGGAGCGGCGTCGCCGCCGGGCGGGAGTGCGTGTTTGTGTTTGTGTCTGTGTGCGGATCTGGCTGAACTCTGCGGACTCCGTGGATTCGGCCGAGGAGGGGAGGGAGGCGGGGGTGTGGTTGTTTCTTCTGGTAGAGAGGTTAGGAATGAGGGATGGGTGAGGGTGAGGGGGGGAATGAGAGGGGCATACAGTTGTGGCATTGGTACTTGTCCGGCGGGGGCGAGGAGGTCGTAGTTCTCTGCCCGCGGGAGGACGGCGATTTGTGATGCCGACGCTACTGACGTGAAGATGGGGAGGAGGAGGAGGGTGGAGGGACGCATTGTATTTGTGTGCGGATGTTGATGTATTCGTATGTGGCCGAAGTGGTTTCGGTGTACAGGGCTGATGGTTCGCGGGGGAGTGTATGTAACGTGCGGACCTCGAGTTGGATGGATGGATTGGGATATCGATTGTGGGGGGGGATGCTTCTTATTATTTTGTCTCCAGACGGATCTTACAGAAGCCTCCGGATCCTTGGTGCAGCTGAACTCACAGTGAACCCCCGGCACGGGACGTGTGATGTGTCACTCAGGACCGTGCAGGCAGTGGTTCGTTGCGTTGGCGATGTGGGTGGTATGTAGGATTAGGCGGGGGGGCCTTGGTGAGTCGATTTCCATGCGGATACGATATTAAGTGAGTGCTTGTGCTTGTGCTTGCAGCCACGTCGTGGTGGTGATAGGCTGGCTGGCTGACTGCCTGTGGTGGGATGGGAAGGCTGCGCTTTTTAACCTTACTGCCACTAGAGTACGGTACCGTAGTAGGTACACACCACCGTCCACCACCGTCCACCACCGTCCACCACCACCACCACCATCACACGACAGAGACTCATGTTTGGTTCCGAGCGAGGGAATTTTTACTGCGTTTCGCTTATTGATCCGGCAGGCCAAGGAAGGGAAGAAACGCTTGTTTCCGTCTTTCTCTCGTTCTCGCGGAGTTTTCTCTTCGTTCGTTTTCGGAGACTTCATCACCCGGGGTCCGACGGACATGGTTGGAAAGCGGCACGATCTTGAGCCGATCGGACCCTGGTATGGATGTATGGATGTATGTATGTTCTACATGCTTACTCTAGCTTCCAGCTGAGAGGGAAGGAGGGGGTGGGGGAGGGGGTGGGGTAAGCTGTCGTGTAATGCACGTCTGACGTCTGGCTGGCTGGACGAACTGGCGGATGGATCGATTGGAGTCATGATACGATCCGAAGATGATGTGATGGAGTGGCTGACATGGGGATTTGCATTTGCATTCATCAACCGCCGGAACTCCGCGCTGATGGCAGATGCTGACTACGGAGGTAGGAGACGGAGCGGGAATAAGCGCAGGGCTCTTTGTCTCCTTCCGGCCGTGAAGGATAAGCGGTGATGCTAGCAGCTGGTACCTGAGGAACGGCACGGAGAGGAAAGAAAAACTCGGCTGCAACTCGGAATTCCATATGTATCCGGCTGACGGAGCTTCGGAGTTCTGCTCGTCGACAATCGAGATGCGTCGGGCGCTAGAAGGAAGAACTCTTCTCTTCTCTTTTCTTTTCTTTCTTTCTTTTTTCTCTCCAACCGTGGTGCGTTTGCAAGCCATTCTCAAAAGCAAGCAAGAAAGCAAGGCAACGCAAAGGGCATCCTCACTCAGTGCGGTACCGTATGTAGGTGAGCGGCGGCGACCGGTTCGTCGAATTCCGACGTGAGTGAGTGGACAGCGGGTTTGCGGGGGAGGGGGAGATCGTGGATTGGACACGACAGTGACGACACGTGCGGGCCCACGCAGCTGAAGCCGCTGATCCCACGCAGCCGAACTTGCTTTTTCGGTGTTTTTATTTCGGTGCGACTCACACAGCTGAAGCAGCATGTAGCTGTGGCTGGAAAGAGCAACAGCAACCACTTCTAACTTCCAAGTTTTAACTTCCTTAGCGGCCTGGCCTGTCCTTGCGGCCATCGCTGGCGGCCATCGCTCACTTACGACTCACGTCCGCAGAGAGGGAACTCTGCTGACTCATCTAGCATCACGAATACGACAATAGATTGGCGCTCTCTGCGACTCTGTCTCCACCATCACGAATACGACAATAGATTGGCGCTCTCTGCGACTCTGTCTCCACCATCACAAATACGACAATAGATTGCCGTATTCTCTCTCTCTCTCCGGTATTACGGACACGACAATAGCTTGACGCTCTCTGTCTCCACCCTTACGAATACGATAATAGATTGACGCTCTCCGTCTCCGGGATCATCAATGGACCACCACATCGATGCGAGGGAGAACAGCAAACCACGAACGATCATCGGAGTTCCGAGATCCGACCGAGGGGAGGCATCGACGCGCGAATGACACACATATATAGGTAGATATATACCCAGCCGTTCGATCATGCTCACAGGATGTCTGATGGATATCGAGTCCTGAGGAGGGCCCGTCGATTTTTTTGGGGAGATCGTGTAACTAGTGTGGCCGTGAAGTGGAGGCTGGCGGGCGGAGATCGGCTGTGGGCGGCCGATTCGAAAGTGAGGCTGCTAAGTACCAGGGCCCAGGGCGGCCGGCCAGGGCTGGCTGCTGCTGCTGTTTAGTCCGGACCGATCCAAGCGAGGTGGATTGATCACGTAAACAGTCACATATCACAGCCCTCGTGGGAAACTTTACTTTTCTTAACAAAGAACGGGTCACAGTTTCCATCCACGCCTCCGATTGAGTTCCGTGAACTTTATGGAGTCTTCGGGCCGGTCTTGATTCTTTCCTTTCGGGTGACGAGCCGCTAGAAGCATCTTTGTCTCCACACCCAGAAAAATATGCACGTCCCCGCCGGCCCGTCGGCGCGGCTCTGCTAACTACGGTACATAGAGTGATTGCTTTAAAACGTCATCGTGTGCGGGGCCGGGTATGTATCAACCATTGTTTTCGTGACAAACCCTGATTCACGCTTCAGCAATCAGCAATCAGCAATCAGCATCTCCTCCCCTACATCATCATCTCGTCGCTACCGCGGATCCATCATCCCCCACCCCGCCTACCGCACCACCCATTCCACCCACCAAAACCGTACAATAATGCCTTCTGTACGTCCCTCCAAATCCCGTAGCCGAAATCCGACTGACTGACGTGCCTCGCTCCAGCTCGACGAGCTGACCACGCAGCACGAAACGCTCTTCTTCACGCACTTCGACGCGCAGGACGCGTTCGATCTCGGGTGCATCATCCGATCGCGAATTCTCTCCGCGTTCCCGGAGACGCCGGTTTCGATCCGCATCACGCTTCCGACCGGTCAGATCCTGTTCACGACGGTTACCGTCGGGGGCTCGACATTAGACTCCGAGAGCTGGCTCACGCGCAAGGCGGCGACCGTGCTGCGCTACGGATGCTCGACATTGTACATGCGCGAGAAGATGGTCGCGAAGGGACTCGCCGGCGATAGGTTGAGCGAGATGGCCCCGCTTGATGATGCTGTCTACGCGGTCCATGGAGGCGGATTCCCGGTCAGGATCAGGGGCGTCGATGGCGTTGCCGCGGTCATTGTCGTTAGCGGCCTTAAGCAGGTCGATGATCATGATTATCTCGTCGAGGGCGTCAAGTGGTTTTTGGAGAAGGACCAGAGGGCGTAAACGGTTGATGTTTGTTTTTTGTTTTGGGTCGTGCTGCTCTAGAGGATACCTATGCGATGGGCATTCATATGTTCAAGATGCTGCATTCGTACCTATCATAGCAGAACGAATGAACCAAATACCCACAGTATGGAAGAGATTGATTGATCGCGACACGGCGCTGGACGTGAAGCCCATTGATGCATCTATATCACGACCCATCTAACGACATGCACCGTCACTCGCACCCTCCTTCTCCCCGCGATTGCGATCCAATTGGCTCATGCACGGCATCCACATCTACTCCTTTGTTTTTGTTGCCATGCACATCTGCATAGCACCTACCTAGAGTACCCTACGGTTAAAGAAACGTAGGTATGCATACCTACTCAAGTACCTACGCACCCACCATCGTCTTCTCCACGATTCGGCACGCGGTACGCGGTTGCGGATCATGCTTTCTCTCTCTCCCTCTCTCTCTCTCTTGATATGTAACCACTCTATTCTCCCTACAGTTATCCCAATACCGTAGAGTAAGTAGAGTAGGAGCCAACCCTCGGCTGGCACCAAGCTCAAGGTCAAGGTCAGGAGGCGCACCTACCTACCTACCTACCTAGTACCTACACGTTTCAGGTTTCGGTGTTTGAGCTGTGATTATCGCGAAACCGCCACGCCCAGTGCCCACAAATGCGAGCCCCCGCTCTGTAAAAACAATTGTTTCACGGGGTGGCTGTGTGTCCACTGTCGGGCCAATGGTGTGTGGCTTCGGCTGGGAGGCCCGGGATAAATGTCGCGGCTCGCGAGGCGGTTTGCGGGAGAATACCTAGGAAGGTCACTGGTGAGGCAACTCCAGCTTCAGCTTCACGTTGCCGGGCCAATAGGATCGCTCCCAGGTATGTAGGGGGATGCATCATCAACACCAACATCCCTTGAAACTCCGGACCTTCGGTTGCAGACAGCATGCGGTGCTGGGAGTACGTACTACTTGTACTTGTACGGAGGTGTCCACTCCCTTTTATCCCCTCTTCTCGAGACTCGAGCGAGCTCTCGTCGTTTTTGATATTTATTTGTTCTTCCTGCGCGTAGAGTACTGTACCGTACCGTGTTCGTGATTAACAGGCTGGCACTGTGCTGGATATACAGGATTCACTTCACTTCACTTCACTCGTTCTCCATCTCCATACCCACCTATCCCAGTCGCGAATCCTCATCTTGAAGCTCGGAGCTCGGTAGGTATTACGCAGCCTTCTCGCACATCTCACACATCGGTTCAGATTGATTCAGATTGATTGATTGCCAGTTTCCGTTTTCATTGTCCAAGACCGTTTGCATATCTCTTTTTATATTTTTTGCTTTGCGATCAAACCGAGTCCCGACTATCGTCCGCGCATTCCTACCTCCTACCCTACCGTCTCGTCTCGCACATCTTGCCTCGTACATCTCGCCGAGCACAACTTCAGATTTCAGATTTCAGATTTCATCTCGCCGAGCACGCACATACACAGATACAGACACAACACAGACACGGAAACACACACATACACAGACAAGTACACGCACACATACACATACACAATGCATCGCCATCTACC